>NW_028136473.1:0-1200000 GCF_964662115.1 Mustela nivalis | reverse complement strand
AGCATAATGGGTTTCTTGAGGCACTCATCAGAACAAATCTCCTCTCCACAAGGAAACTTGTGCATGGGAGCTATGTCAAAAGCTTAGGAGAATACTTCAGGGTCCCAGTGCCACCGCCCCATTTCAAGGCCCTCATGGACACAAACACACATTAGGGCCCATCCTCAGGAAAGTCCATTTCAACTCAGCCACCCCGGTTGCTCCCGCAGAGGGATCCGATCTCAACTGTATTGTGGCTAGTAGACAATTGGATTGCGAGGCGGGCTTCCTTGGCATCCATTCTCCAAGGGTGCTCTGGTCATTCCATATGGGATGTCCTGGAGCTGCCCAACAGGTCTCAATTGTCACACAGAAGGAATCATTGAAGGGGGCATCCAGCCACTTTCACGCCAAAAAACCTCCATGGCCTTGAGATTCCGCTCCGTTCATGAAGGGGCAGTCATGCACAGAAACTCCAACCTGAGCCAACGTCTGATCTCGCCGTGACTTCAGATGCTTGAGAATATGGTTGCGACTGCAGGGGGTACCAGCCGTTCCCTCGGCCTGAAACTCAAGTCTAGCTTGTGTTCTCTGACTTCTGTCCTCACACTCCTGGCCCAGAAGCCAAAAAGTTTGGCAATTCCGGACCTTCAATGCAGCACTCTGCCAGCCCTCTAGAAAAAATATCTTGCCTAATGAGGAGCCCAGGAACCTCAAATGAGGATAAACCTACACGGCACTCGACTGTACCCAAATTATATAGTCTAACCTGGGTACTAATGCACTGTCTGACACAACCTGAGCCAGAATCTCCTGACCAAAACCCAGGCAGCTGACCGCACACTGAGCATATCAGACGCGCCATGGCCTTAGGTCGTCATCTCTTGCCAACTGCGATTTTTCAGGCTTCAGAACCTATAACTTATGTCCAATCACTGCTCACGATTGAAAATGATGCAGAAATCAGAACACCTTCCTCATGGCAAGAGACCTTGTGATTGCCATGTTGTCCAAGGTCCAGTGTAGTGGAAACCAGTTTGGCCCATGAGGCCCCGCCCATGCTCGCGGGCCACATTTGTCACAAACACACATTTGACCCTCAGCCCGAGCCCAGTCCTCAAGTAAGGCCGCTCAGTGGCTGGATGAAGAGACAGCTCATTGGGCCTGCCATGCCCCTAGGCCCCAATTTTTAACCATAGTTTGGGTTGTCCCTTCACTCTTCCCCAGGGCTCTGCTTTGGAATTCTTCTTTTGTTCGGACACCTGAGGTAATAAACATGAAAGGAGACCTCCCATCCCACAGATTGACAAAAAATAATTGGGACCGGGTCAAATCCACAGAGAGGAAGTTTCGTCCATGGCCCATGAGGCCTCCCCACATTCCATGGCCATCATTGATATAAAACCCAGAGACAAAAGCCTGAGCAAGTGCCTCAGACTCGCTCTTTCTTCATATCCTGAAGAGTTCTTCTCATGGTTTGTAGATTGGGCCTGCCATAACTACGTCCCCAAACATAAGGTGAGTTTGTGTTTTCAGACTTCTGTTCTCAAATTCCCGGGCCACACAGCCTCCAGGCTGGGGCCCCTTGAGCCACACATTCGGACTGTGCCTACCCAATCCATGGGAATTCTGCCCATTCCATTGTCCAAAATCTTACAAATTGGGAGAACTCTCCAAGGTCCCCGAGGCCATCCCAATAGTGTAGGTCTCCAGGGACAAACAAGGGTGGTCTGACACCAGGTGAGCATCTATCTCCACTCATTCCATAGACGGATATCCCCAGAGAAGAAGATTGAACCAGACAGGATCCTAGGCAATAATCGGATCCATTGCTTTGGTTTACAGGCATGTCTCCTCAAGAGCCTGGATTCCAAGACCAGCATAAGGGTTTTCCTGAGGCACCCATCAGAACAAATCTCCTCTCCACAAGGAAACTTGTGCATGGGAGCTATGTCAAAAGCGTAGGAGAATACTTCAGGGTTACGGTGCCACCGCCCCATTCCAAGGCCCTCATGGACAAAACACACTTTAGGCCCCATCCTCAGGAATGTCCATTTCAACTCAGCCACCCCGGTTGCTTCCGCAGAGCCATCCGATCACAACTGTATCGTAGCTAGGAGACAATTGGAAAGAGAGGCGGGATTCCCTGGCATCCATCCTCGAATGGTGCTCTGGAGTCATTCCATATGGGATGTCCTGGAGCTGCCCAACAGGTCACAATTGTCCCGCAGAAGGAATCCTTGAAGGGGGCATCACACAACTCCCAATGTGGGAAAATCTCCATGGCCTTGAGATTCCGCTCCTTTCTTGAAGGGGCAATCATGCACAGAAACTACAACCTGAGCCAACGTCTGATCCTCGCCCTGACTTCAGATGCTTAGATATTGTTTCCGATCTGCAGGGGGTAACTACCGTGCCCTCGGCCTGAAGCCCAAGTCTATCTTGTGTTCTCAGACTTCTGTCCTCAAACTCCTGGCCCAGATCCTCCATTTTGGCAATTCCGGACCCACAATGCAGCACTCTGCCTGCCCTCTAGAAAAAATAACTTGCCAAATGAGGTGCCCAGGCACCTCAAATGAGGATAAACCTACAGGGCACTCGACTGTACCCAAATTATATAGTCTAACTTGGGCACTAGTGCACTGTCTGACACAACCTGAGCCAGAACCTCCTGACCAACACCCAGGCAGTTGACTGCACATTGAGCATATCAGACGCGCCATCGCCTTAGATCGTCATCTATTCCCAACTGCGATTTTTCAAGCTTCGGAACCTAGACCTTATCTCCAACCACTGCCCAGGGTTGAAAATGATGTAGAAATCAGAAGACCTTCCCCATGGCAAGAATCTTGTGTTTGGCATGTTGTCCAAGGTCCAGTTTAGTTGAAACCAGTGTGGCCCATGAGGCCCCGCCCATGCTCGCGTGCCACGTTGGTCTCAAACACACACTGTGACCCTCACCCTGAGCCCAGCCCTCAAGTAAAGCCTCTCAGTGGCTGGATGAAGAGACAGCTTATAGTGCCTGCCATACCACTAGGCCCCAATTTTTAACCATAGTTTGGGTTTTCCTTTGACTCTTCCCCAGGGCTCTGCTTTGGAATTCCTCTTTTGTTCAGACACCTGAGGTAATAAACCTGAAAGGAGAAATCCCGTCCCACAGATTGAGGAATAACAATTGGGATCGGGCCAAATCAACAAAGAGGAAGATTCGTCCATGGCCCATGAGTCCTCCCCACATTCCACGGCCATCGTTGATATAAAATCCAAATGCAAAAGCCTGAGCAAGTGCCTCAGAATCGCTCTTTCTTCATATTCTGAAGATTTCTTCTCATGATTTGTAGATTGGGCCTGCCATACCTACATCCCCAAACCTAAGCTGAGTTTGTGTTTTCAGACTTCTGTCCTCAAAGTCCTGGGCAACACACTCTCAGGCTGGGGCCCTGAAGCCACACATTAGGACTGTGCCTACCCAATCCATGGGAATTCTGCCCATTCCATTGTCCAAAATCGTACAAATTATGAGAACTCTCCAAAGTCCCCGAGGCCATCCCAATAGTGTAGGTCTCCGGGGACAAACAAGGACGGTCTAACACCAGGTGAGCATCTACCTCCACTCATTCCATAGATGAATATCCCCAGAGAAGAAGAATGAACAAGACAGGACCCTAGGCCATAATCGAATACATTGCTTTGGTTTACATGCATGTCTCTTTAAAAGTCTGGATTCCAATACCAGCATAATGGGTTTCCTGAGGCACCCATCAGAACAAATCTCCTCTCCACAAGGAAACTTGTGCATGGGAGCTATGTCAAAAGCTTAGGAGAATACTTCAGTGTCCCAGTGCCACCGCCCCAATTCAAGGCCCTCATGGACACAAACACACATTAGGGCCCATCCTCAGGAATGTCCATTTCAACTCAGCCACCCCGGTTGCTCCCGCAGAGGGATCTGATCTCAACTGTATTGTGGCTAGTAGACAATTGGATTGCGAGGCGGGCTTGCCTGGCATCCATCCTCCAACGGTGCTCTGGAGTCATTCCATATTAGATGTTCTGGAGCTGCCCAAAAGGTCTCAATTGTCACACAGAAGGAAACATTGAAGGGGGCATCCCACCACTCCCACGTCGGAAAACCTCCATGGCCTTGAGATTCCGCTCCTTTCATGAAGGGGAAGTCATGCAGAGAAACTCCAACCTGAGCCAACGTCTGATCCTCGCCGTGACTTCAGATGCTTTAGATTTTGATTGCGACTGCAGGGAGTACAAGCCGTGCCCTCCGCCTGAAACTCAAGTCTAGTTTGTGTTCTCAGACTTCTGTCCTCACACTCCTGGCCCAGAAGCCCAAAAGTTTGGCAATTCCGGACCCACAATGCAGCACTCTGCCTGCCCTCTAGAAAAAATATCTTGCCTAATGAGGTGCCCAGGCACCTCAAATGAGGATAAACCTACAGGGCACTCGACTGTACCAAAATTATATAGTCTAACCTGGGCACTAATACACTGTCTGACACAACTTGAGTCAGAACCTCCTGACCAACACCCAGGCAGCTGACCGCACACTGAGCATATCAGACGCGCCATCGCCATAGGTCGTCATCTCTTCCCAACTGCGGTTTTTCAGGCTTCAGAACCTATACCTTATGTCCAATCACTGCTCACGATTGAAAATGATGCAGAAATCAGAACACCTTCCTCATGGCAAGAGACCTTGTGATTGCCATGTTGTCCAAGGTCCAGTGTAGTGGAAACCAGTTTGGCCCATGAGGCCCCGCCCATGCTCGCGGGCCACATTTGTCACAAACACACATTTGACCCTCAGCCTGAGCCCAGTCCTCAAGTAAGGCCGCTCAGTGGCTGGATGAAGAGACAGCATATGGGGCCTGCCATGCCAGGGCCCCAATTTTTAACCATAGTTTGGGTTGTCCCTTCACTCTTCCCCAGGGCTCTGCTTTGGAATTCTTCTTTTGTTCGGACACCTGAGGTAATAAACCTGAAGGAGACCTCCCATCCCACAGATTGACGAAAAATAATTGGGACCGGGCCAAATCCACAGAGAGGTAGATTCTTCCATGGCCCATGATGCCTCCCCACATTCCACGGCCATCGTTGATATAAAACCCAGAGACAAAAGCCTGAGCAAGTGCCTCAGACTCGCTCTTTCTTCATATCCTGAAGAGTTCTTCTCATGATTTGTAGATTGGGCCTGCCATACCTACGTCCCCAAACATAAGGTGAGTTTGTGTTTTCAGACTTCTGTTCTCAAAGTCCTGGGCCACACACCCTCCAGGCTGGGGCCCCTGGAGCCACATATTAGGACTGCCCCCACCCAATCCATGGGAATTCTGCCCATTCCATTGTCCAAAATCTTACAAATTGGGAGAACTCTCCAAGGTCCCCGAGGCAATCCCAATAGTGTAGGTCTCCAGGGACAAACAAGGGTGGTCTGACACCAGGTGAGCATCTACCTCCACTCATTCCATAGACGGATATCCCCAGAGAAGAAGATTGAACCAGACAGGATCCTAGCAATAATCGGATCCATTGCTTTGGTTTACAGGCATGTCTCCTCAAGAGCCTGGATTCCAAGACCATCATAAGGGTTTTCCTGAGGCACCCATCAGAACAAATCTCCTCTCCACAAGGAAACTTGTGCATGGGAGCTATGTCAAAAGCTTAGGAGAATACTTCAGGGTCCCGGTACCACCGCCCCATTCCAAGGCCCTCATAGACACAAACACACTTAAGGTCCCATCCTCAGGAAAGTCCATTTCAACTCAGCCACCACGGTTGCTCCCGCAGAGCCATCCGATCTCAACTGTATTGTTGCTAGGAGACAATTGGAATGCGAGGCGGGCTTCCCAGGCATCCATCCTCGAACGGTGCTCTGGAGTCATTCCATATTAGATGTCCTGGAGCTGCCCAACAGGTCTCAATTGTCCAACAGATGGAATCCTTGAAGGGGGCATCACACAACTCCCAACGTGGGAAAAGCTCCATGGCCTTGAGATTCCACTTCTTTCATGAAGGGGCAGTCATGCACAGAAACTACAACCTGAGCCAACGTCTGATCCTCGCCATGACTTCAGATGCTTGTGATATTGTTTCCGATCTGCAGGGGGTACCTACCGTGCCCTCGGCCTGAAGCCCAAGTCTAGCTTGTGTTCTCAGACTTCTGTCCTCACATTCCTGGCCCAGAAATCCTCCATTTTGGCAATTCCGGATCCACAATGCAGCACTCAGCCTGCCCTCTAGAAAAAATATCTTGCCTAATGAGGTGCCCAGGCACCTCAATTGAGGATAAACCTACAGGGCATTCGACTGTACCCAAATTATATAGTCTAACTTGGGCACTAGTGCACTGTCTGACACATCCTGAGCCAGAACCTCCTGACCAACACCCAGGCAGTTGACCGCACACTGAGCATATCAGACGCGCCATCGCCTTAGATCGTCATCTCTTCCCAACTGCGATATTTCAGGCTTCAGAACCTAGACCTTATCTCCAACCCCTGCCCAGGGTTGAAAATGATGCAGAAATCAAAACACCTTCCCCATGGCAAGAGACCTTGTGATTGGCATGTTGTCCAAGGTCCAGTGTAGTTGAAACCAGTGTGGCCCATGAGGCCCCGCCCATGCTCACGTGCCACGTTGGTCACAAACACACACTGTGACCCTCAGCCTGAGCCCTGCCCTCAAGTAAGGCCTCTCAGTGGCTGGATGTAGAGACAGCTTATTTTGCCTGCCATGCCCCTAGGCCCCAATTTTTAACCATAGTTTGGGTTTTCCCTTCACTCTTCCCCAGGGCTCTGCTTTGGAATACCTCTTTTGTTCAGACACCTGAGGTAATAAACCTAAAAGGAGACTTCCCATCCCACAGATTGACGAAAAACAATTGGGATCGGGCCAAATCCACAGAGAGGAAGATTCGTCCATGACCCATGAGTCCACCCCACATTCCACGGCCATCGTTGATATAAAATCCAAATGCAAATGCCTGAGCAAGTGCCTCAGAATCGCTCTTTCTTCATATCCTGAAGATTTCTTCTCATGATTTGTAGATTGGGCCTGCCATACCTACATCCCCAAACCTAGGCTGAATTTGTGTTTTCAGACTTCTGTTCTCAAAGACCTAAACCACACACCCTCAGGTAGGGGCCCCTGAAGCCACACATTAGGACTGTGCCTACCCAATCCATGGGAATTCTGCCCATTCCATTGTCCAAAATCGTACAAATTAGGAGAACTCTCCAAAGTCCCCGAGGCCATCCCAATAGTGTAGGTCTCCGGGGACAAACAAGGACGGTCTAACACCAGGTGAGCATCTACCTCCACTCATTCCATAGATGAATATCCCCAGAGAAGAAGAATGAACAAGACAGGACCCTAGGCCATAATCGAATACATTGCTTTGGTTTACAGGCATGTCTCTTCAAAAGTCTGGATTCCAATACCAGCATAATGGGTTTCCTGAGGCACCCATCAGAACAAATCTCCTCTCCACAAGGAAACTTGTGCATGGGAGCTATGTTAAAAGCTTAGGAGAATACTTCAGGGTCCCAGTGCCACCGTCCCATTTCAAGGCCCTCATGGACACAAAAACACATTAGGGCCCATCTTCAGGAAAGTCTATTTCAACTCAGCCACACAGGTTGCTCCCGCAGAGGGATCCGATCTCAACTGTATTGTGGCTAGTAGACAATTGGATTGCGAGGCGGGCTTCCCTGACATCCATCCTCCAAGGGTGCTCTGGAGTCATTCCATATGGGATGTCCTGGAGCTGCCCAACAGGTCTCAATTGTCACACAGAAGGAATCATTGAAGGGGGCATCCCACCACTCCCACGTCGGAAAACCTCCATGGCCTTGAGATTCCGCTCCGTTCATGAAGGGGTAGTCATGCACAGAAACTACAACCTGAGCCAACGTCTGATCATCGCCGTGACTTCAGATGCTTGAGATTTTGGTTGCAACTGCAGGGGGTACCAGCCGTGCCCTCGGCCTGAAACTCAAGTCTAGCTTGTGTTCTCAGACTTCTGTCCTCACACTCCTGGCCCAGAAGCCCAAAAGTTTGGCAATTCCGGACCCACAATGCAGCACTCTGCCTGCCCTCTAGAAAAAATATCTTGCCTAATGAGGTGCCCAGGCACCTCAAATGAGGATAAACCTACAGGGCACTCGACTGTACCAAAATTATATAGTCTAACCTGGGCACTAATACACTGTCTGACACAACCTGAGTCAGAACCTCCTGACCAACACCCAGGCAGCTGACCGCACACTGAGCATATCAGACGCGCCATCGTCTTAGGTCGTCATCTCTACCCAACTACGATTTTTCAGGCTTCAGAACCTATACCTTATGTCCAATCACTGCTCACGATTGAAAATGATGCAGAAATCAGAACACCTTCCCCATGGCAAGAGACCTTGTAATTGGCATGTTGTGCAAGGTCCAGTGTAGTTGAAACCAGTTTGGCCCATGAGGCCCCGCCCATTCACGTGCCACGTTGGTCACAAACACACACTGTGACCCTCAGCCTGAGCCCAGTCCTCAAGTAAGGCCTCTCAGTGGCTGGATGTAGAGACAGCTTATTTTGTCTGCCATGCCCCTAGGCCCCAAATTTTTAACCATAGTTTGGGTTGTCCCTTCACTCTTCCCCAGGGCTCTGCTTTAGAATACTTCTTTTGTTCGGACACCTGAGGTAATAAACCTGAAAGGAGACCTCCCATCCCACAGATTGACGAAAAATAATTGGGACCGCCCCAATCCACAGAAGGATATTCGTCCATGGCCCATGAGGCCTCCCCACATTCCACGACCATCATTGATATAAAATCCAGAGACAAAACCCTGAGCAAGTGCCTCAGAATCGCTCTTTCTTCATATCCTGAAGATTTCTTCTCATGATTTGTAGATTGGGCCTGCCATACCTACATCCCCAAACCTAAGCTGAGTTTGTGTTTTCAGACTTCTGTCCTCAAAGTCCTGGGCCACACATCCTCCAGGCTGGGGCCCCTGGAGCCACACATTAGGACTGTGCCTACCCAATCCATGGAAATACTACCCATTCCATTGTCCAAAATGGTACAAATTAGGAGAACTCTCCAAAGTCCCCGAGGCCATCCCAATAGTGTAGGTCTCCGGGGACAAACGAGGGAGGTAAGACACCAGGTGAGCATCTACCTCCACTCATTCCATAGATGAATATCCCCAGACAAAAAGAATGAACAAGACAGGACCCTAGGCCATTATCGAATACATTGCTTTGGTTTACAGGCATGTCTCTTCAAAAGTCTGGATTCCAATACCAGCATAATGGGTTTCCTGAGGCACCCATCAGAACAAATCTCCTCTCCACTAGGAAACTTGTGCATGGGAGCTATGTCAAAAGCTTAGGAGAATACTTCAGGGTCCCAGTGCCACCGCCCCATTTCAAGGCCCTCATGGACACAAACACACATTAGGGCCCATCTTCAGGAAAGTCTATTTCAACTCAGCCACACAGGTTGCTCCCGGAGAGGGATCCGATCTCAACTGTATTGTGGCTAGTAGACAATTGGATTGCGAGGCGGGCTTCCCTGACATCCATCCTCCAAGGGTGCTCTGGAGTCATTCCATATGGGATGTCCTGGAGCTGCCCAACTGGTCTCAATTGTCCCGCAGAAGGAATCCTTGAAGGGGGCATCACACAACTCCCAACGTGGGAAAAGCTCCATGGCTTCGAGATTCCGCTCCTTTCATGAAGGGGCAGTCATGCACAGAAACTACAACCTGAGCCAATGTCTGATCCTCGCCGTGACTTCAGATGCTTGAGATATGGTTTCCGATCTGCAGGGGGTACCTACCGTGCCCTCGGCATGAAGCCCAAGTCTATCTTGTGTTCTCAGACTTCTGTCCTCAAACTCGTGGCCCGGAAGTCCTCCATTTTGGCAATTCCGGACCCACAAGGCAGCACTCTGCCTGCCCTCTAGAAAAAATATCTTGCCTAATGAGGTGCCCAGGCACCTCAAATGAGGATAAACCTACAGGGAACTCGACTGTACCCAAATTATATAGTCTAACTTGGGCACTAGTGCACTGTCTGACACAACCTCAGCCAGAACCCCCTGACCAACACCCAGGCAGCTGACCGTACACTGAGCATATCAGACGCGCCATCGCCTTAGGTCGTCATCTCTTCCCAACTGCGATTTTTCAGGCTTCAGAACCTGTACCTTATGTCCAATCACTGCTCACGTTTGAAAATGATGCAGAAATCAGAACACCTTCCCCATGGCAAGAGACCTTGTGATTGGCATGTTGTCCAAGGTCCAGTGTAGATGAAACCAGTTTGGCCCATGAGGCCCCACCCATGTTCACGGGCCACAATTGTCACAAACACACATTTGACCCTCAGCCTGAGCCCAGTCTCAAGTAAGGCCGCTCAGTGGCTGGATGAAGAGACAGCTTATTGGGCCTGCCAAGCCCCTATGCCGCAATTTTTAACCATAGTTTGGGTTTTCCCTTCACTCTTCCCCAGGGCTCTGCTTTGGAATTCCTCTTTTGTTCGGACACCTGAGGTAATAAACCTGAAAGGAGACCTCCCATCCCACAGATTGACGAAAAAAATTGGGACCGCCCCAATCCACAGAAAGGAAGATTCGTCCATGGCCCATGATGCCTCCCCACATTCCACGGCCATCGTTGATATAAAATCCAGAGACAAAAGCCTGAGCAAGTGCCTCAGACTCGCTCTTTCTTCATATCCTGAAATGTTCTTCTCATGGTTTGTAGATTGGGCCTGCCATAACTACGTCCCCAAACATAAGGTGAGTTTGTGTTTTCAGACTTCTGTCCTCAAATTCCCGGGCCACACAGCCTCCAGGCTGGGGCCCCTTGAGCCACACATTCGGACTGTGCCTACCCAATCCATGGGAATTCTGCCCATTCCATTGTCCAAAATCTTACAAATTGAGAGAACTCTCCAAAGTCCCCGAGGCAATCCCAATAGTGTAGGTCTCCAGGGACAAACAAGGGTGGTCTGACACCAGGTGAGCATCTACCTCCAATCATTCCATAGATGAATATCCCCAGAGAAGGAGAATGAACAAGACAGGACCCTAGGCCATAATCGAATACATTGCTTTGTTTTACAGGCATGTCTCTTCAAAAGTCTGGATTCCAATTCCAGCACAATGGGTTTCCTGAGGCACACATCAGAACAAATATCCTCTCCACAAGGAAACTTGTGCATGGGAGCTATGTCAAAAGCTTAGGAGAATACTTCAGGGTCCCGGGGCCACCGCCCCATTCCAAGGTCCTCATGGACACAAACACACATTAGGGCCCATCCTCAGGAAAGTCCATTTCAACTCAGCCACCCCGGTTGCTCCCGCAGAGGGATCCGATCTCAACTGTATTGTGGCTAGTAGACAATTGGATTGTGAGGCGGGCTTGCCTGGCATCCATCCTCCAACGGTGCTCTGGAGTCATTCCATATGGGATGTCCTGGAGCTGCCCAACAGGTCTTAATTGTCACACAGAAGGAATCATTGAAGGGGGCATCCCACCACTCCCAACGTCGGAAACCTCCATGGCATTGAGATTCCGCTCCTTTCATGAAGGCGCAGTCATGCACAGAAACTCCAACCTGAGCCAACGACTGATCCTCGCCGTGATTTCAGATGCTTGAGATTTTGGTTGTGACTGCAGGGGGTACCAGCCGTGCCCTCGGCCTGAAACTCAAGTCTAGCTCGTGTTCTCAAACTTCTGTCCTCACACTCCTGTCCCAGAAGCCCTCAAGTTTGGCAATTCCGGACCCACAATGCAGCACTCTGCCTGCCCTCTAGAAAAAATATCTTGCCTAATGAGGTGCCCAGGCACCTCAAATGAGGATAAACCTACAGGGCACTTGACTGTACCCAAATTATATAGTCTAACTTGGGCACTAGTGCACTGTATGACACAACCTGAGCCAGAACCTCCTGACCAACACCCAGGCAGTTGACCGCACACTGAGCATATCAGATGCGCCATCGCCTTAGATTGTCATCTCTTCCCAACTGCGATTTTTCAGGCTTCAGAACCTAGACCTTATCTCCAACCACTGCCCAGGGTTGAAAATGATGCAGAAATCAAAACACCTTCCCCATGGCAAGAGACCTTGTGATTGGCATGTTGTCCAAGGTCCAGTGTAGTTGAAACCAGTGTGGCCCATGAGGCCCCGCCCATGCTCGCGTGCCACGTTGGTCACAAACACACACTGTGACCCTCAGCCTGAGTCCAGGCCTCAAGTAAGGCCTCTCAGTGGCTGGATGAAGAGACAGCTTATTGTGCCTGCCATGCCCCTAGGCCCCAATTTTTAACCATAGTTTGGGTTTTCCCTTCACTCTTCCCCAGGGCTCTGCTTTGGAATTCCTCTTTTGTTCAGACACCTGAGGTAATAAACCTGAAAGGAGAAATCCCATCCCACAGATTGACGAAAAACAATTGGGATCGGGCCAAATCCACAGAGAGGAAGATTCGTCCATGGCCCATGAGTCCTCCCCCATTCCACGGCCATCGTTGATATAAAATCCAAATGCAAAAGCCTGAGCAAGTGCCTCAGAATCGCTCTTTCTTCATATCCTGAAGATTTCTTCTCATGATTTGTAGATTGGGCCTGCCATACCTACATCCCCAAACCTAAGCTGAGTTTGTGTTTTCAGACTTCTGTCCTCAAAGTCCTGGGCCACACACCCTCATGCTGGGGCCTCTGAAGCCACACATTAGGACTGTGCCTACCCAATCCATGGGAATTCTGCCCATTCCATTGTCCAAAATCGTACAAATTAGGAGAACTCTCCAAAGTCCCTGAGGCCAAACCAATAGTGTAGGTCTCCGGGGACAAACAAGGGCGGTAAGACACCAGGTGAGCATCTACCTCCACTCATTCCATAGATGAATATCCCCAGACAAGAAGAATGAACAAGACAGGACCCTAGGCCATAATCGAATACATTGCATTGGTTTACAGGCATGTCTCTTCAAAAGTCTGGATTCCAATACCAGCATAATGGGTTTCCTGAGGCACCCATCAGAACAAATCTCCTCTCCACAAGGAAACTTGTGCATGGGATCTATGTCAAAAGCTTAGGAGAATACTTCAGGGTCCCAGTGCCACCGCCCCATTTCAAGGCCCTCATGGACACAAACACACATTAGGGCCCATCTTCAGGAAAGTCCATTTCAACTCAGCCACCCCGGTTGCTCCCGCAGAGGGATCCGATCTCAACTGTATTGTGGCTAGTAGACAATTGGATTGCGAGGCGGGCTTCCCTGACATCCATCCTCCAAGGGTGCTCTGGAGTCATTCCATATGGGATGTCCTGGAGCGGCCCAACTGGTCTCAATTGTCCCGCAGAAGGAATCCTTGAAGGGGGCATCACACAACTCCCAACGTGGGAAAAGCTCCATGGCTTCGAGATTCCGCTCCTTTCATGAAGGGGCAGTCATGCACAGAAACTACAACCTGAGCCAACGTCTGATCCTCGCCGTGACTTCAGATGCTTGAGATATGGTTTCCGATCTGCAGGGGGTACCTACCGTGCCCTCGGCCTGAAGCCCAAGTCTATCTTGTGTTCTCAGACTTCTGTCCTCAAACTCCTGGCCCGGAAGTCCTCCATTTTGGCAATTCCGGACCCACAAGGCAGCACTCTGCCTGCCCTCTAGAAAAAATATCTTGCCTAATGAGGTGCCCAGGCACCTCAAATGAGGATAAACCTACAGGGAACTCGACTGTACCCAAATTATATAGTCTACCTTGGGCACTAGTGCACTGTCTGACACAACCTCAGCCAGAACCCCCTGACCAACACCCAGGCAGCTGACCGTACACTGAGCATATCAGCCGCGCCATCGCCTTAGGTCGTCATCTCTTCCCAACTGCGATTTTTCAGGCTTCAGAACCTGTACCTTATGTCCAATCACTGCTCACGTTTGAAAATGATGCAGAAATCAGAACACCTTCCCCATGGCAAGAGACCTTGTGATTGGCATGTTGTCCAAGGTCCAGTGTAATTGAAACCAGTTTGGCCCATGAGGCCCCACCCATGTTCGCGGGCCACAATTGTCACAAACACACATTTGACCCTCAGCCTGAGCCCAGTCTCAAGTAAAGCCGCTCAGTGGCTGGATGAAGAGACAGCTTATTGGGCCTGCCAAGCCCCTATGCCGCAATTTTTAACCATAGTTTGGGTTTTCCATTCACTCTTCCCCAGGGCTCTGCTTTGGAATTCCTCTTTTGTTCGGACACCTGAGGTAATAAACCTGAAAGGAGACCTCCCATCCCACAGATTGACGAAAAAAATTGGGACCGCCCCAATCCACAGAAAGGAAGATTCGTCCATGGCCCATGATGCCTCCCCACATTCCACGGCCATCGTTGATATAAAATCCAGAGACAAAAGCCTGAGCAAGTGCCTCAGACTCGCTCTTTCTTCATATCCTGAAGAGTTCTTCTCATGGTTTGTAGATTGGGCCTGCCATACCTACGTCCCCAAACATAAGGTGAGTTTGTGTTTTCAGACTTCTGTCCTCAAAGTCCTGGGCCACACAGCCTCCAGGCTGGGGCCCCTGGAGCCACACATTCGGACTGTGCCTACCCAATCCATGGGTATTCTGCCCATTCCATTGTCCAAAATCTTACAAATTGGGAGAACTCTCCAAAGTCCCCGAGGCAATCCCAATAGTGTAGATCTCCAGGGACAAACAAGGGTGGTCTGACACCAGGTGAGCATCTACCTCCAATCATTCCATAGATGAATATCCCCAGAGAAGGAGAATGAACAAGACAGGACCCTAGGCCATAATCGAATACATTGCTTTGGTTTACAGGCATGTCTCTTCAAAAGTCTGGATTCCAATTCCAGCACAATGGGTTTCCTGAGGCACACATCAGAACAAATATCCTCTCCACAAGGAAACTTGTGCATGGGAGCTATGTCAAAAGCTTAGGAGAATACTTCAGTGTCCCGGGGCCACCGCCCCATTCCAAGGTCCTCATGGACACAAACACACATTAGGGCCCATCCTCAGGAAAGTCCATTTCAACTCATCCACCCCGGTTGCTCCCGCAGAGGGATCCGATCTCAACTGTATTGTGGCTAGTAGACAATTGGATTGTGAGGCGGGCTTGCCTGGCATCCATCCTCCAACGGTGCTCTGGAGTCATTCCATATGGGATGTCCTGGAGCTGCCCAACAGGTCTTAATTGTCACACAGAAGGAATCATTGAAGGGGGCATCCCACCACTCCCAACGTCGGAAACCTCCATGGCCTTGAGATTCCGCTCCTTTCATGAAGGCGCAGTCATGCACAGAAACTCCAACCTGAGCCAACGACTGATCCTCGCCGTGATTTCAGATGCTTGAGATTTTGGTTGTGACTGCAGGGGGTACCAGCCGTGCCCTCGGCCTGAAACTCAAGTCTAGCTCGTGTTCTCAAACTTCTGTCCTAACACTCCTGTCCCAGAAGCTCTCAAGTTTGGCAATTCCGGACCACAATGCAGCACTCTGCCTGCCCTCTAGAAAAAATATCTTGCCTAATGAGGTGCCCAGGCACCTCAAATGAGGATAAACCTACAGGGCACTCGACTGTACCCAAATTATATAGTCTAACTTGGGCACTAGTGCACTGTATGACACAACCTGAGCCAGAACCTCCTGACCAACACCCAGGCAGTTGACCGCACACTGAGCATATCAGATGCGCCATCGCCTTAGATTGTCATCTCTTCCCAACTGCGATTTTTCAGGCTTCAGAACCTAGACCTTATCTCCAACCACTGCCCAGGGTTGAAAATGATGCAGAAATCAAAACACCTTCCCCATGGCAAGAGACCTTGTGATTGGCATGTTGTCCAAGGTCCAGTGTAGTTGAAACCAGTGTGGCCCATGAGGCCCCGCCCATGCTCGCGTGCCACGTTGGTCACAAACACACACTGTGACCCTCAGCCTGAGCCCAGGCCTCAAGTAAGGCCTCTCAGTGGCTGGATGAAGAGACAGCTTATTGTGCCTGCCATGCCCCTAGGCCCCAATTTTTAACCATAGTTTGGGTTTTCCCTTCACTCTTCCCCAGGGCTCTGCTTTGGAATTCCTCTTTTGTTCAGACACCTGACGTAATAAACCTGAAAGGAGAAATCCCATCCCACAGATTGACGAAAAACAATTGGGATTGGGCCAAATCCACAGAGAGGAAGATTCGTCCATGGCCCATGAGTCCTCCCCCATTCCACGGCCATCGTTGATATAAAATCCAAATGCAAAAGCCTGAGCAAGTGCCTCAGAATCGCTCTTTCTTCATATCCTGAAGATTTCTTCTCATGATTTGTAGATTGGGCCTGCCATACCTACATCCCCAAACCTAAGCTGAGTTTGTGTTTTCAGACTTCTGTCCTCAAAGTCCTGGGCCACACACCCTCATGCTGGGGCCTCTGAAGCCACACATTAGGACTGTGCCTACCCAATCCATGGGAATTCTGCCCATTCCATTGTCCAAAATCGTACAAATTAGGAGAACTCTCCAAAGTCCCTGAGGCCAAACCAATAGTGTAGGTCTCCGGGGACAAACAAGGGCGGTAAGACACCAGGTGAGCATCTACCTCCACTCATTCCATAGATGAATATCCCCAGACAAGAAGAATGAACAAGACAGGACCCTAGGCCATAATCGAATACATTGCATTGGTTTACAGGCATGTCTCTTCAAAAGTCTGGATTCCAATACCAGCATAATGGGTTTCCTGAGGCACCCATCAGAACAAATCTCCTCTCCACAAGGAAACTTGTGCATGGGATCTATGTCAAAAGCTTAGGAGAATACTTCAGGGTCCCAGTGCCACCGCCCCATTTCAAGGCCCTCATGGACACAAACACACATTAGGGCCCATCTTCAGGAAAGTCCATTTCAACTCAGCCACCCCGGTTGCTCCCGCAGAGGGATCCGATCTCAACTGTATTGTGGCTAGTAGACAATTGGATTGCGAGGCGGGCTTCCCTGACATCCATCCTCCAAGGGTGCTCTGGAGTCATTCCATATGGGATGTCCTGGAGCGGCCCAACTGGTCTCAATTGTCCCGCAGAAGGAATCCTTGAAGGGGGCATCACACAACTCCCAACGTGGGAAAAGCTCCATGGCTTCGAGATTCCGCTCCTTTCATGAAGGGGCAGTCATGCACAGAAACTACAACCTGAGCCAACGTCTGATCCTCGCCGTGACTTCAGATGCTTGAGATATGGTTTCCGATCTGCAGGGGGTACCTACCGTGCCCTCGGCCTGAAGCCCAAGTCTATCTTGTGTTCTCAGACTTCTGTCCTCAAACTCCTGGCCCGGAAGTCCTCCATTTTGGCAATTCCGGACCCACAAGGCAGCACTCTGCCTGCCCTCTAGAAAAAATATCTTGCCTAATGAGGTGCCCAGGCACCTCAAATGAGGATAAACCTACAGGGAACTCGACTGTACCCAAATTATATAGTCTACCTTGGGCACTAGTGCACTGTCTGACACAACCTCAGCCAGAACCCCCTGACCAACACCCAGGCAGCTGACCGTACACTGAGCATATCAGACGCGCCATCGCCTTAGGTCGTCATCTCTTCCCAACTGCGATTTTTCAGGCTTCAGAACCTGTACCTTATGTCCAATCACTGCTCACGTTTGAAAATGATGCAGAAATCAGAACACCTTCCCCATGGCAAGAGACCTTGTGATTGGCATGTTGTCCAAGGTCCAGTGTAGTTGAAACCAGTTTGGCCCATGAGGCCCCACCCATGTTCGCGGGCCACAATTGTCACAAACACACATTTGACCCTCAGCCTGAGCCCAGTCTCAAGTAAAGCCGCTCAGTGGCTGGATGAAGAGACAGCTTATTGGGCCTGCCAAGCCCCTATGCCGCAATTTTTAACCATAGTTTGGGTTTTCCATTCACTCTTCCCCAGGGCTCTGCTTTGGAATTCCTCTTTTGTTCGGACACCTGAGGTAATAAACCTGAAAGGAGACCTCCCATCCCACAGATTGACGAAAAAAATTGGGACCGCCCCAATCCACAGAAAGGAAGATTCGTCCATGGCCCATGATGCCTCCCCACATTCCACGGCCATCGTTGATATAAAATCCAGAGACAAAAGCCTGAGCAAGTGCCTCAGACTCGCTCTTTCTTCATATCCTGAAGAGTTCTTCTCATGGTTTGTAGATTGGGCCTGCCATACCTACGTCCCCAAACATAAGGTGAGTTTGTGTTTTCAGACTTCTGTCCTCAAAGTCCTGGGCCACACAGCCTCCAGGCTGGGGCCCCTGGAGCCACACATTCGGACTGTGCCTACCCAATCCATGGGTATTCTGCCCATTCCATTGTCCAAAATCTTACAAATTGGGAGAACTCTCCAAAGTCCCCGAGGCAATCCCAATAGTGTAGATCTCCAGGGACAAACAAGGGTGGTCTGACACCAGGTGAGCATCTACCTCCAATCATTCCATAGATGAATATCCCCAGAGAAGGAGAATGAACAAGACAGGACCCTAGGCCATAATCGAATACATTGCTTTGGTTTACAGGCATGTCTCTTCAAAAGTCTGGATTCCAATTCCAGCACAATGGGTTTCCTGAGGCACACATCAGAACAAATATCCTCTCCACAAGGAAACTTGTGCATGGGAGCTATGTCAAAAGCTTAGGAGAATACTTCAGTGTCCCGGGGCCACCGCCCCATTCCAAGGTCCTCATGGACACAAACACACATTAGGGCCCATCCTCAGGAAAGTCCATTTCAACTCATCCACCCCGGTTGCTCCCGCAGAGGGATCCGATCTCAACTGTATTGTGGCTAGTAGACAATTGGATTGTGAGGCGGGCTTGCCTGGCATCCATCCTCCAACGGTGCTCTGGAGTCATTCCATATGGGATGTCCTGGAGCTGCCCAACAGTTCTTAATTGTCACACAGAAGGAAACATTGAAGGGGGCATCCCACCACTCCCAACGTCGGAAACCTCCATGGCCTTGAGATTCCGCTCCTTTCATGAAGGCGCAGTCATGCACAGAAACTCCAACCTGAGCCAACGACTGATCCTCGCCGTGATTTCAGATGCTTGAGATTTTGGTTGTGACTGCAGGGGGTACCAGCCGTGCCCTCGGCCTGAAACTCAAGTCTAGCTCGTGTTCTCAAACTTCTGTCCTAACACTCCTGTCCCAGAAGCTCTCAAGTTTGGCAATTCCGGACCACAATGCAGCACTCTGCCTGCCCTCTAGAAAAAATATCTTGCCTAATGAGGTGCCCAGGCACCTCAAATGAGGATAAACCTACAGGGCACTCGACTGTACCCAAATTATATAGTCTAACTTGGGCACTAGTGCACTGTATGACACAACCTGAGCCAGAACCTCCTGACCAACACCCAGGCAGTTGACCGCACACTGAGCATATCAGATGCGCCATCGCCTTAGATTGTCATCTCTTCCCAACTGCGATTTTTCAGGCTTCAGAACCTAGACCTTATCTCCAACCACTGCCCAGGGTTGAAAATGATGCAGAAATCAAAACACCTTCCCCATGGCAAGAGACCTTGTGATTGGCATGTTGTCCAAGGTCCAGTGTAGTTGAAACCAGTGTGGCCCATGAGGCCCCGCCCATGCTCGCGTGCCACGTTGGTCACAAACACACACTGTGACCCTCAGCCTGAGCCCAGGCCTCAAGTAAGGCCTCTCAGTGGCTGGATGAAGAGACAGCTTATTGTGCCTGCCATGCCCCTAGGCCCCAATTTTTAACCATAGTTTGGGTTTTCCCTTCACTCTTCCCCAGGGCTCTGCTTTGGAATTCCTCTTTTGTTCAGACACCTGACGTAATAAACCTGAAAGGAGAAATCCCATCCCACAGATTGACGAAAAACAATTGGGATCGGGCCAAATCCACAGAGAGGAAGATTCGTCCATGGCCCATGAGTCCTCCCCCATTCCACGGCCATCGTTGATATAAAATCCAAATGCAAAAGCCTGAGCAAGTGCCTCAGAATCGCTCTTTCTTCATATCCTGAAGATTTCTTCTCATGATTTGTAGATTGGGCCTGCCATACCTACATCCCCAAACCTAAGCTGAGTTTGTGTTTTCAGACTTCTGTCCTCAAAGTCCTGGGCCACACACCCTCATGCTGGGGCCTCTGAAGCCACACATTAGGACTGTGCCTACCCAATCCATGGGAATTCTGCCCATTCCATTGTCCAAAATCGTACAAATTAGGAGAACTCTCCAAAGTCCCTGAGGCCAAACCAATAGTGTAGGTCTCCGGGGACAAACAAGGGCGGTAAGACACCAGGTGAGCATCTACCTCCACTCATTCCATAGATGAATATCCCCAGACAAGAAGAATGAACAAGACAGGACCCTAGGCCATAATCGAATACATTGCATTGGTTTACAGGCATGTCTCTTCAAAAGTCTGGATTCCAATACCAGCATAATGGGTTTCCTGAGGCACCCATCAGAACAAATCTCCTCTCCACAAGGAAACTTGTGCATGGGATCTATGTCAAAAGCTTAGGAGAATACTTCAGGGTCCCAGTGCCACCGCCCCATTTCAAGGCCCTCATGGACACAAACACACATTAGGGCCCATCTTCAGGAAAGTCCATTTCAACTCAGCCACCCCGGTTGCTCCCGCAGAGGGATCCGATCTCAACTGTATTGTGGCTAGTAGACAATTGGATTGCGAGGCGGGCTTCCCTGACATCCATCCTCCAAGGGTGCTCTGGAGTCATTCCATATGGGATGTCCTGGAGCGGCCCAACTGGTCTCAATTGTCCCGCAGAAGGAATCCTTGAAGGGGGCATCACACAACTCCCAACGTGGGAAAAGCTCCATGGCTTCGAGATTCCGCTCCTTTCATGAAGGGGCAGTCATGCACAGAAACTACAACCTGAGCCAACGTCTGATCCTCGCCGTGACTTCAGATGCTTGAGATATGGTTTCCGATCTGCAGGGGGTACCTACCGTGCCCTCGGCCTGAAGCCCAAGTCTATCTTGTGTTCTCAGACTTCTGTCCTCAAACTCCTGGCCCGGAAGTCCTCCATTTTGGCAATTCCGGACCCACAAGGCAGCACTCTGCCTGCCCTCTAGAAAAAATATCTTGCCTAATGAGGTGCCCAGGCACCTCAAATGAGGATAAACCTACAGGGAACTCGACTGTACCCAAATTATATAGTCTACCTTGGGCACTAGTGCACTGTCTGACACAACCTCAGCCAGAACCCCCTGACCAACACCCAGGCAGCTGACCGTACACTGAGCATATCAGACGCGCCATCGCCTTAGGTCGTCATCTCTTCCCAACTGCGATTTTTCAGGCTTCAGAACCTGTACCTTATGTCCAATCACTGCTCACGTTTGAAAATGATGCAGAAATCAGAACACCTTCCCCATGGCAAGAGACCTTGTGATTGGCATGTTGTCCAAGGTCCAGTGTAGTTGAAACCAGTTTGGCCCATGAGGCCCCACCCATGTTCGCGGGCCACAATTGTCACAAACACACATTTGACCCTCAGCCTGAGCCCAGTCTCAAGTAAAGCCGCTCAGTGGCTGGATGAAGAGACAGCTTATTGGGCCTGCCAAGCCCCTATGCCGCAATTTTTAACCATAGTTTGGGTTTTCCATTCACTCTTCCCCAGGGCTCTGCTTTGGAATTCCTCTTTTGTTCGGACACCTGAGGTAATAAACCTGAAAGGAGACCTCCCATCCCACAGATTGACGAAAAAAATTGGGACCGCCCCAATCCACAGAAAGGAAGATTCGTCCATGGCCCATGATGCCTCCCCACATTCCACGGCCATCGTTGATATAAAATCCAGAGACAAAAGCCTGAGCAAGTGCCTCAGACTCGCTCTTTCTTCATATCCTGAAGAGTTCTTCTCATGGTTTGTAGATTGGGCCTGCCATACCTACGTCCCCAAACATAAGGTGAGTTTGTGTTTTCAGACTTCTGTCCTCAAAGTCCTGGGCCACACAGCCTCCAGGCTGGGGCCCCTGGAGCCACACATTCGGACTGTGCCTACCCAATCCATGGGAATTCTGCCCATTCCATTGTCCAAAATCTTACAAATTGAGAGAACTCTCCAAAGTCCCCGAGGCAATCCCAATAGTGTAGATCTCCAGGGACAAACAAGGGTGGTCTGACACCAGGTGAGCATCTACCTCCAATCATTCCATAGATGAATATCCCCAGAGAAGGAGAATGAACAAGACAGGACCCTAGGCCATAATCGAATACTTTGCTTTGTTTTACAGGCATGTCTCTTCAAAAGTCTGGATTCCAATTCCAGCATAATGGGTTTCCTGAGGCACACATCAGAACAAATATCCTCTCCACAAGGAAACTTGTGCATGGGAGCTATGTCAAAAGCTTAGGAGAATACTTCAGGGTCCCGGGGCCACCGCCCCATTCCAAGGTCCTCATGGACACAAACACACATTAGGGCCCATCCTCAGGAAAGTCCATTTCAACTCATCCACCCCGGTTGCTCCCGCAGAGGGATCCGATCTCAACTGTATTGTGGCTAGTAGACAATTGGATTGTGAGGCGGGCTTGCCTGGCATCCATCCTCCAACGGTGCTCTGGAGTCATTCCATATGGGATGTCCTGGAGCTGCCCAACAGGTCTTAATTGTCACACAGAAGGAATCATTGAAGGGGGCATCCCACCACTCCCAACGTCGGAAACCTCCATGGCCTTGAGATTCCGCTCCTTTCATGAAGGCGCAGTCATGCACAGAAACTCCAACCTGAGCCAACGACTGATCCTCGCCGTGATTTCAGATGCTTGAGATTTTGGTTGTGACTGCAGGGGGTACCAGCCGTGCCCTCGGCCTGAAACTCAAGTCTAGCTCGTGTTCTCAAACTTCTGTCCTAACACTCCTGTCCCAGAAGCTCTCAAGTTTGGCAATTCCGGACCACAATGCAGCACTCTGCCTGCCCTCTAGAAAAAATATCTTGCCTAATGAGGTGCCCAGGCACCTCAAATGAGGATAAACCTACAGGGCACTCGACTGTACCCAAATTATATAGTCTAACTTGGGCACTAGTGCACTGTATGACACAACCTGAGCCAGAACCTCCTGACCAACACCCAGGCAGTTGACCGCACACTGAGCATATCAGATGCGCCATTGCCTTAGATTGTCATCTCTTCCCAACTGCGATTTTTCAGGCTTCAGAACCTAGACCTTATCTCCAACCACTGCCCAGGGTTGAAAATGATGCAGAAATCAAAACACCTTCCCCATGGCAAGAGACCTTGTGATTGGCATGTTGTCCAAGGTCCAGTGTAGTTGAAACCAGTGTGGCCCATGAGGCCCCGCCCATGCTCGCGTGCCACGTTGGTCACAAACACACACTGTGACCCTCAGCCTGAGCCCAGGCCTCAAGTAAGGCCTCTCAGTGGCTGGATGAAGAGACAGCTTATTGTGCCTGCCATGCCCCTAGGCCCCAATTTTTAACCATAGTTTGGGTTTTCCCTTCACTCTTCCCCAGGGCTCTGCTTTGGAATTCCTCTTTTGTTCAGACACCTGAGGTAATAAACCTGAAAGGAGAAATCCCATCCCACAGATTGACGAAAAACAATTGGGATCGGGCCAAATCCACAGAGAGGAAGATTCGTCCATGGCCCATGAGTCCTCCCCCATTCCACGGCCATCGTTGATATAAAATCCAAATGCAAAAGCCTGAGCAAGTGCCTCAGAATCGCTCTTTCTTCATATCCTGAAGATTTCTTCTCATGATTTGTAGATTGGGCCTGCCATACCTACATCCCCAAACCTAAGCTGAGTTTGTGTTTTCAGACTTCTGTCCTCAAAGTCCTGGGCCACACACCCTCATGCTGGGGCCTCTGAAGCCACACATTAGGACTGTGCCTACCCAATCCATGGGAATTCTGCCCATTCCATTGTCCAAAATCGTACAAATTAGGAGAACTCTCCAAAGTCCCTGAGGCCAAACCAATAGTGTAGGTCTCCGGGGACAAACAAGGGCGGTAAGACACCAGGTGAGCATCTACCTCCACTCATTCCATAGATGAATATCCCCAGACAAGAAGAATGAACAAGACAGGACCCTAGGCCATAATCGAATACATTGCATTGGTTTACAGGCATGTCTCTTCAAAAGTCTGGATTCCAATACCAGCATAATGGGTTTCCTGAGGCACCCATCAGAACAAATCTCCTCTCCACAAGGAAACTTGTGCATGGGATCTATGTCAAAAGCTTAGGAGAATACTTCAGGGTCCCAGTGCCACCGCCCCATTTCAAGGCCCTCATGGACACAAACACACATTAGGGCCCATCTTCAGGAAAGTCCATTTCAACTCAGCCACCCCGGTTGCTCCCGCAGAGGGATCCGATCTCAACTGTATTGTGGCTAGTAGACAATTGGATTGCGAGGCGGGCTTCCCTGACATCCATCCTCCAAGGGTGCTCTGGAGTCATTCCATATGGGATGTCCTGGAGCGGCCCAACTGGTCTCAATTGTCCCGCAGAAGGAATCCTTGAAGGGGGCATCACACAACTCCCAACGTGGGAAAAGCTCCATGGCTTCGAGATTCCGCTCCTTTCATGAAGGGGCAGTCATGCACAGAAACTACAACCTGAGCCAACGTCTGATCCTCGCCGTGACTTCAGATGCTTGAGATATGGTTTCCGATCTGCAGGGGGTACCTACCGTGCCCTCGGCCTGAAGCCCAAGTCTATCTTGTGTTCTCAGACTTCTGTCCTCAAACTCCTGGCCCGGAAGTCCTCCATTTTGGCAATTCCGGACCCACAAGGCAGCACTCTGCCTGCCCTCTAGAAAAAATATCTTGCCTAATGAGGTGCCCAGGCACCTCAAATGAGGATAAACCTACAGGGAACTCGACTGTACCCAAATTATATAGTCTACCTTGGGCACTAGTGCACTGTCTGACACAACTTCAGCCAGAACCCCCTGACCAACACCCAGGCAGCTGACCGTACACTGAGCATATCAGACGCGCCATCGCCTTAGGTCGTCATCTCTTCCCAACTGCGATTTTTCAGGCTTCAGAACCTGTACCTTATGTCCAATCACTGCTCACGTTTGAAAATGATGCAGAAATCAGAACACCTTCCCCATGGCAAGAGACCTTGTGATTGGCATGTTGTCCAAGGTCCAGTGTAATTGAAACCAGTTTGGCCCATGAGGCCCCACCCATGTTCGCGGGCCACAATTGTCACAAACACACATTTGACCCTCAGCCTGAGCCCAGTCTCAAGTAAAGCCGCTCAGTGGCTGGATGAAGAGACAGCTTATTGGGCCTGCCAAGCCCCTATGCCGCAATTTTTAACCATAGTTTGGGTTTTCCATTCACTCTTCCCCAGGGCTCTGCTTTGGAATTCCTCTTTTGTTCGGACACCTGAGGTAATAAACCTGAAAGGAGACCTCCCATCCCACAGATTGACGAAAAAAATTGGGACCGCCCCAATCCACAGAAAGGAAGATTCGTCCATGGCCCATGATGCCTCCCCACATTCCACGGCCATCGTTGATATAAAATCCAGAGACAAAAGCCTGAGCAAGTGCCTCAGACTCGCTCTTTCTTCATATCCTGAAGAGTTCTTCTCATGGTTTGTAGATTGGGCCTGCCATACCTACGTCCCCAAACATAAGGTGAGTTTGTGTTTTCAGACTTCTGTCCTCAAAGTCCTGGGCCACACAGCCTCCAGGCTGGGGCCCCTTGAGCCACACATTCGGACTGTGCCTACCAATCCATGGGAATTCTGCCCATTCCATTGTCCAAAATCTTACAAATTGAGAGAACTCTCCAAAGTCCCCGAGGCAATCCCAATAGTGTAGATCTCCAGGGACAAACAAGGGTGGTCTGACACCAGGTGAGCATCTACCTCCAATCATTCCATAGATGAATATCCCCAGAGAAGGAGAATGAACAAGACAGGACCCTAGGCCATAATCGAATACTTTGCTTTGTTTTACAGGCATGTCTCTTCAAAAGTCTGGATTCCAATTCCAGCATAATGGGTTTCCTGAGGCACACATCAGAACAAATATCCTCTCCACAAGGAAACTTGTGCATGGGAGCTATGTCAAAAGCTTAGGAGAATACTTCAGGGTCCCGGGGCCACCGCCCCATTCCAAGGTCCTCATGGACACAAACACACATTAGGGCCCATCCTCAGGAAAGTCCATTTCAACTCATCCACCCCGGTTGCTCCCGCAGAGGGATCCGATCTCAACTGTATTGTGGCTAGTAGACAATTGGATTGTGAGGCGGGCTTGCCTGGCATCCATCCTCCAACGGTGCTCTGGAGTCATTCCATATGGGATGTCCTGGAGCTGCCCAACAGGTCTTAATTGTCACACAGAAGGAATCATTGAAGGGGGCATCCCACCACTCCCAACGTCGGAAACCTCCATGGCCTTGAGATTCCGCTCCTTTCATGAAGGCGCAGTCATGCACAGAAACTCCAACCTGAGCCAACGACTGATCCTCGCCGTGATTTCAGATGCTTGAGATTTTGGTTGTGACTGCAGGGGGTACCAGCCGTGCCCTCGGCCTGAAACTCAAGTCTAGCTCGTGTTCTCAAACTTCTGTCCTAACACTCCTGTCCCAGAAGCTCTCAAGTTTGGCAATTCCGGACCACAATGCAGCACTCTGCCTGCCCTCTAGAAAAAATATCTTGCCTAATGAGGTGCCCAGGCACCTCAAATGAGGATAAACCTACAGGGCACTCGACTGTACCCAAATTATATAGTCTAACTTGGGCACTAGTGCACTGTATGACACAACCTGAGCCAGAACCTCCTGACCAACACCCAGGCAGTTGACCGCACACTGAGCATATCAGATGCGCCATTGCCTTAGATTGTCATCTCTTCCCAACTGCGATTTTTCAGGCTTCAGAACCTAGACCTTATCTCCAACCACTGCCCAGGGTTGAAAATGATGCAGAAATCAAAACACCTTCCCCATGGCAAGAGACCTTGTGATTGGCATGTTGTCCAAGGTCCAGTGTAGTTGAAACCAGTGTGGCCCATGAGGCCCCGCCCATGCTCGCGTGCCACGTTGGTCACAAACACACACTGTGACCCTCAGCCTGAGCCCAGGCCTCAAGTAAGGCCTCTCAGTGGCTGGATGAAGAGACAGCTTATTGTGCCTGCCATGCCCCTAGGCCCCAATTTTTAACCATAGTTTGGGTTTTCCCTTCACTCTTCCCCAGGGCTCTGCTTTGGAATTCCTCTTTTGTTCAGACACCTGAGGTAATAAACCTGAAAGGAGAAATCCCATCCCACAGATTGACGAAAAACAATTGGGATCGGGCCAAATCCACAGAGAGGAAGATTCGTCCATGGCCCATGAGTCCTCCCCCATTCCACGGCCATCGTTGATATAAAATCCAAATGCAAAAGCCTGAGCAAGTGCCTCAGAATCGCTCTTTCTTCATATCCTGAAGATTTCTTCTCATGATTTGTAGATTGGGCCTGCCATACCTACATCCCCAAACCTAAGCTGAGTTTGTGTTTTCAGACTTCTGTCCTCAAAGTCCTGGGCCACACACCCTCATGCTGGGGCCTCTGAAGCCACACATTAGGACTGTGCCTACCCAATCCATGGGAATTCTGCCCATTCCATTGTCCAAAATCGTACAAATTAGGAGAACTCTCCAAAGTCCCTGAGGCCAAACCAATAGTGTAGGTCTCCGGGGACAAACAAGGGCGGTAAGACACCAGGTGAGCATCTACCTCCACTCATTCCATAGATGAATATCCCCAGACAAGAAGAATGAACAAGACAGGACCCTAGGCCATAATCGAATACATTGCATTGGTTTACAGGCATGTCTCTTCAAAAGTCTGGATTCCAATACCAGCATAATGGGTTTCCTGAGGCACCCATCAGAACAAATCTCCTCTCCACAAGGAAACTTGTGCATGGGATCTATGTCAAAAGCTTAGGAGAATACTTCAGGGTCCCAGTGCCACCGCCCCATTTCAAGGCCCTCATGGACACAAACACACATTAGGGCCCATCTTCAGGAAAGTCCATTTCAACTCAGCCACCCCGGTTGCTCCCGCAGAGGGATCCGATCTCAACTGTATTGTGGCTAGTAGACAATTGGATTGCGAGGCGGGCTTCCCTGACATCCATCCTCCAAGGGTGCTCTGGAGTCATTCCATATGGGATGTCCTGGAGCGGCCCAACTGGTCTCAATTGTCCCGCAGAAGGAATCCTTGAAGGGGGCATCACACAACTCCCAACGTGGGAAAAGCTCCATGGCTTCGAGATTCCGCTCCTTTCATGAAGGGGCAGTCATGCACAGAAACTACAACCTGAGCCAACGTCTGATCCTCGCCGTGACTTCAGATGCTTGAGATATGGTTTCCGATCTGCAGGGGGTACCTACCGTGCCCTCGGCCTGAAGCCCAAGTCTATCTTGTGTTCTCAGACTTCTGTCCTCAAACTCCTGGCCCGGAAGTCCTCCATTTTGGCAATTCCGGACCCACAAGGCAGCACTCTGCCTGCCCTCTAGAAAAAATATCTTGCCTAATGAGGTGCCCAGGCACCTCAAATGAGGATAAACCTACAGGGAACTCGACTGTACCCAAATTATATAGTCTACCTTGGGCACTAGTGCACTGTCTGACACAACCTCAGCCAGAACCCCCTGACCAACACCCAGGCAGCTGACCGTACACTGAGCATATCAGACGCGCCATCGCCTTAGGTCGTCATCTCTTCCCAACTGCGATTTTTCAGGCTTCAGAACCTGTACCTTATGTCCAATCACTGCTCACGTTTGAAAATGATGCAGAAATCAGATCACCTTCCCCATGGCAAGAGACCTTGTGATTGGCATGTTGTCCAAGGTCCAGTGTAATTGAAACCAGTTTGGCCCATGAGGCCCCACCCATGTTCGCGGGCCACAATTGTCACAAACACACATTTGACCCTCAGCCTGAGCCCAGTCTCAAGTAAAGCCGCTCAGTGGCTGGATGAAGAGACAGCTTATTGGGCCTGCCAAGCCCCTATGCCTCAATTTTTAACCATAGTTTGGGTTTTCCATTCACTCTTCCCCAGGGCTCTGCTTTGGAATTCCTCTTTTGTTCGGACACCTGAGGTAATAAACCTGAAAGGAGACCTCCCATCCCACAGATTGACGAAAAAAATTGGGACCGCCCCAATCCACAGAAAGGAAGATTCGTCCATGGCCCATGATGCCTCCCCACATTCCACGGCCATCGTTGATATAAAATCCAGAGACAAAAGCCTGAGCAAGTGCCTCAGACTCGCTCTTTCTTCATATCCTGAAGAGTTCTTCTCATGGTTTGTAGATTGGGCCTGCCATACCTACGTCCCCAAACATAAGGTGAGTTTGTGTTTTCAGACTTCTGTCCTCAAAGTCCTGGGCCACACAGCCTCCAGGCTGGGGCCCCTGGAGCCACACATTCGGACTGTGCCTACCCAATCCATGGGAATTCTGCCCATTCCATTGTCCAAAATCTTACAAATTGAGAGAACTCTCCAAAGTCCCCGAGGCAATCCCAATAGTGTAGATCTCCAGGGACAAACAAGGGTGGTCTGACACCAGGTGAGCATCTACCTCCAATCATTCCATAGATGAATATCCCCAGAGAAGGAGAATGAACAAGACAGGACCCTAGGCCATAATCGAATACTTTGCTTTGTTTTACAGGCATGTCTCTTCAAAAGTCTGGATTCCAATTCCAGCATAATGGGTTTCCTGAGGCACACATCAGAACAAATATCCTCTCCACAAGGAAACTTGTGCATGGGAGCTATGTCAAAAGCTTAGGAGAATACTTCAGGGTCCCGGGGCCACCGCCCCATTCCAAGGTCCTCATGGACACAAACACACATTAGGGCCCATCCTCAGGAAAGTCCATTTCAACTCATCCACCCCGGTTGCTCCCGCAGAGGGATCCGATCTCAACTGTATTGTGGCTAGTAGACAATTGGATTGTGAGGCGGGCTTGCCTGGCATCCATCCTCCAACGGTGCTCTGGAGTCATTCCATATGGGATGTCCTGGAGCTGCCCAACAGGTCTTAATTGTCACACAGAAGGAATCATTGAAGGGGGCATCCCACCACTCCCAACGTCGGAAACCTCCATGGCCTTGAGATTCCGCTCCTTTCATGAAGGCGCAGTCATGCACAGAAACTCCAACCTGAGCCAACGACTGATCCTCGCCGTGATTTCAGATGCTTGAGATTTTGGTTGTGACTGCAGGGGGTACCAGCCGTGCCCTCGGCCTGAAACTCAAGTCTAGCTCGTGTTCTCAAACTTCTGTCCTAACACTCCTGTCCCAGAAGCTCTCAAGTTTGGCAATTCCGGACCACAATGCAGCACTCTGCCTGCCCTCTAGAAAAAATATCTTGCCTAATGAGGTGCCCAGGCACCTCAAATGAGGATAAACCTACAGGGCACTCGACTGTACCCAAATTATATAGTCTAACTTGGGCACTAGTGCACTGTATGACACAACCTGAGCCAGAACCTCCTGACCAACACCCAGGCAGTTGACCGCACACTGAGCATATCAGATGCGCCATCGCCTTAGATTGTCATCTCTTCCCAACTGCGATTTTTCAGGCTTCAGAACCTAGACCTTATCTCCAACCACTGCCCAGGGTTGAAAATGATGCAGAAATCAAAACACCTTCCCCATGGCAAGAGACCTTGTGATTGGCATGTTGTCCAAGGTCCAGTGTAGTTGAAACCAGTGTGGCCCATGAGGCCCCGCCCATGCTCGCGTGCCACGTTGGTCACAAACACACACTGTGACCCTCAGCCTGAGCCCAGGCCTCAAGTAAGGCCTCTCAGTGGCTGGATGAAGAGACAGCTTATTGTGCCTGCCATGCCCCTAGGCCCCAATTTTTAACCATAGTTTGGGTTTTCCCTTCACTCTTCCCCAGGGCTCTGCTTTGGAATTCCTCTTTTGTTCAGACACCTGAGGTAATAAACCTGAAAGGAGAAATCCCATCCCACAGATTGACGAAAAACAATTGGGATCGGGCCAAATCCACAGAGAGGAAGATTCGTCCATGGCCCATGAGTCCTCCCCCATTCCACGGCCATCGTTGATATAAAATCCAAATGCAAAAGCCTGAGCAAGTGCCTCAGAATCGCTCTTTCTTCATATCCTGAAGATTTCTTCTCATGATTTGTAGATTGGGCCTGCCATACCTACATCCCCAAACCTAAGCTGAGTTTGTGTTTTCAGACTTCTGTCCTCAAAGTCCTGGGCCACACACCCTCATGCTGGGGCCTCTGAAGCCACACATTAGGACTGTGCCTACCCAATCCATGGGAATTCTGCCCATTCCATTGTCCAAAATCGTACAAATTAGGAGAACTCTCCAAAGTCCCTGAGGCCAAACCAATAGTGTAGGTCTCCGGGGACAAACAAGGGCGGTAAGACACCAGGTGAGCATCTACCTCCACTCATTCCATAGATGAATATCCCCAGACAAGAAGAATGAACAAGACAGGACCCTAGGCCATAATCGAATACATTGCATTGGTTTACAGGCATGTCTCTTCAAAAGTCTGGATTCCAATACCAGCATAATGGGTTTCCTGAGGCACCCATCAGAACAAATCTCCTCTCCACAAGGAAACTTGTGCATGGGATCTATGTCAAAAGCTTAGGAGAATCCTTCAGGGTCCCAGTGCCACCGCCCCATTTCAAGGCCCTCATGGACACAAACACACATTAGGGCCCATCTTCAGGAAAGTCCATTTCAACTCAGCCACCCCGGTTGCTCCCGCAGAGGGATCCGATCTCAACTGTATTGTGGCTAGTAGACAATTGGATTGCGAGGCGGGCTTCCCTGACATCCATCCTCCAAGGGTGCTCTGGAGTCATTCCATATGGGATGTCCTGGAGCGGCCCAACTGGTCTCAATTGTCCCGCAGAAGGAATCCTTGAAGGGGGCATCACACAACTCCCAACGTGGGAAAAGCTCCATGGCTTCGAGATTCCGCTCCTTTCATGAAGGGGCAGTCATGCACAGAAACTACAACCTGAGCCAACGTCTGATCCTCGCCGTGACTTCAGATGCTTGAGATATGGTTTCCGATCTGCAGGGGGTACCTACCGTGCCCTCGGCCTGAAGCCCAAGTCTATCTTGTGTTCTCAGACTTCTGTCCTCAAACTCCTGGCCCGGAAGTCCTCCATTTTGGCAATTCCGGACCCACAAGGCAGCACTCTGCCTGCCCTCTAGAAAAAATATCTTGCCTAATGAGGTGCCCAGGCACCTCAAATGAGGATAAACCTACAGGGAACTCGACTGTACCCAAATTATATAGTCTACCTTGGGCACTAGTTCACTGTCTGACACAACCTCAGCCAGAACCCCCTGACCAACACCCAGGCAGCTGACCGTACACTGAGCATATCAGACGCGCCATCGCCTTAGGTCGTCATCTCTTCCCAACTGCGATTTTTCAGGCTTCAGAACCTGTACCTTATGTCCAATCACTGCTCACGTTTGAAAATGATGCAGAAATCAGAACACCTTCCCCATGGCAAGAGACCTTGTGATTGGCATGTTGTCCAAGGTCCAGTGTAGTTGAAACCAGTTTGGCCCATGAGGCCCCACCCATGTTCGCGGGCCACAATTGTCACAAACACACATTTGACCCTCAGCCTGAGCCCAGTCTCAAGTAAAGCCGCTCAGTGGCTGGATGAAGAGACAGCTTATTGGGCCTGCCAAGCCCCTATGCCGCAATTTTTAACCATAGTTTGGGTTTTCCATTCACTCTTCCCCAGGGCTCTGCTTTGGAATTCCTCTTTTGTTCGGACACCTGAGGTAATAAACCTGAAAGGAGACCTCCCATCCCACAGATTGACGAAAAAAATTGGGACCGCCCCAATCCACAGAAAGGAAGATTCGTCCATGGCCCATGATGCCTCCCCACATTCCACGGCCATCGTTGATATAAAATCCAGAGACAAAAGCCTGAGCAAGTGCCTCAGACTCGCTCTTTCTTCATATCCTGAAGAGTTCTTCTCATGGTTTGTAGATTGGGCCTGCCATACCTACGTCCCCAAACATAAGGTGAGTTTGTGTTTTCAGACTTCTGTCCTCAAAGTCCTGGGCCACACAGCCTCCAGGCTGGGGCCCCTGGAGCCACACATTCGGACTGTGCCTACCCAATCCATGGGTATTCTGCCCATTCCATTGTCCAAAATCTTACAAATTGGGAGAACTCTCCAAAGTCCCCGAGGCAATCCCAATAGTGTAGATCTCCAGGGACAAACAAGGGTGGTCTGACACCAGGTGAGCATCTACCTCCAATCATTCCATAGATGAATATCCCCAGAGAAGGAGAATGAACAAGACAGGACCCTAGGCCATAATCGAATACATTGCTTTGGTTTACAGGCATGTCTCTTCAAAAGTCTGGATTCCAATTCCAGCACAATGGGTTTCCTGAGGCACACATCAGAACAAATATCCTCTCCACAAGGAAACTTGTGCATGGGAGCTATGTCAAAAGCTTAGGAGAATACTTCAGTGTCCCGGGGCCACCGCCCCATTCCAAGGTCCTCATGGACACAAACACACATTAGGGCCCATCCTCAGGAAAGTCCATTTCAACTCATCCACCCCGGTTGCTCCCGCAGAGGGATCCGATCTCAACTGTATTGTGGCTAGTAGACAATTGGATTGTGAGGCGGGCTTGCCTGGCATCCATCCTCCAACGGTGCTCTGGAGTCATTCCATATGGGATGTCCTGGAGCTGCCCAACAGGTCTTAATTGTCACACAGAAGGAATCATTGAAGGGGGCATCCCACCACTCCCAACGTCGGAAACCTCCATGGCCTTGAGATTCCGCTCCTTTCATGAAGGCGCAGTCATGCACAGAAACTCCAACCTGAGCCAACGACTGATCCTCGCCGTGATTTCAGATGCTTGAGATTTTGGTTGTGACTGCAGGGGGTACCAGCCGTGCCCTCGGCCTGAAACTCAAGTCTAGCTCGTGTTCTCAAACTTCTGTCCTCACACTCCTGTCCCAGAAGCCCTCAAGTTTGGCAATTCCGGACCACAATGCAGCACTCTGCCTGCCCTCTAGAAAAAATATCTTGCCTAATGAGGTGCCCAGGCACCTCAAATGAGGATAAACCTACAGGGCACTCGACTGTACCCAAATTATATAGTCTAACTTGGGCACTAGTGCACTGTATGACACAACCTGAGCCAGAACCTCCTGACCAACACCCAGGCAGTTGACCGCACACTGAGCATATCAGATGCGCCATCGCCTTAGATTGTCATCTCTTCCCAACTGCGATTTTTCAGGCTTCAGAACCTAGACCTTATCTCCAACCACTGCCCAGGGTTGAAAATGATGCAGAAATCAAAACACCTTCCCCATGGCAAGAGACCTTGTGATTGGCATGTTGTCCAAGGTCCAGTGTAGTTGAAACCAGTGTGGCCCATGAGGCCCCGCCCATGCTCGCGTGCCACGTTGGTCACAAACACACACTGTGACCCTCAGCCTGAGCCCAGGCCTCAAGTAAGGCCTCTCAGTGGCTGGATGAAGAGACAGCTTATTGTGCCTGCCATGCCCCTAGGCCCCAATTTTTAACCATAGTTTGGGTTTTCCCTTCACTCTTCCCCAGGGCTCTGCTTTGGAATTCCTCTTTTGTTCAGACACCTGAGGTAATAAACCTGAAAGGAGAAATCCCATCCCACAGATTGACGAAAAACAATTGGGATCGGGCCAAATCCACAGAGAGGAAGATTCGTCCATGGCCCATGAGTCCTCCCCCATTCCACGGCCATCGTTGATATAAAATCCAAATGCAAAAGCCTGAGCAAGTGCCTCAGAATCGCTCTTTCTTCATATCCTGAAGATTTCTTCTCATGATTTGTAGATTGGGCCTGCCATACCTACATCCCCAAACCTAAGCTGAGTTTGTGTTTTCAGACTTCTGTCCTCAAAGTCCTGGGCCACACACCCTCATGCTGGGGCCTCTGAAGCCACACATTAGGACTGTGCCTACCCAATCCATGGGAATTCTGCCCATTCCATTGTCCAAAATCGTACAAATTAGGAGAACTCTCCAAAGTCCCTGAGGCCAAACCAATAGTGTAGGTCTCCGGGGACAAACAAGGGCGGTAAGACACCAGGTGAGCATCTACCTCCACTCATTCCATAGATGAATATCCCCAGACAAGAAGAATGAACAAGACAGGACCCTAGGCCATAATCGAATACATTGCATTGGTTTACAGGCATGTCTCTTCAAAAGTCTGGATTCCAATACCAGCATAATGGGTTTCCTGAGGCACCCATCAGAACAAATCTCCTCTCCACAAGGAAACTTGTGCATGGGATCTATGTCAAAAGCTTAGGAGAATACTTCAGGGTCCCAGTGCCACCGCCCCATTTCAAGGCCCTCATGGACACAAACACACATTAGGGCCCATCTTCAGGAAAGTCCATTTCAACTCAGCCACCCCGGTTGCTCCCGCAGAGGGATCCGATCTCAACTGTATTGTGGCTAGTAGACAATTGGATTGCGAGGCGGGCTTCCCTGACATCCATCCTCCAAGGGTGCTCTGGAGTCATTCCATATGGGATGTCCTGGAGCGGCCCAACTGGTCTCAATTGTCCCGCAGAAGGAATCCTTGAAGGGGGCATCACACAACTCCCAACGTGGGAAAAGCTCCATGGCTTCGAGATTCCGCTCCTTTCATGAAGGGGCAGTCATGCACAGAAACTACAACCTGAGCCAACGTCTGATCCTCGCCGTGACTTCAGATGCTTGAGATATGGTTTCCGATCTGCAGGGGGTACCTACCGTGCCCTCGGCCTGAAGCCCAAGTCTATCTTGTGTTCTCAGACTTCTGTCCTCAAACTCCTGGCCCGGAAGTCCTCCATTTTGGCAATTCCGGACCCACAAGGCAGCACTCTGCCTGCCCTCTAGAAAAAATATCTTGCCTAATGAGGTGCCCAGGCACCTCAAATGAGGATAAACCTACAGGGAACTCGACTGTACCCAAATTATATAGTCTAACTTGGGCACTAGTGCACTGTCTGACACAACCTCAGCCAGAACCCCCTGACCAACACCCAGGCAGCTGACCGTACACTGAGCATATCAGACGCGCCATCGCCTTAGGTCGTCATCTCTTCCCAACTGCGATTTTTCAGGCTTCAGAACCTGTACCTTATGTCCAATCACTGCTCACGTTTGAAAATGATGCAGAAATCAGAACACCTTCCCCATGGCAAGAGACCTTGTGATTGGCATGTTGTCCAAGGTCCAGTGTAGTTGAAACCAGTTTGGCCCATGAGGCCCCACCCATGTTCGCGGGCCACAATTGTCACAAACACACATTTGACCCTCAGCCTGAGCCCAGTCTCAAGTAAAGCCGCTCAGTGGCTGGATGAAGAGACAGCTTATTGGGCCTGCCAAGCCCCTATGCCGCAATTTTTAACCATAGTTTGGGTTTTCCATTCACTCTTCCCCAGGGCTCTGCTTTGGAATTCCTCTTTTGTTCGGACACCTGAGGTAATAAACCTGAAAGGAGACCTCCCATCCCACAGATTGACGAAAAAAATTGGGACCGCCCCAATCCACAGAAAGGAAGATTCGTCCATGGCCCATGATGCCTCCCCACATTCCACGGCCATCGTTGATATAAAATCCAGAGACAAAAGCCTGAGCGAGTGCCTCAGACTCGCTCTTTCTTCATATCCTGAAGAGTTCTTCTCATGGTTTGTAGATTGGGCCTGCCATACCTACGTCCCCAAACATAAGGTGAGTTTGTGTTTTCAGACTTCTGTCCTCAAAGTCCTGGGCCACACAGCCTCCAGGCTGGGGCCCCTGGAGCCACACATTCGGACTGTGCCTACCCAATCCATGGGTATTCTGCCCATTCCATTGTCCAAAATCTTACAAATTGGGAGAACTCTCCAAAGTCCCCGAGGCAATCCCAATAGTGTAGATCTCCAGGGACAAACAAGGGTGGTCTGACACCAGGTGAGCATCTACCTCCAATCATTCCATAGATGAATATCCCCAGAGAAGGAGAATGAACAAGACAGGACCCTAGGCCATAATCGAATACATTGCTTTGTTTTACAGGCATGTCTCTTCAAAAGTCTGGATTCCAATTCCAGCATAATGGGTTTCCTGAGGCACACCTCAGAACAAATATCCTCTCCACAAGGAAACTTGTGCATGGGAGCTATGTCAAAAGCTTAGGAGAATACTTCAGGGTCCCGGGGCCACCGCCCCATTCCAAGGTCCTCATGGACACAAACACACATTAGGGCCCATCCTCAGGAAAGTCCATTTCAACTCATCCACCCCGGTTGCTCCCGCAGAGGGATCCGATCTCAACTGTATTGTGGCTAGTAGACAATTGGATTGTGAGGCGGGCTTGCCTGGCATCCATCCTCCAACGGTGCTCTGGAGTCATTCCATATGGGATGTCCTGGAGCTGCCCAACAGGTCTTAATTGTCACACAGAAGGAATCATTGAAGGGGGCATCCCACCACTCCCAACGTCGGAAACCTCCATGGCCTTGAGATTCCGCTCCTTTCATGAAGGCGCAGTCATGCACAGAAACTCCAACCTGAGCCAACGACTGATCCTCGCCGTGATTTCAGATGCTTGAGATTTTGGTTGTGACTGCAGGGGGTACCAGCCGTGCCCTCGGCCTGAAACTCAAGTCTAGCTCGTGTTCTCAAACTTCTGTCCTAACACTCCTGTCCCAGAAGCTCTCAAGTTTGGCAATTCCGGACCCACAATGCAGCACTCTGCCTGCCCTCTAGAAAAAATATCTTGCCTAATGAGGTGCCCAGGCACCTCAAATGAGGATAAACCTACAGGGCACTCGACTGTACCCAAATTATATAGTCTAACTTGGGCACTAGTGCACTGTATGACACAACCTGAGCCAGAACCTCCTGACCAACACCCAGGCAGTTGACCGCACACTGAGCATATCAGATGCGCCATCGCCTTAGATTGTCATCTCTTCCCAACTGCGATTTTTCAGGCTTCAGAACCTAGACCTTATCTCCAACCACTGCCCAGGGTTGAAAATGATGCAGAAATCAAAACACCTTCCCCATGGCAAGAGACCTTGTGATTGGCATGTTGTCCAAGGTCCAGTGTAGTTGAAACCAGTGTGGCCCATGAGGCCCCGCCCATGCTCGCGTGCCACGTTGGTCACAAACACACACTGTGACCCTCAGCCTGAGTCCAGGCCTCAAGTAAGGCCTCTCAGTGGCTGGATGAAGAGACAGCTTATTGTGCCTGCCATGCCCCTAGGCCCCAATTTTTAACCATAGTTTGGGTTTTCCCTTCACTCTTCCCCAGGGCTCTGCTTTGGAATTCCTCTTTTGTTCAGACACCTGAGGTAATAAACCTGAAAGGAGAAATCCCATCCCACAGATTGACGAAAAACAATTGGGATCGGGCCAAATCCACAGAGAGGAAGATTCGTCCATGGCCCATGAGTCCTCCCCCATTCCACGGCCATCGTTGATATAAAATCCAAATGCAAAAGCCTGAGCAAGTGCCTCAGAATCGCTCTTTCTTCATATCCTGAAGATTTCTTCTCATGATTTGTAGATTGGGCCTGCCATACCTACATCCCCAAACCTAAGCTGAGTTTGTGTTTTCAGACTTCTGTCCTCAAAGTCCTGGGCCACACACCCTCATGCTGGGGCCTCTGAAGCCACACATTAGGACTGTGCCTACCCAATCCATGGGAATTCTGCCCATTCCATTGTCCAAAATCGTACAAATTAGGAGAACTCTCCAAAGTCCCTGAGGCCAAACCAATAGTGTAGGTCTCCGGGGACAAACAAGGGCGGTAAGACACCAGGTGAGCATCTACCTCCACTCATTCCATAGATGAATATCCCCAGACAAGAAGAATGAACAAGACAGGACCCTAGGCCATAATCGAATACATTGCATTGGTTTACAGGCATGTCTCTTCAAAAGTCTGGATTCCAATACCAGCATAATGGGTTTCCTGAGGCACCCATCAGAACAAATCTCCTCTCCACAAGGAAACTTGTGCATGGGAGCTATGTCAAAAGCTTAGGAGAATACTTCAGGGTCCCAGTGCCACCGCCCCATTTCAAGGCCCTCATGGACACAAACACACATTAGGGCCCATCTTCAGGAAAGTCCATTTCAACTCAGCCACCCCGGTTGCTCCCGCAGAGGGATCCGATCTCAACTGTATTGTGGCTAGTAGACAATTGGATTGCGAGGCGGGCTTCCCTGACATCCATCCTCCAAGGGTGCTCTGGAGTCATTCCATATGGGATGTCCTGGAGCGGCCCAACTGGTCTCAATTGTCCCGCAGAAGGAATCCTTGAAGGGGGCATCACACAACTCCCAACGTGGGAAAAGCTCCATGGCTTCGAGATTCCGCTCCTTTCATGAAGGGGCAGTCATGCACAGAAACTACAACCTGAGCCAACGTCTGATCCTCGCCGTGACTTCAGATGCTTGAGATATGGTTTCCGATCTGCAGGGGGTACCTACCGTGCCCTCGGCCTGAAGCCCAAGTCTATCTTGTGTTCTCAGACTTCTGTCCTCAAACTCCTGGCCCGGAAGTCCTCCATTTTGGCAATTCCGGACCCACAAGGCAGCACTCTGCCTGCCCTCTAGAAAAAATGTATTGCCTAATGAGGTGCCCAGGCACCTCAAATGAGGATAAACCTACAGGGAACTCGACTGTACCCAAATTATATAGTCTAACTTGGGCACTAGTGCACTGTCTGACACAACCTCAGCCAGAACCCCCTGACCAACACCCAGGCAGCTGACCGTACACTGAGCATATCAGACGCGCCATCGCCTTAGGTCGTCATCTCTTCCCAACTGCGATTTTTCAGGCTTCAGAACCTGTACCTTATGTCCAATCACTGCTCACGTTTGAAAATGATGCAGAAATCAGAACACCTTCCCCATGGCAAGAGACCTTGTGATTGGCATGTTGTCCAAGGTCCAGTGTAGTTGAAACCAGTTTGGCCCATGAGGCCCCACCCATGTTCGCGGGCCACAATTGTCACAAACACACATTTGACCCTCAGCCTGAGCCCAGTCTCAAGTAAAGCCGCTCAGTGGCTGGATGAAGAGACAGCTTATTGGGCCTGCCAAGCCCCTATGCCGCAATTTTTAACCATAGTTTGGGTTTTCCATTCACTCTTCCCCAGGGCTCTGCTTTGGAATTCCTCTTTTGTTCGGACACCTGAGGTAATAAACCTGAAAGGAGACCTCCCATCCCACAGATTGACGAAAAAAATTGGGACCGCCCCAATCCACAGAAAGGAAGATTCGTCCATAGCCCATGATGCCTCCCCACATTCCACAGCCATCGTTGATATAAAATCCAGAGACAAAAGCCTGAGCAAGTGCCTCAGACTCGCTCTTTCTTCATATCCTGAAGAGTTCTTCTCATGGTTTGTAGATTGGGCCTGCCATACCTACGTCCCCAAACATAAGGTGAGTTTGTGTTTTCAGACTTCTGTCCTCAAAGTCCTGGGCCACACAGCCTCCAGGCTGGGGCCCCTGGAGCCACACATTCGGACTGTGCCTACCCAATCCATGGGAATTCTGCCCATTCCATTGTCCAAAATCTTACAAATTGGGAGAACTCTCCAAAGTCCCCGAGGCAATCCCAATAGTGTAGATCTCCAGGGACAAACAAGGGTGGTCTGACACCAGGTGAGCATCTACCTCCAATCATTCCATAGATGAATATCCCCAGAGAAGTAGAATGAACAAGACAGGAACCTAGGCCATAATCGAATACATTGCTTTGTTTTACAGGCATGTCTCTTCAAAAGTCTGGATTCCAATTCCAGCATAATGGGTTTCCTGAGGCACACATCAGAACAAATATCCTCTCCACAAGGAAACTTGTGCATGGGAGCTATGTCAAAAGCTTAGGAGAATACTTCAGGGTCCCGGGGCCACCGCCCCATTCCAAGGTCCTCATGGACACAAACACACATTAGGGCCCATCCTCAGGAAAGTCCATTTCAACTCATCCACCCCGGTTGCTCCCGCAGAGGGATCCGATCTCAACTGTATTGTGGCTAGTAGACAATTGGATTGTGAGGCGGGCTTGCCTGGCATCCATCCTCCAACGGTGCTCTGGAGTCATTCCATATGGGATGTCCTGGAGCTGCCCAACAGGTCTTAATTGTCACACAGAAGGAATCATTGAAGGGGGCATCCCACCACTCCCAACGTCGGAAACCTCCATGGCCTTGAGATTCCGCTCCTTTCATGAAGGCGCAGTCATGCACAGAAACTCCAACCTGAGCCAACGACTGATCCTCGCCGTGATTTCAGATGCTTGAGATTTTGGTTGTGACTGCAGGGGGTACCAGCCGTGCCCTCGGCCTGAAACTCAAGTCTAGCTCGTGTTCTCAAACTTCTGTCCTAACACTCCTGTCCCAGAAGCTCTCAAGTTTGGCAATTCCGGACCCACAATGCAGCACTCTGCCTGCCCTCTAGAAAAAATATCTTGCCTAATGAGGTGCCCAGGCACCTCAAATGAGGATAAACCTACAGGGCCCTCGACTATACCCAAATTATATAGTCTAACTTGGGCACTAGTGCACTGTATGACACAACCTGAGCCAGAACCTCCTGATCAACACCCAGGCAGTTGACCGCACACTGAGCATATCAGATGCGCCATCGCCTTAGATTGTCATCTCTTCCCAACTGCGATTTTTCAGGCTTCAGAACCTAGACCTTATCTCCAACCACTGCCCAGGGTTGAAAATGATGCAGAAATCAAAACACCTTCCCCATGGCAAGAGACCTTGTGATTGGCATGTTGTCCAAGGTCCAGTGTAGTTGAAACCAGTGTGGCCCATGAGGCCCCGCCCATGCTCGCGTGCCACGTTGGTCACAAACACACACTGTGACCCTCAGCCTGAGTCCAGGCCTCAAGTAAGGCCTCTCAGTGGCTGGATGAAGAGACAGCTTATTGTGCCTGCCATGCCCCTAGGCCCCAATTTTTAACCATAGTTTGGGTTTTCCCTTCACTCTTCCCCAGGGCTCTGCTTTGGAATTCCTCTTTTGTTCAGACACCTGAGGTAATAAACCTGAAAGGAGAAATCCCATCCCACAGATTGACGAAAAACAATTGGGATCGGGCCAAATCCACAGAGAGGAAGATTCGTCCATGGCCCATGAGTCCTCCCCCATTCCACGGCCATCGTTGATATAAAATCCAAATGCAAAAGCCTGAGCAAGTGCCTCAGAATCGCTCTTTCTTCATATCCTGAAGATTTCTTCTCATGATTTGTAGATTGGGCCTGCCATACCTACATCCCCAAACCTAAGCTGAGTTTGTGTTTTCAGACTTCTGTCCTCAAAGTCCTGGGCCACACACCCTCATGCTGGGGCCTCTGAAGCCACACATTAGGACTGTGCCTACCCAATCCATGGGAATTCTGCCCATTCCATTGTCCAAAATCGTACAAATTAGGAGAACTCTCCAAAGTCCCTGAGGCCAAACCAATAGTGTAGGTCTCCGGGGACAAACAAGGGCGGTAAGACACCAGGTGAGCATCTACCTCCACTCATTCCATAGATGAATATCCCCAGACAAGAAGAATGAACAAGACAGGACCCTAGGCCATAATCGAATACATTGCATTGGTTTACAGGCATGTCTCTTCAAAAGTCTGGATTCCAATACCAGCATAATGGGTTTCCTGAGGCACCCATCAGAACAAATCTCCTCTCCACAAGGAAACTTGTGCATGGGATCTATGTCAAAAGCTTAGGAGAATACTTCAGGGTCCCAGTGCCACCGCCCCATTTCAAGGCCCTCATGGACACAAACACACATTAGGGCCCATCTTCAGGAAAGTCCATTTCAACTCAGCCACCCCGGTTGCTCCCGCAGAGGGATCCGATCTCAACTGTATTGTGGCTAGTAGACAATTGGATTGCGAGGCGGGCTTCCCTGACATCCATCCTCCAAGGGTGCTCTGGAGTCATTCCATATGGGATGTCCTGGAGCGGCCCAACTGGTCTCAATTGTCCCGCAGAAGGAATCCTTGAAGGGGGCATCACACAACTCCCAACGTGGGAAAAGCTCCATGGCTTCGAGATTCCGCTCCTTTCATGAAGGGGCAGTCATGCACAGAAACTACAACCTGAGCCAACGTCTGATCCTCGCCGTGACTTCAGATGCTTGAGATATGGTTTCCGATCTGCAGGGGGTACCTACCGTGCCCTCGGCCTGAAGCCCAAGTCTATCTTGTGTTCTCAGACTTCTGTCCTCAAACTCCTGGCCCGGAAGTCCTCCATTTTGGCAATTCCGGACCCACAAGGCAGCACTCTGCCTGCCCTCTAGAAAAAATGTATTGCCTAATGAGGTGCCCAGGCACCTCAAATGAGGATAAACCTACAGGGAACTCGACTGTACCCAAATTATATAGTCTAACTTGGGCACTAGTGCACTGTCTGACACAACCTCAGCCAGAACCCCCTGACCAACACCCAGGCAGCTGACCGTACACTGAGCATATCAGACGCGCCATCGCCTTAGGTCGTCATCTCTTCCCAACTGTGATTTTTCAGGCTTCAGAACCTGTACCTTATGTCCAATCACTGCTCACGTTTGAAAATGATGCAGAAATCAGAACACCTTCCCCATGGCAAGAGACCTTGTGATTGGCATGTTGTCCAAGGTCCAGTGTAGTTGAAACCAGTTTGGCCCATGAGGCCCCACCCATGTTCGCGGGCCACAATTGTCACAAACACACATTTGACCCTCAGCCTGAGCCCAGTCTCAAGTAAAGCCGCTCAGTGGCTGGATGAAGAGACAGCTTATTGGGCCTGCCAAGCCCCTATGCCGCAATTTTTAACCATAGTTTGGGTTTTCCATTCACTCTTCCCCAGGGCACTGCTTTGGAATTCCTCTTTTGTTCGGACACCTGAGGTAATAAACCTGAAAGGAGACCTCCCATCCCACAGATTGACGAAAAAAATTGGGACCGCCCCAATCCACAGAAAGGAAGATTCGTCCATAGCCCATGATGCCTCCCCACATTCCACGGCCATCGTTGATATAAAATCCAGAGACAAAAGCCTGAGCAAGTGCCTCAGACTCGCTCTTTCTTCATATCCTGAAGAGTTCTTCTCATGGTTTGTAGATTGGGCCTGCCATACCTACGTCCCCAAACATAAGGTGAGTTTGTGTTTTCAGACTTCTGTCCTCAAAGTCCTGGGCCACACAGCCTCCAGGCTGGGGCCCCTGGAGCCACACATTCGGACTGTGCCTACCCAATCCATGGGTATTCTGCCCATTCCATTGTCCAAAATCTTACAAATTGGGAGAACTCTCCAAAGTCCCCGAGGCAATCCCAATAGTGTAGATCTCCAGGGACAAACAAGGGTGGTCTGACACCAGGTGAGCATCTACCTCCACTCATTCCATAGATGAATATCCCCAGAGAAGGAGAATGAACAAGACAGGACCCTAGGCCATAATCGAATACATTGCTTTGTTTTACAGGCATGTCTCTTCAAAAGTCTGGATTCCAATTCCAGCATAATGGGTTTCCTGAGGCACACCTCAGAACAAATATCCTCTCCACAAGGAAACTTGTGCATGGGAGCTATGTCAAAAGCTTAGGAGAATACTTCAGGGTCCCGGGGCCACCGCCCCATTCCAAGGTCCTCATGGACACAAACACACATTAGGGCCCATCCTCAGGAAAGTCCATTTCAACTCATCCACCCCGGTTGCTCCCGCAGAGGGATCCGATCTCAACTGTATTGTGGCTAGTAGACATTTGGATTATGAGGCGGGCTTGCCTGGCATCCATTCTCCAAGGGTGCTCTGGTCATTCCATATGGGATGTCCTGGGCTGCCCAACAGGTCTCAATTGTCACACAGAAGGAATCATTGAAGGGGGCATCCCACCACTCCCACGTCGGAAAACCTCCATGGCCTTGAGATTCCGCTCCGTTCATGAAGGGGCGGTCATGCACAGAAACTGCAACCTGAGCCAACGTCTGATCCTCGCCGTGACTTCAGATGCTTGAGATATTGTTTCCGATCTGCAGGGGGTACCTACCGTGCCCTCGGCCTGAAGCCCAAGTCTATCTTGTGTTCTCAGACTTCTGTCCTCAAACTCCTGTCCCGGAAGTCCTCCATTTTGGCAATTCCGGACCCACAAGGCAGCACTCTGCCTGCCCTCTAGAAAAAATATCTTGCCTAATGAGGTGCCCAGACACCTCAAATGAGGATAAACCTACAGTGCACTCGACTGTACCCAAATTATATAGTCTAACTTGGGCACTAGTGCACTGTCTGACACAACCTCAGCCAGAACCCCCTGACCAACACCCAGGCAGCTGACCGCACACTGAGCATATCAGACGCGCCATCGCTTTAGGTCGTCATCTCTTCCCAACTGCGATTTTTCAGGCTTCAGAACTTATACCTTATGTCCAATCACTGCTCACGATTGAAAATGGTGCAGAAATCAGAACACCTTCCCCATGGCAAGATACCTTGTGATTGGCATGTTGTCCAAGGTCCAGTGTAGTTGAAACCAGTTTGGCCCATGAGGCCCCACCCATGCTCGAGGGCCACAATTGTCACAAACACACATTTGACCCTCAGCCTGAGCCCAGTCTCAAGTAAGGCCGCTCAGTGACTGGATGAAGAGACAGCTTATTGGGCCTGCCAGCCCCTAGGTCCCAATTTTTAACAATAGTTTGGGTTGTCCCTTCACTCTTCCCCAGGGCTCTGCTTTGGAATTCCTCTTTTGTTCGGACACCTGAGGTAATAAACCTGAAAGGAGACCTCCCATCCCACAGATTGACGAAAAAAATTGGGACCGCCCCAATCCACAGAAAGGAAGATTCGTCCATGGCCCATGATGCCTCTCCACATTCCACGGCCATCATTGATATAAAATCCAGAGACAAAAGCCTGAGCAAGTGCCTCAGACTCGCTCTTTCTTCATATCCTGCAGAGTTCTGCTCATGGTGTGTAGATTGGGCCTGCCATACCTACGTCCCCAAACATAAGGTGAGTTTGTGTTTTCAGACTTCTGTCCTCAAAGTCCTGGGCCACACACCCTCCAGGCTGGGGCCCCTGGAGCCACACATTCGGACTGTGCCTACCCAATCAATAGGAATTCTGACCATATCATTGTCCAAAATCTTACAAATTTGGAGAACTCTCCAAAGTCCCCGAGGCAAAACCAATAGTTTAGGTCTCCTGGGACAAACAAGGTGGTCTGACACCAGGTGAGCATCTACATCCACTCATTCCATAGACGGATATCCCCAGAGAATAAGATTGAACCAGACAGGATCCTAGGCAATAGTCCGATCCATTGCTTTGGTTTACAGGCATGTCTCCTCAAGAGCCTGGATTCCAAGACCAGCATAAGGGTTTTCCTGAGGCACCCATCAGAACAAATCTCCTCTCCACAAGGAAACTTGTGCATGGGAGCCTTGTCAAAAGCTTAGGAGAATACTTCAGGGTCCCGGTGCCACCGCACCATTCCAAGGCCCTCATGGACACAAACACACATTAGGCCCCATCCTCAGGAAAGTCCATTTCAACTCAACCACCCCGTTAGCTCCCGCAGAGCCATCCGATCTCAACTGTATTGTTGCTAGGAGACAATTGGAATGCGAGGCGGGCTTCCCAGGCATCCATCCTCAAACGGTGCTCTGGAGGCATTCCATATGGGATGTCCTGGGGCTGCCTAACAGGTCTCGATTTTACTGCAGAAGGAATCCTTGAAGGGGGCATCACACAACTCCCAACGTGGGAAAAGCTCCATGGCCTTGAGATTCCGCTCCTTTCATGAAGGGGCAGTCATGCACAGAAACTACAACCTGAGCCAACGTCTGATCCTCGCCGTGACTTCAGATGCTTGAGATATTTTTTCCGATCTGCAGGGGGTAACTACCGTGCCCTAGGCCTGAAGCCCAAGTCTAGCTTGTTTTCTCAGACTTCTGTCCTCAAACTCTTGGCCCAGAAGTCCTCCATTTTGGCAATTCCGGACCCACAATGCAGCACTCTGCCTGCCGTCTAGAAAAAATATCTTGCCTAATGAGGTGCCCAGGCACCTCAAATGAGGATAAACCTACAGTGCACTCGACTGTACCCAAATTATATAGTCTAACTTGGGCACTAGTGCACTGTCTGACACAACCTGAGCCAGAACCTCCTGACCAACACCCAGGCAACTGACCGCACAATGAGCATATCAGATGCGCCATCGCATTAGATCGTCATCTCTTCCCAAATGCGATTTTTCAGGCTTCAGAACCTAGACCTTATGTCCAATCACTGCTCAAGATTGAAAATGATGCAGAAATCAGAACACTTTCTCATGGCAAGAGACCTTTTGATTGGCATGTTTCCAAGGTCCAGTGTAGTTGTAACCAGTTTGGCCCATGAGGCCCCGCCCATGCTCGAGGGCCACAATTGTCACAAACACACATTTGACCCTCAGCCTGAGCCCAATCCTCAAGTAAGGCCTCTCAGTGGCTGGATGAAGAGACAGCTTATTGGGCCTGCCATGCCGCTAGGCCCCAATTTTTAACCATAGTTTGGGTTGTCCCTTCACTCTTCCCCAGGGCTCTGCTTTGGAATTCCACTTTTGTTCGGACACCTGAGGTAATAAACCTGAACGGAGACCTCCCAACCCACAGATAGACGAAAAATAATTTGGACCGGGCCAAATACACAGAGAGGAAGATTCGTGCATGGCCCATGAAACCTCCCCACATTCCACGGCCATCGTTGATATAAGCCCAAAAGTTTGGCAATTCCGGAACCACAATGCAGCACTCTGCCTGCCCTCTAGAAAAAAATGATTGCCTCAAGAGCTGGCCAGGCACCTTCAATGAGGATATACCTCCACAGCACTCGACTTTACCCAAATTATATAGTCTAACCTGGGCACTAATGCCTGTCGGACACAACCTGAGCCCGGACCTCCTGACCAGATTGAACGAGACAGGACCCTAGGCCATAATAGGATCCATTGCCTTGGTTTACAGGCATGTATCCTCAAAAGCCTGATTCCAATACGAGCATAGGGGTTTTGCTGAGGCACCCATCAGAACTCATCTCGTCTCCACAAGGAAACCTGTGCATGGGAGCCATGTCCAAAGCTTAAGAGAGTAATACAGGGTCCCGGTGCCACTGCCCCATTCCAAGGCCCTCATGGACACAAAAACACATTAGGACCCATCCTCAGGAAAGTCCATTTCAACTCAGCCACCCCGGCCTCGAGATTCCACTCCTTTCATGAAACGGCCATCATGCACAGAAACTCCAACCTGAGCCAACGTCTGATCCTCCCCCTGATTAAGATGCATGAGTATTGGTTCAGATCTGCAGGGGTACCTGCCGTGCCCTCGCCCTGAATCCCAAGTCTAGCTTGTCTTTTCAGACTTCCGTCCTCAAACTCCTGGCACCGAAGCCCTCATGTTTGGCAATTCCGGACCCACAATGCAGCACTCTGCCTGCCCTCTAGAAAAAAATTATTGCCTCATGAGCTGCCCAGGCACCTTCAATGAGGATAAACCTCCACAGCACTGGACTTTACCCTAAGTATATATTCTAACCTGGGCCTTAATGCACTGTCGGACACAACCTAAGCCCGGGCCTCCCGACCAACACCCGGAAAGCAGACCGCACACTGAGCACATAAGACCCGCCATGGCCTTAGGTCATCATCTCTTCCCTACCTCAGTTTTCAGGCCTCAGAACCGAGACATTATCTCCAATAACTGTCCAGGGGTGAGTGTGATGCAGAAATCAGAACACCTCCTTACACACGGTAAGAAACCTTGTGGTTGGCACGTCGTCCAACGTTCAGTGTAGGAGAAACCAGCATTCACCCTGAGGCCCCGCCCATTCTTGAGTGGGACAAGGGCTTAAACACGCATTGTGACCCTCAGCATGAGTCCTGTCCTCTAGTAAGTCCTCTCAGTGACTGGACCATTAGATGTCATAATGGGCTTGATATGTCCCTAGGCGCCAATTTTTAACCAGATTTCTGAATGTCCAGTCACCCCCCCCCAGGGCTCTACTCAGGAATCCCTCATTAGGTGAGACACCTGAGGTTAAAAAGAAAACAACATCAAAAAAAAAAAAAACGGACTTTTCCATCCCACAGAGTGACCCCTAACGCTTTGGACTGGTCCAAACCACCAGGGAGTAAGACTCGTCCATTTCCCATGAAGTCACCCAGAAATTTCACGACCATGAGTGACACGATATCCAGAGACAAAAACTTGAGCAAGAGCCTCACACTCGCCCTTTTCTCAAATCCCGAAAAGTTCTCCTCATGGTCTGTAGTTTAAGTCCTGCCATACCTATGACCTGAAACATAAGCCAAGTTTGTTGTTTCAGACAACTCTCCAAACAGCCCTGGCCTACACAACCTACAGGCTCAGGCCCCTGGAGCCAAGCCTGAGGACTGTACTTGCCCTCTCCAAAGGAATTGTGTGTGCCCATTCCAATGGCCACATCCCTTCTAATAGGATAAATCTCCAAAGTCCCTGATCCATCTCAATAGTGGTGGCTTCCCAGGTAAAACAGGGGCAATCTGAGCCCATCTGAGCACCTACCTGTACTCAGACCCATAGACAGATGTCCCCAGAGGTAAAAAGGAAAGAACAGGCCCCTAGGCACTAATCATATCCATTGCTTTGGTTTCCAGGCATCTCTCCTCAGAGGCCTGGATTTCAAAACCAGCATATGGCTCTTTCTTGAGTTACCCCTCAGAAAACATCTCATCTACCCTTGGGAAACTTGCACGTTGGAGCTGTGTCAAAGCCTCTGTTTAGAAGAACCCTTCAGGGCCCCAGTGCCCCCGCTTCATTCCAAGGTCTCCATAGACACAAAAGCACATTAGGACCCATCCAAAGGAGAGTCCATTTCAACTCAGCCTCCTCGGTTGCTCCCCCGATCCAGCAGATAACCTGTCTTGTTTCTAGGAGACAATAGGAATGCGAGGTGGGCTACCCAGCCATGCATCCTTAGAACCCTGCTCAGAATCATTGGCCTGGAGGGAAAAAAAAGGACTCAAATGTCCTCAGAAGACACTTTGCAGTTTGGAGCTTCTCACAACTCCCATCGTGGGAAAACCCCCATGGCCTCGTGATGCCGCCCCTTCGTGAAGGGGCCATCAGGGACAGAAACACCAACTTCAGCGATCGTCTGATCCTCGCCCTGACTTCAGATGCACGAGATCTCGATTCACGTCTGTAGATTGTGCCGTCGCTGATACAAAATCCAGAGACAAAAACCTGAGCAAGCGCCTCAGACTCGCACTTTCTTCATATCCTGAAGAGTTCTTCTCAAGGTTTGTAGCTCAGGCCTGCCATACCTACGTCCCCAAACCTAAGCTGAGTTTGTGTTTTCAGACTTCTGTCCTCAAAGTCCTGGGCCACACACCCTCCAGGCTGGGGCCCCTGGAGCCACACATTAGGACTGTGCCTAACAATCCATGGGAATTCTGCCCATTCCATTGTCCAAAATCGTACAAATTAGGAGAAACCTCCAAAGTCCCTGAGGCCATCCCAATAGTGTAGGTCGCCCGGAACAAACAAGGGCTGTCTGACACCAGCTGATAATCGACCTCCACTCATACCATAAATGGATGTCCCCAAGGAAATGATTGAACCAGACAGGACCGTAGGCCATAATTGGATCCATTGCCTTGTTTTACAGACATGTCTCCTCAAAAGCCTGATTCCAATACGAGCATAGGGGTTTTGCTGAGGCACCCAGCAGAACTCATCTCGTCTCCACAAGGAAACCTATGCATGGGAGCCATGTCCAAAGCATAGGAGAGTACTTCATGGTCCCGGTGCCACCGCCCATTCCAAGGCCCTCATGGACACAAAAACACATTACGACCGATCCTCAGGAAAGTCCATTTCAACTCAGCCACCCCCGATGCTCCCGCAGAGCCGTCAGATCTAAACTGTCTTGTTACTAGGAGACAATTGGAATGCGAGGTGGGCTTCCCAGGCATCCATCCTCGAACGGTGCTCTGGAGTCATTCCATATGGGATGTCCTGGAGCTGTCCAAAAGGTCTCAATTGTCCCGCAGAAGGAATCCTTGAAGGGGGCATCCCACAACTCCCAACGTGGGAAAACTCCAGTGCCCTGAGATTCCGCTCCCTTCATGAAGCGGCCGTCATGCACGGAAACTCCAACCTGAGCCAACGTCTGATCCTCGCCCTGACTTCAGACGCATGTGTATTGGTTCAGTTCTGCAGGGGGTACCTGCCGTGCCCTCGCCCTGAAACCCAAGTCTAGCTTGTCTTCTCAGACTTCCGTCCTCACACTCCTGGCCCCGAAGCCCTCATGTTTGGCAATTCTGGACCCACAATGCAGCACTCTGCCTGCCCTCTGAAAAAAAATTATTGCCTCATGAGCTGCCCAGGCACCTTCAATGAGGATAAACCTCCACAGCACTCGACTTCACCCAAATTAATAGTCTAACCTGGGAACTAATGCACTGTTGGTCACAACTTGAGCCCGGACCTCCTGACCAACACCAGGAAAGCAGACCACACACTGAGCACATAAGACCGCCATGGCCTTAGGTCATCCTCTCTTCCCTACCTCAGTTTTCAGGCCTCAGAAACGAGACATTATCTCCAATCACTGCCCAGGGGTGAGTGTGATGCAGAAATCAGAACACCTCCTTACCCATGGTAAGAAACCTTGTGGTTGGCACGTCGTCCAACGTTCAGTGTAGGAGAAACCAGCATTCACCCTGAGGCCCCGCCCATTCTTGAGTGCAACAAGGGCATAAACACGCATTGTGACCCTCAGCATGAGTCCTGTCCTCTAGTAAGTCCTCTCAGTGACTGGACCATTAGATGTCATAATGGGCTTGATATGTCCCTAGGCCACAATTTTTAACCAGATTTCTGATTGTCCAGTCACCCACCACCCCCAGGGCTCTACTCTGGAATCCCTCATTTGGGGGGACACCTGAGGTTAAAAAGAAAACAACATCAAAAAAAAAACAACGGATTTCTTCCATCCCACAGAGTGACCCCAAACGCTTTGACTGGTCCAAACCACCAGGGAGTAAGACTCGTCCATTTCCCATGAAGTCACCCAGAAATTTCACAACCATGAGTGACACGATATCCAGAGACAAAAACTTGAGCAAGAGCCTCACACTCGCCCTTTTCTCAAATCCCGAAAAGTTCTCCTCATGGTCTGTAGATAAGTCCTGCCATACCTATGACCTGAAACATAAGCCAAGTTTGTATTTTCAGACAACTGTCCAAACAGCCCTGGACTTCACAACCTACAGCTCAGGCCCTTGGAGCCAAACCTGAAAAATATACTTGCCCTCTCCAAGGGAATTGTGTGTGCCCATTCCAATGGCCACATCCCTTCTAATAGGATAAACCTCCAAAGTCCCTGATCCATCTCATTAGTGGTGGCTTCCCAGGTAAAACAGGGGCAATCTGAGCCCATCTGAGCTCCTACCTGTACTCAGACCCATAGACAGATGTCCCCAGAGGTAAAAAGGAAAGAACAGGCACCTAGGCACTAATCATATCCATTGCTTTGGTTTCCAGGCATCTCTCCTCAGAGGCCTGGATTTCAAAACCAGCATATGGCTGTTTCTTGACTCACCCATCAGAAAACATCTCATCTACACATGGGAAACTTGTACGTTGAAGCTGTGTCAAAGCCTCTGTTTAGGAGAACCCTTCAGGGCCCCAGTGCCACCGCTTCATTCCAAGGTCTCCATTGACACAAAAGCACATTAGGACCCATCCATAGGAGAGTCCATTTCAACTCAGACTCCTCGGTTGCTCCCCCAGATCCAGCAGATCTAACCTGTCTTGTTGCTTGGAGACAATTGGAATGTGAGGTGGGCTACCCAGCAATGCATCCTTAGAACCCTGCTCAGAATCATTGGCCTGGAGCCAAACAACAGGTCTCAATTGTCCTGCAGAAGACACTTTGCAGTTTGGAGCTTCTCACAAATCCCATCGTGGAAAAACACCCATGGCCTCGTGATGCCGCCCCTTTGTGAAGGGGCCATCAGGGACAGAAACACCAACTTGAGCGATCGTCTGATCCTCGCCCTGATTTCAGATGCACGAGATCTCGATTCAGGTCTGTAGATTGTTCCATCGCTGATATAAAATCCAGAGTCAAAAACCTGAGCAAGCGCCGCAGACTCGCACTTTCTTCATATCCTGAAGAGTTCTTCTCATGGTTTGTAGATCGGGCCTGCCATACCTACGTCCCCATACCTAAGCTGAGTTTGTGTTTTCAGACTTCTGTCCTCAAAGTCCAGGGCCACACACCCTCCAGGCTGCGGCCCCTGGAGACACACATTAGGACTGTGCCTACCATCCATGGGAATTCTGCCCATTCCATTGTCCAATATCGTACCAATTAGGAGAAACCTCCAAAGTCCCTGAGGCCATCCCAATGGTGTAGGTCGCCCGGAACAAACAAGGACTGTCTGACACCAGCTGATAATCGACCTCCACTCATACCATAAATGGATGTCCCCAAGGAGAAGATTGAACCAGACAGGACCCTAGACCATTATAGGATCCATTGCCTTGTTTTACAGGCATGTCTCCTCAAAAGCCTGATTCCAATACGAGCATAGGGGTTTTGCTGAGGCACCCAACAGAACTCATCTCGTCTCCACAAGGAAACCTATGCATGGGAGCCATGTCCAAAGCATAGGAGAGTAGTTCAGGGTCCCAGTGCCACCGCCCCATTCCAAGGCCCTCATGGACACAAAAACACATTAGGACCCATCCTCAGGAAAGTCCATATCAACTCAGCCACCCCGGTTGCTCCCGCAGAGGGATCAGATCTAAACTGTCTTGTTGCTAGGAGACTATTGGAATGCGAGGCGGGCTTCCCAGGCATCCATCCTCGAACTGTGCTCTGGAGTCATTCCATATGGGATGTCCTGGAGCTGTCCAACAGGTCTCAATTGTCGCGCAGAAGGAATCCTTGAAGGGGGCATCCCACAACTCCCAACGTGGGAAAAACTCAATGGCCTCGAGATTTCGCTCCCTTCATGAAACGGCCTTCATGCACGGAAACTCCAACCTGAGCCAACGTCTGATCCTCGCCCTGACTTCAGATGCATGCGTATTGTTTCAGATCTGCAGGGGGTACCTGCCGTGCCCTCGCCTAAAACCCAAGTCTAGCTTGTCTTCTCAGACTTCCGTCCTCACACTCCTGGCACGGAAGCCCTCAAGTTTGGCAATTCCGGACCGACAATGCAGCACTCTGCCTGCCCTTTTGAAAAAAATTATTGCCTCATGAGCTGCCCAGGCACCTTCAATGAGGATAAACCTCCACAGCACTCGACTTCACCCAAATTATATAGTCTAACCTGGGCACTAATGCACTGTCGGACACTACCTGAACCCGGACCTCCTGACCAACACCCGGAAAACAGACCGCACACTGAGCACATAAGACCCGCCATGGCCTTAGGTCATCATCTCTTCCCTACCTCAGTTTTCAGTCCTCAGAACCAAGGCCTGCCCAGGGGTGAGTGTGATGCAGAAATCAGAACACCTCCTTACCCATTGTAGGAAACCTTGTGGCACGTCGTCCAACGTTCAGTGTGTAGGAGAGACCAGCATTCACCCTGAGGCCCCGCTCATTCTTGAGTGCGACTAGGGCATAAACACGCATTGTGACCCTCAGCATGAGTCCTGTCCTCTAGTAAGTCCTCTCAGTGACTGGACCATTAGAAGTCATAATGGGCTTGATATGTCCCTAGGCCCCAATTTTTAACCAGATTTCTGATTGTCCAGTCACCCCCCCCAGGGCTCTACTCTGGAATCCATCATTTGGTGAGACACCTGAGGTTAAAGAGAAAACAACATCAAAAAAAAAAAAAGGACTTATTCCATCCCACAGAGTGACCCCAAACGCTTTGGACTGGGCCAAACCACCAGGGAGTAAGACTCGTCCATTTCCCATGAAGTCACCCAGAAATTTCACGACCATGAGTGACACGATATCCAGAGACAAAAACTTGAGCAAGAGCCTCACATTCGCGATTCTCTCAAATCCCGAAAAGTTCTCCTCATGGTCTGTAGATAAGTCCTGCCATACCTATGACCTGAAACATAAGCCAAGTTTGTGTTTTCAGACAACTGTCCAAACAGCCCTGGCCTACACAACCTACACTCTCAGGCCCCTGGAGCCAAACCTGAGGACTGTACTTGCCCACTCCAGGGATTTGTGTGTGCCCATTCCAATGGCCACATCCCTTCTAATAGGATAAACCTCCAAAGTCCCTGATCCATCTATTTAGTGGTGGCTTCCCAGGTAAAACAGGGGGCAATCTGAGCCCTTCTGAGTACCTACCTGCACTCAGACCCATAGACAGATGTCCCCAGAGGTAAAAAGGAAAGAACAGGCCCCTAGGCACTAATCATATCCATTGCTTTGGTTTCCAGGCATCTCTCCTCAGAGGCCTGGATTTCAATACCAGCATATGGCTGTTTCTTGACTCACCCATCAGAAAACATCTCATCTACATTGGGAAACTTGCACGTTGGAGCTGTGTCAAAGCCTCTGTTTAGGAGAACCCTTCAGGGCCCCAGTGCCACCGCTTCATTCCAAGGTCTCCATCGACACAAAAAAACATTAGGACCCATCCATAAGAGAGTCCATTTCAACTCAGCCTCCTCGGTTGCTCCCCCAGATCCAGCAGATCTAACGTGTCTTGTTTCTAGGAGACAGTTGGAATGCGAGGTGGGCTACCCAGCCATGCATCCTTAGAACCCTGCTCAAATCATTGGCCTGGAGCCAAACAACAGGTCTCAATTGTCCTTCAGAAGACACTTTGCAGTTTGGAGTTTCTCACAAATTTCATCGTGGGAAAACCCCCATGGCCTCGTGATGCCGCCCCTTCGTGAAGGGGCCATCAGGGATAGAAACACCAACTTGAGCGTTGTCTGATCCTCGCCCTGACTTTAGATGCACAAGATCTCGATTCAGTTTTGTAGATTGTGCCATCGCTGATACAAAATCCAGAGACAAAACCTGCGCAAGTGCCTCAGACTCGCACTTTCTTCATATCCTGAAGAGTTCTTCTCATGGTTTGTAGATCGAGCCTGCCATACCTACGTCCCCATACCTAAGCTGAGTTTGTGTTTTCCGACTTCTGTCCTCAAAGTCCAGGGCCACAAACCCTCCAGACTGAGGCCCCTGGAGCCACACATTAGGACTGTGCCTACCAATCCATGGGAATTCTGCCCATTCCATTGTCCAAAATCGTACAAAATAGGAGAAACCTCCAAAGTCCCTGAGGCCATCCCAATAGTGTAGGTCGCCTTGAACAAACAAGGGCTGTCTGACATCAACTGATAATCTACCTCCACTCATATCATAAATGGATGTCCCCAAGGAGAAGATTGAACCAGACAGGACCCTAGAACATAATAGGATCCATTGCCTTGGTTTACAGGCATGTCTCCTCAAAAGCCTGATTCCAATACGAGCATCGGGGTTTTGCTGAGGCACCCAGCAGAACTCATCTCGTCTCCTCAAGGAAACCTGTGCATGGGAGCCATGTCCAAAGCATAGGAGAGTACTTCAGGGTCCCGGTACCACCGCCCCATTCCAAGGCCCTCATGGACACAAAAACACATTAGGACCCATCCTCATGAAAGTCCATTTCAACTCAGCCACCCCGGTTGCTCCCGCAGAGCCAACAGATCTAAACTGTCTTGTTGCTAGGAGACAATTGGAATGCGATGCGGGCTTCCCAGGAATCCAACTCGAACGGTGCTCTGGAGTCATTCCATATGGGATGTCCTGGAGCTGTCCAACACGTCTCAATTGTCGCGCAGAAGGAATCCTTGAAGGGGGCATCCCACAACTCCCAACGTGGGAAGAACTCAATGGCCTCGAGATTCCGCTCCCTTCATGAAGCGGCCGTCATGCACGGAAACTCCAACCTGAGCCAACGTCTGATCCTCGCCCTGAATTCAGATGCATGAGTATTGGTTCAGATCTGCAGGGGGTACCTGCCGTGTCCTCGCCCTGAAACCCAAGTCTAGCTTGTCTTCTCAGACTTCGGTCCTCACATTCCTGGCCCTGAAGCCTTCAAGTTTGGCAATTCCGGACCCACAATGCAGCAATCTGCCTGCCCTCTAGAAAAAAATTATTGCCTCATGAGCTGCCCAGGCACCTTCAATGAGGATAAACCTCCACAGCACTCTACTTCACCCAAATTATATAGTCTAACCTGAGCACTAATGCACTGTCGGACAAAACCTGAGCCCGGACCTCCTGATCAACACCCGGAAAGCTGACCGCACACTGAGCACATAAGACCCACCATGGCCTTAGGTCATCATCTCTTCGCTATCTCAGTTTTCAGGCCTCAGAACCGAGACATTATCTCCAATCACTGCCCAGGGGTGAGTGTGATGCAGAAATCAGAACACCTCCTTACACATGGTAAGAAACCTTGTGGTTGGCACGTCGTGCAACGTTCAGTGTAGGAGAAACCAGCATTCACCCTGAGGCCCCGCCCATTCTTGAGTGTGACAAGGGTATAAACACTCATTTTGACCCTCAGCATGGGTCCTTTCTTCTAGTAAGTCCTCTCAGTGACTGGACCATTAGTTGTCATAATGGGTTTGGTATGACACTAGGCCCCAATTTTTAACCAGATTTCTGATTGTCCAGTCACCCCCGACTAGGGCTTTACTCTGGAATCCCTCATTTGGTGGGACACCTGAGGTTAAAAACAAAACAACATCAAAAAAAAAAAAAAACAAAACGGACTTCTTCCATTCCACAGAGTGACCCCAAACGCTTTGGACTGGTCCAAACCACCAGGGAGTAAGACTCGTCCATTTCCCATGAAGTCACCCAGAAATTTCACGACCATGAGTGACATGATATCCAGAGACAAAAACTTGAGCAAGAGCCTCACACTCGCCCTTTTATCAAATCCCAAAAAGTTCTCCTCATGGTCTGTAGATAAGTCCTGCCATACCTATGACCTGAAACATAAGCCAAGTTTGTGTTTTCAGACAACTGTCCAAACAGCCCTGGCCTAATCAACCTACAGGCTCAGGCCCCTGGAGCCAAACCTGAGGACTGTACTTGCCCTCTCCAAGGGAATTGTGTGTGCACATTCCAATGGCCACATCCCTTCTAATAGGATAAATCTCCAAAGTCCCTGATCCATCTATTTAGTGGTGGCTTCCCAGGTAAAACAGGGGCAATCTGATCCCTTCTGAGCACCTACCTGTACTCAGACCCATAGACAGATGTCCCCAGAGGTAAAAAGGAAAGAACAGGCCCCTAGGCACTAATCATATCCATTGCTTTGGTTTCCAGGCATCTCTCCTCAGAGGCCTGGATTTCAAAACCAGCATATGGCTGTTTCTTGACTCACCCATCAGAAAACATCTCATCTAAACATGGGAAACTTGCACGTTGGAGCTGTGTCAAAGCCTCTGTTTAGGAGAACCCTTCAGGTCCCCAGAGCCACGGCTTCATTCCAAGGTCTCCATAGAAACAAAAGCACATTAGGACCCATCCATAGGGGAGTCCATTTCAACTCACCCTCCTCGGTTGCTCCCCCAGATCCAGCAGATCTAACCTATCTTGTTTCTAGGAGACAATTGGAATGTGAGGTGGGCTACCCAGCCATTCATCCTTAGAACCCTGCTCAGAATCATTGGCCTGGAGCCAAACAACAGGTCTCAATTGTCCTGCAGAAGACACTTTGCAGTTTGGAGCTTCTCACAAATCCCATCGTGGGAAAATCCCCATGACCTCGTGATGCCGCCCCTTCGTGAAGGGCCCATCAGGGACAGAAACACCAACTTGAGCGATTGTCTGATCCTCGCCCTGACTTCAGATGCACCTGATCTCGATTCAGGTCTGTAGATTGTGCCATCGCTTATACAAAATCCAGAGACACAAACCTGAGCAAACACCTCAGACTCGCACTTTCTTCATATCATGAATAGTTCTTCTCATGGTTTGTAGATCGGGCCTGCCATACCTATGTCCCCAAAACTAGGATGAGTTTGTGTTTTCAGACTTCTGTCCTCAAAGTCCTGGGCCACACATCCTCTAGTCTGGGGCCCCTGGAGCCACACATTAGGACTGTGCCTACCAATCCATGGGAATTCTGCCCATTCCATTGTCCAAAATCGAACAAATTAGGAGAAACCTCCAAAGACCCTGAGGCCATCCCAATAGCGTAGGTCGCCCGGAACTAACAAGGGCTGTCTGACACCAGCTGATAATCTACCTCCACTCATACCATAAATGGATGTCCCCAGAGGAGAAGATTGAACCAGACAGGACACTAGGCCATAATAGGATCCATTGCCTTGTTTTACAGGCATGTCTCCTCAAAAGCCTGATTCCAATACGAGCATAAGGGTTTTGCTGAGGCACCCAGCAGAACTCATCTCGTCTCCACAAGGAAACCTATGCATGGGAGCCATGTCCAAAGCATAGGAGAGTACTTCAGGGTCCCGGTGCCACCGCCCCATTCCAGGGCCATCATGGACACAAAAACACATTAGGACCCATCCTCAGGAAAGTCCATTTCAACTCAGCCACCCCGGTTGCTCCGCAGAGCCATCAGATCTAAATTGTCTTGTTGCTAGGAGACAATTGGAATGCGAGGCGGGCTTCCCAGGCATCCGCCTCGAACGGTGCTCTGGAGTCATTCCATATGGGATGTCCTGGAGCTGTCCAACAGGCCTCAATTGTCCCGCAGAAGGTATCCTTGAAGGTGGCATCCCACAACTCCCAACGTGGGAAAATCTCAATGGCCTCGAGATTCCGCTCCCTTCATGAAGCGGCCATCATGCACAGAAACTCCAACCTGAGCCAACGTCTGATCCTCGCCCTGACTTCATATGCATGAGTATTGGTTCAGATCTGCAGGGGGTACCTGCCGTGCCCTAGCCCTGAAACCAAGTCTAGCTAGTCTTCTCAGACTGCCGTCCTCACACTCCTGGCCCAGAAGCCCTCAAGTTTGGCAATTCCGGACCCACAATGCAGCACTCTGCCTGCCCTCTAGAAAAAAATTATTGCCTCATGAGCTGCCCAGGCACCTTCAATGAGGATAAACCTCCACAGCACTCGACTTCACCCAAATTATATAGTCTAACCTGGGAACTAATGCACTGTCGGACTCAACCTGAGCCCAGACTTCCCGACCAACTCCCAGAAAGCAGACCGCAAACTGAGCACATAAGAGCCGCCAAGGCCGTAGGTCATCATCTCTTCCCTACCTCAGTTTTCAGGCCTCAGAAACGAGATATTATCTCCAATCACTGCCCAGGGGTGAGTGTGATGCAGAAACCAGTACACCTCCTTACCCATGGTAAGAAACCTTGTGTTTGGCACGTCGTCCAACGTTCAGTGCAGAAGAAACCAGCATTCACCCTGAGGCCCCGCCCATTCTTGAGTGTGACAAGGGCATAAACACGCATTGTGACCCTCAGCATGAGTCCTGTCCTCTAGTAAGTCCTCTCAGTGACTGGACCATTAGATGTCATAATGGGCTTGATATGTCCCTAGGCCACAATTTTTAACCAGATTTCTGATTGTCCAGTCAACCCCCCCCCAGGGCTCTACTCTGGAATCCCTCATTTGGGGGGACACCTGAGGTTAAAAAGAAAACAACATCAAAAAAAAAAAATAAACGGACTTCTTCTATCCCACAGAGTGACCCCAAACGCTTTGGACTGGGCCAAACCACCAGGGAGTAAGACTCGTCCATTTCCCATGAAGTCACCCAAAAATTTCACGACCATGAGTGACAAGATATCCAGAGACAAAAACTTGAGCAAGAGCCTCACACTCGCCCTTTTCTCAAATCCCGAAATGTTCTCCTCATGGTCTGTATATAAGTCCTGCCATACCTATGACCTGAAACATAAGCCAAGTTTGTGTTTTCAGACAACTGTCCAAACAGTCCTGGCCTACACAACCTACAGTCTTAGGCCCCTGGAGCCAAACCTGAGGACTGTACTTGCCCTCTCCAAGGGAATTGTGTGTGCCCATTCCAATGGCCACATTCCTTCTAATAGGATAAACCTCCAAAGTCCCTGATCCATCTCATTATTGGTGGCTTCCCAGGTAAAACAGGGGCAATCTGAGCCCATCTGAGCACCTACCTGTACTCAGACCCATAGACAGATGTCCCCAGAGGTAAAAAGCAAAAAACAGACCCCTAGTCACTAATCATATCCATTGCTTTGGTTTCCAGGCATCTCTCCTCAGAGGCCTGGATTTCAAAACCAGCAATGGCTGTTTCTTGACTCACCCATCAGAAAACATCTCATCTACACATGGGAAACTTGCACGTTGGAGCTGTTTTCAAAGGCTCTGTTTAGGAGAACCCTTCAGGGCCCCAGTGCCACCGCTTTTTCCAAGGTTCCATAGACACAAAAGCACATTAGGACCCATCCACAGGAGAGTCCATTTCAACTCAGCCTCCTCGGTTTCTCCCCTAGATCCAGCAGAACTAACCTGTCTTGATGCTAGGAGACAATTGGAATGCGAGGTGGGCTACCCAGCCATCCATCCTTAGAACCCTGCTCAGAATCATTGGCTTGGAGCCAACAACAGGTCTCAATTGTCCTGCAGAAGACACTTTGCAGTTTGGAGCTTCTCACAATTCCCATTGTGGGAAAACCACCATGGCCTCGTGATGCCCCCCTTTATGAAGGGGCTATCAGGGTCAGAAACTCCAACCTGAGCGATCGTCTGATCCTCGCCCTGACTTCAGATGCACGAGATCTCTATTCAGTTCTGTAGATTGTGCCTGCCATGTCCTCACCCAGAAACCGAAGCCTAGCTAGTGTTCTCAGACTTCTGTCCTCAGACTACTGACCCAGAAGCCCTCCATTTTGGCAATCCAGAACTACAAAGCAGCACTCTGCTTGCCCTCCAGAAGAAAAACATTGCCCTCTGGGGCTACCAAGTAACCCCAAGTGAGGATCAGCCTGCGCCTACCTTGGCTGTACCCCAAATACATAGGCTGACCAGGGCACTAATGCCCTTTCTGACACTGCCTGAGCCTAGACCTCCTGGCCGCACCAAGACAGCTGGCCGCACACTGAGCACATCGAGCCGCCAAGGCCTTAGGACGTCATCTCTTTCCACCTCGGATTTCAGGCTTCAGAACCTAGACCTTATCTCTATTCACTGCCCAGGCCTGAACCTAATGCAGAAATCAGAATTCCTTCCCCAGGGCAAGAAACCTTGTGGTTGGCATGTTGTCCAATGTTAAGTGTAGTTGAAACCAGTGTGGCCCATGAGGCCCCGCTCATGCTTGCTTTCCAAGCCCCCATACACACAATCCTCACCAGTGTTTGAGTTTACCAGTCGCCCAGCCCGTACCTGGGGCTCTGCTCTGGAATCCCTTTCTTGGAGAGACACATGAGTCAGAAAACACGACTCCACCCTTACCAGAAAATGACCCCAAACTCTTGGGAGCTGGGACAAATCCCCAGAGAGGGATAGTCGTCCATAGTCCCTGAGGCCACCTTTCCAATCCACGGCTATCCCGGACACAACATCCAGAGACAAAAGCCTGAAGGAACGCCTCCCATTCGCCCTTGTTTCAGTGGCCCAGGAGCTCCCTCTCGGGCTGTACATCCGGCCTGCCATACGCTAGGCGCCACTCATGAGCTGAGTTTGTGTTTTCAGACTTTTGTGCCCACAGCCTGGACCCACAAAACCTCCAGGCTAGGGCCTCTGGAGACACAGCGAAAGATTGTGCCTGCCCTCTCCAAGGAAATTGTGCCCAATCCATTGACCACAACCCTACAGGTTAGGGAAAAGCTCCAAGGCCCCTGAGGCCATCAATAGTGTAGGCCACCCTGGACTAAGAAGGGCTCCCTGACACCAGCGGAGCATCTATCTCCACTTAGACTCTCAGACAGTGTCCCCAGAGACAGAAGGTTGAAATGGACAGGCCCCCAGGCCCTAATCTGAACTTTAGCTTTGGTTTCCATGTGTCCGTCCTCAGAGGACTGTTTTCGTAGACCAGCACACGGAGCTTTTCTGAGGCACCAAACCAAACCTCTCTCGTCTTCTCATGGGAAGCTTACTTACTGGGGATGTATCAAACCCTTCAGGTAGGAGAGTTCCGCAGGGCCACAGAACAACCAGCACATTCCAAGGTCTCCATGGACTCAAACGCACATTATGACGCATCCTCAGGAGAGGCCATTTCAACTCAGCCCCCTGGGTAGCGTGCCCCAGAGGCAGCAGATCAAACATATCTTGTGGCTAATGGCCAATGGGAATGCGAGGCATGCTGTACAGGGATCCATCCTTCGAACCCTGCTCTACAGTCCTTCCGTATCCTATGTCCTGGAGCCATGCAACAGGACTCGAATGTCCCGCAGAAGGAAACCTTGTGGTTGGGGTAACCTCCAAACTCAGCGTGGGAAAACTTCTTGGCCTCATGAGGCCCCCGCTTCATGAAGGTGCCATCATGGCCAAAAACTCCAGCCTCAGCCAACGTCTGATCCTCAGCCTGACTTCAGATGCAGGAGATTTTGATTCAGCCTCTGCAGAGTGGGCCTGCTCTGCCCTTGGCTCCATTCCTCACCCTAGCTTGTGTTTTCAGACTTCTGTCCTCACATTCTGGGCCCACAAACCCACCCTCCTGGAAATTCTGGGGCCACAATGAAGCACTCTGCCTGCCTTCCAGGAGAAAAACATTGTCTATGGTGCTGCCCAGAACCCCAAATGAGGACCAAACAGCTTGGCCATCGGCAACACCCCAATTGCATAGGCTACCTTAAACACTGATGCTCTGTCGCAAATTGCCTGAGCCCAGACCTTCCAACAGACACCGACACAGCTGGCTGCACACCCAGCACATTGGACCAGCCACTGCCTTAGGCCACCATCCATTCCCAACCTGGGTTTTCAGTCATCGGAACCTGGACTTTATCTCCAATTCCTGCACACGGGGGAACCTGATGCACAAGTCAGAACCCCTCCTTCCCCATGGCAAGAAACCTTGCTGCTGGCAGTGAGTCAAACATTCAGTGTAGGAGAAAACGACATGACCCATGAGGCCACGCCCATGCGTGAGGGCCGCCTTGGGCACAAACACACATGGTGACCCTCAGCATGAGTACCTTATTCAAGTAACGCCTCTCAGTGACTGGACCAAGAGCCCGCATATGTGGCTTGCCATGCCCATAGGCACCCAGGACTAAATAGATGGTGTGTATTCCAGTTGAGGGAAGCCACTGCTGTGCTCTAGAGTCCCTCTCCTGGGGGGTCCCCTGTGGCAGAATACAGTACTCTTTCCTTCCCACAGAATGAACCAAAACACTTGGGAGCTTGGACAATCCCCCGAGAGGAAGGCTCTTCCTCGGCCCCTGAAGCAACCCCTACCCTGAACGGCCATTGTGAACGCAACACCCAGAGACAAATCCTGAGCGAATGCATCCCACTTGCCCTCCTTTGATATCCAGAGGATCTCCCCTCACGGACTGGAGATCAGGCCTGCCATTACCTTGGCCCCTAGCGAGCCAAGTTTGCTTTTTCAGACATCTGTCCCCACAGCCCTGGCAAACACAGCCTCTAGGCTGGGTCCTCTGGAGCCATACCATATGACCGTGCCTGCTCTCTCCTGGAAAACTCTGTCCATTCCTTTGGCCACACAACTCCAGAATATGAGTAACCTCAAGGACATCCCACTACTGGGAGCCTCCCTGGACACACAGGGGCATTCGGACACAAGCTGAGCAGCTACCTCCAAGAAAGCATGCACACAGATGTCAACAGAGATAGAAGGTTGAGCCGGCCAGGCCCTTAGGCCCTAATCTCAACTCTTGCTTTGGTTTCCAGGTGTCACTCCTCAGAGGCTTTGGTTCGAAGAACAGGATATGGGGCTTTCCTGAGGCACTGAACAGAACTCCTCTCGACTCCACATGGGAAGCTTCCTTGTTGGAGCCGTGTCAAACACCTCAGGTTGGAGAATCCTGCAGAGTCCCTGAGCCACCTCCACATTCCAAGGTCTCCCAGGCCACCAACCCACAGTAGGACTCATCTTCAGGAGAGTCCATTTCAACTCTCCCCTCTGGGTAGCTCACCCAGGAGGCCACAGATTGAGCCGGCCTTGTCCTGACTAAAGAGTGGGAATATGAGGTGGCGTTCCCAGGCATCCATGCTTAGACACCTACTCTCGAGTCTTTCCATATGGGGCCTCCTGGAACCATCCAATAGGACTCGACATTCGTGCAGAAGGAAACCTTGAGGTTTGGAGTAGTTCACAAATCTCATCGTAGGCAAACCTCCCTGGCCTCATGACGCCCCCACACCCTTCAGGAAGAGGCCATGCTGGACAAAAACTCTAGCCTTAGGCTCGTCTCATAGTTGACATGACCTCAGAGCAGGAGATCTCGATTCAGCCTCTGCAGAGTGGGCCTGCTTGCCTTCGATCCCAAACCTCACGCTAGCTTGTTTTTTCAGACTTCCTTCCTCACACTCCTGGCAAACAAGCCCTCCGGACTAGGAACTCCAGAACCACAACCAGGCCCAGTGTCTACCCAACGGAAGAAAAACGTTTCCTTGTGGGGCTATCCAGAAAACCCAGATGAGGATCAACCTGCTCGGGCCTCAATGGTACCCGAACTGGATAGGCTGCACTGGGCACTCATGCTCTGTCTGACACAGCCTGAAGCCAGACGTCCAGACAGACAAGGAGACAGCTGGCCGCACACCCCGCACTCGGACACGCCATGGTCATATGCCGTCAACTCTTCCTAACCTTGGATTTCAGATATCTGAACCTAGATATTATATCAATTCTCCATACAGCTGGGTATCGCATGCAAAAAACAGAACTCTTCCTTCCCCATGGCTATAAAGCTTGCTCTTGGCATGGAGTCACACCTTCAGGGTGGGAGAAACCTTCATGGCCCCTGATGCCACGCCCAAACGTGAGTGCTGCTTGGGCACAAATTCAAACAGCGACCCTCAGCATGAGCCCCATGTCAAAGAAAGGCCTGTCAGGGCCTGGACCAAGAGCCCGCATATTGACTTGCCAAGCACCTATGCACCCAATCCTCACCAGTGATTGATTTTACCAGTCGCCCAGCCCATACCTGGGTCTCTGGTCTGGAATCCCTTTCTTGGAGAGACACATGAGCCAGAAAACACGACTCCACCATTTCAACAAAATGACCCCAAACTCTTGGGACCTGGGACAAATCCCCAGAGAGAGATACTCGTCCACAGTCCCTGAGGCCACCCCTCCTATCCACGGCTATCCCGGACACAACATCCAGAGACAAAAGCCTGAAGGAACGCCTCCCACTCGCCCTTGTTTCAGAGGCCCAGGAGCTCCCTCTCGGGCTGTACATCCGGCCTGCCATACCCTAGGCGCCACTCATGAGCTGAGTTTGTATTTTCAGACTTCTGTGTCCACAGCCTGGACCCACACAACCTACAGGCTAGGACTTCTGGTGCCACAGCGAAAGATTGTGCCTGCCCTCTCCAAGGAAAGTGTACCCAATCCATTGACCACAACCCCACAGGTTAGGGAAAAGCCCCAAGGCCCCTGAGGCCATCTATAGTGTAGGCCACCCTGGACTAAGAGGGGCTCTCTGACACGAGCGGTGCAACTATCTCCACTTAGACTCTCAGACATTGTCCCCAGAGACAGAAGTTTGAAATGGACAGGCCCCCAGGCCCTAATATGAACCTTAGCTTTGGTTTCCATGTGTCCGTCCTCAGAGGACTGTTTTCATAGACCAGCACTAGGGGCTTTTCTGAGGCACCAAACAAAACCTCTCTTGTCTCCACATGGGGAGCTTTCTTACTGGGGATGTATCAAACCCTTCAGGTAGGAGAGTTCCGCAGGGCCACTGAACAACCAGCACATTACAAGGTCTTCATGGACCCAAACGCACATTATGACCCATCCTCGGGAGAGGCCATTTCAACTCAGCCCACTGGGTAGCGTGCCCCAGAGGCAGGAGATCAAACATATCTTGTCGCTCATGGTCAATGGGAAACCGAGGCATGCTGTACAGGGATCCATCCTTCGAACCCTGCTCTACAGTCCTTCCGTAGTGTATGTCCTGGAGCCATGCAACAGGACACGAATATCCCGCAGAAGAAACCTTGTGGTCTGGGGCAACCTCCAAACTCAGCGTGGGAAAACTTCCTTGGCCTCATGAGGCCCCCGCTTCATGAAGGTGCCATCATGGACACATACTCCAGCCTCAGCCAACGTCTGATCCTCAGCCTGACTTCAGATGCAGGAGATTTCGATTCAGCCTCCGCAGAGTGTGCCTGCTCTGCCCTTGGATCCAATCCTCACACTAGCTGGTGTTTTCAGACTTCCGTCCTCACACTCCTGGCTTACACACCCTCCCTACTGGGAATTCTGGGGCCACAATGAAGCACTCTGCCTGCCTCCCAGGAGAAAAACATTGTCTATGGTGCTGCCCAGAGATCCCAAATGAGGATCAAACTGCTTGGCCCTCGGCAACACCTCAATTGCATAGGCTACCTTAAACACTGATGCTCTGTCGTAAATTGCCTGAGCCCAGACCTTCCAACAGACACCGACACAGCTGGCTGCACACCCAGCACATTGGACCAGCCACTGCCTTAGGCCACCATCCATTCCCAACCTGGGTTTTCAGTCATCGGAACCTGGACCTTATCTCCAATTCCTGCACACGGGGGAACCTGATGCACAAGTCAGAACCCCTCCTTCCCCATGGCAAGAAACCTTGCTGCTGGCAGTGAGTCAAACATTCAGTGTAGGAGAAAACGGCATGACCCATGAGGCCACGCCCATGCGTGAGGGCCGCCTTGGGCACAAACACACATGGTGACCCTCAGCATGAGTACCTTATTCAAGTAACGCCTCTCAGTGACTGGACCAAGAGCCCGCATATGTGGCTTGCCATGCCCATAGGCACCCAGGAATAACTAGATGGTGTGTATTCCAGTTGAGGGAGGCCACTGCTGTGCTCTAGAGTCCCTCTCCTGGGGGGTCCCCTGTGGCAGAAAACAGTACTCTTCCCTTCCTACAGATTGAACCGAAACACTTGGGAGCTTGGACAATCCCCCGAGAGGAAGGCTCTTCCTCGGCCCCTGAAGCAACCCCTACCCTGAACGGCCACTGTGAACGCAGCACCCAGAGACAAAAGCCTGAGCGACTGCCTCCCACTTGCCCTCCTTTGATACCCAGAGGATCTCCCCTCACGGACTGGAGACCAGGCCTGCCATTACCTTGGCCTCTAGCTGAGCCAAGTTTGCTTTTTCAGACTTCTGTCCCCACAGCCCGGGCAAACACAGCCACTAGGCTGGGTCCTCTGGATCCATACCACAGGACCGTGCCTGCTCTCTACTGGGAAACTGTGTCCATTCCTTTGGCCACACACCTCCAGAATATGAGAAATCTCAAGGCCCCCGAGGACATCCCACTACTGGGAGCCTCTCTGGACACACAGGGGCATTCGGAGACAATTGAGCAGCTACCTCCACCAAGGCATGCACACAGATGTCAACAGAGATAGAAGGTTGAGCCGGCCAGGCCCTTAGGCCCTAATCTCAACTCTTGCTTTTGTGTCCAGGTGTCACTCCTCAGAGGCTTTGGTTCGAAGAACAGTATATGGGGCTTTCCTGAGGCACTGAACAAAACTCCTCTCGACTCCACATGGGAAGCTTCCTTGTTGGAGCCGTGTCAAACACCTCAGGTTGGAGAATCCTGCAGAGTCCCTGAGCCACCTCCACATTCCAAGGTCTCCCAGGCCACCAACCCACAGTAGGACTCATCTTCAGGAGAGTCCATTTCAAGTCTCCCCTCTGGGTAGCTCACCCAGGAGCCCGCAGATTGAGCCTGACTTGTCCTGACTAAAGAGTGGGAATATGAGGTGGCATTCCCAGGCATCCATGCTTAGACACCTGCTCTCGAGTCTTTCCATATGGGACCTCCTGGAACCATCCAATAGGACTCGACATTCGTGCAGAAGGAAACCTTGAGGTTTGGAGTAGTTCACAAATCCCATCGTAGGCAAACCTCCCTGGCGTCATGGAGCCCCCACACCCTTAAGGAAGAGGCCATGCTGGACAAAAACTGTAGCCTGAGGCACGTCTCATAGTTGACATGACCTCAGTGCAGGAGATCTCGATACAGCCTCTGCAGAGTGGGCCTGCTCTGCCCTCGGTCCCAAACCTCAGGCTAGCTTGTGTTTTCAGACTTCCTTCCTCACACTCCTGGCAAACAAGCCCTCCGGACTAGGAACTCCAGAACCACATCCCAGCCAGTGTCTGCCCAACGGAAGAACAACGTTTCCCTGTGGGGTTCCCCAGAAAACCCAGATGAGGATCAACCTGCTCGGGCCTTGACGTGCCCCGAACTGGATAGGCTGCTCTGGGCACTTAAGTTCCATCTGACACAGCCTGAAGCCACACGTCCAGACAGACAAGGAGACAGCTGGCCGCACACCCAGCACTTCGGTCACACCATGGTCTTATGCTGTCACCTCTTCCTAACCTTGGTTTTCAGATATCTGAACCTAGACATTATATCAATTCTCCACACAGCTTGGTATCGCAAGCACAAAAGAGAACTCCTCCTTCCCCATGGCTGTAAAGCTTGCTCTTGGCATGGAATCACACCTTCAGGGTGAGAGAAACCTTCATGTCCCATGATTCCACGCCCAACCGTGGGTGCAGCAGCACAAATTCACACTGTGACCCTCAGCATGAGCCCCATGTCAAAGAAAGGCCTGTCAGGGCCTGGACCAAGAGCCCACATATGGGGCTTGCCAGGCCGCTATGCACCCAATCCTCACCAGTGTTTGAGTTTTCCAGTCACCCCGCCCGTACCGCGGGATCTGCTCTCGAATCCCTTTCTTGGAGAGACACATGAGCCAGACAACACGACTCCACCCTTCACACAAAATGACCCCAAACTCTTGGGAGCTGGGACAAATCCCCAGACAGGGATACTCGTCCATAGTCCCTGAGGCCACCCGTCCAATCCACGGCTATCCCGGACACAACATCCAGAGACAAAAGCCTGAAGGAACGCCTCCCACTCGCCCTTGTTTCAGAGGCCCAGGAGCTCCCTCTTGGGCTATACATCCGGCCTGCCATACACTAGGCGCCACTCATAAGCTGAGTTTGTGTTTCCAGACATCTGTGCCCACAGCCTGGACCCACACAACCTCCAGGCTAGCCTCCATTCCAAGGCCCTCATGGACACAAACACACATTAGGCCCCATCCTCAAGAAAGTCCATTTCAACTCAGCCACCCCGGTTTCTCCCGCAGAGCCATCAGATCTCAACTGTCTAGTCCCTTCACTCTTCCCCAGGGCTCTGCTTTGGAATTCCTCTTTGTTTGGGGCACCTGAGGTATCAAACCTGAAAGGAGACCTCCCATCCCACAGATTGACGAAAAACCATTGGGACCGGGCCATATCCACAGAGAGGAAGATTCGTCCATGACCCATGAGGCCTCGCCACATTCCACGGTCATCGTTGATACAAAATCCAGAGAACAAAGCCTGAGCAAGCGCCTCAGACTCGCTTTTCTTCATATCCTGAAGTTTTATTCTCATGGTTTGTAGATTGGGCCTGCCATACCTACGTCCCCAAACCTAAGCTGAGTTTGTGTTTTCAGACTTCTGTCCTCAAATTCCAGGGCCACACACCCTCCAGGATGGGGCCCCTGGAGCCACACATTAGGACTGTGCTTACCCCATGCATGGAAATTCTGCCCATTCCATTGTTCAATATCTACATATTAGGAGAACCCTGCAAAGTCCCCGAGGCCATCCCAAGAGTGTAGGTCTCCCGGGACAAACAAGGGCGGTCTGACACCAGCTGAGAATCTATCTCCACACATGACATAGATGGATGTCCCTAGAGAAGAAGATGGAACCAGACATGACCCTAGGCCATTATCGGATCCATGCTTTGGTTTACAGGCATGTCTCCTCAAAAGCCTGAATTCCAATACAAGCATAGGGGGTTTCCTGAGGCACCCATCAGAACAAACCTCATCTGCACAAGGAAACTTGAGCATGGGAGAAGTGTCAAAAGTTTAGGAGAATACTTCAGGGTCCCGGTGCCACCGCCCCATTCCAAGGTTCCCATGGGCACAAACACACTTTAGGAACTTACCTCGGGAAAGTCCATTTCAACTCAGCCTCCCCGGTGTCTCCCGCAGAGCCATCAGATCTCAACTGTCTTGTTGTTAGGAGAAAATTGGAATGCGAGGCGATCTTCCCTGGCATCCATCTTAGAACAATGCTCTGGAGTCATTCCATAGGAAATGTCCTGGAGCTGCCCAACAAGTCTCAAATGTCCCGAATAAGGAATCCTTGAAGGGGGCATCCCACTACTCCCAACGTGGGAAAACGTTAAGAGCCTTGAGACTCCGCTTCGTTCATGAAGGGGCAGTCATGCACAGAAACTCCAACCTGAGCCAACGTCTGATCCTCGCCGTGCCTTCAGATGCATGAGATATTGGTTCAGATGTGCAGGGGGTACCTGCCTTGCCCTCGGCCTGAAGCCCAAGTCTAGCTTGTGGTCTCAGACTTCTGTCCTCACACTCCTAGCCCAGAAGACCTCACGTTTGGCAATTCTGGACCCACAATGCAGCACTCTGCCTGACCTCTAGAAAAAATATCTTGCCTAAGGAACTGCCCGGGCACCTCAAATAAAGATCAACCTAAACGGAATTCGACTATATCCAAATTATATAGTCTAACCTAGGCACTAATTCCCTGTCTGACACAACCTGAGCCCGAAACTCCTGACTAACAACCAGGCAGCTGACTGCACACTGAGCACATCAGACCCACCATGGCCTTAGGTCATCATCTCTTCCCAACTGCGGTTTTCAGGCTTCCGAACCTAGACCTTATCTCCAACGACTGCCCAGGGTTGAAAATGATGCAGAAATCAGAACTCCTTCACCATGGCAAGAGACCTTGTGATTGGCATGTTGTCCAAAGTTCAGTGTAGATGAAACCAGTGTGGCCCATGAGGCCCCGCCCATGCTCGCGAGCCACATTGGTCACAAACACACATTGTGACCCTCAGCCTGAGCCCAGTCCTCAAGTAAGGCCTCTCAGTGGCTGGTGAAGAGACAGCATATGGGGCCTGCCATGCCCCTAGGCCCCAAATTTTAACGATAGTTTGGGTTGTCCCTTCACTCTTCCCCAGGGCTCTGGTTTGGAATTCCTCCTGGTTGGGACACCTGAGGTAACAAACCTGAAAGGAGACTTCCAATCCCACAGATTGACAAAAAACAATTGGGACCGATCCAAATCCACAGCGAGGAAGATTCGTCCATGGCCCATGAGGCCTCCCCACATTCCACGGCCATCGTTGACACAAATCCAGAGACCAAAGCCTGAGCAATCGCCTAAGACTCGCTCTTTCTTCGTATTCTGAAGATTTCTTCTCATGGTTTGTAGATTGGACCTGCCATACCTACGTCCCCAAACCTAAGCTGAGTTTGTGTTTTCAGACTTCTGTCCTCAAAGTCCTGGGCCACACACCCTCCAGGCTGGGGCCACTGGAGCCACACATTAGGACTGTGCCTACCCCATGCATGGGAATTCTGCCCATTCCATTGTCCAAAATTGTACCAATTAGGAGAACCCTCCAAAGTCCCCGAGGCCATCCCAAAATGTAGGTCTCAGTGGACAAACAAGGGCGGTCTGACACCAGCTGAGTATCTACGTCCACTCATACCATAGATGGATGTCCCCAGAGAAGGATATGGTACCAGACAGGACCCTAGGTCATAATCGGATCCATTGCTTTGGTTTACAGTCATGACTCCTCAAAATCCTGGATTCCAATACCAGCATAGGGTGTTTCCTGAGGCACCCATCAGAAAACATCTCGTCTCCACGAGGAAACTTGTGCATTGGACCTATGTCAAAATCTTAGGAGAATACTTCAGAGTCCCGGTGCCACCGCTCCATTCCTAGGTCCTCATGGACACAAACACACATTAGGCCCCATGCTCAGGAAAGTCCATTTCAACTCAGCCACCCCGGTTGCTCTCGCAGAGCCATCCGATCTCCACTGTCTTGTTGCTAGGGGACAATTTGAATGCGAGGCGGGCTTCCCTAGCATCCATCCTCGAACGGTGCTCTGGAGTCATTCCATATGGGATGTCCTGGAGCTGCCCAACAGGTCGCAATTGTCTTGCAGAAGGAATCCTTGAAGGGGAAATCTCACAACTCCCAACGTGGGAAAACCTCCATGGCCTTGAGATTCCTCTCCGTTCATGAAGGGGCAGTCATGCACAGAAACTTCAACCTGAGCCAACGTCTGAGCCTCGCCGTGACTTCAGATGCATGAATATTGGCTCAGATGTGCATGGGGTACCTGCTTTGCCCTCGGCCTGTAGCCCAAGTCTAGCTTGTGTTCTCAGACTTCTGTCCTCACACTACTGGCACAGAAGCCCTCACGTTTGGCAATTCCGGACCCACAATGCAGCACTCTGCCTGCTCTCTAGAAAAAATATCTTGCCTAATGAGCTGCCCAGGCACCTCAAATGAGGATCATCATACACGGCACTCGACTGTACCCAAATTACATAGTCTAACCTGGGCAATAATGCACTGTCTGACACAACCTGAGGCCGAACCTTCTGACCAACAACCAGGCAGCTGACCGCACACTGAGCACATCAGACCCACCATGGCCTTAAGTCATCATCTCTTCCCAACTACGGTTTTCAGGCTTCCGAACCTAGACCTTATCTCCAACCACTGCCCAGGGTTGAAAATGATGCAGAAATCAGAACTCCTTCCCCATGGCAAGAGACCTTGTGATTGGCATATTGTCCAAAGTTCAGTGTAGATGAAACCAGTGTGGCCCATGAGGCTCCGCCCATGCTCGGGAGCCACATTGGTCACAAACACACATTGTGACCCTCAGCTGAGCCCAGTCTTCAAGTAAGGCCTCTCAGTGGTTGGTGAAGAGACAGCATATGGGGCCTGCCATGCCCCTAGGCCCCAAATTATAACCATAGTTTGGGTTGTCCCTTCACTCTTCCCAAGGGCTCTGCTTTGGAATTCCTCTTTGGTTGGGACACCTGAGGTTACAAACCTGAAAGGAGACCTCCCATCCCACAGATTGACGAAAAACAATTGGGATCGGTCCAAATCCACAGAGGAAGATTCGTCCATGTCCCATGAGGTCTCCCCACATTCCACGGCCATCGTTGACACAAAATCCAGAGACCAAAGCCTGAGCAAGCGCCTCAGACTCGCTCTTTCTTCATATTATGAAGAGTTCTTCTCATGGTTTGTAGATTGGGCCTGCCATACCTACGTCCCCTAACCTAAGATGAGTTTGTGTTTTCAGACTTCTGTCCTCAAAGTCCTGGGCCACACACCCTCCAGACTGGGGCCCCTGGAGCCACACATTAAGATTGTACCTACCCCATGCATAGTAATTCTGCCCATTCCATTTTCCAAAATTGTACAAATTAGGAGAACCCTCCAAAGTAACTGAGGCGAACCCAATAAGTAGGTCTCAGTGGAAAAACAAGGGCGGTCTGACACCAGCTGAGCATCTACCTCCACTCATACCATAGATGGATGTCCCCAGTGAAGGATATGGTACCAGAAAGGACCCTAGGCCATAATCGGTTCCATTGCTTTGGTTTACAGGCATGTCTCCTCAAAATCCTGGATTCCAATACCAGCATAGGGGGTTTCCTGAGGCACCCATCAGAAAAAATCTTGTCTCCACGAGGAAACTTGTGCATGGGACCTATGTCAAAAATTTAGGAGAATACTTCAGAGTCCCGGTGCCACCGCCCCATTCCAAGGTCCTCATGGACACAAACACACATTAGGCCCCATGCTCAGGAAAGTCCATTTCAACTCAGCAATCCCGGTTGCTCACGCAGAGCCATCGGATCTCAACTGTCTTGTTGCTAGGAGACAATTGGAATGCGAGGTGGACTTCCCTTGCATCCATCCTCGAACGGTGCTCTGGAGTCATTCCATATGGGATGTCTTGGAGCTGCCCAACAGGTCTCAATTGTCCCGCAGAAGGAATCCTTGAAGGGGGCATTCCACAACTCCCAACGTGGGAAAACCTCCATGGCCTTGAGATTCCTCTCCGTTCATGAAGGGGCAGTCATGCACAGAAACTACAACCCGAGCCAACGACTGAATCTCGCCGTGACTTCAGATGCATGAGATATTGGTTCAGATGTGCAGGGGGTACCTGCCTTGCCCTCGGCCTGAAGCCCAAGTCTAGCTTGTGTTCTCAGACTTCTGTCCTCACACTACTGGCCCAGAAGCCCTCACGTTTGGCAATTCCGGACCCACAATGCAGCACTCTGCCTGCTCTCTAGAAAAAATATCGTGCCTAATGAGCTGCCCAGGCACCTCAAATGAGGATCAAACTACACGGCACTCGACTGTACCCAAATTGTAGAGTCTAACCTCGGCACAAATGCACTGTCTGACACAACCTGAGCCCGAACCTCCTGACCAACATCCAGGCAGCTGACCCCACACTGAGCACATCAGAACCACCATGGCCTTAGGTCATCATCTCTTCCCAACTGCGGTTTCAGGCTTCCGAACCTAGACCTTATCTCCAACCACTGCCCAGGGTTGAAAATGATGCAGAAATCAGAACTCCTTCCCCATGGCAAGAGACCTTGTGATTGGCATGTTGTCCAAAGTTCAGTGTAGTTGAAACCAGTGTGGGCCATGAGGCACCGCCCATGCTCCCGAGCCACATTGGTCACAAACATACATTGTGACCCTCAGCCTGAACCCAGTCCTCAAGTAAGGCCTCTCAGTGGCTGGATGAAGAGACGGCATATGGGGCCTGCCATGCCCCTAGGCCCCAATTTTTAACCATAGTTTGGGTTGTCCCTTCACTCTTCCCAAGGGCTCTGCTTTGGAATTCCTCTTTGGTTGGGACACCTGAGGTAACAAACCTGAAAGGAGACCTCCCATCCCACAGATTGACGAAAAACAATTGGGACTGGGCCATATCCACAGAGAGGAAGATTCGTCCATTGCCCATGAGGCCTCCCCCCATTCCACGGCCATCGTTGACAAAAAATCCAGATACCAAAGCCTGAGCAAGCGCCTCAGACTCGCTCTATCTTCAAATCCTGAAATGTTCTTCTCATGGTTTGTAGATTGGGCCTGCCATACCTACGTCCCCAAACCTAAGCTGAGTTTGTGTTTTCAGACTTCTGTCCTCAAAGTCCTGGGCCACACACCCTCCAGGCTGGGGCCCCTGGAGCCACACATTAGGACTGTGCCTACCTCATGCATGGGAATTCTGCCCATTCCATTGTCCAAAATTGTACAAATTAGGAGAACCCTCCAAAATCCCCGAGGCCATCCCAATATCTAGGTCTCTTTGGACAAACAAGGGTGGTCTGACACCAGCTTAGCATCTACCTCGACTCATACTATAGATGGATGTCCCCAGTGAAGGATATGGTACCAGGAAGGACCCTAGGCCATAATCGGATCCATTGCTTTGGTTAACAGGCATGTCTCCTCAAAATCCTGGATTCCAATACCAGCATAGGGGGTTTCCTGAGGCACCCATCAGAAAAAATCTCGTCTCCACGAGGAAACTTGTGCATGGGACCTATGTCAAAAATTTAGGAGAATACTTCAGAGTCCCGGTGCCACCGCCCCATTCCAAGGTCCTCATGGACACAAACACACATTAGGCCCCATGCTCAGGAAAGTCCATTTCAACTCAGCCACCCCGGTTGCTCCCGCAGAGCCATCCGATCTCAACTGTCTTGTTGCTAGGAGACAATTGGAATGCGAGGCGGACTTTCCTGGCATCCATCCTCGAACGGTGCTCTGGAGTCATTCCATATGGGATGTTTTGGAGCTGCCCAACAGGTCTCAATTGTCCCGCAGAAGGAATCCTTGAAGGGGGCATCCCACAACTCCCAACGATGGAAAACCTCCATGGCCTTGAGATACCTCTCTGTTCATGAAGGGGCAGTCATGCACAGAAACTACAACCCGAGCCAACGACTGAATTCGCCGTGACTTCAGATGCATGAGATATTGGTTCAGATGTGCAGGGGGTACCTGCCTTGCCCTCGGCCTGAAGCCCAAGTCTAGCTTGTGTTCTCAGACTTCTGTCCTCACACTACTGGCCCAGAAGCCCTCACGTTTGGCAATTCCGGACCCACAATGCAGCACTCTGCCTGCTCTCTAGAAAAAATATCGTGCCTAATGAGCTGCCCAGGCACCTCAAATGAGGATCAAACTACATGGTACTCGACTGTACCCAAATTGTAGAGTTTAACCTGGGCACAAATGCACTGTCTGACACAACCTGAGCCCGAACCCCCTGACCAACATCCAGGCAGCTGACCGCACACTGAGCACATCAGAACCACCATGGCCTTAGGTCATCATCTCTTCCCAACTGCGGTTTCAGGCTTCCGAACCTAGACCTTATCTCCAACCACTGCCCAGGGTTGAAAATGATGCAGAAATCAGAAATCCTTCCCCATGGCAAGAGACCTTGTGATTGGCATGTTGAACAAAGTTCAGCGTAGTTGAAACCAGTGTGGCCCATGAGGCCCTGCCCATGCTCGCGAGCCACATTGGTCACAAACACACATTGTGACCCTCAGCCTGAACCCAGTCCTCAAGTAAGGCCTCTCAGTGGCTGGATGAAGAGACAGCATATGGGGCCTGCCATGCCCCTAGGCCCCAAATTTTAACCATAGTTTGGGTTGACCCTTCACTCTTCCCCAGGGCTCTGCTTTGGAATTACTCTTTGGTTGGGACACCTGAGGTTACAAACCTGAAAGGAGACCTCCCATCCCACAGATTGACAAAAAACAACTGGGACCAGGCCAAATCCCAAGAGATGAAGATTCGTCCATGGCCCATTAGGCCTCCCCTCATTCCACGACCATCGTTGACACAAAATCCAGAGACCAAAGCCTGAGCAAGCGCCTCAGACTCGCTCTTTCTTCATATTCTGAAGAGTTCTTCTCGTGGTTTGTAGATTGGGCCTGCCATTCCTGCGTCCCCAAACCTAAGCTGAGTTGGTGTTTTCAGACTTCTGTCCTCAAAGTCTTGGGCCACACACCCTTTAAGCTAGGGCCACTGGAGCCACACATTAGGACTGTGCCTACCCCATGCATGGGAATTCTGCCCATTCCATTGTCCAAAATTGTACAAATTAGGAGAACCCTCCAAAGTCCCCGAAGCCATCCCAATATGTAGATCTCTGTGGACAAACAACTGCTGTCTGACACCAGCTGAGCATCTACCTGAACTCATACCATAGATGGATGTCCCAAGAGAAGGAGATGGAACCAACAGGACACTAGGCCATAATCGGATCCATTGCTTTGGTTTACAGGCATGTCTCCTCAAAATCCTGGATTCCAATACCAGCAAAGGGGGTTTCCTGAGGCACTTATCAGAAAAATCTCATCTCCACGAGGAAACTTGTGCATGGGTGCTATGTCAAAATATTAGGAGAATATTTCAGAGTCCCGGTGGCACCGACTCATCCCAAGGTCCTCTTGGACACAAACACATATTAGTCCACATGCTCAGGAAAGTTGATTTCAACTCAGCCACCCCAGTTGCTCCCGCAGACCCATCCGATCTCAACTGTCTTGTTGCTAGGAGACAATTGGAGTGCGAGGTGGGCTTCCCTGGCTCCATCCTCCAACGGTGCTCTGGAGTCATTCCATATGGGATGTTTTGGAGCTGCCCAACAGGTCTCAATTGTCCCGCAGAAGGAATCCGTGAAGGGGGCATCCCACAACTCCCAACGTGGGAAAACCTCCATGGCCTTGAGATTCCTTTCCGTTCAAGAAGGGACAGTCATGCACAGAAACTGCTACCTGAGCCAACGTCTGATCCTTGCCATGACCTCAGATCATGAGATATTGGTTCAGATGTGCAGGGGGTACCTGCCTTACCCTCGACCTGAAGCCCAAGTCTAGCTTGTGTTCTCAGACTTCTGTCCTCACACTACTGGCCCAGAAGCCCTCAAGTTTGGCAATTCTGGACCCACAATGCAGCACTCTGCCTGCCCTCTAGAAAAAATATCTTGCCTAATGAGCTGCCCAGGCACCTCAAATGAGGATCAAACTACACGGCACTCGACTGTACCCAAATTATATAGTCTAACCTTGGCACAAATGCACTGTCTGACACAACCTGAGCCCGAACCTCCTGACCAACAACCAGGTAGCTGACCGCACACTGAGCACATCATACCCACCATGGCCTTAGGTCATCATCTCTTCCCAACTGCGGTTTTCAGGCTTCTGAAACTAGACTTTATCTCCAACCACTGCCCAGGGTTGAAAATGATGCAGAAATCAGAAATCCTTACCCATGGCAAGAGACCTTGTGATTGGCATGTTGTCCAAAGTTCAGTGTAGTTGAAACCAGTGTGGCCCATGAGGCCCCGCCCATGCTCGCAAGCCACATTGGTCACAAACACACATTGTGACCCTCAGCCTAAGCCCAGTCCTCAAGTAAGGCCTCTCAGTGGCTGGATGAAGAGACAGCATATGGGGCCTGCCATGCCCCTAGGCCCCAAATTTTAACCATAGTTTGGGTTGCCCCTTCACTCTTCCCCAGGGCTCTGCTTTGGAATTCCTCTTTGGTTGGGACACCTGAGGTAACAAACCTGAAAGGAGACCTCCCATCCCACAGATTGACGAAAAACAATTGGGACCGGGCCAAATCCACAGAGAGGAAGATTCGTCCATGGCCCATGTGGCCTCCCCACATTCCACGGCCATCGTAGACACAAAATCAAGAGACCAAAGCCTGAGCAAGAGCCTCAGACTCGCTCTTTCTAAATATCCTGAAGAGTTCTTCTCATGGTTGTAGATTGGGCCTCCCATACCTATGTCCCCAAACCTAAGTTGAGTTTGTGTTTTCAGACTTCTGTCCTCAACGTCCTGGGCCACACACCCTCCAGGCTGGGGCCCCTGGAGCCACACATTAGGACTGTGCCTACCCCATGCATGGGAATTCTGCCAATTCCATTGTCCAAAATTGTACAAATTAGGAGAAACCTCCATAGTCCCCGAGGCCAACCCAATATGTACGTCTCTTTTACAAACAAAGGCAGTCTGACACCAGCTGAGCATCTACCTCCACTCTTACCATAGATGGATGACCCAGAGATGGAGATGGAACCAGACAGGACCCTAGGCCATAATAGGATCCATTGCTTTTGTTTACAGGATGTCTCCTCAAAACCTGGATTCCAATACCAGCATAGGGTGTTTCCTGAGGCACCATCAGAAAAAATCTCGTCTCCACGAGGAAACTTGTGCATGGGACCTATGTCAAAATATTAGGAGAATACCTCAGAGTCCCGGTGCCACCACCCCATTCCAAGGTTCTCATAGACACACACATATTAGGCCCCATGCTCAGGAAATTCCATTTCAACTCAGCCACCCCGGTTGCTCCCGCAGAGCCATCCGTTCTCAACTGTCTTGTTGCTAGGAGACAATAGGAATGCGAGGCATGCTTCCCTGGCATCCATCCTCGAACGGTGTTGTGGAGTCATTCCATATGGGATGTTTTGGAGCTGCCCAACAGGTCTCAATTGTCCCACATACGGAATCCTTGAAGGGGGCATCCCACAACTCCCAACGTGGGAAAACCTCCATGACCTTGAGATTCCTCTCCGTTCATGAACGGGCAGTCATGCACAGAAACTCCAACCAGAGCCAACGTCTGATCCTCGCCGTGACTTCAGATGAATGAGATATTGTTTCAGATGTGCAGGGGGTACCTGCCTTGCCCTTGGCCTGAAGCCCAAGTGTAGCTTGTGGTATCAGACTTCTGTCCTCACACTACTGGCGCAGAAGCCCTCCAGTTTGGCAATTCCGGACCCACAATGCAGCACTCTGCCTGCCCTCTAGAAAAAATATCTTGCCTAATGAGCTGCCCAGGCACCTCAAATGAGGACTAACATACACGGCACTCGACTGTACCCAAATTATATAGTATAACCTGGTCACTAATGCACTGTCTGACAAAACCTGAGCCCGAACCTCCTGACCAACAACCAGGCAGCTGACCGCACACTGAGCACATCAGACCCACCATGACCTTAGGTCATCATCTCTTCCAAACTGCGGTTTTCAGGCTTCCGAACCTAGACCTTATCTCCAACCACTGCCCAGGGTTGAAAATGATGCAGAAATCAGAACTCCTGCCCCATGGCAAGAGACCTTGTGATTGGCATGTTGTCCAAAGTTCAGTGTAGATGAAACCAGTGTGGCCCATGAGGCCCCGCCCATGCTCGCAAGCCACATTGGTCACAAACACACATTGTGACCATCAGCATGAGCCCAGTCCTCAAGCAAGGCCTCTCAGTGGCTGGATGAAGAGACAACATATTGGGCCTGCCATGCCCCAGGGCCCCAAATTTTAACCATAGTTTGGGTTGTCTCTTCACTCTTCCCCAGGGCTCTGCTTTGGAATTCCTCTTTGGTTGGGACACCTGAGTTAACAAACCTGAAAGGAGACCTCCCATCCCACAGATTGACGAAAAACAATTGGGACCGGGCCAAATCCCAAGAGAGGAAGATTCGTCCATGGCCCATGAAGCTTGCCCACATTCCACGGCCATCGTTGACACAAAATCCAGAGACCAAAGCCTGAGCAAGCGCCTCAGACTCACTCTTTCTTCATATCCTGAAGAGTTCTTCTCATGGTTTGTAGATCGGGCCTGCCATACCTACGTCCCCAAACCTAAGCTGAGTTTGTGTTTTCAGACTTCTGTCCTCAAAGTCTTGGGCCACACACCCTCCAGGCTGGGCCCCTGGAGACAAACATTAGGATTGTGCCTACCAATCCATGGGAATTCTGCCCAATCCATGGTCCAAAATCGTACAAATTAGGAGAAACCTCCAAAGTCCCTGAGGCCATCCCAATAGTGTAGGTCGCCCAGAACAAACAAGGGCTGTCTGACACCAGCTGATAATCGACCTCCACTCATACCATAGATGGATGTCCCCAGAGAAGAAGATTGAACCAGACAGGACCCTAGGCCATAATAGGATCCATTGCTTTGGGTTACAGGCATGTGTCCTCAAAATCCTGATTCCAATACGAGGATAGGGGTTTTCCTGAGGCACCCATCAGAACTCATCTCGTCTCCAGGAGGAAACCTGTGCATGGGAGCCATGTCCAAAGCTTACGATTGTACTTCAGGGTCCCGGTGCCACTGCCCCATTCCAAGGCCCTCATGGACACAAAAACACATTAGGACCCATCCACAGGAAAGTCCATTTCAACTCAGCCACCCCGGTTGCTCCAGCAGAGCCATCAGATCTAAACTGTCTTGTTGCTAAGAGACAATTGGAATGCAAGGCGGGCTTCCCAGGCATCCATCCCCGAAGGTGCTCTGGAGTCATTCCATATGGGATGTCCTGGAGCTGTCCAACAGGTCTCAATTGTCCCACAGAAGGAATCCTTGAAGGGGGCATCCCACAACTCCCAACGTGGGAAAACCTCAATAGCCCCGAGATTCCGCTCCCTTCATGAAGCGGCCGTCATGCACAGAAACTCCAACCAGAGCCAACGTCTGATCCTCGCCCTGACTACAGATGCATGAGATATTGGTTCAGATCTGCAGGGGGTACCTGCCGTGCCCTCACCCTGAAACCCAAGTCTAGCTTGTCTTCTCAGACTTCCGTCCTCACACTCCTGGCCCCGAAGCCCTCAAGGTTGGCAATTTCGGACCCACAATGCAGCACTCTGCCTGCCCTCTAGGAAAAAAATTATTGCCTCATGAGCTGCCCAGGCACCTTAAATGAGGATAAACCTACACAGCACTCGACTTTACCCAAATTATATAGTCTAACCTGGGCACTAATGCACTGTCGAACACAACCTGAGCCCGGACCTCCTGACCAACACCCAGAAAGCTGACCGCACACTGAGCACATAAAACCCGCCATGGCCTTAGGTCATCATCTCTTCCCTACCTCCGTTTTCAGGCTTCAGAACCGAGACCTTATCTCCAATCACTGCCCAGGGGTGAGTGTGATGCAGAAATCAGAACTCCTCCTTACCCATGGCAAGAACCCTTGTGGTTGGCACGTTGTCCAACGTTCAGTGTAGGAGAAACCAGCATTCACCCTGAGGCCCCGCCCATTCTTGAGTGCGACGAGGGCATACATACGCATTGTGACCCTCAGCATGAGTCCAGTCCTCTAGTAATTCCTCTCAGTGGCTTGTCCATTAGATGTCATAATGGGCTTGACATGTCCCTAGGCCCCAATTTTTAACCAGATTTCTGATTGTCCAGTCGCCCCTCCCCAGGGCTCAACTCTGGAATCCCTCATTTGGTGGGACACCTGAGGTTAAAAAAGAAAACAACAACAACAACAACAACAACAACAAAACAGACTTCTTCCAGCCCACAGATTGACCCCAAGTCTTTGGACGGGGCCAAACCACCAGAGAGTAAGACTCGTCCATTTCCCATGAAGTCACCCAGAAATTCCACGACCCTGAGTGAGACGATATCCAGAGACAAAAACTTGAGCAGGAGCCTCACACTCGCCCTTTTTTCAAATCCCGAAGAGTTCTCCTCATGGTCTGTAGGTCAGTCCTGCCATACCTATGACGCGAAACATAAGCCGAGTTTGTGTTTTCAGACAACTGTCCAAACAGCTTGGCCTACACAACCTACAGGCTCAGGCCCCTGGAGCCAAACCTGAGGACTGTACTTGCCCTCTCCAAGGGAATTGTGTGTGCCCATTCCAATGGCCACAACCCTTCTAATAGGATAAACCTCCAAAGTCCCTGATCCATCTCAATAGTGGTGGCTTCCCAGGAAAAACAGGGGCAATCTGAGCCCAACTGAGCACCTACCTGCACTCAGACCCATAGACAGATGTCTCCAGAGGTAAAAAAGGAAAGAACAGGCCCCTAGGCACTAATCAGATCCATTGCTTTGGTTTCCAGGCATCTCTCCTCAGAGGCCTGGATATCAAAACAGCATATAGCTGTTTCTTGACTCACCCATCAGAAAACATCTCATCTACACATGGGAAACTTGCAGGTTGGAGCTGTGTCAAAGCCTCTGTATAGGAGAACCCTTTAGGGCCCCAGTGCCACCGCTTCATTCCAGGGTCTCCATAGACACAAAAGCACATTAGGACCCATCCCCAGGGGTGTCCATTTCAATCAGCGTCCGCGGTTGCTCCCCACAGATCCAGGAGATCTAACCTGTCTTGTTGCTAGGAGGCAATTGGAATGAGAGGTGGGCTACCCAGCCATCCATCCTTAGAACCCTGCTCAGAATCATTGGCCTGGAGCCAAACAACAGGTCTCAATTGTCCTGCAGAAGACTCTCTGCAGTTTGGAGCTTCTCACAACTCCCTTCGTGGGAAAACCCCCATGGCCTCGTGATGCCCCCCCATTCATGAAGGGGCCATCAGGGACAGAAACTCCAACCTGAGCGATCGTCTGATCCTCGCCCTGACTTCATATGCACGAGATCTCGATTCAGGTCTGTAGATTGTGCCTGCCATGGCCTCACCCCTAAACCTAAGCCTAGCTTGTGTTTTCAGACTTTGGTCGTCAGACTACTGGCCCACAAGCCCTCCAGTTTGGCAATCCAGAACTACAATGCAGCACCCTGCCCGCCCTCCAGAAGAAAAACATTGTCTTCTGGGGCTACCCAGTAACCCCAAATGAGGATCAACCTGCACCGACCTTGGCTGTACCCCAAATACATAGGCTGACCAGGGCACTAATGCCCTTTCTGACACAGCCTGAGCCTGGACCCCCTGGCCCCTCCCAGACAGATGGCCGCACACTGAGCACATCGAGCCACCGTGGCCTTAGGTCGTCATCTTTTCCCAACCTCGGTTTTCAGGTTTCAGAACCTAGACCTTATCTCCAAAAACTGCCCAGCGTTGAAGGTGATGCAGAAATCAGAACTCCTTCCCCATGGCAAGAAACCTTGTGGTTGGCATGTTGTCCAACGTTCAGTGTAGTTGAAACCAGTGTGGCCCATGAGGCCCCGCCCATGCTCGCCGGCCACATTGGTCACAAACGCACATTGCGACCCTCAGGCTGAGCCCAGTCCTCAAGTAAGGCCACTCAGTGGCTGGATGAAGAGATAGCATATTGGGCTTGCCATGCCCCTAGGCCCCAATTTTTAACCATAGTTCGGGTTGTCCCTTCAGTCTTCCCCACGGCTTTGCTTTAGAATTCCTCTTTTGGTGGGACACCTGAGGTAACAAAACTGAAATGAGTCCTCCCATCGCACAGATTGATGAAAACAATAGGGAATCGGCCAAAATCCTCAGAGAGGAAGATTCGTCCACGGCCCATGAGGACTCCCCAACATTCCACGGACATCGCTGATACAAAATCCAGAGACAAAAGCCTGAGCAAGCGCCTCAGACTCGTTCATTCTTCATATCCTGAAGAGTTCTTCTCATGGTTTGTAGATCGGGCGTGCCTGACCTAAGTCCCCAAACCTAAGCTGAGTTTGCCTTTTCAGTCTTCTGTCCTCAAAGTCCTGGGCCACACTCCCTCCAGCTTGGGCCCCTGGAGCCACACATTAGGACTGCCCCCACCCAATCCATGGGAATTCTGCCCATTCCATTGTCAAAAATCGTTCAAATTAGGAGAACCCTCCAAAGTCCCTGAGGCCATCCCTATAGTGTAGGTCGCCCGGGACAAAAAAAAAAAAAAACGGTTGATACCAGCTGAGCATCTACCTCCACTCATACCAGAGATGGATATCCCCAGAGAAGAAGATATAACCAGACAGGACCTGAGGCATTATCGGATCCATTGCTTTGGTTTACAGGCATGTCTCCTCAAAAGCCTGGATTCCAATACCAGCAGAGGGGATTTCCTGAGGCACCCATCAGAATAAATCTCGTCTCCACAATGAAATTTGTGCATGGGAGCTATGTCCAAAGCTTAGGAGAATACTTCAGGGCCCCAGTGCCACCGCCCCATTCCAAGGCCCTCATGGACACAAAAACACATTAGGACGCACCCTCAGGAAAGTCCATTTCAACTCAGCCATCCCGGTTGCTCCGGCAGAGGCATCAGATCTAAACTGTCTTGTTGCTAGGAGACAATTGGAATGCGAGGCGGGCTTCCCAGGCATCCATCCGCGAATGGTGCTCTGGAGTCATTCCATATGGGATGTCCTGGAGCTGTCCAACAGGTCTCAATTGTCCCGCAGAAGGAATCCTTGAAGGGGGCATCCCACAACTCCCAACGTGGGAAAACCTCAATGGCCCCGAGATTCCACTCCCTTCATGAAGGGGCCGTCATGCACAGAAACTCCAAACTGAGCCAACGTCTGATCCTTACCCTGACTTCAGATGCATGAGATATTGGTTCAGATCTGCAGGGGGTACCTACCGTGCCCTCACCCTGAAACCCAAGTCTAGCTTGTCTTCTCAGACTTCCGTCCTCACACACCTGGCCCCGAAGCCCTCAAGGTTGGCAATTCCGGACCCACAATGCAGCACTCTGCCTGCCCTCTAGAAAAAAAATTATTGCCTCATGAGCTGCCCAGGCACCTTAAATGAGGATAAACCTACACAGTACTCGACGTTACCCAAATTATATAGTCTAACCTGGGCCCTAATGCACTGTCGAACACAACCTGAGCCCGGACCTCCTGACCAACACCCAGAAAGCTGACCGCACACTGAGCACATAAAACCCGCCATGGCCTTAGGTCATCATCTCTTCCCTACCTCCGTTTTCAGGCTTCAGAACCGAGACCTTATCTCCAATCACTGCCCAGGGGTGAGTGTGATGCAGAAATCAGAACTCCTCCTTACCCATGGCAAGAAACCTTGTGGTTGGTACATTGTCCAACGTTCAGTGTAGGAGAAACCAGCATTCACCGTGAGGCCCCGCCCATTCTTCCGTGCGACGAGGGCATACATACGCATTGTGACCCTCAGCATGAGTCCTGTCCTCTAGTAAGTCCTCTCAGTGGTTGGACCATTAGATGTCATAATGGGCTTGACATGTTCCTAGGCCCCAATTTTTAACCAGATTTCTGATTGTCCAGTCGCCCCTCCCCAGGGCTCTACTCTGGAATCCCTCATTTGGTGGGACACCTGAGGTTAAAAAAGAAAACAACAACAACAACAACAACAACAACAACAACAACAAAAACGGACTTCTTCCAGCCCACAGATTGACCCCAAACTCTTTGGACGGGGCCATACCACCAGAGAGTAAGACTCGTCCATTTCCCATGAAGTCACCCAGAAATTCCACGACCATGAGTGACACGATATCCAGAGACAAAAACGTGAGCAGGAGCCTCACACTCGCCCTTTTTTCAAATCTGAAGAGTTCTCCTCATGGTCTGTAGGTCAGTCCTGCCATACCTATGACCCGAAACATAAGCCGAGTTTGTGTTTTCAGACAACTGTCCAAACAGCCCTGGCCTACACAACCTACAGGCTCAGGCCCCTGGAGCCAAACCTGAGGAGTGTACTTGCCCTCTCCAAGGGAATTGTGTGTGCCCATTCAATGGCCACAACCCTTCTAATAGGATAAACCTCCAAAGTCCCTGATCCATCTCAATAGTGGTGGCTTCCCAGGAAAAACAGGGGCAATCTGAGCCCAACTGAGCACCTACCTGCACTCAGACCCATAGACAGATGTCTCCAGAGGTAAAAAAGGAAAGAACAGGCCCCTAGGCACTAATCAGATCCATTGCTTTGGTTTCCAGGCATCACTCCTCAGAGGCCTGGATTTCAAAAGCAGCATATAGCTGTTTCTTGACTCACCCTTCAGAAAACATCTCATCTACACATGGGCAACTTGCACGTTGGAGCTGTGTCAAAGCCTCTGTTTAGGAGAACCCTTTAGGGCCCCAGTGCCACCGCTTCATTCCAAGGTCTCCATAGACACAAAAGCACATTAGGACCCATCCCCAGGGGTGTCCATTTCAACTAAGCGTCCTCGGTTGCTCCCCACAGATCCAGAAGATCTAACCTGTCTTGTTGCTAGGAGACAATTGGAATGCGAGGTGGGCTACCCAGCCATCCATCCTTAGAACCTTGCTCAGAATCATTGGCCTGGAGCCAAACAACAGGTCTCAATTGTCCTGCAGAAGATTCTCTGCAGTTTGGAGCTTCTCAGAACTCCCATAGTGGGAAAACTCCCATGGCCTCGTGATGCCCCCCATTCATGAAGGGGCCATCAGGGACAGATACTCCAACCTGAGCGATCGCCTGATTCTCGCCCTGACTTCAGATGCACGAGATCTCGATTCAGGTCTGTAGATTGTGCCTGCCATGGCCTCACCCAGAAACCTAAGCCTAACTTGTGTTCTCAGACTTTGGTCGTCGAACTACTGGCCCACAAGCCCTCCAGTTTGGCAATCCAGACCTACAATGCAGCACCCTGCCCGCCCTCCAGAAGAAAAACATTGTCCTCTGGGGCTACCCAGTAACCCCAAATGAGGATCAACCTGCACCGACCTTGGCTGTACCCCAAATCCATATGATGACCAGGGCACTAATGCCCTTTCTGACAGAGGCTGAGCCTGGACCCCCTAGCCCCTCCCAGACAGCTGGCCGCACACTGAGCACATCGAGCCGCCGTGGCCTTAGGTCCTCATCTTTTCCCAACCTCGGTTTTCAGGTTTCAGAACCTAGACCTTATCTCCAATCACTGCCCAGGGTTGAAGGTGATGCAGAAATCAGAACTCCTTCCCCATGGCAAGAAACCTTGTGGTTGGCATGTTGTCCAACGTTCAGTGTAGTTGAAACCAGTGTGGCCCAGGAGGCCCCGCCCATGCTCGCCGGCCACATTGGTCACAAACGCACATTGTGACCCTCAGGCTGAGCCCAGTCCTCAAGTAAGGCCACTCAGTGGCTGGATGAAGAGATAGCATATTGGGCTTGCCATGCCCCTAGGCCCCAATTTTTAACCATAGTTCGGGTTGTCCCTTCAGTCTTCCCCACGGCTTTGCTTTGGAATTCCTCTTTTGGTGGGACACCTGAGGTAACAAAACTGAAATGAGTCATCCCATCTCACAGATTGACGAAAAGCAATTGGGAATCGGGCCAAATCCTCAGAGAGGAAGATTTGTCCATGGCCCATGAGGCCTCCCCGACATTCCACGGCCATCGCTGATACAAAATCCAGAGACAAAAGTCTGAGCAAGCGCCTCAGACTCGCACTTTCTTCATATCCTAAAGAGTTCTTCTCATGGTTTGTAGATCGGGCCTGCCATACCTACGTCCCCAAACCTAAGCTGAGTTTGTGCTTTCAGACTTCTGTTCTCAAAGTCTTGGACCACACACCCTCCAGGCTGGGCCCCGGGAGACACACATTAGGACTGTGCCTACTAATCCATGGGAATTCTGCCCATTCCATGGTCCAAAATCATACAAATTAGGAGAAACCTCCAAAGTCCCTGAGGCCATCCCAATAGTGTAGGTCGCCCGGAAAAAAAAGTGCTCTCTGACACCAGCTGATAATCGACCTCCACTCATACCATAGATGGATGTCCCCAGAGAAGAAGATTGAACCAGAAAGGACCCTAGGCCATAATAGGATCCATTGCTTTGGGTTACAGGCATGTGTCCTCAAAAGCCTGATTCCAATACGAGCATAGGGGTTTTCCTGAGGCACCCATCAGAACTCATCTCGTCTCCACAAGGAAACCTGTGCATGGGAGCCATGTCCAAAGCTTAGGAGAGTACTTCAGGGTCCCGGTGCCACCGCCCCATTCCAAGGCCCTCATGGACACAAAAACACATTAGGACCCATCCTCAGGAAAGTCCATTTCAACTCAGCCACCCCGGTTGCTCCGGCAGAGCCATCAGATCTAAACTGTCTTGTTGCTAGGAGACAATTGGAATGCGAGGCGGGCTTCCCAGGCATCCATCCGCGAACGGTGCTCTGGAGTCATTCCATATGGGATGTCCTGGAGCTGTCCAACAGGTCTCAATTGTCCCGCAGAAGGAATCCTTGAAGGGGGCATCCCACAACTCCCAACGTGGGAAAATCTCAATGGCCCCGAGATCCCGCTCCCTTCATGAAGCGGCCGTCATGCACAGAATAGCCAACCTGAGCCAACGTCTGATCCTCGCCCTGACTTCAGATGCATGAGATATTGGTTCAGATCTGCAGGGGGTACCTTCCGTGCCCGCACCCTGAAACCCAAGTCTAGCTTGTCTTCTCAGACTTCCGTCCTCACACTCCTGGCCCCGAAGCCCTCTAGTTTGTCAATTCCGGACCCACAATGCAGCACTCTGCCTGCCCTCTAGAAAAAAAAATTATTGCCTCATGAGCTGCCCAGGCACCTTTAATGAGGATAAACCTACACAGGACTCGACGTTACCCAAATTATATAGTCTAACCTGGGCACTAATGCACTGTCGAACACAACCTGAGCCCTGACCTCCTGACCAACACTAAGAAAGCTGACCGCACACTGAGCACATAAAACCCGCCATGGTCTTACGTCATCATCTCTTCCCTACCTCCGTTTTCAGGCTTCAGAACCGAGACCTTATCTCCAATCACTGCCCAGGTGTGAGTATGATGCAGAAATCAGAACTCCTCCTTACCCATGGCAATAACCCTTGTGGTTGGCAAGTTGTCCAATGTTCAGTGTAGGAGAAACCAGCATTCACACTGAGGCCCCGCCCATTCTTGCGTGCGATGAGGGCATACATACGCATTGTGACCTTCAGCATGAGTCCTGTCCTCTAGTAAGTGCTCTCAGTGGCTGGACCATTAGATGTCATAATGGGCTTGACATGTCCCTAGACCCCAATTTTTAACCAGATTTCTGACTGTCCAGTCGCCCCTCCCCAGGGCTCTACACTGGAATCCCTCATTTGGTGGGACACCTGAGGTTAAAAAAGAAAACAACAACAACAACAACAAAATAAAAACGGACTTCTTCCAGCCAATAGATTGACCCCAAACTCTTTGGACGGGGCCAAACCACCAGAGAGTAAGACTCGTCCATTTCCCTTGAAGTCACCCAGAAATTCCACGACCATGAGTGACACGATATCCAGAGACAAAAACTTGAGCAGGAGCCTCACACTCGCCCTTTTTTCAAATTCCGAAGAGTTCTCCTCATGGTCTGTAGGTCAGTCCTGCCATACCTATGACCCGAAACATAAGCCGAGTTTGTGTTTTCAGACAACTGTCCAAACAGCCCTGGCCTACACAGCCTACAGGCTCAGGCCCCTGGAGCCAACCCTGAGGACTATACTTGCCCTCTCCAAGGGAATTGTGTGTGCCCATTCCAAAGGCCACAACGCTTCTAATAGGATAAACCTCCAAAGTCCCTGATCCATCTCAATAGTGGTGGCTTCCCAGGAAAAACAGGGGCAATCTGAGCCCAACTGAGCACCTACCTGCACTCAGACCCATAGACAGATGTCTCCAGAGGTAAAAAGGAAAGAACAGGCCCCTAGGCACTAATCAGATCCATTTCTTTGGTTTCCAGGCATCTCTCCTCATAGGCTTGGATTTCAAAACAGCATATAGCTGTTTCTTAACTCACCCATCGAAAACATCTCATCTACACATGGGAAACTTGCAGGTTGGAGCTGTGTCAAAGCCTCTGTTTAGGAGAACCCTTTAGGGCCCCAGTGCCACCGCTTCATTCCAAGGTCTCCATAGACACAAAAGCACATTAGGACCCATCCCCAGGGGTGTCCATTTCAACTCAGCGTCCTCAGTTGCTCCCCACAGATCCAGGAGATCTAACCTATCTTGTTTCTAGGAGACAATTGGAATGCGAGGTGGGCTTCCCAGCCATCCATCCTTAGAACCCTGATCAGAATCATTGGCTTGGACCCAAACAAAAGGTCTCAATTGTTCTGCAGAAGACTCTCTGCAGTTTGGAGCTTCTCACAACTCCCATCGTGGGAAAACCCCCATGGCCTCGTGATGCCCCCCCATTCATGAAGGGGCCATCAGGGACAGAAACTCCAACCTGAGTGATCGTCTGATCCTCGCCCTGACTTCAGATGCACGAGATCTCGATTCAGGTCTGTAGATTGTGCCTGCCATGGCCTCACCCAGAAACCTAAGCCTAGCTTGTGTTCTCAGACTTTGGTCGTCAGACTACTGGCCCACAAGCCGTCCAGTTTGGCAATCCAGAACTACAATGCAGCACCCTGCCCGCCCTCCAGAAGAAAAACATTGTCCTCTGGGGCTACCCAGTAACCCCAAATGAGGATCAACCTGCACCGACCTTGGCTGTACCCCAAATACATAGGCTGACCAGGGCGCTAATGCCCTTTCTGACACAGGCTGAGCCTGGACCCCTGGCCCCTCCCAGACAGCTGGCCACACAGTGAGCACATCGAGCCGCCGGGGACTTAGGTCCTCATCTTTACCCAACCTCGGTTTTCAGGTTTCAGAACCTAGACCTTATCTCCAATCACTGCCCAGGGTTGAAGGTGATGCAGAAATCAGAACTCCTTCCCCATGGCAAGAAACCTTGTGGTTGGCATGTTGTCCAACGTTCAGTGTAGTTGAAACCAGTGTGGCCCATGAGGCCCCGCCCATGCTCTCCGGCCACATTGGTCACAAACGCACATTGTGACCCTCAGGCTGAGCCCAGTCCTCAAGTAAGGCCACTCAGTGGCTGGATGAAGAGATAGCATATTGGGCTTGCCTTGCCCCTAGGCACCAAGTTTTAACCATAGTTCGGGTTGTCCCTTCAGTCTTCCCCACGGCTTATCTTTGGAATTCCTCTTTTGGTGGGACACCTGAGGAAACAAAATTGAAATGAGTCATCCCATCCCACAGATTGACGAAAAGCAATTGGGAATCGGGCCAAATCCTCAGAGAGGAAGATTCGTCCATGGCCCATGAGGCCTCCCCGACATTCCACGGCCATCGCTGATACAAAATCCAGAGACAAAAGCCTGAGCAAGCGCCTCAGACTCGCACTTTCTTCATATCCTGAAGAGTTCTTCTCATGGTTTGTAGATTGGGCCTGCCATAGCTACGTCCCCAAACCTAAGCTGAGTTTGTGTTTTCAGACTTCTGTCCTCAAAGTCTTGGGCCACACACCCTCCAAGCTGGACCCCTGGAGACACACATTAGGACTGGGACTACCATCCATGGGAATTCTGCCCATTCCATGGTCCAAAATCATACAAATTAGGAGAAACCTCCAAAGTCCCTGAGGCCATCCCAATAGTGTAGGTCGCCCGGAAAAAAAAGTGCTCTCTGACACCAGCTGATAATCGACCTCCACTCATACCATAGATGGATGTCCCCAGAGAAGAAGATTGAACCAGAAAGGACCCTAGGCCATAATAGGATCCATTGCTTTGGGTTACAGGCATGTGTCCTCAAAAGCCTGATTCCAATACGAGCATAGGGGTTTTCCTGAGGCACCCATCAGAACTCATCTCGTCTCCACAAGGAAACCTGTGCATGGGAGCCATGTCCAAAGCTTAGGAGAGTACTTCAGGGTCCCGGTGCCACCGCCCCATTCCAAGGCCCTCATGGACACAAAAACACATTAGGACCCATCCTCAGGAAAGTCCATTTCAACTCAGCCACCCCGGTTGCTCCGGCAGAGCCATCAGAACTAAACTGTCTTGTTGCTAGGAGACAATTGGAATGCGTGGCGGGCTTCCCAGGCATCCATCCCCGAACGGTGCTCTGTAGTCATTCCATATGAGATGTCCTGGAGCTGTCCAACAGGTCTCAATGTCCCGCAGAAGGAATCCTTGAAGGGGGCATCCCACAACTCCCAACGTGGGAAAATCTCAATGGCCCCGAGATTCCGCTCCCTTCATGAAGCGGCCGTCATGCACAGAATAGCCAACCTGAGCCAACGTCTGATCCTCGCCCTGACTTCAGATGCATGAGATATTGGTTCAGATCTGCAGGGGGTACCTTCCGTGCCCTCACCCTGAAACCCAAGTCTAGCTTGTCTTCTCAGACTTCCATCCTCACACTCCTGGCCCCGAAGCCCTCTAGTTTGTCAATTCCGGACCCACAATGCTGCACTCTGCCTGCCCTCTAAAAAAAAGAATTATTGCCTCATGAGCTGCCCAGGCACCTTAAATGAGGATAAACCTACACAGCACTCGACGTTACCCAAATTATATAGTCTAACCTGGGCACTAATGCACTGTCGAACACAACCTGAGCCCGGACCGCCTGACCAACACCCCGAAAGCTGACCGTACACTGAGCACATAAAACCCGCCATGGCCTTAGGTCATCATCTCTTTCCTACCTCCGTTTTCAGGCTTCAGAACCGAGACCTTATCTCCAATCACTGCCCAGGGGTGAGTGTGATGCAGAAATCAGAACTCCTCCTTACCAATGGCAAGAACCCTTGTGGTTGGCACGTTGTCCAACGTTCAGTGTAGGAGAAACCAGCATTCACCCTGAGGCCCCGCCCATTCTTGTGTGCGATGAGGGCATACATACGCATTGTGACCCTCAGCATGAGTCCTGTCCTCTAGTAAGTCCTCTCAGTGTCTGGACCATTAGATGTCATAATGGGCTTGACATGTCCCTAGGCCCCAATTTTTAACCAGATTTCTGATTGTCCAGTCGCCCCTCCCCAGGGCTCTACTCTGGAATCCCTCATTTGGTGGGACACCTGAGGTTAAAAAAGAAAACAAACAAAAAAAAAAACGGACTTCTTCCAGCCCACAGATTGACCCTAAACTCTTTGGACGGGGCCAAACTTCCAGAGAGTAAGACTCGTCCATTTCCCATGAAGTCACCCAGAAATTCCACGACCATGAGTGACACGATATCCAGAGACAAAAACTTGAGCAGGAGCCTCACACTCGCCCTTGAGCAGGAGCCTCACACTCTCAATTGACCTGTAGAAGGAATCCTTGAAGGGGGCATCCCACATCTCCCAACGTGGAAAACCTCCTTGGCCTCGAGATTCCGCTCCCTTCATGAAGGGGCCGTCATGCACAGAAACTCAACCTGAGCCAACGACTGATCCTCGCCCTCACTTCAGATGCATGAGATATTGGTTCAGATCTGCAGGGGGTACCTGCCGTGCCCTCACCTGAATCCGAAGTCTAGCTTGTGTTCTCAGACTGCCGTCCTCACTCTCCTGGACCCCAAGCCCTCAAGTTTGGCAATTTAGGACCAACAATGAAGCACTCTGCCTGCCCTCTAGAAAAAATATATTGCCTAATGAGCAGCCCAGGCAGCTTAAATGAGGATCAACCTACACGGCACTCGAATGTACCCAAATTATATAGTCTAACCTGGGCACGAAGGCACTGTCTGACACAACCTGAGCCCGGACCTCCTGACCAACACCCAGACAGCTGACCGCACACTGAGCACATCAGTCCCGCCATGGCCTTAGGTCATCATCTCTTCCCTACCTCAGTTTTCAGGCTTCGGGGCCGAGTCCTTATCTCCCATCCATGTCCAGGGTTGAGTGTGATGCAGAAATCAGAACTCCTCCTTACCCATGGCAAGAAACCTTGTGGTTGGCATGTGTCCAACGTTCAGTGTAGGAGAAAACAGCATTCACCCTGAGCCCCCGCCCATTCTTGAGTGCGACGAGAGCATAAACACTCATTGTGACCTCAGCGTGGGTCCTGTTCTCTAGTAAGTCTTCTCAGTGGCTGGACCATTAGATGTCATAATGGGCTTGACATGTCCCTAGGCCCCAATTTTTAACCAGATTTCTGGTTGTCCAGTCGCCCCTCCCCAGGGCTCTACTCTGGAATCCCTCATTTGTTGGGACATCTGAGGTTGAAAAACAAAACAAAACAAAACAACAACAACAACAAAACGGACTTCTTCCATCCCCAGAAAAACCCCAAACTCTTTCGACGGGGCCGAACACCAGAGAGTAAGACTCGACCATTTCCCATTGAGTCACCCAGAAATTTCACGACCATGAGTGACACGATATCCAGAGACAAAAACTTGAGCAAGAGCCTCACAATCGCCCTTTTTTCATATCGCGAAGACTTCTCCTCATGGTCTGTAGATCAGTCCTGTCATACCTATGACCCGAAACATAAGCCGAGTTTGTGTTTTCAGACAACTGTCCAAACAGCTCTGGCCTACACACCCTACAGGCTCAGGGCCATGGAGCCAAACCTGAGGACTGTACTTGCCCTCTCCAAGGGAATTGTATGTGCCCATTCCAATGGCCACAACCCTACTAATAGGATAAACTCTAAAGTCCCTAAGGCCATCCCAAAAGTTGTGGCTTCCCAGGACAAACAGGGGCAATCTGAGCCCATCTGAGCACCTACCTGCACTCAGACCCGTAGACTGATGTCCCCAGAGGTAAAAAGGAACGAACAGGCCCCTAGGCACTAATCGGATCCATTGCTTTGGTTTCCAGGCATCTCTCCTCAGAGGCCTGGATCTCAATACCAGCATATGGCTGTTTCTTGACTCACCCATCAGAACAAAACTTATCTACACATGGGAAACATGCACGTTGGAGCTGTGTCAAAGCCTCTGTTTAGGAGAACCCTTCAGGGCCCCAGGGCCACCGCTTCTTTCCAAGGTCTCCATAGACACAAAAACATATTAGGACACATCCACAGGAGAGTCCATTTCAACTCAGCCTCCTCGGTTGCCCCCCACATCCAGCAGATCTCACCTGTCTTGTTGCTTGGAGACCATTGGAATGCGAGGTGGGCTACCCAGCCATCCATCCTTAGAACCCTGCTCGGAATCGTTGGCCTGGAGCCAACCAACAGGTCTCAATTGTCCTGCAGAAGAATCTTTGCAGTTTGGAGCTTCTCACAACTCCCATCGTGGGAAAACCCCCATGTCCTCGTGATCCAACCCCCTTCAAGAAAGGGCCATCAGGGCAGAAAGTCCAACCTGAGCGATCGTCTGATCCTTGCCCTGACTTCAGATGCACGAGATCTCTATTGAGGTCTGTAGATTGTGCCTGCCATATCCTCACCCAGAAACCTAGGCCTAGCTTGGGTTCTCAGACTCCGTCCTCAGACTACTGGCCCACAAGCCCTCCAGTTTGGCAATCCAGAACTACAATGCCGCACTCTGCCTGCCCTACAGAAGTAAAACATTGCCCTCATGGCTACCCCGAAACCCCAAATGAGGATCCACCTGCACGCCATTCGGCTGTACCCCAAACATATAGGCTGACATGGGCACTATTTCCCCTTCTGACCCAGCCTGAGCCTGGACCTCCTGGTCCCACCCAGACAGGTGGCCGCACACTGAGCACATCGGTCCCGCCATGGCCTTAGGTCGTCATCTCTTCCCAACTGCGGTTTTCAGGCTCCAGAACCTAGACCTTATCTCCAACCACTGCCCAGGGTTGAAAATGATGCAGAAATCAGAACTCTTTCCCCATGGCAAGAAACCTTATGGTTGGCATGTTGTCCAACGTTCAGTGTAGTTGAAACAAGCGTGGTCCATGAGGCCCAGCCCATGCTTGCGGGCCACATTGGTCACAAACACACATTGTGACCCTCAGCCTGAGCCCAGTCCTCAGGTAAGGCCTCTCAGGGCCTATATGAAGAGACAGCATATTGGGCTTGCCATGCCCCTAGGCCCCAATTTTTAACCATAGTTCGGGGTGTCCCTTCACTCTTCCCCAGGGCTCTGCTTTGGAATTCCTCTTTGGTCGGACACCTGAGGTAACAAACCTGAAAGGAGTCCTCACATCCCACAGATTGAGAAAAAACAATTGGGATCGGGCCAAATCCACAGAGAGGAAGATTCGTACATGGCCTATGATATCTCCCCAACATACCACGGCCATCGCTGAAACAAAATCCAGAGACAAAAGCCAAAGCAAGTGCCTCAGACTCGCACTTTCTTCATATCCTGAAGAGTTCTTCTCATGGTTTGTAGATCGGGCGTGCCATACCTACGTCCCCAAACTTAAGCTGAGTTTGTGTTTTCAGTCTTCTGTCCTCAAAGTCCTGGGCCATACTCCCTCCAGGCTGGGGCACCTGGAGCCACACATAAGGACTGCCCCCACGCAATCCATGGGAATTCTGCCCATTCCATTGTCAAACATCGTACAAATTAGGAGAACCCTCCAAAGTCCCTGAGGCGGTTGATACCGGCTGAGCATCTACCTCCACTCATCTACCTCCACTCATACCAAGAAGATTGAACCACAGGACCCGAGGCCATTATCGGATCCATTGCTTTGGTTTACAGGCATGTCTCCTCAAATGCCTGGATTCCAATACCAGCAGAGGGGATTTCCTGAGGCACCCATCAGAACAAATCTCGTCTCCACAAGGAAACTTGTGCATGGGAGCTATGCCAAAGCTTAGGAGAATACATCAGGGTCCCGGTGCCACCTCCCCATTCCAAGGCCCTCATGGACACAAACACACGTTAGGACCCATCCTCTGGAAAGTGCATTTCAACTCAGCCACCCCGGTTGCTCCCGCAGATCCATTAGATCTAAACTGTCTTGTTGCTAGGAGACAATTGGAAGGCGAGGCGGACTTCCCAGGCATCCATCCTGGAACGGTGCTCTGGAGTCATTCCATATTGGATGTCCTGGAGCTGTCCAACAGGTATCAATTGTCCCGCAGAAGGAATCCTTGAAGGGGGCATCCCACATTTCCCAACGTGGAAAAGCTCCATGGCCTCGAGATTCCGCTCCCTTCATGAAGGGGCCGTCATGCACAGAAAATCCAACCTGAGCCAACGTCGGATCCTCGCCCTGACTTCAGATGCATGAGATATTGGTTCAGATCTGCAGGGGGTACCTGCCGTGCCCTCACCCTGAATCCGAAGTCTAGCTTGTGTTCTCAGACTTCCGTCCTCACTCTCCTGGCCCCGAAGCCCTCAAGTTTGGCAATTCCGGACCGACAATGAAGCACTCTGCCTGCCCTCTAGAAAAAATATATTGCCTAATGAGCAGCCCAGGCAGCTTAAATGAGGATAAACCTACACGACACTCGAATGTACCCAAATTATATAGTCTAACCTGGGCACTAATGCACTGTCTGACACAACCTGAGCCCGGACCTGCTGACCAACACCCAGACAGCTGACCGCACGCTGAGCACATCAGACCCGCCATGGCCTTAGGTCATCATCTCTTCCCTACCTCAGTTTTCAGGCTTCAGAACCTAGACCTTATCTCCAATCACTGCCCACGGGTGACTGTGATGCAGAAATCAGAACTCTTCCTGACCCATGGCAAGAAACCTTGTGGTTGGCATGTTGTCCAACGTTCAGTGTAGGAGAAACCAGCATTCACCCTGAGGCCCCGCCCATTCTTGCGAGCGACGAGAGCATAAACACGCATTGTGACCTCAGCGTGAGTCCTGTCCTCTAGTAAGTCCTCTCAGTGGCTGGACCATTAGATGTCATAATGGGCTTGACATGTCCCTAGTCCCCAATTTTAAACCAGATTTCTGGTTGTCCAGTCGCCCCACCCCAGGGCTCTACTCTGGAATCCCTCTTTTGGTGGGACATCTGAGGTTGAAAAACAAAATGAAACAAATCGACAACAACAACAAAAAAACGGACTTCTTCCATCCCCAGAATGACCCCAAACTCTTTGGACGGGACCGAACCCCCAGAGAGTAAGACTCGTCCATTTCCCATGAAGTCACCCGGCAATTTCACGACCATGAGTGACAAGATATCCAGAGACAAAAACTTGAGCAAGAGCCTCACACTCGCCCTTTTTTCATATCTTGAAGTGTTCTCCTAATGGTCTGTAGATCAGTCCTGCCATACCTATGACCCAAAACATAAGCCGAGTTTGTGTTTTCAGACAACTGTCCAAACAGCTCTGGCCTACACACCCTACAGGCTCAGGGCCCTGGAGCCAAACCTGAGGACTGTACTTGCCCTCTCCAAGGGAATTGTATGTGCCCATTCCAATGGCCACAACCCTACTAGTAGGATAACCTCCAAAGTCCCTGAGGCCATCCCAATAGTTGTGGCTTCCCAGGACAAACAGGGGCAATCTGAGCCCATCTGAACACCTACCAGCATTCAGACCTGTAGACTGATGTCCCCTGAGGTAAAAAGGAACGAACAGGCCCCTAGGCACTAATCGGATCCATTGCTTTGGTTTCCAGGCATCACTCCTCAGAGGCCTGGATTTCAATACCAGCATATGGCTGTTTCTTGACTCACCCATCAAAACAAATCTCATCTACACATGGGAAACATGCACGTTGGAGCTGTGTCAAAGCCTCTGTTTAGGAGAACCCTTCAGGGCCCCAGGGCCACGGCTTCATTCCAAGGTCTCCATAGACACAAAAACATATTAGGACACATCCACAGGAGAGTCCATTTCAACTCAGCCTCCTCGGTTGCCCCCCACATCCAGCAGATCTCACCTGTCTTGTTGCTTGGAGACCATTGGAATGCGAGGTGGGCTACCCAGCCATCCATCCTTAGAACCCTGCTTGGAATCGTTGGCCTGGAGCCAACCAACAGGTCTCAATTGTCCTGCAGAAGAATCTTTGCAGTTTGGAGCTTCTCACAACTCCCATCGTGGGAAAACCCCCATGTCCTCGTGATCCAACCCCCTTCAAGAAAGGGCCATCAGGGCAGAAAGTCCAACCTGAGCGATCGTCTGATCCTTGCCCTGACTTCAGATGCACGAGATCTTGATTGAGGTCTGTAGATTGTGCCTGCCATATCCTCACCCAGAAACCTAGGCCTAGCTTGGGTTTTCAGACTCCGTCCTCAGACTACTGGCCCACAAGCCGTCCAGTTGGGCAATCCAGAACTACAATGCCGCACTCTGCCTGCCCTACAGAAGTAAAACATTGCCCTCAGGGCTACACCGAAACCGCAAATGAGGATCAACCTGCACGCCATTCGGCTGTACCCCAAACATATAGGCTGACCTGGGCACTATTTCCCCTTCTGACCCAGCCTGAGCCTGGACCTCCTGGTCCCACCCAGACAGCTGGCCGCACACTGAGCACATCGGACCCGCCATGGCCTTAGGTCGTCATCTCTTCCCAACTGCGGTTTTCAGGCTCCAGAACCTAGACCTTATCTCCAACCACTGCCCAGGGTTGAAAATGATGCAGAAATCAGAACTCTTTCCCCATGGCAAGAAACCTTGTGGTTGGCATGTTGTCCAACGTTCAGTGTAGTTGAAACAAGCATGGCCCATGAGGCCCAGCCCATGCTTGCGGGCCACATTGGTCACAAACACACATTGTGACCCTCAGCCTGAGCCCAGTCCTCAGGTAAGGCCTCTCAGGGCCTATATGAAGAGACAGCATATTGGGCTTGCCATGCCCCTAGTTCCCAATTTTTAACCATAGTTCGGGTTGTCCCTTCACTCTTCCCCAGGGCTCTGCTTTGGAATTCCTCTTTTGGTGGGACACCTGAGGTAACAAACCTGAAAGGAGTCCTCCCATCCCACAGATTGACGAAAAACAATTGGGATCGGGCCAAATCCACAGAGAGGAAGATTCGTCCATGGCCCATGAGACCTCCACAACATTCCACGGCCATCGCTGAAACAAAATCCAGAGACAAAAGCCTGAGCAAGCTCCTCAGACTCGCTCATTCTTCATATCCTGAAGAGTTCTTCTCATGGTTTGTAGATCCGGCGTGCCATACCTACGTCCACAAACTTAAGCTGAGTTTGTGTTTTCAGTCTTCTGTCCTCAAAGTCCTGGGCCACACTCCCTCCAGGCTGGGGCACCTGGAGCCACACAATAGGACTGCCCCCACCCAATCCATGGGAATTCTGCCCAATCCATTGTCAAAAACCGTACAAATTAGGAGAAACCTCCAAAGTCCCTGAGGCCATCCCAATAGTGTAGGTCGCCCGAGACAAAAAAGTGCGGTTGATACCGGCTGAGCATCTACCTCCACTCATCTACCTCCACTCATACCAAGAAGATTGAACCACAGGACCCGAGGCCATTATCGGATCCATTGCTTTGGTTTACAGGCATGTCTCCTCAAATGCCTGGATTCCAATACCAGCAGAGGAGATTTCCTGAGGCACCCATCAGAACAAATCTCGTCTCCACAAGGAAACTTGTGCATGGGAGCTATGCCAAAGCTTAGGAGAATACATCAGGGTCCCGGTGCCACCTCCCCATTCCAAGGCCCTCATGGACACAAACACACGTTAGGACCCATCCTCTGGAAAGTGCATTTCAACTCAGCCACCCCGGTTGCTCCCGCAGATCCATTAGATCTAAACTGTCTTGTTGCTAGGAGAAAATTGGAAGGCGAGGCGGACTTCCCAGGCATCCATCCTGGAACGGTGCCCTGGCGTCATTCCATATGGGATGTCCTGGAGCTGTCCAACAGGTATCAAATGTCCCGCAGAAGGAATCCTTGAAGGGGGCATCCCACATCTCCCAACGTGGAAAACCTCCATGGCCTCGAGATTCCGCTCCCTTCATGAAGGGGCCGTCATGCACAGAAACTCCAACCTAAGCCAACGTCGGATCCTCGCCCTGACTTCAGATGCATGAGATATTGGTTCAGATCTGCAGGGAGTACCTGCCGTGCCCTCACCCTGAATCCGAAGTCTAGCTTGTGTTCTCAGACTTCCGTCCTCAATCTCCTGGCCCCGAAGCCCTCAAGTTTGGCAATTCCGGACCGACAATGAAGCACTCTGCCTGCCCTCTAGAAAAAAGATATTGTCTAATGAGCAGCCCAGGCAGCTTAAATGAGGATATACCTACACGGCACTCGAATGTATCCAAATTATATAGTCTAACCTGGACACTAATGCACTGTCTGACACAACCTGAGCCCGGACCTGCTGACCAACACCCAGACAGCTGACCGCACGCTGAGCACATCAGACCCGCCATGGCCTTAGGTCATCATCTCTTCCCTACCTCAGTTTTCAGGCTTCAGAACCTAGACCTTATCTCCAATCACTGCTTACGGCTGACTGTGATGCAGAAATCAGAACTCTTCCTGACCCATGGCAAGAAACCTTGTGGTTGGCATGTTGTCCAACGTTCAGTGTAGGAGAAACCAGCATTCACCCTGAGGCCCCGCCCATTCTTGAGTGCGACGAGAGCATAAACACGCATTGTGACCTCAGCGTGAGTCCTGTCCTCTAGTAAGTCCTCTCAGTGGCTGGACCATTAGATGTCATAATGGGCTTGACATGTCCCTAGTCCCCAATTTTTAACCAGATTTCTTGTTGTCCAGTCGCCCCACCACAGGGCTCTACTCTGGAATCCCTCATTTGGTGGGACATCTGAGGTTGAAAAACAAAATGATACAAATCAACCACAACAAAAGAACGGACTTCTTCCATCCCTAGAATGACCCCAAACTCTTTGGACGGGACCGAACCCCCAGAGAGTAAGACTCGTCCATTTCCCATGAAGTCACCCGGCAATTTCACGACCATGAGTGACACGATATCCAGAGACAAAAACTTGAGCAAGAGCCTCACACTCGCCCTTTTTTCATATCCCGAAGTGTTCTCCTCATGGTCTGTAGATCAGTCCAGCCATACCTATTACCCAAAACATAAGCCGAGTTTGTGTTTTCAGACAACTGTCCAAACAGCTCTGGCCTACAAGCCCTACAGGCTCAGGGTCCTGGAGCCAAACCTGAGAACTGTACTTGCCCTCTCCAAGGGAATTGTATGTGCCCATTCCAATGGCCACAACCCTACTAGTAGGATAACCTCCAAAGTCCCTGAGGCCATCCCAATAGTTGTGGCTTCCCAGGACAAACAGGGGCAATCTGAGCCCATCTGAGCACCTACCTGCACTCAGACCCGTAGACTGATGTCCCCAGAGGTAAAAAGGAACGAACAGGCCCCTAGGCACTAATCGGATCCATTGCTTTGGTTTCCAGGCATCTCTCCTCAGAGGCCTGGATTTCAATACCAGCATATGGCTGTTTCTTGACTCACCCATCAGAACAAATCTCATCTACACATGGGAAACATGCACGTTGGAGCAGTGTCAAAGCCTCTGTTTAGGAGAACCCTTCAGGGCCCCAGGGCCTCCGCTTCATTCAAAGGTCTCCATAGACACAAAAACATATTAGGACACATCCACAGGAGAGTCCATTTCAACTCAGCCTCCTCGGTTGCCCCCCACATCCAGCAGATCTAACCTGTCTTGTTGCTTGGAGACAATTGGAATGCGAGGTTGACTACCCAGCCATCCATCCTTAGAACCCTGCTCGGAATCGTTGGCCTGGAGCCAACCAACAGGTCTCAATTGTCCTGCAGAAGAATCTTTGCAGTTTGGAGCTTCTCACAACTCCCATCGTGGGAAAACCCCCATGTCCTCGTGATCCAACCCCCTTCAAGAACGGGCCATCAGGGCAGAAAGTCCAACCTGAGCGATCGTCTGATCCTTGCCCTGACTTCAGATGTACGAGATCTCTATTGAGTCTGTAGATTGTGCCTGCCATATCCTCACCCAGAAACCTAGGCCTAGCTTGGGTTCTCAGACTCCGTCCTCAGACTACTGGCCCACAAGCCCTCCAGTTGGGCAATCCAGAACTACAATGCCGCACTCTGCCTGCCCTACAGAAGTAAAACATTGCCCTCAGGGCTACCCCGAAACCCCAAATGAGGATCAACCTGCACGCCATTCGGCTGTACCCCAAACAAATAGGCTGACCTGGGCACTATTTCCCCTTCTGACGTAGCCTGAGCCTGGACCTCCTGGTCCCACCCAGACAGCTGGCCGCACACTGAGCACATCGGTCCCGCATGGCCTTAGGTCGTCATCTCTTCCCAACTGCGGTTTTCTGGCTCCAGAACCTAGACCTTATCTCCAACCACTGCCCAGGGTTGAAAATGATGCAGAAATCAGAACTCTTTCCCCATGGCAAGAAACCTTGTGGTTGGCATGTTGTCCAACTTTCAGTGTAGTTGAAACAAGCGTGGCCCATGAGGCCCAGCCCATGCTTGCGGGCCACATTGGTCACAAACACACATTGTGACCCTCAGCCTGAGCCCAGTCCTCAGGTAAGGCCTCTCAGGGCCTATATGAAGAGACAGCATATTGGGCTTGCCATGCCCCTAGTTCCCAATTTTTAACCATAGTTCGGGGTGTCCCTTCACTCTTCCCCAGGGCTCTGCTTTGGAATTCCTCTTTTGGTGGGAAACCTGAGGTAACAAACCTGAAAGGAGTCCTCCCATCCCTCAGATTGACGAAAAACAATTGATATCGGGCCAAATCCACAGAGAGGAAGATTCGTCCATGGCCCATGAGACCTCCCAAACATTCCACGGCCATCGCTGAAACAAAATCCAGAGACAAAAGCCTGAGCAAGCGTCTCAGACTCGCTCATTCTTCATATCCTGAAGAGTTCTTCTCATGGTTTGTAGATCGGGCGTGCCATACCTACGTCCCCAAACTTAAGCTGAGTTTGTGTTTTCAGTCTTCTGTCCTCAAAGTCCTGGGCCACACTCCCTCCAGGCTGGGGCCCCTGGAGCCACACATTAGGACTGCCCCCACCCAATCCATGGGAATTCTGCCCATTCCATTGTCAAAAATCGTACAAATTAGGAGAACCCTCCAAAGTCCCTGAGGCCATCCCAATAGTGTAGGTCGACCGGGAAAAAAAAGGGCGGATGATACCGGCTGAGCATCTACCTCTACTCATCTACCTCCACTCATACCAAGAAGATTGAACCAGACAGGACCCGAGGCCATTATCGGATCCATTGCTTTGGTTTACAGGCATGTCTCCTCAAAAGCCTGGATTCCAATACCAGCAGAGGGGATTTCCTGAGGCACCCATCAGAACAAATCTCGTCTCCACAAGAAAACTTGTGCATGGGAGCTATGCCAAAGCTTAGGAGAATACTTCAGGGTCCCGATGCCACCTCCCCATTCCAAGGCCCTCATGGACACAAACACACGTTAGGACCCATCCTCTGGAAAGTGCATTTCAACTCAGCCACCCCGGTTGCTCCCGCAGATCCATTAGATCTAAACTGTCTTGTTGCTAGGAGACAATTGGAAGGTGAGGCAGACTTCCCAGGCATCCATCTTCGAACGGTGCTCTGGAGTCATTCCATATGGGATGTCCTGGAGCTGTCCAACAGGTCTCAATTGTCCTGCAGAAGGAATCCTTGAAGGGGCATCCCACATCTCCCAACGTGGAAAACCTCCATGGCCTCGAGATTCCGCTCCCTTCATGAAGGGGCCGTCATGCACAGAAACTCCAACCTGAGCCAACGTCGGATCCTCGCCCTGACTTCAGATGCATGAGATATTGGTACAGATCTGCAGGGGGTACCTGCCGTGCCCTCACCCTGAATCCGAAGTCTAGCTTGTGTTCTCAGACTTCCGTCCTCACTCTCCTGTCCCCGAAGCCCTCAAGTTTGGCAATTCCGGACCGACAATGAAGCACTCTGCCTGCCCTCTAGAAAATATATGTTGCCTAATGAGCAGCCCAGGAGGCTTAAATGAGGATAAACCTACACGGCACTCGAATGTACCCAACTTATATAGTCTAACCTGGGCACTAATGCACTGTCTGACACAACCTGAGCCTGGACCTGCTGACCAACACCCAGACAGCTGACCGCACGCTGAGCACATTAGACCCGCCATGGCCTTAGGTCATCATCTCTTCCCTACCTCAGTTTTCAGGCTTCAGAACCTAGACCTTATCTCCAATCACTGCCCACGGGTGACTTTGATGCAGAAATCAGAACTCTTCCTGACCCATGGCAAGAAACCTTGTGGTTGGCATGTTGTCCAACCTTCAGTGTAGGAGAATCCAGCATTCACCCTGAGGCCCCGCCAATTCTTGAGTGCGACGAGAGCATAAACACGCATTGTGACCTCAGCGTGAGTCCTGTCCTCTAGTAAGGCCTCTCAGTGGCTGGACCATTAGATGTCATAATGGGCTTGACATGTCCCTAGTCCCCAATTTTTAACCAGATTTCTGGTTGTCCAGTCGCCCCACCCCAGGGCTCTACTCTGGAATCCCTCATTTGGTGGGACATCTGAGGTTGAAAAACAAAATGAAACAAATCGACAACAACAAAAAAACGGACTTCTTCCATCCCCAGAATGACCCCAAACTCTTTGGACGGGACCGAACCCCCAGAGAGTAAGACTCGTCCATTTCCCATGAAGTCACCCGGCAATTTCACGACCATGAGTGACACGATATCCAGAGACAAAAACTTGAGCAAGAGCCTCACACTCGCCCTTTTTTCATATCCCGAAGTGTTCTCCTCATGGTCTGTAGATCAGTCCTGCCATACCTATGACCCAAAACATAAGCCGAGTTTGTGTTTTCAGACAACTGTCCAAACAGCTCTGGCCTACACACCCTACAGGCTCAGGGCCCTGGAGCCAAACCTGAGGACTGTACTTGCCCTCTCCAAGGGAATTGTATGTGCCCATTCCAATGGCCACAACCCTACTAATAGGATAACCTCCAAAGTTCCTGAGGCTATCCCAATAGTTGTGGCTTCCCAGGACAAACAGGGGCAATCTGAGTCCATCTGAGCACCTACCTGCACTCAGACCCGTAGACTGATGTCCCCAGAGGTAAAAAGGAATAAACAGGCCCCTAGGCATAATCGGATCCATTGCTTTGGTTTCCAGGCATCTCTCCTCAGAGGCCTGGATTTCAATACCAGCATATGGCTGTTTCTTGACTCACCCATCAGAACAAATCTCATCTACCCATGGGAAACATGCACGTATGGAGTTGTGTCAAAGCCTCTGTTTGGGAGAACCCTTCAGGGCCCCAGGGCCACCGCTTCATTCCAAGGTCTCCATAGACACAAAAACATATTAAAACACATCCACAGGAGAGTCCATTTCAACTCAGCCTCCTCGGTTGCCCCCCACATCCAGCAGATCTAACCTGTCTTGTTGCTTGGAGACAATTGGAATGCGAGGTGGGCTACCCAGCCATCCATCCTTAGAACCCTGCTCGGAATCGTTGGCCTGCAGCCAACCAACAGGTCTCAATTGTCCTGCAGAAGAATCTTTGCAGTTTGGAGCTTCTCACAACTCCCATCGTGGGAAAACGCCCATGTCCTCGTAATCCAACCCCCTTCAAAAAAGGGCCATCAGGGCAGAAAGTCCAACCTGAGCGATCGTCTGATCCTTGCCCTGACTTCAGATGCACGAGATCTCTATTGAGGTCTATAGATTGTGCCTGCCATATCCTCACCCAGAAACCTAGGCCTAGCTTGGGTTCTCAGACTCCGTCCTCAGACTACTGGCCCACAAGCCCTCCAGTTGGGCAATCCAGAACTACAATGCCGCACTCTGCCAGCCCTACAGAAGTCAAACATTGCCCTCAGGGCTACCCCGAAACCCCAAATGAGGATCAACCTGCACGCCATTCGGCTGTACCCCAAACATATAGGCTGACCTGGGCACTATTTCCCCTTCTGACCCAGCCTGAGCCTGGACCTCCTGGTCCCACCCAGACAGCTAGCCGCACACTGAGCACATCGGACCCGCCATGACCTTAGGTCGTCATCTCTTCCCAACTGCGGTTTTCAGGCTCCAGAACCTAGACCTTATCTCCAACCACTGCCCAGGGTTGAAAATGATGCAGAAATCAGAAATCTTTCCCCATGGCAAGAAATCTTGTGGTTGGCATGTTGTCTAACGTTCAGTGTAGTTGAAACAAGCATGGCCCATGAGGCCCAGCCCATGCTTGCGGGCCACATTGGTCACAAACACACATTGTGACACTCAGCCTGAGCCCAGTCCTCAGGTAAGGCCTCTCAGGGCCTATATGAAGAGACAGCATATTGGGCTTGCCATGCCCCTAGGCCCCAATTTTTAACCATAGTTCGGGTTGTCCCTTCACTCTTCCCCAGGGCTCTGCTTTGGAATTCCTCTTTTGGTGGGACACCTGAGGTAACAAACCTGAAAGGAGTCCTCCCATCCCACAGATTGACGAAAAACAATTGGGATCGCGCCAAATCCACAGAGAGGAAGATTCGTCCATGGCCCATGAGACCTCCCCAACATTCCACGGCCATCGCTGAAACAAAATCCAGAGATAAAAGCCTGAGCAAGCGCCTCAGACTCGCTCATTCTTCATATCCTGAAGAGTTCTTCTCATGGTTTGTAGATCGGGCGTGCCATACCTACGTCCCCAAACTTAAGCTGAGTTTGTGTTTTCAGTCTTCTGTCCTCAAAGTCCTGGGCCATACTCCCTCCAGGATGGGGCCCCTGGAGCCACACATTAGAACTGCCCCCACCCAATCCATGGGATTTCTGCCCATTCCATTGTCAAAAATCGTACAAATTAGGAGAACCCTCCACAGTCCCTGAGGCCATCCCAATAGTGTAGGTCGCCCGGGACAAAAAAGGGCGGTTGATTACGGCTGAGCATCTACCTCCACTCATCTACCTCCACTCATACCAAGAAGATTGAACCAGACAGGACCCGAGGCCATTATCAGATCCATTGCTTTGGTTTACAGGCATGTCTCCTCAAAAGCCTGGATTCCAATACCAGCAGAGGGGATTTCCTGAGGCACCCATCAGAACAAATCTCGTCTCCACAAGGAAACTTGTGCATGGGAGCTATGCCAAAGCTTAGGAGAATACTTCACGGTCCCGGTGCTACCTCCCCATTCCAAGGCCCTCATGGACACAAACACACGTTAGGACCCATCCTCTGGAATGTGCATTTCAACTCAGCCACCCCGGTTGCTCCCGCAGATCCATTAGATCTAAACTGTCTTGTTGCTAGGCGACAATTGGAAGTCGAGGCGGACTTCCCAGGCATCCATCCTGGAACGGTGCTCTGGAGTCATTCCATATGGGATGTCCTGGAGCTGTCCAACAGGTCTCAATTGTCCCGCAGAAGGAATTCTTGAGGGAGCATCCCACATATCCCAACGTGGAAAACCTCCATGGCCTCGAGATTCCGCTCCCTTCATGAAGGGGCCGTCATGCACAGAAACTCCAACCTAAGCCAACGTGGGATACTCGCCCTGACTTCAGATGCATGAGATATTGGTTCAGATCTGCAGGGGGTACCTGCCGTGCCCTCACCCTGAATCCGAGGTCTAGCTTGTGTTCTCAGACTTCCGTCCTCACTCTCCTGGCCCCGAAGCCCTCAAGTTTGGCAATTCCGGACCGACAGTGAAGCACTCTGCCTGCCCTCTAGAAAATATATATTGTCTAATGAGCAGCCCAGGCAGCTTAAATGAGGATAAACCTACACGGCACTCGAATGTACCCAACTTATATAGTCTAACCTGGGCACTAATGCACTGTCTGACACAACCTGAGCCCGGACCTGCTGACCAACACCCAGACAGCTGACCGCACGCTGAGCACATCAGACCCGCCATGGCCTTAGGTCATCATCTCTTCCCTACCTCAGTTTTCAGGCTTCAGAACCTAGACCTTATCTCCAATCACTGCCCACGGGTGACTGTGATGCAGAAATCAGAACTCTTTCTGACCCATGGCAAGAAACCTTGTGGTTGGCATGTTGTCCAACGTTCAGTGTAGGAGAATCCAGCATTCACCCTGAGGCCCCGCCCATTGTTGCGTGCGACGAGAGCATAAACACGCATTGTGACCTCAACGTGAGTCCTCTACTCTAGTAAGTCCTCTCAATGGCTGGACCATTATATGTCATAATGGGCTTGACATGTCCCTAGTCCCCAATTTTTAACCAGATTTCTGGTTGTCCAGTCGCCCCACCCCAGGGCTCTACTCTGGAATCCCTCATTTGGTGGGACATCTGAGGTTGAAAAACAAAATGAAACAAATCGACATCAACAAAAAAACGGTCTTCTTCCATCCCCAGAATGACCCCAAACTCTTTGGACGGGACCGAACCCCCAGAGAGTAAGACTCGTCCATGTCCCATGAAGTCACCCGGCAATTTCACGACCATGTGTGACACGATATCCAGAGACAAAAACTTGAGCAAGAGCCTCACACTCGCCCTTTTTTCATATCCCGAAGTGTTTACCTCATGGTCTGTAGATCAGTCCTGCCATACCTATGACCCAAAACATAAGCCGAGTTTGTGTTTTCAGACAACTGTCCAAACAGCTCTGGCCTACACACCCTACAGGCTCAGGGCCCTGGAGCCAAACCTGAGGACTGTACTTGCCCTCTCCAAGGGAATTGTATGTGCCCATTCCAATGGCCACAACCCTACTAGTAGGATAACCTCCAAAGTCCCTGAGGCCATCCCAATAGTTGTGGCTTCCCAGGACAAACAGGGGCAATCTGAGCCCATCTGAGCACCTACCTGCACTCAGACCCGTAGACTGATGTCCCCAGAGGTAAAAAGGAATAAACAGGCCCCTAGGCACTAATCGGATCCATTGCTTTGGTTTCCAGGCATCTCTCCTCAGAGGCCTGGATTTCAATACCAGCATATGGCTGTTTCTTGACTCACCCATCAGAACAAATCTCATCTACACATGGGAAACATGCACGTTGGAGCTGTGTCAAAGCCTCTGTTTAGGAGAACCCTTCAGGGCCCCAGGGCCACCGCTTCATTCCAAGGTCTCCATAGACACAAAAACATATTAGGACACATCCCCAGGAGAGTCCATTTCAACTCAGACTCCTCGGTTGCCCCCCACATCCAGCAGTTCTAACTTGTCTTGTTGCTTGGAGACAATTGGAATGCGAGGTGGGCTACCCAGCCATCCATCCTTAGAACCCTGCTCGGAATCGTTGGCCTGGAGCCAACCAACAGGTCTCAATTGTCCTGCAGAAGAATCTTTGCAGTTTGGAGCTTCTCACAACTCCCATCGTGGGAAAACCCCCATGTCCTCGTGATCCAACCCCCTTCAAGAAAGGGCCATCAGGGCAGAAAGTCCAACCTGAGCGATCGTCTGATCCTTGCCCTGACTTCAGATGCACGAGATCTCGATTGAGGTCGGTAGATTGTGCCTGCCATATACTCACCCAGAAACCTAGGCCTAACTTGGTTTCTCAGACTCCGTCCTCAGACTACTGGCCCACAAGCCCTCCAGTTGGGCAATCCAGAACTACAATGCCCAACTCTGCCTGCCCTACAGAAGTAAAACATTGCCCTCAGGGCTACCCCGAAACCGCAAATGAGGATCAACCTGCACGCCATTCGGCTTACCCCAAACATATAGGCTGACCTGGGCACTATTTCCCCTTCTGACCCAGCCTGAGCCTGGAACTCCTGGTCCCACCCAGACAGCTGGCCGCACACTGAGCACATCGGACCCGCCATGGCCTTAGGTCGTCATCTCTTCCCAACTGCGGTTTTCAGGCTCCAGAACCTAGACCTTATCTCCAACCACTGCCCAGGGTTGAAAATGATGCTGAAATCAGAACTCTTTCCCCATGGCAAGAAACCATGTGGTTGGCATGTTGTCCAATGTTCAGTGTAGTTGAAACAAGCGTGGCCCTTGAGGCCCAGCCCATGCTTGCGGGCCACATTGGTCACAAACACACATTGTGCCCTCAGCCTGAGCCCAGTCCTCAGGTAAGGCCTCTCAGGGCCTATATGAAGAGACAGCATATTGGGCTTGCCATGCCCCTAGGCCCCAATTTTTAACCATAGTTCGGTGTGTCCCTTCACTCTTCCCCAGGGCTCTGCTTTAGAATTCCTCTTTTGGTGGGACACCTGAGGTAACAAACCTGAAAGGTGTCCTCCCATCCCACAGATTGACGAAAAACAATTGGGATCTGGCCAAATCCACAGAGAGGAAGATTAGTCCATGGCCCATGAGACCTCCCCAACATTCCACGGCCATCGCAGAAACAAAATCCAGAGACAAAAGCCTGAGCAAGCGCCTCAGACTCGCTCATTCTTCATATCCTGAAGAGTTCTTCTCATGGTTTGTAGATCGGGCGTGCCATACCTACGTCCCCAAACTTAAGCTGAGTTTGTGTTTTCAGTCTTCTGTCCTCAAAGTCCTGGGCCACACTCCCTCCAGGCTGGGGCCCCTGGAGCCACACATTAGGACTGCCCCCACCCAATCCATGGGAATTCTGCCCATTCCATTGTCAAAAATCGTACAAATTAGGAGAACCCTCCAAATTCCCCGAGGCCATCCCAATAGTGTAGGTCGCCCGGGACAAAAAATGGGTGGTTGATACCGGCTGAGCATCTACCTCCACTCATCTACCTCCACTCATACCAAGGAGATTGAACCAGACATGACCCGAGGCCATTATCGAATCCATTGCTTTGGTTTACAGGCATGTCTCCTCAAAAGCCTGGATTCCAATACCAGCAGAGGGGATTTCCTGAGGCACTCATCAGAACAAATCTCGTCTCCACAAGGAAACTTGTGCATGGGAGCTAAGCCAAAGCTTAGGAGAATACTTCAGGGTCCCGGTGCCACCTCCCCATTCCAAGGTCCTCATGGACACAAATACACGTTAGGACCCATCCTCTGGAAAGTGCATTTCAACTCAGCCACCCCTGTTGCTCCCGCAGATCCATTAGATCTAAACTGTCTTGTTGCTAGGAGACAATTGGAAGGCGAGGCGGACTTCCCAGGCATTCATCCTGGAACAGTGCTCTGGAGTCATTCCATATGGGATGTCCTGGAGCTGTACAACAGGTCTCAATTGTCCCGCAGAAGGAATTCTTGAGGGAGCATCCCACATCTCCCAACGTGGAAAACCTCCATGGCCTCGAGATTCCGCTCCCTTCATGAAGGGGCCGTCATGCACAGAAACTCCAACCTGAGCCAACGTCGGATCCTCGCCCTGACTTCAGATGCATGAGATATTGGTTCAGATCTGCATGAGGTACCTGCCGTGCCCTCACCCTGAATCCGAAGTCTAGCTTGTGTTCTCAGACTTCCGTCCTCACTCTCCTGGCCCCGAAGCCCTCAAGTTTGGCAATACCGGACCGACAATGAAGCACTCTGCCTGCCCTCTAGAAAAAATATATTGCCTAATGAGCAGCCCAGGCAGCTTAAATGAAGATAAACCTACACGGCACTCGAAAGTACCCAAATTATATAGTCTAACCTGGGCACTAATGCACTGTCTGACACAACCTGAGCCCGGACCTGCTGACCAACACCCAGACAGCTGACCGCACGCTGAGCACATCAGACCCGCCATGGCCTTAGGTCATCATCTCTTCGCTACCTCAGTTTTCAGGCTTCAGAACCTAGACCTTATCTCCAATCACTGCCCACGGATGACTGTCATGCAGAAATCAGAACTCTTCCTGACCCATGGCAAGAAACTTTGTGGTTGGCATGTTGTCCAACGTTCAGTGTAGGAGAAACCAGCATTCACACTGAGGCCCGGCCAATTCTTGAGTGCGACGAGAGCATAAACACGCATTGTGACCTCAGCGTGAGTCCTGTCCTCTAGTAAGTCCTCTCAGTGGCTGGACCATTAGATGTCATAATGGGCTTGACATGTCCCTAGTCCCCAATTTTTAACCAGATTTCTGGTTGTCCAGTCGCCCCACCCCAGGGCTCTACTCTGGAATCCCTCATTTGGTGGGACATCTGAGGTTGAAAAACAAAATGAAACAAATCGACAACAACAACAAAAAAACGGACTACTTCCATCCCCAGAATGACCCCAAACTCTTTGGACGGGACCGAACCCCCAGAGAGTAAGACTCGTCCATTTCCCATGATGTCACCCGGCAATTTCTCGACCATGAGTGACACGATATCCAGAGACAAAAACTTGAGCAAGAGCCTCACACTCGCCCTTTTTTCATATCCCGAAGTGTTCTCCTCAGGGTCTGTAGATCAGTCCTGCCATACCTATGACCCAAAACATAAGCCGAGTTTGTGTTTTCAGACAACTGTCCAAACAGCTCTGGCCTACACACCCTACAGGCTCAGGGCCCTGGAGCCAAACCTGAGGACTGTACTTGCCCTCTCCAAGGGAATTGTATGTGCCCATTCCAATGGCCACAACCCTACTAGTAGGATAACCTCCAAAGTCCCTGAGGCCATCCCAATAGTTGTGGCTTCCCAGGACAAACAGGGGCAATCTGAGCCCATCTGAGCACCTACCTGCACTCAGACCCGTAGACTGATGTCCCCAGAGGTAAAAAGGAACGAACAGGCCCCTAGGCACTAATCGGATCCATTGCTTTGGTTTCCAGGCATCTCTCCTCAGAGGCCTGGATTTCAATACCAGCTTATGGCTGTTTCTTGACTCACCCATCAGAACAAATCTCATCTACACATGGGAAACATGCACGTTGGAGCTGTGTCAAAGCCTCTGTTTAGGAGAACCCTTCAGGGCCCCAGGGCCACCGCTTCATTCCAAGGTCTCCATAGACACAAAAACATATTAGGACACATCCCCAGGAGAGTCCATTTCAACTCAGCCTCCTCGGTGGCCCCCCACATCCAGCAGATCTAAATTGTCTGGTGTTTGGAGACAATTGGAATGCGAGGTGGGCTACCCAGCCATCCATCCTTAGGACCCTGCTCGGAATCGTTGGCCTGGAGCCAACCAACAGGTCTCAATTGTCCTGCAGAAGAATCTTTGCAGTTTGGAGCTTCTCACAACTCCCATCGTGGGAAAACGCCCATGTCCTCGTGATCCAACCCCCTTCAAGAAAGGGCCATCAGGGCAGAAAGTCCAACCTGAGCGATCGTCTGATCCTTGCCCTGACTTCAGATGCATGAGATCTCTATTGAGGTCTGTATATTGTGCCTGCCAAATCCTCACCCAGAAACCTAGGCTTAGCTTGGGTTCTCAGACTCCGTCCTCAGACTACTGGCCCAAAGGCCCTCCATTTTGGCAATCCAGAACTACAATGCCGCACTCTGCCTGCCCTACAGAAGTAAAATATTGCCCTCAGGGCTACCCCGAATCCCCAAATGGGGATCAACCTGCACGCCATTCGGCTGTACCCCAAACATATAGGCTGACCTGGGCACTATTTCCCCTTCTGACCCAGCCTGAGCCTGGACCTCCTGGTCCCACCCAGACAGCTGGCCGCACACTGAGCACATCGGACCCGCCATGGCCTTAGATCCTCATCTCTTGCAACTGCGGTTTTCAGGCTCGAGAAACTAGACCTTATCTCCAACCACTGCCCAGGTTTGAAAATGATGCTGAAATCAGAACTCTTTCCCCATGGCAAGAAACCTTGTGGTTGGCATGTTGTCCAATGTTCAGTGTAGTTGAAACAAGCGTGGCCCATGAGGCCCAGCCCATGCTTACGGGCCACATTGGTCACAAACACACATTGTGACACTCAGCCTGAGCCCAGTCCTCAGGTAAGGCCTCTCAGGGCCTATATGAAGAGACAGCATATTGGGCTTGCCATGCCCCTAGGCCCCAATTTTTAACCATAGTTCGGGTTGTCCCTTCACTCTTCCCCAGGGCTCTGCTTTGGAATTCCTCTTTTGGTGGGACACCTGAGGTAACAAACCTGAAAGGAGTCCTCCCATCCCACAGATTGACGAAAACCAATTGGGATCGGGCCAAATCCACAGAGAGGAAGATTCGTCCATGGCCCATGAGACCTCCCCAACATTCCACGGCCATCGCAGTTACAAAATCCAGAGAAAAAAGCCTGAGCAAGCGCCTCAGACTCGCTCATTCTTATATTATGAAGAGTTCTTCTCATGGTTTGTAGATCGGGCGTGCCATACCTACTTCCCCAAACTTAAGCTGAGTTTGTGTTTTCAGTCTTCTGTCCTCAAAGTCCTGGGCCACACTCCCTCCAGGCTAGGGCCCCTGGAGCCACACATTAGGACTGCCCCCACCCAATCCATGGGAATTCTGCCCATTCCATTGTCAAAAATCGTACAAATTAGGAGAACCTTCCAAAGTCCCTGAGGCCAACCCAATAGTGTAGGTCGCCCGGGACAAAAAATGGGCGGTTGATACCGGCTGAGCATTTACCTCGACTCATCTACCTCCACTCATCTACCTCCACTCATACAAAGGAGATTGAACCAGACAGGACCCGAGGCCATTATCGAATCCATTGCTTTGGTTTACAGGCATGTCTCCTCAAAAGCCTGGATTCCAATACCACCAGAGGGGATTTCCTGAGTCACTCATCAGAACAAATCTCGTCTCCACACGGAAACTTGTGCATGGGAGCTAAGCCAAAGCTTAGGAGAATACTTCAGGGTCCCGGTGCCACCTCTCCATTCCAAGGCCCTCATGGACACAAATACACGTTAGGACCCATTCTCTGGAAAATGCATTTCAACTCAGCCACCCCGGTTGCTCCCGCAGATCCATTAGATCTAAACTGTCTTGTTCCTAGGAGACAATTGGAAGGCGAGGCGGACTTCCCAGGCATCCATCCTGGAACGGTGCTCTGGAGTCATTCCATATGGGATGTCCTGGAGCTGTCCAACAGGTCTCAATTGTCCCGCAGAAGGAATCCTTGAAGGGGGCATCCCACATCTCCCAACGTGGAAAACCTCCATGGCCTCGAGATTCCGCTCCCTTCATAAAGGGGCCGTCATGCACAGAAACTCCAACCTGAGCCAACGTGGGATCCTCGCCCTGACTTCAGATGCATGAGATATTGGTTCAGATCTGCAGGGGTTACCTGCCGTGCCCTCACCCTGAATCCGAAGTCTAGCTTGTGTTCTCAGACTTCCGTCCTCACTCTCCTGGCCCCGAAGCCCTCAAGTTTGGCAATTCCGGACCGACAATGAAGCACTCTGCCTGCCCTCTAGAAAAAATATATTGTCTAATGAGCAGCCCAGGCAGCTTAAATGAAGATAAACCTACACGGCACTCGAAAGTACCCAAATTATATAGTCTAACCTGGGCACTAATGCACTGTCTGACACAACCTGAGCCCGGACCTGCTGACCAACACCCAGACAGCTGACCGCACGCTGAGCACATCAGACCCGCCATGGCCTTAGGTCATCATCTCTTCGCTACCTCAGTTTACAGGCTTCAGAACCTAGACCTTATCTCCAATCACTGCCCACGGGTGACTGTGATTCAGAAATCAGAACTCTTCCTGACCCATGGCAAGAAACCTTGTGGTTGGCATGTTGTCCAACGTTCAGTGTAGGACAAACCAGCATTCACCCTGAGGCCCCGCCTATTCTTGAGTGCGACGAGAGCATAAACACGCATTGTGACCTCAGCGTGAGTCCTGTCCTCTAGTAAGTCCTCTCAGTGGCTGGACCATTAGATGTCATAATGGGCTTGACATGTCCCTAGTCCCCAATTTTTAACCAGATTTCTGGTTGTCCAGTCGCCCCACCCCAGGGCTCTACTCTGGAATCCCTCATTTGGTGGGACATCTGAGGTTGAAAAACAAAATGAAACAAATCCACAACAACAATAAAACGGACTTCTTCCATCCCCAGAATGACCGCAAACTCTTTGGACGGGACCGAACCCCCAGAGAATAAGACTCGTCCATTTCCCATGATGTCACCCGGCAATTTCACGACCATGAGTGACACGATATCCAGAGACAAAAACTTGAGCAAGAGCCTCACACTCGCCCTTTTTTCATATCCCGAAGTGTTCTCCTCATGATCTGTAGATCAGTCCTGCCATACCTATGACCCAAAAAATAAGCCGAGTTTGTGTTTTCAGACAACTGTCCAAACAGCTCTGGCCTACACACCCTACAGGCTCAGGGCCCTGGAGCCAAACCTGAGGACTGTACTTGCCCTCTCCAAGGGAATTGTATGTGCCCATTCCAATGGCCACAACCCTACTAGTAGGATAACCTCCAAAGTCCCTGAGGCCATCCCAATAGTTGTGGCTTCCCAGGACAAACAGGGGCAATCTGAGCCCATCTGAGCACCTACCTGCACTCAGACCCGTAGACTGATGTCCCCAGAGGTAAAAAGGAACGAACAGGCCCCTAGGCACTAATCGGATCCATTGCTTTGGTTTCCAGGCATCTCTCCTCAGAGGCCTGGATTTCAATACCAGCATATGGCTGTTTCTTGACTCACCCATCAGAACAAATCTCATCTACACATGGGAAACATGCACGTTGGAGCTGTGTCAAAGCCTCTGTTTAGGAGAACCCTTCAGGGCCCCAGGGCCACCGCTTCATTCCAAGGTCTCCATAGACACAAAAACATATTAGGACACATCCCCAGGAGAGTCCATTTCAACTCAGCCTCCTCGGTTGCCCCACACATCCAGCAGATCTAACTTGTCTTGTTGCTTGGAGACAATTGGAATGCGAGGTGGGCTACCCAGCCATCCATCCTTAGAACCCTGCTCGGAATCGTTGGCCTGGAGCCAACCAACAGGTCTCAATTGTCCTGCAGAAGAATCTTTGCAGTTTGGAGCATCTCACAACTCCCATCGTGGGAAAACCCCCATGTCCTCGTGATCCAACCCCCTTCAAGAAAGGGCCATCAGGGCAGAAAGTCCAACCTGAGCGATCGTCTGATCCTTACCCTGACTTCAGATGCACGAGATCTCGATTGAGGTCTGTAGATTGTGCCTGCCATATCCTCACCCAGAAACCTAGGCTTAACTTGGGTTCTCAGACTCCTTCCTCAGACTACTGGCCCACAGGCCTTCCATTTTGGCAATCCAGAACTACAATGCCGCACTCTGCCTGCCCTACAGAAGTAAAATATTGCCCTCAGGGCTACCCCGAATCCCCAAATGAGGATCACCTGCACGCCATTCGGCTGTACCCCAAACATATAGGCTGACCTGGGCACTATTTCCCCTTCTGACCCAGCCTGAGCCTGGACCTCCTGGTACCACCCAGACAGCTGGCCACACACTGAGCACATCGGACCCGCCATGGCCTTAGGTCCTCATCTCTTGCAACTGCGGTTTTCAGGCTCCAGAACCTAGACCTTATCTCCAACCACTGCCCAGGTTTGAAAATGATGCAGAAATCAGAACTCTTTCCCCATGGCAAGAAACCTTGTGGTTGGCATGTTGTCCAATGTTCAGTGTAGTTGAAACAAGCGTGGCCCATGAGGCCCAGCCCATGCTTACGGGCCACATTGGTCACAAACACACATTGTGACACTCAGCCTGAGCCCAGTCCTCAGGTAAGACCTCTCAGGGCCTATATGAAGAGACAGCATATTGAGCTTGCCATGCCCCTAGGCCCCAATTTTTAACCATAGTTCGGGTTGTCCCTTCACTCTTCCCCATGGCTCTGCTTTGGAATTCCTCTTTTGGTGGGACACCTGAGGTAACAAACCTGAAAGGAGTCCTCCCATCCCACAGATTGACGAAAAACAATTGGGATCGGAGCAAATCCACAGAGAGGAAGATTTGTCCATGGCCCATGAGACCTCCCCAACATTCCACGGCCATCGCAGAAACAAAATCCAGAGACAAAATCCTGAGCAAGCGCCTCATACTCGCTCATTCTTCATATTATGAAGAGTTCTTCTCATGGTTTGTAGATCGGTCGTGCCATACCTACGTCCCCAAACTTAAGCTGAGTTTGTGTTTTCAGTCTTCTGTCCTCAAAGTCCTGGGCCACACTCCCTCCAGGCTGGGGCCCCTGGAGCCACACAATCCATGGGAATTCTGCCCATTCTATTGCCAAAAATCGTACAAATTAGGAGAACCCTCCAAAGTCCCTGAGGCCATCCCAATAGTGTAGGTCGAACGGGACAAAAAATGTGCGGTTCATACCGGCTGATCATTTACCTCCACTCATCTACCTCCACTCATCTACCTCCACTCATACGAAGGAGATTGAACCAGACAGGACCCGAGGCCATTATCGAATCCATTGCTTTGGTTTACAGGCATGTCTCCTCAAAAGCCTGGTTTCCAGTACCAGCAGAGGTGATTTCCTGAGGCACTCATCAGAACAAATCTCGTCTCCACAAGGAAACTTGTGCATGCGAGCTATGCCAAAGCTTAGGAGAATACTTCAGGGTCCCGGTGCCACCTCCCCATTCCAAGGCCCTCATGGACACAAACACACGTTAGGACCCATCCTCTGGAAAGTGCATTTCAACTCAGCCACCCCGGTTGCTCCCGCAGATCCATGAGATCTAAACTGTCTTGTTGCTAGGAGACAATTGGAAGGCGAGGCGGACTTCCCAGGCATCCATCCTGGAACGGTGCTCTGGAGTCATTCCATATGGGATGTCCTGGAGCTGTCCAACAGGTCTCAATTGTCCCGCAGAAGGAATCCTTGAAGGGGGCATCCCACATCTCCCAACGTGGAAAACCTCCATGGCCTCGAGATTCCGCTCCCTTCATGAAGGGGCCGTCATGCACAGAAACTCCAACCTGAGCCAACGTCGGATCCTCGCCCTGACTTCAGATGCATGAGATATTGGTTCAGATCTGCAGGGGGTACCTGCCGTGCCCTCACCCTGAATCCTAAGACTAGCTTGTGTTCTCAGATTTCCGTCCTAACTCTCCTGGCCCCGAAGCCCTCACGTTTGGCAATTCCGGACCGACAATGAAGCACTCTGCCTGCCCTCTAGAAAAAATGTATTGCCTAATGAGCTGACCAGGCAGCTTAAATGAGGATAAACCTACACGGCACTCGAATGTACCCAAATTATATAGTCTAACCTGGGCACTAATGCACTGTCTGACACAACCTGAGCCCGGACCTGCTGACCAACACCCAGACAGCTGACCGCACCCTGAGCACATCAGACCCGCCATGGCCTTAGGTCATCATCTCTTCCCTACCTCAGTTTTCAGGCTTCAGAACCTAGACCTTATCTCCAATCACTGCCCACGGGTGACTGTGATGGAGAAATCAGAACTCTTCCTGACCCATGGCAAGAAACCTTGTGGTTGGCATGTTGTCCAACGTTCAGTGTAGGAGAAACCAGCATTCACCCTGAGGCCCCGCCCATTCTTGAGTGCGACGAGTGCATAAACACGCATTGTGACCTCAGCGTGACTCCTGTCCTCTAGTAAGTCCTCTCAGTGGCTGGACCATTAGATGTCATAATGGGCTTGACATGTCCCTAGTCCCCAATTTTTAACCAGATTTCTGGTTGTCCAGTCGCCCCACCCCAGGGCTCTACTCTGGAATCCCTCATTTGGTGGGACATCTGAGGTTGAAAAACAAAATGAAACAAATCGACAACAACAACAAAAAAACGGACTTCTTCCATCCCCAGAATGACCGCAAACTCTTTGGACGGGACCGAACCCCCAGAGAGTAAGACTCGTCCATTTCCCATGAAGTCACCCGGCAATTTCACGACCATGAGTGACACGATATCCAGAGACAAAAACTTGAGCAAGAGCCTCACACTCGCCCTTTTTTCATATCCCGAAGTGTTCTCCTCATGTTCTGTAGATCAGTCCTGCCATACCTATGACCCAAAACATAAGCCGAGTTTGTGTTTTCAGACAACTGTCCAAACAGCTCTGGCCTACACACCCTACAGGCTCAGGGCCCTGGAGCCAAACCTGAGGACTGTACTTGCCCTCTCCAAGGGAATTTTATGTGCCCATTCCAATGGCCACGACCCTACTAATAGGATAACCTCCAAAGTCCCTGAGGCCATCCCAAGAGTTGTGGCTTCCCAGGACAAACAGGGGCAATCTGAGCCCATCTGAGCACCTACCTGCACTCAGACCCGTAGACTGATGTCCCCAGAGGTAAAAAGGAACGAACAGGCCCCTAGGCACTAATCGGATCCATTGCTTTGGTTTCCAGGCATCTCTCCTCAGAGGCCTGGATTTCAATACCAGCATATGGCTGTTTCTTGACTCACCCATCAGAACAAATCTCATCTACACATGGGAAACATGCACGTTGGAGCTGTGTCAAAGCCTCTGTTTAGGAGAACCCTTCATGGCCCAAGGCCACCGCTTCATTCCAAGGTCTCCATAGACACAAAAACATATTAGGATACATCCACAGGAGAGTCCATTTCAACTCAGCCTCCTCGGTTGCCCCCCACATCCAGCAGATCTAACCTTTCTTGTTGCTTGGAGACAATTGGAATGCGAGGTGGGCTACCCAGCCATCCATCCTTAGAACCCTGCTCGGAATCGTTGGCCTGGAGCCAACCAACAGGTCTCAATTGTCCTGCAGAAGAATCTTTGCAGTTTGGAGCTTCTCACAACTCCCATCGTGCGAAAACCCCCATGTCCTCGTGATCCAACCCCCTTCAAGAAAGGGCCATCAGGGCAGAAAGTCCAACCTGAGCGATCGTCTGATCCTTGCCCTGACTTCAGATGCACGAGATCTCGATTGAGGTCTGTAGATTGTGCCTGCCATATCCTCACCCAGAAACCTAGGCCTAGCTTGGGTTCTCAGACTCCATCCTCAGACTACTGGCCCACAAGCCCTCCAGTTTGGCAATCCAGAACTACAATGCCGCACTCTGCCTGCCCTACAGAAGTAAAACATTGCCCTCAGGGCTACCCCGAAACCCCAAATGAGGATCAACCTGCAGGCCATTCGGCTGTACCCCAAACATATAGGCTGACCTGGGCACTATTTCCCCTTCTGACCCAGCCTGAACCTGGACCTCCTGGTCCCACCCAGACAGCTGGCCGCACACTGAGCACATCGGACCCGCCATGGCCTTAGGTCGTCATCTCTTCCCAACTGCGGTTTTCAGGCTCCAGAACCTAGACCTTATCTCCAACCACTGCCCAGGGTTGAAAATGATGCAGAAATCAGAACTCTTTCCCCATGGCAAGAAACCTTGTGGTTGGCATGTTGTCCAACGTTCAGTGTAGTTGAAACAAGCGTGGCCCATGAGGCCCAGCCCATGCTTGCGGGCCACATTGGTCACAAACACACATTGTGACCCTCAGCCTGAGCCCAGTCCTCAGGTAAGGCCTCTCAGGGCCTATATGAAGAGACAGCATATTGGGCTTGCCATGCCCCTAGGCCCCAATTTTTAACCATAGTTCGGGTTGTCCCTTCACTCTTCCCCAAGGCTCTGCTTTGGAATTCCTCTTTTGGTGGGACACCTGAGGTAACAAACCTGAAAGGAGTCCTACCATCCCATAGATTGACGAAAAACAATTGGGATCGGGCCAAATCCACAGAGAGGAAGATTCGTCCATGGCCCATGAGACCTCCCCAACATTCCACGGCCATCGCTGAAACAAAATCCAGAGACAAAAGCCTGAGCAAGCGCCTCAGACTCGCTCATTCTTCATATCCTGAAGAGTTCTTCTCATGGTTTGTAGATCGGGCGTGCCATACCTACGTCCCCAAACTTAAGCTGAGTTTGTGTTTTCAGTCTTCTGTCATCCAAGTCCTGGGCCACACTCCCTCCAGGCTGGGGCCCCTGGAGCCACACATTAGGACTGCCCCCACCCAATCCATGGGAATTCTGCCCATTCCATTGTCAAAAATCGTACAAATTATGAGAACCCTCCAAAGTCCCTGAGGCCATCCCAATAGTGTAGGTCGCCCGGGACAAAAAAGGGCGGTTGATACCGGCTGAGCATCTACCTCCACTCATCTACCTCCACTCATACCAAGAAGATTGAACCAGACAGGACCCGAGGCCATTATCGGATCCATTGCTTTGGTTTACAGGCATGTCTCCTCAAAAGCCTGCATTCCAATACCAGCAGAGGGGATTTCCTGAGGCACCCATCAGAACAAATCTCGTCTCCACAAGGAAACTTGTGCATGGGAGCTATGCCAAAGCTTAGGAGAATACTTCAGGGTCCCGGTGCCACCTCCCCATTCCAAGGCCCTCATGGACACAAACACACGTTAGGACCCATCCTCTGGAAAGTGCATTTCAACTCAGCCACCCCGGTTGCTCCCGCAGATCCATTAGATCTAAACTGTCTTGTTGCTAGGAGACAATTGGAAGGCGAGGCGGACTTCCCAGGCATCCATCCTGGAACAGTGCTCTGGAGTCATTCCATATGGGATGTCCTGGAGCTGTCCAACAGGTCTCAATTGTCCCGCAGAAGGAATCCTTGAAGGGGGCATCCCACATCTCCCAACGTGGAAAACCTCCATGGCCTCGAGATTCCGCTCCCTTCATGAAGGGGCCGTCATGCACAGAAACTCCAACCTGAGCCAACGTCGGATCCTCGCCCTGACTTCAGATGCATGAGATATTGGTTCAGATCTGCAGGGGGTACCTGCCGTGCCCTCACCCTGAATCCGAAGACTAGCTTGTGTTCTCAGACTTCCGTCCTCACTCTCCTGGCCCCGAAGCCCTCAAGTTTGGCAATTCCGGACCGACAATGAAGCACTCTGCCTGCCCTCTAGAAAAAATGTATTGCCTAATGAGCTGCCCAGGCAGCTTAAATGAGGATAAACCTACACGGCACTCGAATGTACCCAAATTATATAGTCTAACCTGGGCACTAATGCACTGTCTGACACAACCTGAGCCCGGACCTGCTGACCAACACCCAGACAGCTGACCGCACCCTGAGCACATCAGACCCGCCATGGCCTTAGGTCATCATCTCTTCCCTACCTCAGTTTTCAGGCTTCAGAACCTAGACCTTATCTCCAATCACTGCCCACGGGTGACTGTGATGCAGAATTCAGAACTCTTCCTGACCCATGGCAAGAAACCTTGTGGTTGGCATGTTGTCCAACGTTCAGTGTAGGAGAAACCAGCATTCACCCTGAGGCCCCGCCCATTCCTGAGTGCGACGAGAGCATAAACACGCATTGTGACCTCAGCGTGAGTCCTGTCCTCTAGTAAATCCTTTCAGTGGCTCGACCATTAGATGTCATAATGGGCTTGACATGTCCCTAGTCCCCAATTTTTAACCAGATTTCTGGTTGTCCAGTCGCCCCACCCCAGGGCTCTACTCTGGAATCCCTCATTTGGTGGGACATCTGAGGTTGAAAAACAAAATGAAACAAATCGACAACAACAACAAAAAAACGGACTTCTTCCATCCCCAGAATGACCGCAAACACTTTGGACGGGACCGAACCCCCAGAGAGTAAGACTCGTCCATTTCCCATGAAGTCACCCGGCAATTTCACGACCATGAGTGACACGATATCCAGAGACAAAAAACTTGAGCAAGAGCCTCACACTCGCCCTTTTTTCATATCCCGAAGTGTTCTCCTCATGGTCTGTAGATCAGTCCTGCCATACCTATGACCCAAAACATAAGCCGAGTTTGTGTTTTCAGACAACTGTCCAAACAGCTCTGGCCTACACACCCTACAGGCTCAGGGCCCTGGAGCCAAACCTGAGGACGGTACTTGCCCTCTCCAAGGGAATTGTATGTGCCCATTCCAATGGCCACGACCCAACTAATAGGATAATCTCCAAAGTCCCTGAGGCCATCCCAAGAGTTGTGGCTTCCCAGGACAAACAGTGGCAATCTGAGCCCATCTGAGCACCTACCTGCACTCAGACCCGTAGACTGATGTCCCCAGAGGTAAAAAGGAACGAACAGGCCCCTAGGCACTAATCGGATCCATTGCTTTGGTTTCCAGGCATCTCTCCTCAGAGGCCTGGATTTCAATACCAGCATATGGCTGTGTTTCTTGACTCACCCATCAGAACAAATCTCATCTACACATGGGAAACATGCACGTTGGAGCTGTGTCAAAGCCTCTGTTTAGGAGAACCCTTCAGGGCCCCAGGGCCACCGCTTCATTCCAAAATCTCCATAGACACAAAAACATATTAGGACACATCCACAGGAGAGTCCATTTCAACTCAGCCTCCTCGGTTGCCCCCCACATCCAGCAGATCTAACCTGTCTTGTTGCTTGGAGACAATTGGAATGCGAGGTGGGCTACCCAGCCATCTATCCTTAGAACCCTGCTCGGAATCGTTGGCCTGGAGCCAACCAACAGGTCTCAATTGTCCTGCAGAAGAATCTTTGCAGTTTGGAGCTTCTCACAACTCCCATCGTGGGAAAACCCCCATGTCCTCGTGATCCAACCCCCTTCAAGAAAGGGCCATCAGGGCAGAAAGTCCAACCTGAGCGATCGTCTGATCCTTGCCCTGACTTCAGATGCACGAGATCTCTATTGAGGTCTGTAGATTGTGCCTGCCATATCCTCACCCAGAAACCTAGGCCTAGCTTGGGTTCTCAGACTCCGTCCTCAGACTACTGGCCCACAAGCCCTCCAGTTTGGAAACCCAGAACTACAATGCCGCACTCTGCCTGCCCTACAGAAGTAAAACATTGCCCTCAGGGCTACCCCGAAACCCCAAATGAGGATCAACCTGCACGCCATTCGGCTGTACCCCAAACATATAGGCTGACCTGGGCACTATTTCCCCTTCTGACCCAGCCTGAGCCTGGACCTCCTGGTCCCACCCAGACAGCTGGCCGCACACTGAGCACATCGGACCCGCCATGGCCTTAGGTCGTCATCTCTTCCCAACTGCGGTTTTCAGGCTCCAGAACCTAGACCTTATCTCCAACCACTGCCCAGGGTTGAAAATGATGCAGAAATAAGAACTCTTTCCCCATGGCAAGAAACCTTGTGGTTGGCATGTTGTCCAACGTTCAGTGTAGTTGAAACAAGCGTGGCCCATGAGGCCCAGCCCATGCTTGCGGGCCACATTGGTCACAAACACACATTGTGACCCTCAGCCTGAGCCCAGTCCTCAGGTAAGGCCTCTCAGGGCCTATATGAAGAGACAGCATATTGGGCTTGCCATGCCCCTAGGCCCCAATTTTTAACCGTAGTTCGGGTTGTCCCTTCACTCTTCCCCAGGGCTCTGCTTTGGAATTCCTCTTTTGGTGGGACACCTGAGGTAACAAACATGAAAGGAGTCCTCCCATCCCACAGATTGAGGAAAAACAATTGGGATCGGGCCAAATCCACAGAGAGGAAGATTCGTCCATGGCCCATGAGACCTCCCCAACATTCCACGGCCATGCGCTGAAACAAAATCCAGAGACAAAAGCCTGAGCAAGCGACTCAGACTCGCTCATTCTTCATATCCTGAAGAGTTCTTCTCATGGTTTGTAGATCGGGCGTGCCATACCTACGTCCCCAAACTTAAGCTGAGTTTGTGTTTTCAGTCTTCTGTCCTCAAAGTCCTGGGCCACACTCCCTCCAGGCTGGGGCCCCTGGAACCACACATTAGGACTGCCCCCACCCAATCCATGGGAATTCTGCCCATTCCATTGTCAAAAATCGTACAAATTAGGAGAACCCTCCAAAGTCCCTGAGGCCATCCCAATAGTGTAGGTCACCCGGGACATAAAGGGCGGTTGATACCGGCTGAGCATCTACCTCCACTCATCTACCTCCACTCATACCAAGAAGATTGAACCAGACAGGAACCGAGGCCATTATCGGATCCATTGCTTTGGTTTACAGGCATGTCTCCTCAAAAGCCTGGATTCCAATAGCAGCAGAGGGGATTTCTTGAGGCACCCATCAGAACAAATCTCGTCTCCACAAGGAAACTTGTGCATGGGAGCTATGCCAAAGCTTAGGAGAATACTTCAGGGTCCCGGTGCCACCTCCCCATTCCAAGGCCCTCATGGACACAAACACACGTTAGGACCCATCCTCTGGAATGTGCATTTCAACTCAGCCACCCCGGTTGCTCCCGCAGATCCATTAGATCTAAACTGTCTTGTTGCTAGGAGACAATTGGAAGGCGAGGCGGACTTCCCAGGCATCCATCCTGGAACAGTGCTCTGGAGTCATTCCATATGGGATGTCCTGGAGCTGTCCAACAGGTCTCAATTGTCCCGCAGAAGGAATCCTTGAAGGGGGCATCCCACATCTCCCAACGTGGAAAACCTCCATGGCCTCGAGATTCCGCTCCCTTCATGAAGGGGCCGTCATGCACAGAAACTCCAACCTGAGCCAACGTCGGATCCTCGCCCTGACTTCAGATGCATGAGATATTGGTTCAGATCTGCAGGGGGTACCTGCCGTGCCCTCACCCTGAATCCGAAGACTAGCTTGTGTTCTCAGACCTCCGTCCTCACTCTCCTGGCCCCGACGCCCTCAAGTTTGGCAATTCCAGACCGACAATGAAGCACTCTGCCTGCCCTCTAGAAAAAATGTATTTCCTAATGAGCTCCCCAGGCAGCTTAAATGAGGATAAACCTACACGGCACTCGAATGTACCCAAATTATATAGTCTAACCTGGGCACTAATGCACTGTCTGACACAACCTGAGCCCGGACCTGCTGACCAACACCCAGACAGCTGACTGCACCCTGAGCACATCAGACCCGCCATGGCCTTAGGTCATCATCTCTTCCCTACCTCAGTTTTCAGGCTTCAGAACCTAGACCTTATCTCCAATCACTGCCCACGGGTGACTGTGATGCAGAAATCAGAACTCTTCCTGACACATGGCAAGAAACCTTGTGGTTGGCATGTTGTCCAACGTTCATTGTAGGAGAAACCAGCATTCACCCTGAGGCCCCGCCCATTCTTGAGTGCGACGAGAGCATAAACACGCATTGTGACCTCAGCGTGAGTCCTGTCCTCTAGTAAGTCCTCTCAGTGGCTGGACCATTAGATGTCATAATGGGCTTGACATGTCCCTAGTCCCCAATTTTTAACCAGATTTCTGGTTGTCCAGTCGCCCCACCCCAGGGCTCTACTCTGGAATCCCTCATTTGGTGGGACATCTGAGCTTGAAAAACAAAATGAAACAAATCGACAACAACACCAAAAAGCGGACTTCTTCCATCCCCAGAATGACCCCAAACTCTTTGGACGGGACCGAACCCCCAGAGAGTAAGACTCGTCCATTTCCCATGAAGTCACCCGGCAATTTCACGACCATGAGTGACACGATATCCAGAGACAAAAACTTGAGCAAGAGCCTCACACTCGCCCTTTTTTCATATCCCGAAGTGTTCTCCTCATGGTCTGTAGATCAGTCCTGCTATACCTATGACCCAAAACATAAGCCGAGATTGTGTTTTCAGACAACTGTCCAAACAGCTCTGGCCTACACACCCTACAGACTCAGGGCCCTGGAGCCAAACCTGAGGACTGTACTTGCCCTCTCCAAGGGAATTGTATGCGCCCATTCCAATGGCCACAACCCTACTAGTAGGATAACCTCCAAAGTCCCTGAGGCCATCCCAAGAGTTGTGGCTTCCCAGGACAAACAGTGGCAATCTGAGCCCATCTGAGCACCTACTTGCACTCAGACCCGTAGACTGATGTCCCCAGAGGTAAAAAGGAACGAACAGGCCCCTAGGCACTAATCGGATCCATTGCTTTGGTTTCCAGGCATCTCTCCTCAGAGGCCTGGATTTCAATACCAGCATATGGCTGTTTCTTGACTCACCCATCAGAACAAATCTCATCTACACATGGGAAACATGCACGTTGGAGCTGTGTCAAAGCCTCTCTTTAGGAGAACCCTTCAGGGCCCCAGGGCCACCTCTTCATTCCAAGGTCTCCATAGACACAAAAACATATTAGGACACATCCACAGGAGAGTCCATTTCAACTCAGCCTCCTCGGTTGCCCCCCACATCCAGCAGATCTAACCTGTCTTGTTGCTTGGAGACAATTGGAATTCGAGGTGGGCTACCGAGCCATCCATCCTTAGAACCCTGCTCGGAATCGTTGGCCTGGAGCCAACCAACAGGTCTCAATTGTCCTGCAGAAGAATCTTTGCAGTTTGGAGCTTCTCACAACTCCCATCGTGGGAAAACCCCCATGTCCTCGTGATCCAACCCCCTTCAAGAAAGGGCCATCAGGGCAGAAAGTCCATCCTGAGTGATCGTCTGATCCTTGCCCTGACATCAGATGCACGAGATCTCGATTGAGGTCTGTAGATTGTGCCTGCCATATCCTCACCCAGAAACCTAGGCCTAGCTTGGGTTCTCAGACTCCGTCCTCAGACTACTGGCCCACAAGCCCTCCAGTTGGGCAATCCAGAACTACAATGCCGCACTCTGCCTGCCCTACAGAAGTAAAACGTTGCCCTCAGGGCTACCCCGAAATCCCAAATGAGGATCAACCAGCACGCCATTCGGCTGTACCCCAAACATATAGGCTGACCTGGGCACTATTTCCCCTTCTGACCCAGCCTGAGCCTGGAACTCCTGGTCCCACCCAGACAGCTGGCCGCACACTGAGCACATTGGACCCGCCATGGCCTTAGGTCGTCATCTCTTCCCAACTGCGGTTTTCAGGCTCCAGAACCTAGACCTTATCTCCAACCACTGCCCAGGGTTGAAAATGATGCAGAAATCAGAACTCTTTCCCCATGGCAAGAAACCTTGTGCTTGGCATGTTGTCCAACGTTCAGTGTAGTTGAAACAAGCATGGCCCATGAGGCCCAGCCCATGCTTGCGGGCCACATTGGTCACAAACACACATTGTGACCCTCAGCCTGAGCCCAGTCCTCAGGTAAGGCCTCTCAGGGCCTATATGAAGAGACAGCATATTGGGCTTGCCATGCCCCTAGGCCCCAATTTTTAACCATAGTTCGGGTTGTCCCTTCACTCTTCCCCAGGGCTCTGCTTTGGAATTCCTCTTTTGGTGGGACACCTGAGGTAACAAACCTGAAAGGAGTCCTCCCATCCCACAGATTGACGAAAAACAATTGGGATCGGGCCAAATCCACAGAGAGGAAGATTCGTCCATGGCCCATGAGACCTCCCCAACATTCCACGGCCATCGCTGAAACAAAATCCAGAGACAAAAGCCTGAGCAAGCGCCTCAGACTCGCTCATTCTTCATATCCTGAAGAGTTCTTCTCATGGTTTGTAGATCGGGCGTGCCATACCTACGTCCCCAAACTTAAGCTGAGTTTGTGTTTTCAGTCTTCTGTCCTCAAAGTCCTGGGCCACACTCCCTCCAGGCTGGGGCCCCTGGAGCCACACATTAGGACTGCCCCCACCCAATCCATGGGAATTCTGCCCAATCCATTGTCAAAAATCGTACAAATTAGGAGAACCCTCCAAAGTCCCTGAGGCCATCCCAATAGCGTAGGTCGCCCGGGACAAAAAAGGGCGGGTAATACCGGCTGAGCATCTACCTCCACTCATCTACCTCCACTCATACCAAGAAGATTGAACCAGACAGGACCCGAGGCCATTATCGGATCCATTGCTTTGGTTTACAGGCATGTCTCCTCAAAAGCCTGGATTCCAATACCAGCAGAGGGGATTTCCTGAGGCACCCATCAGAACAAAACTCGTCTCCACAAGGAAACTTGTGCATGGGAGCTATGCCAAAGCTTAGGAGAATACTTCAGGGTCCCAGTGCCACCTCCCCATTCCAAGGCCCTCATGGACACAAACACACGTTAGGACACATCCTCTTCAAAGTGCATTTCAACTCAGCCACCCCGGTTGCTCCCGCAGATCCATTAGATCTAAACTGTATTGTTGCTAGGAGACAATTGGAAGGCGAGGCGGACTTCCCAGGCATCCATCCACGAACGGTGCTCTGGAGTCATTCCATATGGGATGTCCTGGAGCTGTCCAACAGGTCTCAATTGTCCCGCAGAAGGAATCCTTGAAGGGGGCATCCCACATCTCCCAACGTGGAAAACCTCCATGGCCTCGAGATTCCGCTCCCTTCATGAAGGGGCCGACATGCACAGAAACTCCAACCTGAGCCAACGTCGGATCCTCGCCCTGACTTCAGATGCATGAGATATTGGTTCAGATCTGCAGGGGGTACCTGCCCTGCCCTCACCCTGAATCCGAAGTCTAGCTTGTGTTCTCAGACTTCCGTCCTTACTCTCCTGGCCCCGAAGCCCTCATGTTTGGCAATTCCGGACCGACAAGGAAGCACTCTGCCTGCCCTCTAGAAAATATATATTGCCTAAAGAGCAGCCCAGGCAGCTTAAATGAGGATAAACCTACACGGCACTCGAATGTACCCAAATTATATAGTCTAACCTGGGCACTAATGCACTGTCTGACACAACCTGAGCCCGGACCTGCTGACCAACACCCAGACAGCTGACCGCACCCTTAGCACATCAGACCCGCCCTGGCCTTAGGTCATCATCTCTTCCCTACCTCAGTTTTCAGGCTTCAGAACCTAGACCTTATCTCCAATCACTGCCCACGGGTGACTTTGATGCAGAAATCAGAAGTCTTCCTGACCCATGGCAAGAAACCTTGTGGTTGGCATGTTGTCCAACGTTCAGTGTAGGAGAAAACAGCATTCACCCTGAGGCCCCGCCCATTCTTGAGTGCGACGAGAGCATAAAGAGGCATTGTGACCTCAGCGTGAGTCCTGTCCTCTAGTAAGTCCTCTCAGTGGCTGGACCATTAGATGTCATAATGGGCTTGACATGTCCCTAGTCCCCAATTTTTAACCAGATTTCTGGTTGTCCAGTCGCCCCACCCCAGGGCTCTACTCTGGAATCCCTCATTTGGTGGGACATCTGAGGTTGAAAAACAAAATGAAACAAATCGACAACAACAACAAAAAAACGGACTTCTTCCATCCCCAGAATGACCCCAAACTCTTTGGACGGGACCGAACCCCCAGAGAGTAAGACTCGTCCATTTCCCATGAAGTCACCCGGCAATTTCACGACCATGAGTGACACGATATCCAGAGACAAAAACTTGAGCAAGAGCCTCACACTCGCCCTTTTTTCATATCCCGAAGTGTTCTCCTCATGGTCTGTAGATCAGTCCTGCCATACCTATGACCCAAAACATAAGCCGAGTTTGTATTTTCAGACAACTGTCCAAACAGCTCTGGCCTACACACCCTACAGGCTCAGGGCCCTGGAGCCAAACCTGAGGACTGTACTTGCCCTCTCCAAGGGAATTGTATGTGCCCATTCCAATGGCCACAACCCTACTAATAGGATAACCTCCAAAGTCCCTGAGGCCATCCCAATAGTTGTGGCTTCCCAGGACAAACAGGGGCAATCTGAGCCCATCTGAGCACCTACCTGCACTCAGAACCGTAGACTGATGTCCCCAGAGGTAAAAAGGAACGAACAGGCCCCTAGGCACTAATCGGATCCATTGCTTTGGTTTCCAGGAAACTCTCCTCAGAGGCCTGGATTTCAATACCAGCATATGGCTGTTTCTTGACTCACCCATCAGAACAAATCTCATCTACACTTGGGAAACATGCACGTTGGAGCTGGGTCAAAGCCTCTGTTTAGGAGAACCCTTCAGGGCCCCATGGCCACCGCTTCATTCCAAGGTCTCCATAGACACAAAAACATATTAGGACACATCCACAGGAGAGTCCATTTCAACTCAGCCTCCTCGGTTGCCCCCCACATCCAGCAGATCTAACCTGTCTTGTTGCTTGGAGACAATTGGAATGCGAGGTGGGCTACCCAGCCATCCATCCTTAGAACCCTGCTCGGAATCGTTGGCCTGGAGCCAACCAACAGGTCTCAATTGTCCTGCAGAAGAATCTTTGCAGTTTGGAGCTTCTCACAACTCCCATCGTGGGAAAACCCCCATGTCCTCGTGATCCAACCCCCTTCAAGAAAGGGCCATCAGGGCAGAAAGTCCAACCTGAGCGATCGTCTGATCCTTGCCCTGACTTCAGATGCACGATCTCTATTGAGGTCTGTAGATTGTGCCTGCCATATCCTCACCCAGAAACCTAGGCCTAGCTTGGGTTCTCAGACTCCGTCCTCAGACTACTGGCCCACAAGCCCTCCAGTTCGGCAATCCAGAACTACAATGCCGCACTCTGCCTGCCCTACAGAAGTAAAACATTGCCCTCAGGGCTACCCCGAAACCCCAAATGAGGATCAACCTGCACGCCAATCGGCTGTACCCCAAACATATAGGCTGACCTGGGCACTATTTCCCCTTCTGACCCAGCCTGAGCCTGGACCTCCTGGTCCCACCCAGACAGCTGGCCGCACACTGAGCACATCGGACCCGCCATGGCCTTAGGTCGTCATCTCTTCCCAACTTCGGTTTTCAGGCTCCAGAACCTAGACCTTATCTCCAACCACTGCCCAGGGTTGAAAATGATGCAGAAATCAGAACTCTTTTCCCATGGCAAGAAACCTTGTGGTTGGCATGTTGTCCAACGTTCAGTGTAGTTGAAACAAGCGTGGCCCATGAGGCCCAGCCCATGCTTGCGGGCCACATTGGTCACAAACACACATTGTGACCCTGAGCCTGAGCCCAGTCGTCAGGTAAGGCCTCTCAGGGCCTATATGAAGAGACAGCATATTGGGCTTGCCATGCCCCTAGGCCCCAATTTTTAACCATAGTTCGGGGTGTCCCTTCACTCTTCCCCTGGGCTCTGCTTTGGAATTCCTCTTTTGGTGGGACACCAGAGGTAACAAACCTGAAAGGAGTCCTCCCATCCCACAGATTGACGAAAAACAATTGGGATCGGGCCAAATCCACAGAGAGGAAGATTCGTCCATGGCCCAAGAGACCTCCCCAACATTCCACGGCCATCGCTGAAACAAAATCCAGAGGTAAAAGCCTGAGGAAGCGACTCAGACTCGCTCATTCTTCATATCCTGAAGAGTTCTTCTCATGGTTTGTAGATCGGGCGTGCCATACCTACGTCCCCAAACTTAAGCTGAGTTTGTGTTTTCAGTCTTCTGTCCTCAAAGTCCTGGGCCACACTCCCTCCAGGCTGGGGCCCCTGGAGCCACACATTAGGACTGCCCCCACCCAATCCATGGGAATTCTGCCCATTCCATTGTCAAAAATCGTACAAATTAGGAGAACCCTCCAAAGTCCCTGAGGCCATCCCAATAGTGTAGGTCGCCCGGGACAAAAAAGGGCGGGTAATACCGGCTGAGCATCTACCTCCACTCATCTACCTCCACTATACCAAGAAGATTGAACCATACAGGACCCGAGGCCATTATCGGATCCATTGCTTTGGTTTACAGGCATGTCTCCTCAAAAGCCTGGATTCCAATACCAGCAGAGGGGATTTCCTGAGGCACCCATCAGAACAAAACTCGTCTCCACAAGGAAACTTGTGCATGGGAGCTATGCCAAAGCTTAGGAGAATACTTCAGGGTCCCGGTGCCACCTCCCCATTCCAAGGCCCTCATGGACACAAACACACGTTAGGACCCATCCTCTGGAAAGTGCATTTCAACTCAGCCACCCCGGTTGCTCCCGCAGATCCATTAGATCTAAACTGTCTTGTTGCTAGGAGACAATTGGAATGCGAGGTGGGCTACCCAGCCATCCATCCTTAGAACCCTGCTCGGAATCGTTGGCCTGGAGCCAACCAACAGGTCTCAATTGTCCTGCAGAAGAATCTTTGCAGTTTGGAGCTTCTCACAACTCCCATCGTGGGAAAACCCCCATGTCCTCGTGATCCAACCCCCTTCAAGAAAGGGTCATCAGGACAGAAAGTCCAACCTGAGCGATCGTCTGATCCTTGCCCTGACTTCAGATGCACGAGATCTCTATTGAGGTCTGTAGATTTTGACTGCCATATCCTCACCCAGAAACCTAGGCCTAGCTTGGGTTCTCAGACTCCGTCCTCAGACTACTGTCCCACAAGCCCTCCAGTTTGGCAATGCAGAACTACAATGCCGCACTCTGCCTGCCCTACAGAAGTAAAACATTGCCCTCAGAGCTACCTCGAAACCCCAAATGAGGATCAACCTGCATGCCAATCGGCTGTACCCCAAACATATAGGCTGACCTGGGCACTATTTCCCCTTCTGACCCAGCCTGAGCCTGGATCTCCTGGTCCCACCCAGACAGCTGGCCGCACACTGAGCATATCAGACCCGCCATGGCCTTAGGTCGTCATCTCTTCCCAACTGCGGTTTTCAGGCTCCAGAACCTAGACCTTATCTCCAACCACTGCCCAGGGTTGAAAATGATGCAGAAATCAGAACGCTTTCCCCATGGCAAGAAACCTTGTGCTTGGCATGTTGTCCAACGTTCAGTGTAGTTGAAACAAGCGTGGCCCATGAGGCCCAGCCCATGCTTGCGGGCCACATTGGTCACAAACACACATTGTGACCCTGAGCCTGAGCCCAGTCCTCAGGTAAGGCCTCTCAGGGCCTATATGAAGAGACAGCATATTGGGCTTGCCATGCCCCCAGGCACCAATTTTTAACCATAGTTCGGGGTGTCCCTTCACTCTTCCCCAGGCTCTGCTTTGGAATTCCTCTTCTGGGGGGACACCAGAGGTAACAAACCTGAAAGGAGTCCTCCCATCCCACAGATTGACGAAAAACTATTGGGATCGGGCCAAATCCACAGAGAGGAAGATTCGTCCATGGCCCATGAGACCTCCCCAACATTCCACGGCCATCGCTGAAACAAAATCCAGAGACAAAAGCCTGAGCTAGCGCTTCAGACTCGCTCATTCTTCATATCCTGAAGAGTTCTTCTCATGGTTTGTAGATCGGGCGTGCCATACCTACGTCCCCAAACTTAAGCTGAGTTTGTGTTTTCAGTCTTCTGTCCTCAAAGTCCTGGGCCACACTCCCTCCAGGCTGGGGCCCTTGGAGCCTCACATTAGGACTGCCCCCACCCAATCCATGGGAATTCTGCCCATTCCATTGTCAAAAATCGTACAAATTAGGAGAACCCTCCAAAGTCCCTGAGGCCATCCCAATAGTGTAGGTCACCCGGGACATAAAGGGCGGTTGATACCGGCTGTTCATCTACCTCCACTCATCTACCTCCACTCATACCAAGAAGATTGAACCAGACAGGACCCGAGGCCATTATCGGATCCATTGCTTTGGTTTACAGGCATGTCTCCTCAAAAGCCTGGATTCCAATACCAGCAGAGGGGATTTCTTGAGGCACCCATCAGAACAAATCTCGTCTCCACAAGGATACTTGTGCATGGGAGCTATGCCAAAGCTTAGGAGAATACTTCAGGGTCCCGGTGCCACCTCGCCATTCCAAGGCCCTCATGGACACAAACACACGTTAGGACCCATCCTCTGGTAATTGCATTTCAACTCAGCCACCCCGGTTGCTCCCGCAGATCCATTAGATCTAAACTGTCTTGTTGCTAGGAGACAATTGGAAGGCGAGGAGGACTTCCCAGGCATCCATCCTGGAACAGTGCTCTGGAGTCATTCCATATGGGATGTCCTGGAGCTGTCCAACAGGTCTCAATTGTCCCGCAGAAGGAATCCTTGAAGGGGGCATCCCACATCTCCCAACGTGGAAAACCTCCATGGTCTCGAGATTCCGCTCCCTTCATGAAGGGGCCGTCATGCACAGTAACTCCAACCTGAGCCAACGTCGGATCCTCGCCCTGACTTCAGATGCATGAGATATTGGTTCAGATCTGCAGGGGGTACCTGCCGTGCCCTCACCCTGAATCCGAAGTCTAGCTTGTGTTCTCAGACTTCCGTCCTCACTCTCCTGGCCCTGAAGCCCTCAAGTTTGGCAATTCAGGACCGACAATGAAGCACTCTGCCTGCCCTCTAGAAAAAATGTATTGCCTAATGAGCTGCCCAGGCAGCTTAAATGAGGATAAACCTACACGGCACTCGAATGTACCCAAATTATATAGTCTAACCTGGGCACTAATGCACTGTCTGACACAACCTGAGCCCGGACCTGCTGACCAACACCCAGACAGCTGAACGCTCGCTGAGAACATCAGACCCGCCATGGCCTTAGGTCATCATCTCTTCCCTACCTCAGTTTTCAGGCTTCAGAACCTAGACCTTATCTCCAATCACTGCCCACGGGTGACTGTGATGCAGAAATCAGAACTCTTCCTGACCCATGGCAAGAAACCTTGTGGTTGGCATGTTGTCCAACGTTCAGTGTAGGAGAAACCAGCATTCACCCTGAGGCCCCGCCCATTCTTGAGTGTGACGAGAGCATAAACACGCATTGTGACCTCAGCGTGAGTCCTGTCCTCTAGTAAGTCCTCTCAGTGGCTGGACCATTAGATGTCATAATGGGCTTGACATGTCCCTAGTCCCCAATTTTTAACCAGATTTCTGGTTGTCCAGTCGCCCCACCCCAGGGCTCTACTCTGGAATCCCTCATTTGGTGGGACATCTGAGGTTGAAAAACAAAATGAAACAAATCGACAACAACAAAAAAAAAACGGACTTCTTCCATCCCCAGAATGACCCCAAACTCTTTGGACGGGACCGAACCCCCAGAGAGTAAGATTCGTCCATTTCCCATGAAGTCACCCGGCAATTTCACGACCATGAGTGACACGATATCCAGAGACAAAAACTTGAGCAAGAGCCTCACACTCGCCCTTTTTTCATATCCCGAAGTATTCTCCTTATGGTCTGTAGATCAGTCCTGCCATACCTATGACCCAAAACATAAGCCGAGTTTGTGTTTTCAGACAACTGTCCAAACAGCTCTGGCCTACACACCCTACAGGCTCAGGGCCCTGGAGCCAAACCTGAGGACTGTACTTGCCCTCTCCAAGGGAATTGTATGTGCCCATTCCAATGGCCACAACCCTACAAATAGGATAACCTCCAAAGTCCCTGAGGCCATCCTAAGTGTTATGGCTTCCCAGGACAAACAGGGGCAATCTGAGCCCATCTGAGCACCTACCTGCACTCAGACCCGTAGAATGATGTCCCCAGAGGTAAAAAGGAACGAACAGGCCCCTAGGCACTAATCGGATCCATTGCTTTGGTTTCCAGGCATCTCTCCTCAGAGGCCTGGATTTCAATACCAGCATATGGCTGTTTCTTGACTCACCCATCAGAACAAATCTCATCTACACATGGGAAACATGCACGTTGGAGCTGTGTCAAAGCCTCTGTTTAGGAGAAACCTTCAGGGCCCCAGGGCCACCGCTTCATTCCAAGGTCTCCATAGACACAAAAACATATTAGGACACATCGACAGGAGAGTCCATTTCAACTCAGCCTCCTCGGTTGCCCCCCACATCCAGCAGATCTAACCTGTCTTGTTGCTTGGAGACAATTGGAATGCGAGGTGGGCTACCCAGCCATCCATCCTTAGAACCCTGCTTGGAATCGTTGGCCTGGAGCCAACCAACAGGTCTCAATTGTCCTGCAGAAGAATCTTTGAAGTTTGGAGCTTCTCACAACTCCCATCGTGGGAAAACCCCCATGTCCTCGTGATCCAACCCCCTTCAAGAAAGGGCCATCAGGGCAGAAAGTCCAACCTGAGCGATCGTCTGATCCTTGCCCTGACTTCAGATGCACGAGATCTCGATTGAGGTCTGTAGATTGTGCCTGCCATATCCTCACCCAGAAACCTAGGCCTAGCTTGGGTTCTCAGACTCCGTCCTCAGACTACTGGCCCACAAGCCCTCCAGTTTGGCAATCCAGAACTACAATGCCGCACTCTGCCTGCCCTACAGAAGTAAAACATTGCCCTCAGGGCTACCCCGAAACCCCAAATGAGGATCAACCTGCATGCCATTCGGCTGTACCCCAAACATATAGGCTGACCTGGGCACTATTTCCCCTTCTGACCCAGCCTGAGCCTGGACCTCCTGGTCCCACCCAGACAGCTGGCCGCACACTGAGCACATCGGACCCGCCATGGCCTTAGGTCGTCACATCTTCCCAACTGCGGTTTTCAGGCTCCAGAACCTAGACCTTATCTCCAACCACTGCCCAGGGTTGAAAATGATGCAGAAATCAGAACTCTTTCCCCATGGCAAGAAACCTTGTGCTTGGCATGTTGTCCAACGTTCAGTGTAGTTGAAACAAGCGTGGCCCATGAGGCCTAGCCCATGCTTGCGGGCCACATTGGTCACAAACACACATTGTGACCCTCAGCCTGAGCCCAGTCCTCAGGTAAGGCCTCTCAGGGCCTATATGAAGAGACAGCATATTGGGCTTGCCATGCCCCTAGGCCCCAATTTTTAACCGTAGTTCGGGTTGTCCCTTCACTCTTCCCCAGGGCTCTGCTTTGGAATTCCTCTTTTGGTGGGACACCTGAGGTAACAAACCTGAAAGGAGTCCTCCCATCCCACAGATTGACGAAAAACAATTGGGATCGGGCCAAATCCACAGAGAGGAAGATTCGTCCATGGCCCATGAGACCTCCCCAACATTCCACGGCCATCGCTGAAACAAAATACAGAGACAAAAGCCTGAGCAAGCGCCTCAGACTCGCTCATTCTTCATATCCTGAAGAGTTCTTCTCATGGTTTGTGATCGGGCGTGCCATACCTACGTCCCCAAACTTAAGCTGAGTTTGTGTTTTCAGTCTTCTGTCCTCAAAGTCCTGGGACACACTACCTCCAGGCTGGGGCCCCTGGAGCCACACATTAGGACTGCCCCCACCCAATCCATGGGAATTCTGCCCATTCCATTGTCAAAAATCGTACAAATTAGGAGAACCCTCCAAAGTCCCTGAGGTCATCCCAATAGTGTAGGTCACCCGGGACATAAAGGGCGGTTGATAGCGGATGAGCATCTACCTCCACTCATCTACCTCCACTCATACCAAGAAGATTGAACCAGACAGGACCCGAGGCCATTATCGGATCCATTGCTTTGGTTTACAGGCATGTCTCCTCAAAAGCCTGGATTCCAATACCAGCAGAGGGGGTTCTTGAGGCACCCATCAGAACAAATCTCGTCTCCACAAGGAAACTTGTGCATGGGAGCTATGCCAAAGCTTAGGAGAATACTTCAGGGTCCCGGTGCCACCTCGCCATTCCAAGGCCCTCATGGACACAAACACACGTTAGGACCCATCCTCTGGAAAGTGCATTTCAACTCAGCCACCCCGGTTGCTCCCGCAGATCCATTAGATCTAAACTGTCTTGTTGCTAGGAGACAATTGGAAGGCGAGGCGGACTTCCCAGGCATCCATCCTGGAACAGTGCTCTGGAGTCATTACATATGGGATGTCCTGGAACTGTCCAACAGGTCTCAATTGTCCCGCAGAAGGAATCCTTGAAGGGGGCATCCCACATCTCCCAACGTGGAAATCCTCCATGGCCTCGAGATTCCACTCCCTTCATGAAGGGGCCGTCATGCACAGAAACTCCAACCTGAGCCAACGTCGGATCCTCGCCCTGACTTCAGATGCATGAGATATTGGTTCAGATCTGCAGGGGGTACCTGCCGTGCCCTCACCCTGAATCCGAAGACTAGCTTGTGTTCTCAGACTTCCGTCCTCACTCTCCTGGCCCCGAAGCCCTCAAGTTTGGCAATTCCGGACCGACAATGAAGCACTCTGCCTGCCCTCTAGAAAAAATGTATTGCCTAATCAGCTGCCCAGGCAGCTTAAATGAGGATAAACCTACAAGGCACTCGAATGTACCCAAATTATATAGTCTAACCTGGGCACTAATGCACTGTCTGACACAACCTGAGCCCGGACCTGCTGACCAACACCCAGACAGCTGACCGCACGCTGAGCACATCAGACCCGCCATGGCCTTAGGTCATCATCTCTTCCCTACCTCAGTTTTCAGGCTTCAGAACCTAGACCTTATCTCCAATCACTGCCCACGGGTGACTGTGATGCAGAAATCAGAACTCTTCCTGACCCATGGCAAGAAACCTTGTGGTTGGCATGTTGTCCAACGTTCAGTGTAGGAGAAACCAGCATTCACCCTGAGGCCCCGCCGATTCCTGAGTGCGAAGAGAGCATAAACACGCATTGTGACCTCAGCGTGAGTCCTGTCCTCTAGTAAGTCCTCTCAGTGGCTAGACCATTAGATGTCATAATGGGCTTGACATGTCCCTAGTCCCCAATTTTTAACCAGATTTCTGGTTGTCCAGTCGCCCCACCCCAGGGCTCTACTCTGGAATCCCTCATTTGGTGGGACATCTGAGGTTGAAAAACAAAATGAAACAAATCAACAACAACAAAAAAACGGACTTCTTCCATCCCCAGAATGACCCCAAACTCTTTGGACGGGACCGAACCCCCAGAGAGTAAGACTCGTCCATTTCCCATGAAGTCACCCGGCAATTTCACGACCATGAGTGACACGATATCCAGAGACAAAAAACTTGAGCAAGAGCCTCACACTCGCCCTTTTTTCATATCCCGAAGTGTTCTCCTCATGGTCTGTAGATCAGTCCTGCCATACCTATGACACAAAACATAAGCCGAGTTTGTGTTTTCAGACAACTGTCCAAACAGCTCTGGCCTACACACCCTACAGGCTCAGGGCCCTGGAGCCAAACCTGAGGACTGTACTTGCCCTCTCCAAGGGAATTGTATGTGCCCATTCCAATGGCCACAACCCTACTAGTAGGATAACCTCCAAAGTCCCTGAGGCCATCCCAATAGTTGTGGCTTCCCAGGACAAACAGGGGCAATCTGAGCCCATCTGAGCACCTACCTGCACTCAGACCCGTAGACTGATGTCCCCAGAGGTAAAAAGGAACGAACAGGCCCCTAGGCACTAATCGGATCCATTGCTTTGGTTTCCAGGCATCTCTCCTCAGAGGCCTGGATTTTAGTACCAGCATATGGCTGTTTCTGAATCACCCATCAGAACAAATCTCATCTACACATAGGAAACATGCACGTTGGAGCTGTGTCAAAGCCTCTGTTTAGGAGAACCCTTCAGGGCCCCAGGGCCACCACTTCTTTCCAAGGTCTCCATAGACACAAAAACATATTAGGACACATACACAGGAGAGTCCATTTCAACTCAGCCTCCTCGGTTGCCCCCCACATCCAGCAGATCTAACCTGTCTTGTTGCTTGAAGACAATTGGAATGCGAGGTGGGCTACCCAGCCATCCATCTCTAGAAACCTGCTCGGAATCGTTGGCATGGAGCCAACCAACAGGTCTCAATTGTCCTGCAGAAGAATCTTTGAAGTTTGGAGCTTCTCACAACTCCCATCGTGGGAAAACCCCCATGTCCTCGTGATCCAACCCCCTTCAAGAAAGGGCCATCAGGGCAGAAAGTCCATCCTGAGTGATCGTCTGATCCTTGCCCTGACTTCAGATGCACGAAATCTCTATTGAGGTCTGTAGATTGTGCCTGCCATATCCTCACCCAGAAACCTAGGCCTAGCTTGGGTTCTCAGACTCCGTCCTCAGACTACTGGCCCACAAGCCCTCCAGTTTGGCAATCCAGAACTACAATGCCGCACTCTGCCTGCCCTACAGAAGTAAAACATTGCCCTCAGGGCTACCCCGAAATCCCAAATGAGGATCAACCTGCACGCCAATCGGCTGTACCCCAAACATATAGGCTGACCTGGGCACTATTTCCCCTTCTGACCCAGCCTGAGCCTGGACCTCTGGTCCCACCCAGACAGCTGGCCGCACACTGAGCACATCGGAACCGCCCTGGCCTTAGGTCGTCATCTCTTCCCAACTGCGGTTTTCAGGCTCCAGAACCTAGACCTTATCTCCAACCACTGCCCAGGGTTGAAAATGATGCAGAAATCAGAACTCTTTCCCCATGGCAAGAAACCTTGTGCTTGGCATGTTGTCCAACGTTCAGTGTAGTTGAAACAAGCGTGGCCCATGAGGCCCAGCCCATGCTTGCGGGCCACATTGGTCACAAACACACATTGTGACCCTCAGCCTGAGCCCAGTCCTCAGGTAAGGCCTCTCAGGGCCTATATGAAGAGACAGCATATTGGGCTTGCCATGCCCCTAGGCCCCAATTTTTAACCATAGTTCGGGTTGTCCCTTCACTCTTCCCCAGGGCTCTGCTTTGGAATTCCTCTTTTGGTGGGACACCTGAGGTAACAAACCTGAAAGGAGTCCTCCCATCCCACAGATTGACGAAAAACAATTGGGATCGGGCCAAATCCACAGAGAGGAAGATTCGTCCATGGCCCATGAGACCTCCCCAACATTCCACGGCCATCGCTGAAACAAAATCCAGAGACAAAAGCCTGAGCAAGCGCCTCAGACTCGCTCATTCTTCATATCCTGAAGAGTTCTTCTCATGGTTTGTAGATCGGGCGTGCCATACCTACGTCCCCAAACTTAAGCTGAGTTTGTGTTTTCAGTCTTCTGTCCTCAAAGTCCTGGGCCACACTCCCTCCAGGCTGGGGCCCCTGGAGCCACACATTAGGACTGCCCCCTCCCAATCCATGGGAATTCTGCCCAATCCATTGTCAAAAATCGTACAAATTAGGAGAACCCTCCAAAGTCCCTGAGGCCATCCCAATAGCGTAGGTCGCCCGGGACAAAAAAGGGCGGGTAATACCGGCTGAGCATCTACCTCCACTCATCTACCTCCACTCATACCAAGAAGATTGAACCAGACAGGACCCGAGGCCATTATCGGATCCATTGCTTTGGTTTACAGGCATGTCTCCTCAAAAGCCTGGATTCCAATACCAGCAGAGGGGATTTCCTGAGGCACCCATCAGAACAAAACTCGTCTCCACAAGGAAACTTGTGCATGGGAGCTATGCCAAAGCTTAGGAGAATACTTCAGGGTCCCAGTGCCACCTCCCCATTCCAAGGCCCTCATGGACACAAACACACGTTAGGACACATCCTCTTCAAAGTGCATTTCAACTCAGCCACCCCGGTTGCTCCCGCAGATCCATTAGATCTAAACTGTATTGTTGCTAGGAGACAATTGGAAGGCGAGGCGGACTTCCCAGGCATCCATCCACGAACGGTGCTCTGGAGTCATTCCATATGGGATGTCCTGGAGCTGTCCAACAGGTCTCAATTGTCCCGCAGAAGGAATCCTTGAAGGGGGCATCCCACATCTCCCAACGTGGAAAACCTCCATGGCCTCGAGATTCCGCTCCCTTCATGAAGGGGCCGACATGCACAGAAACTCCAACCTGAGCCAACGTCGGATCCTCGCCCTGACTTCAGATGCATGAGATATTGGTTCAGATCTGCAGGGGGTACCTGCCGTGCCCTCACCCTGAATCCGAAGTCTAGCTTGTGTTCTCAGACTTCCGTCCTCACTCTCCTGGCCCCGAAGCCCTCATGTTTGGCAATTCCGGACCGACAAGGAAGCACTCTGCCTGCCCTCTAGAAAATATATATTGCCTAAAGAGCAGCCCAGGCAGCTTAAATGAGGATAAACCTACACGGCACTCGAATGTACCCAAATTATATAGTCTAACCTGGGCACTAATGCACTGTCTGACACAACCTGAGCCCGGACCTGCTGACCAACACCCAGACAGCTGACCGCACACTTAGCACATCAGACCCGCCCTGGCCTTAGGTCATCATCTCTTCCCTACCTCAGTTTTCAGGCTTCAGAACCTAGACCTTATCTCCAATCACTGCCCACGGGTGACTTTGATGCAGAAATCAGAAGTCTTCCTGACCCATGGCAAGAAACCTTGTGGTTGGCATGTTGTCCAACGTTCAGTGTAGGAGAAAACATCATTCACCCTGAGGCCCCGCCCATTCTTGAGTGCGACGAGAGCATAAAGAGGCATTGTGACCTCAGCGTGAGTCCTGTCCTCTAGTAAGTCCTCTCAGTGGCTGGACCATTAGATGTCATAATGGGCTTGACATGTCCCTAGTCCCCAATTTTTAACCAGATTTCTGGATGTCCAGTCGCCCCACCCCAGGGCTCTACTCTGGAATCCCTCATTTGGTGGGACATCTGAGGTTGAAAAACAAAATGAAACAAATCGACAACAACAACAAAAAAACGGACTTCTTCCATCCCCAGAATGACCCCAAACTCTTTGGACGGGACCGAACCCCCAGAGAGTAAGACTCGTCCATTTCCCATGAAGTCACCCGGCAATTTCACGACCATGAGTGACACGATATCCAGAGACAAAAACATGAGCAAGAGCCTCACACTCGCCCTTTTTTCATATCCCGAAGTGTTCTCCTCATGGTCTGTAGATCAGTCCTGCCATACCTATGACCCAAAACATAAGCCGAGTTTGTATTTTCAGACAACTGTCCAAACAGCTCTGGCCTACACACCCTACAGGCTCAGGGCCCTGGAGCCAAACCTGAGGACTGTACTTGCCCTCTCCAAGGGAATTGTATGTGCCCATTCCAATGGCCACAACCCTACTAATAGGATAACCTCCAAAGTCCCTGAGGCCATCCCAATAGTTGTGGCTTCCCAGGACAAACAGGGGCAATCTGAGCCCATCTGAGCACCTACCTGCACTCAGAACCGTAGACTGATGTCCCCAGAGGTAAAAAGGAACGAACAGGCCCCTAGGCACTAATCGGATCCATTGCTTTGGTTTCCAGGAAACTCTCCTCAGAGGCCTGGATTTCAATACCAGCATATGGCTGTTTCTTGACTCACCCATCAGAACAAATCTCATCTACACTTGGGAAACATGCACGTTGGAGCTGGGTCAAAGCCTCTGTTTAGGAGAACCCTTCAGGGCCCCATGGCCACCGCTTCATTCCAAGGTCTCCATAGACACAAAAACATATTAGGACACATCCACAGGAGAGTCCATTTCAACTCAGCCTCCTCGGTTGCCCCCCACATCCAGCAGATCTAACCTGTCTTGTTGCTTGGAGACAATTGGAATGCGAGGTGGGCTACCCAGCCATCCATCCTTAGAACCCTGCTCGGAATCGTTGGCCTGGAGCCAACCAACAGGTCTCAATTGTCCTGCAGAAGAATCTTTGCAGTTTGGAGCTTCTCACAACTCCCATCGTGGGAAAACCCCCATGTCCTCGTGATCCAACCCCCTTCAAGAAAGGGCCATCAGGGCAGAAAGTCCAACCTGAGCGATCGTCTGATCCTTGCCCTGACTTCAGATGCACGATCTCTATTGAGGTCTGTAGATTGTGCCTGCCATATCCTCACCCAGAAACCTAGGCCTAGCTTGGGTTCTCAGACTCCGTCCTCAGACTACTGGCCCACAAGCCCTCCAGTTCGGCAATCCAGAACTACAATGCCGCACTCTGCCTGCCCTACAGAAGTAAAACATTGCCCTCAGGGCTACCCCGAAACCCCAAATGAGGATCAACCTGCACGCCAATCGGCTGTACCCCAAACATATAGGCTGACCTGGGCACTATTTCCCCTTCTGACCCAGCCTGAGCCTGGACCTCCTGGTCCCACCCAGACAGCTGGCCGCACACTGAGCACATCGGACCCGCCATGGCCTTAGGTCGTCATCTCTTCCCAACTTCGGTTTTCAGGCTCCAGAACCTAGACCTTATCTCCAACCACTGCCCAGGGTTGAAAATGATGCAGAAATCAGAACTCTTTCCCCATGGCAAGAAACCTTGTGGTTGGCATGTTGTCCAACGTTCAGTGTAGTTGAAACAAGCGTGGCCCATGAGGCCCAGCCCATGCTTGCGGGCCACATTGGTCACAAACACACATTGTGACCCTGAGCCTGAGCCCAGTCGTCAGGTAAGGCCTCTCAGGGCCTATATGAAGAGACAGCATATTGGGCTTGCCATGCCCCTAGGCCCCAATTTTTAACCATAGTTCGGGGTGTCCCTTCACTCTTCCCCTGGGCTCTGCTTTGGAATTCCTCTTTTGGTGGGACACCAGAGGTAACAAACCTGAAAGGAGTCCTCCCATCCCACAGATTGACGAAAAACAATTGGGATCGGGCCAAATCCACAGAGAGGAAGATTCGTCCATGGCCCAAGAGACCTCCCCAACATTCCACGGCCATCGCTGAAACAAAATCCAGAGGTAAAAGCCTGAGGAAGCGACTCAGACTCGCTCATTCTTCATATCCTGAAGAGTTCTTCTCATGGTTTGTAGATCGGGCGTGCCATACCTACGTCCCCAAACTTAAGCTGAGTTTGTGTTTTCAGTCTTCTGTCCTCAAAGTCCTGGGCCACACTCCCTCCAGGCTGGGGCCCCTGGAGCCACACATTAGGACTGCCCCCACCCAATCCATGGGAATTCTGCCCATTCCATTGTCAAAAATCGTACAAATTAGGAGAACCCTCCAAAGTCCCTGAGGCCATCCCAATAGTGTAGGTCGCCCGGGACAAAAAAGGGCGGGTAATACCGGCTGAGCATCTACCTCCACTCATCTACCTCCACTATACCAAGAAGATTGAACCATACAGGACCCGAGGCCATTATCGGATCCATTGCTTTGGTTTACAGGCATGTCTCCTCAAAAGCCTGGATTCCAATACCAGCAGAGGGGATTTCCTGAGGCACCCATCAGAACAAATATCGTCTCCACAAGGAAACTTGTGCATGGGAGCTATGCCAAAGCTTAGGAGAATACTTCAGGGTCCCGGTGCCACCTCCCCATTCCAAGGCCCTCATGGACACAAACACACGTTAGGACCCATCCTCTGGAAAGTGCATTTCAACTCAGCCACCCCGGTTGCTCCCGCAGATCCATTAGATCTAAACTGTCTTGTTGCTAGGAGACAATTGGAATGCGAGGTGGGCTACCCAGCCATCCATCCTTAGAACCCTGCTCGGAATCGTTGGCCTGGAGCCAACCAACAGGTCTCAATTGTCCTGCAGAAGAATCTTTGCAGTTTGGAGCTTCTCACAACTCCCATCGTGGGAAAACCCCCATGTCCTCGTGATCCAACCCCCTTCAAGAAAGGGTCATCAGGACAGAAAGTCCAACCTGAGCGATCGTCTGATCCTTGCCCTGACTTCAGATGCACGAGATCTCTATTGAGGTCTGTAGATTTTGCCTGCCATATCCTCACCCAGAAACCTAGGCCTAGCTTGGGTTCTCAGACTCCGTCCTCAGACTACTGTCCCACAAGCCCTCCAGTTTGGCAATGCAGAACTACAATGCCGCACTCTGCCTGCCCTACAGAAGTAAAACATTGCCCTCAGAGCTACCTCGAAACCCCAAATGAGGATCAACCTGCATGCCAATCGGCTGTACCCCAAACATATAGGCTGACCTGGGCACTATTTCCCCTTCTGACCCAGCCTGAGCCTGGACCTCCTGGTCCCACCCAGACAGCTGGCCGCACACTGAGCATATCAGACCCGCCATGGCCTTAGGTCGTCATCTCTTCCCAACTGCGGTTTTCAGGCTCCAGAACCTAGACCTTATCTCCAACCACTGCCCAGGGTTGAAAATGATGCAGAAATCAGAACGCTTTCCCCATGGCAAGAAACCTTGTGCTTGGCATGTTGTCCAACGTTCAGTGTAGTTGAAACAAGCGTGGCCCATGAGGCCCAGCCCATGCTTGCGGGCCACATTGGTCACAAACACACATTGTGACCCTGAGCCTGAGCCCAGTCCTCAGGTAAGGCCTCTCAGGGCCTATATGAAGAGACAGCATATTGGGCTTGCCATATCCCCTAGGCCCCAATTTTTAACCATAGTTCGGGGTGTCCCTTCACTCTTCCCCAGGCTCTGCTTTGGAATTCCTCTTCTGGGGGGACACCAGAGGTAACAAACCTGAAAGGAGTCCTCCCATCCCACAGATTGACGAAAAACTATTGGGATCGGGCCAAATCCACAGAGAGGAAGATTCGTCCATGGCCCATGAGACCTCCCCAACATTCCACGGCCATCGCTGAAACAAAATCCAGAGACAAAAGCCTGAGCTAGCGCTTCAGACTCGCTCATTCTTCATATCCTGAAGAGTTCTTCTCATGGTTTGTAGATCGGGCGTGCCATACCTACGTCCCCAAACTTAAGCTGAGTTTGTGTTTTCAGTCTTCTGTCCTCAAAGTCCTGGGCCACACTCCCTCCAGGCTGGGGCCCTTGGAGCCTCACATTAGGACTGCCCCCACCCAATCCATGGGAATTCTGCCCATTCCATTGTCAAAAATCGTACAAATTAGGAGAACCCTCCAAAGTCCCTGAGGCCATCCCAATAGTGTAGGTCGCCCGGGACAAAAAAGGGCGGTTGATACCAGCTGAGCATTTTCCTCCACTCATCTACCTCCACTCATACCAAGAAGATTGAACCAGACAGGACCCGAGGCCATTATCGGATCCATTGCTTTGGTTTACAGGCATGTCTCCTCAAAAGCCTGGATTCCAATACCAGCAGAGGGGATTTCCTGAGGCACCCATCAGAACAAATCTCGTCTCCACAAGGAAACTTGTGCATGGGAGCTATGCCAAAGCTTAGGAGAATACTTCAGGGTCCCGGTGCCACCTCCCCATTCCAAGGCCCTCATGGACAAAAACACACATTAGGACCCATCCTCTGGAAAGTGCATTTCAACTCAGCCACCCCGGTTGCTCCCGCAGATCCATTAGATCTAAACTGTCTTGTTGCTAGGAGACAATTGGAAGGCGAGGCAGACTTCCCAGGCATCCATCCTCGAATGGTGCTCTGGAGTCATTCCATATGGGATGTCCTGGAGCTGTCCAACAGGTCTCAATTGTCCCGCAGAAGGAATCCTTGAAGGGGGCATCCCACATCTCCCAACGTGGAAAACCTACATGGCCTCGAGATTCCGCTCCCTTCATGAAGGGGCCGTCATGCACAGAAACTCCAACCTGAGCCAACGTCGGATCCTCGCCCTGACTTCAGATGCATGAGATATTGGTTCAGATCTGCAGGGGGTACCTGCCGTGCCCTCACCCTGAATCCGAAGTCTAGCTTGTGTTCTCAGACTTCCGTCCTCACTCTCCTGGCCCCGAAGCCCTCATGTTTGGCAATTCCGGACCGACAATGAAGCACTCTGCCTACCTCTAGAAAAAATATATTGCCTAATGAGCTGACCAGGCAGCTTAAATGAAGATAAACCTACACGGCACTCGAATGTACCCAAATTATATAGTCTAACCTGGGCACTAATGCACTGTCTGACACAACCTGAGCCCGGACCTGCTGACTAACACCCAGACAGCAAACCGCACCCTGAGCACACAGGCCCGCCCTGGCCTTAGGTCATCATCTCTTCCCTACCTCAGTTTTCAGGCTTCAGAACCTAGACCTTATCTCCAATCACTGCCCACGGGTGACTTTGATGCAGAAATCAGAAGTCTCCTGACCCATGGCAAGAAACCTTGTGGTTGGCATGTTGTCCAACGTTCAGTGTAGGAGAAAACAGCATTCACCCTGAGGCCCCGCCCATTCTTGAGTGCTACGAGAGCATAAAGACGCATTGTGACCTCAGCGTGAGTCCTGTCCTCTAGTAAGTACTGTCAGTGGCTGGACCATTAGATGTCATAATGGGCTTGACATGTCCCTAGTCCCCAATTTTTAACCAGATTTCTGGTTGTCCAGTCGCCCCACCCCAGGGCTCTACTCTGGAATCCCTCATTTGGTGGGACATCTGAGGTTGAAAAACAAAATGAAACAAATCGACAACAACAACAAAAAAACGGACTTCTTCCATCACCAGAATGACCGCAAACTCTTTGGACGGGCCCGAACCCCCAGAGAGTATGACTCGTCCATTTCCCATGATGTCACCCAGCAATTTCACGACCATGAGTGACACGATATCCAGAGACAAAAACTTGAGCAAGAGCCTCACACTCGCCCTTTTTTCATATCCCGAAGTGTTCTCCTCATGGTCTGTAGATCAGTCCTGCCATACCTATGACCCAAAACATAAGCCAAGTTTGTATTTTCAGACAACTGTCCAAACAGCTCTGGCCTACACACCCTACAGGCTCAGGGCCCTGGAGCCAAACCTGAGGACTGTACTTGCCCTCTCCAAGGGAATTGTATGTGCCCATTCCAATGGCCACAACCCTACTAATAGGATAACCTCCAAAGTCCCTGAGGCCATCCCAATAGTTGTGGCTTCCCAGGACCAACAGGGGCAATCTGAGCCCATCTGAGCACCTACCTGCACTCAGAACCGTAGACTGATGTCCCCAGAGGTAAAAAGGAACAAACAGGCTTCTAGGCACTAATCGGATCCATTGCTTTGGTTTCCAGGAAACTCTCCTCAGAGGCCTGGATTTCAATACCAGCATATGGCTGTTTCTTGACTCACCCATCAGAACAAATCTCATCTACACTTGGGAAACATGCACGTTGGAGCTGTGTCAAAGCCTCTGTTTAGGAGAACCCTTCAGGGCCCCATGGCCACCGCTTCATTCCAAGGTCTCCATAGACACAGAAACATATTAGGACACATCCACAGGAGAGTCCATTTCAACTCAGCCTCCTCGGTTGCCCCCCACATCCAGCAGATCTAACCTGTCTTGTTGCTTGGAGACAATTGGAATGCGAGGTGGGCTACCCAGCCATCCATCCTTAGAACCCTGCTCGGAATCGTTGGCCTGGAGCCAACCAACAGGTCTCAATTGTCCTGCAGAAGAATCTTTGCAGTTTGGAGCTTCTCACAACTCCCATCGTGGGAAAACAACCATGTCCTCGTGATCCAAACCCCTTCAAGAAAGGGCCATCAGGGCAGAAAGTCCAACCTGAGCGATCGTCTGATCCTTGCCCTGACTTCAGATGCACGAGATCTCTATTGAGGTCTGTACATTGTGCCTGCCATATCCTCACCCAGAAACCTAGGCCTAGCTTGGGTTCTCAGACTCTGTCCTCAGACTACTGGCCCACAAGCCCTCCAGTTTGGCAATCCAGAACTACAATGCCGCACTCTGCCTGCCCTACAGAAGTAAAACATTGCCCTCAGGGCTACCCCGAAACCCCAAATGAGGATCAACCTGCACGCCAATCGGCTGTACCCCAAACATATAGGCTGACCTGGGCACTATTTCCCCTTCTGACCCAGCCTGAGCCTGGACCTCCTGGTCCCACCCAGACAGCTGGCCGCACACTGAGCACATCGGACCCGCCATGGCCATAGGTCGTCATCTCTTCCCAACTTCGGTTTTCAGGCTCCAGAACCTAGACCTTATCTCCAACCACTGCCCAGGGTTGAAAATGATGCAGAAATCAGAACTCTTTCCCCATGGCAAGAAACCTTGTGGTTGGCATGTTGTCCAACGTTCAGTGTAGTTGAAACAAGCATGGCCCATGAGGCCCAGCCCATGCTTGCGGGCCACATTGGTCACAAACACACATTGTGACCCTGAGCCTGAGCCCAGTCCTCAGGTAAGGCCTCTCAGGGCCTATATGAAGAGACAGCATATTGGGCTTGCCATGCCCCTAGGCCCCAATTTTTAACCATAGTTCGGGGTGTACCTTCACTCTTCCCCTGGGCTCTGCTTTGGAATTCCTCTTTTGGTGGGATACCAGAGGTAACAAACCTGAAAGGAGTCCTCCCATCCCACAGATTGACGAAAAATAATTGGGATCGAGCCAAATCCACAGAGAGGAAGATTCGTCCATGGCCCATGAGACCTCCCCAACATTCCACGGCCATCGCTGAAACAAAATCCAGAGGTAAAAGCCTGAGCAAGCGACTCAGACTCGCTCATTCTTCATATCCTGAAGAGTTCTTCTCATGGTTTGTAGATCGGGCGTGCCATACCTACGTCCCCAAACTTAAGCTGAGTTTGTGTTTTCAGTCTTCTGTCCTCAAAGTCCTGGGCCACACTCCCTCCAGGCTGGGGCCCCTGGAGCCACACATTAGGACTGCCCCCACCCAATCCATGGGAATTCTGCCCATTCCATTGTCAAAAATCGTACAAATTAGGAGAACCCTCCAAAGTCCCTGAGGCCATCCCAATAGTGTACGTCGCCCGGGACAAAAAAGGGCGGTTGATACCAGCTGAGCATCTTCCTCCACTCATCTACCTCCACTCATACCAAGAAGATTGAACCAGACAGGACCCGAGGCCATTATCGGATCCATTGCTTTGGTTTACAGGCATGTCTCCTCAAAAGCCTGGATTCCAATACCAGCAGAGGGGATTTCCTGAGGCACCCATCAGAACAAATCTCGTCTCCACAAGGAAACTTGTGCATGGGAGCTATGCCAAAGCTTAGGAGAATACTTCAGGGTCCCGGTGCCACCTCCCCATTCCAACGCCCACATGGACACAAACACACATTAGGACCCATCCTCTGGAAAGTGCATTTCAACTCAGCCACCCCGGTTGCTCCCGCAGATCCATTAGATCTAAACTGTCTTGTTGCTAGGAGACAATTGGAAGGCGAGGCGGACTTCCCAGGCATCCATCCTCGAATGGTGCTCTGGAGTCATTCCATATGGGATGTCCTGGAGCTGTCCAACAGGTCTCAATTGTCCCGCAGAAGGAATCCTTGAAGGGGGCATCCCACATCTCCCAACGTGGAAAACCTCCATGGCCTCGAGATTCCGCTCCCTTCATGAAGGGGCCGTCATGCACAGAAACTCCAACCTGAGCCAACGTCGGATCCTCGCCCTGACTTCAGATGCATGAGATATTGGTTCAGATCTGCAGGGGGTACCTGCCGTGCCCTCACCCTGAATCCGAAGTCTAGCTTGTGTTCTCAGACTTCCGTCCTCACTCTCCTGGCCCCGAAGCCCTCATGTTTGGCAATTCCGGACCGACAATGAAGCACTCTGCCTGCCCTGTAGAAAAAATATATTGCCTAATGAGCTGACCAGGCAGCTTAAATGAAGATAAACCTACACGGCACTCGAATGTACCCAAATTATATAGTCTAACCTGGGCACTAATGCACTGTCTGACACAACCTGAGCCCGGACCTGCTGACCAACACCCAGACAGCTGACCGCACCCTTAGCACATCAGACCCGCCCTGGCCTTAGGTCATCATCTCTTCCCTACCTCAGTTTTCAGGCTTCAGAACCTAGACCTTATCTCCAATCACTGCCCACGGGTGACTTTGATGCAGAAATCAGAAGTCTTCCTGACCCATGGCAAGAAACCTTGTGGTTGGCATGTTGTCCAACGTTCAGTGTAGGACAAACCAGCATTCACCCTGAGGCCCCGCCCATTCTTGAGTGCGACGAAAGCATAAAGACGCATTGTGACCTCAGCGTGAGTCCTGTCCTCTAGTAAGTCCTCTCAGTGGCTGGACCATTAGATGTCATAATGGGCTTGACATGTCCCTAGTCCCCAATTTTTAACCAGATTTCTGGTTGTCCAGTCGCCCCACCCCAGGGCTCTACTCTGGAATCCCTCATTTGGTGGGACATCTGAGGTTGAAAAACAAAATGAAACAAATCGACAACAACAACAAAAAAACGGACTTCTTCCATCCCCAGAATGACCCCAAACTCTTTGGACGGGACCGAACCCCCAGAGAGTAAGACTCGTCCATTTCCCATGAAGTCACCCGGCAATTTCACGACCATGAGTGACACGATATCCAGAGACAAAAACTTGAGCAAGAGCCTCACACTCGCCCTTTTTTCATATCCCGAAGTGTTCTCCTCATGGTCTGTAGATCAGTCCTGCCATACCTATGACCCAAAACATAAGCCGAGTTTGTATTTTCAGACAACTGTCCAAACAGCTCTGGCCTACACACCCTACAGGCTCAGGGCCCTGGAGCCAAACCTGAGGACTGTACTTGCCCTCTCCAAGGGAATTGTATGTGCCCATTCCAATGGCCACAACCCTACTAATAGGATAACCTCCAAAGTCCCTGAGGCCATCCCAATAGTTGTGGCTTCCCAGGACAAACAGGGGCAATCTGAGCTCATCTGAGCACCTACCTGCACTCAGACCCGTAGACTGATGTCCCCAGAGGTAAAAATGAACGAACAGGCCCCTAGGCACTAATCGGATCCATTGCTTTGGTTTCCAGGAAACTCTCCTCAGAGGCCTGGATTTTAATACCAGCATATGGCTGTTTCTTGACTCACCCATCAGAACAAATCTCATCTACACTTGGGAAACATGCACGTTGGAGCTGAGTCAAAGCCTCTGTTTAGGAGAACCCTTCAGGGCCCCATGGCCACCGCTTCATTCCAAGGTCTCCATAGACACAAAAACATATTAGGACACATCCACAGGAGAGTCCATTTCAACTCAGCCTCCTCGGTTGCCCCCCACATCCAGCAGATCTAACCTGTCTTGTTGCTTGGAGACAATTGGAATGCGATGTGGGCTACCCAGCCATCCATCCTTAGAACCCTGCTCGGAATCGTTGGCCTGGAGCCAACCAACAGGTCTCAATTGTCCTGCAGAAGAATCTTTGCAGTTTGGAGCTTCTCACAACTCCCATCGTGGGAAAACCCCCATGTCCTCGTGATCCAAACCCCTTCAAGAAAGGGCCATCAGGGCAGAAAGTCCAACCTGAGCGATCGTCTGATCCTTGCCCTGACTTCAGATGCACGAGATCTCTATTGAGGTCTGTAGATTGTGCCTGCCATATCCTCATCCAGAAACCTAGGCCTAGCTTGGGTTCTCAGACTCCGTCCTCAGACTACTGTCCCACAAGCCCTCCAGTTGGGCAATCCAGAACTACAATGCCGCACTCTGCCTGCCCTACAGAAGTAAAATATTGCCCTCAGAGCTACCTCGAAACCCCAAATGAGGATCAACCTGCATGCCAATCGGCTGTACCCCAAACATATAGGCTGACCTGGGCACTATTTCCCCTTCTGACCCAGCCTGAGCCTGGACCTCCTAGTCCCACCCAGACAGCTGGCCGCACACTGAGCATATCAGACCCGCCATGGCCTTAGGTCGTCATCTCTTCCCAACTGCGGTTTTCAGGCTCCAGAACCTAGACCTTATCTCCAACCACTGCCCAGGGTTGAAAATGATGCAGAAATCAGAACGCTTTCCCCATGGCAAGAAACCTTGTGCTTGGCATGTTGTCCAACGTTCAGTGTAGTTGAAACAAGCGTGGCCCATGAGGCCCAGCCCATGCTTGCGGGCCACATTGGTCACAAACACACATTGTGACCCTGAGCCTGAGCCCAGTCCTCAGGTAAGGCCTCTCAGGGCCTATATGAAGAGACAGCATATTGGGCTTGCCATGCCCCCAGGCACCAATTTTAAAACATAGTTCGGGGTGTCCCTTCACTCTTCCCCAGGGCTCTGTTTTGGAATTCCTCTTCTGGGGGGACAGCAGAGGTAACAAACCTGAAAGGAGTCCTCCCATCACACAGATTGACGAAAAACTATTGGGATCGGGCCAAATCCACAGAGAGGAAGATTCGTCCATGGCCCATGAGACCACCCAACATTCCACGGCCATCGCTGAAACAAAATCCAGAGACAAAAGCCTGAGCAAGCGCCTCAGACTCGCTCATTCTTCATATCCTGAAGAGTTCTTCTCATGGTTTGTAGATCGGGCGTGCCATACCTACGTCAGCAAACTTAAGCTGAGTTTGTGTTTTCAGTCTTCTGTCCTCAAAGTCCTGGGCCACACTCCCTCCAGGCTGGGGCCCTTGGAGCCACACATTAGGACTGCCCCCACCCAATCCATGGGAATTCTGCCCATTCCATTGTCAAAAATCGTACAAATTAGGAGAACCCTCCAAAGTCCCTGAGGCCATCCCAATAGTGTAGGTCGCCCGGGACAAAAAAGGGCGGTTGATACCAGCTGAGCATCTTCCTCCACTCATCTACCTCCACTCATACCAAGAAGATTGAACCAGACAGGACCCGAGGCCATTATCGGATCCATTGCTTTGGTTTACAGGCATGTCTCCTCAAAAGCCTGGATTCCAATACCAGCAGAGGGGATTTCCTGAGGCACCCATCAGAACAAATCTCGTCTCCACAAGGAAACTTGTGCATGGGAGCTATGCCAAAGCTTAGGAGAATACTTCAGGGTCCCGGTGCCACCTCCCCATTCCAAGGCCCTCATGGACAAAAACACACATTAGGACCCATCCTCTGGAAAGTGCATTTCAACTCAGCCACCCCGGTTGCTCCCGCAGATCCATTAGATCTAAACTGTCTTGTTGCTAGGAGACAATTGGAAGGCGAGGCAGACTTCCCAGGCATCCATCCTCGAATGGTGCTCTGGAGTCATTCCATATGGGATGTCCTGGAGCTGTCCAACAGGTCTCAATTGTCCCGCAGAAGGAATCCTTGAAGGGGGCCTCCCACATCTCCCAACGTGGAAAACCTCCATGGCCTCGAGATTCCGCTCCCTTCATGAAGGGGCCGTCATGCACAGAAACTCCAACCTGAGCCAACGTCGGATCCTCGCCCTGACTTCAGATGCATGAGTTATTGGTTCAGATCTGCAGGGGGTACCTGCCGTGCCCTCACCCTGAATCCGAAGTCTAGCTTGTGTTCTCAGACTTCCGTCCTCACTCTCCTGGCCCCGAAGCCCTCATGTTTGGCAATTCCGGACCGACAATGAAGCACTCTGCCTACCTCTAGAAAAAATATATTGCCTAATGAGCTGACCAGGCAGCTTAAATGAAGATAAACCTACACGGCACTCGAAAGTACTCAAATTATATAGTCTAACCTGGGCACTAATGCACTGTCTGACACAACCTGAGCCCGGACCTGCTGACTAACACCCAGACAGCTGACCGCACCCTGAGCACATCAGACCCGCCCTGGCCTTAGGTCATCATCTCTTCCCTACCTCAGTTTTCAGGCTTCAGAACCTAGACCTTATCTCCAATCACTGCCCACGGGTGATTTTGATGCAGAAATCAGAAGTCTTCCTGACCCATGGCAAGAAACCTTGTGGTTGGCATGTTGTCCAACGTTCAGTGTAGGAGAAAACAGCATTCACCCTGAGGCCCCGCCCATTCTTGAGTGCGACGAGAGCATAAAGACGCATTGTGACCTCAGCGTGAGTCCTGTCCTCTAGTAAGTACTCTCAGTGGCTGGACCATTAGATGTCATAATGAGCTTGACATGTCCCTAGTCCCCAATTTTTAACCAGATTTCTGGTTGTCCAGTCGCCCCACCCCAGGGCTCTACTCTGGAATCCCTCATTTGGTGGGACATCTGAGGTTGAAAAACAAAATGAAACAAATCGACAACAACAACAAAAAAACGGACTTCTTCCATCACCAGAATGACCGCAAACTCTTTGGACGGGCCCGAACCCCCAGAGAGTATGACTCGTCCATTTCCCATGATGTCACCCGGCAATTTCACGACCATGAGTGACACGATATCCAGAGACAAAAACTTGAGCAAGAGCCTCACACTCGCCCTTTTTTCATATCCCGAAGTGTTCTCCTCATGGTCTGTAGATCAGTCCTGCCATACCTATGACCCAAAACATAAGCCAAGTTTGTATTTTCAGACAACTGTCCAAACAGCTCTGGCCTACACACCCTACAGGCTCAGGGCCCTGGAGCCAAACCTGAGGACTGTACTTGCCCTCTCCAAGGGAATTGTATGTGCCCATTCCAATGGCCACAACCCTACTAATAGGATAACCTCCAAAGTCCCTGAGGCCATCCCAATAGTTGTGGCTTCCCAGGACAAACAGGGGCAATCTGAGCCCATCTGAGCACCTACCTGCACTCAGACCCGTAGACTGATGTCCCCAGAGGTAAAAAGGAACAAACAGGCTTCTAGGCACTAATCGGATCCATTGCTTTGGTTTCCAGGAAACTCTCCTCAAAGGCCTGGATTTCAATACCAGCATATGGCTGTTTCTTGACTCACCCATCAGAACAAATCTCATCTACACTTGGGAAACATGCACGTTGGAGCTGAGTCAAAGCCTCTGTTTAGGAGAACCCTTCAGGGCCCCATGGCCACCGCTTCATTCCAAGGTCTCCATAGACACAAAAACATATTAGGACACATCCACAGGAGAGTCCATTTCAACTCAGCCTCCTCGGTTGCCCCCCACATCCAGCAGATCTAACCTGTCTTGTTGCTTGGAGACAATTGGAATGCGAGGTGGGCTACCCAGCCATCCATCCTTAGAACCCTGCTCGGAAACGTTGGCCTGGAGCCAACCAACAGGTCTCAATTGTCCTGCAGAAGAATCTTTGCAGTTTGGAGCTTCTCACAACTCCCATCGTGGGAAAACCCCCATGTCCTCGTGATCCAACCCCCTTCAAGAAAGGGCCATCAGGGCAGAAAGTCCAACCTGAGCGATCGTCTGATCCTTGCCCTGACTTCAGATGCACGAGATCTCGATTGAGGTCTGTAGATTGTGCCTGCCATATCCTCACCCAGAAACCTAGGCCTAGCTTGGGTTCTCAGACTCCGTCCTCAGACTACTGGCCCACAAGCCCTCCAGTTTGGCAATCCAGAACTACAATGCCGCACTCTGCCTGCCCTACAGAAGTAAAACATTGCCCTCAGGGCTACCCCGAAACCCCAAATGAGGATCAACCTGCACGCCAATCGGCTGTACCCCAAACATAGAGGCTGACCTGGGCACTATTTCCCCTTCTGACCCAGCCTGAGCCTGGACCTCCTGGTCCCACCCAGACAGCTGGCCGCACACTGAGCACATCGGACCCGCCATGGCCTTAGGTCGTCATCTCTTCCCAACTTCGGTTTTCAGGCTCCAGAACCTAGACCTTATCTCCAACCACTGCCCAGGGTTGAAAATGATGCAGAAATCAGAACTCTTTCCCCATGGCAAGAAACCTTGTGGTTGGCATGTTGTCCAACGTTCAGTGTAGTTGAAACAAGCGTGGCCCATGAGGCCCAGCCCATGCTTGCGGGCCACATTGGTCACAAACACACATTGTGACCCTGAGCCTGAGCCCAGTCCTCAGGTAAGGCCTCTCAGGGCCTATATGAAGAGACAGCATATTGGGCTTGCCATGCCCCTAGGCCCCAATTTTTAACCATAGTTCGGGGTGTCCCTTCACTCTTCCCCTGGGCTCTGCTTTGGAATTCCTCTTTTGGTGGGATACCAGAGGTAACAAACCTGAAAGGAGTCCTCCCATCCCACAGATTGACGAAAAACAATTGGGATCGAGCCAAATCCACAGAGAGGAAGATTCGTCCATGGCCCATGAGACCTCCCCAACATTCCACGGCCATCGCTGAAACAAAATCCAGAGGTAAAAGCCTGAGCAAGCGACTCAGACTCGCTCATTCTTCATATCCTGAAGAGTTCTTCTCATGGTTTGTAGATCGGTCGTGCCATACCTACGTCCCCAAGCTTAAGCTGAGTTTGTGTTTTCAGTCTTCTGTCCTCAAAGTCCTGGGCCACACTCCCTCCAGGCTGGGGCCCCTGGAGCCACACATTAGGACTGCCCCCACCCAATCCATGGGAATTCTGCCCATTCCATTGTCAAAAATCGTACAAATTAGGAGAACCCTCCAAAGTCCCTTAGGCCATCCCAATAGTGTAGGTCGCCCGGGACAAAAAAGGGCGGTTGATACCAGCTGAGCATCTTCCTCCACTCATCTACCTCCACTCATACCAAGAAGATTGAACCAGACAGGACCCGAGGCCATTATCGGATCCATTGCTTTGGTTTACAGGCATGTCTCCTCAAAAGCCTGGATTCCAATACCAGCAGAGGGGATTTCCTGAGGCACCCATCAGAACAAATCTCGTCTCCACAAGGAAACTTGTGCATGGGAGCTATGCCAAAGCTTAGGAGAATACTTCAGGGTCCCGGTGCCACCTCCCCATTCCAATGCCCACATGGACACAAACACACATTAGGACCCATCCTCTGGAAAGTGCATTTCAACTCAGCCACCCCGGTTGCTCCCGCAGATCCATTAGATCGAAACTGTCTTGTTGCTAGGAGACAATTGGAAGGCGAGGCGGACTTCCCAGGCATCCATCCTCGAATGGTGCTCTGGAGTCATTCCATATGGGATGTCCTGGAGCTGTCCAACAGGTCTCAATTGTCCCGCAGAAGGAATCCTTGAAGGGGGCATCCCACATCTCCCAACGTGGAAAACCTCCATGGCCTCGAGATTCCGCTCCCTTCATGAAGGGGCCGTCATGCACAGAAACTCCAACCTGAGCCAACGTCGGATCCTCGCCCTGACTTCAGATGCATGAGATATTGGTTCAGATCTGCAGGGGGTACCTGCCGTGCCCTCACCCTGAATCCGAAGTCTAGCTTGTGTTCTCAGACTTCCGTCCTCACTCTCCTGGCCCCGAAGCCCTCATGTTTGGCAATTCCGGACCGACAATGAAGCACTCTGCCTGCCCTCTAGAAAAAATATATTGCCTAATGAGCTGACCAGGCAGCTTAAATGAAGATAAACCTACACGGCACACGAATGTACCCAAATTATATAGTCTAACCTGGGCACTAATGCACTGTCTGACACAACCTGAGCCCGGACCTGCTGACCAACACCCAGACAGCTGACCGCACCCTAAGCACATCAGACCCGCCCTGGCCTTAGGTCATCATCTCTTCCCTACCTCAGTTTTCAGGCTTCAGAACCTAGACCTTATCTCCAATCACTGCCCACGGGTGACTTTGATGCAGAAATCAGAAGTCTTCCTGACCCATGGCAAGAAACCTTGTGGTTGGCATATTGTCCAACGTTCAGTGTAGGACAAACCAGCATTCACCCTGAGGCCCCGCCCATTCTTGAGTGCGACGAGAGCATAAAGACGCATTGTGACCTCAGCGTGAGTCCTGTCCTCTAGTAAGTCCTCTCAGTGGCTGGACCATTAGATGTCATAATGGGCTTGACATGTCCCTAGTCCCCAATTTTTAACCAGATTTCTGGTTGTCCAGTCGCCCCACCCCAGGGCTCTACTCTGGAATCCCTCATTTGGTGGGACATCTGAGGTTGAAAAACAAAATGAAACAAATCGACAACAACAACAAAAAAACGGACTTCTTCCATCCCCAGAATGACCCCAAACTCTTTGGACGGGCCCGAACCCCCAGAGAGTAAGACTCGTCCATTTCCCATGAAGTCACCAGGCAATTTCACGACCATGAGTGACACGATATCCAGAGACAAAAACTTGAGCAAGAGCCTCACACTCGCCCTTTTTTCATATCCCGAAGTGTTCTCCTCATGGTCTGTAGATCAGTCCTGCCATACCTATGACCCAAAACATAAGCCGAGTTTGTATTTTCAGACAACTGTCCAAACAGCTCTGGCCTACACACCCTACAGGCTCAGGGCCCTGGAGCCAAACCTGAGGACTGTACTTGCCCTCTCCAAGGGAATTGTATGTGCCCATTCCAATGGCCACAACCCTACTAATAGGATAACCTCCAAAGTCCCTGAGGCCATCCCAATAGTTGTGGCTTCCCAGGACAAACAGGGGCAATCTGAGCCCATCTGAGCACCTACCTGCACTCAGACCCGTAGACTGATGTCCCCAGAGGTAAAAAGGAACGAACAGGCCCCTAGGCACTAATCGGATCCATTGCTTTGGTTTCCAGGAAACTCTCCTCAGAGGCCTGGATTTCAATACCAGCATATGGCTGTTTCTTGACTCACCCATCAGAACAAATCTCATCTACACTTGGGAAACATGCACGTTGGAGCTGAGTCAAAGCCTCTGTTTAGGAGAACCCTTCAGGGCCCCATGGCCACCGCTTCATTCCAAGGTCTCCATAGACACAAAAACATATTAGGACACATCCACAGGAGAGTCCATTTCAACTCAGCCTCCTCGGTTGCCCCCCACATCCAGCAGATCTAACCTGTCTTGTTGCTTGGAGACTATTGGAATGCGAGGTGGGCTACCCAGCCATCCATCCTTAGAACCCTGCTCGGAGTCGTTGGCCTGGAGCCAACCAACAGGTCTCAATTGTCCTGCAGAAGAATCTTTGCAGTTTGGAGCTTCTCACAACTCCCATCGTGGGAAAACCCCCATGTCCTCGTGATCCAACCCCCTTCAAGAAAGGGCCATCAGGGCAGAAAGTCCAACCTGAGCGATCGTCTGATCCTTGCCCTGACTTCAGATGCACGAGAACTCTATTGAGGTCTGTAGATTGTGCCTGCCATATCCTCACCCAGAAACCTAGGCCTAGCTTGGGTTCTCAGACTCCGTCCTCAGACTACTGGCCCACAAGCCCTCCAGTTTGGCAATCCAGAACTACAATGCCGCACTCTGCCTGCCCTACAGAGGTAAAACATTGCCCTCAGGGCTACCCCGAAACCCCAAATGAGGATCAACCTGCACGCCAATCGGCTGTACCCCAAACATATACGCTGACCTGGGCACTATTTCCCCTTCTGACCCAGCCTGAGCCTGGACCTCCTGGTCCCACCCAGACAGCAGGCCGCACACTGAGCACATCGGACCCGCCATGGCCTTAGGTCGTCATCTCTTCCCAACTGCGGTTTTCAGGCTCCAGAACCTAGACGTTATCTCCAACCACTGCCCAGGGTTGAAAATGATGCAGTAATCAGAACTCTTTCCCCATGGCAAGAAACCTTGTGCTTGGCATGTTGTCCAACGTTCAGTGTAGTTGAAACAAGCGTGGCCCATGAGGCCCAGCCCATGCTTGCGGGCCACATTGGTCACAAACACACATTGTGACCCTCAGCCTGAGCCCAGTCCTCAGGTAAGGCCTCTCAGGGCCTATATGAAGAGACAGCATATTGGGCTTGCCATGCCCCTAGGCCCCAATTTTTAACCATAGTTCGGGGTGTCCCTTCACTCTTCCCCTGGGCTCTGCTTTGGAATTCCTCTTTTGGTGGGACACCAGAGGTAACAAACCTGAAAGGAGTCCTCCCATCCCACAGATTGACGAAAAACAATTGGGATCGGGCCACATCCACAGAGAGGAAGATTCGTCCATGGCCCATGAGACCTCCCCAACATTCCACGGCCATCGCTGAAACAAAATCCAGAGACAAAAGCCTGAGCAAGCGCCTCAGACTCGCTCATTCTTCATATCCTGAAGAGTTCTTCTCATGGTTTGTAGATCGGGCGTGCCATACCTACGTCCCCAAACTTAAGCTGAGTTTGTGTTTTCAGTCTTCTGTCCTCAAAGTCCTGGGCCACACTCCCTCCAGGCTGGGGCCCCTGGAGCCACACATTAGGACTGCCCCCACCCAATCCATGGGAATTCTGCCCATTCCATTGTCAAAAATCGTACAAATTAGGAGAACCCTCCAAAGTCCCTGAGGCCATCCCAATAGTGTAGGTCGCCCGGGACAAAAAAGGGCGGTTGATACCAGTTGAGCATCTTCCTCCACTCATCTACCTCCACTCATACCAAGAAGATTGAACCAGACAGGACCCGAGGCCATTATCAGATCCATTGCTTTGGTTTACAGGCATGTCTCCTCAAAAGCCTGGATTCCAATACCAGCAGAGGGGATTTCCTGAGGCACCCATCAGAACAAATCTCGTCTCCACAAGGAAACTTGTGCATGGGAGCTATGCCAAAGCTTAGGAGAATACTTCAGGGTCCCGGTGCCACCTCCCCATTCCAAGGCCCTCATGGACACAAACACACGTTAGGACCCATCCTCTAAAAAGTGCATTTCAACTCAGCCACCCCGGTTGCTCCCGCAGATCCATTAGATCTAAACTGTCTTGTTGCTAGGAGACAATTGGAAGGCGAGGCGGACTTCCCAGGCATCCATCCTCGAATGGTGCTCTGGAGTCATTCCATATGGGATGTCCTGGAGCTGTCCAACAGGTCTCAATTGTCCCGCAGAAGGAATCCTTGAAGGGGGCATCCCACATCTCCCAACGTGGAAAACCTCCATGGCCTCGAGATTCTGCTCCCTTCATGAAGGGGCCGTCATGCACAGAAACTCCAACCTGAGCCAACGTCGGATCCTCGCCCTGACTTCAGATGCATGAGATATTGGTTCAGATCTTCAGGGGGTACCTGCCGTGCCCTCACCCTGAATCCGAAGTCTAGCTTGTGTTCTCAGACTTCCGTCCTCACTCTCCTGGCCCCGAAGCCCTCATGTTTGGCAATTCCGGACCGACAATGAAGCACTCTGCCTGCCCTCTATAAAAAATATATTGCCTAATGAGTAGCCCAGGCAGCTTAAATGAGGATAAACCTACACGGCACTCAAATGGACCCAAATTATATAGTCTAACCTGGGCACTAATGCACTGTCTGACACAACCTGAGCCCGGACCTGCTGACCAACACCCAGACAGCTGACCGCACGCTGAGCACATCAGACCCGCCATGGCCTTAGGTCATCATCTCTTCCCTACCTCAGTTTTCAGGCTTCAGAACCTAGACCTTATCTCCAATCACTGCCCACGGGTGACTGTGATGCAGAAATCAGAACTCTTCCTGACCCATGGCAAGAAACCTTGTGGTTGGCATGTTGTCCAACGTTCAGTGTAGGAGAAACCAGCATTCTCCCTGAGGCCCCGCCCATTCTTGAGTGCGAGGAGAGCATAAACACGCATTGTGACCTCAGGGTGAGTCCTGTCCTCTAGTAAGTCCTCTCAGTGGCTGGACCATTAGATGTCATAATGGGCTTGACATGTCCCTAGTCCCCAATTTTTAACCAGATTTCTGGTTGTCCAGTCTCCCCACCCCAGGGCTCTCCTCTGGAATCCCTCATTTGGTGGGACATCTGAGGTTGAAAAACAAAATGAAACAAATCGACAACAACAACAAAAAAACGGACTGCTTCCATCCCCAGAATGACCCCAAACTCTTTGGACGGGACCGAACCCCCAGAGAGTAAGACTCGTCCATTTCCCATGAAGTCACCCGGCAATTTCACGACCATGAGTGACACGATATCCAGAGACAAAAACTTGAGCAAGAGCCTCACACTCGCCCTTTTTTCATATCCCGAAGTGTTCTCCTCATGGTCTGTAGATCAGTCCTGCCATACCTATGACCCAAAACATAAGCCGAGTTTGTGTTTTCAGACAACTGTCCAAACAGCTCTGGCCTACACACCCTACAGGCTCAGGGCCCTGGAGCCAAACCTGAGGACTGTACTTGCCCTCTCCAAGGGAATTGTATGTGCCCATTCCAATGGCCACAACCCTACTAGTAGGATAACCTCCAAAGTCCCTGAGGCCATCCCAAGAGTTGTGGCTTCCCAGGACAAACAGGGGCAATCTGAGCCCTACTGAGCACCTACCTGCACTCAGACCCGTAGACTGATGTCCCCAGAGGTAAAAAGGTACGAACAGGCCCCTAGGCACTAATCGGATCCATTGCTTTGGTTTCCAGGCTTCTCTCCTCAGAGGCCTGGATTTCAATACCAGCATATGGCTGTTTCTTGACTCACCCATCAGAACAAATCTCATCTACACATGGGAAAATGCACGTTGGAGCTGTGTCAAAGCCTCTGTTTAGGAGAACCCTTCAGGGCCCCAGGGCCACCGCTTCATTCCAAGGTATCCATAGACACAAAAACATATTAGGACACATCCACAGGAGAGTCCATTTCAACTCAGCCTCCTCGGTTGCCCCCCACATCCAGCAGATCTAACCTGTCTTGTTGCTTGGAGACTATTGGAATGCGAGGTGGGCTACCCAGCCATCCATCCTTAGAACCCTGCTCGGAGTCGTTGGCCTGGAGCCAACCAACAGGTCTCAATTGTCCTGCAGAAGAATCTTTGCAGTTTGGAGCTTCTCACAACTCCCATCGTGGGAAAACCCCCATGTCCTCGTGATCCAACCCCCTTCAAGAAAGGGCCATCAGGGCAGAAAGTCCAACCTGAGCGATCGTCTGATCCTTGCCCTGACTTCAGATGCACGAGATCTCGATTGAGGTCTGTTGACTGTGCCTGCCATATCCTCACCCAGAAACCTAGGCCTAGCTTGGGTTCTCAGACTCCGTCCTCAGACTACTGGCCCACAAGCCCTCCAGTTTGGCAATCCAGAACTACAATTCCGCACTCTGCCTGCCCTACAGAAGTAAAATATTGCCCTCAGGGCTACCCCGAAACCCCAAATGAGGATCAACCTGCAGGCCATTCGGCTGTACCCCAAACATATAGGCTGACCTCGGCACTATTTCCCCTTCTGACCCAGCCTGAGCCTGGACCTCCTGGTCCCACCCAGACAGCTGGCCGCACACTGAGCACATCGGACCCGCCATGGCCTTAGGTCGTCATCTCTTCCCAACTGCGGTTTTCAGGCTCCAGAACCTAGACCTTATCTCCAACCACTGCCCAGGGTTGAAAATGATGCAGAAATCAGAACTCTTTCCCCATGGCAAGAAACCTTGTGCTTGGCATGTTGTCCAACGTTCAGTGTAGTTGAAACAAGCGTGGCCCATGAGGCCCAGCCCATGCTTGCGGGCCACATTGGTCACAAACACACATTGTGACCCTCAGCCTGAGCCCAGTCCTCAGGTAAGGCCTCTCAGGGCCTATATGAAGAGACAGCATATTGGGCTTGCCATGCCCCTAGGCCCCAATTTTTAACCATAGTTCGGGGTGTCCCTTCACTCTTCCCCAGGGCTCTGCTTTGGAATTCCTCTTTTGGTGGGACACCTGAGGTAACAAACCTGAAAGGAGTCCTCCCATCCCACAGATTGACGAAAAACAATTGGGATCGGGCCAAATCCACAGAGAGGAAGATTCGTCCATTGCCCATGAGACCTCCCCAACATTCCACGGCCATCGCTGAAACAAATCCAGAGACAAAAGCCTGAGCAAGCTCCTCAGACTCGCTCATTCTTCATATCCTGAAGAGTTCTTCTCATGGTTTGTAGATCGGGCGTGCCATACCTACGTCCCCAAACGTAAGCTGAGTTTGTGTTTTCAGTCTTCTGTCCTCAAAGTCCTGGGCCACACTCCCTCCAGGCTGGGGCCCCTGGAGCCACACATTAGGACTGCCCCCTCCCAATCCATGGGAATTCTGCCCATTCCATTGTCAAAAATCGTACAAATTAGGAGAACCCTCCAAAGTCCCTGAGGCCATCCCAATAGTGTAGGTCGCCCAGGACAAAAAAAGGGCCGTTGATACCGGCTGAGCATCTACCTCCACTCATCTACCTCCACTCATACCAAGAAGATTGAACCAGACAGGAACCGAGGCCATTATCGGTTCCATTGCTTTGGTTTACAGGCATGTCTCCTCAAAAGCCTGGATTCCAATACCAGCAGAGGGGATTTCCTGAGGCACCCATCAGAACAAATCTCGTCTCCTATGCCAAAGCTTAGGAGAATACTTCAGGGTCCCGGTGCCACCTCCCCATTCCAAGGCCCTCATGGACACAAACACACGTTAGGACCCATCCTCTGGAAAGTGCATTTCAACTCAGCCACCCCGGTTGCTCCCGCAGATCCATTAGATCTAAACTGTCTTGTTGCTAGGAGACAATTGGAAGGCGAGGCGGACTTCCCAGGCATCCATCCTCGAACGGTGCTCTGGAGTCATTCCATATGGGATGTCCTGGAGCTGTCCAACAGGTCTCAATGTCCCGCAGAAGGAATCCTTGAAGGGGGCATCCAACATCTCCCAACGTGGAAAACCTCCATGGCCTCGAGATTCCGCTCCCTTCATGAAGGGGCCATCATGCACAGAAATTCCAACCTGAGCCAACGTCGGATCCTCGCCCTGACTTCAGATGCAGGAGATATTGGTTCAGATCTGCAGGGGGTACCTGCCGTGCCCTCACCCTGAATCCGAAGTCTAGCTTGTGTTCTCAGACTTCCGTCCTCACTCTCCTGGCCCCGAAGCCCTCAAGTTTGGCAATTCCGGACCGACAATGAAGCACTCTGCCTGCCCTCTAGAAAAAATATATTGCCTAATGAACAGCCCAGGCAGCTTAAATGAGGATAAACCTACACGGCACTCGAATGTACCCAAATTATATAGTCTAACCTGGGCACTAATGCACTGTCTGACACAACCTGAGCCCGGACCTGCTGACCAACACCCAGACAGCTGACCGCACGCTGAGCACATCAGACCCGCCATGGCCTTAGGTCATCATCTCTTCCCTACCTCAGTTTTCAGGCTTCAGAACCTAGACCTTATCTCCAATCACTGCCCACGGGTGACTGTGATGAAGAAATCAGAACTCTTCCTGACCCATGGCAAGAAAACTTGTGGTTGGCATGTTGTCCAACCTTCAGTGTAGGAGAAATCAGCATTCACCCTGAGGCCCCGCCCATTCTTGAGTGCGAGGAGAGCATAAACACGCATTGTGACCTCAGCGTGAGTCCTGTCCTCTAGTAAGTCCTCTCAGTGGCTGGACCATTAGATGTCATAATGGGCTTGACATGTCCCTAGTCCCCAATTTTTAACCAGATTTCTGGTTGTCCAGTCGCCCCACCCCAGGGCTCTACTCTGGAATCCCTCATTTGGTGGGACATTTGAGGTTGAAAAACAAAATGAAACAAATCGACAACAACAACAAAAAAACGGACTTCTTCCATCCCCAGAATGACCCCAAACTCTTGGACGGGACCGAACCCCCAGAGAGTAAGACTCGTCCATTTCCCATGAAGTCACCCGGCAATTTCACGACCATGAGTGACACGATATCCAGAGACAAAAACTTGAGCAAGAGCCTCACACTCGCCCTTTTTTCATATCCCGAAGTGTTCTCCTCATGGTCTGTAGATCAGTCCTGCCATACCTATGACCCAAAACATAAGCCGAGTTTGTGTTTTCAGACAACTGTCCAAACAGCTCTGGCCTACACACCCTACAGGCTCAGGGCCCTGGAGCCAAACCTGAGGACTGTACTTGCCCTCTCCAAGGGAATTGTATGTGCCCATTCCAATGGCCACAACCCTACTAGTAGGATAACCTCCAAAGTCCCTGAGGCCATCCCAAGAGTTGTGGCTTCCCAGGACAAACAGGGGCAATCTGAGCCCTACTGAGCACCTACCTGCACTCAGACCCGTAGACTGATGTCCCCAGAGGTAAAAAGGTACGAACAGGCCCCTAGGCACTAATCGGATCCATTGCTTTGGTTTCCAGGCTTCTCTCCTCAGAGGCCTGGATTTCAATACCAGCATATGGCTGTTTCTTGACTCACCCATCAGAACAAATCTCATCTACACATGGGAAAATGCACGTTGGAGCTGTGTCAAAGCCTCTGTTTAGGAGAACCCTTCAGGGCCACAGGGCCACCGCTTCATTCCAAGGTATCCATAGACACAAAAACATATTAGGACACATCCACAGGAGAGTCCATTTCAACTCAGCCTCCTCGGTTGCCCCCCACATCCAGCAGATCTAACCTGTCTTGTTGCTTGGAGACTATTGGAATGCGAGGTGGGCTACCCAGCCATCCATCCTTAGAACCCTGCTCGGAGTCGTTGGCCTGGAGCCAACCAACAGGTCTCAATTGTCCTGCAGAAGAATCTTTGCAGTTTGGAGCTTCTCACAACTCCCATCGTGGGAAAACCCCCATGTCCTCGTGATCCAACCCCCTTCAAGAAAGGGCCATCAGGGCAGAAAGTCCAACCTGAGCGATCGTCTGATCCTTGCCCTGACTTCAGATGCACGAGATCTCGATTGAGGTCTGTTGACTGTGCCTGCCATATCCTCACCCAGAAACCTAGGCCTAGCTTGGGTTCTCAGACTCCGTCCTCAGACTACTGGCCCACAAGCCCTCCATTTTGGCAATCCAGAACTACAATGCCGCACTCTGCCTGCCCTACAGAAGTAAAATATTGCCCTCAGGGCTACCCCGAAACCCCAAATGAGGATCAACCTGCAGGCCATTCGGCTGTACCCCAAACATATAGGCTGACCTGGGCACTATTTCCCCTTCTGACCCAGCCTGAGCCTGGACCTCCTGGTCCCACCCAGACAGCTGGCCGCACACTGAGCACATCGGACCCGCCATGGCCTTAGGTCGTCATCTCTTCCCAACTGCGGTTTTCAGGCTCCAGAACCTAGACCTTATCTCCAACCACTGCCCAGGGTTGAAAATGATGCAGAAATCAGAACTCTTTCCCCATGGCAAGAAACCTTGTGCTTGGCATGTTGTCCAACGTTCAGTGTAGTTGAAACAAGCGTGGCCCATGAGGCCCAGCCCATGCTTGCGGGCCACATTGGTCACAAACACACATTGTGACCCTCAGCCTGAGCCCAGTCCTCAGGTAAGGCCTCTCAGGGCCTATATGAAGAGACAGCATATTGGGCTTGCCATGCCCCTAGGCCCCAATTTTTAACCATAGTTCGGGGTGTCCCTTCACTCTTCCCCAGGGCTCTGCTTTGGAATTCCTCTTTTGGTGGGACACCTGAGGTAACAAACCTGAAAGGAGTCCTCCCATCCCACAGATTGACGAAAAACAATTGGGATCGGGCCAAATCCACAGAGAGGAAGATTCGTCCATTGCCCATGAGACCTCCCCAACATTCCACGGCCATCGCTGAAACAAATCCAGAGACAAAAGCCTGAGCAAGCTCCTCAGACTCGCTCATTCTTCATATCCTGAAGAGTTCTTCTCATGGTTTGTAGATCGGGCGTGCCATACCTACGTCCCCAAACGTAAGCTGAGTTTGTGTTTTCAGTCTTCTGTCCTCAAAGTCCTGGGCCACACTCCCTCCAGGCTGGGGCCCCTGGAGCCACACATTAGGACTGCCCCCTCCCAATCCATGGGAATTCTGCCCATTCCATTGTCAAAAATCGTACAAATTAGGAGAACCCTCCAAAGTCCCTGAGGCCATCCCAATAGTGTAGGTCGCCCAGGACAAAAAAAGGGCCGTTGATACCGGCTGAGCATCTACCTCCACTCATCTACCTCCACTCATACCAAGAAGATTGAACCAGACAGGAACCGAGGCCATTATCGGTTCCATTGCTTTGGTTTACAGGCATGTCTCCTCAAAAGCCTGGATTCCAATACCAGCAGAGGGGATTTCCTGAGGCACCCATCAGAACAAATCTCGTCTCCTATGCCAAAGCTTAGGAGAATACTTCAGGGTCCCGGTGCCACCTCCCCATTCCAAGGCCCTCATGGACACAAACACACGTTAGGACCCATCCTCTGGAAAGTGCATTTCAACTCAGCCACCCCGGTTGCTCCCGCAGATCCATTAGATCTAAACTGTCTTGTTGCTAGGAGACAATTGGAAGGCGAGGCGGACTTCCCAGGCATCCATCCTCGAATGGTGCTCTGGAGTCATTCCATATGGGATGTCCTGGAGCTGTCCAACAGGTCTCAATGTCCCGCAGAAGGAATCCTTGAAGGGGGCATCCAACATCTCCCAACGTGGAAAACCTCCATGGCCTCGAGATTCCGCTCCCTTCATGAAGGGGCCATCATGCACAGAAATTCCAACCTGAGCCAACGTCGGATCCTCGCCCTGACTTCAGATGCAGGAGATATTGGTTCAGATCTGCAGGGGGTACCTGCCGTGCCCTCACCCTGAATCCGAAGTCTAGCTTGTGTTCTCAGACTTCCGTCCTCACTCTCCTGGCCCCGAAGCCCTCAAGTTTGGCAATTCCGGACCGACAATGAAGCACTCTGCCTGCCCTCTAGAAAAAATATATTGCCTAATGAACAGCCCAGGCAGCTTAAATGAGGATAAACCTACACGGCACTCGAATGTACCCAAATTATATAGTCTAACCTGGGCACTAATGCACTGTCTGACACAACCTGAGCCCGGACCTGCTGACCAACACCCAGACAGCTGACCGCACGCTGAGCACATCAGACCCGCCATGGCCTTAGGTCATCATCTCTTCCCTACCTCAGTTTTCAGGCTTCAGAACCTAGACCTTATCTCCAATCACTGCCCACGGGTGACTGTGATGAAGAAATCAGAACTCTTCCTGACCCATGGCAAGAAAACTTGTGGTTGGCATGTTGTCCAACCTTCAGTGTAGGAGAAATCAGCATTCACCCTGAGGCCCCGCCCATTCTTGAGTGCGAGGAGAGCATAAACACGCATTGTGACCTCAGCGTGAGTCCTGTCCTCTAGTAAGTCCTCTCAGTGGCTGGACCATTAGATGTCATAATGGGCTTGACATGTCCCTAGTCCCCAATTTTTAACCAGATTTCTGGTTGTCCAGTCGCCCCACCCCAGGGCTCTACTCTGGAATCCCTCATTTGGTGGGACATTTGAGGTTGAAAAACAAAATGAAACAAATCGACAACAACAACAAAAAAACGGACTTCTTCCATCCCCAGAATGACCCCAAACTCTTGGACGGGACCGAACCCCCAGAGAGTAAGACTCGTCCATTTCCCATGAAGTCACCCGGCAATTTCACGACCATGAGTGACACGATATCCAGAGACAAAAACTTGAGCAAGAGCCTCACACTCCCCCTTTTTTCATATCCCGAAGTGTTCTCCTCATGGTCTGTAGATCAGTCCTGCCATACCTATGACCCAAAACATAAGCCGAGTTTGTGTTTTCAGACAACTGTCCAAACAGCTCTGGCCTACACACCCTACAGGCTCAGGGCCCTGGAGCCAAACCTGAGGACTGTACTTGCCCTCTCCAAGGGAATTGTATGTGCCCATTCCAATGGCCACAACCCTACTAGTAGGATAACCTCCAAAGTCCCTGAGGCCATCCCAAGAGTTGTGGCTTCCCAGGACAAACAGGGGCAATCTGAGCCCATCTGAGCACCTACCTGCACTCAGACCCGTAGACTGATGTCCCCAGAGGTAAAAAGGTACGAACAGGCCCCTAGGCACTAATCGGATCCATTGCTTTGGTTTCCAGGCTTCTCTCCTCAGAGGCCTGGATTTCAATACCAGCATATGGCTGTTTCTTGACTCACCCATCAGAACAAATCTCATCTACACATGGGAAAATGCACGTTGGAGCTGTGTCAAAGCCTCTGTTTAGGAGAACCCTTCAGGGCCCCAGGGCCACCGCTTCATTCCAAGGTATCCATAGACACAAAAACATATTAGGACACATCCACAGGAGAGTCCATTTCAACTCAGCCTCCTCGGTTGCCCCCCACATCCAGCAGATCTAACCTGTCTTGTTGCTTGGAGACTATTGGAATGCGAGGTGGGCTACCCAGCCATCCATCCTTAGAACCCTGCTCGGAGTCGTTGGCCTGGAGCCAACCAACAGGTCTCAATTGTCCTGCAGAAGAATCTTTGCAGTTTGGAGCTTCTCACAACTCCCATCGTGGGCAAACCCCCATGTCCTCGTGATCCAACCCCCTTCAAGAAAGGGCCATCAGGGCAGAAAGTCCAACCTGAGCGATCGTCTGATCCTTGCCCTGACTTCAGATGCACGAGATCTCGATTGAGGTCTGTTGACTGTGCCTGCCATATCCTCACCCAGAAACCTAGGCCTAGCTTGGGTTCTCAGACTCCGTCCTCAGACTACTGGCCCACAAGCCCTCCAGTTTGGCAATCCAGAACTACAATGCCGCACTCTGCCTGCCCTACAGAAGTAAAATATTGCCCTCAGGGCTACCCCGAAACCCCAAATGAGGATCAACCTGCAGGCCATTCGGCTGTACCCCAAACATATAGGCTGACCTGGGCACTATTTCCCCTTCTGACCCAGCCTGAGCCTGGACCTCCTGGTCCCACCCAGACAGCTGGCCGCACACTGAGCACATCGGACCCGCCATGGCCTTAGGTCGTCATCTCTTCCCAACTGCGGTTTTCAGGCTCCAGAACCTAGACCTTATCTCCAACCACTGCCCAGGGTTGAAAATGATGCAGAAATCAGAACTCTTTCCCCATGGCAAGAAACCTTGTGCTTGGCATGTTGTCCAACGTTCAGTGTAGTTGAAACAAGCGTGGCCCATGAGGCCCAGCCCATGCTTGCGGGCCACATTGGTCACAAACACACATTGTGACCCTCAGCCTGAGCCCAGTCCTCAGGTAAGGCCTCTCAGGGCCTATATGAAGAGACAGCATATTGGGCTTGCCATGCCCCTAGGCCCCAATTTTTAACCATAGTTCGGGGTGTCCCTTCACACTTCCCCAGGGCTCTGCTTTGGAATTCCTCTTTTGGTGGGACACCTGAGGTAACAAACCTGAAAGGAGTCCTCCCATCCCACAGATTGACGAAAAACAATTGGGATCGGGCCAAATCCACAGAGAGGAAGATTCGTCCATTGCCCATGAGACCTCCACAACATTCCACGGCCCTCGCTGAAACAAATCCAGAGACAAAAGCCTGAGCTAGCTCCTCAGACTCGCTCATTCTTCATATCCTGAAGAGTTCTTCTCATGGTTTGTAGATCGGGCGTGCCATACCTACGTCCCCAAACTTAAGCTGAGTTTGTGTTTTCAGTCTTCTGTCCTCAAAGTCCTGGGCCACACTCCCTCCAGGCTGGGGCCCCTGGAGCCACACATTAGGACTGCCCCCTCCCAATCCATGGGAATTCTGCCCATTCCATTGTCAAAAATCGTACAAATTAGGAGAACCCTCCAAAGTCCCTGAGGCCATCCCAATAGTGTAGGTCGCCCAGGACAAAAAAAGGGCCGTTGATACCGGCTGAGCATCTACCTCCACTCATCTACCTCCACTCATACCAAGAAGATTGAACCAGACAGGACCCGAGGCCATTATCGGATCCATTGCTTTGGTTTACAGGCATGTCTCCTCAAAAGCCTGGATTCCAATACCAGCAGAGGGGATTTCCTGAGGCACCCATCAGAACAAATCTCGTCTCCTATGCCAAAGCTTAGGAGAATACTTCAGGGTCCCGGTGCCACCTCCCCATTCCAAGGCCCTCATGGACACAAACACACGTTAGGACCCATCCTCTGGAAAGTGCATTTGAACTCAGCCACCCCGGTTGCTCCCGCAGATCCATTAGATCTAAACTGTCTTGTTGCTAGGAGACAATTGGAAGGCGAGGCGGACTTCCCAGGCATCCATCCTCGAACGGTGTTCTGGAGTCATTCCATATGGGATGTCCTGGAGCTGTCCAACAGGTCTCAATGTCCCGCAGAAGGAATCCTTGAAGGGGGCATCCAACATCTCCCAACGTGGAAAACCTCCATGGCCTCGAGATTCCGCTCCCTTCATGAAGGGGCCATCATGCACAGAAACTCCAACCTGAGCCAACGTCGGATCCTCGCCCTGACTTCAGATGCATGAGATATTGGTTCAGATCTGCAGGGGGTACCTGCCGTGCCCTCACCCTGAATCCGAAGTCTAGCTTGTGTTCTCAGTCTTCCGTCCTCACTCTCCTGGCCCCGAAGCCCTCATGTTTGGCAATTCCGGACCGACAATGAAGCACTCTGCCTACCTCTAGAAAAAATATATTGCCTAATGAGCTGACCAGGCAGCTTAAATGAAGATAAACCTACACGGCACTCGAATGTACCCAAATTATATAGTCTAACCTGGGCACTAATGCACTGTCTGACACAACCTGAGCCCGGACCTGCTGACTAACACCCAGACAGCTGACCGCACCCTGAGCACATCAGACCCGCCCTGGCCTTAGGTCATCATCTCTTCCCTACCTCAGTTTTCAGGCTTCAAAACCTAGACCTTATCTCCAATCACTGCCCACGGGTGACTTTGATGCAGAAATCAGAAGTCTCCTGACCCATGGCAAGAAACCTTGTGGTTGGCATGTTGTCCAACGTTCAGTGTAGGAGAAAACAGCATTCACCCTGAGGCCCCGCCCATTCTTGAGTGCGACGAGAGCATAAAGACGCATTGTGAACTCAGCGTGAGTCCTGTCCTCTAGTAAGTACTGTCAGTGGCTGGACCATTAGATGTCATAATGGTCTTGACATGTCCCTAGTCCCCAATTTTTAACCAGATTTCTGGTTGTCCAGTCGCCCCACCCCAGGGCTCTACTCTGGAATCCCTCATTTGGTGGGACATCTGAGGTTGAAAAACAAAATGAAACAAATCGACAACAAAAACAAAAAAACGGACTTCTTCCATCACCAGAATGACCGCAAACTCTTTGGACGGGCCCGAACCCCCAGAGAGTATGACTCGTCCATTTCCCATGATGTCACCCGGCAATTTCACGACCATGAGTGACACGATATCCAGAGACAAAAACTTGAGCAAGAGCCTCACACTCGCCCTTTTTTCATATCCCGAAGTGTTCTCCTCATGGTCTGTAGATCAGTCCTGCCATACCTATGACCCAAAACATAAGCCAAGTTTGTATTTTCAGACAACTGTCCAAACAGCTCAGGCCTACACACCCTACAGGCTCAGGGCCCTGGAGCCAAACCTGAGGACTGTACTTGCCCTCTCCAAGGGAATTGTATGTGCCCATTCCAATGGCCACAACCCTACTAATAGGATAACCTCCAAAGTCCCTGAGGCCATCCCAATAGTTGTGGCTTCCCAGGACAAACAGGGGCAATCTGAGCCCATCTGAGCACCTACCTGCACTCAGACCCGTAGACTGATGTCCCCAGAGGTAAAAAGGTACGAACAGGCCCCTAGGCACTAATCGGATCCATTGCTTTGGTTTCCAGGCTTCTCTCCTCAGAGGCCTGGATTTCAATACCAGCATATGGCTGTTTCTTGACTCACCCATCAGAACAAATCTCATCTACACATGGGAAAATGCACGTTGGAGCTGTGTCAAAGCCTCTGTTTAGGAGAACCCTTCAGGGCCCCAGGGCCACCGCTTCATTCCAAGGTATCCATAGACACAAAAACATATTAGGACACATCCACAGGAGAGTCCATTTCAACTCAGCCTCCTCGGTTGCCCCCCACATCCAGCAGATCTAACCTGTCTTGTTGCTTGGAGACTATTGGAATGCGAGGTGGGCTACCCAGCCATCCATCCTTAGAACCCTGCTCGGAATCGTTGGCCTGGAGCCAACCAACAGGTCTCAATTGTCCTGCAGAAGAATCTTTGCAGTTTGGAGCTTCTCACAACTCCCATCGTGGGAAAACCCCCATGTCCTCGTGATCCAACACCCTTCAAGAAAGGGCCATCAGGGCAGAAAGTCCAACCTGAGCGATCGTCTGATCCTTGCCCTGACTTCAGATGCACGAGATCTCGATTGAGGTCTGTTGACTGTGCCTGCCATATCCTCACCCAGAAACCTAGGCCTAGCTTGGGTTCTCAGACTCCGTCCTCAGACTACTGGCCCACAAGCCCTCCAGTTTGGCAATCCAGAACTACAATGCCGCACTCTGCCTGCCCTACAGAAGTAAAATATTGCCCTCAGGGCTACCCCGAAACCCCAAATGAGGATCAACCTGCAGGCCATTCGGCTGTACCCCAAACATATAGGCTGACCTGGGCACTATTTCCCCTTCTGACCCAGCCTGAGCCTGGACCTCCTGGTCCCACCCAGACAGCTGGCCGCACACTGAGCACATCGGACCCGCCATGGCCTTAGGTCGTCATCTCTTCCCAACTGCGGTTTTCAGGCTCCAGAACCTAGACCTTATCTCCAACCACTGCCCAGGGTTGAAAATGATGCAGAAATCAGAACTCTTTCCCCATGGCAAGAAACCTTGTGCTTGGCATGTTGTCCAACGTTCAGTGTAGTTGAAACAAGCGTGGCCCATGAGGCCCAGCCCATGCTTGCGGGCCACATTGGTCACAAACACACATTGTGACCCTCAGCCTGAGCCCAGTCCTCAGGTAAGGCCTCTCAGGGCCTATATGAAGAGACAGCATATTGGGCTTGCCATGCCCCTAGGCCCCAATTTTTAACCATAGTTCGGGGTGTCCCTTCACTCTTCCCCAGGGCTCTGCTTTGGAATTCCTCTTTTGGTGGGACACCTGAGGTAACAAACCTGAAAGGAGTCCTCCCATCCCACAGATTGACGAAAAACAATTGGGATCGGGCCAAATCCACAGAGAGGAAGATTCGTCCATTGCCCATGAGACCTCCACAACATTCCACGGCCCTCGCTGAAACAAATCCAGAGACAAAAGCCTGAGCAAGCTCCTCAGACTCGCTCATTCTTCATATCCTGAAGAGTTCTTCTCATGGTTTGTAGATCGGGCGTGCCATACCTACGTCCCCAAACTTAAGCTGAGTTTGTGTTTTCAGTCTTCTGTCCTCAAAGTCCTGGGCCACACTCCCTCCAGGCTGGGGCCCCTGGAGCCACACATTAGGACTGCCCCCTCCCAATCCATGGGAATTCTGCCCATTCCATTGTCAAAAATCGTACAAATTAGGAGAACCCTCCAAAGTCCCTGAGGCCATCCCAATAGTGTAGGTCGCCCAGGACAAAAAAAGGGCCGTTGATACCGGCTGAGCATCTACCTCCACTCATCTACCTCCACTCATACCAAGAAGATTGAACCAGACAGGACCCGAGGCCATTATCGGATCCATTGCTTTGGTTTACAGGCATGTCTCCTCAAAAGCCTGGATTCCAATACCAGCAGAGGGGATTTCCTGAGGCACCCATCAGAACAAATCTCGTCTCCTATGCCAAAGCTTAGGAGAATACTTCAGGGTCCCGGTGCCACCTCCCCATTCCAAGGCCCTCATGGACACAAACACACGTTAGGACCCATCCTCTGGAAAGTGCATTTCAACTCAGCCACCCCGGTTGCTCCCGCAGATCCATTAGATCTAAACTGTCTTGTTGCTAGGAGACAATTGGAAGGCGAGGCGGACTTCCCAGGCATCCATCCTCGAACGGTGTTCTGGAGTCATTCCATATGGGATGTCCTGGAGCTGTCCAACAGGTCTCAATGTCCCGCAGAAGGAATCCTTGAAGGGGGCATCCAACATCTCCCAACGTGGAAAACCTCCATGGCCTCGAGATTCCGCTCCCTTCATGAAGGGGCCATCATGCACAGAAACTCCAACCTGAGCCAACGTCGGATCCTCGCCCTGACTTCAGATGCATGAGATATTGGTTCAGATCTGCAGGGGGTACCTGCCGTGCCCTCACCCTGAATCCGAAGTCTAGCTTGTGTTCTCAGACTTCCGTCCTCACTCTCCTGGCCCCGAAGCCCTCATGTTTGGCAATTCCGGACCGACAATGAAGCACTCTGCCTACCTCTAGAAAAAATATATTGCCTAATGAGCTGACCAGGCAGCTTAAATGAAGATAAACCTACACGGCACTCGAATGTACCCAAATTATATAGTCTAACCTGGGCACTAATGCACTGTCTGACACAACCTGAGCCCGGACCTGCTGACTAACACCCAGACAGCTGACCGCACCCTGAGCACATCAGACCCGCCCTGGCCTTAGGTCATCATCTCTTCCCTACCTCAGTTTTCAGGCTTCAGAACCTAGACCTTATCTCCAATCACTGCCCACGGGTGACTTTGATGCAGAAATCAGAAGTCTCCTGACCCATGGCAAGAAACCTTGTGGTTGGCATGTTGTCCAACGTTCAGTGTAGGAGAAAACAGCATTCACCCTGAGGCCCCGCCCATTCTTGAGTGCGACGAGAGCATAAAGACGCATTGTGACCTCAGCGTGAGTCCTGTCCTCTAGTAAGTACTGTCAGTGGCTGGACCATTAGATGTCATAATGGTCTTGACATGTCCCTAGTCCCCAATTTTTAACCAGATTTCTGGTTGTCCAGTCGCCCCACCCCAGGGCTCTACTCTGGAATCCCTCATTTGGTGGGACATCTGAGGTTGAAAAACAAAATGAAACAAATCGACAACAACAACAAAAAAACGGACTTCTTCCATCACCAGAATGACCGCAAACTCTTTGGACGGGCCCGAACCCCCAGAGAGTATGACTCGTCCATTTCCCATGATGTCACCCGGCAATTTCACGACCATGAGTGACACGATATCCAGAGACAAAAACTTGAGCAAGAGCCTCACACTCGCCCTTTTTTCATATCCCGAAGTGTTCTCCTCATGGTCTGTAGATCAGTCCTGCCATACCTATGACCCAAAACATAAGCCAAGTTTGTATTTTCAGACAACTGTCCAAACAGCTCTGGCCTACACACCCTACAGGCTCAGGGCCCTGGAGCCAAACCTGAGGACTGTACTTGCCCTCTCCAAGGGAATTGTATGTGCCCATTCCAATGGCCACAACCCTACTAATAGGATAACCTCCAAAGTCCCTGAGGCCATCCCAATAGTTGTGGCTTCCCAGGACAAACAGGGGCAATCTGAGCCCATCTGAGCACCTACCTGCACTCAGAACCGTAGACTGATGTCCCCAGAGGTAAAAAGGAACAAACAGGCTTCTAGGCACTAATCGGATCCATTGCTTTGGTTTCCAGGAAACTCTCCTCAGAGGCCTGGATTTCAATACCAGCATATGGCTGTTTCTTGACTCACCCATCAGAACAAATCTCATCTACACTTGGGAAACATGCACGTTGGAGCTGTGTCAAAGCCTCTGTTTAGGAGAACCCTTCAGGGCCCCATGGCCACCGCTTCATTCCAAGGTCTCCATAGACACAAAAACATATTAGGACACATCCACAGGAGAGTCCATTTCAACTCAGCCTCCTCGGTTGCCCCCCACATCCAGCAGATCTAACCTGTCTTGTTGCTTGGAGACAATTGGAATGCGAGGTGGGCTACCCAGCCATCCATCCTTAGAACCCTGCTCGGAATCGTTGGCCTGGAGCCAACCAACAGGTCTCAATTGTCCTGCAGAAGAATCTTTGCAGTTTGGAGCTTCTCACAACTCCCATCGTGGGAAAACCCCCATGTCCTCGTGATCCAACCCCCTTCAAGAAAGGGCCATCAGGGCAGAAAGTCCAACCTGAGCGATCGTCTGATCCTTGCCCTGACTTCAGATGCACGAGATCTCTATTGAGGTCTGTACATTGTGCCTGCCATATCCTCACCCAGAAACCTAGGCCTAGCTTGGGTTCTCAGACTCCGTCCTCAGACTACTGGCCCACAAGCCCTCCAGTTTGGCAATCCAGAACTACAATGCCGCACTCTGCCTGCCCTACAGAAGTAAAACATTGCCCTCAGGGCTACCCCGAAACCCCAAATGAGGATCAACCTGCACGCCAATCGGCTGTACCCCAAACATATAGGCTGACCTGGGCACTATTTCCCCTTCTGACCCAGCCTGAGCCTGGACCTCCTGGTCCCACCCAGACAGCTGGCCGCACACTGAGCATATCGGACCCGCCATGGCCTTAGGTCGTCATCTCTTCCCAACTTCGGTTTTCAGGCTCCAGAACCTAGACCTTATCTCCAACCACTGCCCAGGGTTGAAAATGATGCAGAAATCAGAACTCTTTCCCCATGGCAAGAAACCTTGTGCTTGGCATGTTGTCCAACGTTCAGTGTAGTTGAAACAAGCGTGGCCCATGAGGCCCAGCCCATGCTTGCGGGCCACATTGGTCACAAACACACATTGTGACCCTGAGCCTGAGCCCAGTCCTCAGGTAAGGCCTCTCAGGGCCTATATGAAGAGACAGCATATTGGGCTTGCCATGCCCCTAGGCCCCAATTTTTAACCATAGTTCGGGGTGTCCCTTCACTCTTCCCCTGGGCTCTGCTTTGGAATTCCTCTTTTGGTGGGATACCAGAGGTAACAAACCTGAAAGGAGTCCTCCCATCCCACAGATTGACGAAAAATAATTGGGATCGAGCCAAATCCACAGAGAGGAAGATTCGTCCATGGCCCATGAGAACTCCCCAACATTCCACGGCCATCGCTGAAACAAAATCCAGAGGTAAAAGCCTGAGCAAGCGACTCAGACTCGCTCATTCTTCATATCCTGAAGAGTTCTTCTCATGGTTTGTAGATCGGGCGTGCCATACCTACGTCCCCAAACTTAAGCTGAGTTTGTGTTTTCAGTCTTCTGTCCTCAAAGTCCTGGGCCACACTCCCTCCAGGCTGGGGCCCCTGGAGCCACACATTAGGACTGCCCCCACCCAATCCATGGGAATTCTGCCCATTCCATTGTCAAAAATCGTACAAATTAGGAGAACCCTCCAAAGTCCCTGAGGCCATCCCAATAGTGTAGGTCGCCCGGGACAAAAAAGGGCGGGTAATACCGGCTGAGCATCTACCTCCACTCATCTACCTCCACTCATACCAAGAAGATTGAACCAGACAGGACCCGAGGCCATTATCGGATCCATTGCTTTGGTTTACAGGCATGTCTCCTCAAAAGCCTGGATTCCAATACCAGCAGAGGGGATTTCCTGAGGCACCCATCAGAACAAATCTCGTCTCCACAAGGAAACTTGTGCATGCGAGCTATGCCAAAGCTTAGGAGAATACTTCAGGGTCCCGGTGCCACCTCCCCATTCCAAGGCCCACATGGACACAAACACACATTAGGACCCATCCTCTGGAAAGTGCATTTCAACTCAGCCACCCCGGTTGCTCCCGCAGATCCATTAGATCTAAACTGTCTTGTTGCTAGGAGACAATTGGAAGGCGAGGCGGACTTCCCAGGCATCCATCCTCGAATGGTGCTCTGGAGTCATTCCATATGGGATGTCCTGGAGCTGTCCAACAGGTCTCAATTGTCCCGCAGAAGGAATCCTTGAAGGGGGCATCCCACATTTCCCAACGTGGAAAACCTCCATGGCCTCGAGATTCCGCTCCCTTCATGAAGGGGCCGTCATGCACAGAAACTCCAACCTGAGCCAACGTCGGATCCTCGCCCTGACTTCAGATGCATGAGATATTGGTTCAGACTGCAGGGGGTACCTGCCGTGCCCTCACCCTGAATCCGAAGTCTAGCTTGTGTTCTCAGACTTCCGTCCTCACTCTCCTGGCCCCGAAGCCCTCATGTTTGGCAATTCCGGACCGACAATGAAGCACTCTGCCTGCCCTCTAGAAAAAATATATTGCCTAATGAGCTGACCAGGCAGCTTAAATGAAGATAAACCTACACGGCACACGAATGTACCCAAATTATATAGTCTAACCTGGGCACTAATGCACTGTCTGACACAACCTGAGCCCGGACCTGCTGACCAACACCCAGACAGCTGACCGCACCCTGAGCACATCAGACCCGCCCTGGACTTAGGTCATCATCTCTTCCCTACCTCAGTTTTCAGGCTTCAGAACCTAGACCTTATCTCCAATCACTGCCCACGGGTGACTTTGATGCAGAAATCAGAAGTCTTCCTGACCCATGGCAAGAAACCTTGTGGTTGGCATGTTGTCCAACGTTCAGTGTAGGACAAACCAGCATTCACCCTGAGGCCCCGCCCATTCTTGAGTGCGACGAGAGCATAAAGACGCATTGTGACCTCAGCGTGAGTCCTGTCCTCTAGTAAGTCCGCTCAGTGGCTGGACCATTAGATGTCATAATGGGCTTGACATGTCCCTAGTCCCCAATTTTTAACCAGATTTCTGGTTGTCCAGTCGCCCCACCCCAGGGCTCTACTCTGGAATCCCTCATTTGGTGGGACATCTGAGGTTGAAAAACAAAATGAAACAAATCGACAACAACAACAAAAAAACGGACTTCTTCCATCCCCAGAATGACCCCAAACTCTTTGGACGGGACCGAACCCCCAGAGAGTAAGACTCGTCCATTTCCCATGAAGTCACCCGGCAATTTCACGACCATGAGTGACACGATATCCAGAGACAAAAACTTGAGCAAGAGCCTCACACTCGCCCTTTTTTCATATCCCGAAGTGTTCTCCTCATGGTCTGTAGATCAGTCCTGCCATACCTATGACCCAAAACATAAGCCGAGTTTGTATTTTCAGACAACTGTCCAAACAGCTCTGGCCTACACACCCTACAGGCTCAGGGCCCTGGAGCCAAACCTGAGGACTGTACTTGCCCTCTCCAAGGGAATTGTATGTGCCCATTCCAATGGCCACAACCCTACTAATAGGATAACCTCCAAAGTCCCTGAGGCCATCCCAATAGTTGTGGCTTCCCAGGACAAACAGGGGCAATCTGAGCCCATCTGAGCACCTACCTGCACTCAGACCCGTAGACTGATGTCCCCAGAGGTAAAAAGGAACGAACAGGCCCCTAGGCACTAATCGGATCCATTGCTTTGCTTTCCAGGAAACTCTCCTCAGAGGCCTGGATTTCAATACCAGCATATGGCTGTTTCTTGACTCACCCATCAGAACAAATCTCATCAACACTTGGGAAACATGCACGTTGGAGCTGAGTCAAAGCCTCTGTTTAGGAGAACCCTTCAGGGCCCCATGGCCACCGCTTCATTCCAAGGTATCCATAGACACAAAAACATATTAGGACACATCCACAGGAGAGTCCATTTCAACTCAGCCTCCTCGGTTTCCCTCCACATCCAGCAGATCTAACCTGTCTTGTTGCTTGGAGACAATTGGAATGCGAGGTGGGCTACCCAGCCATCCATCCTTAGAACCCTGCTCGGAATCGTTGGCCTGGAGCCAACCAACAGGTCTCAATTGTCCTGCAGAAGAATCTTTGCAGTTTGGAGCTTCTCACAACTCCCATCGTGGGAAAACCCCCATGTCCTCGTGATCCAACCCCCTTCAAGAAAGGGCCATCAGGGCAGAAAGTCCAACCTGAGCGATCGTCTGATCCTTGCCCTGACTTCAGATGCACGAGAACTCTATTGAGGTCTGTAGATTGTGCCTGCCATATCCTCACCCAGAAACCTAGGCCTAGCTTGGGTTCTCAGACTCCGTCCTCAGACTACTGGCCCACAAGCCCTCCAGTTTGGCAATCCAGAACTACAATGCCGCACTCTGCCTGCCCTACAGAAGTAAAACATTGCCCTCAGGGCTACCCCGAAACCCCAAATGAGGATCAACCTGCACGCCAATCGGCTGTACCCCAAACATATACGCTGACCTGGGCACTATTTCCCCTTCTGACCCAGCCTGAGCCTGGACCTCCTGGTCCCACCCAGACAGCTGGCCGCACACTGAGCACATCGGACCCGCCATGGCCTTAGGTCGTCATCTCTTCCCAACTTCGGTTTTCAGGCTCCAGAACCTAGACGTTATCTCCAACCACTGCCCAGGGTTGAAAATGATGCAGAAATCAGAACTCTTTCCCCATGGCAAGAAACCTTGTGCTTGGCATGTTGTCCAACGTTCAGTGTAGTTGAAACAAGCGTGGCCCATGAGGCCCAGCCCATGCTTGCGGGCCACATTGGTCACAAACACACATTGTGACCCTCAGCCTGAGCCCAGTCCTCAGGTAAGGCCTCTCAGGGCCTATATGAAGAGACAGCATATTGGGCTTGCCATGCCCCTAGGCCCCAATTTTTAACCATAGTTCGGGGTGTCCCTTCACTCTTCCCCTGAGCTCTGCTTTGAAATTCCTCTTTTGGTGGGACACCAGAGGTAACAAACCTGAAAGGAGTCCTCCCATCCCACAGATTGACGAAAAACAATTGGGATCGGGCCAAATCCACAGAGAGGAAGATTCGTCCATGGCCCATGAGACCTCCCCAACATTCCACGGCCATCGCTGAAACAAAATCCAGAGACAAAAGCCTGAGCAAGCGACTCAGACTCGCTCATTCTTCATATCCTGAAGAGTTCTTCTCATGGTTTGTAGATCGGGCGTGCCATACCTAACGTCCCCAAACTTAAGTTGAGTTTGTGTTTTCAGTCTTCTGTCCTCAAAGTCCTGGGCCACACTCCATCCAGGCTGGGGCCCCTGGAGCCACACATTAGGACTGCCCCCACCCAATCCATGGGAATTCTGCCCATTCCATTGTCAAAAATCGTACAAATTAGGAGAACCCTCCAAAGTCCCTGAGGCCATCCCAATAGTGTAGGTCGCCCGGGACAAAAAAGGGCGGTTGATACCAGTTGAGCATCTTCCTCCACTCATCTACCTCCACTCATACCAAGAAGATTGAACCAGACAGGACCCGAGGCCATTATCAGATCCATTGCTTTGGTTTATAGGCATGTCTCCTCAAAAGCCTGGATTCCAATACCAGCAGAGGGGATTTCCTGAGGCACCCATCAGAACAAATCTCGTCTCCACAAGAAACTTGTGCATGGGAGCTATGCCAAAGCTTAGGAGAATACTTCAGGGTCCCGGTGCCACCTCCCCATTCCAAGGCCCTCATGGACACAAACACACGTTAGGACCCATCCTCTAAAAAGTGCATTTCAACTCAGCCACCCCGGTTGCTCCCGCAGATCCATTAGATCTAAACTGTCTTGTTGCTAGGAGACAATTGGAAGGCGAGGCGGACTTCCCAGGCATCCATCCTCGAATGGTGCTCTGGAGTCATTCCATATGGGATGTCCTGGAGCTGTCCAACAGGTCTCAATTGTCCCGCAGAAGGAATCCTTGAAGGGGGCATCCCACATCTCCCAACGTGGAAAACCTCCATGGCCTCGAGATTCCGCTCCCTTCATGAAGGGGCCGTCATGCACAGAAACTCCAACCTGAGCCAACGTCGGATCCTCGCCTTGACTTCAGATGCATGAGTTATTGGTTCAGATCTTCAGGGGGTACCTGCCGTGCCCTCACCCTGAATCCGAAGTCTAGCTTGTGTTCTCAGACTTCCGTCCTCACTCTCCTGGCCCCGAAGCCCTCAAGTTTGGCAATTCCGGACCGACAATGAAGCACTCTGCCTGCCCTCTATAAAAAATATATTGCCTAATGAGCAGCCCAGGCAGCTTAAATGAGGATAAACCTACACGGCACTCAAATGTACCCAAATTATATAGTCTAACCTGGGCACTAATGCACTGTCTGACACAACCTGAGCCCGGACCTGCTGACCAACACCCAGACAGCTGACCGCACGCTGAGCACATCAGACCCGCCATGGCCTTAGGTCATCATCTCTTCCCTACCTCAGGTTTCAGGCTTCAGAACCTAGACCTTATCTCCAATCACTGCCCACGGGTGACTGTGATGCAGAAATCAGAACTCTTCCTGACCCATGGCAAGAAACCTTGTGGTTGGCATGTTGTCCAACGTTCAGTGTAGGAGAAACCAGCATTCTCCCTGAGGCCCCGCCCATTCTTGAGTGCGAGGAGAGCATAAACACGCATTGTGACCTCAGGGTGAGTCCTGTCCTCTAGTAAGTCCTCTCAGTGGCTGGACCATTAGATGTCATAATGGGCTTGACATGTCCCTAGTGACCAATTTTTAACCAGATTTCTGGTTGTCCAGTCGCCCCACCCCAGGGCTCTCCTCTGGAATCCCTCATTTGGTGGGACATTTGAGGTTGAAAAACAAAATGAAACAAATCGACAACAACAACAAAAAAACGGACTTCTTCCATCCCCAGAATGACCGCAAACTCTTGGACGGGACCGAACCCCCAGAGAGTAAGACTCGTCCATTTCCCATGAAGTCACCCGGCAATTACACGACCATGAGTGACACGATATCCAGAGACAAAAACTTGAGCAAGAGCCTCACACTCGCCCTTTTTTCATATCCCGAAGTGTTCTCCTCATGGTCTGTAGATCAGTCCTGCCATACCTATGACCCAAAACATAAGCCGAGTTTGTGTTTTCAGACAACTGTCCAAACAGCTCTGGCCTACACACCCTACAGGCTCAGGGCCCTGGAGCCAAACCTGAGGACTGTACTTGCCCTCTCCAAGGGAATTGTATGTGCCCATTCCAATGGCCGCAACCCTACTAGTAGGATAACCTCCAAAGTCCCTGAGGCCATCCCAAGAGTTGTGGCTTCCCAGGACAAACAGGGGCAATCTGAGCCCATCTGAGCACCTACCTGCACTCAGACCCGTAGACTGATGTCCCCAGAGGTAAAAAGGTACGAACAGGCCCCTAGGCACTAATCGGATCCATTGCTTTGGTTTCCAGGCTTCTCTCCTCAGAGGCCTGGATTTCAATACCAGCATATGGCTGTTTCTTGACTCACCCATCAGAACAAATCTCATCTACACATGGGAAAATGCACGTTGGAGCTGTGTCAAAGCCTCTGTTTAGGAGAACCCTTCAGGGCCCCAGGGCCACCGCTTCATTCCAAGGTATCCATAGACACAAAAACATATTAGGACACATCCACAGGAGAGTCCATTTCAACTCAGCCTCCTCGGTTGCCCCCCACATCCAGCAGATCTAACCTGTCTTGTTGCTTGGAGACTATTGGAATGCGAGGTGGGCTACCCAGCCATCCATCCTTAGAACCCTGCTCGGAGTCGTTGGCCTGGAGCCAACCAACAGGTCTCAATTGTCCTGCAGAAGAATCTTTGCAGTTTGGAGCTTCTCACAACTCCCATCGTGGGAAAACCCCCATGTCCTCGTGATCCAACCCCCTTCAAGAAAGGGCCATCAGGGCAGAAAGTCCAACCTGAGCGATCGTCTGATCCTTGCCCTGACTTCAGATGCACGAGATCTCGATTGAGGTCTGTTGACTGTGCCTGCCATATCCTCACCCAGAAACCTAGGCCTAGCTTGGGTTCTCAGACTCCGTCCTCAGACTACTGGCCCACAAGCCCTCCAGTTTGGCAATCCAGAACTACAATGCCGCACTCTGCATGCCCTACAGAAGTAAAATATTGCCCTCAGGGCTACCCCGAAACCCCAAATGAGGATCAACCTGCAGGCCATTCGGCTGTACCCCAAACATATAGGCTGACCTGGGCACTATTTCCCCTTCTGACCCAGCCTGAGCCTGGACCTCCTGGTCCCACCCAGACAGCTGGCCGCACACTGAGCACATCGGACCCGCCATGGCCTTAGGTCGTCATCTCTTCCCAACTGCGGTTTTCAGGCTCCAGAACCTAGACCTTATCTCCAACCACTGCCCAGGGTTGAAAATGATGCAGAAATCAGAACTATTTCCCCATGGCAAGAAACCTTGTGGTTGGCATGTTGTCCAACGTTCAGTGTAGTTGAAACAAGCGTGGCCCATGAGGCCCAGCCCATGCTTGCGGGCCACATTGGTCACAAACACACATTGTGACCCTCAGCCTGAGCCCAGTCCTCAGGTAAGGCCTCTCAGGGCCTATATGAAGAGACAGCATATTGGGCTTGCCATGCCCCTAGGCCCCAATTTTTAACCATAGTTCGGGGTGTCCCTTCACTCTTCCCCAGGGCTCTGCTTTGGAATTCCTCTTTTGGTGGGACACCTGAGGTAACAAACCTGAAAGGAGTCCTCCCATCCCACAGATTGACGAAAAACAATTGGGATCGGGCCAAATCCACAGAGAGGAAGATTCGTCCATTGCCCATGAGACCTCCCCACATTCCACGGCCATCGCTGAAACAAATCCAGAGACAAAAGCCTGAGCAAGCTCCTCAGACTCGCTCATTCTTCATATCCTGAAGAGTTCTTCTCATGGTTTGTAGATCGGGCGTGCCATACCTACGTCCCCAAACGTAAGCTGAGTTTGTGTTTTCAGTCTTCTGTCCTCAAAGTCCTGGGCCACACTCCCTCCAGGCTGGGGCCCCTGGAGCCACACATTAGGACTGCCCCCTCCCAATCCATGGGAATTCTGCCCATTCCATTGTCAAAAATCGTACAAATTAGGAGAACCCTCCAAAGTCCCTGAGGCCATCCCAATAGTGTAGGTCGCCCAGGACAAAAAAAGGGCCGTTGATACCGGCTGAGCATCTACCTCCACTCATCTACCTCCACTCATACCAAGAAGATTGAACCAGACAGGACCCGAGGCCATTATCGGTTCCATTGCTTTGGTTTACAGGCATGTCTCCTCAAAAGCCTGGATTCCAATACCAGCAGAGGGGATTTCCTGAGGCACCCATCAGAACAAATCTCGTCTCCTATGCCAAAGCTTAGGAGAATACTTCAGGGTCCCGGTGCCACCTCCCCATTCCAAGGCCCTCATGGACACAAACACACGTTAGGACCCATCCTCTGGAAAGTGCATTTCAACTCAGCCACCCCGGTTGCTCCCGCAGATCCATTAGATCTAAACTGTCTTGTTGCTAGGAGACAATTGGAAGGCGAGGCGGACTTCCCAGGCATCCATCCTCGAACGGTGCTCTGGAGTCATTCCATATGGGATGTCCTGGAGCTGTCCAACAGGTCTCAATGTCCCGCAGAAGGAATCCTTGAAGGGGGCATCCCACATCTCCCAACGTGGAAAACCTCCATGGCCTCGAGATTCCGCTCCCTTCATGAAGGGGCCATCATGCACAGAAATTCCAACCTGAGCCAACGTCGGATCCTCGCCCTGACTTCAGATGCAGGAGATATTGGTTCAGATCTGCAGGGGGTACCTGCCGTGCCCTCACCCTGAATCCGAAGTCTAGCTTGTGTTCTCAGACTTCCGTCCTCACTCTCCTGGCCCCGAAGCCCTCAAGTTTGGCAATTCCGGACCGACAATGAAGCACTCTGCCTGCCCTCTAGAAAAAATATATTGCCTAATGAACAGCCCAGGCAGCTTAAATGAGGATAAACCTACACGGCACTCGAATGTACCCAAATTATATAGTCTAACCTGGGCACTAATGCACTGTCTGACACAACCTGAGCCCGGACCTGCTGACCAACACCCAGACAGCTGACCACACGCTGAGCACATCAGACCCGCCATGGCCTTAGGTCATCATCTCTTCCCTACCTCAGTTTTCAGGCTTCAGAACCTAGACCTTATCTCCAATCACTGCCCACGGGTGACTGTGATGAAGAAATCAGAACTCTTCCTGACCCATGGCAAGAAAACTTGTGGTTGGCATGTTGTCCAACCTTCAGTGTAGGAGAAATCAGCATTCACCCTGAGGCCCCGCCCATTCTTGAGTGCGAGGAGAGCATAAACACGCATTGTGACCTCAGCGTGAGTCCTGTCCTCTAGTAAGTCCTCTCAGTGGCTGGACCATTAGATGTCATAATGGGCTTGACATGTCCCTAGTCCCCAATTTTTAACCAGATTTCTGGTTGTCCAGTCGCCCCACCCCAGGGCTCTACTCTGGAATCCCTCATTTGGTGGGACATTTGAGGTTGAAAAACAAAATGAAACAAATCGACAACAACAACAAAAAAACGGACTTCTTCCATCCCCAGAATGACCGCAAACTCTTGGACGGGACCGAACCCCCAGAGAGTAAGACTCGTCCATTTCCCATGAAGTCACCCGGCAATTACACGACCATGAGTGACACGATATCCAGAGACAAAAACTTGAGCAAGAGCCTCACACTCGCCCTTTTTTCATATCCCGAAGTGTTCTCCTCATGGTCTGTAGATCAGTCCTGCCATACCTATGACCCAAAACATAAGCCGAGTTTGTGTTTTCAGACAACTGTCCAAACAGCTCTGGCCTACACACCCTACAGGCTCAGGGCCCTGGAGCCAAACCTGAGGACTGTACTTGCCCTCTCCAAGGGAATTGTATGTGCCCATTCCAATGGCCACAACCCTACTAGTAGGATAACCTCCAAAGTCCCTGAGGCCATCCCAAGAGTTGTGGCTTCCCAGGACAAACAGGGGCAATCTGAGCCCATCTGAGCACCTACCTGCACTCAGACCCGTAGACTGATGTCCCCAGAGGTAAAAAGGTACGAACAGGCCCCTAGGCACTAATCGGATCCATTGCTTTGGTTTCCAGGCTTCTCTCCTCAGAGGCCTGGATTTCAATACCAGCATATGGCTGTTTCTTGACTCACCCATCAGAACAAATCTCATCTACACATGGGAAAATGCACGTTGGAGCTGTGTCAAAGCCTCTGTTTAGGAGAACCCTTCAGGGCCCCAGGGCCACCGCTTCATTCCAAGGTATCTATAGACACAAAAACATATTAGGACACATCCACAGGAGAGTCCATTTCAACTCAGCCTCCTCGGTTGCCCCCCACATCCAGCAGATCTAACCTGTCTTGTTGCTTGGAGACTATTGGAATGCGAGGTGGGCTACCCAGCCATCCATCCTTAGAACCCTGCTCGGAATCGTTGGCCTGGAGCCAACCAACAGGTCTCAATTGTCCTGCAGAAGAATCTTTGCAGTTTGGAGCTTCTCACAACTCCCATCGTGGGAAAACCCCCATGTCCTCGTGATCCAACCCCCTTCAAGAAAGGGCCATCAGGGCAGAAAGTCCAACCTGAGCGATCATCTGATCCTTGCCCTGACTTCAGATGCACGAGATCTCGATTGAGGTCTGTTGACTGTGCCTGCCATATCCTCACCCAGAAACCTAGGCCTAGCTTGGGTTCTCAGACTCCGTCCTCAGACTACTGGCCCACAAGCCCTCCAGTTTGGCAATCCAGAACTACAATGCCGCACTCTGCCTGCCCTACAGAAGTAAACCATTGCCCTCAGGGCTACCCCGAAACCCCAAATGAGGATCAACCTGCAGGCCATTCGGCTGTACCCCAAACATATAGGCTGACCTGGGCACTATTTCCCCTTCTGACCCAGCCTGAGCCTGGACCTCCTGGTCCCACCCAGACAGCTGGCCGCACACTGAGCACATCGGACCCGCCATGGCCTTAGGTCGTCATCTCTTCCCAACTGCGGTTTTCAGGCTCCAGAACCTAGACCTTATCTCCAACCACTGCCCAGGGTTGAAAATGATGCAGAAATCAGAACTCTTTCCCCATGGCAAGAAACCTTGTGCTTGTCATGTTGTCCAACGTTCAGTGTAGTTGAAACAAGCGTGGCCCATGAGGCCCAGCCCATGCTTGCGGGCCACATTGGTCACAAACACACATTGTGACCCTCAGCCTGAGCCCAGTCCTCAGGTAAGGCCTCTCAGGGCCTATATGAAGAGACAGCATATTGGGCTTGCCATGCCCCTAGGCCCCAATTTTTAACCATAGTTCGGGGTGTCCCTTCACACTTCCCCAGGGCTCTGCTTTGGAATTCCTCTTTTGGTGGGACACCTGAGGTAACAAACCTGAAAGGAGTCCTCCCATCCCACAGATTGACGAAAAACAATTGGGATCGGGCCAAATCCACAGAGAGGCAGATTCGTCCATGGCCCATGAGACCTCCCCAACATTCCACGGCCATCGCTGAAACAAATCCAGAGACAAAAGCCTGAGCAAGCTCCTCAGACTCGCTCATTCTTCATATCCTGAAGAGTTCTTCTCATGGTTTGTAGATCGGGCGTGCCATACCTACGTCCCCAAACGTAAGCTGAGTTTGTGTTTTCAGTCTTCTGTCCTCAAAGTCCTGGGCCACACTCCCTCCAGGCTGGGGCCCCTGGAGCCACACATTAGGACTGCCCCCTCCCAATCCATGGGAATTCTGCCCATTCCATTGTCAAAAATCGTACAAATTAGGAGAACCCTCCAAAGTCCCTGAGGCCATCCCAATAGTGTAGGTCGCCCAGGACAAAAAAAGGGCCGTTGATACCGGCTGAGCATCTACCTCCACTCATCTACCTCCACTCATACCAAGAAGATTGAACCAGACAGGACCCGAGGCCATTATCGGATCCATTGCTTTGGTTTACAGGCATGTCTCCTCAAAAGCCTGGATTCCAATACCAGCAGAGGGGATTTCCTGAGGCACCCATCAGAACAAATCTCGTCTCCTATGCCAAAGCTTAGGAGAATACTTCAGGGTCCCGGTGCCACCTCCCCATTCCAAGGCCCTCATGGACACAAACACACGTTAGGACCCATCCTCTGGAAAGTGCATTTCAACTCAGCCACCCCGGTTGCTCCCGCAGATCCATTAGATCTAAACTGTCTTGTTGCTAGGAGACAATTGGAAGGCGAGGCGGACTTCCCAGGCATCCATCCTCGAACGGTGCTCTGGAGTCATTCCATATGAGATGTCCTGGAGCTGTCCAACAGGTCTCAATGTCCCGCAGAAGGAATCCTTGAAGGGGGCATCCCACATCTCCCAACGTGGAAAACCTCCATGGCCTCGAGATTCCGCTCCCTTCATGAAGGGGCCATCATGCACAGAAACTCCAACCTGAGCCAACGTCGGATCCTCGCCCTGACTTCAGATGCAGGAGATATTGGTTCAGATCTGCAGGGGGTACCTGCCGTGCCCTCACCCTGAATCCGAAGTCTAGCTTGTGTTCTCAGACTTCCGTCCTCACTCTCCTGGCCCCGAAGACCTCAAGTTTGGCAATTCCGGACCGACAATGAAGCACTCTGACTGCCCTCTAGAAAAAATATATTGCCTAATGAGCAGCCCAGGCAGCTTAAATGAGGATAAACCTACACGGCACTCGAATGTACCCAAATTATATAGTCTAACCTGGGCACTAATGCACTGTCTGACACAACCTGAGCCCGGACCTGCTGACCAACACCCAGACAGCTGACCGCACGCTGAGCACATCAGACCCGCCATGGCCTTAGGTCATCATCTCTTCCCTACCTCAGTTTTCAGGCTTCAGAACCTAGACCTTATCTCCAATCACTGCCCACGGGTGACTGTGATGAAGAAATCAGAACTCTTCCTGACCCATGGCAAGAAACCTTGTGGTTGGCATGTTGTCCAACCTTCATTGTAGGAGAAATCAGCATTCACCCTGAGGCCCCGCCCATTCTTGAGTGCGACGAGAGCATAAACACGCATTGTGACCTCAGCGTGAGTCCTGTCCTCTAGTAAGTCCTCTCAGTGGCTGGACCATTAGATGTCATAATGGGCTTGACATGTCCCTAGTCCCCAATTTTTAACCAGATTTCTGGTTGTCCAGTCGCCCCACCCCAGGGCTCTACTCTGGAATCCCTCATTTGGTGGGACATCTGAGGTTGAAAAACAAAATGAAACAAATCGACAACAACAACAAAAAAACGGACTTCTTCCATCCCCAGAATGACCGCAAACTCTTTGGACGGGACCGAAACCCCAGAGAGTAAGACTCGTCCATTTCCCATGAAGTCACCCGGCAATTTCACGACCATGAGTGACACGATATCCAGAGACAAAAACTTGAGCAAGAGCCTCACACTCGCCCTTTTTTCATATCCCGAAGTATTCTCCTCATGGTCTGTAGATCAGTCCTGCCATACCTATGACCCAAAACATAAGCCGAGTTTGTGTTTTCAGACAACTGTCCAAACAGCTCTGGCCTACACACCCTACAGGCTCAGGGCACTGGAGCCAAACCTGAGGACTGTACTTGCCCTCTCCAAGGGAATTGTATGTGCCCATTCCAATGGCCACAACCCTACTAGTAGGATAACCTCCAAAGTCCCTGAGGCCATCCCAAGATTTGTGGCTTCCCAGGACAAACAGGGGCAATCTGAGACCATCTGAGCACCTATCTGCACTCAGACCCGTAGACTGATGTCCCCAGAGGTAAAAAGGAACGAACAGGCCCCTAGGCACTAATCGGATCCATTGCTTTGGTTTCCAGGCATCTCTCCTCAGAGGCCTGGATTTCAATACCAGCATATGGCTGTTTCTTGACTCACCCATCGGAACAAATCTCATCTACACATGGGAAACATGCACGTTGGATCTGTGTCAAAGCCTCTGTTTAGGAGAACCCTTCAGGGCCCCAGGGCCACCGCTTCATTCCAAGGTCTCCATAGACACAAAAACATATTACGACACATCCACAGGAGAGTCCATTTCAACTCAGCCTCCTCGGTTGCCCCCCACATCCAGCAGATCTAACCTGTCTTGTTGCTTGGAGACAATTGGAATGCGAGGTGGGCTACCCAGCCATCCATCCTTAGAACCCTGCTCGGAATCGTTGGCCTGGTGCCAACCATCAGGTCTCAATTGTCCTGCAGAAGAATCTTTGCAGTTTGGAGCTTCTCACAACTCCCATCGTGGGAAAACCTCCATGTCCTCGTGATCCAACCCCCTTCAAGAAAGGGCCATCAGGGCAGAAAGTCCAACCTGAGCGATCGTCTGATCCTTGCCCTGACTTCAGATGCACGAGATCTCGATTGAGGTCTGTAGATTGTGCCTGCCATATCCTCACCCAGAAACCTAGGCCTAGCTTGGGTTCTCAGACTCCGTCCTCAGACTACTGGCCCACAAGCCCTCCAGTTTGGCAATCCAGAACTACAATGCCGCACTCTGCCTGCCCTACAGAAGTAAACCATTGCCCTCAGGGCTACCCTGAAATCCCAAATAAGGATCAACCTGCACGCCAATCGGCTGTACCCCAAACATATAGGCTGACCTGGGCACTATTTCCCCTTCTGACCCAGCCTGAGCCTGGACCTCCTGGTCCCACCCAGACAGCTGGCCGCACACTGAGCACATCGGACCCGCCATGGCCTTAGGTCGTCATCTCTTCCCAACTGCGGTTTTCAGGCTCCAGAACCTAGACCTTATCTCCAACCACTGCCCAGGGTTGAAAATGATGCAGAAATCAGAACTCTTTCCCCATGGCAAGAAACCTTGTGCTTGGCATGTTGTCCAACGTTCAGTGTAGTTGAAACAAGCGTGGCCCATGAGGCCCAGCCCATGCTTGCGGGCCACATTGGTCACAAACACACATTGTGACCCTCAGCCTGAGCCCAGTCCTCAGGTAAGGCCTCTCAGGGCCTGTATGAAGAGACAGGATAATGGGCTTGCCATATCCCCTAGGCCCCAATTTTTAACCATAGTTCGGGTTGTCCCTTCACTCTTCCCCAGGGCTCTGCTTTGGAATTCCTCTTTTGGTGGGACACCTGAGGTAACAAACCTGAAAGGAGTCCTCCCATCCCACAGATTGACGAAAAACAATTGGGATCGCGCCAAATCCACAGAGAGGAAGATTCGTCCATGGCCCATGAGACCTCCCCAACATTCCACGGCCATCGCTGAAACAAAATCCAGAGAGAAAAGCCTGAGCAAGCGACTCAGACTCGCTCATTCTTCATATCCTGAAGAGTTCTTCTCATGGTTTGTAGATCGGGCGTGCCATACCTACGTCCCCAAACTTAAGCTGAGTTTGTGTTTTCAGTCTTCTGTCCTCAAAGTCCTGGGCCACACTCCCTCCAGGCTGGGGCCCCTGGAGCCACACATTAGGACTGCCCCCACCCAATCCATGGGAATTCTGCCCATTCCATTGTCAAAAATCGTACAAATTAGGAGAACCCTCCAAAGTCCCTGAGGCCATCCCAATAGTGTAGGTCGCCCGGGACAAAAAAGGGCGGGTAATACCGGCTGAGCATCTACCTCCACTCATCTACCTCCACTCATACCAAGAAGATTGAACCAGACAGGACCCGAGGCCATTATCGGATCCATTGCTTTGGTTTACAGGCATGTCTCCTCAAAAGCCTGGATTCCAATACCAGCAGAGGGGATTTCCTGAGGCACCCATCAGAACAAATATCGTCTCCACAAGGAAACTTGTGCATGGGAGCTATGCCAAAGCTTAGGAGAATACTTCAGGGTCCCGGTGCCACCTCCCCATTCCAAGGCCCTCATGGACACAAACACACGTTAGGACCCATCCTCTGGAAAGTGCATTTCAAATCAGCCACCCCGGTTGCTCCCGCAGATCCATTAGATCTAAACTGTCTTGTTGCTAGGAGACAATTGGAAGGCGAGGCGGACTTCCCAGGCATCCATCCTGGAACGGTGCCCTGGAGTCATTCCATATGGGATATCCTGGAGCTGTCCAACAGGTCTCAATTATCCCGCAGAAGGAATCCTTGAAGGGGGCATCCCTCATCTCCCAACGTGGAAAACCTCCATGGCCTCGAGATTCCGCTCCCTTCATGAAGGGGCCGTCATGCACAGAAACTCCAACCTGAGCCAACGTCGGATCCTCGCCCTGACTTCAGATGCATGAGATATTGGTTCAGATCTGCAGGGGGTACCTGCCGTGCCCTCACCCTGAATCCGAAGTCTAGCTTGTGTTCTCAGACTTCCGTCCTCACTCTCCTGGCCCAAAAGCCCTCAAGTTTGGCAATTGCGGACCGACAAGGAAGCACTCTGCCTGCCCTCTAGAAAAAATATATTGCCTAATGAGCAGCCCAGGCAGCTTAAATGAGGATAAACCTACACGGCACTCGAAAGTACCCAAATTATATAGTCTAACCTGGGCACTAATGCACTGTCTGACACAACCTGAGCCCGGACCTGCTGACCAACACCCAGACAGCTGACCGCACGCTGAGCACATCAGACCCGCCATGGCCTTAGGTCATCATCTCTTCCCTACCTCAGTTTTCAGGCTTCAGAACCTAGACCTTATCTCCAATCACTGCCCACGGGTGACTGTGATGAAGAAATCAGAACTCTTCCTGACCCTTGGCAAGAAAACTTGTGGTTGGCATGTTGTCCAACCTTCATTGTAGGAGAAATCAGCATTCACCCTGAGGCCCCGCCCATTCTTGAGTGCGACGAGAGCATAAACACGCATTGTGACCTCAGCGTGAGTCCTGTCCTCTAGTAAGTCCTCTCAGTGGCTGGACCATTAGATGTCATAATGGGCTTGACATGTCCCTAGTCCCCAATTTTTAACCAGATTTCTGGTTGTCCAGTCGCCCCACCCCAGGGCTCTACTCTGGAATCCCTCATTTGGTGGGACATCTGAGGTTGAAAAACAAAATGAAACAAATCGACAACAACAACAAAAAAACGGACTTCTTCCATCCCCAGAATGACCGCAAACTCTTTGGACGGGACCGAAACCCCAGAGAGTAAGACTCGTCCATTTCCCATGAAGTCACCCGGCAATTTCACGACCATGAGTGACACGATATCCAGAGACAAAAACTTGAGCAAGAGCCTCACACTCGCCCTTTTTTCATATCCCGAAGTATTCTCCTCATGGTCTGTAGATCAGTCCTGCCATACCTATGACCCAAAACATAAGCCGAGTTTGTGTTTTCAGACAACTGTCCAAACAGCTCTGGCCTACACACCCTACAGGCTCAGGGCACTGGAGCCAAACCTGAGGACTGTACTTGCCCTCTCCAAGGGAATTGTATGTGCCCATTCCAATGGCCACAACCCTACTAGTAGGATAACCTCCAAAGTCCCTGAGGCCATCCCAAGATTTGTGGCTTCCCAGGACAAACAGGGGCAATCTGAGACCATCTGAGCACCTATCTGCACTCAGACCCGTAGACTGATGTCCCCAGAGGTAAAAAGGAACGAACAGGCCCCTAGGCACTAATCGGATCCATTGCTTTGGTTTCCAGGCATCTCTCCTCAGAGGCCTGGATTTCAATACCAGCATATGGCTGTTTCTTGACTCACCCATCAGAACAAATCTCATCTACACATGGGAAACATGCACGTTGGATCTGTGTCAAAGCCTCTGTTTAGGAGAACCCTTCAGGGCCCCAGGGCCACCGCTTCATTCCAAGGTCTCCATAGACACAAAAACATATTACGACACATCCACAGGAGAGTCCATTTCAACTCAGCCTCCTCGGTTGCCCCCCACATCCAGCAGATCTAACCTGTCTTGTTGCTTGGAGACAATTGGAATGCGAGGTGGGCTACCCAGCCATCCATCCTTAGAACCCTGCTCGGAATCGTTGGCCTGGTGCCAACCATCAGGTCTCAATTGTCCTGCAGAAGAATCTTTGCAGTTTGGAGCTTCTCACAACTCCCATCGTGGGAAAACCTCCATGTCCTCGTGATCCAACCCCCTTCAAGAAAGGGCCATCAGGGCAGAAAGTCCAACCTGAGCGATCGTCTGATCCTTGCCCTGACTTCAGATGCACGAGATCTCGATTGAGGTCTGTAGATTGTGCCTGCCATATCCTCACCCAGAAACCTAGGCCTAGCTTGGGTTCTCAGACTCCGTCCTCAGACTACTGGCCCACAAGCCCTCCAGTTTGGCAATCCAGAACTACAATGCCGCACTCTGCCTGCCCTACAGAAGTAAAACATTGCCCTCAGGGCTACCCTGAAATCCCAAATAAGGATCAACCTGCACGCCAATCGGCTGTACCCCAAACATATAGGCTGACCTGGGCACTATTTCCCCTTCTGACCCAGCCTGAGCCTGGACCTCCTGGTCCCACCCAGACAGCTGGCCGCACAATGAGCACATCGGACCCGCCATGGCCTTAGGTCGTCATCTCTTCCCAACTGCGGTTTTCAGGCTCCAGAACCTAGACCTTATCTCCAACCACTGCCCAGGGTTGAAAATGATGCAGAAATCAGAACTCTTTCCCCATGGCAAGAAACCTTGTGCTTGGCATGTTGTCCAACGTTCAGTGTAGTTGAAACAAGCGTGGCCCATGAGGCCCAGCCCATGCTTGCGGGCCACATTGGTCACAAACACACATTGTGACCCTCAGCCTGAGCCCAGTCCTCAGGTAAGGCCTCTCAGGGCCTGTATGAAGAGACAGGATAATGGGCTTGCCATATCCCCTAGGCCCCAATTTTTAACCATAGTTCGGGTTGTCCCTTCACTCTTCCCCAGGGCTCTGCTTTGGAATTCCTCTTTTGGTGGGACACCTGAGGTAACAAACCTGAAAGGAGTCCTCCCATCCCACAGATTGACGAAAAACAATTGGGATCGCGCCAAATCCACAGAGAGGAAGATTCGTCCATGGCCCATGAGACCTCCCCAACATTCCACGGCCATCGCTGAAACAAAATCCAGAGAGAAAAGCCAGAGCAAGCGACTCAGACTCGCTCATTCTTCATATCCTGAAGAGTTCTTCTCATGGTTTGTAGATCGGGCGTGCCATACCTACGTCCCCAAACTTAAGCTGAGTTTGTGTTTTCAGTCTTCTGTCCTCAAAGTCCTGGGCCACACTCCCTCCAGGCTGGGGCCCCTGGAGCCACACATTAGGACTGCCCCCACCCAATCCATGGGAATTCTGCCCATTCCATTGTCAAAAATCGTACAAATTAGGAGAACCCTCCAAAGTCCCTGAGGCCATCCCAATAGTGTAGGTCGCCCGGGACAAAAAAGGGCGGGTAATACCGGCTGAGCATCTACCTCCACTCATCTACCTCCACTCATACCAAGAAGATTGAACCAGACAGGACCCGAGGCCATTATCGGATCCATTGCTTTGGTTTACAGGCATGTCTCCTCAAAAGCCTGGATTCCAATACCAGCAGAGGGGATTTCCTGAGGCACCCATCAGAACAAATATCGTCTCCACAAGGAAACTTGTGCATGGGAGCTATGCCAAAGCTTAGGAGAATACTTCAGGGTCCCGGTGCCACCTCCCCATTCCAAGGCCCTCATGGACACAAACACACGTTAGGACCCATCCTCTGGAAAGTGCATTTCAAATCAGCCACCCCGGTTGCTCCCGCAGATCCATTAGATCTAAACTGTCTTGTTGCTAGGAGACAATTGGAAGGCGAGGCGGACTTCCCAGGCATCCATCCTGGAACGGTGCCCTGGAGTCATTCCATATGGGATGTCCTGGAGCTGTCCAACAGGTCTCAATTATCCCGCAGAAGGAATCCTTGAAGGGGGCATCCCTCATCTCCCAACGTGGAAAACCTCCATGGCCTCGAGATTCCGCTCCCTTCATGAAGGGGCCGTCATGCACAGAAACTCCAACCTGAGCCCACGTCGAATCCTCGCCCTGACTTCAGATGCATGAGATATTGGTTCAGATCTGCAGGGGGTACCTGCCGTGCCCTCACCCTGAATCCGAAGACTAGCTTGTGTTCTCAGACTTCCGTCCTCACTCTCCTGGCCCCGAAGCCCTCAAGTTTGGCAATTCTGGACGGACAATGAAGCACTCTGCCTGCCCTCTAGAAAAAATATATTGCCTAATGAGCTGCCCAGGCAGCTTAAATGAAGATAAACCTACACGGCACTCGAATGTACCCAAATTATATAGTCTAACCTGGGCACTAATGCACTGTCTGACACAACCTGAGCCGGGACCTGCTGACCAACACCCAGACAGCTGACCGCACCCTGAGCACATCAGACCCGCCCTGGCCTTAGGTCATCATCTCTTCCCTACCTCAGTTTTCAGGCTTCAGAACCTAGACCTTATCTCCATTCACTGCCCACGGGTGACTGTGATGCAGAAATCAGAACTCTTCCTGACCCATGGCAAGAAACCTTGTGGTTGGCATGTTGTCCAACGTTCAGTGTAGGAGAAACCAGCATTCACCCTGAGGCCCCGCCCATTCCTGAGTGCGACGAGAGCATAAACACGCATTGTGACCTCAGCGTGAGTCCTGTCCTCTAGTAAGTCCTCTCAGTGGCTAGACCATTAGATGTCATAATGGGCTTGACATGTCCGTAGTCCCCAATTTTTAACCAGATTTCTGGTTGTCCAGTCGCCCCACCCCAGGGCTCTACTCTGGAATCCCTCATTTGGTGGGACATCTGAGGTTGAAAAACAAAATGAAACAAATCAACAACAACAAAAAAACGGACTTCTTCCATCCCCAGAATGACCCCAAACTCTTTGGACGGGACCGAACCCCCAGAGAGTAAGACTCGTCCATTTCCCATGAAGTCACCCGGCAATTTCACGACCATGAGTGACACGATATCCAGAGACAAAAACTTGAGCAAGAGCCTCACACTCGCCCTTTTTTCATATCCCGAAGTGTTCTCCTCATGGTCTGTAGATCAGTCCTGCCATACCTATGACCCAAAACATAAGCCGAGTTTGTGTTTTCAGACAACTGTCCAAACAGCTCTGGCCTACACACCCTACAGGCTCAGGGTCCTTGAGCCAAAACTGAGGACTGTACTTGCCCTCTCCAAGGGAATTGTATGTGCCCATTCCAATGGCCACAACCCTACTAGTAGGATAACCTCCAAAGTCCCTGAGGCCATCCCAAGAGTTGTGGCTTCCCAGGACAAACAGGGGTAATCTGAGCCCATCTGAGCACCTACCTGCACTCAGACCCGTAGACTGGTGTCCCCAGAGGTAAAAAGGAACGAACAGTCCCCTAGGCACTAATCGGATCCATTGCTTTGGTTTCCAGGCATCTCTCCTCAGAGGCCTGGATTTCAGTACCAGCATATGGCTGTTTCTTGACTCACCCATCAGAACAAATCTCATCTACACATGGGAAACTTGCACGTTGGAGCTGTGTCAAAGCCTCTGTTTAAGAGAACCCTTCAGGGCACCAGGGCCACCGCTTGTTTCCAAGGTCTCCATAGACACAAAAACATATTAGGACACACACACAGGAGAGTCCATTTCAACACAGCCTCCTCGGTTGCCCCCCACATCCAGCAGATCTAACCTGTCTTTTTGCTTGAAGACAATTGGAATGCGAGGTGGGCTACCCAGCCATCCATCTCTAGAACCCTGCTCGGAATCGTTGGCATGGAGCCAACCAACAGGTCTCAATTGTCCTGCAGAAGAATCTTTGCAGTTTGGAGCTTCTCACAACTCCCATCGTGGGAAAACCCCATGTCCTCGTGATGCAACCCCCTTCAAGAAAGGGCCATCAGGGCAGAAAGTCCAACCTGAGTGATCGTCTGATCCTTGCCCTGACTTCAGATGCACGAAATCTCTATTGAGGTCTGTAGATTGTGCCTGCCATATCCTCACCCAGAAACCTAGGCCTAGCTTGGGTTCTCAGACTCCGTCCTCAGACTACTGGCCCACAAGCCCTCCAGTTTGGCAATCCAGAACTACAATGCCGCACTCTGCCTGCCCTACAGAAGTAAAACATTGCCCTCAGGGCTACCCCGAATCCCAAATGAGGATCAACCTGCACGCCAATCGGCTGTACCCCAAACATATAGGCTGACCTGGGCACTATTTCCCCTTTGACCCAGCCTGAGCCTGGACCTCTGGTCCCACCCAGACAGCTGGCCGCACACTGAGCACATCGGAACCGCCATGGCCTTAGGTCGTCATCTCTTCCCAACTGCGGTTTTCAGGCTCCAGAACCTAGACCTTATCTCCAACCACTGCCCAGGGTTGAAAATGATGCAGAAATCAGAACTCTTTCCCCATGGCAAGAAACCTTGTGCTTGGCATGTTGTCCAACGTTCAGTGTAGTTGAAACAAGCGTGGCCCATGAGGCCCAGCCCATGCTTGCGGGCCACATTGGTCACAAACACATATTGTGACCCTCAGCCTGAGCCCAGTCCTCAGGTAAGGCCTCTCAGGGCCTATATGAAGAGACAGCATATTGGGCTTGCCATGCCCCTAGGCCCCAATTTTTAACCATAGTTCGGGGTGTCCCTTCACTCTTCCCCAGGGCTCTGCTTTGGAATTCCTCTTTTGGTGGGACACCTGAGGTAACAAACCTGAAAGGAGTCCTCCGATCCCACAGATTGACGAAAAACAATTGGGATCGGGCCACATCCACAGAGAGGAAGATTCGTCCATGGCCCATGAGACCTCCCCAACATTCCACGGCCATCGCTGAAACAAAATCCAGAGACAAAAGCCTGAGCAAGCGCCTCAGACTCGCTCATTCTTCATATCCTGAAGAGTTCTTCTCATGGTTTGTAGATCGGGCGTGCCATACCTACGTCCCCAAACTTAAGCTGAGTTTGTGTTTTCAGTCTTCTGTCCTCAAAGTCCTGGGCCACACTCCCTCCAGGCTGGGGCCCCTGGAGCCACACATTAGGACTGCCCCCACCCAATCCATGGGAATTCTGCCCATTCCATTGTCAAAAATCGTACAAATTAGGAGAACCCTCCAAAGTCCCTGAGGCCATCCCAATAGTGTAGGTCGCCCGGGACAAAAAAGGGCGGGTAATACCGGCTGAGCATCTACCTCCACTCATCTACCTCCACTCATACCAAGAAGATTGAACCAGACAGGACCCGAGGCCATTATCGGATCCATTGCTTTGGTTTACAGGCATGTCTCCTCAAAAGCCTGGATTCCAATACCAGGAGAGGGGATTTCCTGAGGCACCCATCAGAACAAATCTCGTCTCCACAAGGAAACTTGTGCATGGGAGATATGCCAAAGCTTAGGAGAATACTTCAGGGTCCCGGTGCCACCTCCCCATTCCAAGGCCCTCATGGACACAAACACACGTTAGGACACATCCTCTTGAAAGTGCATTTCAACTCAGCCACCCCGGTTGCTCCCGCAGATCCATTAGATCTAAACTGTCTTGTTGCTAGGAGACAATTGGAAGGCGAGGCGGACTTCCCAGGCATCCATCCTCGAATGGTGCTCTGGAGTCATTCCATATGGGATGTCCTGGAGCTGTCCAACAGGTCTCAATGTCCCGCAGAAGGAATCCTTGAAGGGGGCATCCAACATCTCCCAACGTGGAAAACCTCCATGGCCTCGAGATTCCGCTCCCTTCATGAAGGGGCCGTCATGCACAGAAACTCCAACCTGAGCCAATGTCGGATCCTCGCCCTGACTTCAGATGCATGAGATATTGGTTCAGATCTGCAGGGGGTACCTGCCGTGCCCTCACCCTGAATCCGAAGTCTAGCTTGTGTTCTCAGACTTCCGTCCTCACTCTCCTGGCCCCGAAGCCCTCAAGTTTGGCAATTCCGGACCGACAAGGAAGCACTCTGCCTGCCCTCTAGAAAATATATATTGCCTAATGAGCAGCCCAGGCAGCTTAAATGAGGATAAACCTACACGGCACTCGAATGTACCCAAATTATATAGTCTAACCTGGGCACTAATGCACTGTCTGACACAACCTGAGCCCGGACCTGCTGACCAACACCCAGACAGCTGACCGCACGCTGAGCACATCAGACCCGCCATGGCCTTAGGTCATCATCTCTTCCCTACCTCAGTTTTCAGGCTTCAGAACCTAGACCTTATCTCCAATCACTGCCCACGGGTGACTGTAATGAAGAAATCAGAACTCTTCCTGACCCTTGGCAAGAAAACTTGTGGTTGGCATGTTGTCCAACCTTCATTGTAGGAGAAATCAGCATTCACCCTGAGGCCCCGCCCATTCTTGAGTGCGACGAGAGCATAAAGACGCATTGTGACCTCAGCGTGAGTCCTGTCCTCTAGTAAGTCCTCTCAGTGGCTGGACCATTAGATGTCATAATGGGCTTGACATGTCCCTAGTCCCCAATTTTTAACCAGATATCTGGTTGTCCAGTCGCCCCACCCCAGGGCTCTACTCTGGAATCCCTCATTTGGTGGGACATTTGAGGTTGAAAAACAAAATGAAACAAATCGACAACAACAACAAAAAAACGGACTTCTTCCATCCCCAGAATGACCGCAAACTCTTTGGACGGGACCGAACCCCCAGAGAGTAAGAATCGTCCATTTCCCATGAAGTCACCCGGCAATTTCACGACCATGAGTGACACGATATCCAGAGACAAAAACTTGAGCAAGAGCCTCACACTCGCCCTTTTTTCATATCCCGAAGTATTCTCCTCATCCTCTGTAGATCAGTCCTGCCATACCTATGACCCAAAACATAAGCCGAGTTTGTGTTTTAGGACAACTGTCCAAACAGCTCTGGCTTACACACCCTACAGGTTCAGGGCCCTGGAGCCAAACCTGAGGACTGTACTTGCCCTCTCCAAGGGAATTGTATGTGCCCATTCCAATGGCCACAACCCTACTAGTAGGATAACCTCCAAAGTCCCTGAGGCCATCCCAAGATTTGTGGCTTCCCAGGACAAACAGGGGCAATCTGAGCCCATCTGAGCACCTATCTGCACTCAGACCCGTAGACTGATGTCCCCAGAGGTAAAAAGGAACGAACAGGCCCCTAGGCACTAATCGGATCCATTGCTTTGGTTTCCAGGCATCTCTCCTCAGAGGCCTGGATTTCAATACCAGCATATGGCTGTTTCTTGACTCACCCATCAGAACAAATCTCATCTACACATGGGAAACATGCACGTTGGAGCTGTGTCAAAGCCTCTGTTTAGGAGAACCCTTCAGGGCCCCAGGGCCACCGCTTCATTCCAAGGTCTCCATAGACACAAAAACATATTAGGACACATCCACAGGAGAGTCCATTTCAACTCAGCCTCCTCGGTTGCCCCCCACATCCAGCAGATCTAACCTGTCTTGTTGCTTGGAGACAATTGGAATGCGAGGTGGGCTACCCAGCCATCCATCCTTAGAACCCTGCTCGGAATCGTTGGCCTGGAGCCAACCATCAGGTCTCAATTGTCCTGCAGAAGAATCTTTGCAGTTTGGAGCTTCCCACAACTCCCATCGTGGGAAAACCTCCATGTCCTCGTGATCCAACCCCCTTCAAGAAAGGGCCATCAGGGCAGAAAGTCCAACCTGAGCGATCGTCTGATCCTTGCCCTGACTTCAGATGCACGAGATCTCGATTGAGGTCTGTAGACTGTGCCTGCCATATCCTCACCCAGAAACCTAGGCCTAGCTTGGGTTCTCAGACTCCGTCCTCAGACTACTGGCCCACAAGCCCTCCAGTTTGGCAATCCAGAACTACAATGCCGCACTCTGCCTGCCCTACAGAAGTAAAACATTGCCCTCAGGGCTACCCTGAAATCCCAAATGAGGATCAACCTGCACGCCAATCGGCTGTACCCCAAACATATAGGCTGACCTGGGCACTATTTCCCCTTCTGACCCAGCCTGAGCCTGGACCTCCTGGTCCCACCCAGACAGCTGGCCGCACACTGAGCACATCGGACCCGCCATGGCCTTAGGTCGTCATCTCTTCCCAACTGCGGTTTTCAGGCTCCAGGACCTAGACCTTATCTCCAACCACTGCCCAGGGTTGAAAATGATGCAGAAATCAGAACTCTTTCCCCATGGCAAGAAACTTTGTGCTTGGCATGTTGTCCAACGTTCAGTGTAGTTGAAACAAGCGTGGCCCATGAGGCCCAGCCCATGCTTGCGGGCCACATTGGTCACAAACACACATTGTGACCCTCAGCCTGAGCCCAGTCCTCAGGTAAGGCCTCTCAGGGCCTGTATGAAGAGACAGGATAATGATCTTGCCATATCCCCTAGGCCCCAATTTTTAACCATAGTTCGGGTTGTCCCTTCACTCTTCCCCAGGGCTCTGCTTTGGAATTCCTCTTTTGGTGGGACACCTGAGGTAACAAACCTGAAAGGAGTCCTCCCATCCCACAGATTGACGAAAAACAATTGGGATCGCGCCAAATCCACAGAGAGGAAGATTCGTCCATGGCCCATGAGACCTCCCCAACATTCCACGGCCATCGCTGAAACAAATCCAGAGACAAAAGCCTGAGCAAGCTCCTCAGACTCGCTCATTCTTCATATCCTGAAGAGTTCTTCTCATGGTTTGTAGATCGGGCGTGCCATACCTACGTCCCCAAACTTAAGCTGAGTTTGTGTTTTCAGTCTTCTGTCCTCAAAGTCCTGGGCCACACTCCCTCCAGGCTGGGGCCCCTGGAGCCGCACATTAGGACTGCCCCCACCCAATCCATGGGAATTCTGCCCATTCCATTGTCAAAAATCGTACAAATTAGGAGAACCCTCCAAAGTCCCTGAGGCCATCCCAATAGTGTAGGTCGCCCGGGACAAAAAAGGGCGGGTAATACCGGCTGAGCATCTACCTCCACTCATCTACCTCCACTCATACCAAGAAGATTGAACCAGACAGGACCCGAGGCCATTATCGGATCCATTGCTTTGGTTTACAGGCATGTCTCCTCAAAAGCCTGGATTCCAATACCAGTAGAGGGGATTTCCTGAGGCACCCATCAGAACAAATATCGTCTCCACAAGGAAACTTGTGCATGGGAGCTATGCCAAAGCTTAGGAGAATACTTCAGGGTCCCGGTGCCACCTCCCCATTCCAAGGCCCTCATGGACACAAACACACGTTAGGACCCATTCTCTGGAAAGTGCATTTCAACTCAGCCACCCCGGTTGCTCCCGCAGATCCATTAGATCTAAACTGTCTTGTTGCTAGGAGACAATTGGAAGGCGAGGCGGACTTCCCAGGCATCCATCCTGGAACGGTGCCCTGGAGTCATTCCATATGGGATGTCCTGGAGCTGTCCAACAGGTCTCAATTGTCCCGCAGAAGGAATCCTTGAAGGGGGCATCCCACATCTCCCAACGTGGAAAACCTCCATGGCCTCGAGATTCCGCTCCCTTCATGAAGGGGCCGTCATGCACAGAAACTCCAACCTGAGCCAACGTCGGATCCTCGCCCTGACTTCAGATGCATGAGATATTGGTTCAGATCTGCAGGGGGTACCTGCCGTGCCCTCACCCTGAATCCGAAGTCTAGCTTGTGTTCTCAGACTTCCGTCCTCACTCTACTGGCCCCGAAGCCCTCAAGGTTGGCAATTCTGGACGGACAATGAAGCACTCTGCCTGCCCTCTAGAAAAAATATATTGCCTAATGAGCTGCCCAGGCAGCTTAAATGAAGATAAACCTACACGGCACTCGAATGTACCCAAATTATATAATCTAACCTGGGCACTAATGCACTGTCTGACACAACCTGAGCCCGGACCTGCTGACCAACACCCAGACAGCTGACCGCACACTGAGCACATAAAACCCGCCATGGCCTTAGGTCATCATCTCTTCCCTACCTCAGTTTTCAGGCTTCAGAACCTAGACCTTATCTCCAATCACTGCCCACGGGTGACTGTGATGCAGAAATCAGAACTCTTCCTGACCCATGGCAAGAAACCTTGTGGTTGGCATGTTGTCCAACGTTCAGTGTAGGAGAAACCAGCATTCACCCTGAGGCCCCGCCCATTCTTGAGTGCGACGAGAGCATAAACACGCATGGTGACCTCAGCGTGAGTCCTGTCCTCTAGTAAGTCCTCTCAGTGGCTAGACCATTAGATGTCATAATGGGCTTGACATGTCCCTAGTCCCCAATTTTTAACCAGATTTCTGGTTGTCCAGTCGCCCCACCCCAGGGCTCTACTCTGGAATCCCTCATTTGGTGGGACATCTGAGGTTGAAAAACAAAATGAAACAAATCGACAACAACAACAAAAAAACGGACTTCTTCCATCCCCAGAATGAACACAAACTCTTTGGACGGGACCGAACCCCCAGAGAGTAAGACTCGTCATTTCCCATGAAGTCACCCGGCAATTTCACGACCATGAGTGACACAATATCCAGAGACAAAAACTTGAGCGAGAGCCTCACACTCGCCCTTTTTTCATATCCCGAAGTGTTCTCCTCATGGTCTGTAGATCAGTCCTGCCATACCTATGACCCAAAACATAAGCTGAGTTTGTGTTTTCAGACAACTGTCCAAACAGCTCTGGCCTACACACCCTACAGGCTCAGGGCCCTGGAGCCAAACCTGAGGACTGTACTTGCCCTCTCCAAGGGAATTGTATGTGCCCATTCCAATGGCCACAACCCTAGTAATAGGATATCCTCCAAAGTCCCTGAGGCCATCCCAAAAGTTGTGGCTTCCCAGGACAAACAGGGGTCAATCTGAGCCCATCTGAGTACCTACCTGCACTCAGACCCGTAGACTGATGTCCCCAGAGGTAAAAAGGAACGAACAGGCCCCTAGGCACTAATCGGATCCATTGCTTTGGTTTCCAGGCATCTCTCCTCAGAGGCCTGGATTTCAATACCAGCATATGGCTGTTTCTTGACTCACCCATCAGAACTAATCTCATCTACACATGGGAAACATGCACGTTGGAGCTGTGTCAAAGCCTCTGTTTAGGAGAACCCTTCAGGGCCCCAGGGCCACCGCTTCTTTCCAAGGTCTCCATAGACACAAAAACATATTAGGACACATCCACAGGAGAGTCCATTTCAACTCAGCCTCCTCGGTTGCCCCCCACATCCAGCAGATCTAACCTGTCTTGTTGCTTGAAGACAATTGGAATGCGAGGTGGGCTACCCAGCCATCCATCCTTAGAACCCTGCTCGGAATCGTTGGCCTGGAGACAACCAACAGGTCTCAATTGTCCTGCAGAAGAATCTTTGCAGTTTGGAGCTTCTCACAACTCCCATCGTGGGAAAACCCCCATGTCCTCGTGATCCAACCCCCTTCAAGAAAGGGCCATCAGGGCAGAAAGTCCAACCTGAGCGATCGTCTGATCCTTGCCCTGACTTCAGATGCACGAGATCTCTATTGAGGTCTGTAGATTGTGCCTGCCATATCCTCACCCAGAAACCTAGGCCTAGCTTGGGTTCTCAGACTCCGTCCTCAGACTACTGGCCCACAAGCCCTCCAGTATGGCAATCCAGAACTACAATGCCGCACTCTGCCTGCCCTACAGAAGTAAAACATTGCCCTCAGGGCTACCCCGAAATCCCAAATGAGGATCAACCTGCACGCCAATCGGCTGTACCCCAAACATATAGGCTGACCTGGGCACTATTTCCCCTTCTGACCCAGCCTGAGCCTGGACCTCCTGGTCCCACCCAGACAGCTGGCCGCACACTGAGCACATCGGAACCGCCATGGCCTTAGGTCGTCATCTCTTCCCAACTGCGGTTTTCAGGCTCCAGAACCTAGACCTTATCTCCAACCACTGCCCAGGGTTGAAAATGATGCAGAAATCAGAACTCTTTCCCCATGGCAAGAAACCTTGTGCTTGGCATGTTGTCCAACGTTCAGTGTAGTTGAAACAAGCGTGGCCCATGAGGCCCAGCCCATGCTTGCGGGCCACATTGGTCACAAACACACATTGTGACCCTCAGCCTGAGCCCAGTCCTCAGGTAAGGCCTCTCAGGGCCTATATGAAGAGACAGCATATTGGGCTTGCCATGCCCCTAGGCCCCAATTTTTAACCATAGTTCGGGGTGTCCCTTCACTCTTCCCCAGGGCTCTGCTTTGGAATTCCTAGCTTGTGTTCTCAGACTTTGGTCGTCAGAATACTGCCCCACAAGCCCTCCAGTTTGGCAATCCAGAACTACAATGCAGCACCCTGCCCGCCCTCCAGAAGAAAAACATTGCCCTCTGGGGCTACCCAGTAACCCCAAATGAGGATCAACCTGCACCGACCTTGGCTGTACCCCAAATACATAGGCTGACCAGGGCACTAATGCCCTTATGACACAGGCTGAGCCTGGACCCCCTGGCCCCTCCCAGACAGCTGGCCGCACACTGAGCACATCGAGCCGCCATGGCCTTATGTCGTCATCCCTTCCCAACCTCGGTTTTCAGGTTTCAGAACCTAGACCTTATCTCCAATCACTGCCCAGGGTTGAAGGTGATGCAGAAATCAGAACTCCTTCCCCATGGCAAGAAACCTTGTGGTTGGCATGTTGTCCAACGTTCAGTGTAGTTGAAACCAGTGTGGCCCATGATGCCCTGCCCATGCTCGCCGGCCACTTTGGTCACAAACGCACATTGTGACCCTCAGGCTGAGCCCAGTCCTCAAGTAAGGCCAGTCAGTGGCTGGATGAAGAGATAGCATATTGGGCTTGCCGTGCCCCTAGGCCCCAATTTTTAACCATAGTTCGGCTTGTCCCTTCAGTCTTCCCCACGGCTTTGCTTTGGAATTCCAATTTAGTTGGGACACCTGAGGTAACAAAACTGAAATGAGTCCACCCATCCCACAGATTGACGAAAAGCAATTGGGAATCGGGCCAAATCCTCAGAAGAAGATTTGTCCATGGCCCATGAGGCCTCCCCGACATTCCACGGCCATCGCTGATACAAAATCCAGAGACAAAAGCCTGAGCAAGCGCCTCAGACTCGCACTTTCTTCATATACTGAAGAGTTCTTCTCATGGTTTGTAGATCGGGCCTGCCATACCTACGTCCCCAAACCTAAGCTGAGTTTGTGTTTTCAGACTTCTGTCCTCAAAGTCTTGGGCCACACTCCCTCCAGGCTGGGTCCCTGGAGACACACATTAGGACTGTGCCTACCAATCCATGGGAATTCTGCCCATTCCATGGTCCAAAATCGTACAAATTAGGAGAAACCTCCAAAGTCCCTGAGGCCATCCCAGGCACTAATCAGATCCATTGTTTGTGTAGGTCTCCCAGAACAAACAAGGGCTGTCTGACACCAGCTGATAATCGACCTCCACTTATACCATAGATGTATGTCCCCAGAAAAGAAATTGAACCAGACAGGACCCTAGGCTATAATAGGATCCATTGCTTTGGGTTACAGACATGTGTCCTCAAAAGCCTGATTCCATTACGAGCATAGGGGTTTTCCTGAGGCACCCATCAGAACTCATCACGTCTCCCAAGGAACCAGTGAATGGGAGCCATGTCCAAATCTTAGGAGAGTACTTCAGGGTCCCGGTGCCACCGCCCCATTCCAAGGCCCTCATGGACACAAAAACACATTAGGACCCATCCTCAGGAAAGTCCATTTCAACTCAGCCACCCCGGTTGCTCCGGCAGAGCCATCAGATCTAAACTGTCTTGTTGCTAGGAGAGAATTGGAATGCGAGGCGGGCTTCCCAGGCATCCATCCACGAACGGTGCTCTGGAGTCATTCCATATGGGATGTCCTGGAGCTGTCCAACAGGTCTCAATTGTCCCGCAGAAGGAATCCTTGAAGGGGGCATTCCACAACCCCCAACGTGGAAAAACCTCATTGGCCCCGAGATTCTGCTCACTTCATGAAGCGGCCATCATGCACAGAAACTCCAACCTGAGCCAACGTCTGATCCTCGCCCTGACTTCAGATGCATGAGATATTGGTTCAGATCTGCAGGGGGTACCTGCCGTGCCCTCACCCTGAAACCCAAGTCTAGCTTGTCTTCTCAGACTTCCGTCCTCACACTCCTGGCCCGGATGCCCTCAAGTTTGGCAATTCCCAACCCACAATGCAGCACTCTGTCTGCCCTCTAGAAAAAAAATTGTTGCCTCATGAGCTGCCCAGGCAGCTTACATGAGGATAAACCTACACAGCACTCGACGTTACCCAAATTATATAGTCTAACCTGGGCACTAATGCACTGTCGAACACAACCTGAGCCCGGACCTCCGGACCAATACCCAGAAAGCTGACCGCACACTGAGCACATAAAACCCGCCATGGCCATAGGTCATCATCTCTTCCCTACCTCCGTTTTCAGGCTTCAGAACCGAGACCTTATCTCCAATCACTGCCCAGGGGTGAGTCTGATGCAGAAATCAGAACTCCTCCTTACCCATGGCAAGAACCCTTGTGGTTGGCATGTTGTCCATCGTTCAGTGTAGGAGAAACCAGCATTCACCCTGAGGCCCCGCCCATTCTTGCGTGCGACGAGGGCATACATACGCATTGTGACCCTCAGCATGAGTCCTGTCCTCTAGTAAGTCCTCTCAGTGGCTGGACCATTAGATGTCATAATGGGCTTGACATGTCCCTAGGCCCCAATTTTTAACCAGATTTCTGATTGTCCAGTCGCCCCTCCCCAGGCCTTTACTCTGGAATCCCTCATTTGGTGGGACACCTGAGGTTAAAAAAGAAAACAACAACAACAACAACAACAACAACAACAAAAACGGACTTCTTGCAGCCCACAGAATGACCCCAAACTCTTTGGACGGGGCCAAACCACCAGAGAGTAAGACTCGTCGATTTCCCATGAAGACACCCAGAAATTCCACGACCATGAGTGACACGATATCCAGAGACAAAAACTTGAGCAGGAGCCTCACACTCGCCCTTTTTTCAAATCCCGAAGAGTTCTCCTCATGATCTGTAGGTCAGTCCTGCCATACCTATGACCGAAACATAAGCCGAGTTTGTGTTTTCAGACAACTGTCCAAACAGCCCTGGGCTACACAACCTACAGGCTCAGGCCCCTGGAGCCAAACCTGAGGACTGTACTTGCCCTCTCCAAGGGAATTGTGTGTGCCCATTCCAATGGCCACAACCCTTCTAATAGGATAAACCTCCAAAGTCCCTGATCCATCTCAATAGTGGTGGCTTCCCAGGAAAAACAGGGGAAATCTGAGCCCAACTGAGCACCTACCTGCACTCAGACCCATAGACAGATGTCTCCAGAGGTAAAAAGGAAAGAACAGGCCCTAGGCACTAATCAGATCCATTGTTTGGTTTCCAGGCATCTCTCCTCAGAGGCCTGGATATCAAAACAGCATATAGCTGTTTCTTGACTCACCCTTCAGAAAACATCTCATCTACACATGGGAAACTTGCACGTTGGAGCTGTGTCAAAGCCTCTGTTTAGGAGAACCCTTTAGGGCCCCAGTGCCACCGCTTCATTCCAAGGTCTCCATAGACACAAAAGCACATTAGAACCCATCCCCAGGGGTGTCGATTTCAACTCAGCGTCCTCGGTTGCTCCCCACAGATCCAGGAGATCTAACCTGTCTTGTTGCTAGGAGACAATTGGAATGCGAAGTGGGCTACCCAGCCATCCATCCTTAGAACCCTGCTCAGAATCTTTGGTCTGGAGCCAAACAACAGGTCTCAATTGTCCTGCAGAAGACTCTCTGCAGTTTGGAGCTTCTCACAACTCCCAACGTTGGAAAACCCCCATGGCCTCGTGATGACCTCCCATTCATGAAGGGGCCATTAGGGACAGAAACTCCAACCCTAGCGATCATCTGATCCTCGCCCTGACTTCAGATGCACGAGATCTCGATTCAGGTCTGTAGATTGTGCCTGCCATGGCCTCACCCAGACACCTAAGCCTAGCTTGTGTTCTCAGACTTTTGTCGTCAGACTACTGGCCCACAAGCCTTCCAGTTTGGCAATCCATAACTACAATGCAGCACTCTGCCTGCCCTCCAGAAGAAAAACATTGTCCTCTGGGTCTACCCAGTAACCCCAAATGAGGATCAACCTGCACCGACCTTGGCTGTACCCCAAATACATAGGCTGACCAGGGCACTAATGCCCTTTCTGACACAGCCTGAGCCTGGACGCCCTCAGACAGCTGGCCGCACACTGAGCACATCGAGTCGCAGTGGCCTTAGGTCGTCATCTCTTCCCAACCTCGGTTTTCAGGTTTCAGAACCTAGACCTTATCTCCAATCACTGCCCAGGGTTGAAGGTGATGCAGAAATCAGCACTCCTTCCCCATGGCAAGAAACCTTGTGGTTGGCATGTTGTCCAACGTTCAGTGTAGTTGAAACCAGTGTGGCCCATGAGGCCCCGCCCATTCTCGCCGGCCACATTGGTCACAAACGCACATTGTGACCCTCAGGCTGAGCCCAGTCCTCAAGTAAGGCCACTCAGTGGCTGGATGAAGAGATGTCATATTGGGCTTGCCATGTCCCTAGGCCCCAATTTTTAACCATAGTTCGGGTTGTCCCTTCAGTCTTCCCCACGGCTTTGCTTGGAATTCCTCTTTTGGTGGGACACCTGAGGTAACAAAACTGAAATGAGTCCTCCCATCCCACAGATTGACGAAAAGCAATTGGGAATCGGGCCACATCCTCAGAGAGGAAGATTCGTCCATGGCCCATGAGGCCTCCCCGACATTCCACGGCCATCGCTGATACAAAATGCAGAGAAAAAAGCCTGAGCAAGCGCCTCACACTCGCACTTTCTTCATATCCTGAAGAGTTCTTCTCATGGTTTGTAGATCGGGCCTGCCATAACTACGTCCCCAAACCTAAGCTGAGTTTGTGTTTTCAGACTTCTGTCCTCAATGTCTTGGGCCACACACCCTCCAGGCTGGGCCCCTGGAGACACACATTAGGACTGTGCCTACAAATCCATGGGAATTCTGCCCAACCATGGTCCAAAATCATACAAATTAGGAGAAACCTCCAAAGTCCCTGAGGCCATCCCAATAGTGTAGGTCGCTCGGAACAAACAAGGGCTGTCTGACACCAGCTGATAATCGAGCTCCACTAATACCATAGATGGATGTCCCCAGAGAAGAAGATTGAACCAGACAGGACCCTAGGCCATAATAGGATCCATTGCTTTGGGTTACAGGCATGTGTCCTCAAAAGCCTGATTCCAATACGAGATTAGGGGTTTTCCTGAGGCACCCATCAGAACTCATCTCGTCTCCACAAGGAATCCTGTGCATGGGAGCCATGTCCAAAGCTTAGGAGAGTACTTCAGGGTCCCGGTGCCACTGCCCCATTCCAAGGCCCTCATGGACACAAAAACACATTAGGACCCATCCTCAGGAAAGTCCATTTCAACTCAGCCACCCCGGTTGCTCCGGCAGAGCCATCAGATCTAAACTGTCTTGTTGCTAGGAGACAATTGGAATGCGAGGCGGGCTTCCCAGGCATCCATCCGCGAACGGTGCTCTGGAGTCATCCATATGGGATGTCCTGGAGCTGTCCAACAGGTCTCAATTGTCCCGCAGAAGGAATCCTTGAAGGGGTCATCCCACAACTCCCAACGTGGGAAAACCTCAATGGCCCCGAGATTCCGTTCCCTTCAAGAAGCGGCCGTCATGCACAGAAACTCCAACTTGAGCCAACGTCTGATCCTCGCCCTGACTTCAGATGCATGAGATATTGGTTCAGATCTGCAGGGGGTACCTGCCATGCCCTCAACCTGAAACCCAAGTCTAGCTTGTCTTCTCAGACTTCCGTCCTCACACTCCTGGTCCCGAAGCCCTCAAGGTTGGCATTTCCTGACCCACAATGCAGCACTCTGCCTGCCTTCTAGAAAAAAAAATTATTGCCACATGAGCTGCCCAGGCACCTTAAATGAGGATAAACCTACACAGCACTCGACGTTACCCAAATTATATAGTCTAACCTGGGCACTAATGCACTGTCGAACACAACCTGAGCCCGGACCTCCTGACCAACACCCAGAAAGATGACCGCACACTGAGCACATAAAACCCGCCATGGCCTTAGGTCATCATCTCTTCCCTACCTCCGTTTTCAGGCTTCAGAACCGAGACCTTATCTCCAATCACTGCCCAGGGGTGAGTGTGATGCAGAAATCAGAACTCCTCCTTACCCATGGCAAGAACCCTTGTGGTTGGCACGTTGTCCAACGTTCAGTGTAGGAGAAACCAGCATTCACCCTGAGGCCCCGCCCATTCTTGCGTGCGACGAGGGCATACATACGCATTGTGACCCTCAGCATGAGTCCTGTCCTCTAGTAAGTCCTTTCAGTGGCTGGACCATTAGATGTCATAATGGGCTTGACATGTCCCTAGGCCCCAATTTTTAACCAGATTTCTGATTGTCCACTCGCCCCTCCCCAGGGCTCTACTCTGGAATCCCTCATTTGGTGGGACACCTGAGGTTAAAAAAGAAAACAACAACAACAACAACAACAACAACAAAAAAAAACGAAATTCTTCCAGCCCACAGATTGACCCCAAACTCTTTGGATGGGGCCAAACAACCAGAGAGTAAGACTCGTCCATTTCCCATGAAGTCACCCAGAAATTCCACGACCATGAGTGACACGATATCCAGAGACAAAAACTTGAGCAAGAGCCGCACACTCGCCCTTTTTTCTAATCCAGAAGAGTTCTCCTCATGGTCTGTAGGTCAGTCCTGCCATACCTATGACCCGAAACATAAGCCGAGTTTGTGTTTTCAGACAACTGTCCAAACAGCCCTGGCCTACACAACCTACAGGCTCAGGCTCCTGGAGCCAAACCTCAGGACTGTACTTGCCCATTCCAAGGGAATTGTGTGTGCCCATTCCAATGGCCACAACCCTTCTAATAGCATAAACCCCCAAAGTCCCTAATCCATCTCAATAGTGGTGGCTTCCCAGGAAAAACAGGGGCAATCTGAGCCCAACTGAGCACCTACCTGCACTCACACCCATAGACAGATGTCTCCAGAGGTAAAAAGGAAAGAACAGGCCCCTAGGCACTAATCAGATCCATTGCTTTGGTTTCCAGGCATCTCTCCTCAAAGGCCTGGATATCAAAACAGCATATAGCTGTTTCTTGACGCACCCATAAGAAAACATCTCATCTACACATGGGAAAATTGCACGTTGGAGCTGTGTCAAAGCCTCTGTTTAGGAGAACCCTTTAGGGCCCCTGTGCCACCGTTTCATTCCAAGGTCTCCATAGACACAAAAGCACATTAGGACCCATCCCCAGGGGTGTCCATTTCAACTCAGCATCCTCGGTTGCTCCCCACAGATCCAGGAGATCTAACCTGTCTTGTTGCTAGGAGACAATTGGAATGCGAGGTGGGATACCCAGCCATCCATCCTTAGAACCCTGCTCAGAATCATTGGCCTGGACCCAAGCAACAGGTCTCAATTGTCCTGCAGAAGACTCTCTGCAGTTTGGAGCTTCTCACAACTCCCACCGTGGGAAAACCCCCATGGCCTCGTGATGCCCCCCCATTCATGAAGGGGCCATCAGGGACAGAAACTCCAACCTGAGCGATCGTCTGATCCTCGCCCTGACTTCAGGTGCACGAGATCTCGATTCAGGTCTGTAGATTGTGACTGCCATGGCCTCACCCAGAAACCTAAGCCTAGCTTGTGTTCTCAGACTTTGGTCGTCAGACTACTGGCCCACAAGCCCTCCAGTTTGGCAATCCGGAACTACAATGCAGCACCCTGCCCGCCCTCCATAAGAAAAACATTGTCCTCTGGGGCTACACAGTAACCCCAAATGAGGATCAACCTGCACCGACATTGGCTGTAACCCAAATACAATGGCTGACCAGGGCACTAATGCGCTTTCTGACACAGCCTGAGCCTGGACCACCTGGCCCCTCCCAGACAGCTGGCCGCACACTGAGCACATCGAGCCGCCGTGGCCTTAGGTCGTCATCTTTTCCCAACCTCGGTTTTCAGGTTTCAGAACCTAGACCTTATCTCCAATCACTGCCCAGGGTTGAAGGTGATGCAGAAATCAGAACTCCTTCCCCATGGCAAAAAACCTTGTGGTTGGCATGTTGTCCAACGTTCAGTGTAGTTGAAACCAGTGTGGCCCATGAGGCCCCGCCCATTCTCGCCGGCCACATTGGTCACAAACGCACATTGTGACCCTCAGGCTGAGCCCAGTCCTCAAGTAAGGCCACTAGTGGCTGGATGAAGAGATAGCATATTTGGCTTGTCATGTCCCTAGGCCCCAATTTTTAACCATAGTTCGGGTTGTCCCTTCAGTCTTCCCCACGGCTTTGCTTTGGAATTCCTTCTTTGGTGGGACACCTGAGGTAACAAAACTGAAATGAGTCCTCCCATCCCACAGATTGACGAAAAGCAATTGGGAATCGGGCCAAATCCTCAGAGAGGAAGATTGGTCCATGGCCCATGAGGCCTCCCCGAAATTCCACGGCCATCGCTGATACATCGTGATTCCACGGCCAATCCAGAGACAAAAGCCTGAGCAAGCGCCTCAGAGTCGCACTTTCTTCATATCCTGAAGAGTTCTCATGGTTTGTAGATCGGGCCTGCCATAACTACGTCCCCAAACCTAAGCTGAGTTTGTGTTTTCAGACTTCTGTCCTCAAAGTCTTGGGCCAAACACCCTCCAGGCTGGGCCCCTGGAGACATATATTAGGACTGTGCCTACCAATCCATGGGAATTCTGCCCATTCCATGGTCCAAAATCATACAAATTAGGAGAAACCTCCAAAGTCCCTGAGGCCATCCCAATAGTGTAGGTCGCCCGGAACAAACAAGGGCTGTCTGACACCAGCTGATAATCGACCTCCACTCATACCATAGATGGATGTCCCCAGAGAAGAAGATTGAACCAGACAGGACCCTAGGCCATAATAGGATCCATTGCTTTGGGTTACAGGCATGTGTCCTCAAAAGCCTGATTCCAATACGAGCATATGGGTTTTCCTGAGGCACCCATCAGAACTCATCTCGTCTCCACAAGGAAACCTGTGCATGGGAGCCATGTCCAAAGCTTAGGAGAGTACTTCAGGGTCCCGGTGCCACTGCCCCATTCCAAGGCCCTCATGGACACAAAAACACATTAGGACCCATCCTCAGGAAAGTCCATTTCAAGTCAGCCACCCCGGTTGCTCCGGCACAGCCATCAGATCTGAACTGTCTTGTTGCTAGGAGACAATTGGAATGCGAGGCGGGCTTCCCAGGCATCCATCTGCGAACGGTGCTCTGGAGTCATCCATATGGGATGTCCTGGAGCTGTCCAACAGGTCTCAATTGTCCCGCAGAAGGAATCCTTGAAGGGGGCATCCCACAACTCCCAACGTGGGAAAACCTCAATGGCCCCGAGATTCCGCTCCCTTCATGAAGCGGCCGTCATGCACAGAAACTCCAACCTGAGCCAACGTCTGATCCTCGCCCTGACTTCAGATGCATGAGATATTGGTTCAGATCTGCATGGGGTACCTGCCATGCCCTCAACCTGAAACCCAAGTCTAGCTTGTCTTCTCAGACTTCCGTCCTCACACTCCTGGCCCCGAAGCCCTCAAGGTTGGCAATTCCGGACCCACAATGCAGCACTCTGCCTGCCCTCTAGAAAAAAAAATTATTGCCTCATGAGCTGCCCAGGCACCTTATATGAGGATAAACCTACACAGCACTCGACGTTACCCAAATTATATAGTCTAACCTGGGCACTAATGCACTGTCGAACACAACCTGAGCCCGGACCTCCTGACCAACACCCAGAAAGATGACCGCACACTGAGCACATAAAACCCGCCATGGCTTTAGGTCATCATCTCTTCCCTACCTCCGTTTTCAGGCTTCAGAACCGAGACCTTATCTCCAATCACTGCCCAGGGGTGAGTGTGATGCAGAAATCATGACTGCTCCTTACCCATGGCAAGAACCCTTGTGGTTGGCACGTTGTCCAACGTTCAGTGTAGGAGAAACCAGCATTCACCCTGAGGCCCCGCCCATTCTTGCGTGCGACGAGGGCATACATACGCATTGTGACCCTCAGCATGAATCCTGTCCTCTAGTAAGTCCTCTCAGTGGCTGGACCATTAGATGTAATAATGGGCTTGACATGTCCCTAGGCCCCAATTTTTAACCAGATTTCTGATTGTCCAGTCGCCCCTCCCCAGGGCTCTACTCTGGAATCCCTCATTTGGTGGGACACCTGAGGTTAAAAAAGAAAACAACAACAACAACAACAAAAAAAAACGGACTTCTTCCAGCCCACAGATTGACCCCAAACTCTTTGGACGGGGCCAATCCACCAGAGAGTAAGACTCGTCCATTTCCCATGAAGTCACCCAGAAATTCCACGACCATGATTGACACGATATCCAGAGACAAAAACTTGAGCAGGAGCCTCACACTCGCCCTTTTTTCAAATCCCGAAGAGTTCTCCTCATGGTCTGTAGGTCAGTCCTGCCATACCTATGACTCGAAACATAAGCCGATTTTGTGATTTCAGACAACTGTCCAAACAGCTCTGGCCTACACAACCTACAGGCTCAGGCCCCTGGAGCCAAACCTGAGGACTATACTTGCCCTCTCCAAGGGAATTGTGTGTGCCCATTCCAATGGCCACAACCCTTCTAATAGGATAAACCTCCAAAGTCCCTAATCCATCTCAATAGTGGTGGCTTCCCAGGAAAAACAGGGGCAATCTGAGCCCAACTGAGCACCTACCTACACTCAGACCCATAGACAGATGTCTCCAGAGGTAAAAAGGAAAGAACAGGCCCCTAGGCACTAATCAGATTCATTGCTTTGGTTTCCAGGCATCTCTCCTCAGAGGCCTGGGTATCAAAACAGCATATAGCTGTTTCTTGACTCACCCATCAGAAAACATCTCATCTACACATGGGAAACTTGCACGTTGGAGCTGTGTCAAAGCCTCTGTTTAGGAGAACCCTTTAGGGCCCCAGTGCCACCGCTTCATTCCAAGGTCTCCATAGACACAAAAGCACATAAGGACCCATCCCCAGGGGTGTCCATTTCAACTCAGCGTCCTCGGTTGCTCCCCACAGATCCAGGAGATCTAACCTGTCTTGTTGCTAGGAGACAATTGGAATGCGAGGTGGGCTACCCAGCCATCCATCCTTAGAACCCTGCTCAGAATCATTGGTCTGGACCCAAGCAACAGGTCTCAATTGTCCTGCAGAAGACTCTCTGCAGTTTGGAGCTTCTCACAACTCCCATCGTGGGAAAACCCCCATGACCTCGTGATGCCCCCCCATTCATGAATGGGCCATCAGGGACAGAAACTCCAAAGTGAGCGATCGTCAGATCCTCGCCCTGACTTCAGATGCACGAGATCACGATTCAGGTCTGTAGATTGTGCTTGCCATGGCCTCACCCAGAAACCTAAGCCTAGCTTGTGTTCTCAGACTTTGGTCGTCAGACTACTGGCCCACAAGCCCTCCACTTTGGCAATCAAGATCTACAATGCAGCACCCTGCCTGCCCTCCATAAAAAAAACATTGTCCTCTGGGGCTACCCAGTAACCCCAAAAGAGGATCAACCTGCACCGACATTGGCTGTACCCCAAATACATAGGCTGACCAGGGCACTAATGCGCTTTCTGACACAGCCTGAGCCTGGACCCCCTGGCCGCTCCCAAACAGCTGGCCGCACACTGAGCACATCGAGCCGCCGTGGCCTTAGGTCGTCATCTTTTCCCAACCTCGGTTTTCAGGTTTCAGAACCTAGACCTTATCTCCAATCACTGCCCAGGGTTGAAGGTGATGCAGAAATCAGAACTCCTTCCCCATGGCAAAAAACATTGTGGTTGGTATGTTGTCCAACGTTCAGTGTAGTTGAAACCAGTGTGGCCCATGAGGCCCCGCCCATGCTCGCCGGCCACATTGGTCACAAACGCACATTGTGACCCTCAGGCTGAGCCCAGTCCTCAAGTAAGGCCACTCAGTGGCTGGATGAAGAGATAGCATATTTGGCTTGCCATGTCCCTAGGCCCCAATTTTTAACCATAGTTCGGGTTGTCCCTTCAGTCTTCCCCACGGCTTTGCTTTGGAATTCCTCTTTTGGTGGGACACCTGAGGTAACAAAACTGAAATGAGTCCTCCCATCCCACAGATTGACGAAAAGCAATTGGGAATCGGGCCAAATCCTCAGAGAGGAAGATTGGTCCATGGCCCATGAGGCCTCCCCGACATTCCATGGCCATCGCTGATACAAAATCCAGAGACAAAAGCCTGAGCAAGCGCCTCAGACTCGCACTTTCTTCATATCCTGAAGAGTTCTTCTCATGGTTTGTAGATCGGGCCTGCCATAACAACGTCCCCAAACCTAAGCTGAGTTTGTGTTTTCAGACTTCTGTCCTCAAAGTCTTGGGCCAAACACCCTCCAGGCTGGGCCCCTGGAGACATATATTAGGACTGTGCCTACCAATCCATGGGAATTCTGCCCATTCCATGGTCCAAAATCATACAAATTAGGAGAAACCTCCAAAGTCCCTGAGGCCATCCCAATAGTGTAGGTCGCCCGGAACAAACAAGGGCTGTCTGACACCAGCTGATAATCGACCTCCACTCATACCATAGATGGATGTCCCCAGAGAAGAAGATTGAACCAGACAGGACCCTAGGCCATAATAGGATCCATTGCTTTGGGTTACAGGCATGTGTCCTCAAAAGCCTGATTCCAATACGAGCATAGGGGTTTTCCTGAGGCACCCATCAGAACTCATCTCGTCTCCACAAGGAAACCTGTGCATGGGAGCCATGTCCAAAGCTTAGGAGAGTACTTCAGGGTCCCGGTGCCACTGCCCCATTCCAAGGCCCTCATGGACACAAAAACACATTAGGACCCATCCTCAGGAAAGTCCATTTCAAGTCAGGCACCCCGGATGCTCCGGCACAGCCATCAGATCTGAACTGTCTTGTTGCTAGGAGACAATTGGAATGCGAGGCGGGCTTCCCAGGCATCCATCTGCGAACGGTGCTCTGGAGTCATCCATATGGGATGTCCTGGAGCTGTCCAACAGGTCTCAATTGTCCCGCATAAGGAATCCTTGAAGGGGGCATCCCACAACTCCCAACGTGGGAAAACCTCAATGGCCCCGAGATTCCGCTCCCTTCATGAAGCGGCCGTCATGCACAGAAACTCCAACCTGAGCCAACGTCTGATCCTCGCCCTGACTTCAGATGCATGAGATATTGGTTCAGATCTGCAGGGGGTACCTACCATGCCCTCAACCTGAAACACAAGTCTAGCTTGTCTTCTCAGACTTCCGTCCTCACACTCCTGGCCCCGAAGCCCTCAAGTTTGGCAATTCCGGACCCACAATGCAGCACTCTGCCTGCCCTCTAGAAAAAAAATTATTGCCTCATGAGCTGCCCAGACACCTTATATGAGGATTAACCTACACAGCACTCGACGTTACCCAAATTATATAGTCTAACCTGGGCACTAATGCACTGTCGAACACAACCTGAGCCCGGACCTCCTGACCAACACCCAGAAAGATGACCGCACACTGAGCACATAAAACCCGCCATGGCTTTAGGTCATCATCTCATCCCTACCTCCGTTTTCGGGCTTCAGAACCGAGACCTTATCTCCAATCACTGCCCAGGGGTGAGTGTGATGCAGAAATCAGAACTCCTCCTTACCCATGGCAAGTACCCTTGTGGTTGGCACGTTGTCCAACGTTCAGTGTAGGAGAAACCAGCATTCACCCTGAGGCCCCGCCCATTCTTGCGTGCGACGAGGGCATACATACGCATTGTGACCCTCAGCATGAGTCCTGTCCTCTAGTAAGTCCTCTCAGTGGCTGGACCATTAGATGTCATAATGGGCTTGACATGTCCCTAGGCCCCAATTTTTAACCAGATTTCTGATTGTCCAGTCGCCCCTCCCCAGGTCTCTACTCTGGAATCCCTCATTTGGTGGGACACCTGAGGTTAAAAAAGAAAACAACAACAACAACAACAAAAAAAAAACGGACTTCTTCCAGCCCACAGATTGACCCCAAACTCTTTGGACGGGGCCAAACCACCAGAGAGTAAGACTCGTCCATTTCCCATGAAGTCACCCAGAAATTCCACGACCATGAGTGACACGATATCCAGAGACAAAAACTTGAGCAGGAGCCTCACACTCGCCCTTTTTTCAAATCCCGAAGAGTTCTCCTCATGGTCTGTAGGTCAGTCCTGCCATACCTATGACTCGAAACATAAGCCGATTTTGTGATTTCAGACAACTGTCCAAACAGCCCTGGCCTACACAACCTACCGGCTCGGGCCCCTGGAGCCAAACCTGAGGACTGTACTTGCCCTCTCCAAGGGAATTGTGTGTGCCCATTCCAATGGCCACAACCTTTCTAATAGGATAAACCTCAAAGGTCCCTGATCCATCTCAATAGTGGTGGCTTCCCAGGAAAAACAGGGGCAATCTGAGCCCAACTGAGCACCTACCTGCACTCAGACCCATAGACAGATGTCTCCTGAGGTAAACAGGAAAGAACAGTCCCCTAGGCACTAATCAGATCAATTGCTTTGGTTTCCAGGCATCTCTCCTCAGAGGCCTGGATATCAAAACAGCATATAGCTGTTTCTTGACTCACCCATCAGAAAACATCTCATCTACACATGGGAAACTTGCACGTTGGAGCTGTGTCAAAGCCTCTGTTTAGGAGAACCCTTTAGGGCCCCAGTGCCACCGCTTCATTCCAAGGTCTCCATAGACACAAAATCACATAAGGACCCATCCCCAGGGGTGTCCATTTCAACTCAGCGTCCTCGGTTGCTCCCCACAGATCCAGGAGATCTAACCTGTCTTGTTGCTAGGAGACAATTGGAATGCGAGGTGGGCTACCCAGCCATCCATCCTTAGAACCCAGCTCAGAATCATTGGCCTGGACCAAGCAACAGGTCTCAATTGTCCTGCAGAAGACTCTCTGCAGTTTGGAGCTTCTCACAACTCCCATCGTGGGAAAACCCCCATGTCCTCGTGATGCCCGCCCATTCATGAAGGGGCCTTCAGGGACAGAAACTCCAACCTGAGCGATCGTCAGATCCTCGCCCTGACTTCAGATGCACGAGATCTCGATTCAGGTCTGTAGATTGTGCCTGCCATGGCCTCACCCAGAAACCTAAGCCTAGCTTGTGTTCTCAGACTTTGGTCGTCAGACTACTGGCCCACAAGCCCTCCAGTTTGGCAATCCAGATCTACAATGCAGCACCCTGCCCGCCCTCCAGAAGAAAAACATTGTCCTCTGGGGCTACCCAGTAACCCCAAATGAGGATCAACCTGCACCGAACTTGGCTGTACCCCAAATACTTAGGCTGAACAGGGCACTAATGCCCTTTCTGACACAGCCTGAGCCTGGACCCACTTGCCCCTCCCAGACAGCTGGCCGCACACTGAGCAGATCGAGCCGCCGTGGCCTTAAGTCGTCATCTTTTCCCAACCTCGGTTTTCAGGTTTCAGAACCTAGACATTATCTCCAATCACTGCCCAGGGTTGAAGGTGATGCAGAAATCAGAACTCCTTCCCCATGGCAAGAAACCTTGTGGTTGGCATGTTGTCCAACATTCAGTGTAGTTGAAACCAGTGTGGCCCATGAGGCCCCGCCCATGCTCGCCGGCCACATTGGTCACAAACGTACATTGTGACCCTCAGGCTGAGCCCAGTCCTCAAGTAAGGCCACTCAGTGGCTGGATGAAGAGATAACATATTGGGCTTGCCAAACCCCTAGGCCCCAATTTTTAACCATAGTTCGGGTTGTCCCTTCAGTCTTCCCCACGGCTTTGCTTTGGAATTCCTCTTTTGGTGGGACACCTGAGGTAACAAAACTGAAATGAGTCCTCCCATCCCACAGATTGACGAAAAGCAATTGGGAATCGGGCCAAATCCTCAGAGAGGAAGATTCGTCCATGGCCCATGAGGCCTCCCCGACATTCCACGGCCATCGCTGATACAAAATCCAGAGACAAAAGCCTGAGCAAGCGCCTCAGACTCGCACTTTCTTCATATCCTGAAGAGTTCTTCTCATGGTTTGTAGATCGGGCCTGCCATACCTACGTCCCCAAACCTAAGCTGAGTTTGTGTTTTCAGACTTCTGTCCTCAAAGTCTTGGGCCACACTCCCTCCAGGCTGGGCCCCTGGAGACACACATTAGGACTGTGCCTACCAATCCATTGGAATTCTGCCCATTCCATGGTCCAAAATCATACAAATTAGGAGAAACCTCCAAAGTCCCTGAGGCCATCCCAATAGTGTAGGTCGCCCGGAACAAACAAGGGCTGTCTGACACCAGCTGATAATCGACCTCCACTCATACCATAGATGGATGTCCCCAGAGAAGAAGATTGAACCAGACAGGAACCTAGGCCATAATACGATCCATTGCTTTGGGTTACAGGCATGTGTCCTCAAAAGCCTGATTCCAATACGAGCATAGGGGTTTTCCTGAGGCACCCATCAGAACTCATCTCGTCTCCACAAGGAAATCTGTGCATGGGAGCCATGTCCAAAGCTTAGGAGAGTACTTCAGGGTCCCGGTGCCACTGCCCCATTCCAAGGCCCTCATGGACACAAAAACACATTAGGACCCATCCTCAGGAATGTCCATTTCAACTCAGCCACCACGGTGGCTCCGGCAGAGCAATCAGATCTAAACTGTCTTGTTGCTAGGAGATAATTGGAATGGGAGGCGGGCTTCCCAGGTATTCATCCGCGAACGGTGCTCTGGAGTCATTCCATATGGGATGTCCTGGAGCTGTCCAACAAATCTCAATTGTCCCGCAGAAGGAATCCTTGAAGGGTCATCCCACACCTCCCAACGTGGGAAAACCTCAATGGCCCCGAGATTCCACTCCCTTCATGAAGCGGCCGTCATGCACAGAAACTACAACCTGAGCCAACGTCGGATCCTCGCCCTGACTTCAGATGCATGAGATATTGGTTCAGATCTGCAGGGGGTACCTGCCGTGCCCTCAACCTGAAACCCTAGTCTAGCTTGTCTTCTCAGACTTCCGTCCTCACACTCCTGGCCCCGAAGCCCTCAAGGTTGGCAATTCCGGACCCACAATGCAGCACTCTGCCTGCCCTCTAGAAAAAAAAATTATTGCCTCATGAGCTGCCCAGGCACCTTAAATGAGGATAAACCTACACAGCACTCGACGTTACCCAAATTATATACTCTAACCTGGGCACTAATGCACTGTCGAACACAACCTGAGCCCGGACCTCCTGACCAACACCCAGAAAGCTGACCGCACACTGAGCACATGAAATCCGCCATGGCCTTAGGTCATCATCTCTTCCCTACCTCCGTTTTCAGGCTTCAGAACCGAGACCTTATTTCCAATCACTGCCCAGGGGTGAGTGTGATGCAGAAATCAGAACTCCTCCTTACCCATGGCAAGAACCCTTGTGGTTGGCACGTTGTCCAACGTTCAGTGTAGGAGAAACCAGCTTTCACCCTGAGGCCCCGCCCATTCTTGCGTGCGATGAGGGCATACATACGCATTGTGACCCTCAGCATGAGACCTGTCCTCTAGTAAGTCCTCTCAGTGGCTGGACCATTAGATGTCATAATGGGCTTGACATGTCCCTAGGCCCCAATTTTTAACCAGATTTCTGATTGTCCAGTCGCCCCTCCCCAGGGCTCTACTCTGGAATCCCTCATTTGGTTGGACACCTGAGGTTAAAAAAGAAAGAAACAACAACAACAACAACAACAACAACAGAACGGACTTCTTCCAGCCCACAGATTGACCCCAAACTCTTTTTGACAGGGCCATACCACCAGAGAGTAAGACTCGTCCATTTCCCATGAAGTCACCCAGAAATTCCACGACACTGAGTGACACGATATCCAGAGACAAAAACTTGAGCAGGAGCCTCACACTCGCCCTTTTTTCAAATCCCGAAGAGTTCTCCTCATGGTCTGTAGGTCAGTCCTGCCATACCTATGACCCGAAACATAAGCCGAGTTTGTGTTTTCAGACAACTGTTCAAACAGCCCTGGCTTACACAACCTACAGGCTCAGGCCCCTGGAGCCAAACCTGAGGACTGTACTTGCCCTCTCCAAGGGAATTGTGTGTGCCCATTCCAATGGCCACAACCCTTCTAATAGGATAAACCTCCAAATCCCTGATCCATCTCAATAGTGGTGGCTTCCCAGGAAAAACAGGGGCAATCTGAGCCCAACTGAGCACCTACCTGCACTCAGACCCATAGACAGATGTCTCCAGAGGTAAAAAGGAAAGAACAGGCCCCTAGGCACTAATCAGATCCATTGCTTTGGTTTCCAGGCATCTCTCCTCAGAGGCCTGGATATCAAAACAGCATATAGCTGTTTCTTGACTCACCCATCAGAAATCATCTCATCTACACATGGGAAACTTGCACGTTGGAGCTGTGTCAAAGCCTCTGTTTAGGAGAACCCTTTAGGGCCCCAGTGCCACCGCTTCATACAAAGGTCTCCATAGACACAAAAGCACATTAGGACCCATCCCCAGGGGTGTCCATTTCAACTCAGCGTCCTCGGTTGCTCCCCACAGATCCAAAAGATCTAACCTGTCTTGTTGCTAGGAGACAATTGGAATGCGAGGTGGGCTACCCAGCCATCCATCCTTAGAACCCTGCTCAGAATCATTGGCCTGGACCCAAGCAACAGGTCTCAATTGTCCTGCAGAAGACTCTCTGCAGTTTGGAGCTTCTCACAACTCCCATCGTGGGAAAACCCCCATAGCCTCGTGATGCCCACCCCATACATGAAGGGGCCATCAGGGACAGAAATTCCAACCTGAGCGATCGTCTGATCCTCGCCCTGACTTCAGATGCACGAGATCTCGATTCAGGTCTGTAGATTGTGCCTGCCATGGCCTCACCCAGAAACCTAAGCCTAGCTTGTGTTCTCAGACTTTGGTCGTCAGACTCCTGGCCCACAAGCCCTCCAGTTTGGCAATCCAGAAATACAATGCAGCACCCTGCCCGCCCTCCAGAAGAAAAACTTTGTCCTCTGGGGCTACCCAGTAACCCCAAATGAGGATCAACCTGCACCGACCTTGGCTGTACCCCAAATACATAGGAAGACCAGGACACTAATGCCCTTTCTGACACAGCTTGAGCCTGGACCCCCTGGCCCCTCTCAGACAGCTGGCCGCACACTGAGCACATCGAGCCGCCGTGGCCTTAGTTCGACATCTTTTCCCAACCTCGGTTTTCAGGTTTCAGAACCTAGACCTTATCTCCAATCACTGCCCAGGGTTGAAGGTGATGCAGAAATCAGAACTCCTTCCCCATGGCAAGAAACCTTGTGGTTGGCATGTTGTCCAACGTTCAGTGTAGTTGAAACCAGTGTGGCCCATGAGGCCCCGCCCATGCTCGCCGGCCACATTGGTCACAAACGCACATTGTGACCCTCAGGCTGAGCCCAGTCCACAAGTAAGGCCACTCAGTGGCTGGATGAAGAGGTAGCATATTGGCCTTCCATGCCCCTAGGCCCCAATTTTTAACCATAGTTCGGGTTGTCCCTTCAGTCTTCCCCACAGCTTTGCTTTGGAATTCCTCTTTTGGTGGGACACCTGAGGTAACAAACCTGAAAGGAGTCTTCCCATCCCACAGATTGACGAAAAGCAATTGGGAATCGGGCCAAATCCTCAGAGAGGAAGATTCATCCATGGCCCATGAGGCCTCCCCGACATTCCACGGCCATCGCTGATACAAAATCCAGAGACAAAAGCCTGAGCAAACGCCTCAGACTCCCACTTTCTTCATATACTGAAGAGTTCTTTCATGGTTTGTAGATCGGGCCTGCCATACCTACGTCCCCAAACCTAAGCTGAGTTTGTGTTTTCAGACTTCTGTCCTCAAAGTCTTGGGCCACACACCCTTCAGGCTGAGCCCCTGGAGACACACATTAATACTGTGCCTACCAATCCATGGGAATTCTGCCCATTCCATGGTCCAAAATCATACAAATTAGGAGAAACCTCCTAAGTCCCTGAGGCCATCCCAATAGTGTACGTCTCCCGGAACAAACAAGGGCTGTCTGACACCAGCTGATAATCTACTTCCACTAATACCATAGATGGATGTCCCCAGAGAAGATTGAACCAGACAGGAACCTAGGCCATAATACGATCCATTGCTTTGGGTTACAGGCATGTGTCCTCAAAAGCCTGATTCCAATACGAGCATAGGGGTTTTCCTGAGGCACCCATCAGAACTCATCTCGTCTCCACAAGGAAACCTGTGCATGGGAGCCATGTCCAAAGCTTAAGAGAGTAATACAGGGTCCCGGTGCCACTGCCCCATTCCAAGGCCCTCATGGACACAAAAACACATTAGGACCCATCCTCAGGAAAGTCCATTTCAACTCAGCCACCCCGGTTGCTCCGGCAGAGCCATCAGATCTAAACTGTCTTGTTGCTAGGAGACAATTGGAATGCGAGGCGGGCTTCCCAGGCATCCATCCGCGAACGGTGCTCTGGAGTCATTCCATATGGGATGTCCTGGAGCTGTCCAACAAATCTCAATTGTCCCGCAGAAGGAATCCTTGAAGGGGGCATCCCACAACTCCCAACGTGGGAAAACCTCAATGGCCCCGAGATTCCGCTCCCTTCATGAAGCGGCCGTCATGCACAGAAACTCCAACCAGCCAACGTCTGATCCTAGCCCTGACTTCAGATGCATGAGATATTGGTTCAGATCTGCAGGGAGTGCCTGCCGTGCCCTTGGCCTGAAGCCCAAGTCTAGCTCGTCTTCTCAGATTCCGTCCTCACACTCCTGGCCCCTTAGCCCTCAAGTTTGACTATTCCGGACCCACAATGCAGCACTCTGCCTGCCTTCTAGAAAAAAAAATTATTGCCTCATGAGCTGCCCAGGCACCTTAAATGAGGATAAACCTACACAGCACTCGACGTTACCCAAATTATATAGTCTAACCTGGGCACTAATGCACTGTCGAACACAACCTGAGCCCGGACCTCCTGACCAACACCCAGAAAGCTGACCGCACCCTGATCACATAAAACCCGCCATGGCCTTAGATCGTAATCTCTCCCCAACTGCGATTTTTCAGGCTTCAGAACCGAGACCTTATCTCCAACCACTGCCCAGGGATGAAATGATGCAGAAATCAAAACACCTTCCCCATGGCAAGAGACCTTGTGATTGGCATGTTGTCCAAGGTCCAGTGTAGTTGAAACCAGTGTGGCCCATGAGGCCCCGCCCATGCTCGCTTGCCACGTTGGTCACAAACACACACTGTGACCCTCACCCTGAGCCCAGCCCTCAAGTAAGTCCTCTCAGTGGCTGGATGAAGAGACAGCTTATTGTGCCTGCATTGCCCCTAGGCCCCAATTTTTAACCATAGTTTGGATTTTCCCTTCACTCTTCCCCAGGGCTCTGCTTTGGAATTCCTCTTTTGTTCAGACACCTGAGGTAAAAAACCTGAAAGGAGACCTCCCATCCCACAGATTGACGAAAAACAATTGGGATAGGGCCAAATCCACAGAGAGGAAGATTCGTCCATGGCCCATGAGTTCTCCCCACATTCCACGGCCATCGTTGATATAAAATCCAAATGCAAAAGCCTGAGCAAGTTCCTCAGAATCGCTCTTTCTTTATATCCTGAAGATTTCTTCTCATGATTTGTAGATTGGGCCTGATATACCTACATCCCCAAACCTAAGCTGAGTTTGTGCTTTCAGACTTCTGTCCTCAAAGTCCTGGGCCACATACCCTCAGGCTGAGGACCCTGAAGCCTCACATTAGGACTGTGCCTACCCAATCCATGGGAATTCTGCCCATTCCATTGTCCAAAATCGTACAAATTAGGAGAACTCTCCAAAGTCCCCGAGTCCATCCCAATAGTGTAGGTCTCCGTGGACAAACAAGGGAGGTAAGACACCAGGTGAGAATCTACCTCCACTCATTCCATAGATGAATATCCCCAGAGAAGAAGAATGAAGAAGACAGGACCCTAGGCCATAATCGAATACATTGCTTTGGTTTACAAACATGTCTCTTCAAAAGTCTGGATTCCAATACCAGCATAATGGGTTTCTTGAGGCACTCATCAGAACAAATCTCCTCTCCACAAGGAAACTTGTGCATGGGAGCTATGTCAAAAGCTTAGGAGAATACTTCAGGGTCCCAGTGCCACCGCCCCATTTCAAGGCCCTCATGGACACAAACACACATTAGGGCCCATCCTCAGGAAAGTCCATTTCAACTCAGCCACCCCGGTTGCTCCCGCAGAGGGATCCGATCTCAACTGTATTGTGGCTAGTAGACAATTGGATTGCGAGGCGGGCTTCCTTGGCATCCATTCTCCAAGGGTGCTCTGGTCATTCCATATGGGATGTCCTGGAGCTGCCCAACAGGTCTCAATTGTCACACAGAAGGAATCATTGAAGGGGGCATCCAGCCACTTTCACGCCAAAAAACCTCCATGGCCTTGAGATTCCGCTCCGTTCATGAAGGGGCAGTCATGCACAGAAACTCCAACCTGAGCCAACGTCTGATCTCGCCGTGACTTCAGATGCTTGAGAATATGGTTGCGACTGCAGGGGGTACCAGCCGTTCCCTCGGCCTGAAACTCAAGTCTAGCTTGTGTTCTCTGACTTCTGTCCTCACACTCCTGGCCCAGAAGCCAAAAAGTTTGGCAATTCCGGACCTTCAATGCAGCACTCTGCCAGCCCTCTAGAAAAAATATCTTGCCTAATGAGGAGCCCAGGAACCTCAAATGAGGATAAACCTACACGGCACTCGACTGTACCCAAATTATATAGTCTCACCTGGGTACTAATGCACTGTCTGACACAACCTGAGCCAGAATCTCCTGACCAAAACCCAGGCAGCTGACCGCACACTGAGCATATCAGACGCGCCATGGCCTTAGGTCGTCATCTCTTGCCAACTGCGATTTTTCAGGCTTCAGAACCTATACCTTATGTCCAATCACTGCTCACGATTGAAAATGATGCAGAAATCAGAACACCTTCCTCATGGCAAGAGACCTTGTGATTTCCATGTTGTCCAAGGTCCAGTGTAGTGGAAACCAGTTTGGCCCATGAGGCCCCGCCCATGCTCGCGGGCCACATTTGTCACAAACACACATTTGACCCTCAGCCCGAGCCCAGTCCTCAAGTAAGGCCGCTCAGTGGCTGGATGAAGAGACAGCTCATTGGGCCTGCCATGCCCCTAGGCCCCAATTTTTAACCATAGTTTGGGTTGTCCCTTCACTCTTCCCCAGGGCTCTGCTTTGGAATTCTTCTTTTGTTCGGACACCTGAGGTAATAAACATGAAAGGAGACCTCCCATCCACAGATTGACAAAAAATAATTGGGACCGGGTCAAATCCACAGAGAGGAAGTTTCGTCCATGGCCCATGAGGCCTCCCCACATTCCATGGCCATCATTGATATAAAACCCAGAGACAAAAGCCTGAGCAAGTGCCTCAGACTCGCTCTTTCTTCATATCCTGAAGAGTTCTTCTCATGGTTTGTAGATTGTGCCTGCCATACCTACGTCCCCAAACATAAGGTGAGTTTGTGTTTACAGACTTCTGTCCTCAAAGTCTTGGGCCACACACCCTCCAGGCTGGGGCCCCTGGAGCCACACATTCGGACTGTGCCTACACAATCCATGGGAATTCTGCCCATTCCATTGTCCAAAATCTTACAAATTGGGAGAACTCTCCAAGGTCCCCGAGGCCATCCCAATAGTGTAGGTCTCCAGGGACAAACAAGGGTGGTCTGACACCAGGTGAGCATCTATCTCCACTCATTCCATAGACGGATATCCCCAGAGAAGAAGATTGAACCAGACAGGATCCTAGGCAATAATCGGATCCATTGCTTTGGTTTACAGGCATGTCTCCTCAAGAGCCTGGATTCCAAGACCAGCATAAGGGTTTTCCTGAGGCACCCATCAGAACAAATCTCCTCTCCACAAGGAAACTTGTGCATGGGAGCTATGTCAAAAGCGTAGGAGAATACTTCAGGGTTACGGTGCCACCGCCCCATTCCAAGGCCCTCATGGACAAAACACACTTTAGGCCCCATCCTCAGGAATGTCCATTTCAACTCAGCCACCCCGGTTGCTTCCGCAGAGCCATCCGATCACAACTGTATCGTAGCTAGGAGACAATTGGAAAGAGAGGCGGGATTCCCTGGCATCCATCCTCGAATGGTGCTCTGGAGTCATTCCATATGGGATGTCCTGGAGCTGCCCAACAGGTCACAATTGTCCCGCAGAAGGAATCCTTGAAGGGGGCATCACACAACTCCCAATGTGGGAAAATCTCCATGGCCTTGAGATTCCGCTCCTTTCTTGAAGGGGCAATAATGCACAGAAACTACAACCTGAGCCAACGTCTGATCCTCGCCCTGACTTCAGATGCTTAGATATTGTTTCCGATCTGCAGGGGGTAACTACCGTGCCCTCGGCCTGAAGCCCAAGTCTATCTTGTGTTCTCAGACTTCTGTCCTCAAACTCCTGGCCCAGATCCTCCATTTTGGCAATTCCGGACCCACAATGCAGCACTCTGCCTGCCCTCTAGAAAAAATAACTTGCCAAATGAGGTGCCCAGGCACCTCAAATGAGGATAAACCTACAGGGCACTCGACTGTACCCAAATTATATAGTCTAACTTGGGCACTAGTGCACTGTCTGACACAACCTGAGCCAGAACCTCCTGACCAACACCCAGGCAGTTGACTGCACATTGAGCATATCAGACGCGCCATCGCCTTAGATCGTCATCTATTCCCAACTGCGATTTTTCAAGCTTCGGAACCTAGACCTTATCTCCAACCACTGCCCAGGGTTGAAAATGATGTAGAAATCAGAAGACCTTCCCCATGGCAAGAACCTTGTGATTGGCATGTTGTCCAAGGTCCAGTTTAGTTGAAACCAGTGTGGCCCATGAGGCCCCGCCCATGCTCGCGTGCCACGTTGGTCTCAAACACACACTGTGACCCTCACCCTGAGCCCAGCCCTCAAGTAAAGCCTCTCAGTGGCTGGATGAAGAGACAGCTTATAGTGCCTGCCATACCACTAGGCCCCAATTTTTAACCATAGTTTGGGTTTTCCCTTGACTCTTCCCCAGGGCCCTGCTTTGGAATTCCTCTTTTGTTCAGACACCTGAGGTAATAAACCTGAAAGGAGAAATCCCATCCCACAGATTGAGGAATAACAATTGGGATCGGGCCAAATCAACAAAGAGGAAGATTCGTCCATGGCCCATGAGTCCTCCCCACATTCCACGGCCATTGTTGATATAAAATCCAAATGCAAAAGCCTGAGCAAGTGCCTCAGAATCGCTCTTTCTTCATATCCTGAAGATTTCTTCTCATGATTTGTAGATTGGGCCTGCCATACCTACATCCCCAAACCTAAGCTGAGTTTGTGTTTTCAGACTTCTGTCCTCAAAGTCCTGGGCAACACACTCACAGGCTGGGGCCCTGAAGCCACACATTAGGACTGTGCCTACCCAATCCATGGGAATTCTGCCCATTCCATTGTCCAAAATCGTACAAATTATGAGAACTCTCCAAAGTCCCCGAGGCCATCCCAATAGTGTAGGTCTCCGGGGACAAACAAGGACGGTCTAACACCAGGTGAGCATCTACCTCCACTCATTCCATAGATGAATATCCCCAGAGAAGAAGAATGAACAAGACAGGACCCTAGGCCATAATCGAATACATTGCATTGGTTTACAGGCATGTCTCTTCAAAAGTCTGGATTCCAATACCAGCATAATGGGTTTCCTGAGGCACCCATCAGAACAAATCTCCTCTCCACAAGGAAACTTGTGCATGGGAGCTATGTCAAAAGCTTAGGAGAATACTTCAGTGTCCCAGTGCCACCGCCCCAATTCAAGGCCCTCATGGACACAAACACACATTAGGGCCCATCCTCAGGAAAGTCCATTTCAACTCAGCCACCCCGGTTGCTCCCGCAGAGGGATCTGATCTCAACTGTATTGTGGCTAGTAGACAATTGGATTGCGAGGCGGGCTTGCCTGGCATCCATCCTCCAACGGTGCTCTGGAGTCATTCCATATTAGATGTTCTGGAGCTGCCCAAAAGGTCTCAATTGTCACACAGAAGGAAACATTGAAGGGGGCATCCCACCACTCCCACGTCGGAAAACCTCCATGGCCTTGAGATTCCGCTCCTTTCATGAAGGGGAAGTCATGCAGAGAAACTCCAACCTGAGCCAACGTCTGATCCTCGCCGTGACTTCAGATGCTTTAGATTTTGATTGCGACTGCAGGGAGTACAAGCCGTGCCCTCCGCCTGAAACTCAAGTCTAGTTTGTGTTCTCAGACTTCTGTCCTCACACTCCTGGCCCAGAAGCCCAAAAGTTTGGCAATTCCGGACCCACAATGCAGCACTCTGCCTGCCCTCTAGAAAAAATATCTTGCCTAATGAGGTGCCCAGGCACCTCAAATGAGGATAAACCTACACGGCACTCGACTGTACCCAAATTATATAGTCTAACCTGGGCACTAATACACTGTCTGACACAACTTGAGTCAGAACCTCCTGACCAACACCCAGGCAGCTGACCGCACACTGAGCATATCAGACGCGCCATCGCCTTAGGTCGTCATCTCTTCCCAACTGCGGTTTTTCAGGCTTCAGAACCTATACCTTATGTCCAATCACTGCTCACGATTGAAAATGATGCAGAAATCAGAACACCTTCCTCATGGCAAGAGACCTTGTGATTGCCATGTTGTCCAAGGTCCAGTGTAGTGGAAACCAGTTTGGCCCATGAGGCCCCGCCCATGCTCGCGGGCCACATTTGTCACAAACACACATTTGACCCTCAGCCTGAGCCCAGTCCTCAAGTAAGGCCGCTCAGTGGCTGGATGAAGAGACAGCATATGAGGCCTGCCATGCCAGGGCCCCAATTTTTAACCATAGTTTGGGTTGTCCCTTCACTCTTCCCCAGGGCTCTGCTTTGGAATTCTTCTTTTGTTCGGACACCTGAGGTAATAAACCTGAAGGAGACCTCCCATCCCACACATTGACGAAAAATAATTGGGACCGGGCCAAATCCACAGAGAGGTAGATTCTTCCATGGCCCATGATGCCTCCCCACATTCCACGGCCAACATTGATATAAAACCCAGAGACAAAAGCCTGAGCAAGTGCCTCAGACTCGCTCTTTCTTCATATCCTGAAGAGTTCTTCTCATGATTTGTAGATTGGGCCTGCCATACCTACGTCCCCAAACATAAGGTGAGTTTGTGTTTTCAGACTTCTGTCCTCAAAGTCCTGGGCCACACACCCTCCAGGCTGGGGCCCCTGGAGCCACACATTAGGACTGCCCCCACCCAATCCATGGGAATTCTGCCCATTCCATTGTCCAAAATCTTACAAATTGGGAGAACTCTCCAAGGTCCCCGAGGCAATCCCAATAGTGTAGGTCTCCAGGGACAAACAAGGGTGGTCTGACACCAGGTGAGCATCTACCTCCACTCATTCCATAGACGGATATCCCCAGAGAAGAAGATTGAACCAGACAGGATCCTAGCAATAATCGGATCCATTGCTTTGGTTTACAGGCATGTCTCCTCAAGAGCCTGGATTCCAAGACCAGCATAAGGGTTTTCCTGAGGCACCCATCAGAACAAATCTCCTCTCCACAAGGAAACTTGTGCATGGGAGCTATGTATAAAGCTTAGGAGAATACTTCAGGGTCCCGGTACCACCGCCCCATTCCAAGGCCCTCATAGACACAAACACACTTAAGGTCCCATCCTCAGGAAAGTCCATTTCAACTCAGCCACCACGGTTGCTCCCGCAGAGCCATCCGATCTCAACTGTATTGTTGCTAGGAGACAATTGGAATGCGAGGCGGGCTTCCCAGGCATCCATCCTCGAACGGTGCTCTGGAGTCATTCCATATTAGATGTCCTGGAGCTGCCCAACAGGTCTCAATTGTCCAACAGATGGAATCCTTGAAGGGGGCATCACACAACTCCCAACGTGGGAAAAGCTCCATGGCCTTGAGATTCCACTTCTTTCATGAAGGGGCAGTCATGCACAGAAACTACAACCTGAGCCAACGTCTGATCCTCGCCATGACTTCAGATGCTTGTGATATTGTTTCCGATCTGCAGGGGGTACCTACCGTGCCCTCGGCCTGAAGCCCAAGTCTAGCTTGTGTTCTCAGACTTCTGTCCTCACATTCCTGGCCCAGAAATCCTCCATTTTGGCAATTCCGGATCCACAATGCAGCACTCAGCCTGCCCTCTAGAAAAAATATCTTGCCTAATGAGGTGCCCAGGCACCTCAATTGAGGATAAACCTACAGGGCACTCGACTGTACCCAAATTATATAGTCTAACTTGGGCACTAGTGCACTGTCTGACACATCCTGAGCCAGAACCTCCTGACCAACACCCAGGCAGTTGACCGCACACTGAGCATATCAGACGCGCCATCGCCTTAGATCGTCATCTCTTCCCAACTGCGATATTTCAGGCTTCAGAACCTAGACCTTATCTCCAACCCCTGCCCAGGGTTGAAAATGATGCAGAAATCAAAACACCTTCCCCATGGCAAGAGACCTTGTGATTGGCATGTTGTCCAAGGTCCAGTGTAGTTGAAACCAGTGTGGCCCATGAGGCCCCGCCCATGCTCACGTGCCACGTTGGTCACAAACACACACTGTGACCCTCAGCCTGAGCCCTGCCCTCAAGTAAGGCCTCTCAGTGGCTGGATGTAGAGACAGCTTATTTTGCCTGCCATGCCCCTAGGCCCCAATTTTTAACCATAGTTTGGGTTTTCCCTTCACTCTTCCCCAGGGCTCTGCTTTGGAATACCTCTTTTGTTCAGACACCTGAGGTAATAAACCTAAAAGGAGACTTCCCATCCTACAGATTGACGAAAAACAATTGGGATCGGGCCAAATCCACAGAGAGGAAGATTCGTCCATGACCCATGAGTCCACCCCACATTCCACGGCCATCGTTGATATAAAATCCAAATGCAAAAGCCTGAGCAAGTGCCTCAGAATCGCTCTTTCTTCATATCCTGAAGATTTCTTCTCATGATTTGTAGATTGGGCCTGCCATACCTACATCCCCAAACCTAGGCTGAATTTGTGTTTTCAGACTTCTGTCCTCAAAGACCTAAACCACACACCCTCAGGTAGGGGCCCCTGAAGCCACACATTAGGACTGTGCCTACCCAATCCATGGGAATTCTGCCCATTCCATTGTCCAAAATCGTACAAATTAGGAGAACTCTCCAAAGTCCCCGAGGCCATCCCAATAGTGTAGGTCTCCGGGGACAAACAAGGACGGTCTAACACCAGGTGAGCATCTACCTCCACTCATTCCATAGATGAATATCCCCAGAGAAGAAGAATGAACAAGACAGGACCCTAGGCCATAATCGAATACATTGCTTTGGTTTACAGGCATGTCTCTTCAAAAGTCTGGATTCCAATACCAGCATAATGGGTTTCCTGAGGCACCCATCAGAACAAATCTCCTCTCCACAAGGAAACTTGTGCATGGGAGCTATGTTAAAAGCTTAGGAGAATACTTCAGGGTCCCAGTGCCACCGCCCCATTTCAAGGCCCTCATGGACACAAAAACACATTAGGGCCCATCTTCAGGAAAGTCTATTTCAACTCAGCCACACAGGTTGCTCCTGCAGAGGGATCCGATCTCAACTGTATTGTGGCTAGTAGACAATTGGATTGCGAGGCGGGCTTCCCTGACATCCATCCTCCAAGGGTGCTCTGGAGTCATTCCATATGGGAGGTCCTGGAGCTGCCCAACAGGTCTCAATTGTCACACAGAAGGAATCATTGAAGGGGGCATCCCACCACTCCCACGTCGGAAAACCTCCATGGCCTTGAGATTCCGCTCCGTTCATGAAGGGGTAGTCATGCACAGAAACTACAACCTGAGCCAACGTCTGATCATCGCCGTGACTTCAGATGCTTGAGATTTTGGTTGCAACTGCAAGGGGTACCAGCCCTCCCTCGGCCTGAAACTCAAGTCTAGCTTGTGTTCTCAGACTTCTGTCCTCACACTCCTGGCCCAGAAGCCCAAAAGTTTGGCAATTCCGGACCCACAATGCAGCACTCTGCCTGCCGTCTAGAAAAAATATCTTGCCTAATGAGGTGCCCAGGCACCTCAAATGAGGATAAACCTTCAGGGCACTCGACTGTACCAAAATTATATAGTCTAACCTGGGCACTAATACACTGTCTGACACAACCTGAGTCAGAACCTCCTGACCAACACCCAGGCAGCTGACCGCACACTGAGCATATCAGACGCGCCATCGCCTTAGGTCGTCATCTCTACCCAACTACGATTTTTCAGGCTTCAGAACCTATACCTTATGTCCAATCACTGCTCACGATTGAAAATGATGCAGAAATCAGAACACCTTCCCCATGGCAAGAGACCTTGTAATTGGCATGTTGTGCAAGGTCCAGTGTAGTTGAAACCAGTTTGGCCCATGAGGCCCCGCCCATTCACGTGCCACGTTGGTCACAAACACACACTGTGACCCTCAGCCTGAGCCCAGTCCTCAAGTAAGGCCTCTCAGTGGCTGGATGTAGAGACAGCTTATTTTGTCTGCCATGCCCCTAGGCCCCAAATTTTTAACCATAGTTTGGGTTGTCCCTTCACTCTTCCCCAGGGCTCTGCTTTAGAATACTTCTTTTGTTCGGACACCTGAGGTAATAAACCTGAAAGGAGACCTCCCATCCCACAGATTGACGAAAAATAATTGGGACCGCCCCAATCCACAGAAGGATATTCGTCCATGGCCCATGAGGCCTCCCCACATTCCACGACCATCATTGATATAAAATCCAGAGACAAAACCCTGAGCAAGTGCCTCAGAGTCGCTCTTTCTTCATATCCTGAAGATTTCTTCTCATGGTTTGTAGATTGGGCCTGCCATACCTACATCCCCAAACCTAGGCTGAATTTGTGTTTTCAGACTTCTGTCCTCAAAGTCCTGGGCCACACATCCTCCAGGCTGGGGCCCCTGGAGCCACATATTAGGACTGTGCCTACCCAATCCATGGAAATACTGCCCATTCCATTGTCCAAAATGGTACAAATTAGGAGAACTCTCCAAAGTCCCCGAGGCCATCCCAATAGTGTAGGTCTCCGGGGACAAACGAGGGAGGTAAGACACCAGGTGAGCATCTACCTCCACTCATTCCATAGATGAATATCCCCAGACAAGAAGAATGAACAAGACAGGACCCTAGGCCATTATCGAATACATTGCTTTGGTTTACAGGCATGTCTCTTCAAAAGTCTGGATTCCAATACCAGCATAATGGGTTTCCTGAGGCACCCATCAGAACAAATCTCCTCTCCACTAGGAAACTAGTGCATGGGAGCTATGTCAAAAGCTTAGGAGAATACTTCAGGGTCCCAGTGCCACCGCCCCATTTCAAGGCCCTCATGGACACAAACACACATTAGGGCCCATCTTCAGGAAAGTCCATTTCAACTCAGCCACACAGGTTGCTCCCGCAGAGGGATCCGATCTCAACTGTATTGTGGCTAGTAGACAATTGGATTGCGAGGCGGGCTTCCCTGACATCCATCCTCCAAGGGTGCTCTGGAGTCATTCCATATGGGATGTCCTGGAGCTGCCCAACTGGTCTCAATTGTCCCGCAGAAGGAATCCTTGAAGGGGGCATCACACAACTCCCAACGTGGGAAAAGCTCCATGGCTTCGAGATTCCGCTCCTTTCATGAAGGGGCAATCATGCACAGAAACTACAACCTGAGCCAATGTCTGATCCTCGCCGTGACTTCAGATGCTTGAGATATGGTTTCCGATCTGCAGGGGGTACCTACCGTGCCCTCGGCATGAAGCCCAAGTCTATCTTGTGTTCTCAGACTTCTGTCCTCAAACTCGTGGCCCGGAAGTCCTCCATTTTGGCAATTCCGGACCCACAAGGCAGCACTCTGCCTGCCCTCTAGAAAAAATATCTTGCCTAATGAGGTGCCCAGGCACCTCAAATGAGGATAAACCTACAGGGAACTCGACTGTACCCAAATTATATAGTCTAACTTGGGCACTAGTGCACTGTCTGACACAACCTCAGCCAGAACCCCCTGACCAACACCCAGGCAGCTGACCGTACACTGAGCATATCAGACGCGCCATCGCCTTAGGTCGTCATCTCTTCCCAACTGCGATTTTTCAGGCTTCAGAACCTGTACCTTATGTCCAATCACTGCTCCCGTTTGAAAATGATGCAGAAATCAGAACACCTTCCCCATGGCAAGAGACCTTGTGATTGGCATGTTGTCCAAGGTCCAGTGTAGATGAAACCAGTTTGGCCCATGAGGCCCCACCCATGTTCGCGGGCCACAATTGTCACAAACACACATTTGACCCTCAGCCTGAGCCCAGTCTCAAGTAAGGCCGCTCAGTGGCTGGATGAAGAGACAGCTTATTGGGCCTGCCAAGCCCCTATGCCGCAATTTTTAACCATAATTTGGGTTTTCCCTTCACTCTTCCCCAGGGCTCTGCTTTGGAATTCCTCTTTTGTTCGGACACCTGAGGTAATAAACCTGAAAGGAGACCTCCCATCCCACAGATTGACGAAAAAAATTGGGACCGCCCCAATCCACAGAAAGGAAGATTCGTCCATGGCCCATGATGCCTCCCCACATTCCACGGCCATCGTTGATATAAAATCCAGAGACAAAAGCCTGAGCAAGTGCCTCAGACTCGCTCTTTCTTCATATCCTGAAGAGTTCTTCTCATGGTTTGTAGATTGGGCCTGCCATAACTACGTCCCCAAACATAAGGTGAGTTTGTGTTTTCAGACTTCTGTCCTCAAATTCCCGGGCCACACAGCCTCCAGGCTGGGGCCCCTTGAGCCACACATTCGGACTGTGCCTACCCAATCCATGGGAATTCTGCCCATTCCATTGTCCAAAATCTTACAAATTGAGAGAACTCTCCAAAGTCCCCGAGGCAATCCCAATAGTGTAGGTCTCCAGGGACAAACAAGGGTGGTCTGACACCAGGTGAGCATCTACCTCCAATCATTCCATAGATGAATATCCCCAGAGAAGGAGAATGAACAAGACAGGACCCTAGGCCATAATCGAATACATTGCTTTGTTTTACAGGCATGTCTCTTCAAAAGTCTGGATTCCAATTCCAGCACAATGGGTTTCCTGAGGCACACATCAGAACAAATATCCTCTCCACAAGGAAACTTGTGCATGGGAGCTATGTCAAAAGCTTAGGAGAATACTTCAGGGTCCCGGGGCCACCGCCCCATTCCAAGGTCCTCATGGACACAAACACACATTAGGGCCCATCCTCAGGAAAGTCCATTTCAACTCATCCACCCCGGTTGCTCCCGCAGAGGGATCCGATCTCAACTGTATTGTGGCTAGTAGACAATTGGATTGTGAGGCGGGCTTGCCTGGCATCCATCCTCCAACGGTGCTCTGGAGTCATTCCATATGGGATGTCCTGGAGCTGCCCAACAGGTCTTAATTGTCACACAGAAGGAATCATTGAAGGGGGCATCCCACCACTCCCAACGTCGGAAACCTCCATGGCCTTGAGATTCCGCTCCTTTCATGAAGGCGCAGTCATGCACAGAAACTCCAACCTGAGCCAACGACTGATCCTCGCCGTGATTTCAGATGCTTGAGATTTTGGTTGTGACTGCAGGGGGTACCAGCCGTGCCCTCGGCCTGAAACTCAAGTCTAGCTCGTGTTCTCAAACTTCTGTCCTCACACTCCTGTCCCAGAAGCCCTCAAGTTTGGCAATTCCGGACCCACAATGCAGCACTCTGCCTGCCCTCTAGAAAAAATATCTTGCCTAATGAGGTGCCCAGGCACCTCAAATGAGGATAAACCTACAGGGCACTTGACTGTACCCAAATTATATAGTCTAACTTGGGCACTAGTGCACTGTATGACACAACCTGAGCCAGAACCTCCTGACCAACACCCAGGCAGTTGACCGCACACTGAGCATATCAGATGCGCCATCGTCTTAGATTGTCATCTCTTCCCAACTGCGATTTTTCAGGCTTCAGAACCTAGACCTTATCTCCAACCACTGCCCAGGGTTGAAAATGATGCAGAAATCAAAACACCTTCCCCATGGCAAGAGACCTTGTGATTGGCATGTTGTCCAAAATCCAGTGTAGTTGAAACCAGTGTGGCCCATGAGGCCCCGCCCATGCTCGCGTGCCACGTTGGTCACAAACACACACTGTGACCATCAGCCTGAGTCCAGGCCTCAAGTAAGGCCTCTCAGTGGCTGGATGAAGATACAGCTTATTGTGCCTGCCATGCCCCTAGGCCCCAATTTTTAACCATAGTTTGGGTTTTCCCTTCACTCTTCCCCAGGGCTCTGCTTTGGAATTCCTCTTTTGTTCAGACACCTGAGGTAATAAACCTGAAAGGAGAAATCCCATCCCACAGATTGACGAAAAACAATTGGGATCGGGCCAAATCCACAGAGAGGAAGATTCGTCCATGGCCCATGAGTCCTCCCCCATTCCACGGCCATCGTTGATATAAAATCCAAATGCAAAAGCCTGAGCAAGTGCCTCAGAATCGCTCTTTCTTCATATCCTGAAGATTTCTTCTCATGATTTGTAGATTGGGCCTGCCATACCTACATCCCCAAACCTAAGCTGAGTTTGTGTTTTCAGACTTCTGTCCTCAAAGTCCTGGGCCACACACCCTCATGCTGGGGCCTCTGAAGCCACACATTAGGACTGTGCCTACCCAATCCATGGGAATTCTGCCCATTCCATTGTCCAAAATCGTACAAATTAGGAGAACTCTCCAAAGTCCCTGAGGCCAAACCAATAGTGTAGGTCTCCGGGGACAAACAAGGGCGGTAAGACACCAGGTGAGCATCTACCTCCACTCATTCCATAGATGAATATCCCCAGACAAGAAGAATGAACAAGACAGGACCCTAGGCCATAATCGAATACATTGCATTGGTTTACAGGCATGTCTCTTCAAAAGTCTGGATTCCAATACCAGCATAATGGGTTTCCTGAGGCACCCATCAGAACAAATCTCCTCTCCACAAGGAAACTTGTGCATGGGAGCTATGTCAAAAGCTTAGGAGAATACTTCAGGGTCCCAGTGCCACCGCCCCATTTCAAGGCCCTCATGGACACAAACACACATTAGGGCCCATCTTCAGGAAAGTCCATTTCAACTCAGCCACCCCGGTTGCTCCCGCAGAGGGATCCGATCTCAACTGTATTGTGGCTAGTAGACAATTGGATTGCGAGGCGGGCTTCCCTGACATCCATCCTCCAAGGGTGCTCTGGAGTCATTCCATATGGGATGTCCTGGAGCGGCCCAACTGGTCTCAATTGTCCCGCAGAAGGAATCCTTGAAGGGGGCATCACACAACTCCCAACGTGGGAAAAGCTCCATGGCTTCGAGATTCCGCTCCTTTCATGAAGGGGCAGTCATGCACAGAAACTACAACCTGAGCCAACGTCTGATCCTCGCCGTGACTTCAGATGCTTGAGATATGGTTTCCGATCTGCAGGGGGTACCTACCGTGCCCTCGGCCTGAAGCCCAAGTCTATCTTGTGTTCTCAGACTTCTGTCCTCAAACTCCTGGCCCGGAAGTCCTCCAGTTTGGCAATTCCGGACCCACAAGGCAGCACTCTGCCTGCCCTCTAGAAAAAATATCTTGCCTAATGAGGTGCCCAGGCACCTCAAATGAGGATAAACCTACAGGGAACTCGACTGTACCCAAATTATATAGTCTACCTTGGGCACTAGTGCACTGTCTGACACAACCTCAGCCAGAACCCCCTGACCAACACCCAGGCAGCTGACCGTACACTGAGCATATCAGACGCGCCATCGCCTTAGGTCGTCATCTCTTCCCAACTGCGATTTTTCAGGCTTCAGAACCTGTACCTTATGTCCAATCACTGCTCACGTTTGAAAATGATGCAGAAATCAGAACACCTTCCCATGGCAAGAGACCTTGTGATTGGCATGTTGTCCAAGGTCCAGTGTAGTTGAAACCAGTTTGGCCCATGAGGTCCCACCCATGTTCGCGGGCCACAATTGTCACAAACACACATTTGACCCTCAGCCTGAGCCCAGTCTCAAGTAAAGCCGCTCAGTGGCTGGATGAAGAGACAGCTTATTGGGCCTGCCAAGCCCCTATGCCGCAATTTTTAACCATAGTTTGGGTTTTCCATTCACTCTTCCCCAGGGCTCTGCTTTGGAATTCCTCTTTTGTTCGGACACCTGAGGTAATAAAGCTGAAAGGAGACCTCCCATCCCACAGATTGACGTAAAAAATTGGGACCGCCCCAATCCACAGAAAGGAAGATTCGTCCATGGCCCATGATGCCTCCCCACATTCCACGGCCATCGTTGATATAAAATCCAGAGACAAAAGCCTGAGCAAGTGCCTCAGACTCGCTCTTTCTTCATATCCTGAAGAGTTCTTCTCATGGTTTGTAGATTGGGCCTGCCATACCTACGTCCCCAAACATAACGTGAGTTTGTGTTTTCAGACTTCTGTCCTCAAAGTCCTGGGCCACACAGCCTCCAGGCTGGGGCCCCTGGAGCCACACATTCGGACTGTGCCTACCCAATCCATGGGTATTCTGCCCATTCCATTGTCCAAAATCTTACAAATTGGGAGAACTCTCCAAAGTCCCCGAGGCAATCCCAATAGTGTAGATCTCCAGGGACAAACAAGGGTGGTCTGACACCAGGTGAGCATCTACCTCCAATCATTCCATAGATGAATATCCCCAGAGAAGGAGAATGAACAAGACAGGACCCTAGGCCATAATCGAATACATTGCTTTGTTTTACAGGCATGTCTCTTCAAAAGTCTGGATTCCAATTCCAGCACAATGGGTTTCCTGAGGCACACATCAGAACAAATATCCTCTCCACAAGGAAACTTGTGCATGGGAGCTATGTCAAAAGCTTAGGAGAATACTTCAGGGTCCCGGGGCCACCGCCCCATTCCAAGGTCCTCATGGACACAAACACACATTAGGGCCCATCCTCAGGAAAGTCCATTTCAACTCATCCACCCCGGTTGCTCCCGCAGAGGGATCCGATCTCAACTGTATTGTGGCTAGTAGACAATTGGATTGTGAGGCGGGCTTGCCTGGCATCCATCCTCCAACGGTGCTCTGGAGTCATTCCATATGGGATGTCCTGGAGCTGCCCAACAGGTCTTAATTGTCACACAGAAGGAAACATTGAAGGGGGCATCCCACCACTCCCAACGTCGGAAACCTCCATGGCCTTGAGATTCCGCTCCTTTCATGAAGGCGCAGTCATGCACAGAAACTACAACCTGAGCCAACGACTGATCCTCGCCGTGATTTCAGATGCTTGAGATTTTGGTTGTGACTGCAGGGGGTACCAGCCGTGCCCTCGGCCTGAAACTCAAGTCTAGCTCGTGTTCTCAAACTTCTGTCCTAACACTCCTGTCCCAGAAGCTCTCAAGTTTGGCAATTCCGGACCCACAATGCAGCACTCTGCCTGCCCTCTAGAAAAAATATCTTGCCTAATGAGGTGCCCAGGCACCTCAAATGAGGATAAACCTACAGGGCACTCGACTGTACCCAAATTATATAGTCTAACTTGGGCACTAGTGCACTGTATGACACAACCTGAGCCAGAACCTCCTGACCAACACCCAGGCAGTTGACCGCACACTGAGCATATCAGATGCGCCATCGCCTTAGATTGTCATCTCTTCCCAACTGCGATTTTTCAGGCTTCAGAACCTAGACCTTATCTCCAACCACTGCCCAGGGTTGAAAATGATGCAGAAATCAAAACACCTTCCCCATGGCAAGAGACCTTGTGATTGGCATGTTGTCCAAGGTCCAGTGTAGTTGAAACCAGTGTGGCCCATGAGGCCCCGCCCATGCTCGCATGCCACGTTGGTCACAAACACACACTGTGACCCTCAGCCTGAGTCCAGGCCTCAAGTAAGGCCTCTCAGTGGCTGGATGAAGAGACAGCTTATTGTGCCTGCCATGCCCCTAGGCCCCAATTTTTAACCATAGTTTGGGTTTTCCCTTCACTCTTCCCCAGGGCTCTGCTTTGGAATTCCTCTTTTGTTCAGACACCTGAGGTAATAAACCTGAAAGGAGAAATCCCATCCCACAGATTGACGAAAAACAATTGGGATCGGGCCAAATCCACAGAGAGGAAGATTCGTCCATGGCCCATGAGTCCTCCCCCATTCCACGGCCATCGTTGATATAAAATCCAAATGCAAAAGCCTGAGCAAGTGCCTCAGAATCGCTCTTTCTTCATATCCTGAAGATTTCTTCTCATGATTTGTAGATTGGGCCTGCCATACCTACATCCCCAAACCTAAGCTGAGTTTGTGTTTTCAGACTTCTGTCCTCAAAGTCCTGGGCCACACACCCTCATGCTGGGGCCTCTGAAGCCACACATTAGGACTGTGCCTACCCAATCCATGGGAATTCTGCCCATTCCATTGTCCAAAATCGTACAAATTAGGAGAACTCTCCAAAGTCCCTGAGGCCAAACCAATAGTGTAGGTCTCCGGGGACAAACAAGGGCGGTAAGACACCAGGTGAGCATCTACCTCCACTCATTCCATAGATGAATATCCCCAGACAAGAAGAATGAACAAGACAGGACCCTAGGCCATAATCGAATACATTGCATTGGTTTACAGGCATGTCTCTTCAAAAGTCTGGATTCCAATACCAGCATAATGGGTTTCCTGAGGCACCCATCAGAACAAATCTCCTCTCCACAAGGAAACTTGTGCATGGGAGCTATGTCAAAAGCTTAGGAGAATACTTCAGGGTCCCAGTGCCACCGCCCCATTTCAAGGCCCTCATGGACACAAACACACATTAGGGCCCATCTTCAGGAAAGTCCATTTCAACTCAGCCACCCCGGTTGCTCCCGCAGAGGGATCCGATCTCAACTGTATTGTGGCTAGTAGACAATTGGATTGCGAGGCGGGCTTCCCTGACATCCATCCTCCAAGGGTGCTCTGGAGTCATTCCATATGGGATGTCCTGGAGCGGCCCAACTGGTCTCAATTGTCCCGCAGAAGGAATCCTTGAAGGGGGCATCACACAACTCCCAACGTGGGAAAAGCTCCATGGCTTCGAGATTCCGCTCCTTTCATGAAGGGGCAGTCATGCACAGAAACTACAACCTGAGCCAACGTCTGATCCTCGCCGTGACTTCAGATGCTTGAGATATGGTTTCTGATCTGCAGGGGGTACCTACCGTGCCCTCGGCCTGAAGCCCAAGTCTATCTTGTGTTCTCAGACTTCTGTCCTCAAACTCCTGGCCCGGAAGTCCTCCAGTTTGGCAATTCCGGACCCACAAGGCAGCACTCTGCCTGCCCTCTAGAAAAAATGTATTGCCTAATGAGGTGCCCAGGCACCTCAAATGAGGATAAACCTACAGGGAACTCGACTGTACCCAAATTATATAGTCTACCTTGGGCACTAGTGCACTGTCTGACACAACCTCAGCCAGAACCCCCTGACCAACACCCAGGCAGCTGACCGTACACTGAGCATATCAGACGCGCCATCGCCTTAGGTCGTCATCTCTTCCCAACTGCGATTTTTCAGGCTTCAGAACCTGTACCTTATGTCCAATCACTGCTCACGTTTGAAAATGATGCAGAAATCAGAACACCTTCCCCATGGCAAGAGACCTTGTGATTGGCATGTTGTCCAAGGTCCAGTGTAGTTGAAACCAGTTTGGCCCATGAGGCCCCGCCCATGCTCGCGTGCCACGTTGGTCACAAACACACACTGTGACCCTCAGCCTGAGTCCAGGCCTCAAGTAAGGCCTCTCAGTGGCTGGATGAAGAGACAGCTTATTGTGCCTGCCATGCCCCTAGGCCCCAATTTTTAACCATAGTTTGGGTTTTCCCTTCACTCTTCCCCAGGGCTCTGCTTTGGAATTCCTCTTTTGTTCAGACACCTGAGGTAATAAACCTGAAAGGAGAAATCCCATCCCACAGATTGACGAAAAACAATTGGGATCGGGCCAAATCCACAGAGAGGAAGATTCGTCCATGGCCCATGAGTCCTCCCCCATTCCACGGCCATCGTTGATATAAAATCCAAATGCAAAAGCCTGAGCAAGTGCCTCAGAATCGCTCTTTCTTCATATCCTGAAGATTTCTTCTCATGATTTGTAGATTGGGCCTGCCATACCTACATCCCCAAACCTAAGCTGAGTTTGTGTTTTCAGACTTCTGTCCTCAAAGTCCTGGGCCACACACCCTCATGCTGGGGCCTCTGAAGCCACACATTAGGACTGTGCCTACCCAATCCATGGGAATTCTGCCCATTCCATTGTCCAAAATCGTACAAATTAGGAGAACTCTCCAAAGTCCCTGAGGCCAAACCAATAGTGTAGGTCTCCGGGGACAAACAAGGGCGGTAAGACACCAGGTGAGCATCTACCTCCACTCATTCCATAGATGAATATCCCCAGACAAGAAGAATGAACAAGACAGGACCCTAGGCCATAATCGAATACATTGCATTGGTTTACAGGCATGTCTCTTCAAAAGTCTGGATTCCAATACCAGCATAATGGGTTTCCTGAGGCACCCATCAGAACAAATCTCCTCTCCACAAGGAAACTTGTGCATGGGAGCTATGTCAAAAGCTTAGGAGAATACTTCAGGGTCCCAGTGCCACCGCCCCATTTCAAGGCCCTCATGGACACAAACACACATTAGGGCCCATCTTCAGGAAAGTCCATTTCAACTCAGCCACCCCGGTTGCTCCCGCAGAGGGATCCGATCTCAACTGTATTGTGGCTAGTAGACAATTGGATTGCGAGGCGGGCTTCCCTGACATCCATCCTCCAAGGGTGCTCTGGAGTCATTCCATATGGGATGTCCTGGAGCGGCCCAACTGGTCTCAATTGTCCCGCAGAAGGAATCCTTGAAGGGGGCATCACACAACTCCCAACGTGGGAAAAGCTCCATGGCTTCGAGATTCCGCTCCTTTCATGAAGGGGCAGTCATGCACAGAAACTACAACCTGAGCCAACGTCTGATCCTCGCCGTGACTTCAGATGCTTGAGATATGGTTTCCGATCTGCAGGGGGTACCTACCGTGCCCTCGGCCTGAAGCCCAAGTCTATCTTGTGTTCTCAGACTTCTGTCCTCAAACTCCTGGCCCGGAAGTCCTCCATTTTGGCAATTCCGGACCCACAAGGCAGCATTCTGCCTGCCCTCTAGAAAAAATGTATTGCCTAATGAGGTGCCCAGGCACCTCAAATGAGGATAAACCTACAGGGAACTCGACTGTACCCAAATTATATAGTCTACCTTGGGCACTAGTGCACTGTCTGACACAACCTCAGCCAGAACCCCCTGACCAACACCCAGGCAGCTGACCGTACACTGAGCATATCAGACGCGCCATCGCCTTAGGTCGTCATCTCTTCCCAACTGCGATTTTTCAGGCTTCAGAACCTGTACCTTATGTCCAATCACTGCTCACGTTTGAAAATGATGCAGAAATCAGAACACCTTCCCCATGGCAAGAGACCTTGTGATTGGCATGTTGTCCAAGGTCCAGTGTAGTTGAAACCAGTTTGGCCCATGAGGCCCCACCCATGTTCGCGGGCCACAATTGTCACAAACACACATTTGACCCTCAGCCTGAGCCCAGTCTCAAGTAAAGCCGCTCAGTGGCTGGATGAAGAGACAGCTTATTGGGCCTGCCAAGCCCCTATGCCGCAATTTTTAACCATAGTTTGGGTTTTCCATTCACTCTTCCCCAGGGCTCTGCTTTGGAATTCCTCTTTTGTTCGGACACCTGAGGTAATTAACATGAAAGGAGACCTCCCATCCCACAGATTGACGAAAAAAATTGGGACCGCCCCAATCCACAGAAAGGAAGATTCGTCCATAGCCCATGATGCCTCCCCACATTCCACGGCCATCGTTGATATAAAATCCAGAGACAAAAGCCTGAGCAAGTGCCTCAGACTCGCTCTTTCTTCATATCCTGAAGAGTTCTTCTCATGGTTTGTAGATTGGGCCTGCCATACCTACGTCCCCAAACATAACGTGAGTTTGTGTTTTCAGACTTCTGTCCTCAAAGTCCTGGGCCACACAGCCTCCAGGCTGGGGCCCCTGGAGCCACACATTCGGACTGTGCCTACCCAATCCATGGGTATTCTGCCCATTCCATTGTCCAAAATCTTACAAATTGGGAGAACTCTCCAAAGTCCCCGAGGCAATCCCAATAGTGTAGATCTCCAGGGACAAACAAGGGTGGTCTGACACCAGGTGAGCATCTACCTCCAATCATTCCATAGATGAATATCCCCAGAGAAGTAGAATGAACAAGACAGGAACCTAGGCCATAATCGAATACATTGCTTTGTTTTACAGGCATGTCTCTTCAAAAGTCTGGATTCCAATTCCAGCATAATGGGTTTCCTGAGGCACACATCAGAACAAATATCCTCTCCACAAGGAAACTTGTGCATGGGAGCTATGTCAAAAGCTTAGGAGAATACTTCAGGGTCCCGGGGCCACCGCCCCATTCCAAGGTCCTCATGGACACAAACACACATTAGGGCCCATCCTCAGGAAAGTCCATTTCAACTCATCCACCCCGGTTGCTCCCACAGAGGGATCCGATCTCAACTGTATTGTGGCTAGTAGACAATTGGATTGTGAGGCGGGCTTGCCTGGCATCCATCCTCCAACGGTGCTCTGGAGTCATTCCATATGGGATGTCCTGGAGCTGCCCAACAGGTCTTAATTGTCACACAGAAGGAATCATTGAAGGGGGCATCCCACCACTCCCAACGTCGGAAACCTCCATGGCCTTGAGATTCCGCTCCTTTCATGAAGGCGCAGTCATGCACAGAAACTACAACCTGAGCCAACGACTGATCCTCGCCGTGATTTCAGATGCTTGAGATTTTGGTTGTGACTGCAGGGGGTACCAGCCGTGCCCTCGGCCTGAAACTCAAGTCTAGCTCGTGTTCTCAAACTTCTGTCCTAACACTCCTGTCCCAGAAGCTCTCAAGTTTGGCAATTCCGGACCCACAATGCAGCACTCTGCCTGCCCTCTAGAAAAAATATCTTGCCTAATGAGGTGCCCAGGCACCTCAAATGAGGATAAACCTACAGGGCACTCGACTATACCCAAATTATATAGTCTAACTTGGGCACTAGTGCACTGTATGACACAACCTGAGCCAGAACCTCCTGATCAACACCCAGGCAGTTGACCGCACACTGAGCATATCAGATGCGCCATCGCCTTAGATTGTCATCTCTTCCCAACTGCGATTTTTCAGGCTTCAGAACCTAGACCTTATCTCCAACCACTGCCCAGGGTTGAAAATGATGCAGAAATCAAAACACCTTCCCCATGGCAAGAGACCTTGTGATTGGCATGTTGTCCAAGGTCCAGTGTAGTTGAAACCAGTGTGGCCCATGAGGCCCCGCCCATGCTCGCGTGCCACGTTGGTCACAAACACACACTGTGACCCTCAGCCTGAGTCCAGGCCTCAAGTAAGGCCTCTCAGTGGCTGGATGAAGAGACAGCTTATTGTGCCTGCCATGCCCCTAGGCCCCAATTTTTAACCATAGTTTGGGTTTTCCCTTCACTCTTCCCCAGGGCTCTGCTTTGGAATTCCTCTTTTGTTCAGACACCTGAGGTAATAAACCTGAAAGGAGAAATCCCATCCCACAGATTGACGAAAAACAATTGGGATCGGGCCAAATCCACAGAGAGGAAGATTCGTCCATGGCCCATGAGTCCTCCCCCATTCCACGGCCATCGTTGATATAAAATCCAAATGCAAAAGCCTGAGCAAGTGCCTCAGAATCGCTCTTTCTTCATATCCTGAAGATTTCTTCTCATGATTTGTAGATTGGGCCTGCCATACCTACATCCCCAAACCTAAGCTGAGTTTGTGTTTTCAGACTTCTGTCCTCAAAGTCCTGGGCCACACACCCTCATGCTGGGGCCTCTGAAGCCACACATTAGGACTGTGCCTACCCAATCCATGGGAATTCTGCCCATTCCATTGTCCAAAATCGTACAAATTAGGAGAACTCTCCAAAGTCCCTGAGGCCAAACCAATAGTGTAGGTCTCCGGGGACAAACAAGGGCGGTAAGACACCAGGTGAGCATCTACCTCCACTCATTCCATAGATGAATATCCCCAGACAAGAAGAATGAACAAGACAGGACCCTAGGCCATAATCGAATACATTGCATTGGTTTACAGGCATGTCTCTTCAAAAGTCTGGATTCCAATACCAGCATAATGGGTTTCCTGAGGCACCCATCAGAACAAATCTCCTCTCCACAAGGAAACTTGTGCATGGGAGCTATGTCAAAAGCTTAGGAGAATACTTCAGGGTCCCAGTGCCACCGCCCCATTTCAAGGCCCTCATGGACACAAACACACATTAGGGCCCATCTTCAGGAAAGTCCATTTCAACTCAGCCACCCCGGTTGCTCCCGCAGAGGGATCCGATCTCAACTGTATTGTGGCTAGTAGACAATTGGATTGCGAGGCGGGCTTCCCTGACATCCATCCTCCAAGGGTGCTCTGGAGTCATTCCATATGGGATGTCCTGGAGCGGCCCAACTGGTCTCAATTGTCCCGCAGAAGGAATCCTTGAAGGGGGCATCACACAACTCCCAACGTGGGAAAAGCTCCATGGCTTCGAGATTCCGCTCCTTTCATGAAGGGGCAGTCATGCACAGAAACTACAACCTGAGCCAACGTCTGATCCTCGCCGTGACTTCAGATGCTTGAGATATGGTTTCTGATCTGCAGGGGGTACCTACCGTGCCCTCGGCCTGAAGCCCAAGTCTATCTTGTGTTCTCAGACTTCTGTCCTCAAACTCCTGGCCCGGAAGTCCTCCAGTTTGGCAATTCCGGACCCACAAGGCAGCACTCTGCCTGCCCTCTAGAAAAAATGTATTGCCTAATGAGGTGCCCAGGCACCTCAAATGAGGATAAACCTACAGGGAACTCGACTGTACCCAAATTATATAGTCTACCTTGGGCACTAGTGCACTGTCTGACACAACCTCAGCCAGAACCCCCTGACCAACACCCAGGCAGCTGACCGTACACTGAGCATATCAGACGCGCCATCGCCTTAGGTCGTCATCTCTTCCCAACTGCGATTTTTCAGGCTTCAGAACCTGTACCTTATGTCCAATCACTGCTCACGTTTGAAAATGATGCAGAAATCAGAACACCTTCCCCATGGCAAGAGACCTTGTGATTGGCATGTTGTCCAAGGTCCAGTGTAGTTGAAACCAGTTTGGCCCATGAGGCCCCACCCATGTTCGCGGGCCACAATTGTCACAAACACACATTTGACCCTCAGCCTGAGCCCAGTCTCAAGTAAAGCCGCTCAGTGGCTGGATGAAGAGACAGCTTATTGGGCCTGCCAAGCCCCTATGCCGCAATTTTTAACCATAGTTTGGGTTTTCCATTCACTCTTCCCCAGGGCTCTGCTTTGGAATTCCTCTTTTGTTCGGACACCTGAGGTAATTAACATGAAAGGAGACCTCCCATCCCACAGATTGACGAAAAAAATTGGGACCGCCCCAATCCACAGAAAGGAAGATTCGTCCATAGCCCATGATGCCTCCCCACATTCCACGGCCATCGTTGATATAAAATCCAGAGACAAAAGCCTGAGCAAGTGCCTCAGACTCGCTCTTTCTTCATATCCTGAAGAGTTCTTCTCATGGTTTGTAGATTGGGCCTGCCATACCTACGTCCCCAAACATAAGGTGAGTTTGTGTTTTCAGACTTCTGTCCTCAAAGTCCTGGGCCACACAGCCTCCAGGCTGGGGCCCCTGGAGCCACACATTCGGACTGTGCCTACCCAATCCATGGGTATTCTGCCCATTCCATTGTCCAAAATCTTACAAATTGGGAGAACTCTCCAAAGTCCCCGAGGCAATCCCAATAGTGTAGATCTCCAGGGACAAACAAGGGTGGTCTGACACCAGGTGAGCATCTACCTCCAATCATTCCATAGATGAATATCCCCAGAGAAGTAGAATGAACAAGACAGGAACCTAGGCCATAATCGAATACATTGCTTTGTTTTACAGGCATGTCTCTTCAAAAGTCTGGATTCCAATTCCAGCATAATGGGTTTCCTGAGGCACACCTCAGAACAAATATCCTCTCCACAAGGAAACTTGTGCATGGGAGCTATGTCAAAAGCTTAGGAGAATACTTCAGGGTCCCGGGGCCACCGCCCCATTCCAAGGTCCTCATGGACACAAACACACATTAGGGCCCATCCTCAGGAAAGTCCATTTCAACTCATCCACCCCGGTTGCTCCCGCAGAGGGATCCGATCTCAACTGTATTGTGGCTAGTAGACAATTGGATTGTGAGGCGGGCTTGCCGGGCATCCATTCTCCAACGGTGCTCTGGAGTCATTCCATATGGGATGTCCTGGAGCTGCCCAACAGGTCTTAATTGTCACACAGAAGGAATCATTGAAGGGGGCATCCCACCACTCCCAACGTCGGAAACCTCCATGGCCTTGAGATTCCGCTCCTTTCATGAAGGCGCAGTCATGCACAGAAACTACAACCTGAGCCAACGACTGATCCTCGCCGTGATTTCAGTAGCTTGAGATTTTGGTTGTGACTGCAGGGGGTACCAGCCGTGCCCTCGGCCTGAAACTCAAGTCTAGCTCGTGTTCTCAAACTTCTGTCCTAACACTCCTGTCCCAGAAGCTCTCAAGTTTGGCAATTCCGGACCCACAATGCAGCACTCTGCCTGCCCTCTAGAAAAAATATCTTGCCTAATGAGGTGCCCAGGCACCTCAAATGAGGATAAACCTACAGGGCACTCGACTATACCCAAATTATATAGTCTAACGTGGGCACTAGTGCACTGTATGACACAACCTGAGCCAGAACCTCCTGATCAACACCCAGGCAGTTGACCGCACACTGAGCATATCAGATGCGCCATCGCCTTAGATTGTCATCTCTTCCCAACTGCGATTTTTCAGGCTTCAGAACCTAGACCTTATCTCCAACCACTGCCCAGGGTTGAAAATGATGCAGAAATCAAAACACCTTCCCCATGGCAAGAGATCTTGTGATTGGCATGTTGTCCAAGGTCCAGTGTAGTTGAAACCAGTGTGGCCCATGAGGCCCCGCCCATGCTCGCGTGCCACGTTGGTCACAAACACACACTGTGACCCTCAGCCTGAGTCCAGGCCTCAAGTAAGGCCTCTCAGTGGCTGGATGAAGAGACAGCTTATTGTGCCTGCCATGCCCCTAGGCCCCAATTTTTAACCATAGTTTGGGTTTTCCCTTCACTCTTCCCCAGGGCTCTGCTTTGGAATTCCTCTTTTGTTCAGACACCTGAGGTAATAAACCTGAAAGGAGAAATCCCATCCCACAGATTGACGAAAAACAATTGGGATCGGGCCAAATCCACAGAGAGGAAGATTCGTCCATGGCCCATGAGTCCTCCCCCATTCCACGGCCATCGTTGATATAAAATCCAAATGCAAAAGCCTGAGCAAGTGCCTCAGAATCGCTCTTTCTTCATATCCTGAAGATTTCTTCTCATGATTTGTAGATTGGGCCTGCCATACCTACATCCCCAAACCTAAGCTGAGTTTGTGTTTTCAGACTTCTGTCCTCAAAGTCCTGGGCCACACACCCTCATGCTGGGGCCTCTGAAGCCACACATTAGGACTGTGCCTACCCAATCCATGGGAATTCTGCCCATTCCATTGTCCAAAATCGTACAAATTAGGAGAACTCTCCAAAGTCCCTGAGGCCAAACCAATAGTGTAGGTCTCCGGGGACAAACAAGGGCGGTAAGACACCAGGTGAGCATCTACCTCCACTCATTCCATAGATGAATATCCCCAGACAAGAAGAATGAACAAGACAGGACCCTAGGCCATAATCGAATACATTGCATTGGTTTACAGGCATGTCTCTTCAAAAGTCTGGATTCCAATACCAGCATAATGGGTTTCCTGAGGCACCCATCAGAACAAATCTCCTCTCCACAAGGAAACTTGTGCATGGGAGCTATGTCAAAAGCTTAGGAGAATACTTCAGGGTCCCAGTGCCACCGCCCCATTTCAAGGCCCTCATGGACACAAACACACATTAGGGCCCATCTTCAGGAAAGTCCATTTCAACTCAGCCACCCCGGTTGCTCCCGCAGAGGGATCCGATCTCAACTGTATTGTGGCTAGTAGACAATTGGATTGCGAGGCGGGCTTCCCTGACATCCATCCTCCAAGGGTGCTCTGGAGTCATTCCATATGGGATGTCCTGGAGCGGCCCAACTGGTCTCAATTGTCCCGCAGAAGGAATCCTTGAAGGGGGCATCACACAACTCCCAACGTGGGAAAAGCTCCATGGCTTCGAGATTCCGCTCCTTTCATGAAGGGGCAGTCATGCACAGAAACTACAACCTGAGCCAACGTCTGATCCTCGCCGTGACTTCAGATGCTTGAGATATGGTTTCCGATCTGCAGGGGGTACCTACCGTGCCCTCGGCCTGAAGCCCAAGTCTATCTTGTGTTCTCAGACTTCTGTCCTCAAACTCCTGGCCCGGAAGTCCTCCAGTTTGGCAATTCCGGACCCACAAGGCAGCACTCTGCCTGCCCTCTAGAAAAAATATCTTGCCTAATGAGGTGCCCAGGCACCTCAAATGAGGATAAACCTACAGGGAACTCGACTGTACCCAAATTATATAGTCTAACTTGGGCACTAGTGCACTGTCTGACACAACCTCAGCCAGAACCCCCTGACCAACACCCAGGCAGCTGACCGTACACTGAGCATATCAGACGCGCCATCGCCTTAGGTCGTCATCTCTTCCCAACTGCGATTTTTCAGGCTTCAGAACCTGTACCTTATGTCCAATCACTGCTCACGTTTGAAAATGATGCAGAAATCAGAACACCTTCCCCATGGCAAGAGACCTTGTGATTGGCATGTTGTCCAAGGTCCAGTGTAGTTGAAACCAGTTTGGCCCATGAGGCCCCACCCATGTTCGCGGGCCACAATTGTCACAAACACACATTTGACCCTCAGCCTGAGCCCAGTCTCAAGTAAAGCCGCTCAGTGGCTGGATGAAGAGACAGCTTATTGGGCCTGCCAAGCCCCTATGCCGCAATTTTTAACCATAGTTTGGGTTTTCCATTCACTCTTCCCCAGGGCTCTGCTTTGGAATTCCTCTTTTGTTCGGACACCTGAGGTAATTAACATGAAAGGAGACCTCCCATCCCACAGATTGACGAAAAAAATTGGGACCGCCCCAATCCACAGAAAGGAAGATTCGTCCATAGCCCATGATGCCTCCCCACATTCCACGGCCATCGTTGATATAAAATCCAGAGACAAAAGCCTGAGCAAGTGCCTCAGACTCGCTCTTTCTTCATATCCTGAAGAGTTCTTCTCATGGTTTGTAGATTGGGCCTGCCATACCTACGTCCCCAAACATAACGTGAGTTTGTGTTTTCAGACTTCTGTCCTCAAAGTCCTGGGCCACACAGCCTCCAGGCTGGGGCCCCTGGAGCCACACATTCGGACTGTGCCTACCCAATCCATGGGTATTCTGCCCATTCCATTGTCCAAAATCTTACAAATTGGGAGAACTCTCCAAAGTCCCCGAGGCAATCCCAATAGTGTAGATCTCCAGGGACAAACAAGGGTGGTCTGACACCAGGTGAGCATCTACCTCCAATCATTCCATAGATGAATATCCCCAGAGAAGGAGAATGAACAAGACAGGAACCTAGGCCATAATCGAATACATTGCTTTGTTTTACAGGCATGTCTCTTCAAAAGTCTGGATTCCAATTCCAGCATAATGGGTTTCCTGAGGCACACATCAGAACAAATATCCTCTCCACAAGGAAACTTGTGCATGGGAGCTATGTCAAAAGCTTAGGAGAATACTTCAGGGTCCCGGGGCCACCGCCCCATTCCAAGGTCCTCATGGACACAAACACACATTAGGGCCCATCCTCAGGAAAGTCCATTTCAACTCATCCACCCCGGTTGCTCCCGCAGAGGGATCCGATCTCAACTGTATTGTGGCTAGTAGACAATTGGATTGTGAGGCGGGCTTGCCTGGCATCCATCCTCCAACGGTGCTCTGGAGTCATTCCATATGGGATGTCCTGGAGCTGCCCAACAGGTCTTAATTGTCACACAGAAGGAATCATTGAAGGGGGCATCCCACCACTCCCAACGTCGGAAACCTCCATGGCCTTGAGATTCCGCTCCTTTCATGAAGGCGCAGTCATGCACAGAAACTACAACCTGAGCCAACGACTGATCCTCGCCGTGATTTCAGATGCTTGAGATTTTGGTTGTGACTGCAGGGGGTACCAGCCGTGCCCTCGGCCTGAAACTCAAGTCTAGCTCGTGTTCTCAAACTTCTGTCCTAACACTCCTGTCCCAGAAGCTGTCAAGTTTGGCAATTCCGGACCCACAATGCAGCACTCTGCCTGCCCTCTAGAAAAAATATCTTGCCTAATGAGGTGCCCAGGCACCTCAAATGAGGATAAACCTACAGGGCACTCGACTATACCCAAATTATATAGTCTAACTTGGGCACTAGTGCACTGTATGACACAACCTGAGCCAGAACCTCCTGATCAACACCCAGGCAGTTGACCGCACACTGAGCATATCAGATGCGCCATCGCCTTAGATTGTCATCTCTTCCCAACTGCGATTTTTCAGGCTTCAGAACCTAGACCTTATCTCCAACCACTGCCCAGGGTTGAAAATGATGCAGAAATCAAAACACCTTCCCCATGGCAAGAGACCTTGTGATTGGCATGTTGTCCAAGGTCCAGTGTAGTTGAAACCAGTGTGGCCCATGAGGCCCCGCCCATGCTCGCGTGCCACGTTGGTCACAAACACACACTGTGACCCTCAGCCTGAGTCCAGGCCTCAAGTAAGGCCTCTCAGTGGCTGGATGAAGAGACAGCTTATTGTGCCTGCCATGCCCCTAGGCCCCAATTTTTAACCATAGTTTGGGTTTTCCCTTCACTCTTCCCCAGGGCTCTGCTTTGGAATTCCTCTTTTGTTCAGACACCTGAGGTAATAAACCTGAAAGGAGAAATCCCATCCCACAGATTGACGAAAAACAATTGGGATCGGGCCAAATCCACAGAGAGGAAGATTCGTCCATGGCCCATGAGTCCTCCCCCATTCCACGGCCATCGTTGATATAAAATCCAAATGCAAAAGCCTGAGCAAGTGCCTCAGATTCGCTCTTTCTTCATATCCTGAAGATTTCTTCTCATGATTTGTAGATTGGGCCTGCCATACCTACATCCCCAAACCTAAGCTGAGTTTGTGTTTTCAGACTTCTGTCCTCAAAGTCCTGGGCCACACACCCTCATGCTGGGGCCTCTGAAGCCACACATTAGGACTGTGCCTACCCAATCCATGGGAATTCTGCCCATTCCATTGTCCAAAATCGTACAAATTAGGAGAACTCTCCAAAGTCCCTGAGGCCAAACCAATAGTGTAGGTCTCCGGGGACAAACAAGGGCGGTAAGACACCAGGTGAGCATCTACCTCCACTCATTCCATAGATGAATATCCCCAGACAAGAAGAATGAACAAGACAGGACCCTAGGCCATAATCGAATACATTGCATTGGTTTACAGGCATGTCTCTTCAAAAGTCTGGATTCCAATACCAGCATAATGGGTTTCCTGAGGCACCCATCAGAACAAATCTCCTCTCCACAAGGAAACTTGTGCATGGGAGCTATGTCAAAAGCTTAGGAGAATACTTCAGGGTCCCAGTGCCACCGCCCCATTTCAAGGCCCTCATGGACACAAACACACATTAGGGCCCATCTTCAGGAAAGTCCATTTCAACTCAGCCAGCCCGGTTGCTCCCGCAGAGGGATCCGATCTCAACTGTATTGTGGCTAGTAGACAATTGGATTGCGAGGCGGGCTTCCCTGACATCCATCCTCCAAGGGTGCTCTGGAGTCATTCCATATGGGATGTCCTGGAGCGGCCCAACTGGTCTCAATTGTCCCGCAGAAGGAATCCTTGAAGGGGGCATCACACAACTCCCAACGTGGGAAAAGCTCCATGGCTTCGAGATTCCGCTCCTTTCATGAAGGGGCAGTCATGCACAGAAACTACAACCTGAGCCAACGTCTGATCCTCGCCGTGACTTCAGATGCTTGAGATATGGTTTCCGATCTGCAGGGGGTACCTACCGTGCCCTCGGCCTGAAGCCCAAGTCTATCTTGTGTTCTCAGACTTCTGTCCTCAAACTCCTGGCCCCGAAGCCCTCAAGTTTGGCAATTCCGGACCGACAATGAAGCACTCTGCCTGCCCTCTAGAAAAAATGTATTGCCTAATGAGGTGCCCAGGCACCTCAAATGAGGATAAACCTACAGGGAACTCGACTGTACCCAAATTATATAGTCTACCTTGGGCACTAGTGCACTGTCTGACACAACCTCAGCCAGAACCCCCTGACCAACACCCAGGCAGCTGACCGTACATTGAGCATATCAGACGCGCCATCGCCTTAGGTCGTCATCTCTTCCCAACTGCGATTTTTCAGGCTTCAGAACCTGTACCTTATGTCCAATCACTGCTCACGTTTGAAAATGATGCAGAAATCAGAACACCTTCCCCATGGCAAGAGACCTTGTGATTGGCATGTTGTCCAAGGTCCAGTGTAGTTGAAACCAGTTTGGCCCATGAGGCCCCACCCATGTTCGCGGGCCACAATTGTCACAAACACACATTTGACTCTCAGCCTGAGCCCAGTCTCAAGTAAAGCCGCTCAGTGGCTGGATGAAGAGACAGCTTATTGGGCCTGCCAAGCCCCTATGCCGCAATTTTTAACCATAGTTTGGGTTTTCCATTCACTCTTCCCCAGGGCTCTGCTTTGGAATTCCTCTTTTGTTCGGACACCTGAGGTAATAAACCTGAAAGGAGACCTCCCATCCCACAGATTGACGAAAAAAATTGGGACCGCCCCAATCCACAGAAAGGAAGATTCGTCCATGGCCCATGATGCCTCCCCACATTCCACGGCCATCGTTGATATAAAATCCAGAGACAAAAGCCTGAGCAAGTGCCTCAGACTCGCTCTTTCTTCATATCCTGAAGAGTTCTTCTCATGGTTTGTAGATTGGGCCTGCCATACCTACGTCCCCAAACATAACGTGAGTTTGTGTTTTCAGACTTCTGTCCTCAAAGTCCTGGGCCACACAGCCTCCAGGCTGGGGCCCCTGGAGCCACACATTCGGACTGTGCCTACCCAATCCATGGGTATTCTGCCCATTCCATTGTCCAAAATCTTACAAATTGGGAGAACTCTCCAAAGTCCCCGAGGCAATCCCAATAGTGTAGATCTCCAGGGACAAACAAGGGTGGTCTGACACCAGGTGAGCATCTACCTCCAATCATTCCATAGATGAATATCCCCAGAGAAGGAGAATGAACAAGACAGGACCCTAGGCCATAATCGAATACATTGCTTTGGTTTACAGGCATGTCTCTTCAAAAGTCTGGATTCCAATTCCAGCACAATGGGTTTCCTGAGGCACACATCAGAACAAATATCCTCTCCACAAGGAAACTTGTGCATGGGAGCTATGTCAAAAGCTTAGGAGAATACTTCAGGGTCCCGGGGCCACCGCCCCATTCCAAGGTCCTCATGGACACAAACACACATTAGGGCCCATCCTCAGGAAAGTCCATTTCAACTCATCCACCCCGGTTGCTCCCGCAGAGGGATCCGATCTCAACTGTATTGTGGCTAGTAGACATTTGGATTATGAGGCGGGCTTGCCTGGCATCCATTCTCCAAGGGTGCTCTGGTCATTCCATATGGGATGTCCTGGGCTGCCCAACAGGTCTCAATTGTCACACAGAAGGAATCATTGAAGGGGGCATCCCACCACTCCCACGTCGGAAAACCTCCATGGCCTTGAGATTCCGCTCCGTTCATGAAGGGGCGGTCATGCACAGAAACTGCAACCTGAGCCAACGTCTGATCCTCGCCGTGACTTCAGATGCTTGAGATATTGTTTCCGATCTGCAGGGGGTACCTACCGTGCCCTCGGCCTGAAGCCCAAGTCTATCTTGTGTTCTCAGACTTCTGTCCTCAAACTCCTGGCCCGGAAGTCCTCCATTTTGGCAATTCCGGACCCACAAGGCAGCACTCTGCCTGCCCTCTAGAAAAAATATCTTGCCTAATGAGGTGCCCAGACACCTCAAATGAGGATAAACCTACAGTGCACTCGACTGTACCCAAATTATATAGTCTAACTTGGGCACTAGTGCACTGTCTGACACAACCTCAGCCAGAACCCCCTGACCAACACCCAGGCAGCTGACCGCACACTGAGCATATCAGACGCACCATCGCTTTAGGTCGTCATCTCTTCCCAACTGCGATTTTTCAGGCTTCAGAACTTATACCTTATGTCCAATCACTGCTCACGATTGAAAATGGTGCAGAAATCAGAACACCTTCCCCATGGCAAGATACCTTGTGATTGGCATGTTGTCCAAGGTCCAGTGTAGTTGAAACCAGTTTGGCCCATGAGGCCCCACCCATGTTCGCGGGCCACAATTGTCACAAACACACATTTGACCCTCAGCCTGAGCCCAGTCTCAAGTAAGGCCGCTCAGTGACTGGATGAAGAGACAGCTTATTGGGCCTGCCAAGCCCCTAGGTCCCAATTTTTAACAATAGTTTGGGTTGTCCCTTCACTCTTCCCCAGGGCTCTGCTTTGGAATTCCTCTTTTGTTCGGACACCTGAGGTAATAAACCTGAAAGGAGACCTCCCATCCCACAGATTGACGAAAAAAATTGGGACCGCCCCAATCCACAGAAAGGAAGATTCGTCCATGGCCCATGATGCCTCCCCACATTCCACGGCCATCGTTGATATAAAATCCAGAGACAAAAGCCTGAGCAAGTGCCTCAGACTCGCTCTTTCTTCATATCCTGCAGAGTTCTGCTCATGGTGTGTAGATTGGGCCTGCCATACCTACGTCCCCAAACATAAGGTGAGTTTGTGTTTTCAGACTTCTGTCCTCAAAGTCCTGGGCCACACACCCTCCAGGCTGGGGCCCCTGGAGCCACACATTCGGACTGTGCCTACCCAATCAATAGGAATTCTGACCATATCATTGTCCAAAATCTTACAAATTTGGAGAACTCTCCAAAGTCCCCGAGGCAAAACCAATAGTTTAGGTCTCCTGGGACAAACAAGGTGGTCTGACACCAGGTGAGCATCTATATCCACTCATTCCATAGACGGATATCCCCAGAGAATAAGATTGAACCAGACAGGATCCTAGGCAATAGTCCCATCCATTGCTTTGGTTTACAGGCATGTCTCCTCAAGAGCCTGGATTCCAAGACCAGCATAAGGGTTTTCCTGAGGCACCCATCAGAACAAATCTCCTCTCCACAAGGAAACTTGTGCATGGGAGCCTTGTCAAAAGCTTAGGAGAATACTTCAGGGTCCCGGTGCCACCGCACCATTCCAAGGCCCTCATGGACACAAACACACATTAGGCCCCATCCTCAGGAAAGTCCATTTCAACTCAGCCACCCCGTTAGCTCCCGCAGAGCCATCCGATCTCAACTGTATTGTTGCTAGGAGACAATTGGAATGCGAGGCGGGCTTCCCAGGCATCCATCCTCAAACGGTGCTCTGGAGGCATTCCATATGGGATGTCCTGGGGCTGCCTAACAGGTCTCGATTTTACTGCAGAAGGAATCCTTGAAGGGGGCATCACACAACTCCCAACGTGGGAAAAGCTCCATGGCCTTGAGATTCCGCTCCTTTCATGAAGGGGCAGTCATGCACAGAAACTACAACCTGAGCCAACGTCTGATCCTCGCCGTGACTTCAGATGCTTGAGATATTTTTTCCTATCTGCAGGGGGTAACTACCGTGCCCTAGGCCTGAAGCCCAAGTCTAGCTTGTTTTCTCAGACTTCTGTCCTCAAACTCTTGGCCCAGAAGTCCTCCATTTTGGCAATTCCGGACCCACAATGCAGCACTCTGCCTGCCGTCTAGAAAAAATATCTTGCCTAATGAGGTGCCCAGGCACCTCAAATGAGGATAAACCTACAGTGCACTCGACTGTACCCAAATTATATAGTCTAACTTGGGCACTAGTGCACTGTCTGACACAACCTCAGCCAGAACCTCCTGACCAACACCCAGGCAACTGACCGCACACTGAGCATATCAGATGCGCCATCGCATTAGATCGTCATCTCTTCCCAAATGCGATTTTTCAGGCTTCAGAACCTAGACCTTATGTCCAATCACTGCTCAAGATTGAAAATGATGCAGAAATCAGAACACTTTCGCATGGCAAGAGACCTTTTGATTGGCATGTTGTCCAAGGTCCAGTGTAGTTGTAACCAGTTTGGCCCATGAGGCCCCGCCCATGCTCGAGGGCCACAATTGTCACAAACACACATTTGACCCTCAGCCTGAGCCCAATCCTCAAGTAAGGCCTCTCAGTGGCTGGATGAAGAGACAGCTTATTGGGCCTGCCATGCCGCTAGGCCCCAATTTTTAACCATAGTTTGGGTTGTCCCTTCACTCTTCCCCAGGGCTCTGCTTTGGAATTCCACTTTTGTTCGGACACCTGAGGTAATAAACCTGAACGGAGACCTCCCAACCCACAGATAGACGAAAAATAATTTGGACCGGGCCAAATACACAGAGAGGAAGATTCGTGCATGGCCCATGAAACCTCCCCACATTCCACGGCCATCGTTGATATAAGCCCAAAAGTTTGGCAATTCCGGAACCACAATGCAGCACTCTGCCTGCCATCTAGAAAAAAATGATTGCCTCAAGAGCTGGCCAGGCACCTTCAATGAGGATATACCTCCACAGCACTCGACTTTACCCAAATTATATAGTCTAACCTGGGCACTAATGCCTGTCGGACACAACCTGAGCCCGGACCTCCTGACCAGACCGCACACTGAGCACATAAGACCCGCCATGGCCTTAGGTCATCATCTCTTCCTTACCTCAGTTTTCAGGCCTCAGAACCGAGACATTAATTTCAATCACTGCCCAGAGGTGAGTGTGATGCAGAAATCAGAACACCTCCTTACCCATTGTAAGAAACCTTGTGGTTGGCACGTTGTCCAACGTTCAGTGTAGGAGAAACCAGCATTCACCCTGAGGCCCCGCCCATTCTTGAGTGCGACAAGGGCATAAACACGCATGGTGACCCTCAGCATGAGTCCTGTCCTCTAGTAAGTCCTCTCAGTGACTGGACCATTAGATGTCATAATGGGCTTGATATGTCCCTAGGCGCCAATTTTTAACCAGATTTCTGATTGTCCAGTCACCCCCCCCAGGGCTCTACTCTGGAATCCCTCATTTGGTGGGACACCTGAGGTTAAAAAGAAAACAACATAAAAAAAAAAAACGGACTTCATCCATCCCATCCCACAGAGTGACCCCATATGCTTTGGACTGGTCCAAACCACCAGGGAGTAAGACTCGTCCATTTCCAATGAAGTCACCCAGAAATTTCACGACCATGAGTGACACGATATCCAGAGACAAAAACTTGAGCAAGAGCCTCACACTCGCCCTTTTCTCAAATCCCGAAAAGTTCTCCTCATGGTCTGTAGATAAGTCCTGCCATACCTATGACCTGAAACATAAGCCAAGTTTGTGCTTTTAGACAACTGTCCAAACAGCCCTGGTTACACAACCTACAGGCTCAGGCCCCTGGAGCCAAACCTGAGGACTGTACTTGCCCTCTCCAAGGGAACTGTGAGTGCCCATTCCAATGGCCACATCCCTTCTAATAGGATAAACCTCCAAAGTCCTTGATTCATCTCATTAGTGGTGGCTTCCCAGGTCAAACAGGGGCAATGTGAGCCCATCTGAGCACCTACCTGTACTCAGACCCATAGAAAGATGTCCCCAGAGGTAAAAAGGAAAGAACAGGCCACTAGGCACTAATCATATCCATTGCTTTGGTTTCCAGGCATCTCTCCTCAGAGGCCTGGATTTCAATACCAGCATATGGCTGTTTATTGACTAACCCCTCAGAAAACATCTCATTTACACATGGGAAACTTGCACGTTGGAGCTGTGTCAAAGCCTCTGTTTAGGAGAACCCTTCAGGGCCCCAGTGCCACCAGTTCATTCCAAGGACTCCATAGACACAAAAGCACATTAGACACATCCATAGGAGAGTCCATTTCAACTCAGCCTCCTCGGTTGCTCCCCCAGACCCAGCAGATCTAACCTGTTTGTGTCTAGGAGACAATTGGAATGCGAGGTGGGCTACCAGGCCATGCATCCTTAAAACCCCGCTCAGAATCATTGGCCTGGAGCCAAACAACAGGTCTCAATTGTCCTGCAGAAGACACTTTGCAGTTTGGAGCTTCTCACAAATCCCATCGTGGGAAAACCCCAATGGCCTCGTGATGCCCCCCCCTTCGTGAAGTGGCCATCAGGGACAGAAACACCAACTTGAGCGATCGACTGATCCTCGCCCTGATCAGATGCACGAGATCTCGATTCAGGACTGTAGATTGTGCCATCGCTGATACAAAATCCAGAGACAAAAACCTGAGCAAGCGCCTCAGACACGCACTTTCTTCATATCCTGAAGAGTTCTTCTCATGGTTTGTAGATCGGGCCTGCCATACCTACGTCCCCAAACCTAAGCTGAGTTTGTGTTTTCAGACTTCTGTGTCAAAGTCCTGGGCCACACACCCTCCAGGCTGGGGCCCCTGGAGCCACACATTAGGACTGTGCCTACCAATCCATGGGAATCTGCCCATTCCATTGTCCAAAATCGTACAAATTAGGAGAAAACTCCAAAGTCCCTGAGACCATCCAAATAGTGTAGGTCGCTCGGAACAAACAAGGGCTGTCTGACACCAGCTGATAATCTACCTCCACTCATACCATACATGGATGTCCCCAGAGGAGAAGATTGAACCAGACAGGACCCTAGGCCATAATAGGATCCATTGCCTTGGTTTACAGGCATGTATCCTCAAAAGCCTGATTCCAATACGAGCATAGGGGTTTTGCTGAGGCACCCATCAGAACTCATCTCGTCTCCACAAGGAAACCTGTGCATGGGAGCCATGTCCAAAGCATAGGAGAGTACTTCAGAGTCCCGGTGCCACCGCCCCATTCCAAGGCCCTCATGGACACAAAAAAACATTAGGACCAATCCTCAGGAAAGTCCATTTCATCTCAGCCACCCCGGTTGCTCCCGCAGAGCCATCAGATCTAAACTGTCTTGTTGCTAGGAGACAATTGGAATGTGAGGCGGGCTTCCCATGCATCCATCCTTGAACGGTGCTCTGGAGTCATTCCATATGGGATGTCCTGGAGCTGTCCAACAGGTCTCAATTGTCTCGCAGAAGGAATCCTTGAAGGGGGCATCCCACAACTCCCAACGTGGGAAAACCTCAATGGCCTCGAGATTCCACTCCTTTCATGAAACGGCCATCATGCACAGAAACTCCAACCTGAGCCAACGTCTGATCCTCCCCCTGATTAAGATGCATGAGTATTGGTTCAGATCTGCAGGGGTACCTGCCGTGCCCTCGCCCTGAATCCCAAGTCTAGCTTGTCTTTTCAGACTTCCGTCCTCAAACTCCTGGCACCGAAGCCCTCATGTTTGGCAATTCCGGACCCACAATGCAGCACTCTGCCTGCCCTCTAGAAAAAAATTATTGCCTCATGAGCTGCCCAGGCACCTTCAATGAGGATAAACCTCCACAGCACTGGACTTTACCCTAAGTATATATTCTAACCTGGGCCTTAATGCACTGTCGGACACAACCTAAGCCCGGGCCTCCCGACCAACACCCGGAAAGCAGACCGCACACTGAGCACATAAGACCCGCCATGGCCTTAGGTCATCATCTCTTCCCTACCTCAGTTTTCAGGCCTCAGAACCGAGACATTATCTCCAATAACTGTCCAGGGGTGAGTGTGATGCAGAAATCAGAACACCTCCTTACACACGGTAAGAAACCTTGTGGTTGGCACGTCGTCCAACGTTCAGTGTAGGAGAAACCAGCATTCACCCTGAGGCCCCGCCCATTCTTGAGTGGGACAAGGGCTTAAACACGCATTGTAACCCTCAGCATGAGTCCTGTCCTCTAGTAAGTCCTCTCAGTGACTGGACCATTAGATGTCATAATGGGCTTGATATGTCCCTAGGCGCCAATTTTTAACCAGATTTCTGAATGTCCAGTCACCCCCCCCCAGGGCTCTACTCAGGAATCCCTCATTAGGTGAGACACCTGAGGTTAAAAAGAAAACAACATCAAAAAAAAAAAAAAAACGTACTTTTCCATCCCACAGAGTGACCCCTAACGCTTTGGATTGGTCCAAACCACCAGGGAGTAAGACTCGTCCATTTCCCATGAAGTCACCCAGAAATTTCACGACCATGAGTGACACGATATCCAGAGACAAAAACTTGAGCAAGAGCCTCACACTCGCCCTTTTCTCAAATCCCGAAAAGTTCTCCTCATGGTCTGTAGTTTAAGTCCTGCCATACCTATGACCTGAAACATAAGCCAAGTTTGTTGTTTCAGACAACTCTCCAAACAGCCCTGGCCTACACAACCTACAGGCTCAGGCCACTGGAGCCAAACCTGAGGACTGTACTTGCCCTCTCCAAAGGAATTGTGTGTGCCCATTCCAATGGCCACATCCCTTCTAATAGGATAAATCTCCAAAATCCCTGATCCATCTCAATAGTGGTGGCTTCCCAGGTAAAACAGGGGCAATCTGAGCCCATCTGAGCACCTACCTGTACTCAGACCAATAGACAGATGTCCCCAGAGGTAAAAAGGAAAGAACAGGCCCCTAGGCACTAATCATATCCATTGCTTTGGTTTCCAGGCATCTCTCCTCAGAGGCCTGGATTTCAAAACCAGCATATAGCTCTTTCTTGAGTTACCCATCAGAAAACATCTCATCTACCCTTGGGAAACTTGCACGTTGGAGCTGTGTCAAAGCCTCTGTTTAGAAGAACCCTTCAGGGCCCCAGTGCCCCCGCTTCATTCCAAGGTCTCCATAGACACAAAAGCACATTAGGACCCATCCAAAGGAGAGTCCATTTCAACTCAGCCTCCTCGGTTGCTCCCCCGATCCAGCAGATAACCTGTCTTGTTTCTAGGAGACAATAGGAATGCGAGGTGGGCTACCCAGCCATGCATCCTTAGAACCCTGCTCAGAATCATTGGCCTGGAGGGAAAAAAAAGGACTCAAATGTCCTCAGAAGACACTTTGCAGTTTGGAGCTTCTCACAACTCCCATCGTGGGAAAACCCCCATGGCCTCGTGATGCCGCCCCTTCGTGAAGGGGCCATCAGGGACAGAAACACAAACTTCAGCGATCGTCTGATCCTCGCCCTGACTTCAGATGCACGAGATCTCGATTCACGTCTGTAGATTGTGCCGTCGCTGATACAAAATCCAGAGACAAAAACCTGAGCAAGCGCCTGAGACTCGCACTTTCTTCATATCCTGAAGAGTTCTTCTCAAGGTTTGTAGCTCAGGCCTGCCATACCTACGTCCCCAAACCTAAGCTGAGTTTGTGTTTTCAGACTTCTGTCCTCAAAGTCCTGGGCCACACACCCTCCAGGCTGCGGCCCCTGGAGCCACTCATTAGGACTGTGCCTAACAATCCATGGGAATTCTGCCCATTCCATTGTCCAAAATCGTACAAATTAGGAGAAACCTCCAAAGTCCCTGAGGCCATCCCAATAGTGTAGGTCGCCCGGAACAAACAAGGGCTGTCTGACACCAGCTGATAATCGACCTCCACTCATACCATAAATGGATGTCCCCAAGGAAATGATTGAACCAGACAGGACCGTAGGCCATAATTGGATCCATTGCCTTGTTTTACAGACATGTCTCCTCAAAAGCCTGATTCCAATACGAGCATAGGGGTTTTGCTGAGGCACCCAGCAGAACTCATCTCGTCTCCACAAGGAAACCTATGCATGGGAGCCATGTCCAAAGCATAGGAGAGTACTTCATGGTCCCGGTGCCACCGCCCATTCCAAAGCCCTCATGGACACAAAAACACATTACGACCGATCCTCAGGAAAGTCCATTTCAACTCAGCCACCCCCGATGCTCCCGCAGAGCCGTCAGATCTAAACTGTCTTGTTACTAGGAGACAATTGGAATGCGAGGTGGGCTTCCCAGGCATCCATCCTCGAACGGTGCTCTGGAGTCATTCCATATGGGATGTCCTGGAGCTGTCCAAAATGTCTCAATTGTCCCGCAGAAGGAATCCTTGAAGGGGGCATCCCACAACTCCCAACGTGGGAAAACTCCAGTGGCCTCGAGATTCCGCTCCCTTCATGAAGCGGCCGTCATGCACGGAAACTCCAACCTGAGCCAACGTCTGATCCTCGCCCTGACTTCAGACGCATGTGTATTGGTTCAGTTCTGCAGGGGGTACCTGCCGTGCCCTCGCCCTGAAACCCAAGTCTAGCTTGTCTTCTCAGACTTCCGTCCTCACACTCTTGGCCCCGAAGCCCTCATGTTTGGCAATTCTGGACCCACAATGCAGCACTCTGCCTGCCCTCTGAAAAAAAATTATTGCCTCATGAGCTGCCCAGGCACCTTCAATGAGGATAAACCTCCACAGCACTCGACTTCACCCAAATTAATAGTCTAACCTGGGAACTAATGCACTGTCGGACACAACCTGAGCCCGGACCTCCTGACCAACACCAGGAAAGCAGACCACACACTGAGCACATAAGACCGCCATGGCCTTAGGTCATCCTCTCTTCCCTACCTCAGTTTTCAGGCCTCAGAACCGAGACATTATCTCCAATCACTGCCCAGGGGTGAGTGTGATGCAGAAATCAGAACACCTCCTTACCCATGGTAAGAAACCTTGTGGTTGGCACGTCGTCCAACGTTCAGTGTAGGAGAAACCAGCATTCACCCTGAGGCCCCGCCCATTCTTGAGTGCAACAAGGGCATAAACACGCATTGTGACCCTCAGCATGAGTCCTGTCCTCTAGTAAGTCCTCTCAGTGACTGGACCATTAGATGTCATAATGGGCTGGATATGTCCCTAGGCCACAATTTTTAACCAGATTTCTGATTGTCCAGTCACCCACCACCCCCAGGGCTCTACTCTGGAATCCCTCATTTGGGGGGACACCTGAGGTTAAAAAGAAAACAACATCAAAAAAAAAAACAACGGATTTCTTCCATCCCACAGAGTGACCCCAAACGCTTTGACTGGTCCAAACCACCAGGGAGTAAGACTCGTCCATTTCCCATGAAGTCACCCAGAAATTTCACAACCATGAGTGACACGATATCCAGAGACAAAAACTTGAGCAAGAGCCTCACACTCGCCCTTTTCTCAAATCCCGAAAAGTTCTCCTCATGGTCTGTAGATAAGTCCTGCCATACCTATGACCTGAAACATAAGCCAAGTTTGTATTTTCAGACAACTGTCCAAACAGCCCTGGACTTCACAACCTACAGCTCAGGCCCTTGGAGCCAAACCTGAAAAATATACTTGCCCTCTCCAAGGGAATTGTGTGTGCCCATTCTAATGGCCACATCCCTTCTAATAGGATAAACCTCCAAAGTCCCTGATCCATCTCATTAGTGGTGGCTTCCCAGGTAAAACAGGGGCAATCTGAGCCCATCTGAGCTCCTACCTGTACTCAGACCCATAGACAGATGTCCCCAGAGGTAAAAAGGAAAGAACAGGCACCTAGGCACTAATCATATCCATTGCTTTGGTTTCCAGGCATCTCTCCTCAGAGGCCTGGATTTCAAAACCAGCATATGGCTGTTTCTTGACTCACCCATCAGAAAACATCTCATCTACACATGGGAAACTTGTACGTTGAAGCTGTGTCAAAGCCTCTGTTTAGGAGAACCCTTCAGGGCCCCAGTGCCACCGCTTCATTCCAAGGTCTCCATTGACACAAAAGCACATTAGGACCCATCCATAGGAGAGTCCATTTCAACTCAGACTCCTCGGTTGCTCCCCCAGATCCAGCAGATCTAACCTGTCTTGTTTCTAGGAGACAATTGGAATGTGAGGTGGGCTACCCAGCAATGCATCCTTAGAACCCTGCTCAGAATCATTGGCCTGGAGCCAAACAACAGGTCTCAATTGTCCTGCAGAAGACACTTTGCAGTTTGGACCTTCTCACAAATCCCATCGTGGAAAAACACCCATGGCCTCGTGATGCCGCCCCTTTGTGAAGGGGCCATCAGGGACAGAAACACCAACTTGAGCGATCGTCTGATCCTCGCCCTGATTTCAGATGCACGAGATCTCGATTCAGGTCTGTAGATTGTTCCATCGCTGATATAAAATCCAGAGTCAAAAACCTGAGCAAGCGCCGCAGACTCGCACTTTCTTCATATCCTGAAGAGTTCTTCTCATGGTTTGTAGATCGGGCCTGCCATACCTACATCCCCATACCTAAGCTGAGTTTGTGTTTTCAGACTTCTGTCCTCAAAGTCCAGGGCCACACACCCTCCAGGCTGCGGCCCCTGGAGACACACATTAGGACTGTGCCTACCATCCATGGGAATTCTGCCCATTCCATTGTCCAATATCGTACCAATTAGGAGAAACCTCCAAAGTCCCTGAGGCCATCCCAATGGTGTAGGTCGCCCGGAACAAACAAGGACTGTCTGACACCAGCTGATAATCGACCTCCACTCATACCATAAATGGATGTCCCCAAGGAGAAGATTGAACCAGACAGGACCCTAGACCATTATAGGATCCATTGCCTTGTTTTACAGGCATGTCTCCTCAAAAGCCTGATTCCAATACGAGCATAGGGGTTTTGCTGAGGCACCCAACAGAACTCATCTCGTCTCCACAAGGAAACCTATGCATGGGAGCCATGTCCAAAGCATAGGAGAGTAGTTCAGGGTCCCAGTGCCACCGCCCCATTCCAAGGCCCACATGGACACAAACACACATTAGGACCCATCCTCTGGAAAGTGCATTTCAACTCAGCCACCCCGGTTGCTCCCGCAGATCCATTAGATCTAAACTGTCTTGTTGCTAGGAGACAATTGGAAGGCGAGGCGGACTTCCCAGGCATCCATCCTCGAATGGTGCTCTGGAGTCATTCCATATGGGATGTCCTGGAGCTGTCCAACAGGTCTCAATTGTCGCGCAGAAGGAATCCTTGAAGGGGGCATCCCACAACTCCCAACGTGGGAAAAACTCAATGGCCTCGAGATTTCGCTCCCTTCATGAAACGGCCTTCATGCACGGAAACTCCAACCTGAGCCAACGTCTGATCCTCGCCCTGACTTCAGACGCATGTGTATTGGTTCAGTTCTGCAGGGGGTACCTGCCGTGCCCTCGCCCTGAAACCCAAGTCTAGCTTGTCTTCTCAGACTTCCGTCCTCACACTCCTGGCCCCGAAGCCCTCATGTTTGGCAATTCTGGACCCACAATGCAGCACTCTGCCTGCCCTCTGAAAAAAAATTATTGCCTCATGAGCTGCCCAGGCACCTTCAATGAGGATAAACCTCCACAGCACTCGACTTCACCCAAATTAATAGTCTAACCTGGGAACTAATGCACTGTCGGACACAACCTGAGCCCGGACCTCCTGACCAACACCAGGAAAGCAGACCACACACTGAGCACATAAGACCGCCATGGCCTTAGGTCATCCTCTCTTCCCTACCTCAGTTTTCAGGCCTCAGAACCGAGACATTATCTCCAATCACTGCCCAGGGGTGAGTGTGATGCAGAAATCAGAACACCTCCTTACCCATGGTAAGAAACCTTGTGGTTGGCACGTCGTCCAACGTTCAGTGTAGGAGAAACCAGCATTCACCCTGAGGCCCCGCCCATTCTTGAGTGCAACAAGGGCATAAACACGCATTGTGACCCTCAGCATGAGTCCTGTCCTCTAGTAAGTCCTCTCAGTGACTGGACCATTAGATGTCATAATGGGCTGGATATGTCCCTAGGCCACAATTTTTAACCAGATTTCTGATTGTCCAGTCACCCACCACCCCCAGGGCTCTACTCTGGAATCCCTCATTTGGGGGGACACCTGAGGTTAAAAAGAAAACAACATCAAAAAAAAAAACAACGGATTTCTTCCATCCCACAGAGTGACCCCAAACGCTTTGACTGGTCCAAACCACCAGGGAGTAAGACTCGTCCATTTCCCATGAAGTCACCCAGAAATTTCACAACCATGAGTGACACGATATCCAGAGACAAAAACTTGAGCAAGAGCCTCACACTCGCCCTTTTCTCAAATCCCGAAAAGTTCTCCTCATGGTCTGTAGATAAGTCCTGCCATACCTATGACCTGAAACATAAGCCAAGTTTGTATTTTCAGACAACTGTCCAAACAGCCCTGGACTTCACAACCTACAGCTCAGGCCCTTGGAGCCAAACCTGAAAAATATACTTGCCCTCTCCAAGGGAATTGTGTGTGCCCATTCTAATGGCCACATCCCTTCTAATAGGATAAACCTCCAAAGTCCCTGATCCATCTCATTAGTGGTGGCTTCCCAGGTAAAACAGGGGCAATCTGAGCCCATCTGAGCTCCTACCTGTACTCAGACCCATAGACAGATGTCCCCAGAGGTAAAAAGGAAAGAACAGGCACCTAGGCACTAATCATATCCATTGCTTTGGTTTCCAGGCATCTCTCCTCAGAGGCCTGGATTTCAAAACCAGCATATGGCTGTTTCTTGACTCACCCATCAGAAAACATCTCATCTACACATGGGAAACTTGTACGTTGAAGCTGTGTCAAAGCCTCTGTTTAGGAGAACCCTTCAGGGCCCCAGTGCCACCGCTTCATTCCAAGGTCTCCATTGACACAAAAGCACATTAGGACCCATCCATAGGAGAGTCCATTTCAACTCAGACTCCTCGGTTGCTCCCCCAGATCCAGCAGATCTAACCTGTCTTGTTTCTAGGAGACAATTGGAATGTGAGGTGGGCTACCCAGCAATGCATCCTTAGAACCCTGCTCAGAATCATTGGCCTGGAGCCAAACAACAGGTCTCAATTGTCCTGCAGAAGACACTTTGCAGTTTGGACCTTCTCACAAATCCCATCGTGGAAAAACACCCATGGCCTCGTGATGCCGCCCCTTTGTGAAGGGGCCATCAGGGACAGAAACACCAACTTGAGCGATCGTCTGATCCTCGCCCTGATTTCAGATGCACGAGATCTCGATTCAGGTCTGTAGATTGTTCCATCGCTGATATAAAATCCAGAGTCAAAAACCTGAGCAAGCGCCGCAGACTCGCACTTTCTTCATATCCTGAAGAGTTCTTCTCATGGTTTGTAGATCGGGCCTGCCATACCTACGTCCCCATACCTAAGCTGAGTTTGTGTTTTCAGACTTCTGTCCTCAAAGTCCAGGGCCACACACCCTCCAGGCTGCGGCCCCTGGAGACACACATTAGGACTGTGCCTACCATCCATGGGAATTCTGCCCATTCCATTGTCCAATATCGTACCAATTAGGAGAAACCTCCAAAGTCCCTGAGGCCATCCCAATGGTGTAGGTCGCCCGGAACAAACAAGGACTGTCTGACACCAGCTGATAATCGACCTCCACTCATACCATAAATGGATGTCCCCAAGGAGAAGATTGAACCAGACAGGACCCTAGACCATTATAGGATCCATTGCCTTGTTTTACAGGCATGTCTCCTCAAAAGCCTGATTCCAATACGAGCATAGGGGTTTTGCTGAGGCACCCAACAGAACTCATCTCGTCTCCACAAGGAAACCTATGCATGGGAGCCATGTCCAAAGCATAGGAGAGTAGTTCAGGGTCCCAGTGCCACCGCCACATTCCAAGGCCCTCATGGACACAAAAACACATTAGGACCCATCCTCAGGAAAGTCCATATCAACTCAGCCACCCCGGTTGCTCCCGCAGAGGGATCAGACCTAAACTGTCTTGTTGCTAGGAGACTATTGGAATGCGAGGCGGGCTTCCCAGGCATCCATCCTCGAACTGTGCTCTGGAGTCATTCCATATGGGATGTCCTGGAGCTGTCCAACAGGTCTCAATTGTCGCGCAGAAGGAATCCTTGAAGGGGGCATCCCACAACTCCCAACGTGGGAAAAACTCAATGGCCTCGAGATTTCGCTCCCTTCATGAAACGGCCTTCATGCACGGAAACTCCAACCTGAGCCAACGTCTGATCCTCGCCCTGACTTCAGATGCATGCGTATTGTTTCAGATCTGCAGGGGGTACCTGCCGTGCCCTCGCCCTAAAACCCAAGTCTAGCTTGTCTTCTCAGACTTCCGTCCTCACACTCCTGGCACGGAAGCCCTCAAGTTTGGCAATTCCGGACCGACAATGCAGCACTCTGCCTGCCCTCTTGAAAAAAATTATTGCCTCATGAGCTGCCCAGGCACCTTCAATGAGGATAAACCTCCACAGCACTCGACTTCACCCAAATTATATAGTCTAACCTGGGCACTAATGCACTGTCGGACACTACCTGAACCCGGACCTCCTGACCAACACCCGGAAAACAGACCGCACACTGAGCACATAAGACCCGCCATGGCCTTAGGTCATCATCTCTTCCCTACCTCAGTTTTCAGTCCTCAGAACCAAGGCCTGCCCAGGGGTGAGTGTGATGCAGAAATCAGAACACCTCCTTACCCATTGTAGGAAACCTTGTGGCACGTCGTCCAACGTTCAGTGTGTAGGAGAGACCAGCATTCACCCTGAGGCCCCGCTCATTCTTGAGTGCGACTAGGGCATAAACACGCATTGTGACCCTCAGCATGAGTCCTGTCCTCTAGTAAGTCCTCTCAGTGACTGGACCATTAGAAGTCATAATGGGCTTGATATGTCCCTAGGCCCCAATTTTTAACCAGATTTCTGATTGTCCAGTCACCCCCCCCAGGGCTCTACTCTGGAATCCCTCATTTGGTGAGACACCTGAGGTTAAAGAGAAAACAACATCAAAAAAAAAAAAAAGGGACTTATTCCATCCCACAGAGTGACCCCAAACGCTTTGGACTGGGCCAAACCACCAGGGAGTAAGACTCGTCCATTTCCCATGAAGTCACCCAGAAATTTCACGACCATGAGTGACACGATATCCAGAGACAAAAACTTGAGCAAGAGCCTCACATTCGCGATTCTCTCAAATCCCGAAAAGTTCTCCTCATGGTCTGTAGATAAGTCCTGCCATACCTATGACCTGAAACATAAGCCAAGTTTGTGTTTTCAGACAACTGTCCAAACAGCCCTGGCCTACACAACCTACACTCTCAGGCCCCTGGAGCCAAACCTGAGGACTGTACTTGCCCACTCCAGGGATTTGTGTGTGCCCATTCCAATGGCCACATCCCTTCTAATAGGATAAACCTCCAAAGTCCCTGATCCATCTATTTAGTGGTGGCTTCCCAGGTAAAACAGGGGGCAATCTGAGCCCTTCTGAGTACCTACCTGCACTCAGACCCATAGACAGATGTCCCCAGAGGTAAAAAGGAAAGAACAGGCCCCTAGGCACTAATCATATCCATTACTTTGGTTTCCAGGCATCTCTCCTCAGAGGCCTGGATTTCAAAACCAGCATATGGCTGTTTCTTGACTCACCCATCAGAAAACATCTCATCTACATTGGGAAACTTGCACGTTGGAGCTGTGTCAAAGCCTCTGTTTAGGAGAACCCTTCAGGGCCCCAGTGCCACCGCTTCATTCCAAGATCTCCATCGACACAAAAAAACATTAGGACCCATCCATAAGAGAGTCCATTTCATCTCAGCCTCCTCGGTTGCTCCCCCAGATCCAGCAGATCTAACGTGTCTTGTTTCTAGGAGACAATTGGAATGCGAGGTGGGCTACCCAGCCATGCATCCTTAGAACCCTGCTCAAATCATTGGCCTGGAGCCAAACAACAGGTCTCAATTGTCCTTCAGAAGACACTTTGCAGTTTGGAGTTTCTCACAAATTTCATCGTGGGAAAACCCCCATGGCCTCGTGATGCCGCCCCTTCGTGAAGGGGCCATCAGGGATAGAAACACCAACTTGAGCGTTGTCTGATCCTCGCCCTGACTTTAGATGCACAAGATCTCGATTCAGTTTTGTAGATTGTGCCATCGCTGATACAAAATCCAGAGACAAAACCTGCGCAAGTGCCTCAGACTCGCACTTTCTTCATATCCTGAAGAGTTCTTCTCATGGTTTGTAGATCGAGCCTGCCATACCTACGTCCCCATACCTAAGCTGAGTTTGTGTTTTCCGACTTCTGTCCTCAAAGTCCAGGGCCACAAACCCTCCAGACTGAGGCCCCTGGAGCCACACATTAGGACTGTGCCTACCAATCCATGGGAATTCTGCCCATTCCATTGTCCAAAATCGTACAAAATAGGAGAAACCTCCAAAGTCCCTGAGGCCATCCCAATAGTGTAGGTCGCCTTGAACAAACAAGGGCTGTCTGACATCAACTGATAATCTACCTCCACTCATATCATAAATGGATGTCCCCAAGGAGAAGATTGAACCAGACAGGACCCTAGAACATAATAGGATCCATTGCCTTGGTTTACAGGCATGTCTCCTCAAAAGCCTGATTCCAATACGAGCATCGGGGTTTTGCTGAGGCACCCAGCAGAACTCATCTCGTCTCCTCAAGGAAACCTGTGCATGGGAGCCATGTCCAAAGCATAGGAGAGTACTTCAGGGTCCCGGTACCACCGCCCCATTCCAAGGCCCTCATGGACACAAAAACACATTAGGACCCATCCTCAGGAAAGTCCATTTCAACTCAGCCACCCCGGTTGCTCCCGCAGAGCCAACAGATCTAAACTGTCTTGTTGCTTGGAGACAATTGGAATGCGATGCGGGCTTCCCAGGCATCCAACTCGAACGGTGCTCTGGAGTCATTCCATATGGGATGTCCTGGAGCTGTCCAACACGTCTCAATTGTCGCGCAGAAGGAATCCTTGAAGGGGGCATCCCACAACTCCCAACGTGGGAAGAACTCAATGGCCTCGAGATTCCGCTCCCTTCATGAAGCGGCCGTCATGCACGGAAACTCCAACCTGAGCCAACGTCTGATCCTCGCCCTGAATTCAGATGCATGAGTATTGGTTCAGATCTGCAGGGGGTACCTGCCGTGTCCTCGCCCTGAAACCCAAGTCTAGCTTGTCTTCTCAGACTTCGGTCCTCACATTCCTGGCCCTGAAGCCTTCAAGTTTGGCAATTCCGGACCCACAATGCAGCAATCTGCCTGCCCTCTAGAAAAAAATTATTGCCTCATGAGCTGCCCAGGCACCTTCAATGAGGATAAACCTCCACAGCACTCTACTTCACCCAAATTATATAGTCTAACCTGAGCACTAATGCACTGTCGGACAAAACCTGAGCCCGGACCTGCTGATCAACACCCGGAAAGCTGACCGCACACTGAGCACATAAGACCCACCATGGCCTTAGGTCATCATCTCTTCGCTATCTCAGTTTTCAGGCCTCTGAACCGAGACATTATCTCCAATCACTGCCCAGGGGTGAGTGTGATGCAGAAATCAGAACACCTCCTTACACATGGTAAGAAACCTTGTGGTTGGCACGTCGTGCAACGTTCAGTGTAGGAGAAACCAGCATTCACCCTGAGGCCCCGCCCATTCTTGAGTGTGACAAGGGTATAAACACTCATTTTGACCCTCAGCATGGGTCCTTTCTTCTAGTAAGTCCTCTCAGTGACTGGACCATTAGTTGTCATAATGGGTTTGGTATGACACTAGGCCCCAATTTTTAACCAGATTTCTGATTGTCCAGTCACCCCCGCCTAGGGCTTTACTCTGGAATCCCTCATTTGGTGGGACACCTGAGGTTAAAAACAAAACAACATCAAAAAAAAAAAAAACAAAACGGACTTCTTCCATTCCACAGAGTGACCCCAAACGCTTTGGACTGGTCCAAACCACCAGGGAGTAAGACTCGTCCATTTCCCATGAAGTCACCCAGAAATTTCACGACCATGAGTGACATGATATCCAGAGACAAAAACTTGAGCAAGAGCCTCACACTCGCCCTTTTTTCATATCCCAAAAAGTTCTCCTCATGGTCTGTAGATAAGTCCTGCCATACCTATGACCTGAAACATAAGCCAAGTTTGTGTTTTCAGACAACTGTCCAAACAGCCCTGGCCTACTCAACCTACAGGCTCAGGCCCCTGGAGCCAAACCTGAGGACTGTACTTGCCCTCTCCAAGGGAATTGTGTGTGCCCATTCCAATGGCTACATCCCTTCTAATAGGATAAACATCCAAAGTCCCTGATCCATCTCATTATTGGTGGCTTCCCAGGTAAAACAGGGGCAATCTGATCCCTTCTGAGCACCTACCTGTACTCAGACCCATAGACAGATGTCCCCAGAGGTAAAAAGGAAAGAACAGGCCCCTAGGCACTAATCATATCCATTGCTTTGGTTTCCAGGTATCTCTCCTCAGAGGCCTGGATTTCAAAACCAGCATATGGCTGTTTCTTGACTCACCCATCAGAAAACATCTCATCTAAACATGGGAAACTTGCACGTTGGAGCTGTGTCAAAGCCTCTGTTTAGGAGAACCCTTCAGGTCCCCAGAGCCACGGCTTCATTCCAAGGTCTCCATAGAAACAAAAGCACATTAGGACCCATCCATAGGGGAGTCCATTTCAACTCACCCTCCTCGGTTGCTCCCCCACATCCAGCAGATCTAACCTATCTTGTTTCTAGGAGACAATTGGAATGTGAGGTGGGCTACCCAGCCATTCATCCTTAGAACCCTGCTCAGAATCATTGGCCTGGAGCCAAACAACAGGTCTCAATTGTCCTGCAGAAGACACTTTGCAGTTTGGAGCTTCTCACAAATCCCATCGTGGGAAAATCCCCATGACCTCGTGATGCCGCCCCTTCGTGAAGGGCCCATCAGGGACAGAAACACCAACTTGAGCGATTGTCTGATCCTCGCCCTGACTTCAGATGCACCTGATCTCGATTCAGGTCTGTAGATTGTGCCATCGCTGATACAAAATCCAGAGACACAAACCTGAGCAAACACCTCAGACTCGCACTTTCTTCATATCATGAATAGTTCTTCTCATGGTTTGTAGATCGGGCCTGCCATACCTATGTCCCCAAAACTAGGATGAGTTTGTGTTTTCAGACTTCTGTCCTCAAAGTCCTGGGCCACACATCCTCTAGTCTGGGGCCCCTGGAGCCACACATTAGGACTGTGCCTACCAATCCATGGGAATTCTGCCCATTCCATTGTCCAAAATCGAACAAATTAGGAGAAACCTCCAAAGACCCTGAGGCCATCCCAATAGAGTAGGTCGCCCGGAACTAACAAGGGCTGTCTGACACCAGCTGATAATCTACCTCCACTCATACCATAAATGGATGTCCCCAGAGGAGAAGATTGAACCAGACAGGACACTAGGCCATAATAGGATCCATTGCCTTGTTTTACAGGCATGTCTCCTCAAAAGCCTGATTCCAATACGAGCATAAGGGTTTTGCTGAGGCACCCAGCAGAACTCATCTCGTCTCCACAAGGAAACCTATGCATGGGAGCCATGTCCAAAGCATAGGAGAGTACTTCAGGGTCCCGGTGCCACCGCCCCATTCCAGGGCCATCATGGACACAAAAACACATTAGGACCCATCCTCAGGAAAGTCCATTTCAACTCAGCCACCCCGGTTGCTCCGCAGAGCCATCAGATCTAAATTGTCTTGTTGCTAGGAGACAATTGGAATGCGAGGCGGGCTTCCCAGGCATCCGCCTCGAACGATGCTCTGGAGTCATTCCATATGGGATGTCCTGGAGCTGTCCAACAGGCCTCAATTGTCCCGCAGAAGGTATCCTTGAAGGTGGCATCCCACAACTCCCAACGTGGGAAAATCTCAATGGCCTCGAGATTCCGCTCCCTTCATGAAGCGGCCATCATGCACAGAAACTCCAACCTGAGCCAACGTCTGATCCTCGCCCTGACTTCAGATGCATGAGTATTGGTTCAGATCTGCAGGGGGTACCTGCCGTGCCCTAGCCCTGAAACCAAGTCTAGCTAGTCTTCTCAGATTGCCGTCCTCACACTCCTGGCCCAGAAGCCCTCAAGTTTGGCAATTCCGGACCCACAATGCAGCACTCTGCCTGCCCTCTAGAAAAAAATTATTGCCTCATGAGCTGCCCAGGCACCTTCAATGAGGATAAACCTCCACAGCACTCGACTTCACCCAAATTATATAGTCTAACCTGGGAACTAATGCACTGTCGGACTCAACCTGAGCCCAGACTTCCCGACCAACTCCCAGAAAGCAGACCGCAAACTGAGCACATAAGAGCCGCCAAGGCCGTAGGTCATCATCTCTTCCCTACCTCAGTTTTCAGGCCTCAGAAACGAGATATTATCTCCAATCACTGCCCAGGGGTGAGTGTGATGCAGAAACCAGTACACCTCCTTACCCATGGTAAGAAACCTTGTGTTTGGCACGTCGTCCAACGTTCAGTGCAGAAGAAACCAGCATTCACCCTGAGGCCCCGCCCATTCTTGAGTGTGACAAGGGCATAAACACGCATTGTGACCCTCAGCATGAGTCCTGTCCTAGTAAGTCCTCTCAGTGACTGGAACATTAGATGTCATAATGGGCTTGATATGTCCCTAGGTCCCAATTTTTAAACAGATTTCTGATTGTCCAGTCAACCCCCCCCCCCAGGGCTCTACTCTGGAATCCCTCATTTGGTGGGACACCTGAGGTTAAAAAGAAAACAACATCAAAAAAAAAAAATAAACGGACTTCTTCTATCCCACAGAGAGACCCCAAACGCTTTGGACTGGGCCAAACCACCAGGGAGTAAGACTCGTCCATTTCCCATGAAGTCACCCAAAAATTTCACGACCATGAGTGACAAGATATCCAGAGACAAAAACTTGAGCAAGAGCCTCACACTCGCCCTTTTCTCAAATCCCGAAATGTTCTCCTCATGGTCTGTATATAAGTCCTGCCATACCTATGACCTGAAACATAAGCCAAGTTTGTGTTTTCAGACAACTGTCCAAACAGTCCTGGCCTACACAACCTACAGTCTTAGGCCCCTGGAGCCAAACCTGAGGACTGTACTTGCCCTCTCCAAGGGAATTGTGTGTGCCCATTCCAATGGCCACATTCCTTCTAATAGGATAAACCTCCAAAGTCCCTGATCCATCTCATTATTGGTGGCTTCCCAGGTAAAACAGGGGCAATCTGAGCCCATCTGAGCACCTACCTGTACTCAGACCCATAGACAGATGTCCCCAGAGGTAAAAAGCAAAGAACAGACCCCTAGTCACTAATCATATCCATTGCTTTGGTTTCCAGGCATCTCTCCTCAGAGGCCTGGATTTCAAAACCAGCAATGGCTGTTTCTTGACTCACCCATCAGAAAACATCTCATCTACACATGGGAAACTTGCACGTTGGAGCTGTTTTCAAAGGCTCTGTTTAGGAGAACCCTTCAGGGCCCCAGTGCCACCGCTCTTTCCAAGGTTCCATAGACACAAAAGCACATTAGGACCCATCCACAGGAGAGTCCATTTCCACTCAGCCTCCTCGGTTTCTCCCCTAGATCCAGCAGAACTAACCTGTCTTGATGCTAGGAGACAATTGGAATGCGAGGTGGGCTACCCAGCCATCCATCCTTAGAACCCTGCTCAGAATCATTGGCTTGGAGCCAACAACAGGTCTCAATTGTCCTGCAGAAGACACTTTGCAGTTTGGAGCTTCTCACAATTCCCATTGTGGGAAAACCGCCATGGCCTCGTGATGCCCCCCTTTATGAAGGGGCTATCAGGGTCAGAAACTCCAACCTGAGCGATCGTCTGATCCTCGCCCTGACTTCAGATGCACGAGATCTCTATTCAGTTCTGTAGATTGTGCCTGCCATGTCCTCACCCAGAAACCGAAGCCTAGCTAGTGTTCTCAGACTTCTGTCCTCAGACTACTGACCCAGAAGCCCTCCATTTGGCAATCCAGAACTACAAAGCAGCACTCTGCTTGCCATCCAGAAGAAAAACATTGCCCTCTGGGGCTACCAAGTAACCCCAAGTGAGGATCAGCCTGCGCCTACCTTGGCTGTACCCCAAATACATAGGCTGACCAGGGCACTAATGCCCTTTCTGACACTGCCTGAGCCTAGACCTCCTGGCCGCACCAAGACAGCTGGCCGCACACTGAGCACATCGAGCCGCCAAGGCCTTAGGACGTCATCTCTTTCCACCTCGGTTTTCAGGCTTCAGAACCTAGACCTTATCTCTATTCACTGCCCAGGCCTGAACCTAATGCAGAAATCAGAATTCCTTCCCCAGGGCAAGAAACCTTGTGGTTGGCATGTTGTCCAATGTTAAGTGTAGTTGAAACCAGTGTGGCCCATGAGGCCCCGCTCATGCTTGCTTTCCAAGCCCCCATACACACAATCCTCACCAGTGTTTGAGTTTACCAGTCGCCCAGCCCGTACCTGGGGCTCTGCTCTGGAATCCCTTTCTTGGAGAGACACATGAGTCAGAAAACACGACTCCACCCTTACCAGAAAATGACCCCAAACTCTTGGGAGCTGGGACAAATCCCCAGAGAGGGATAGTCGTCCATAGTCCCTGAGGCCACCTTTCCAATCCACGGCTATCCCGGACACAACATCCAGAGACAAAAGCCTGAAGGAACGCCTCCCATTCGCCCTTGTTTCAGTGGCCCAGGAGCTCCCTCTCGGGCTGTACATCCGGCCTGCCATACGCTAGGCGCCACTCATGAGCTGAGTTTGTGTTTTCAGACTTTTGTGCCCACAGCCTGGACCCACAAAACCTCCAGGCTAGGGCCTCTGGAGACACAGCGAAAGATTGTGCCTGCCCTCTCCAAGGAAATTGTGCCCAATCCATTGACCACAACCCTACAGGTTAGGGAAAAGCTCCAAGGCCCCTGAGGCCATCAATAGTGTAGGCCACCCTGGACTAAGAAGGGCTCCCTGACACCAGCGGAGCATCTATCTCCACTTAGACTCTCAGACAGTGTCCCCAGAGACAGAAGGTTGAAATGGACAGGCCCCCAGGCCCTAATCTGAACTTTAGCTTTGGTTTCCATGTGTCCGTCCTCAGAGGACTGTTTTCGTAGACCAGCACACGGAGCTTTTCTGAGGCACCAAACCAAACCTCTCTCGTCTTCTCATGGGAAGCTTACTTACTGGGGATGTATCAAACCCTTCAGGTAGGAGAGTTCCGCAGGGCCACAGAACAACCAGCACATTCCAAGGTCTCCATGGACTCAAACGCACATTATGACGCATCCTCAGGAGAGGCCATTTCAACTCAGCCCCCTGGGTAGCGTGCCCCAGAGGCAGCAGATCAAACATATCTTGTGGCTAATGGCCAATGGGAATGCGAGGCATGCTGTACAGGGATCCATCCTTCGAACCCTGCTCTACAGTCCTTCCGTATCCTATGTCCTGGAGCCATGCAACAGGACTCGAATGTCCCGCAGAAGGAAACCTTGTGGTTGGGGTAACCTCCAAACTCAGCGTGGGAAAACTTCTTGGCCTCATGAGGCCCCCGCTTCATGAAGGTGCCATCATGGCCAAAAACTCCAGCCTCAGCCAACGTCTGATCCTCAGCCTGACTTCAGATGCAGGAGATTTTGATTCAGCCTCTGCAGAGTGGGCCTGCTCTGCCCTTGGCTCCATTCCTCACCCTAGCTTGTGTTTTCAGACTTCTGTCCTCACATTCTGGGCCCACAAACCCACCCTCCTGGAAATTCTGGGGCCACAATGAAGCACTCTGCCTGCCTTCCAGGAGAAAAACATTGTCTATGGTGCTGCCCAGAACCCCAAATGAGGACCAAACAGCTTGGCCATCGGCAACACCCCAATTGCATAGGCTACCTTAAACACTGATGCTCTGTCGCAAATTGCCTGAGCCCAGACCTTCCAACAGACACCGACACAGCTGGCTGCACACCCAGCACATTGGACCAGCCACTGCCTTAGGCCACCATCCATTCCCAACCTGGGTTTTCAGTCATCGGAACCTGGACTTTATCTCCAATTCCTGCACACGGGGGAACCTGATGCACAAGTCAGAACCCCTCCTTCCCCATGGCAAGAAACCTTGCTGCTGGCAGTGAGTCAAACATTCAGTGTAGGAGAAAACGACATGACCCATGAGGCCACGCCCATGCGTGAGGGCCGCCTTGGGCACAAACACACATGGTGACCCTCAGCATGAGTACCTTATTCAAGTAACGCCTCTCAGTGACTGGACCAAGAGCCCGCATATGTGGCTTGCCATGCCCATAGGCACCCAGGACTAAATAGATGGTGTGTATTCCAGTTGAGGGAAGCCACTGCTGTGCTCTAGAGTCCCTCTCCTGGGGGGTCCCCTGTGGCAGAATACAGTACTCTTTCCTTCCCACAGAATGAACCAAAACACTTGGGAGCTTGGACAATCCCCCGAGAGGAAGGCTCTTCCTCGGCCCCTGAAGCAACCCCTACCCTGAACGGCCATTGTGAACGCAACACCCAGAGACAAATGCTGAGCGAATGCATCCCACTTGCCCTCCTTTGATATCCAGAGGATCTCCCCTCACGGACTGGAGATCAGGCCTGCCATTACCTTGGCCCCTAGCGAGCCAAGTTTGCTTTTTCAGACATCTGTCCCCACAGCCCTGGCAAACACAGCCTCTAGGCTGGGTCCTCTGGAGCCATACCATATGACCGTGCCTGCTCTCTCCTGGAAAACTCTGTCCATTCCTTTGGCCACACAACTCCAGAATATGAGTAACCTCAAGGACATCCCACTACTGGGAGCCTCCCTGGACACACAGGGGCATTCGGACACAAGCTGAGCAGCTACCTCCAAGAAAGCATGCACACAGATGTCAACAGAGATAGAAGGTTGAGCCGGCCAGGCCCTTAGGCCCTAATCTCAACTCTTGCTTTGGTTTCCAGGTGTCACTCCTCAGAGGCTTTGGTTCGAAGAACAGGATATGGGGCTTTCCTGAGGCACTGAACAGAACTCCTCTCGACTCCACATGGGAAGCTTCCTTGTTGGAGCCGTGTCAAACACCTCAGGTTGGAGAATCCTGCAGAGTCCCTGAGCCACCTCCACATTCCAAGGTCTCCCAGGCCACCAACCCACAGTAGGACTCATCTTCAGGAGAGTCCATTTCAACTCTCCCCTCTGGGTAGCTCACCCAGGAGGCCACAGATTGAGCCGGCCTTGTCCTGACTAAAGAGTGGGAATATGAGGTGGCGTTCCCAGGCATCCATGCTTAGACACCTACTCTCGAGTCTTTCCATATGGGGCCTCCTGGAACCATCCAATAGGACTCGACATTCGTGCAGAAGGAAACCTTGAGGTTTGGAGTAGTTCACAAATCTCATCGTAGGCAAACCTCCCTGGCCTCATGACGCCCCCACACCCTTCAGGAAGAGGCCATGCTGGACAAAAACTCTAGCCTTAGTCTCGTCTCATAGTTGACATGACCTCAGAGCAGGAGATCTCGATTCAGCCTCTGCAGAGTGGGCCTGCTTGCCTTCGATCCCAAACCTCACGCTAGCTTGTTTTTTCAGACTTCCTTCCTCACACTCCTGGCAAACAAGCCCTCCGGACTAGGAACTCCAGAACCACAACCAGGCCCAGTGTCTACCCAACGGAAGAAAAACGTTTCCTTGTGGGGCTATCCAGAAAACCCAGATGAGGATCAACCTGCTCGGGCCTCAATGGTACCCGAACTGGATAGGCTGCACTGGGCACTCATGCTCTGTCTGACACAGCCTGAAGCCAGACGTCCAGACAGACAAGGAGACAGCTGGCCGCACACCCCGCACTCGGACACGCCATGGTCATATGCCGTCAACTCTTCCTAACCTTGGTTTTCAGATATCTGAACCTAGATATTATATCAATTCTCCATACAGCTGGGTATCGCATGCAAAAAACAGAACTCTTCCTTCCCCATGGCTATAAAGCTTGCTCTTGGCATGGAGTCACACCTTCAGGGTGGGAGAAACCTTCATGGCCCCTGATGCCACGCCCAAACGTGAGTGCTACTTGGGCACAAATTCAAACAGCGACCCTCAGCATGAGCCCCATGTCAAAGAAAGGCCTGTCAGGGCCTGGACCAAGAGCCCGCATATTGACTTGCCAAGCACCTATGCACCCAATCCTCACCAGTGATTGATTTTACCAGTCGCCCAGCCCATACCTGGGTCTCTGGTCTGGAATCCCTTTCTTGGAGAGACACATGAGCCAGAAAACACGACTCCACCATTTCAACAAAATGACCCCAAACTCTTGGGACCTGGGACAAATCCCCACAGAGAGATACTCGTCCACAGTCCCTGAGGCCACCCCTCCTATCCACGGCTATCCCGGACACAACATCCAGAGACAAAAGCCTGAAGGAACGCCTCCCACTCGCCCTTGTTTCAGAGGCCCAGGAGCTCCCTCTCGGGCTGTACATCCGGCCTGCCATACCCTAGGCGCCACTCATGAGCTGAGTTTGTATTTTCAGACTTCTGTGTCCACAGCCTGGACCCACACAACCTACAGGCTAGGACTTCTGGTGCCACAGCGAAAGATTGTGCCTGCGCTACCCAAGGAAAGTGTACCCAATCCATTGCCCACAACCCCACAGGTTAGGGAAAAGCCCCAAGGCCCCTGAGGCCATCTATAGTGTAGGCCACCCTGGACTAAGAGGGGCTCTCTGACACGAGCGGTGCAACTATCTCCACTTAGACTCTCAGACATTGTCCCCAGAGACAGAAGTTTGAAATGGACAGGCCCCCAGGCCCTAATATGAACCTTAGCTTTGGTTTCCATGTGTCCGTCCTCAGAGGACTGTTTTCATAGACCAGCACTAGGGGCTTTTCTGAGGCACCAAACAAAACCTCTCTTGTCTCCACATGGGGAGCTTTCTTACTGGGGATGTATCAAACCCTTCAGGTAGGAGAGTTCCGCAGGGCCACTGAACAACCAGCACATTACAAGGTCTTCATGGACCCAAACGCACATTATGACCCATCCTCGGGAGAGGCCATTTCAACTCAGCCCACTGGGTAGCGTGCCCCAGAGGCAGGAGATCAAACATATCTTGTCGCTCATGGTCAATGGGAAACCGAGGCATGCTGTACAGGGATCCATCCTTCGAACCCTGCTCTACAGTCCTTCCGTAGGGTATGTCCTGGAGCCATGCAACAGGACACGAATATCCCGCAGAAGAAACCTTGTGGTCTGGGGCAACCTCCAAACTCAGCGTGGGAAAACTTCCTTGGCCTCATGAGGCCCCCGCTTCATGAAGGTGCCATCATGGACACATACTCCAGCCTCAGCCAACGTCTGATCCTCAGCCTGACTTCAGATGCAGGAGATTTCGATTCAGCCTCCGCAGAGTGTGCCTGCTCTGCCCTTGGATCCAATCCTCACACTAGCTGGTGTTTTCAGACTTCCGTCCTCACACTCCTGGCTTACACACCCTCCCTACTGGGAATTCTGGGGCCACAATGAAGCACTCTGCCTGCCTCCCAGGAGAAAAACATTGTCTATGGTGCTGCCCAGAGATCCCAAATGAGGATCAAACTGCTTGGCCCTCGGCAACACCTCAATTGCATAGGCTACCTTAAACACTGATGCTCTGTCGTAAATTGCCTGAGCCCAGACCTTCCAACAGACACCGACACAGCTGGCTGCACACCCAGCACATTGGACCAGCCACTGCCTTAGGCCACCATCCATTCCCAACCTGGGTTTTCAGTCATCGGAACCTGGACCTTATCTCCAATTCCTGCACACGGGGGAACCTGATGCACAAGTCAGAACCCCTCCTTCCCCATGGCAAGAAACCTTGCTGCTGGCAGTGAGTCAAACATTCAGTGTAGGAGAAAACGGCATGACCCATGAGGCCACGCCCATGCGTGAGGGCCGCCTTGGGCACAAACACACATGGTGACCCTCAGCATGAGTACCTTATTCAAGTAACGCCTCTCAGTGACTGGACCAAGAGCCCGCATATGTGGCTTGCCATGCCCATAGGCACCCAGGAATAACTAGATGGTGTGTATTCCAGTTGAGGGAGGCCACTGCTGTGCTCTAGAGTCCCTCTCCTGGGGGGTCCCCTGTGGCAGAAAACAGTACTCTTCCCTTCCTACAGATTGAACCGAAACACTTGGGAGCTTGGACAATCCCCCGAGAGGAAGGCTCTTCCTCGGCCCCTGAAGCAACCCCTACCCTGAACGGCCACTGTGAACGCAGCACCCAGAGACAAAAGCCTGAGCGACTGCCTCCCACTTGCCCTCCTTTGATACCCAGAGGATCTCCCCTCACGGACTGGAGACCAGGCCTGCCATTACCTTGGCCTCTAGCTGAGCCAAGTTTGCTTTTTCAGACTTCTGTCCCCACAGCCCGGGCAAACACAGCCACTAGGCTGGGTCCTCTGGATCCATACCACAGGACCGTGCCTGCTCTCTACTGGGAAACTGTGTCCATTCCTTTGGCCACACACCTCCAGAATATGAGAAATCTCAAGGCCCCCGAGGACATCCCACTACTGGGAGCCTCTCTGGACACACAGGGGCATTCGGAGACAATTGAGCAGCTACCTCCACCAAGGCATGCACACAGATGTCAACAGAGATAGAAGGTTGAGCCGGCCAGGCCCTTAGGCCCTAATCTCAACTCTTGCTTTGGTGTCCAGGTGTCACTCCTCAGAGGCTTTGGTTCGAAGAACAGTATATGGGGCTTTCCTGAGGCACTGAACAAAACTCCTCTCGACTCCACATGGGAAGCTTCCTTGTTGGAGCCGTGTCAAACACCTCAGGTTGGAGAATCCTGCAGAGTCCCTGAGCCACCTCCACATTCCAAGGTCTCCCAGGCCACCAACCCACAGTAGGACTCATCTTCAGGAGAGTCCATTTCAACTCTCCCCTCTGGGTAGCTCACCCAGGAGCCTGCAGATTGAGCCTGACTTGTCCTGACTAAAGAGTGGGAATATGAGGTGGCATTCCCAGGCATCCATGCTTAGACACCTGCTCTCGAGTCTTTCCATATGGGACCTCCTGGAACCATCCAATAGGACTCGACATTCGTGCAGAAGGAAACCTTGAGGTTTGGAGTAGTTCACAAATCCCATCGTAGGCAAACCTCCCTGGCGTCATGGAGCCCCCACACCCTTAAGGAAGAGGCCATGCTGGACAAAAACTGTAGCCTGAGGCACGTCTCATAGTTGACATGACCTCAGTGCAGGAGATCTCGATACAGCCTCTGCAGAGTGGGCCTGCTCTGCCCTCGGTCCCAAACCTCAGGCTAGCTTGTGTTTTCAGACTTCCTTCCTCACACTCCTGGCAAACAAGCCCTCCGGACTAGGAACTCCAGAACCACATCCCAGCCAGTGTCTGCCCAACGGAAGAACAACGTTTCCCTGTGGGGTTCCCCAGAAAACCCAGATGAGGATCAACCTGCTCGGGCCTTGACGTGCCCCGAACTGGATAGGCTGCTCTGGGCACTTAAGTTCCATCTGACACAGCCTGAAGCCACACGTCCAGACAGACAAGGAGACAGCTGGCCGCACACCCAGCACTTCGGTCACACCATGGTCTTATGCTGTCACCTCTTCCTAACCTTGGTTTTCAGATATCTGAACCTAGACATTATATCAATTCTCCACACAGCTTGGTATCGCAAGCACAAAAGAGAACTCCTCCTTCCCCATGGCTGTAAAGCTTGCTCTTGGCATGGAATCACACCTTCAGGGTGAGAGAAACCTTCATGTCCCATGATTCCACGCCCAACCGTGGGTGCAGCAGCACAAATTCACACTGTGACCCTCAGCATGAGCCCCATGTCAAAGAAAGGCCTGTCAGGGCCTGGACCAAGAGCCCACATATGGGGCTTGCCAGGCCGCTATGCACCCAATCCTCACCAGTGTTTGAGTTTTCCAGTCACCCCGCCCGTACCGCGGGATCTGCTCTCGAATCCCTTTCTTGGAGAGACACATGAGCCAGACAACACGACTCCACCCTTCACACAAAATGACCCCAAACTCTTGGGAGCTGGGACAAATCCCCAGACAGGGATACTCGTCCATAGTCCCTGAGGCCACCCGTCCAATCCACGGCTATCCCGGACACAACATCCAGAGACAAAAGCCTGAAGGAACGCCTCCCACTCGCCCTTGTTTCAGAGGCCCAGGAGCTCCCTCTTGGGCTATACATCCGGCCTGCCATACACTAGGCGCCACTCATAAGCTGAGTTTGTGTTTCCAGACATCTGTGCCCACAGCCTGGACCCACACAACCTCCAGGCTAGCCTCCATTCCAAGGCCCTCATGGACACAAACACACATTAGGCCCCATCCTCAAGAAAGTCCATTTCAACTCAGCCACCCCGGTTTCTCCCGCAGAGCCATCAGATCTCAACTGTCTAGTCCCTTCACTCTTCCCCAGGGCTCTGCTTTGGAATTCCTCTTTGTTTGGGGCACCTGAGGTATCAAACCTGAAAGGAGACCTCCCATCCCACAGATTGACGAAAAACCATTGGGACCGGGCCATATCCACAGAGAGGAAGATTCGTCCATGACCCATGAGGCCTCGCCACATTCCACGGTCATCGTTGATACAAAATCCAGAGAACAAAGCCTGAGCAAGCGCCTCAGACTCGCTCTTTCTTCATATCCTGAAGTTTTATTCTCATGGTTTGTAGATTGGGCCTGCCATACCTACGTCCCCAAACCTAAGCTGAGTTTGTGTTTTCAGACTTCTGTCCTCAAATTCCAGGGCCACACACCCTCCAGGATGGGGCCCCTGGAGCCACACATTAGGACTGTGCTTACCCCATGCATGGAAATTCTGCCCATTCCATTGTTCAATATCTACATATTAGGAGAACCCTGCAAAGTCCCCGAGGCCATCCCAAGAGTGTAGGTCTCCCGGGACAAACAAGGGCGGTCTGACACCAGCTGAGAATCTATCTCCACACATGACATAGATGGATGTCCCTAGAGAAGAAGATGGAACCAGACATGACCCTAGGCCATTATCGGATCCAAGCTTTGGTTTACAGGCATGTCTCCTCAAAAGCCTGAATTCCAATACAAGCATAGGGGGTTTCCTGAGGCACCCATCAGAACAAACCTCATCTGCACAAGGAAACTTGAGCATGGGAGATTTGTCAAAAGTTTAGGAGAATACTTCAGGGTCCCTGTGCCACCGCCCCATTCCAAGGTTCCCATGGGCACAAACACACTTTAGGAACTTACCTCGGGAAAGTCCATTTCAACTCAGCCTCCCCGGTGTCTCCCGCAGAGCCATCAGATCTCAACTGTCTTGTTGTTAGGAGACAATTGGAATGCGAGGCGATCTTCCCTGGCATCCATCTTAGAACAATGCTCTGGAGTCATTCCATAGGAAATGTCCTGGAGCTGCCCAACAAGTCTCAAATGTCCCGAATAAGGAATCCTTGAAGGGGGCATCCCACTACTCCCAACGTGGGAAAACGTTAAGAGCCTTGAGACTCCGCTTCGTTCATGAAGGGGCAGTCATGCACAGAAACTCCAACCTGAGCCAACGTCTGATCCTCGCCGTGCCTTCAGATGCATGAGATATTGGTTCAGATGTGCAGGGGGTACCTGCCTTGCCCTCGGCCTGAAGCCCAAGTCTAGCTTGTGGTCTCAGACTTCTGTCCTCACACTCCTAGCCCAGAAGACCTCACGTTTGGCAATTCTGGACCCACAATGCAGCACTCTGCCTGACCTCTAGAAAAAATATCTTGCCTAAGGAACTGCCCGGGCACCTCAAATAAAGATCAACCTACACGGAATTCAACTGTATCCAAATTATATAGTCTAACCTAGGCACTAATTCCCTGTCTGACACAACCTGAGCCCGAAACTCCTGACTAACAACCAGGCAGCTGACTGCACACTGAGCACATCAGACCCACCATGGCCTTAGGTCATCATCTCTTCCCAACTGCGGTTTTCAGGCTTCCGAACCTAGACCTTATCTCCAACGACTGCCCAGGGTTGAAAATGATGCAGAAATCAGAACTCCTTCACCATGGCAAGAGACCTTGTGATTGGCATGTTGTCCAAAGTTCAGTGTAGATGAAACCAGTGTGGCCCATGAGGCCCCGCCCATGCTCGCGAGCCACATTGGTCACAAACACACATTGTGACCCTCAGCCTGAGCCCAGTCCTCAAGTAAGGCCTCTCAGTGGCTGGTGAAGAGACAGCATATGGGGCCTGCCATGCCCCTAGGCCCCAAATTTTAACGATAGTTTGGGTTGTCCCTTCACTCTTCCCCAGGGCTCTGGTTTGGAATTCCTCCTGGTTGGGACACCTGAGGTAACAAACCTGAAAGGAGACCTCCAATCCCACAGATTGACAAAAAACAATTGGGACCGATCCAAATCCACAGCGAGGAAGATTCGTCCATGGCCCATGAGGCCTCCCCACATTCCACGGCCATCGTTGACACAAATCCAGAGACCAAAGCCTGAGCAATCGCCTCAGACTCGCTCTTTCTTCGTATTCTGAAGATTTCTTCTCATGGTTTGTAGATTGGACCTGCCATACCTACGTCCCCAAACCTAAGCTGAGTTTGTGTTTTCAGACTTCTGTCCTCAAAGTCCTGGGCCACACACCCTCCAGGCTGGGGCCACTGGAGCCACACATTAGGACTGTGCCTACCCCATGCATGGGAATTCTGCCCATTCCATTGTCCAAAATTGTACCAATTAGGAGAACCCTCCAAAGTCCCCGAGGCCATCCCAAAATGTAGGTCTCAGTGGACAAACAAGGGCGGTCTGACACCAGCTGAGTATCTACGTCCACTCATACCATAGATGGATGTCCCCAGAGAAGGATATGGTACCAGACAGGACCCTAGGTCATAATCGGATCCATTGCTTTGGTTTACAGTCATGACTCCTCAAAATCCTGGATTCCAATACCAGCATAGGGTGTTTCCTGAGGCACCCATCAGAAAACATCTCGTCTCCACGAGGAAACTTGTGCATTGGACCTATGTCAAAATCTTAGGGGAATACTTCAGAGTCCCGGTGCCACCGCTCCATTCCTAGGTCCTCATGGACACAAACACACATTAGGCCCCATGCTCAGGAAAGTCCATTTCAACTCAGCCACCCCGGTTGCTCTCGCAGAGCCATCCGATCTCCACTGTCTTGTTGCTAGGGGACAATTTGAATGCGAGGCGGGCTTCCCTAGCATCCATCCTCGAACGGTGCTCTGGAGTCATTCCATATGGGATGTCCTGGAGCTGCCCAACAGGTCGCAATTGTCTTGCAGAAGGAATCCTTGAAGGGGAAATCTCACAACTCCCAACGTGGGAAAACCTCCATGGCCTTGAGATTCCTCTCCGTTCATGAAGGGGCAGTCATGCACAGAAACTTCAACCTGAGCCAACGTCTGAGCCTCGCCGTGACTTCAGATGCATGAATATTGGCTCAGATGTGCATGGGGTACCTGCTTTGCCCTCGGCCTGTAGCCCAAGTCTAGCTTGTGTTCTCAGACTTCTGTCCTCACACTACTGGCACAGAAGCCCTCACGTTTGGCAATTCCGGACCCACAATGCAGCACTCTGCCTGCTCTCTAGAAAAAATATCTTGCCTAATGAGCTGCCCAGGCACCTCAAATGAGGATCATCATACACGGCACTCGACTGTACCCAAATTACATAGTCTAACCTGGGCAATAATGCACTGTCTGACACAACCTGAGGCCGAACCTTCTGACCAACAAACAGGCAGCTGACCGCACACTGAGCACATCAGACCCACCATGGCCTTAAGTCATCATCTCTTCCCAACTACGGTTTTCAGGCTTCCGAACCTAGACCTTATCTCCAACCACTGCCCAGGGTTGAAAATGATGCAGAAATCAGAACTCCTTCCCCATGGCAAGAGACCTTGTGATTGGCATATTGTCCAAAGTTCAGTGTAGATGAAACCAGTGTGGCCCATGAGGCTCCGCCCATGCTCGGGAGCCACATTGGTCACAAACACACATTGTGACCCTCAGCTGAGCCCAGTCTTCAAGTAAGGCCTCTCAGTGGTTGGTGAAGAGACAGCATATGGGGCCTGCCATGCCCCTAGGCCCCAAATTATAACCATAGTTTGGGTTGTCCCTTCACTCTTCCCAAGGGCTCTGCTTTGGAATTCCTCTTTGGTTGGGACACCTGAGGTTACAAACCTGAAAGGAGACCTCCCATCCCACAGATTGACGAAAAACAATTGGGATCGGTCCAAATCCACAGAGGAAGATTCGTCCATGTCCCATGAGGTCTCCCCACATTCCACGGCCATCGTTGACACAAAATCCAGAGACCAAAGCCTGAGCAAGCGCCTCAGACTCGCTCTTTCTTCATATCATGAAGAGTTCTTCTCATGGTTTGTAGATTGGGCCTGCCATACCTACGTCCCCTAACCTAAGCTGAGTTTGTGTTTTCAGACTTCTGTCCTCAAAGTCCTGGATAACACACCCTCCAGACTGGGGCCCCTGGAGCCACACATTAAGATTGTACCTACCCCATGCATAGTAATTCTGCCCATTCCATTTTCCAAAATTGTACAAATTAGGAGAACCCTCCAAAGTAACTGAGGCGATCCCAATAAGTAGGTCTCAGTGGACAAACAAGGGCGGTCTGACACCAGCTGAGCATCTACCTCCACTCATACCATAGATGGATGTCCCCAGTGAAGGATATGGTACCAGAAAGGACCCTAGGCCATAATCGGTTCCATTGCTTTGGTTTACAGGCATGTCTCCTCAAAATCCTGGATTCCAATACCAGCATAGGGGGTTTCCTGAGGCACCCATCAGAAAAAATCTTGTCTCCACGAGGAAACTTGTGCATGGGACCTATGTCAAAAATTTAGGAGAATACTTCAGAGTCCCGGTGCCACCGCCCCATTCCAAGGTCCTCATGGACACAAACACACATTAGGCCCCATGCTCAGGAAAGTCCATTTCAACTCAGCAATCCCGGTTGCTCACGCAGAGCCATCGGATCTCAACTGTCTTGTTGCTAGGAGACAATTGGAATGCGAGGTGGACTTCCCTTGCATCCATCCTCGAACGGTGCTCTGGAGTCATTCCATATGGGATGTTTTGGAGCTGCCCAACAGGTCTCAATTGTCCCACAGAAGGAATCCTTGAAGGGGGCATTCCACAACTCCCAACGTGGGAAAACCTCCATGGCCTTGAGATTCCTCTCCGTTCATGAAGGGGCAGTCATGCACAGAAACTACAACCCGAGCCAACGACTGAATCTCGCCGTGACTTCAGATGCATGAGATATTGGTTCAGATGTGCAGGGGGTACCTGCCTTGCCCTCGGCCTGAAGCCCAAGTCTAGCTTGTGTTCTCAGACTTCTGTCCTCACACTACTGGCCCAGAAGCCCTCACGTTTGGCAATTCCGGACCCACAATGCAGCACTCTGCCTGCTCTCTAGAAAAAATATCGTGCCTAATGAGCTGCCCAGGCACCTCAAATGAGGATCAAACTACACGGCACTCGACTGTACCCAAATTGTAGAGTCTAACCTCGGCACAAATGCACTGTCTGACACAACCTGAGCCCGAACCTCCTGACCAACATCCAGGCAGCTGACCCCACACTGAGCACATCAGAACCACCATGGCCTTAGGTCATCATCTCTTCCCAACTGCGGTTTCAGGCTTCCGAACCTAGACCTTATCTCCAACCACTGCCCAGGGTTGAAAATGATGCAGAAATCAGAACTCCTTCCCCATGGCAAGAGACCTTGTGATTGGCATGTTGTCCAAAGTTCAGTGTAGTTGAAACCAGTGTGGGCCATGAGGCACCGCCCATGCTCCCGAGCCACATTGGTCACAAACATACATTGTGACCCTCAGCCTGAACCCAGTCCTCAAGTAAGGCCTCTCAGTGGCTGGATGAAGAGACGGCATATGGGGCCTGCCATGCCCCTAGGCCCCAAATTTTAACCATAGTTTGGGTTGTCCCTTCACTCTTCCCAAGGGCTCTGCTTTGGAATTCCTCTTTGGTTGGGACACCTGAGGTAACAAACCTGAAAGGAGACCTCCCATCCCACAGATTGACGAAAAACAATTGGGACTGGGCCATATCCACAGAGAGGAAGATTCGTCCATTGCCCATGAGGCCTCCCCCCATTCCACGGCCATCGTTGACACAAAATCCAGATACCAAAGCCTGAGCAAGCGCCTCAGACTCGCTCTATCTTCAAATCCTGAAATGTTCTTCTCATGGTTTGTAGATTGGGCCTGCCATACCTACGTCCCCAAACCTAAGCTGAGTTTGTGTTTTCAGACTTCTGTCCTCAAAGTCCTGGGCCACACACCCTCCAAGCTGGGGCCCCTGGAGCCACACATTAGGACTGTGCCTACCTCATGCATGGGAATTCTGCCCATTCCATTGTCCAAAATTGTACAAATTAGGAGAACCCTCCAAAATCCCCGAGGCCATCCCAATATCTAGGTCTCTTTGGACAAACAAGGGTGGTCTGACACCAGCTTAGCATCTACCTCGACTCATACTATAGATGGATGTCCCCAGTGAAGGATATGGTACCAGGAAGGACCCTAGGCCATAATCGGATCCATTGCTTTGGTTTACAGGCATGTCTCCTCAAAATCCTGGATTCCAATACCAGCATAGGGGGTTTCCTGAGGCACCCATCAGAAAAAATCTCGTCTCCACGAGGAAACTTGTGCATGGGACCTATGTCAAAAATTTAGGAGAATACTTCAGAGTCCCGGTGCCACCGCCCCATTCCAAGGTCCTCATGGACACAAACACACATTAGGCCCCATGCTCAGGAAAGTCCATTTCAACTCAGCCACCCCGGTTGCTCCCGCAGAGCCATCCGATCTCAGCTGTCTTGTTGCTAGGAGACAATTGGAATGCGAGGCGGACTTTCCTGGCATCCATCCTCAAACGGTGCTCTGGAGTCATTCCATATGGGATGTTTTGGAGCTGCCCAACAGGTCTCAATTGTCCCGCAGAAGGAATCCTTGAAGGGGGCATCCCACAACTCCCAACGTTGGAAAACCTCCATGGCCTTGAGATACCTCTCTGTTCATGAAGGGGCAGTCATGCACAGAAACTACAACCCGAGCCAACGACTGAATTCGCCGTGACTTCAGATGCATGAGATATTGGTTCAGATGTGCAGGGGGTACCTGCCTTGCCCTCGGCCTGAAGCCCAAGTCTAGCTTGTGTTCTCAGACTTCTGTCCTCACACTACTGGCCCAGAAGCCCTCACGTTTGGCAATTCCGGACCCACAATGCAGCACTCTGCCTGCTCTCTAGAAAAAATATCGTGCCTAATGAGCTGCCCAGGCACCTCAAATGAGGATCAAACTACATGGTACTCGACTGTACCCAAATTGTAGCGTTTAACCTGGGCACAAATGCACTGTCTGACACAACCTGAGCCCGAACCCCCTGACCAACATCCAGGCAGCTGACCGCACACTGAGCACATCAGAACCACCATGGCCTTAGGTCATCATCTCTTCCCAACTGCGGTTTCAGGCTTCCGAACCTAGACCTTATCTCCAACCACTGCCCAGGGTTGAAAATGATGCAGAAATCAGAAATCCTTCCCCATGGCAAGAGACCTTGTGATTGGCATGTTGAACAAAGTTCAGCGTAGTTGAAACCAGTGTGGCCCATGAGGCCCTGCCCATGCTCGCGAGCCACATTGGTCACAAACACACATTGTGACCCTCAGCCTGAACCCAGTCCTCAAGTAAGGCCTCTCAGTGGCTGGATGAAGAGACAGCATATGGGGCCTGCCATGCCCCTAGGCCCCAAATTTTAACCATAGTTTGGGTTGACCCTTCACTCTTCCCCAGGGCTCTGCTTTGGAATTACTCTTTGGTTGGGACACCTGAGGTTACAAACCTGAAAGGAGACCTCCCATCCCACAGATTGACAAAAAACAACTGGGACCAGGCCAAATCCCAAGAGATGAAGATTCGTCCATGGCCCATTAGGCCTCCCCTCATTCCACGACCATCGTTGACACAAAATCCAGAGACCAAAGCCTGAGCAAGCGCCTCAGACTCGCTCTTTCTTCATATTCTGAAGAGTTCTTCTCGTGGTTTGTAGATTGGGCCTGCCATTCCTGCGTCCCCAAACCTAAGCTGAGTTGGTGTTTTCAGACTTCTGTCCTCAAAGTCTTGGGCCACACACCCTTTAAGCTAGGGCCACTGGAGCCACACATTAGGACTGTGCCTACCCCATGCATGGGAATTCTGCCCATTCCATTGTCCAAAATTGTACAAATTAGGAGAACCCTCCAAAGTCCCCGAAGCCATCCCAATATGTAGATCTCTGTGGACAAACAACTGCGGTCTGACACCAGCTGAGCATCTACCTGAACTCATACCATAGATGGATGTCCCAAGAGAAGGAGATGGAACCAACAGGACACTAGGCCATAATCGGATCCATTGCTTTGGTTTACAGGCATGTCTCCTCAAAATCCTGGATTCCAATACCAGCAAAGGGGGTTTCCTGAGGCACTTATCAGAAAAATCTCATCTCCACGAGGAAACTTGTGCATGGGTCCTATGTCAAAATATTAGGAGAATATTTCAGAGTCCCGGTGGCACCGACCCATCCCAAGGTCCTCTTGGACACAAACACATATTAGTCCACATGCTCAGGAAAGTTGATTTCAACTCAGCCACCCCAGTTGCTCCCGCAGACCCATCCGATCTCAACTGTCTTGTTGCTAGGAGACAATTGGAGTGCGAGGTGGGCTTCCCTGGCATCCATCCTCCAACGGTGCTCTGGAGTCATTCCATATGGGATGTTTTGGAGCTGCCCAACAGGTCTCAATTGTCCCGCAGAAGGAATCCGTGAAGGGGGCATCCCACAACTCCCAACGTGGGAAAACCTCCATGGCCTTGAGATTCCTTTCCGTTCAAGAAGGGACAGTCATGCACAGAAACTGCTACCTGAGCCAACGTCTGATCCTTGCCATGACCTCAGATGCATGAGATATTGGTTCAGATGTGCAGGGGGTACCTGCCTTACCCTCGACCTGAAGCCCAAGTCTAGCTTGTGTTCTCAGACTTCTGTCCTCACACTACTGGCCCAGAAGCCCTCAAGTTTGGCAATTCTGGACCCACAATGCAGCACTCTGCCTGCCCTCTAGAAAAAATATCTTGCCTAATGAGCTGCCCAGGCACCTCAAATGAGGATCAAACTACACGGCACTCGACTGTACCCAAATTATATAGTCTAACCTTGGCACAAATGCACTGTCTGACACAACCTGAGCCCGAACCTCCTGACCAACAAACAGGTAGCTGACCGCACACTGAGCACATCATACCCACCATGCCCTTAGGTCATCATCTCTTCCCAACTGCGGTTTTCAGGCTTCTGAAACTAGACTTTATCTCCAACCACTGCCCAGGGTTGAAAATGATGCAGAAATCAGAAATCCTTACCCATGGCAAGAGACCTTGTGATTGGCATGTTGTCCAAAGTTCAGTGTAGTTGAAACCAGTGTGGCCCATGAGGCCCCGCCCATGCTCGCAAGCCACATTGGTCACAAACACACATTGTGACCCTCAGCCTAAGCCCAGTCCTCAAGTAAGGCCTCTCAGTGGCTGGATGAAGAGACAGCATATGGGGCCTGCCATGCCCCTAGGCCCCAAATTTTAACCATAGTTTGGGTTGCCCCTTCACTCTTCCCCAGGGCTCTGCTTTGGAATTCCTCTTTGGTTGGGACACCTGAGGTAACAAACCTGAAAGGAGACCTCCCATCCCACAGATTGACGAAAAACAATTGGGACCGGGCCAAATCCACAGAGAGGAAGATTCGTCCATGGCCCATGTGGCCTCCCCACATTCCACGGCCATCGTAGACACAAAATCAAGAGACCAAAGCCTGAGCAAGAGCCTCAGACTCGCTCTTTCTAAATATCCTGAAGAGTTCTTCTCATGGTTGTAGATTGGGCCTCCCATACCTATGTCCCCAAACCTAAGTTGAGTTTGTGTTTTCAGACTTCTGTCCTCAACGTCCTGGGCCACACACCCTCCAGGCTGGGGCCCCTGGAGCCACACATTAGGACTGTGCCTACCCCATGCATGGGAATTCTGCCAATTCCATTGTCCAAAATTGTACAAATTAGGAGAAACCTCCATAGTCCCCGAGGCCAACCCAATATGTACGTCTCTTTTACAAACAAAGGCAGTCTGACACCAGCTGAGCATCTACCTCCACTCTTACCATAGATGGATGACCCAGAGATGGAGATGGAACCAGACAGGACCCTAGGCCATAATAGGATCCATTGCTTTTGTTTACAGGATGTCTCCTCAAAACCTGGATTCCAATACCAGCATAGGGTGTTTCCTGAGGCACCATCAGAAAAAATCTCGTCTCCACGAGGAAACTTGTGCATGGGACCTATGTCAAAATATTAGGAGAATACCTCAGAGTCCGGGTGCCACCACCCCATTCCAAGGTTCTCATAGACACACACATATTAGGCCCCATGCTCAGGAAATTCCATTTCAACTCAGCCACCCCGGTTGCTCCCGCAGAGCCATCCGTTCTCAACTTTCTTGTTGCTAGGAGACAATAGGAATGCGAGACATGCTTCCCTGGCATCCATCCTCGAACGGTGTTGTGGAGTCATTCCATATGGGATGTTTTGGAGCTGCCCAACAGGTCTCAATTGTCCCACATACGGAATCCTTGAAGGGGGCATCCCACAACTCCCAACGTGGGAAAACCTCCATGACCTTGAGATTCCTCTCCGTTCATGAACGGGCAGTCATGCACAGAAACTCCAACCAGAGCCAACGTCTGATCCTCGCCGTGACTTCAGATGAATGAGATATTGTTTCAGATGGGCAGGGGGTACCTGCCTTGCCCTTGGCCTGAAGCCCAAGTGTAGCTTGTGGTCTCAGACTTCTGTCCTCACACTACTGGCGCAGAAGCCCTCCAGTTTGGCAATTCCGGACCCACAATGCAGCACTCTGCCTGCCCTCTAGAAAAAATATCTTGCCTAATGAGCTGCCCAGGCACCTCAAATGAGGACTAACATACACGGCACTCGACTGAACCCAAATTATATAGTATAACCTGGGCACTAATGCACTGTCTGACACAACCTGAGCCCGAACCTCCTGACCAACAACCAGGCAGCTGACCGCACACTGAGCACATCAGACCCACCATGACCTTAGGTCATCATCTCTTCCAAACTGCGGTTTTCAGGCTTCCGAACCTAGACCTTATCTCCAACCACTGCCCAGGGTTGAAAATGATGCGGAAATCAGAACTCCTGCCCCATGGCAAGAGACCTTGTGATTGGCATGTTGTCCAAAGTTCAGTGTAGATGAAACCAGTGTGGCCCATGAGGCCCCGCCCATGCTCGCAAGCCACATTGGTCACAAACACACATTGTGACCATCAGCATGAGCCCAGTCCTCAAGCAAGGCCTCTCAGTGGCTGGATGAAGAGACAACATATTGGGCCTGCCATGCCCCAGGGCCCCAAATTTTAACCATAGTTTGGGTTGTCTCTTCACTCTTCCCCAGGGCTCTGCTTTGGAATTCCTCTTTGGTTGGGACACCTGAGTTAACAAACCTGAAAGGAGACCTCCCATCCCACAGATTGACGAAAAACAATTGGGACCGGGCCAAATCCCAAGAGAGGAAGATTCGTCCATGGCCCATGAAGCTTGACCACATTCCACGGCCATCGTTGACACAAAATCCAGAGACCAAAGCCTGAGCAAGCGCCTCAGACTCACTCTTTCTTCATATCCTGAAGAGTTCTTCTCATGGTTTGTAGATCGGGCCTGCCATACCTACGTCCCCAAACCTAAGCTGAGTTTGTGTTTTCAGACTTCTGTCCTCAAAGTCTTGGGCCACACACCCTCCAGGCTGGGCCCCTGGAGACAAACATTAGGATTGTGCCTACCAATCCATGGGAATTCTGCCCATTCCATGGTCCAAAATCGTACAAATTAGGAGAAACCTCCAAAGTCCCTGAGGCCATCCCAATAGTGTAGGTCGCCCGGAACAAACAAGGGCTGTCTGACACCAGCTGATAATCGACCTCCACTCATACCATAGATGGATGTCCCCAGAGAAGAAGAATGAACCAGACAGGACCCTAGGCCATAATAGGATCCATTGCTTTGGGTTACAGGCATGTGTCCTCAAAATCCTGATTCCAATACGAGGATAGGGGTTTTCCTGAGGCACCCATCAGAACTCATCTCGTCTCCAGGAGGAAACCTGTGCATGGGAGCCATGTCCAAAGCTTACGATTGTACTTCAGGGTCCCGGTGCCACTGCCCCATTCCAAGGCCCTCATGGACACAAAAACACATTAGGACCCATCCACAGGAAAGTCCATTTCAACTCAGCCACCCCGGTTGCTCCAGCAGAGCCATCAGATCTAAACTGTCTTGTTGCTAAGAGACAATTGGAATGCAAGGCGGGCTTCCCAGGCATCCATCCCCGAAGGTGCTCTGGAGTCATTCCATATGGGATGTCCTGGAGCTGTCCAACAGGTCTCAATTGTCCCACAGAAGGAATCCTTGAAGGGGGCATCCCACAACTCCCAACGTGGGAAAACCTCAATAGCCCCGAGATTCCGCTCCCTTCATGAAGCGGCCGTCATGCACAGAAACTCCAACCAGAGCCAACGTCTGATCCTCGCCCTGACTACAGATGCATGAGATATTGGTTCAGATCTGCAGGGGGTACCTGCCGTGCCCTCACCCTGAAACCCAAGTCTAGCTTGTCTTCTCAGACTTCCGTCCTCACACTCCTGGCCCCGAAGCCCTCAAGGTTGGCAATTTCGGACCCACAATGCAGCACTCTGCCTGCCCTCTAGGAAAAAAATTATTGCCTCATGAGCTGCCCAGGCACCTTAAATGAGGATAAACCTACACAGCACTCGACTTTACCCAAATTATATAGTCTAACCTGGGCACTAATGCACTGTCGAACACAACCTGAGCCCGGACCTCCTGACCAACACCCAGAAAGCTGACCGCACACTGAGCACATAAAACCCGCCATGGCCTTAGGTCATCATCTCTTCCCTACCTCCGTTTTCAGGCTTCAGAACCGAGACCTTATCTCCAATCACTGCCCAGGGGTGAGTGTGATGCAGAAATCAGAACTCCTCCTTACCCATGGCAAGAACCCTTGTGGTTGGCACGTTGTCCAACGTTCAGTGTAGGAGAAACCAGCATTCACCCTGAGGCCCCGCCCATTCTTGAGTGCGACGAGGGCATACATACGCATTGTGCCCTCAGCATGAGTCCAGTCCTCTAGTAATTCCTCTCAGTGGCTTGTCCATTAGATGTCATAATGGGCTTGACATGTCCCTAGGCCCCAATTTTTAACCAGATTTCTGATTGTCCAGTCGCCCCTCCCCAGGGCTCAACTCTGGAATCCCTCATTTGGTGGGACACCTGAGGTTAAAAAAGAAAACAACAACAACAACAACAACAACAACAAAACAGACTTCTTCCAGCCCACAGATTGACCCCAAGTCTTTGGACGGGGCCAAACCACCAGAGAGTAAGACTCGTCCATTTCCCATGAAGTCACCCAGAAATTCCACGACCCTGAGTGACACGATATCCAGAGACAAAAACTTGAGCAGGAGCCTCACACTCGCCCTTTTTTCAAATCCCGAAGAGTTCTCCTCATGGTCTGTAGGTCAGTCCTGCCATACCTATGACGCGAAACATAAGCCGAGTTTGTGTTTTCAGACAACTGTCCAAACAGCTTGGCCTACACAACCTACAGGCTCAGGCCCCTGGAGCCAAACCTGAGGACTGTACTTGCCCTCTCCAAGGGAATTGTGTGTGCCCATTCCAATGGCCACAACCCTTCTAATAGGATAAACCTCCAAAGTCCCTGATCCATCTCAATAGTGGTGGCTTCCCAGGAAAAACAGGGGCAATCTGAGCCCAACTGAGCACCTACCTGCACTCAGACCCATAGAAAGATGTCTCCAGAGGTAAAAAAGGAAAGAACAGGCCCCTAGGCACTAATCAGATCCATTGCTTTGGTTTCCAGGCATCTCTCCTCAGAGGCCTGGATATCAAAACAGCATATAGCTGTTTCTTGACTCACCCATCAGAAAACATCTCATCTACACATGGGAAACTTGCAGGTTGGAGCTGTGTCAAAGCCTCTGTTTAGGAGAACCCTTTAGGGCCCCAGTGCCACCGCTTCATTCCAGGGTCTCCATAGACACAAAAGCACATTAGGACCCATCCCCAGGGGTGTCCATTTCAACTCAGCGTCCGCGGTTGCTCCCCACAGATCCAGGAGATCTAACCTGTCTTGTTGCTAGGAGGCAATTGGAATGAGAGGTGGGCTACCCAGCCATCCATCCTTAGAACCCTGCTCAGAATCATTGGCCTGGAGCCAAACAACAGGTCTCAATTGTCCTGCAGAAGACTCTCTGCAGTTTGGAGCTTCTCACAACTCCCTTCGTGGGAAAACCCCCATGGCCTCGTGATGCCCCCCCATTCATGAAGGGGCCATCAGGGACAGAAACTCCAACCTGAGCGATCGTCTGATCCTCGCCCTGACTTCATATGCACGAGATCTCGATTCAGGTCTGTAGATTGTGCCTGCCATGGCCTCACCCCTAAACCTAAGTCTAGCTTGTGTTTTCAGACTTTGGTCGTCAGACTACTGGCCCACAAGCCCTCCAGTTTGGCAATCCAGAACTACAATGCAGCACCCTGCCCGCCCTCCAGAAGAAAAACATTGTCTTCTGGGGCTACCCAGTAACCCCAAATGAGGATCAACCTGCACCGACCTTGGCTGTACCCCAAATACATAGGCTGACCAGGGCACTAATGCCCTTTCTGACACAGCCTGAGCCTGGACCCCCTGGCCCCTCCCAGACAGATGGCCGCACACTGAGCACATCGAGCCACCGTGGCCTTAGGTCGTCATCTTTTCCCAACCTCGGTTTTCAGGTTTCAGAACCTAGACCTTATCTCCAAAAACTGCCCAGCGTTGAAGGTGATGCAGAAATCAGAACTCCTTCCCCATGGCAAGAAACCTTGTGGTTGGCATGTTGTCCAACGTTCAGTGTAGTTGAAACCAGTGTGGCCCATGAGGCCCCGCCCATGCTCGCCGGCCACATTGGTCACAAACGCACATTGTGACCCTCAGGCTGAGCCCAGTCCTCAAGTAAGGCCACTCAGTGGCTGGATGAAGAGATAGCATATTGGGCTTGCCATGCCACTAGGCCCCAATTTTTAACCATAGTTCGGGTTGTCCCTTCAGTCTTCCCCACGGCTTTGCTTTAGAATTCCTCTTTTGGTGGGACACCTGAGGTAACAAAACTGAAATGAGTCCTCCCATCGCACAGATTGATGAAAACAATAGGGAATCGGCCAAAATCCTCAGAGAGGAGTATTCGTGCATGGCCCATGAGGCCTCCCCGTCATTCCCCGGCCCTCGCTGATACAAAATCCAGAGACAAAAGCCTGAGCAAGCGCCTCAGACTCGCACTTTCTTCATATCCTGAAGAGTTCTTCTCATGGTTTGTAGATCGGGCCTGCCATACCTACGTCCCCAAACCTAAGCTAAGTTTGTGTTTTCAGACTTCTGTCTTCAAAGTCTTGGGCCACACACCCTCCAGGCTGGGCCCCTGGAGACACACATTAGGATTGTGCCTACCAATCCATGGGAATTCTGCCCATTCCATGGTCCAAAATCGTACAAATTAGGAGAAACCTCCAAATTCCCTGAGGCCATCCCAATAGTGTAGGTCGCCCAGAACAAACAAGGGCTGTCTGACACCAGCTGATAATCGACCTCCACTCATACCATAGATGGATGTCCCCAGAGAAGAAGATTGAACCAGACAGGACCCTAGGCCATAATAGGATCCATTTCTTTGGGCTACAGGCATGTGTCCTCAAAAGCCTGATTCCAATACGAGCATAGGGGTTTTCCTGAGGCACCCATCAGAACTCATCTCGTCTCCACAAGGTAACCTGTGCATGGGAGCCATGTCCAAAGCTTAGGAGAGTACTTCAGGGTCCCGGTGCCACTGCCCCATTCCAAGGCCCTCATGGACACAAAAACACATTAGGACCCATCCTCAGGAAAGTCCATTTCAACTCAGCCATCCCGGTTGCTCCGGCAGAGCCATCAGATCTAAACTGTCTTGTTGGTAGGAGACAATTGGAATGCGAGGCGGGCTTCCCAGGCATCCATCCGCGAACGGTGCTCAGGAGTCATTCCATATGGGATGTCCTGGAGCTGTCCAACAGGTCTCAATTGTCCCGCAGAAGGAATGCTTGAAGGGGGCATCCCACAACTCCCTACGTGGGAAAACCTCAATGGCCCCGAGATTCTGCTCCCTTCATGAAGCGGCCGTCATGCACAGAAACTCCAGCCTGAGCCAACGTCTGATCCTCGCCCTGACTTCAGATGCATGAGATATTGGTTCAGATCTGCAGAAGGTACCTGCCGTGCCCTCACCCTGAAACCCAAGTCTAGCTTGTCTTCTCAGACTTCCGTCCTCACACTCCTGGCCCCGAAGCCCTCAAGGTTGGCAATTCCGGACCCACAATGCAGCACTCTGCCTGCCCTCTAGGAAAAAAAATATTGCCTCATGAGCTGCCCAGGCATCTTAAATGAGGATAAACCTACACAGCACTCGACGTTACCCAAATTATATAGTCTAACCTGGGCACTAATGCACTGTCGAACACAACCTGAGCCCGGACCTCCTGACCAACACCCAGAAAGCTGACCGCACACTGAGCACATAAAACCCGCCATGGCCTTAGGTCATCATCTCTTCCCTACCTCCGTTTTCAGGCTTCAGAACCGAGACCTTATCTCCAATCACTGCCCAGGGGTGAGTGTGATGCAGAAATCAGAACTCCTCCTTACCCATGGCAAGAACCCTTGTGGTTGGCACGTTGTCCAACGTTCAGTGTAGGAGAAACCAGCATTCACCCTGAGGCCCCGCCCATTCTTGCGTGCGAAGAGGGCATACATACGCATTCTGACCCTCAGCATGAGTCCAGTCCTCTAGTAAGTCCTCTCAGTGGCTTGTCCATTAGATGTCATAATGGGCTTGACATGTCCCTAGGCCCCAATTTTTAACCAGATTTCTGATTGTCCAGTCGCCCCTCCCCAGGGCTCTACTCTGGAATCCCTCATTTGGTGGGACACCTGAGGTTAAAAAAGAAAACAACAACAACAACAACAACAACAACAACAACAACAAAACAGACTTCTTCCAGCCCACAGATTGACCCCAAGTCTTTGGACGGGGCCAAACCACCAGAGAGTAAGACTCGTCCATTTCCCATGAAGTCACCCAGAAATTCCACGACCATGAGTGACACGATATCCAGAGACAAAAACTTGAGAAGGAGCCTCACACTCGCTCTTTTTTCAAATCCCGAAGAGTTCTCCTCATGGTCTGTAGGTCAGTCCTGCCATACCTATGACTCGAAACATAAGCCGAGTTTGTGTTTTCAGACAACTGTCCAAACAGCCCTGGCCTACACAACCTACAGGCTCAGGCCACTGGAGCCAAACCTGAGGACTATACTTGCCCTCTCCAAGGGAATTGTGTATGCCCATTCCAATGGCCACAACCCTTCAAATAGGATAAACCTCCAAAGTCCCTGATCCGTCTCAATAGTGTTGGCTTCCCAGGAAAAACAGGGGAAATCTGAGCCCAACTGCGCACCTACCTGCACTCAGACCCATAGACAGATATCTCCAGAGGTAAAAAGGAAAGAAAGGCCCCTAGGCACTAATCAGATCCATTGCTTTGGTTTCCAGGCATCTCTCCTCAGAGGCCTGGATTTCAAAAGCAGCATATAGCTGTTTCTTGTCTCACCCATCAGAAAACATCTCATCTACACTTGGGAAACTTGCAGGTTGGAGCTGTGTCAAAGCCTCTGTTTAGGAGAACCCTTTAGGGCCCCAGTGCCACCGCTTCATTCCAAGGTCTCCATAGACACAAAAGCACATTAGGACCCATCCCAAGGGGTGTCCATTTCAACTCAGCGCCCTCGGTTGCTCCCCACAGATCCAGGAGATTCATCCTGTCTTGTTGCTAGGAGACAATTGGAATGCGAGGTGGGCAACCCAGCCATCCATCCTTAGAACCCTGCTCAGAATCATTGGCCTGGACCCAAACAACAAGTCTCAATTGTTCTGCAGGAGACTCTCTGCAGTTTGGAGCTTCTCACAACTCCCTTCGTGGGAAAACCCCCATGGCCTCGTGATGCCACCCCATTCATGAAGGGGCCAACAGGAACAGAAACTCCAACCTGAGCGATCGTCTGATCCTCGCCCTGACTTCAGATGCACGAGATCTCGATTCAGGTCTGTAGATTGTGCCTGCCATGGCCTCACCCAGAAACCTAAGCCTAGCTTGTGTTCTCAGACTTTGGTCGTCAGACTACTGGCCCACAAGCCGTCCAGTTTGGCAATCCAGAACTACAATGCAGCACCCTGCCCGCCCTCCAGAAGAAAAACATTGTCCTCTGGGGCTACCCAGTAACCCCAAATGAGGATCAACCTGCACCGACTTTGGCTGTACCCCAAATACATAGGCTGACCAGGGCGCTAATGCCCTTTCTGACACAGGCTGAGCCTGGACCCCTGGCCACTCCCAGACAGCTGGCCGCACACTGAGCACATCGAGCCGCCGTGGACTTAGGTCCTCATCTCTTCCCAACCTCGGTTTTCAGGTTTCAGAACCTAGACCTTATCTCCAATCACTGCCCAGGGTTGAAGGTGATGCAGAAATCAGAACTCCTTCCCCATGGCAAGAAACCTTGTGGTTGGCATGTTGTCCAACGTTCAGTGTAGTTGAAACCAGTGTGGCCCAGGAGGCCCCGCCCATGCTCGCCGGCCACATTGGTCACAAACGCACATTGTGACCCTCAGGCTCAGCCCAGTCCTCAAGTAAGGCCACTCAGTGGCTGGATGAAGAGATAGCATATTGGGCTTGCCTTGCCCCTAGGCCCCAATTTTTAACCATAGTTCGGGTTGTCCCTTCAGTCTTCCCCATGGCTTTGCTTTGGAATTCCTCTTTTGGTGGGACACCTGAGGTAACAAAACTGAAATGAGTCGTCCCATCCCACAGATTGACGAAAAGCAATTGGGAATCGGGCCAAATCCTCAGAGAGGAAGATTTGTCCATGGCCCATGAGGCCTCCCCGACATTCCACGGCCATCGCTGATACAAAATCCAGAGACAAAAGCCTGAGCAAGCGCCTCAGACTCGCACTTTCTTCATTTCCAGAAGAGTTCTTCACATGGTTTGTAGATCGGGCCTGCCATACCTACGTCCCCAAACCTAAGCTGAGTTTGTGTTTTCAGACTTCTGTCCTCAAAGTCTTGGGCCACACACCCTCCAGGCTGGACCCCGGGAGACACATATTAGGACTGGGACTACCAATCCATGGGAATTCTGCCCATTCCATGGTCCAAAATCATACAAATTAGGAGAAACCTCCAAAGTCCCTGAGGTCATCCCAATAGTGTAGGTCGCCCGGAAAAAAAAGTGCTCTCTGACACCAGCTGATAATCGACCTCCACTCATACCATAGATGGATGTCCCCAGAGAAGAAGATTGAACCAGAAAGGACCGTAGGCCATAATAGGATCCATTGCTTTGGGTTACAGGCATGTGTCCTCAAAATCCTGATTCCAATACGAGGATAGGGGTTTTCCTGAGGCACCCATCAGAACTCATCTCGTCTCCAGGAGGAAACCTGTGCATGGGAGCCATGTCCAAAGCTTACGATTGTACTTCAGGGTCCCGGTGCCACTGCCCCATTCCAAGGCCCTCATGGACACAAAAACACATTAGGACCCATCCACAGGAAAGTCCATTTCAACTCAGCCACCCCGGTTGCTCCAGCAGAGCCATCAGATCTAAACTGTCTTGTTGCTAAGAGACAATTGGAATGCAAGGCGGGCTTCCCAGGCATCCATCCCCGAAGGTGCTCTGGAGTCATTCCATATGGGATGTCCTGGAGCTGTCCAACAGGTCTCAATTGTCCCACAGAAGGAATCCTTGAAGGGGGCATCCCACAACTCCCAACGTGGGAAAACCTCAATAGCCCCGAGATTCCGCTCCCTTCATGAAGCGGCCGTCATGCACAGAAACTCCAACCAGAGCCAACGTCTGATCCTCGCCCTGACTACAGATGCATGAGATATTGGTTCAGATCTGCAGGGGGTACCTGCCGTGCCCTCACCCTGAAACCCAAGTCTAGCTTGTCTTCTCAGACTTCCGTCCTCACACTCCTGGCCCCGAAGCCCTCAAGGTTGGCAATTTCGGACCCACAATGCAGCACTCTGCCTGCCCTCTAGGAAAAAAATTATTGCCTCATGAGCTGCCCAGGCACCTTAAATGAGGATAAACCTACACAGCACTCGACTTTACCCAAATTATATAGTCTAACCTGGGCACTAATGCACTGTCGAACACAACCTGAGCCCGGACCTCCTGACCAACACCCAGAAAGCTGACCGCACACTGAGCACATAAAACCCGCCATGGCCTTAGGTCATCATCTCTTCCCTACCTCCGTTTTCAGGCTTCAGAACCGAGACCTTATCTCCAATCACTGCCCAGGGGTGAGTGTGATGCAGAAATCAGAACTCCTCCTTACCCATGGCAAGAACCCTTGTGGTTGGCACGTTGTCCAACGTTCAGTGTAGGAGAAACCAGCATTCACCCTGAGGCCCCGCCCATTCTTGAGTGCGACGAGGGCATACATACGCATTGTGACCCTCAGCATGAGTCCAGTCCTCTAGTAATTCCTCTCAGTGGCTTGTCCATTAGATGTCATAATGGGCTTGACATGTCCCTAGGCCCCAATTTTTAACCAGATTTCTGATTGTCCAGTCGCCCCTCCCCAGGGCTCAACTCTGGAATCCCTCATTTGGTGGGACACCTGAGGTTAAAAAAGAAAACAACAACAACAACAACAACAACAACAACAAAACAGACTTCTTCCAGCCCACAGATTGACCCCAAGTCTTTGGACGGGGCCAAACCACCAGAGAGTAAGACTCGTCCATTTCCCATGAAGTCACCCAGAAATTCCACGACCCTGAGTGACACGATATCCAGAGACAAAAACTTGAGCAGGAGCCTCACACTCGCCCTTTTTTCAAATCCCGAAGAGTTCTCCTCATGGTCTGTAGGTCAGTCCTGCCATACCTATGACGCGAAACATAAGCCGAGTTTATGTTTTCAGACAACTGTCCAAACAGCTTGGCCTACACAACCTACAGGCTCAGGCCCCTGGAGCCAAACCTGAGGACTGTACTTGCCCTCTCCAAGGGAATTGTGTGTGCCCATTCCAATGGCCACAACCCTTCTAATAGGATAAACCTCCAAAGTCCCTGATCCATCTCAATAGTGGTGGCTTCCCAGGAAAAACAGGGGCAATCTGAGCCCAACTGAGCACCTACCTGCACTCAGACCCATAGACAGATGTCTCCAGAGGTAAAAAAGGAAAGAACAGGCCCCTAGGCACTAATCAGATCCATTGCTTTGGTTTCCAGGCATCTCTCCTCAGAGGCCTGGATATCAAAACAGCATATAGCTGTTTCTTGACTCACCCATCAGAAAACATCTCATCTACACATGGGAAACTTGCAGGTTGGAGCTGTGTCAAAGCCTCTGTTTAGGAGAACCCTTTAGGGCCCCAGTGCCACCGCTTCATTCCAGGGTCTCCATAGACACAAAAGCACATTAGGACCCATCCCCAGGGGTGTCCATTTCAACTCAGCGTCCGCGGTTGCTCCCCACAGATCCAGGAGATCTAACCTGTCTTGTTGCTAGGAGGCAATTGGAATGAGAGGTGGGCTACCCAGCCATCCATCCTTAGAACCCTGCTCAGAATCATTGGCCTGGAGCCAAACAACAGGTCTCAATTGTCCTGCAGAAGACTCTCTGCAGTTTGGAGCTTCTCACAACTCCCTTCGTGGGAAAACCCCCATGGCCTCGTGATGCCCCCCCATTCATGAAGGGGCCATCAGGGACAGAAACTCCAACCTGAGCGATCGTCTGATCCTCGCCCTGACTTCATATGCACGAGATCTCGATTCAGGTCTGTAGATTGTGCCTGCCATGGCCTCACCCCTAAACCTAAGCCTAGCTTGTGTTTTCAGACTTTGGTCGTCAGACTACTGGCCCACAAGCCCTCCAGTTTGGCAATCCAGAACTACAATGCAGCACCCTGCCCGCCCTCCAGAAGAAAAACATTGTCTTCTGGGGCTACCCAGTAACCCCAAATGAGGATCAACCTGCACCGACCTTGGCTGTACCCCAAATACATAGGCTGACCAGGGCACTAATGCCCTTTCTGACACAGCCTGAGCCTGGACCCCCTGGCCCCTCCCAGACAGATGGCCGCACACTGAGCACATCGAGCCACCGTGGCCTTAGGTCCTCATCTCTACCCAACCTCGGTTTTCAGGTTTCAGAACCTAGACCTTATCTCCAAAAACTGCCCAGCGTTGAAGGTGATGCAGAAATCAGAACTCCTTCCCCATGGCAAGAAACCTTGTGGTTGGCATCTTGTCCAACGTTCAGTGTAGTTGAAACCAGTGTGGCCCATGAGGCCCCGCCCATGCTCGCCGGCCACATTGGTCACAAACGCACATTGTGACCCTCAGGCTGAGCCCAGTCCTCAAGTAAGGCCACTCAGTGGCTGGATGAAGAGATAGCATATTGGGCTTGCCATGCCACTAGGCCCCAATTTTTAACCATAGTTCGGGTTGTCCCTTCAGTCTTCCCCACGGCTTTGCTTTAGAATTCCTCTTTTGGTGGGACACCTGAGGTAACAAAACTGAAATGAGTCCTCCCATCGCACAGATTGATGAAAACAATAGGGAATCGGCCAAAATCCTCAGAGAGGAGTATTCGTGCATGGCCCATGAGGCCTCCCCGTCATTCCCCGGCCCTCGCTGATACAAAATCCAGAGACAAAAGCCTGAGCAAGCGCCTCAGACTCGCACTTTCTTCATATCCTGAAGAGTTCTTCTCATGGTTTGTAGATCGGGCCTGCCATACCTACGTCCCCAAACCTAAGCTGAGTTTGTGTTTTCAGACTTCTGTCTTCAAAGTCTTGGGCCACACACCCTCCAGGCTGGGCCCCTGGAGACACACATTAGGATTGTGCCTACCAATCCATGGGAATTCTGCCCATTCCATGGTCCAAAATCGTACAAATTAGGAGAAACCTCCAAATTCCCTGAGGCCATCCCAATAGTGTAGGTCGCCCAGAACAAACAAGGGCTGTCTGACACCAGCTGATAATCGACCTCCACTCATACCATAGATGGATGTCCCCAGAGAAGAAGATTGAACCAGACAGGACCCTAGGCCATAATAGGATCCATTTCTTTGGGCTACAGGCATGTGTCCTCAAAAGCCTGATTCCAATACGAGCATAGGGGTTTTCCTGAGGCACCCATCAGAACTCATCTCGTCTCCACAAGGAAACCTGTGCATGGGAGCCATGTCCAAAGCTTAGGAGAGTACTTCAGGGTCCCGGTGCCACTGCCCCATTCCAAGGCCCTCATGGACACAAAAACACATTAGGACACATCCTCAGGAAAGTCCATTTCAACTCAGCCACCCCGGTTGCTCCGGCAGAGCCATCAGAACTAAACTGTCTTGTTGGTAGGAGACAATTGGAATGCGAGGCGGGCTTCCCAGGCATCCATCCGCGAACGGTGCTCAGGAGTCATTCCATATGGGATGTCCTGGAGCTGTCCAACAGGTCTCAATTGTCCCGCAGAAGGAATGCTTGAAGGGGGCATCCCACAACTCCCTACGTGGGAAAACCTCAATGGCCCCGAGATTCTGCTCCCTTCATGAAGCGGCCGTCATGCACAGAAACTCCAGCCTGAGCCAACGTCTGATCCTCGCCCTGACTTCAGATGCATGAGATATTGGTTCAGATCTGCAGAAGGTACCTGCCGTGCCCTCACCCTGAAACCCAAGTCTAGCTTGTCTTCTCAGACTTCCGTCCTCACACTCCTGGCCCCGAAGCCCTCAAGGTTGGCAATTCCGGACCCACAATGCAGCACTCTGCCTGCCCTCTAGGAAAAAAAATATTGCCTCATGAGCTGCCCAGGCATCTTAAATGAGGATAAACCTACACAGCACTCGACGTTACCCAAATTATATAGTCTAACCTGGGCACTAATGCACTGTCGAACACAACCTGAGCCCTGACCTCCTGACCAACACCCAGAAAGCTGACCGCACACTGAGCACATAAAACCCGCCATGGCCTTAGGTCATCATCTCTTCCCTACCTCCGTTTTCAGGCTTCAGAACCGAGACCTTATCTCCAATCACTGCCCAGGGGTGAGTGTGATGCAGAAATCAGAACTCCTCCTTACCCATGGCAAGAACCCTTGTGGTTGGCACGTTGTCCAACGTTCAGTGTAGGAGAAACCAGCATTCACCCTGAGGCCCCGCCCATTCTTGCGTGCAGGAGGGCATACATACGCATTGTGACCCTCAGCATGAGTCCTGTCCTCTAGTAAGTCCTCTCAGTGGCTTGTCCATTAGATGTCATAATGGGCTTGACATGTCCCTAGGCCCCAATTTTTAACCAGATTTCTGATTGTCCAGTCGCCCCTCCCCAGGGCTCTACTCTGGAATCCCTCATTTGGTGGGACACCTGAGGTTAAAAAAGAAAACAACAACAACAACAACAACAACAACAACAACAAAACAGACTTCTTCCAGCCCACAGATTGACCCCAAGTCTTTGGACGGGGCCAAACCACCAGAGAGTAAGACTCGTCCATTTCCCATGAAGTCACCCAGAAATTCCACGACCATGAGTGACACGATATCCAGAGACAAAAACTTGAGAAGGAGCCTCACACTCGCTCTTTTTTCAAATCCCGAAGAGTTCTCCTCATGGTCTGTAGGTCAGTCCTGCCATACCTATGACTCGAAACATAAGCCGAGTTTGTGTTTTCAGACAACTGTCCAAACAGCCCTGGCCTACACAACCTACAGGCTCAGGCCACTGGAGCCAAACCTGAGGACTATACTTGCCCTCTCCAAGGGAATTGTGTATGCCCATTCCAATGGCCACAACCCTTCAAATAGGATAAACCTCCAAAGTCCCTGATCCGTCTCAATAGTGTTGGCTTCCCAGGAAAAACAGGGGAAATCTGAGCCCAACTGCGCACCTACCTGCACTCAGACCCATAGACAGATATCTCCAGAGGTAAAAAGGAAAGAACAGGCCCCTAGGCACTAATCAGATCCATTGCTTTGGTTTCCAGGCATCTCTCCTCAGAGGCCTGGATTTCAAAAGCAGCATATAGCTGTTTCTTGTCTCACCCATCAGAAAACATCTCATCTACACTTGGGAAACTTGCAGGTTGGAGCTGTGTCAAAGCCTCTGTTTAGGAGAACCCTTTAGGGCCCCAGTGCCACCGCTTCATTCCAAGGTCTCCATAGACACAAAAGCACATTAGGACCCATCCCAAGGGGTGTCCATTTCAACTCAGCGCCCTCGGTTGCTCCCCACAGATCCAGGAGATTCATCCTGTCTTGTTGCTAGGAGACAATTGGAATGCGAGGTGGGCAACCCAGCCATCCATCCTTAGAACCCTGCTCAAAATCATTGGCCTGGACCCAAACAACAGGTCTCAATTGTTCTGCAGGAGACTCTCTGCAGTTTGGAGCTTCTCACAACTCCCTTCGTGGGAAAAGCCCATGGCCTCGTGATGCCCCCCCATTCATGAAGGGGCCAACAGGGACAGAAACTCCAACCTGAGCGATCGTCTGATCCTCGCTTTGACTTCAGATGCACGAGATCTCGATTCAGGTCTGTAGATTGTGCCTGCCATGGCCTCACCCAGAAACCTAAGCCTAGCTTGTGTTCTCAGACTTTGGTCGTCAGACTACTGGCCCACAAGCCGTCCAGTTTGGCAATCCAGAACTACAATGCAGCACCCTGCCCGCCCTCCAGAAGAAAAACATTGTCCTCTGGGGCTACCCAGTAACCCCAAATGAGGATCAACCTGCACCGACTTTGGCTGTACCCCAAATACATAGGCTGAACAGGGCGCTAATGCCCTTTCTGACACAGGCTGAGCCTGGACCCCTGGCCACTCCCAGACAGCTGGCCACACACTGAGCACATCGAGCCGCCGTGGACTTAGGTCCTCATCTCTACCCAACCTCGGTTTTCAGGTTTCAGAACCTAGACCTTATCTCCAATCACTGCCCAGGGTTGAAGGTGATGCAGAAATCAGAACTCCTTCCCCATGGCAAGAAACCTTGTGGTTGGCATGTTGTCCAACGTTCAGTGTAGTTGAAACCAGTGTGGCCCAGGAGGCCCCGCCCATGCTCGCCGGCCACATTGGTCACAAACGCACATTGTGACCCTCAGGCTCAGCCCAGTCCTCAAGTAAGGCCACTCAGTGGCTGGATGAAGAGATAGCATATTGGGCTTGCCTTGCCCCTAGGCCCCAATTTTTAACCATAGTTCGGGTTGTCCCTTCAGTCTTCCCCATGGCTTTGCTTTGGAATTCCTCTTTTGGTGGGACACCTGAGGTAACAAAACTGAAATGAGTCGTCCCATCCCACAGATTGACGAAAAGCAATTGGGAATCGGGCCAAATCCTCAGAGAGGAAGATTCGTCCATGGCCCATGAGGCCTCCCCGACATTCCACGGCCATCGCTGATACAAAATCCAGAGACAAAAGCCTGAGCAAGCGCCTCAGACTCGCACTTTCTTCATTTCCAGAAGAGTTCTTCACATGGTTTGTAGATCGGGCCTGCCATACCTACGTCCCCAAACCTAAGCTGAGTTTGTGTTTTCAGACTTCTGTCCTCAAAGTCTTGGGCCACACACCCTCCAGGCTGGACCCCGGGAGACACATATTAGGACTGGGACTACCAATCCATGGGAATTCTGCCCATTCCATGGTCCAAAATCATACAAATTAGGAGAAACCTCCAAAGTCCCTGAGGTCATCCCAATAGTGTAGGTCGCCCGGAAAAAAAAGTGCTCTCTGACACCAGCTGATAATCGACCTCCACTCATACCATAGATGGATGTCCCCAGAGAAGAAGATTGAACCAGAAAGGACCGTAGGCCATAGTAGGATCCATTGATTTGGGTTACAGGCATGTGTCCTCAAAAGCCTGATTCCAATACGAGCATAGGGGTTTTCCTGAGGCACCCAGCAGAACTCATCTCGTCTCCACAAGGAAACCTGTGCATGGGAGCCATGTCCAAAGCTTAGGAGAGTACTTCAGGGTCCCGGTGCCACCGCCCCATTCCAAGGCCCTCATGGACACAAAAACACATTAGGACGCACCCTCAGGAAAGTCCATTTCAACTCAGCCATCCCGGTTGCTCCGGCAGAGCCATCAGATCTAAACTGTCTTGTTGCTAGGAGACAATTGGAATGCGAGGCGGGCTTCCCAGGCATCCATCCGCGAATGGTGCTCTGGAGTCATTCCATATGGGATGTCCTGGAGCTGTCCAACAGGTCTCAATTGTCCCGCAGAAGGAATCCTTGAAGGGGGCATCCCACAACTCCCAACGTGGGAAAACCTCAATGGCCCCGAGATTCCGCTCCCTTCATGAAGCGGCCGTCATGCACAGAAACTCCAACCTGAGCCAACGTCTGATCCTTGCCCTGACTTCAGATGCATGAGTAATTGGTTCAGATCTGCAGAAGGTACCTGCCGTGCCCTCACCCTGAAACCCAAGTCTAGCTTGTCTTCTCAGACTTCCGTCCTCACACTCCTGGCCCCGAAGCCCTCAAGGTTGGCAATTCCGGACCCACAATGCAGCACTCTGCCTGCCCTCTAGAAAAAAAATTATTGCCTCATGAGCTGCCCAGGCACCTTAAATGAGGATAAACCTACACAGCACTCGATGTTACCCAAATTATATAGTCAAACCAGGGCCCTAATGCACTGTCGAACACAACCTGAGCCCGGACCTCCTGACCAACACCCAGAAAGCTGACCGCACACTGAGCACATAAAACCCGCCATGGCCTTAGGTCATCATCTCTTCCCTACCTCCGTTTTCAGGCTTCAGAACCGAGACCTTATCTCCAATCACTGCCCAGGGGTGAGTGTGATGTAGAAATCAGAACTCCTCCTTACCCATGGAAAGAACCCTTGTGGTTGGCACGTTATCCAACGTTCAGTGTAGGAGAAACTAGCATTCACCCTAAGGCCCCGCCCATTCTTACATGCGATGAGGGCATACATACGCATTGTGAACCTCAGCATGATTCCTGTTGTCTAGTTAGTCCTCTCAGTGGCTGGACCATTAGATGTCATAATGGGCTTGACATGTCCCTGGGCCCCAATTTTTAACCAGATTTCTGATTGTCCAGTCGCCCCTCAATAGGGCTCTACTCTGGAATCCCTCATTTGGTGGGACACCTGAGGTTAAAAAAGAAAACAACAACAACAACAACAACAAAAAAAAAACAAACGGACTTCTTCCAGCCCACAGATTGACCCCAAACTCTTTGGACGGGGCCAAACCACCAGAGAGTAAGACTCGTCCATTTCCCATGAAGTCACCCAGAAATTCCACGACCATGGGTGACACGATATACAGAGACAAAAACTTGAGCAGGAGCCTCACACTTGCCCTTTTTTCAAATCCCGAAGAGTTCTCCTCATGGTCTGTAGGTCAGTCCTGCCATACCTATGACTCGAAACATAAGCCGAGTTTGTGTTTTCAGACAACTGTCCAAACAGCCCTGGCCTACACAACCTACAGGCTCAGGCCACTGGAGCCAAACCTGAGGACTATACTTGCCCTCTCCAAGGGAATTGTGTGTGCCCATTCCAATGGCCACAACCCTTCAAATAGGATAAACCTCCAAAGTCCCTGATCCATCTCAATAGTGTTGGCTTCCCAGGAAAAACAGGGGAAATCTGAGCCCAACTGCGCACCTACCTGCACTCAGACCCATAGACAGATGTCTCCAGAGGTAAAAAGGAAAGAACAGTCCCCTAGGCACTAATCAGATCCATTGCTTTGGTTTCCAGGCATCTCTCCTCAGCGGCCTGGATTTCAAAAGCAGCATATAGCTGTTTCTTGTCTCACCCATCAGAAAACATCTCATCTACACTTGGGAAACTTGCAGGTTGGAGCTGTGTCAAAGCCTCTGTTTAGGAGAACCCTTTAGGGCCCCAGTGCCACCGCTTCATTCCAAGGTCTCCATAGACACAAAAGCACATTAGGACCCATCCCCAGGGGTGTCCATTTCAACTCAGCGTCCTCGGTTGCTCCCCACAGATCCAGGAGATTCATCCTGTCTTGTTGCTAGGAGACAATTGGAATGCGAGGTGGGCTACCCAGCCATCCATCCTTAGAACCCTGCTCAAAATCATTGGCCTGGACCCAAACAACAGGTCTCAATTGTTCTGCAGGAGACTCTCTGCAGTTTGGAGCTTCTCACAACTCCCTTCGTGGGAAAACCCCCATGTCCTCGTGATGCCCCCCCATTCATGAAGGGGCCAACAGGGACAGAAACTCCAACCTGAGCGATCGTCTGATCCTCGCCCTGACTTCAGATGCACGAGATCTCGATTCAGGTCTGTAGATTGTGCCTGCCATGGCCTCACCCAGAAACCTAAGCCTAGCTTGTGTTCTCAGACTTTGGTCGTCAGACTACTGGCCCACAAGCCGTCCAGTTTGGCAATCCAGAACTACAATGCAGCACCCTGCCCGCCCTCCAGAAGAAAAACATTGTCCTCTGGGGCTACCCAGTAACCCCAAATGAGGATCAACCTGCACCGACTTTGGCTGTACCCCAAATACATAGGCTGAACAGGGCGCTAATGCCCTTTCTGACACAGGCTGAGCCTGGACCCCTGGCCCCTCCCAGACAGCTGGCCGCACACTGAGCACATCGAGCCGCCGTGGACTTAGGTCCTCATCTCTACCCAACCTCGGTTTTCAGGTTTCAGAACCTAGACCTTATCTCCAATCACTGCCCAGGGTTGAAGGTGATGCAGAAATCAGAACTCCTTCCCCATGGCAAGAAACCTTGTGGTTGGCATGTTGCCCAACGTTCAGTGTAGTTGAAACCAGTGTGGCCCAGGAGGCCCCGCCAATGCTCGCCGGCCACATTGGTCACAAACGCACATTGTGACCCTCAGGCTCAGCCCAGTCCTCAAGTAAGGCCACTCAGTGGCTGGATGAAGAGATAGCATATTGGGCTTGCCTTGCCCCTAGGCCCCAATTTTTAACCATAGTTCGGGTTGTCCCTTCAGTCTTCCCCATGGCTTTGCTTTGGAATTCCTCTTTTGGTGGGACACCTGAGGTAACAAAACTGAAATGAGTCGTCCCATCCCACAGATTGACGAAAAGCAATTGGGTATCGGGCCAAATCCTCAGAGAGGAAGATTCGTCCATGGCCCATGAGGCCTCCCCGACATTCCACGGCCATCGCTGATACAAAATCCAGAGACAAAAGCCTGAGCAAGCGCCTCAGACTCGCACTTTCTTCATTTCCTGAAGAGTTCTTCACATGGTTTGTAGATCGGGCCTGCCATACCTACGTCCCCAAACCTAAGCTGAGTTTGTGTTTTCAGACTTCTGTCCTCAAAGTCTTGGGCCACACACCCTCCAGGCTGGACCCCGGGAGACACATATTAGGACTGGGACTACCAATCCATGGGAATTCTGCCCATTCCATGGTCCAAAATCATACAAATTAGGAGAAACCTCCAAAGACCCTGAGGTCATCCCAATAGTGTAGGTCGCCCGGAAAAAAAAGTGCTCTCTGACACCAGCTGATAATCGACCTCCACTCATACCATAGATGGATGTCCCCAGAGAAGAAGATTGAACCAGAAAGGACCGTAGGCCATAGTAGGATCCATTGATTTGGGTTACAGGCATGTGTCCTCAAAAGCCTGATTCCAATACGAGCATAGGGGTTTTCCTGAGGCACCCATCAGAACTCATCTCGTCTCCACAAGGAAACCTGTGCATGGGAGCCATGTCCAAAGCTTAGGAAAGTACTTCAGGGTCCCGGTGCGACCGCCCCATTCCAAGGCCCTCATGGACACAAAAACACATTAGGACGCACCCTCAGGAAAGTCCATTTCAACTCAGCCATCCCGGTTGCTCCGGCAGAGGCATCAGATCTAAACTGTCTTGTTGCTAGGAGACAATTGGAATGCGAGGCGGGCTTCCCAGGCATCCATCCGCGAATGGTGCTCTGGAGTCATTCCATATGGGATGTCCTGGAGCTGTCCAACAGGTCTCAATTGTCCCGCAGAAGGAATCCTTGAAGGGGGCATCCCACAACTCCCAACGTGGGAAAACCTCAATAACCCGAGATTCCACTCCCTTCATGAAGGGGCCGTCATGCACAGAAACTCCAAACTGAACCAACGTCTGATCCTTACCCTGACTTCAGATGCATGAGATATTGGTTCAGATCTGCAGGGGGTACCTACCGTGCCCTCACCCTGAAACCCAAGTCTAGCTTGTCTTCTCAGACTTCCGTCCTCACACTCCTGGCCCCGAAGCCCTCAAGGTTGGCAATTCCAGACCCACAATGCAGCACTCTGCCTGCCCTCTAGAAAAAAAATTATTGCCTCATGAGCTGCCCAGGCACCTTAAATGAGGATAAACCTACACAGTACTCGACGTTACCCAAATTATATAGTCTAACCTGGGCCCTAATGCACTGTCGAACACAACCTGAGCCCGGACCTCCTGACCAACACCCAGAAAGCTGACCGCACACTGAGCACATAAAACCCGCCATGGCCTTAGGTCATCATCTCTTCCCTACCTCCGTTTTCAGGCTTCAGAACCGAGACCTTATCTCCAATCACTGCCCAGGGGTGAGTGTGATGCAGAAATCAGAACTCCTCCTTACCCATGGCAAGAAACCTTGTGGTTGGTACATTGTCCAACGTTCAGTGTAGGAGAAACCAGCATTCACCGTGAGGCCCCGCCCATTCTTCCGTGCGACGAGGGCATACATACGCATTGTGACCCTCAGCATGAGTCCTGTCCTCTAGTAAGTCCTCTCAGTGGTTGGACCATTAGATGTCATAATGGGCTTGACATGTTCCTAGGCCCCAATTTTTAACCAGATTTCTGATTGTCCAGTCGCCCCTCCCCAGGGCTCTACTCTGGAATCCCTCATTTGGTGGGACACCTGAGGTTAAAAAAGAAAACAACAACAACAACAACAACAACAACAACAAAAACGGACTTCTTCCAGCCCACAGATTGACCCCAAACTCTTTGGACGGGGCCAAACCACCAGAGAGTAAGACTCGTCCATTTCCCATGAAGTCACCCAGAAATTCCACGACCATGAGTGACACGATATCCAGAGACAAAAACGTGAGCAGGAGCCTCACACTCGCCCTTTTTTCAAATCCCGAAGAGTTCTCCTCATGGTCTGTAGGTCAGTCCTGCCATACCTATGACCCGAAACATAAGCCGAGTTTGTGTTTTCAGACAACTGTCCAAACAGCCCTGGCCTACACAACCTACAGGCTCAGGCCCCTGGAGCCAAACCTGAGGAGTGTACTTGCCCTCTCCAAGGGAATTGTGTGTGCCCATTCAATGGCCACAACCCTTCTAATAGGATAAACCTCCAAAGTCCCTGATCCATCTCAATAGTGGTGGCTTCCCAGGAAAAACAGGGGCAATCTGAGCCCAACTGAGCACCTACCTGCACTCAGACCCATAGACAGATGTCTCCAGAGGTAAAAAAGGAAAGAACAGGCCCCTAGGCACTAATCAGATCCATTTCTTTGGTTTCCAGGCATCTCTCCTCATAGGCTTGGATTTCAAAACAGCATATAGCTGTTTCTTAACTCACCCATCGAAAACATCTCATCTACACATGGGAAACTTGCACGTTGGAGCTGTGTCAAAGCCTCTGCTTAGGAGAACCCTTTAGGGCCCCAGTGCCACCGCTTCATTCCAAGGTCTCCATAGACACAAAAGCACATTAGGACCCATCCCCAGGGGAGTCCATTTCAACTCAGCGTCCTCAGTTGCTCCCCACAGATCCAGGAGATCTAACCTATCTTGTTTCTAGGAGACAATTGGAATGCGAGGTGGGCTTCCCAGCCATCCATCCTTAGAACCTTGCTCAGAATCATTGGCCTGGAGCCAAACAACAGGTCTCAATTGTCCTGCAGAAGATTCTCTGCAGTTTGGAGCTTCTCAGAACTCCCATAGTGGGAAAACTCCCATGGCCTCGTGATGCCCCCCCATTCATGAAGGGGCCATCAGGGACAGATACTCCAACCTGAGCGATCGTCTGATCCTCGCCCTGACTTCAGATGCACGAGATCTCGATTCAGGTCTGTAGATTGTGCCTGCCATGGCCTCACCCAGAAACCTAAGCCTAACTTGTGTTCTCAGACTTTGGTCGTCGAACTACTGGCCCACAAGCCCTCCAGTTTGGCAATCCAGACCTACAATGCAGCACCCTGCCCGCCCTCCAGAAGAAAAACATTTTCCTCTGGGGCTACCCAGTAACCCCAAATGAGGATCAACCTGCACCGACCTTGGCTGTACCCCAAATCCATATGATGACCAGGGCACTAATGCCCTTTCTGATAGAGGCTGAGCCTGGACCCCCTGGCCCCTCCCAGACAGCTGGCCGCACACTGAGCACATCGAGCCGCCGTGGCCTTAGGTCCTCATCTTTTCCCAACCTCGGTTTTCAGGTTTCAGAACCTAGACCTTATCTCCAATCACTGCCCAGGGTTGAAGGTGATGCAGAAATCAGAACTCCTTCCCCATGGCAAGAAACCTTGTGGTTGGCATGTTGTCCAACGTTCAGTGTAGTTGAAACCAGTGTGGCCCAGGAGGCCCTTCCCATGCTCGCCGGCCACATTGGTCACAAACGCACATTGTGACCCTCAGGCTGAGCCCAGTCCTCAAGTAAGGCCACTCAGTGGCTGGATGAAGAGATAGCATATTGGGCTTGCCATGCCCCTAGGCCCCAATTTTTAACCATATTTCGGGTTGTCCCTTCAGTCTTCCCCACGGCTTTGCTTTGGAATTCCTCTTTTGGTGGGACACCTGAGGTAACAAAACTGAAATGAGTCCTACCATCCCACAGATTGACGAAAAGCAATTGGGAATCGGGCCAAATCCTCAGAGAGGAAGATTTGTCCATGGCCCATGAGGCCTCCCCGACATTCGACAGCCATCGCTGATACAAAATCCAGAGACAAAAGTCTGAGCAAGGGCCTCAGACTCGCACTTTCTTCATATCCTAAAGAGTTCTTCTCATGGTTTGTAGATCGGGCCTGCCATACCTACGTCCCCAAACCTAAGCTGAGTTTGTGCTTTCAGACTTCTGTTCTCAAAGTCTTGGACCACACACCCTCCAGGCTGGGCCCCGGGAGACACACATTAGGACTGTGCCTACTAATCCATGGGAATTCTGCCCATTCCATGGTCCAAAATCATACAAATTAGGAGAAACCTCCAAAGTCCCTGAGGCCATCCCAATAGTGTAGGTCGCCCGGAAAAAAAAGTGCTCTCTGACACCAGCTGATAATCGACCTCCACTCATACCATAGATGGATGTCCCCAGAGAAGAAGATTGAACCAGAAAGGACCCTAGGCCATAATAGGATCCATTGCTTTGGGTTACAGGCATGTGTCCTCAAAAGCCTGATTCCAATACGAGCATAGGGGTTTTCCTGAGGCACCCATCAGAACTCATCTCGTCTCCACAAGGAAACCTGTGCATGGGAGCCATGTCCAAAGCTTAGGAGAGTACTTCAGGGTCCCGGTGCCACCGCCCCATTCCAAGGCCCTCATGGACACAAAAACACATTAGGACCCATCCTCAGGAAAGTCCATTTCAACTCAGCCACCCCGGTTGCTCCGGCAGAGCCATCAGATCTAAACTGTCTTGTTGGTAGGAGACAATTGGAATGCGAGGCGGGCTTCCCAGGCATCCATCCGCGAACGGTGCTCTGGAGTCATTCCATATGGGATGTCCTGGAGCTGTCCAACAGGTCTCAATTGTCCCACAGAAGGAATCCTTGAAGGGGGCATCCCACAACTCCCAACGTGGGAAAATCTCAATGGCCCCGAGATCCCGCTCCCTTCATGAAGCGGCCGTCATGCACAGAATAGCCAACCTGAGCCAACGTCTGATCCTCGCCCTGACTTCAGATGCATGAGATATTGGTTCAGATCTGCAGGGGGTACCTTCCGTGCCCGCACCCTGAAACCCAAGTCTAGCTTGTCTTCTCAGACTTCCGTCCTCACACTCCTGGCCCCGAAGCCCTCTAGTTTGTCAATTCCGGACCCACAATGCAGCACTCTGCCTGCCCTCTAGAAAAAAAAATTATTGCCTCATGAGCTGCCCAGGCACCTTTAATGAGGATAAAGCTACACAGGACTCGACGTTACCCAAATTATATAGTCTAACCTGGGCACTAATGCACTGTCGAACACAACCTGAGCCCTGACCTCCTGACCAACACTAAGAAAGCTGACCGCACACTGAGCACATAAAACCCGCCATGGTCTTACGTCATCATCTCTTCCCTACCTCCGTTTTCAGGCTTCAGAACCGAGACCTTATCTCCAATCACTGCCCAGGTGTGAGTATGATGCAGAAATCAGAACTCCTCCTTACCCATGGCAATAACCCTTGTGGTTGGCAAGTTGTCCAATGTTCAGTGTAGGAGAAACCAGCATTCACACTGAGGCCCCGCCCATTCTTGCGTGCGATGAGGGCATACATACGCATTGTGACCTTCAGCATGAGTCCTGTCCTCTAGTAAGTGCTCTCAGTGGCTGGACCATTAGATGTCATAATGGGCTTGACATGTCCCTAGACCCCAATTTTTAACCAGATTTCTGACTGTCCAGTCGCCCCTCCCCAGGGCTCTACACTGGAATCCCTCATTTGGTGGGACACCTGAGGTTAAAAAAGAAAACAACAACAACAACAACAAAATAAAAACGGACTTCTTCCAGCCAATAGATTGACCCCAAACTCTTTGGACGGGGCCAAACCACCAGAGAGTAAGAATCGTCCATTTCCCTTGAAGTCACCCAGAAATTCCACGACCATGAGTGATACGATATCCAGAGACAAAAACTTGAGCAGGAGCCTCACACTCGCCCTTTTTTCAAATTCCGAAGAGTAATCCTCATGGTCTGTAGGTCAGTCCTGCCATACCTATGACCCGAAACATAAGCCGAGTTTGTGTTTTCAGACAACTGTCCAAACAGCCCTGGCCTACACAACCTACAGGCTCAGGCCCCTGGAGCCAACCCTGAGGACTATACTTGCCCTCTCCAAGGGAATTGTGTGTGCCCATTCCAAAGGCCACAACGCTTCTAATAGGATAAACCTCCAAAGTCCCTGATCCATCTCAATAGTGGTGGCTTCCCAGGAAAAACAGGGGCAATCTGAGCCCAACTGAGCACCTACCTGCACTCAGACCCATAGACAGATGTCTCCAGAGGTAAAAAGGAAAGAACAGGCCCCTAGGCACTAATCAGATCCATTTCTTTGGTTTCCAGGCATCTCTCCTCATAGGCTTGGATTTCAAAACAGCATATAGCTGTTTCTTAACTCACCCATCGAAAACATCTCATCTACACATGGGAAACTTGCACGTTGGAGCTGTGTCAAAGCCTCTGTTTAGGAGAACCCTTTAGGGCCCCAGTGCCACCGCTTCATTCCAAGGTCTCCATAGACACAAAAGCACATTAGGACCCATCCCCAGGGGTGTCCATTTCAACTCAGCGTCCTCAGTTGCTCCCCACAGATCCAGGAGATCTAACCTATCTTGTTTCTAGGAGACAATTGGAATGCGAGGTGGGCTTCCCAGCCATCCATCCTTAGAACCCTGATCAGAATCATTGGCTTGGACCCAAACAAAAGGTCTCAATTGTTCTGCAGAAGACTCTCTGCAGTTTGGAGCTTCTCACAACTCCCATCGTGGGAAAACCCCCATGGCCTCGTGATGCCCCCCCATTCATGAAGGGGCCATCAGGGACAGAAACTCCAACCTGAGTGATCGTCTGATCCTCGCCCTGACTTCAGATGCACGAGATCTCGATTCAGGTCTGTAGATTGTGCCTGCCATGGCCTCACCCAGAAACCTAAGCCTAGCTTGTGTTCTCAGACTTTGGTCGTCAGACTACTGGCCCACAAGCCGTCCAGTTTGGCAATCCAGAACTACAATGCAGCACCCTGCCCGCCCTCCAGAAGAAAAACATTGTCCTCTGGGGCTACCCAGTAACCCCAAATGAGGATCAACCTGCACCGACCTTGGCTGTACCCCAAATACATAGGCTGACCAGGGCGCTAATGCCCTTTCTGACACAGGCTGAGCCTGGACCCCTGGCCCCTCCCAGACAGCTGGCCACACAGTGAGCACATCGAGCCACCGTGGACTTAGGTCCTCATCTTTACCCAACCTCGGTTTTCAGGTTTCAGAACCTAGACCTTATCTCCAATCACTGCCCAGGGTTGAAGGTGATGCAGAAATCAGAACTCCTTCCCCATGGCAAGAAACCTTGTGGTTGGCATGTTGTCCAACGTTCAGTGTAGTTGAAACCAGTGTGGCCCATGAGGCCCCGCCCATGCTCGCCGGCCACATTGGTCACAAACGCACATTGTGACCCTCAGGCTGAGCCCAGTCCTCAAGTAAGGCCACTCAGTGGCTGGATGAAGAGATAGCATATTGGGCTTGCCTGGCCCCTAGGCACCAAGTTTTAACCATAGTTCGGGTTGTCCCTTCAGTCTTCCCCACGGCTTTGCTTTGGAATTCCTCTTTTGGTGGGACACCTGAGGAAACAAAATTGAAATGAGTCATCCCATCCCACAGATTGACGAAAAGCAATTGGGAATCGGGCCAAATCCTCAGAGAGGAAGATTCGTCCATGGCCCATGAGGCCTCCCCGACATTCCACGGCCATCGCTGATACAAAATCCAGAGACAAAAGCCTGAGCAAGCGCCTCAGACTCGCACTTTCTTCATATCCTGAAGAGTTCTTCTCATGGTTTGTAGATTGGGCCTGCCATAGCTACGTCCCCAAACCTAAGCTGAGTTTGTGTTTTCAGACTTCTGTCCTCAAAGTCTTGGGCCACACACCCTCCAAGCTGGACCCCTGGAGACACACATTAGGACTGGGACTACCATCCATGGGAATTCTGCCCATTCCATGGTCCAAAATCATACAAATTAGGAGAAACCTCCAAAGTCCCTGAGGCCATCCCAATAGTGTAGGTCGCCCGGAAAAAAAAGTGCTCTCTGACACCAGCTGATAATCGACCTCCACTCATACCATAGATGGATGTCCCCAGAGAAGAAGATTGAACCAGAAAGGACCGTAGGCCATAATAGGATCCATTGATTTGGGTTACAGGCATGTGTCCTCAAAAGCCTGATTCCAATACGAGCATAGGGGTTTTCCTGAGGCACCCATCAGAACTCATCTCGTCTCCACAAGGAAACCTGTGCATGGGAGCCATGTCCAAAGCTTAGGAGAGTACTTCAGGATCCCGGTGCCACCGCCCCATTCCAAGGCCCTCATGGACACAAAAACACATTAGGACCCATCCTCAGGAAAGTCCATTTCAACTCAGCCACCCCGGTTGCTCCGGCAGAGCCATCAGATCTAAACTGTCTTGTTGCTAGGAGACAATTGGAATGCGTGGCGGGCTTCCCAGCATCCATCCCCGAACGGTGCTCTGTAGTCATTCCATATGAGATGTCCTGGAGCTGTCCAACAGGTCTCAATGTCCCGCAGAAGGAATCCTTGAAGGGGGCATCCCACAACTCCCAACGTGGGAAAATCTCAATGGCCCCGAGATTCCGCTCCCTTCATGAAGCGGCCGTCATGCACAGAATAGCCAACCTGAGCCAACGTCTGATCCTCGCCCTGACTTCAGATGCATGAGATATTGGTTCAGATCTGCAGGGGGTACCTTCCGTGCCCTCACCCTGAAACCCAAGTCTAGCTTGTCTTCTCAGACTTCCATCCTCACACTCCTGGCCCCGAAGCCCTCTAGTTTGTCAATTCCGGACCCACAATGCAGCACTCTGCCTGCCCTCTAAAAAAAAGAATTATTGCCTCATGAGCTGCCCAGGCACCTTAAATGAGGATAAACCTACACAGCACTCGACGTTACCCAAATTATATAGTCTAACCTGGGCACTAATGCACTGTCGAACACAACCTGAGCCCGGACCGCCTGACCAACACCCCGAAAGCTGACCGTACACTTAGCACATAAAACCCGCCATGGCCTTAGGTCATCATCTCTTTCCTACCTCCGTTTTCAGGCTTCAGAACCGAGACCTTATCTCCAATCACTGCCCAGGGGTGAGTGTGATGCAGAAATCAGAACTCCTCCTTACCCATGGCAAGAACCCTTGTGGTTGGCACGTTGTCCAACGTTCAGTGTAGGAGAAACCAGCATTCACCCTGAGGCCCCGCCCATTCTTGCGTGCGACGAGGGCATACATACGCATTGTGACCCTCAGCATGAGTCCTGTCCTCTAGTAAGTCCTCTCAGTGGCTGGACCATTAGATGTCATAATGGGCTTGACATGTTCCTAGGCCCCAATTTTTAACCAGATTTCTGATTGTCCAGTCGCCCCTCCCCAGGGCTCTACTCTGGAATCCCTCATTTGGTGGGACACCTGAGGTTAAAAAAGAAAACAACAACAACAACAACAACAACAACAAAAACGGACTTCTTCCAGCCCACAGATTGACCCCAAACTCTTTGGACGGGGCCAAACTTCCAGAGAGTAAGACTCGTCCATTTCCCATGAAGTCACCCAGAAATTCCACGACCATGAGTGACACGATATCCAGAGACAAAAACGTGAGCAGGAGCCTCACACTCGCCCTTTTTTCAAATCCCGAAGAGTTCTCCTCATGGTCTGTAGGTCAGTCCTGCCATACCTATGACCCGAAACATAAGCCGAGTTTGTGTTTTCAGACAACTGTCCAAACAGCCCTGGCCTACACAACCTACAGGCTCAGGCCCCTGGAGCCAAACCTGAGGAGTGTACTTGCCCTCTCCAAGGGAATTGTGTGTGCCCATTCAATGGCCACAACCCTTCTAATAGGATAAACCTCCAAAGTCCCTGATCCATCTCAATAGTGGTGGCTTCCCAGGAAAAACAGGGGCAATCTGAGCCCAACTGAGCACCTACCTGCACTCAGACCCATAGACAGATGTCTCCAGAGGTAAAAAAGGAAAGAACAGGCCCCTAGGCACTAATCAGATCCATTGCTTTGGTTTCCAGGCATCACTACTCAGAGGCCTGGATTTCAAAAGCAGCATATAGCTGTTTCTTGACTCACCCTTCAGAAAACATCTCATCTACACATGGGAAACTTGCACGTTGGAGCTGTGTCAAAGCCTCTGTTTAGGAGAACCCTTTAGGGCCCCAGTGCCACCGCTTCATTCCAAGGTCTCCATAGACACAAAAGCACATTAGGACCCATCCCCAGGGGTGTCCATTTCAACTAAGCGTCCTCGGTTGCTCCCCACAGATCCAGAAGATCTAACCTGTCTTGTTGCTAGGAGACAATTGGAATGCGAGGTGGGCTACCCAGCCATCCATCCTTAGAACCTTGCTCAGAATCATTGGCCTGGAGCCAAACAACAGGTCTCAATTGTCCTGCAGAAGATTCTCTGCAGTTTGGAGCTTCTCAGAACTCCCATAGTGGGAAAACTCCCATGGCCTCGTGATGCCCCCCCATTCATGAAGGGGCCATCAGGGACAGATACTCCAACCTGAGCGATCGTCTGATTCTCGCCCTGACTTCAGATGCACGAGATCTCGATTCAGGTCTGTAGATTGTGCCTGCCATGGCCTCACCCAGAAACCTAAGCCTAACTTGTGTTCTCAGACTTTGGTCGTCGAACTACTGGCCCACAAGCCCTCCAGTTTGGCAATCCAAACCTACAATGCAGCACCCTGCCCGCCCTCCAGAAGAAAAACATTGTCCTCTGGGGCTAACTAGTAACCCCAAATGAGGATCAACCTGCACCGACCTTGGCTGTACCCCAAATCCATATGATGACCAGGGCACTAATGCCCTTTCTGACAGAGGCTGAGCCTGGACCCCCTGGCCCCTCCCAGACAGCTGGCCGCACACTGAGCACATCGAGCCGCCGTGGCCTTAGGTCCTCATCTTTTCCCATCCTCGGTTTTCAGGTTTCAGAACCTAGACCTTATCTCCAATCACTGCCCAGGGTTGAAGGTGATGCAGAAATCAGAACTCCTTCCCCATGGCAAGAAACCTTGTGGTTGGCATGTTGTCCAACGTTCAGTGTAGTTGAAACCAGTGTGGCCCAGGAGGCCCCGCCCATGCTCGCCGGCCACATTGGTCACAAACGCACATTGTGACCCTCAGGCTGAGCCCAGTCCTCAAGTAAGGCCACTCAGTGGCTGGATGAAGAGATAGCATATTGGGCTTGCCATGCCCCTAGGCCCCAATTTTTAACCATAGTTCGGGTTGTCCCTTCAGTCTTCCCCACGGCTTTGCTTTGGAATTCCACTTTTGGTGGGACACCTGAGGTAACAAAACTGAAATGAGTCCTACCATCCCACAGATTGACGAAAAGCAATTGGGAATCGGGCCAAATCCTCAGAGAGGAAGATTTGTCCATGGCCCATGAGGCCTCCCCGACATTCCACGGCCATCGCTGATACAAAATCCAGAGACAAAAGCCTGAGCAAGCGCCTCAGACTCGCACTTTCTTCATATCCTAAAGAGTTCTTCTCATGGTTTGTAGATCGGGCCTGCCATACCTACGTCCCCAAACCTAAGCTGAGTTTGTGCTTTCAGACTTCTGTTCTCAAAGTCTTGGACCACACACCCTCCAGGCTGGGCCCCGGGAGACACACATTAGGACTGTGCCTACTAATCCATGGGAATTCTGCCCATTCCATGGTCCAAAATCATACAAATTAGGAGAAACCTCCAAAGTCCCTGAGGCCATCCCAATAGTGTAGGTCGCCCGGAAAAAAAAGTGCTCTCTGACACCAGCTGATAATCGACCTCCACTCATACCATAATGGATGTCCCCAGAGAAGAAGATTGAACCAGAAAGGACCCTAGGCCATAATAGGATCCATTGCTTTGGGTTACAGGCATGTGTCCTCAAAAGCCTGATTCCAATACGAGCATAGGGGTTTTCCTGAGGCACCCATCAGAACTCATCTCGTCTCCACAAGGAAACCTGTGCATGGGAGCCATGTCCAAAGCTTAGGAGAGTACTTCAGGGTCCCGGTGCCACCGCCCCATTCCAAGGCCCTCATGGACACAAAAACACATTAGGACCCATCCTCAGGAAAGTCCATTTCAACTCAGCCACCCCGGTTGCTCCGGCAGAGCCATCAGATCTAAACTGTCTTGTTGCTAGGAGACAATTGGAATGCGAGGCGGGCTTCCCAGGCATCCATCCGCGAACGGTGCTCTGGAGTCATTCCATATGGGATGTCCTGGAGCTGTCTAACAGGTCTCAATTGTCCCGCAGAAGGAATCCTTGAAGGGGGCATCCCACAACTCCCAACGTGGGAAAATCTCAATGGCCCCGAGATCCCGCTCCCTTCATGAAGCGGCCGTCATGCACAGAATAGCCAACCTGAGCCAACGTCTGATCCTCGCCCTGACTTCAGATGCATGAGATATTGGTTCAGATCTGCAGGGGGTACCTTCCGTGCCCGCACCCTGAAACCCAAGTCTAGCTTGTCTTCTCAGACTTCCGTCCTCACACTCCTGGCCCCGAAGCCCTCTAGTTTGTCAATTCCGGACCCACAATGCAGCACTCTGCCTGCCCTCTAGAAAAAAAAATTATTGCCTCATGAGCTGCCCAGGCACCTTTAATGAGGATAAACCTACACAGGACTCGACGTTACCCAAATTATATAGTCTAACCTGGGCACTAATGCACTGTCGAACACAACCTGAGCCCTGACCTCCTGACCAACACTAAGAAAGCTGACCGCACACTGAGCACATAAAACCCGCCATGGTCTTACGTCATCATCTCTTCCCTACCTCCGTTTTCAGGCTTCAGAACCGAGACCTTATCTCCAATCACTGCCCAGGTGTGAGTATGATGCAGAAATCAGAACTCCTCCTTACCCATGGCAATAACCCTTGTGGTTGGCAAGTTGTCCAATGTTCAGTGTAGGAGAAACCAGCATTCACACTGAGGCCCCGCCCATTCTTGCGTGCGATGAGGGCATACATACGCATTGTGACCTTCAGCATGAGTCCTGTCCTCTAGTAAGTGCTCTCAGTGGCTGGACCATTAGATGTCATAATGGGCTTGACATGTCCCTAGACCCCAATTTTTAACCAGATTTCTGACTGTCCAGTCGCCCCTCCCCAGGGCTCTACACTGGAATCCCTCATTTGGTGGGACACCTGAGGTTAAAAAAGAAAACAACAACAACAACAACAAAATAAAAACGGACTTCTTCCAGCCAATAGATTGACCCCAAACTCTTAGGACGGGGCCAAACCACCAGAGAGTAAGACTCGTCCATTTCCCTTGAAGTCACCCAGAAATTCCACGACCATGAGTGACACGATATCCAGAGACAAAAACTTGAGCAGGAGCCTCACACTCGCCCTTTTTTCAAATTCCGAAGAGTTCTCCTCATGGTCTGTAGGTCAGTCCTGCCATACCTATGACCCGAAACATAAGCCGAGTTTGTGTTTTCAGACAACTGTCCAAACAGCCCTGGCCTACACAACCTACAGGCTCAGGCCCCTGGAGCCAACCCTGAGGACTATACTTGCCCTCTCCAAGGGAATTGTGTGTGCCCATTCCAAAGGCCACAACGCTTCTAATAGGATAAACCTCCAAAGTCCCTGATCCATCTCAATAGTGGTGGCTTCCCAGGAAAAACAGGGGCAATCTGAGCCCAACTGAGCACCTACCTGCACTCAGACCCATAGACAGATGTCTCCAGAGGTAAAAAGGAAAGAAGAGGCCCCTAGGCACTAATCAGATCCATTTCTTTGGTTTCCAGGCATCTCCCCTCATAGGCTTGGATTTCAAAACAGCATATAGCTGTTTCTTAACTCACCCATCGAAAACATCTCATCTACACATGGGAAACTTGCACGTTGGAGCTGTGTCAAAGCCTCTGTTTAGGAGAACCCTTTAGGGCCCCAGTGCCACCGCTTCATTCCAAGGTCTCCATAGACACAAAAGCACATTAGGACCCATCCCCAGGGGTGTCCATTTCAACTCAGCGTCCTCAGTTGCTCCCCACAGATCCAGGAGATCTAACCTATCTTGTTTCTAGGAGACAATTGGAATGCGAGGTGGGCTTCCCAGCCATCCATCCTTAGAACCCTGATCAGAATCATTGGCTTGGACCCAAACAAAAGGTCTCAATTGTTCTGCAGAAGACTCTCTGCAGTTTGGAGCTTCTCACACTCCCATCGTGGGAAAACCCCCATGGCCTCGTGATGCCCCCCCATTCATGAAGGGGCCATCAGGGACAGAAACTCCAACCTGAGTGATCGTCTGATCCTCGCCCTGACTTCAGATGCACGAGATCTCGATTCAGGTCTGTAGATTGTGCCTGCCATGGCCTCACCCAGAAACCTAAGCCTAGCTTGTGTTCTCAGACTTTGGTCGTCAGACTACTGGCCCACAAGCCGTCCAGTTTGGCAATCCAGAACTACAATGCAGCACCCTGCCCGCCCTCCAGAAGAAAAACATTGTCCTCTGGGGCTACCCAGTAACCCCAAATGAGGATCAACCTGCACCGACTTTGGCTGTACCCCAAATACATAGGCTGACCAGGGCGCTAATGCCCTTTCTGACACAGGCTTAGCCTGGACCCCTGGCCACTCCCAGACAGCTGGCCGCACACTGAGCACATCGAGCCGCCGTGGACTTAGGTCCTCATCTCTACCCAACCTCGGTTTTCAGGTTTCAGAACCTAGACCTTATCTCCAATCACTGCCCAGGGTTGAAGGTGATGCAGAAATCAGAACTCCTTCCCCATGGCAAGAAACCTTGTGGTTGGCATGTTGTCCAACGTTCAGTGTAGTTGAAACCAGTGTGGCCCATGAGGCCCCGCCCATGCTCGCCGGCCACATTGGTCACAAACGCACATTGTGACCCTCAGGCTGAGCCCAGTCCTCAAGTAAGGCCACTCAGTGGCTGGATGAAGAGATAGCATATTGGGCTTGCCTTGCCCCTAGGCACCAAGTTTTAACCATAGTTCGGGTTGTCCCTTCAGTCTTCCCCACGGCTTTGCTTTGGAATTCCTCTTTTGGTGGGACACCTGAGGAAACAAAATTGAAATGAGTCATCCCATCCCACAGATTGACGAAAAGCAATTGGGAATCGGGCCAAATCCTCAGAGAGGAAGATTCGTCCATGGCCCATGAGGCCTCCCCGACATTCCACGGCCATCGCTGATACAAAATCCAGAGACAAAAGCCTGAGCAAGCGCCTCAGACTCGCACTTTCTTCATATCCTGAAGAGTTCTTCTCATGGTTTGTAGATTGGGCCTGCCATAGCTACGTCCCCAAACCTAAGCTGAGTTTGTGTTTTCAGACTTCTGTCCTCAAAGTCTTGGGCCACACACCCTCCAAGCTGGACCCCTGGAGACACACATTAGGACTGGGACTACCATCCATGGGAATTCTGCCCATTCCATGGTCCAAAATCATACAAATTAGGAGAAACCTCCAAAGTCCCTGAGGCCATCCCAATAGTGTAGGTCGCCCGGAAAAAAAAGTGCTCTCTGACACCAGCTGATAATCGACCTCCACTCATACCATAGATGGATGTCCCCAGAGAAGAAGATTGAACCAGAAAGGACCGTAGGCCATAATAGGATCCATTGATTTGGGTTACAGGCATGTGTCCTCAAAAGCCTGATTCCAATACGAGCATAGGGGTTTTCCTGAGGCACCCATCAGAACTCATCTCGTCTCCACAAGGAAACCTGTGCATGGGAGCCATGTCCAAAGCTTAGGAGAGTACTTCAGGGTCCCGGTGCCACCGCCCCATTCCAAGGCCCTCATGGACACAAAAACACATTAGGACCCATCCTCAGGAAAGTCCATTTCAACTCAGCCACCCCGGTTGCTCCGGCAGAGCCATCAGAACTAAACTGTCTTGTTGCTAGGAGACAATTGGAATGCGTGGCGGGCTTCCCAGGCATCCATCCCCGAACGGTGCTCTGTAGTCATTCCATATGAGATGTCCTGGAGCTGTCCAACAGGTCTCAATGTCCCGCAGAAGGAATCCTTGAAGGGGGCATCCCACAACTCCCAACGTGGGACAATCTCAATGGCCCCGAGATTCCGCTCCCTTCATGAAGCGGCCGTCATGCACAGAATAGCCAACCTGAGCCAACGTCTGATCCTCGCCCTGACTTCAGATGCATGAGATATTGGTTCAGATCTGCAGGGGGTACCTTCCGTGCCCTCACCCTGAAACCCAAGTCTAGCTTGTCTTCTCAGACTTCCATCCTCACACTCCTGGCCCCGAAGCCCTCTAGTTTGTCAATTCCGGACCCACAATGCAGCACTCTGCCTGCCCTCTAAAAAAAAGAATTATTGCCTCATGAGCTGCCCAGGCACCTTAAATGAGGATAAACCTACACAGCACTCGACGTTACCCAAATTATATAGTCTAACCTGGGCACTAATGCACTGTCGAACACAACCTGAGCCCGGACCGCCTGACCAACACCCCGAAAGCTGACCGTACACTGAGCACATAAAACCCGCCATGGCCTTAGGTCATCATCTCTTTCCTACCTCCGTTTTCAGGCTTCAGAACCGAGACCTTATCTCCAATCACTGCCCAGGGGTGAGTGTGATGCAGAAATCAGAACTCCTCCTTACCAATGGCAAGAACCCTTGTGGTTGGCACGTTGTCCAACGTTCAGTGTAGGAGAAACCAGCATTCACCCTGAGGCCCCGCCCATTCTTGTGTGCGATGAGGGCATACATACGCATTGTGACCCTCAGCATGAGTCCTGTCCTCTAGTAAGTCCTCTCAGTGTCTGGACCATTAGATGTCATAATGGGCTTGACATGTCCCTAGGCCCCAATTTTTAACCAGATTTCTGATTGTCCAGTCGCCCCTCCCCAGGGCTCTACTCTGGAATCCCTCATTTGGTGGGACACCTGAGGTTAAAAAAGAAAACAAACAAAAAAAAAAACGGACTTCTTCCAGCCCACAGATTGACCCTAAACTCTTTGGACGGGGCCAAACTTCCAGAGAGTAAGACTCGTCCATTTCCCATGAAGTCACCCAGAAATTCCACGACCATGAGTGACACGATATCCAGAGACAAAAACTTGAGCAGGAGCCTCACACTCGCCCTTCTTTCAAATCCCGAAGAGTTCTCCTCATGGTCTGTAGGTCAGTCCTGCAATACCTATGACCCGAAACATAAGCCGAGTTTGTGTTTTCAGACAACTGTCCAAACAGCCCTGGCCTACACAACCTACAGGCTCAGGCCCCTGGAGACAAACCTGAGAACTGTACTTGCCCTCTCTAAGGGAATTGTGTGTGCCCATTCCAATGGCCACAACCCTTCTAATAGGATAAACCTCCAAAGTCCATGATCCATCTCAATAGTGGTGGCTTCCCAGGAAAAACATGGGCAATCTGAGCCCAACTGAGCACCTACCTGCACTCATACCCATAGACAGTTGTCCCCAGAGGTAAAAAGGAAAGAACAGGCCCCTAGGCACTAATCAGATCCATTGCTTTGGTTTCCAGGCATCTCTCCTGAGAGGCCTGGATTTCAAAACAGCATCTAGCTTTTTCTTGACTCTCCCATCAGAAAACATCTCATCTACACGAAAAACTTGCACGTTGGAGCTGTGTCAAAGCCTCTGTTTAGAAGAATTCTTTAGGGCCCCAGTGCCACCGCTTCATTCCAAGGTCTCCATAGACACAAAAGCACATTACGACCCATCCCCAGGGGTTTCCATTTCAACTAGCCTCCTCGATTGCTTCCCAAAGATCAAGGAGATCTAACCTTTCTTGTTGCTAGGAGACAATTGGAATGCGAGGTGGGCTACCCAGCCATTAATCCTTAGAACCCTGCTCAGAATCATTGGAATGGAGCCAAACAACAGGTCTCAGTTGTCCTGCAGAAGACTCTCTGCAGTTTGGAGCTTCTCACAACTCCCATCGTGGGAAAACCCCCATGGCCTCGTGATGCCCCCCCATTCATGAGGGGCCATCAGGGACAGAAACTCCAACCTGAGCGATCGTCTGATCCTATCCCTGACTTATCCTCATGGTCTGTAGATCAGTCCTGCCATACCTATGACCCGAAACATAAGCCGAGTTTGTGTTTTCAGACAGCTGAGCAAACAGCTCTGGCATACACACCCTACAGGCTCAGGGCCCTGGAGCCGAACCTGAGGACTGTACTTGCCCTCCTCAAGAGAATTGTATGTGCTCATTCCAATGGCCAAAGCCCTACTAATTGTATAAACCTCCAAAGTCCCTGAGGCCATCCCAATAGTTGTGGCTTCCCAGGACAAACAGGGGCAATCTGAGCCCATCGGAGCACCTACATGCACTCAGACCCCATAGACTGATGTCCCCAGAGGTAAAAAGGAACGAACAGGACCCTAGGCACTAATCGGATCCATTGTTTTTGTTTCCAGGCATCTCTCCTCCGAGGCCTGGATTTCAATACCAGCATATGGCTGTTTCTAGACTCACCCATCAGAACAAATCTCATCTACACATGGGAAACATGCACGTTGGAGCTGTTTCAAAGCCTCTGTTTAGGATAATCCTTCAGGGCCCCAGTGCCCCCACTTCATTCCTAGGTCTCCATAGAAACAAAAACATATTAGGACACATCCACAGGAGAGTCCATTTCAACTCAGCCTCCTCGGTTGCTCCCCCACATCCAGCAGATCTAACCTGTCTTGTTGCTTGGAGACAATTGGAATGTGAGGAGGTCTACCCAGCCATCCATCCTTAGAACCCTGCTTGGAATCGTTGGCCTGGAGGCAACCAACAGGTTTCAATTGTCCTGCAGAAGAATCTTTGCAGTTGGGATCTTCTCACAACTCCCATCGTGGGAAAACCCTTATGGCCTCGTGATCCACCCCCCCTTCAAGAAGGGACAGAAAGTCCAACAGGAGCAATCGCCTGTCTTTGCCCTGACTTCAGATGCATGAGATCTCGATTGAGGTCTGTAGATTGTGCCTGCCATATTCTCACCCATAAACATAGGCCTAGTTTGGGTTCTCAGACTTCCGTCCTCAGACTACTAGCCCACAAGCCCTCCAGTTTGGCAAACCAGAACTACAATGCTGCACTCTGCCTGCCCTTCAGAAGAAAAACATTGCCCTCTGGGGCTACCCAGAATCCCCAAATGAGGATCAACTTGCACGCCATTCGGCTCTACCCCAAATATGTAGGCTGACCTGGGCACTATTGCCCTTTCTGACCCAGCCTGAGCCTGGACCTCCTGGCCCCACCCAAACAGCTGGCTGCATACTGAGCACAACAGACCCGCCATGGCCTTGTGTCGTCATCTCTTCTCATCCTCGGTCCAGGCTTCAGAACCTAGACCTGATCTCCAATCACTGCCCTGGTTTGAAAATGATGCATAAAACAGAACTCTTTTCCCATGGCAAGAAACCTTGTGGTTGGCATGTTGTCCAACGTTCAGTGAAGTTGAAACCAGTGTGGCCCATGAGGCCACGCCCATGCTTGCAGGCCACATTGGTCACAAACACACATTGTGACCCTCAGCCTGAGCCCAGTCCTCAGGTAATGCCTCTGAGTGGCTGGATCCAGAGACGGCCATCGCTGATACAAAATCCAGAGACAAAAGCCTGAGAAAGCCCCTTAGACTCACTCATTCTTCGTATCCTGAAGAGTTCTTCTCATGGTTTGTAGATCGGGCGTGCCATACCTAAGTTCCCAATCCTAAGCTGAGTTTGTGTTTTCAGACTTCTGTCCTTAAAGTCCTGGGCCACACTCCCTAGAGCTGGGGCCCCTGGAGCCACACATTAGGAATGCGCCCACCCAATCCTTGGGAATTCTGCCCATTCCATTGTCAAAAATCGTACAAATCTGGAGAACCCTCCAAAGTTCCTGAGGCCATCCATCTAGTGTAGGTCGCCCGGGACAAAAAAAAAAAAAAAACGGTTTATACCAGCTGAGCATCTACCTCCACTCATACCAGAGATAGTTGTCCCCAGAGAAGAAGATTGAACCAGACAGGACCTGAGGAATATCGGATCCATTGCTTTGGTTTACAGGCATGTCTCCTCAAAAGCCTGGATTCCAATACCAGCAGAGGGGATTTCCTGAGGCACACATCAGAACAAATCTGGTCTCCACAAGGAAACTTGTGCATGGGAGCTATGTCCAAAGCTTAGGAGAATACTTCAGGGCCCCGGTGCCACCGCCCCATTCCAAGGCCCTCATGGACACAAACACACATTAGGACCCATCCTCAGGAATGTCCATTTCAACTCAGCCACCCCGGTTGCTCCCGCAGATCCATTAGATCTAAACTGTCTTGTTGCTAGGAGACAATTGGAATGTGAGGCGGACTTCCCAGACACCCATCCTCGAACGGTGCTCAGGAGTCGTTCCATATGGGATGTCCTGGAGCTGTCCAATAGGTCTCAATGTCCCGCAAAAGGAATCCTTGAAGGGGGCATCCCACATCTCCCAACGTGGAAAAACTCCATGGCCTCGAGATTAGGCCCCCTTCATGAAGGGACGTCATGCACAGAAACTCCAACTGAGCCAACGTCTGATCCTCGCCCTCACTTCAGATGTATGAGATATTGGTTCAGATCTGCAGGGGGTACCTGCCGTGCCCTCACCCTGAATCCGAAGTCTAGCTTGTGTTCTCAGACTTCCGTCCTCACTCTCCTGGCCCCCAAGCCCTCAAGTTTGGCAATTCCGGACCAACAATGAAGCACTCTGCCTGCCCTCTAGAACAAATATATTGCCTAATGAGCTGCCCAGGCAGCTTAAATGAGGATCAACATACACGGCACTCGAATGTACCCAAATTATATAGTCTAACCTGGGCACGAATGCACTGTCTGACACAACCTGAGCCCGGACCTCCTGACCAACACCCAGACAGCTGACCACACACTGAGCACATCAGTCCCGCCATGGCCTTAGGTCATCATCTCTTCCCTACCTCAGTTTTCAGGCTTCGGGGCCGAGTCCTTATCTCCAATCCATGTTCAGGGGTGAGTGTGATGCAGAAATCAGAACTCCTCCTTACCCATGGCAAGAAACCTTGCGGTTGGCATGTTGTCCAACGTTCAGTGTAGGAGAAACCAGCATTCACCCTGAGGCCCCGCCCATTCTTGAGTGCGAGGAGAGCATAAACACGCATTGTGACCTCAGCTGATTCCTGTCCTCTAGTAAGTCCTCTCAGTGGCTGGATCATTAGATATCATAATGGGCTTGACATTTCCCTAGGCCCCAATTTTTAACCAGATTTCTGGTTGTCCAGTCGCCCCTCCCCAGGGCTCTACTCTGGAATCCCTCATTTTGTGGGACATCTGAGGTTGAAAAACAAAACAAAACAAAACAACAACAACAATAAAACGGACTTCTTCCATCCCCAGAATGACCCCAAACTCTTTCGACGGGGCCGAAACACCAGAGAGTAAGACTCGTCCCTTTCCCATTGAGTCACCCGGAAATTTCACGACCAAGAGTGACACGATATCCAGAGACAAAAACTTGAGCAAGAGCCTCACACTCGCCCTCTTTTCATATCGCGAAGGCTTCTCCTCATGGTCTGTAGATCAGTCCTCCCAAACCTATGACCCGAAACATAAGCCGAGTTTGTGTTTTCAGACAACTGACCAAACAGCTCTGGCCTACACACCCTACAGGCTCAGGCCCCTGGAGCCAAACCTGAGGACTGTACTTGCCCTCTACAAGAGAATTTTATGTGCACATTCCAATGGCCAAAGCCCTACTAAAATATAAACCAACAAAGTCCCTGAGGCCATCTCAATAGTTGTGGCTTACCAGGACAAACAGGGTTAATCTGAGCCCATCTGAGCACCTACCTGCACTCAGACCCATAGACTGATGTCCCCAGAGGTAAAAAGGAACGAACAGGCCCCTAGGCACTAATCGGATCCATTGTTTTGGTTTCCAGGCATCTCTCCTCCGAGGCCTGGATTTCAATACCAGCATATGGCTGTTTTTTGACTCACCCATCAGAACAAATCTCATCTACACATGGGAAACATGCACGTTGGAGCTGTTTCAAAGCCTCTGTTTAGGATAATCCTTCAGGGCCCCAGTGCCCCCGCTTCATTCCTAGGTCTCCATAGACACAAAAACATATTAGGACACATCCACAGGAGAGTCCATTTCAACTCAGCCTCCTCGGTTGCCCCCCCACATCCAGCAGACCTAACCTGTCTTGTTGCTTGGAGACCATTGGAATGCGAGGTGGGCTACCCAGCCATCCATCCTTAGAACCCTGCTCTGAATCATTGGCCTGGAGCCAACCAACAGGTCTCAATTGTCCTGCAGAAGAATCTTTGCAGCTGGTAGCTTCTCACAACTCCCATCGTGGGAAAACACCCATGGCCTCGTGATCCAACACCCCCTTCAAGAAGGGGCCATCAGGGACAGAAAGTCCAACATGAGCGATCGTCTGACCTTTGCCCTGACTTCAGATGCACGAGGTCTCGATTGAGGTCTGTAGATTGTGGCTTCCATATCCTCACCCAGAAACCTAGGCCTAGCTTGGGTTCCTAGACTTCCGTCCTCAGACTACTGGCCCACAAGCCCTCCCGTTTGGCAAACCAGAACTACAATGCTGCACTCTGCCTGCCCCCCAGAAGAAAAACCTTGCCCTCTGGGCCTACCCAGAATCCCCAAATGAGGATCAACTTGCACGCCATTCGGCTGTACCCCAAATTTGTAGGCTGACCGGGGCACTATTTCCCTTTCTGACCCAGCCTGAGCCTGGACCTCCTGGCCCCACCCAGACAGCTGGCAGCACACTGAGCACATTAAACCCGCCATGGCCTTAGGTCGTCATCTCATCTCAACCTCGGTTTCCAGGCTTCAGAACCTAGACGTGATCTCCAATCACTGCCCTGGTTTGAAAATGATGCATAAATCAGAACTCTTTTCCCATGCAAGAAACCTTGTGGTTGGCATGTTGTCCATCCTTCAGTGTAGTTGAAACCAGTGTGGCCCATGAGGGCCCGCCCATGATTGCGGGCCATATTGGTCACAAACACACATTGTGACCCTCAGCCTGAGCCCAGTCCTCAGGTAAGGCCTCTCAGTGGCTGGATGCAGAAACAGTATATTGGGCTTGCCATGCCCCTAGGCCCCAATTTTTATCCATAGTTCGGGATGTCCCTTCACTCTTCCCCAGAGCTCTGCTTTGGAATTCCTCTTTTGGTGGGACACCTGAGTTAACAAACCTGAAAGTAGTCCTCCCATCCCACAGATTGACGAAAAGCAACTGGGTTCACGCCAAATACACAGAGAGGAAGATTCGTCCACGGCCCATGAGGACTCCCCAACATTCCACGGACATCGCTGATACAAAATCCAGAGACAAAAGCCAGAGCAAGCGCCTCAGACTCGTTCATTCTTCATTTCCTGAAGAGTTCTTCTCATGGTTTGTAGATCGGGCGTGCCTGACCTAAGTCCCCAAACCTAAGCTGAGTTTGCCTTTTCAGTCTTCTGTCCTCAAAGTCCTGGGCCACACTCCCTCCAGCTTGGGCCCCTGGAGCCACACATTAGGACTGCCCCCACCCAATCCATGGGAATTCTGCCCATTCCATTGTCAAAAATCGTTCAAATTAGGAGAACCCTCCAAAGTCCCTGAGGCCATCCCTATAGTGTAGGTCGCCCGGGACAAAAAAAAAAAAAAAAAAAACGGTTGATACCAGCTGAGCATCTACCTCCACTCATACCAGAGATGGATATCCCCAGAGAAGAAGATATAACCAGACAGGACCTGAGGCATTATCGGATCCATTGCTTTGGTTTACAGGCATGTCTCCTCAAAAGCCTGGATTCCAATACCAGCAGAGGGGATTTCCTGAGGCACCCATCAGAATAAATCTCGTCTCCACAATGAAATTTGTGCATGGGAGCTATGTCCAAAGCTTAGGAGAATACTTCAGGGCCCCAGTGCCACCGCCCCATTCCAAGGCCCTCATGGACACAAACACACATTAGGACCCATCCTCAAATAAGTCCATTTCAACTCAGCCACCCCGGTTGCTCCCGCAGATCCATTAGATCTAAACTGTCTTGTTGCTAGGAGACAATTGTAATGTGAGGCGGACATCCCAGGCATCCATCCTCGAACGGTGCTCAGGAGTCGTTCCATATGGGATGTCCTGGAGCTGACCAATAGGTCTCAATTGACCTGTAGAAGGAATCCTTGAAGGGGGCATCCCACATCTCCCAACGTGGAAAACCTCCTTGGCCTCGAGATTCCGCTCCCTTCATGAAGGGGCCGTCATGCACAGAAACTCAACCTGAGCCAACGACTGATCCTCGCCCTCACTTCAGATGCATGAGATATTGGTTCAGATCTGCAGGGGGTACCTGCCGTGCCCTCACCTGAATCCGAAGTCTAGCTTGTGTTCTCAGACTGCCGTCCTCACTCTCCTGGACCCCAAGCCCTCAAGTTTGGCAATTTAGGACCAACAATGAAGCACTCTGCCTGCCCTCTAGAAAAAATATATTGCCTAATGAGCAGCCCAGGCAGCTTAAATGAGGATCAACCTACACGGCACTCGAATGTACCCAAATTATATAGTCTAACCTGGGCACGAAGGCACTGTCTGACACAACCTGAGCCCGGACCTCCTGACCAACACCCAGACAGCTGACCGCACTCTGAGCACATCAGTCCCGCCATGGCCTTAGGTCATCATCTCTTCCCTACCTCAGTTTTCAGGCTTCGGGGCCGAGTCCTTATCTCCCATCAATGTCCAGGGTTGAGTGTGATGCAGAAATCAGAACTCCTCCTTACCCATGGCAAGAAACCTTGTGGTTGGCATGTGTCCAACGTTCAGTGTAGGAGAAAACAGCATTCACCCTGAGCCCCCGCCCATTCTTGAGTGCGATGAGAGCATAAACACTCATTGTGACCTCAGCATGGGTCCTGTTCTCTAGTAAGTCTTCTCAGTGGCTGGACCATTAGATGTCATAATGGGCTTGACATGTCCCTAGGCCCCAATTTTTAACCAGATTTCTGGTTGTCCAGTCGCCCCTCCCCAGGGCTCTACTCTGGAATCCCTCATTTGTTGGGACATCTGAGGTTGAAAAACAAAACAAAACAAAACAACAACAACAACAAAACGGACTTCTTCCATCCCCAGAAAAACCCCAAACTCTTTCGACGGGGCCGAACTCCAGAGAGTAAGACTCGACCATTTCCCATTGAGTCACCCAGAAATTTCACGACCATGAGTGACACGATATCCAGAGACAAAAACTTGAGCAAGAGCCTCACACTCGCCCTTTTTTCATATCGCGAAGACTTCTCCTCATGGTCTGTAGATCAGTCCTGTCATACCTATGACCCGAAACATAAGCCGAGTTTGTGTTTTCAGACAACTGTCCAAACAGCTCTGGCCTACACACCCTACAGGCTCAGGGCCATGGAGCCAAACCTGAGGACTGACTTGCCCTCTACAAGAGAATTGTATGTGCCCATTCCAATGGCCAAAGCCCTACTAATAGTATAAACCTCCAAAGTCCCAGAGGCCATCCCAATAGTTGTGGCTTCCTAGGATAAACAGGGGCAATCTGAGCCCATCGGAGCACCTACCTGCACTCAGACCCGTAGACTGATGACCCCAGAGGTTAAAAGGAAAGAACAGGCCCCTAGGCACTATCGGATCCATTGTTTTGGTTTCCAGGCATCTCTCCTCCGAGGCCTGGATTTCAATACCTGCATATGGCTGTTTTTTGACTCACCCATCAGAACAAATCTCATCTACACATGGGAAACATGCACGTTGGAGTTGTTTCAAAGCCTCTGTTTAGGATAATCCTTCAGGGCCCCAGTGCCCCCGCTTCATTCCTAGGTCTCCATAGACACAAAAACATATTAGGACACATCCACAGGAGAGTCCATTTCTACTCAGCCTCCTGGGTTGCTCCCCCACATCCAGTAGATCTAACCTGTCTTGTTGCTTGGAGACCATTGGAATGCGAGGTGGGCTACCCAGCCATCCTTCCTTAGAACCCTGCTCAGAATCGTTGGCCTGGAGCCAACCAACAGGTCTCAATTGTCCTGCAGAAGAATCTTTGCAGCTGGTAGCTTCTCACAACTCCCATCGTGGGAAAACACCCATGGCCTCGTGATCCAACCCCCCCTTCCAGAAGGGGCCATCAGGGACAGAAAGTCCAACATGAGCGATCGTCTGACCTTTGCCCTGACTTCAGATGCACGAGGTCTCGATTGAGGTCTGTAGATTGTGCCTGCCATATCCTCACGCAGAAACCTAGGCCTAGCTTGGGTTCTCAGTCTTCCGTCCTCAGACTACTGGCCCACAAGCCCTCCAGTTTGGCAAACCAGAACTACAATGCTGCACTCTGCCTGCCCCCCAGAAGAAAAACCTTGCCCTCTGGGGCTACCCAGAATCCCCAAATGAGGATCAACTTGCACGCCATTCGGCTGTACCCCAAATATGTAGGCTGACCTGGGCACTATTGCCTTTCTGACCCAGCCTGAGCCTGGACCTCCTGGCCCCACCCAGACAGCTGGCAGCACACTGAGCACATTAGACCTGCCATGGCCTTAGGTCGTCATCTCATCTCAACCTCGGTTTCCAGGCTTCAGAACCTAGACCTGATCTCCAATCACTGCCCTGTTTTGAAAATGATGCAGAAATCAGAACTCCTTCCCCATGGCAAGAAACCTTGTGGTTGGCATGTTGTCCATCCTTCAGTGTAGTTGAAACCAGTGTGGCCCATGAGGCCCCGCCCATGCTAGCGGGCCACATTGGTCACAAACACACATTGTGACCCTCAGCCTGAGCCCAGTCCTCAGGTAAGGCCTCTCAGTGGCTGGATGCAGAGACAGCATATTGGGCTTGCCATGCCCCTAGGCCCCAATTTTTATCCATAGTTCGGGTTGTCCCTTCACTCTGCCCCAGAGCTCTGCTTTGGAATTCCTCTTTTGGTGGGACACCTGAGGTAACAAACCTGAAATGAGTCCTCCCATCGGACAGATTGACGAAAAGCAATTGGGATCACGCCAAATCCACACAGAGGAAGATTCGTCCACGGCCCATGAGGACTCCCGAACATTCCACGGCCATCGTTGATACAAAATCCAGAGACAATAGCCTGAGCAATGGCCTCTGACTCGCTCATTCTTCATATCCTGAAGAGTTCTTCTCATGGTTTGTAGATCGGGCGTGCCATACCTAAGTCCCCAAACCTAAGCTGAGTTTGTGTTTTCAGACTTCTGTCCTCAAAGTCCTGGGCCACACTCACTCCAGCTGGGGCCCCTGGAGCCACACATTAGGACTGTGCCCACGCAATCCATGGGAATTCTGCCCATTCCATTGTCAAAAATCGTACAAATTAGGAGAACCCTCCATAGTCCCTGAGGCCATTCCTATAGTGTAGGTCGCCCGGGACAAAAAAAAAAAAAAAAAAAAAAAAAGTTGTTACCAGCTGAGCATCTACCTCCACTCATACCAGAGATGGATGTCCCCAGAGAAGAAGATATAACCAGACAGGACCTGAGGCATTATCGGATCCATTGCTTTGGTTTACAGGCATGTCTCCTCAAAAGCCTGGATTCCAATACCAGCAGAGGGGATTTCCTGAGGCACCCATCAGAACAAATCTCGTCTCCACAAGGAAACTTGTGCATGGGAGCTATGTCCAAAGCTTAGGAGAATACTTCAGGGTCCCGGTGCCACCGCATCATTCCAAGACCCTCATGGACACAAACACACATTAGGACCCATCCTCAGGAAAGTCCATTTCAACTCAGCCACCCCGGTTTCTCCCGCATATCCATTAGATCTAAACTGTCTTGATGCGAGGAGACAATTGGAATGTGAGGCGGACTTCCCAGGCATCCATCCTCGAACGGTGCTCAGGAGTCGTTCTATAAGGGATGTCCTGGAGCTGTCCAAAAGGTCTCAATTGTCTCGCAGAAGGAATCCTTGAAGGGGGCATCCCACATCTCCCAACGTGGAAAACCTCCATGGCCTCGAGATTCCGCTCCCTTCATGAAGGGGCCGTCATGCACAGAAACTCCAACCTGAGCCAACGTCGGATCCTCGCCCTGACTTCAGATGCATGAGATATTGGTTCAGATCTGCAGGGGGTACCTGCCATGCCCTCACCCTGAATCCGAAGTCTAACTTGTGTTCTCAGACTTCAGTCCTCACTCTCCTGGCGCCCAAGCCCTCAAGTTTGGCAATTCCGGACCAACAATGAAGCACTCTGCCTGCCCTCTAGCAAAAATATATTGCCTAATGAGATGCCCAGGCAGCTTAAATGAAGATCAACCTACCCGGCACGCGAATGTACCCAAATTATATAGTCTAACCTGGGCAAGAATGCACTGTCTGACACAACCTGAGCCCGGACCTCCTGACCAACACCCAGACAGCTGACCGCACACTGAGCACATCAGACCCGCCATGGCCTTAGGTCATCATCTCTTCCCTACCTCAGTTTTCAGGCTTCAGAACCTAGACCTAATCTCCAATCACTGCCCACGGGTGACTGTGATGCAGAAATCAGAACTCTTCCTGACCCATGGCAAGAAACCTTGTGGTTGGCATGTTGTCCAACGTTCAGTGTAGGAGAAACCAGCATTCACCCTGAGGCCCCGCCCATTCTTGAGTGCGACGAGAGCATAAACACGCATTGTGACTTCAGCGTGAGTCCTGTCCTCTAGTAAGTCCTCTCAGTGGCTGGACCATTAGATGTCATAATGGGCTTGATATTTCCGAAGGCCCCAATTTTTAACCAGATTTCTGGTTGTCCAGTCGCCCCTCCCCAGGGCTCTACTCTGGAATCCCTCATTTGGTGGGACATCTGAGGTTGAAAAACAAAATGAAACAAATCAACCACAACAAAAAAACGGACTTCTTCCATCCCCAGAATGACCCCAAACTCTTTGGACGGGACCGAACCCCCAGAGAGTAAGACTCGTCCATTTCACATGAAGTCACCCGGCAATTTCACGACCATGAGTGACACGATACCCAGAGACAAAAAACTTGAGCAAGAGCCTCTCACTCGCCCTTTTTTCATATCGCGAAGTGTTCTCCTCATGGTCTGTAGATCAGTCCTGCCATACCTATGACCCAAAACATAAGCCGAGATTGTGTTTTCAGACAACTGTCCAAACAGCTCTGGCCTACACACCCTACAGGCTCAGGGCCCTGGAGCCAAACCTGAGGACTGTACTTGCCCCCTCCAAGGGAATTGTATGTGCCCATTCCAATGGCCACAACCCCACTAATAGGATAACCTCCAAAGTCCCTGAGGCCATCCCAAGAGTTGTGGCTTCCCAGGACAAACAGGGGCAATCTGAGCCCATCTGAGCACCTACCTGCACTCAGACCCGTAGACTGATGTCCCCAGAGGTAAAAAGGAACGAACAGGCCTCTAGGCACTAATCGGATCCATTGCTTTGGTTTCCAGGCATCTCTCCTCAGAGGCCTGGATTTCAATACCAGCATATGGCTGTTTCTTGACTCACCCATCAAAACAAATCTCATCTACACATGGGAAACATGCACGTTGGAGCTGTGTCAAAGCCTCTGTTTAGGGGAACCCTTCAGGGCCCCAGGGCCACCGCTTCATTCCAAGGTCTCCATAGACACAAAAACATATTAGGACACATCCACAGGAGAGTCCATTTCAACTCAGCCTCCTCGGTTGCCCCCCACATCCAGCAGATCTAAACTGTCTTGTTGCTTGGAGACCATTGGAATGCGAGGTGGGCTACCCAGCCATCCATCCTTAGAACCCTGCTCGGAATCGTGGGCCTGGAGCCAACCAACAGGTCTCAATTGTCCTGCAGAAGAATCTTTGCAGTTTGGAGCTTCTCACAACTCCCATCGTGGGAAAACCCCCATGTCCTCGTGATCCAACCCCCTTCAAAAAAGGGCCATCAGGGCAGAAAGTCCAACCTGAGCGATCGTCTGATCCTTGCCCTGACTTCAGATGCACGAGATCTCTATTGAGGTCTGTAGATTGTGCCTGCCATATCCTCACCCAGAAACCTAGGCCTAGCTTGGGTTCTCAGACTCCGTCCTAGGACTACTGGCCCACAAGCCCTCCAGTTTGGCAATCCAGAACTACAATGCCGCACTCTGCCTGCCCTACAGAAGTAAAACATTGCCCTCAGGTCTACCCCGAAACCCCAAATGAGGATCAACCTGCACGCCATTCGGCTGTACCCCAAACATATAGGTTGACATGGGCACTATTTCCCCTACTGACCCAGCCTGAGCCTGGACCTCTGGTCCCACCCAGACAGCTGGCCGCACACTGAGCACATCGGACCCGCCATGGCCTTAGGTCGTCATCTCGTCCCAACTGCGGTTTTCAGGCACCAGAACCTAGACCTTATCTCCAACCACTGCCCAGGGTTGAAAATGATGCAGAAATCAGAACTCTTTCCCCATGGCAAGAAACCTTGTGCTTGGCATGTTGTCCAACGTTCAGTGTAGTTGAAACAAGCGTGGCCCATGAGGCCCAGCCCATGCTTGCGGGCCACATTGGTCACAAACACACATTGTGACCCTCAGCCTGAGCCCAGTCCTCAGGTAAGGCCTCTCAGGGCCTATATGAAGAGACAGCATATTGGGCTTGCCATGCCCCTAGGCCCCAATTTTTAACCAAAGTTCGGGTTGTCCCTTCACTCTTCCCCAGGGCTCTGCTTTGGAATTCCTCTTTTGGTGGGACACCTGAGGTAACAAACCTGAAAGGAGTCCTCCCGTCCCACAGATTGAAGAAAAACAATTGGGATAGGGCCAAATCCACAGAGAGGAAGATTCGTCCATGGCCCATGAGACCTCCCCAACATTCCACGGCCATCGCCGAAACAAAATCCAGAGACAAAAGCCTGAGCAAGCGCCTAAGACTCGCTCATTCTTCATATCCTGAAGAGTTCTTCTCATGGTTTGTAGTTCGGGCGTGCCATACCTACGTCCCCAAACTTAAGCTGAGTTTGTGTTTTCAGTCTTCTGTCCTCAAAGTCCTGGGCCACACTCCCTCCAGGCTGGGGCCCCTGGAGCCACACATTAGGACTGCCCCCACCCAATCCATGGGAATTCTGCCCATTCCATTGTCAAAAATCGTACAAATTAGGAGAACCCTCCAAAGTCCCTGAGGCCATCCCAATAGTGTAGGTCGCCCGGGACAAAAAAGGGCGGTTGATACCGGCTGAGCATCTACCTCCACTCATCTACCTCCACTCATCTACCTCCACTCATACGAAGGAGATTGAACCAGACAGGACCCGAGGCCATTATCGGATCCATTGCTTTGGTTTACAGGCATGTCTCCTCAAAAGCCTGGATTCCAATACCAGCAGAGGGGATTTCCTGAGGCACCCATCAGAACAAATCTCGTCTCCACAAGGAAACTTGTGCATGGGAGCTATGCCAAAGCTTAGGAGAATACTTCAGGGTCCCGATGCCACCTCCCCATTCCAAGGCCCTCATGGACACAAACACACATTAGGACCCATCTTCTGGAAAGTGCATTTCAACTCAGCCACCCCGGTTGCTCCCGCAGATCCATTAGATCTAAACTGTCTTGTTGCTAGGAGACAATTGGAAGGCGAGGCGGACTTCCGAGGCATCCATCCTTGAACGGTGCTCTGGAGTCATTCCATATGGGATGTCCTGGAGCTGTCCAACAGGTCTCAATTGTCCCGCAGAAGGAATCCTTGAAGGGGGCATCCCACATCTCCCAACGTGGAAAACCTCCATGGCCTCGAGATTCCGCTCCCTTCATGAAGGGGCCGTCATGCACAGAAACTCCAACCTGAGCCAACGTCTGATCCTCGCCCTGACTTCAGATGCATGAGATATTGGTTCAGATCTGCAGGGGGAACCTGCCGTGCCCTCACCCTGAATCCGAAGTCTAGCTTGTGTTCTCAGACTTCCGTCCTCACTCTCCTGGCCCCGAAGCCCTCAAGTTTGGCAATTCCGGACCGACAATGAAGCACTCTGCCTTCCCTCTAGAAAAAATATATTGCCTAATGAGCTGCCCAGGCAGCTTAAATGAAGATAAACCTACACGGCACTCGAATGTACCCAAATTATATAGTCTAACCTGGGCACTAATGCACTGTCTGACACAACCTGAGCCCGGACCTGCTGATCAACACCCAGACACCTGACCGCACCCTGAGCACATCAGACCCGCCATGGCCTTAGGTCATCATCTCTTCCCTACCTCAGTTTTCAGGCTTCAGAACCTAGACCTTATCTCCAATCACTGCTCACGGGTGACTGTGATGCAGAAATCAGAACTCTTCCTGACCCATGGCAAGAAACCTTGTGGTTGGCATGTTGTCCAACGTTCAGTGTAGGAGAAACAAGCATTCAACCTGAGGCCCCGCCCATTCTTGAGTGCGACGAGAGCATAAACACGCATTGTGACCTCAGCGTGAGTCCTGTCCTCTAGTAAGTCCTCTCAGTGGGTGGACCTTTAGATGTCATAATGGGCTTGACATGTCCCTAGTCCCCAATTTTTAACCAGATTTCTTGTTGTCCAGTCGCCCCACCACAGGGCTCTACTCTGGAATCCCTCATTTGGTGGGACATCTAAGGTTGAAAAACAAAATGAAACAAATCGACAACAACAACAAAAAAACGGACTTCTTCCATCCCCAGAATGACCGCAAACTCTTTGGACGGGACCGAACCCCCAGAGAGTAAGACTCGTCCATTTCCCATGAAGTCACCCGGCAATTTCACGACCATGAGTGACACGATATCCAGAGACATAAACTTGAGCAAGAGCCACACACTCGCCCTTTTTTCATATCCTGAAGTGTTCTCCTCATGGTCTGTAGATCAGTCCTGCCATACCTGGACCAAAAACATAAGCCGAGTTTGTGTTTTCAGACAACTGTCCAAACAGCTCTGGCCTACACACAATACAGGCTCAGGGCCCTGGAGCCAAACCTGAGGACTGTACTTGCCCTCTCCAAGGGAATTGTATGTGCCCATTCCAATGGCCACAACCCTACTAATAGGATAAACTCTAAAGTCCCTAAGGCCATCCCAAAAGTTGTGGCTTCCCAGGACAAACAGGGGCAATCTGAGCCCATCTGAGCACCTACCTGCACTCAGACCCGTAGACTGATGTCCCCAGAGGTAAAAAGGAACGAACAGGCCCCTAGGCACTAATCGGATCCATTGCTTTGGTTTCCAGGCATCTCTCCTCAGAGGCCTGGATCTCAATACCAGCATATGGCTGTTTCTTGACTCACCCATCAGAACAAAACTTATCTACACATGGGAAACATGCACGTTGGAGCTGTGTCAAAGCCTCTGTTTAGGAGAACCCTTCAGGGCCCCAGGGCCACCCCTTCTTTCCAAGGTCTCCATAGACACAAAAACATATTAGGACACATCCACAGGAGAGTCCATTTCAACTCAGCCTCCTCGGTTGCCCCCCACATCCAGCAGATCTCACCTGTCTTGTTGCTTGGAGACCATTGGAATGCGAGGTGGGCTACCCAGCCATCCATCCTTAGAACCCTGCTCGGAATCGTTGGCCTGGAGCCAACCAACAGGTCTCAATTGTCCTGCAGAAGAATCTTTGCAGTTTGGAGCTTCTCACAACTCCCATCGTGGGAAAACCCACATGTCCTCGTGATCCAACCCCCTTCAAGAAAGGGCCATCAGGGCAGAAAGTCCAACCTGAGCGATCGTCTGATCCTTGCCCTGACTTCAGATGCACGAGATCTCTATTGAGGTCTGTAGATTGTGCCTGCCATATCCTCACCCAGAAACCTAGGCCTAGCTTGGGTTCTCAGACTCCGTCCGCAGACTACTGGCCCACAAGCCCTCCAGTTTGGCAATCCAGAACTACAATGCCGCACTCTGCCTGCCCTACAGAAGTAAAACATTGCCCTCATGGCTACCCCGAAACCCCAAATGAGGATCCACCTGCACGCCATTCGGCTGTACCCCAAACATATAGGCTGACATGGGCACTATTTCCCCTTCTGACCCAGCCTGAGCCTGGACCTCCTGGTCCCACCCAGACAGGTGGCCGCACACTGAGCACATCGGTCCCGCCATGGCCTTAGGTCGTCATCTCTTCCCAACTGCGGTTTTCTGGCTCCAGAACCTAGACCTTATCTCCAACCACTGCCCAGGGTTGAAAATGATGCAGAAATCAGAACTCTTTCCCCATGGCAAGAAACCTTATGGTTGGCATGTTGTCCAACGTTCAGTGTAGTTGAAACAAGCGTGGTCCATGAGGCCCAGCCCATGCTTGCGGGCCACATTGGTCACAAACACACATTGTGACCCTCAGCCTGAGCCCAGTCTCAGGTAAGGCCTCTCAGGGCCTATATGAAGAGACAGCATATTGGGCTTTCCATGCCCCTAGGCCCCAAATTTTAACCATAGTTCGGGGTGTCCCTTCACTCTTCCCCAGGGCTCTGCTTTGGAATTCCTCTTTGGTGGGACACCTGAGGTAACAAACCTGAAAGGAGTCCTCACATCCCACAGATTGAGAAAAAACAATTGGGATAGGGCCAAATCCACAGAGAGGAAGATTCGTACATGGCCTATGATATCTCCCCAACATACCACGGCCATCGCTGAAACAAAATCCAGAGACAAAAGCCAAAGCAAGCGCCTCAGACTCGCACTTTCTTCATATCCTGAAGAGTTCTTCTCATGGTTTGTAGATCGGGCGTGCCATACCTACGTCCCCAAATTTAAGCTGAGTTTGTGTTTTCAGTCTTCTGTCCTCAAAGTCCTGGGCCATACTCCCTCCAGGCTGGGGCACCTGGAGCCACACATAAGGACTGCCCCCACGCAATACATGGGAACTCTGCCCATTCAATTGTCAAAAATCGTACAAATTAGGAGAACCCTCCAAAGTCCCTGAGGCCATCCCAAGAGTGTAGGTCGCCCGGGACAAAAAAGGGCGGTTGATACCGGCTGAGCATCTACCTCCACTCATCTACCTCCACTCATACCAAGAAGATTGAACCAGACAGGACCCGAGGCCATTATCGGATCCATTGCTTTGGTTTACAGGCATGTCTCCTCAAAAGCCTGGATTCCAATACCAGCAGAGGGGATTTCCTGAGGCACCCTTCAGAACAAATCTCGTCTCCACAAGGAAACTTGTGCATGGGAGCTATGCCAAAGCTTAGGAGAAAACTTCACGGTCCGGGTACCACCTCCCCATTCCAAGGCCCTCATGGACACAAACACACGTTAGGAACCATCCTCTGGAAAGTGCATTTCAACTCAGCCACCCCGGGTGCTCCCGCAGATCCATTAGGTCTAAACTGTCTTGTTGCTAGGAGACAATTGGAAGGCGAGGCGGACTTCCCAGGCATCCATCCTTGAACGGTGCTCTGGAGTCATTCCATATGGGATGTCCTGGAGCTGTCCAACAGGTCTCAATTGTCCCGCAGAAGGAATCCTTGAAGGGGGCATCCCACATCTCCCAACGTGGAAAACCTCCATGGCCTCGAGATTCCTCTCCCTTCATGAAGGGGCCGTCATGCACAGAAACTCCAACCTGAGCCAACGTCGGATCCTCGCCCTGACTTCAGATGCATGAGATATTGGTTCAGATCTGCAGGGGGTACCTGCCGTGCCCTCACCCTGAATCCGAAGTCTAGCTTGTGTTCTCAGACTTCCGTCCACACTCTCCTGGCCCCGAAGCCCTCAAGTTTGGCAATTCCGGACCGACAATGAAGCACTCTGCCTGCCCTCTAGAAAAAATATATTCCCTAATGAGCAGCCCAGGCAGCTTAAATGAGGAAAAACCTAAACGGCACTGGAAGGTACCCAAATTATATAGTCTAACCAGGGCACTAATGCACTGTCTGACACAACCTGAGCCCGGACCTGCTGACCAATACCCAGACAGCTGACCCCACGCTGAGCACATCAGACCCGCCATGGCCTTAGGTCATCATCTCTTCCCTACCTCAGTTTTCAGGCTTCAGAACCTAGACCTTATCTACAATCACTGCCCACGGGTGACTGTGATGCAGAAATCAGAACTCTTCCTGACCCATGGCAAGAAACCTTGTGGTTGGCATGTTGTCCAACGTTCAGTGTAGGAGAATCCAGCATTCACCCTGAGGCCCCGCCCATTTTGAGTGCGACGAGAGCATAAACACGCATTGTGACCTCAGCGTGTGTCCTGTCCTCTAGTAAGTCCTCTCAGTGGCTGGACCATTAGATGTCATAATGGGCTTGACATGTCCCTAGTCCCCAATTTTTAACCAGATTTCTGGTTGTCCTGTCGCCCCACCCCAGGGCTCTACTCTGGAATCCCTCATTTGGTGGGACATCTGAGGTTGAAAAAAAAAATGAAACAAATCGACAACAACAACAAAAAAACGGACTTCTTCCATCCCCAGAATGACCCCAAACTCTTTGGACGGGACCGAACCCCCAGAGAGTAAGACTCGTCCATTTCCCATGAAGTCACCCGGCAATTTCACGACCATGAGTGACACGATATCCAGAGACATAAACTTGAGCAAGAGCCTCACACTCGCCCTTTTTCATATCCCGAAGTGTTCTCCTCATGGTCTGTAGATCAGTCCTGCCATACCTGGACCAAAAACATAAGCCGAGTTTGTGTTTTCAGACAACTGTCCAAACAGCTCTGGCCTACACACCCTACAGGCTCAGGGCCCTGGAGCCAAACCTGAGGACTGTACTTGCCCTCTCCAAGGGAATTTTATGTGCCCATTCCAATGGCCACAACCCTACTAATAGGATAACCTCTAAAGTCCCTAAGGCCATCCCAATAGTTCTGGCTTCCCAGGACAAACAGGGGAAATCTGAGCCCATCTGAGCACCTACCTGCACTCAGACCCGTAGACTGATGTCCCCAGAGGTAAAAAGGAACAAACAGGCCCCTAGGCACTAATCGGATCCATTGCTTTGGTTTGCAGGCATCTCTCCTCAGAAGCCTGGATCTCAATACCAGCATATGGCTGTTTCTTGACTCATCCATCAGAACAAAACTCATCTACACATGGGAAACATGCACGTTGGAGCTGTGTCAAAGCCTCTGTTTCGGAGAACCCTTCAGGGCCCCAGGGCCACCGCTTCATTCCAAGGTCTCCATAGACACAAAAACATATTAGGACACATTCACAGGAGAGTCCATTTCAACTCAGCCTCCTCGGATGCCACCCACATCCAGCAGATCTAACCTGTCTTGTTGCTTGGAGACAATTGGAATGCGAGGTGGGCTACCCAGCCATCCATCCTTAGAACCCTGCTCGGAATCGTTGGCCTGCAGCCAAACAACAGGTCTCAATCGTCCTGCAGAAGAATCTTTGCAGTTTGGAGCTTCTCACAACTCCCATCGTGGGAAAACCTCCATGTCCTCATGATCCAAACCCCTTCAAGAAAGGGCCATCAGGGCAGAAAGTCCAACCTGAGCGATCGTCTGATCCTTGCCCTGACTTCAGATGCACGAGATCTCTATTGAGGTCTGTAGATTGTGCCTTCCATATCCTCACCCAGAAACCTAGGCCTAGCTTGGGTTCTCAGACTCCGTCCTCAGACTACTCTCCCACAAGCCCTCCAGTTGGGCAATCCAGAACTACAATGCCGCACTCTCCCTGCCCTTCAGAAGTAAATCATTGCCCTCAGGGCTACGCCGATACCCCAAATGAGGATCCACCTGCACGCCATTCGGCTGTACCCCAAACATATAGGCTGACCTGGGCACTATTTCCTCTTCTGACACATCCTGAGCCTGGACCTCCTGGTCCCACCCAGACAGCTGGCCGCACACTGAGCACATCGGTCCCGCCATGGCCTTAGGTCGTCATCTCTTCCCAACTGCGGTTTTCTGGCTCCAGAACCTAGACCTTATCTCCAACCACTGCCCAGGATTGAAAATGATGCAGAAATCAGAACTCTTTCCCCATGGAAGAAACCTTATGGTTGGCATTTGTCCAACGTTCAGTGTAGTTGAAACAAGCGTGGCCCATGAGGCCCAGCCCATGCTTGCGGGCCACATTGGTCACAAACACACATTGTGACCCTCAGCCTGAGCCCAGTCCTCAGGTAATGCCTCTCAGGGCCTATATGAAGAGACAGCATATCGGGCTTGCCATGCCCCTAGGCCCCAATTTTTAACCATAGTTCGGGGTGTCCCTTCACTCTTCCCAAGGGCTCTGCTTTGGAATTCCTCTTTTGGTGGGACACCTGAGCTAACAAACCTGAAAGGAGTCCTCCCATCCCACAGATTGACGAAAAACAATTGGGATCGGGCCAAATCCACAGAGAGGGAGATTCGTCCATGGCCCATGAGACTTCCCCAACATTCCACGGCCATCGCTGAAACAAAATCCAGAGACAAAAGCCTGAGCAAGCGTCTCAGACTCGCTCATTCTTCATATCCTGAAGAGTTCTTCTCATGGTTTGTAGATCGGGCGTGCCATACCTACGTCCCCATACATAAGCTGGGTTTGTGTTTTCAGTCTTCTGTCCTCAAAGTCCTGGGCCACACTCCCTCCATGCTGGTGCCCCTGGAGCCACACATTAGGACTGCCCCCACCCAATCCATGGGAATTCTGCCCATTCCATTGTCAAAAATCGTACAAATTAGGAGAAACCTCCAAAGTCCCTGAGGCCATCCCAATAGTGTAGGTCGCCCGGGACAAAAAAGGGCGGTTGATACCGGCTGAGCATCTACCTCAACTCATCTACCTCCACTCATACCAAGAAGATTGAACCAGACAGGACCCGAGGCCATTATTGGATCCATTGCTTTGGTTTACAGGCATGTCTTCTCAAAAGCCTGGATTCCAATACCAGCAGAGGGGATTTCCTGAGGCACCCATCAGAACAAATCTCGTCTCCACAAGGAAACTTGTGCATGGGAGCTATGCCAAAGCTTAGGAGAACACTTCGTGGTCCCGGTGCCACTTCCCCATTCGAAGGCGCTCATGGACACAAACACACGTTAGGACCCATCCTCTGGAAAGTGCATTTCAACTCAGCCACCCCGGTTGCTCCCGCAGATCCATTAGATCTAAACTGTCTTGTTGCTAGGAGACAATTGGAAGGCGAGGCGGACTTCCCAGGCATCCATCCTCGAACGGTGCGCTGGAGTCATTCCATATGGGATGTCCTGGAGCTGTCCAACAGGTCTCAAATGTCCCGCAGAAGGAATCCTTTAAGGGGGCATCCCACTTCACCCAACGTGGAAAACTTCCATGGCCTCGAGATTCCGCTCCCTTCATGAAGGGGCCGTCATGCACAGAAACTCCAACCTGAGCCAACGTCGGATCCTCGCCCTGACTTCAGATGCATGAGATATTGGTTCAGATCTGCAGGGGGTACCTGCCGTGCCCTCACCCTGAATCCGAAGTCTAGCTTGTGTTCTCAGACTTCCGTCCTCACTCTCCTGGCCCCGAAGCCCTCAAGTTTGGCAATTCCGGACCGACAATGAAGCACTCTGCCTGCCCTCTAGAAAAAATATATTGCCTAATGAGCAGCCCAGGCAGCTTAAATGAGGATAAACCTACACGGCACTCGAATGTATCCAAATTATATAGACTAACCTGGACACTAATGCACTGTCTGACACAACCTGAGCCCGGACCTGCTGACCAACACCCAGACAGCTGACTGCACGCTGAGCACATCAGACCCGCCATGGCCTTAGGTCATCATCTCTTCCCTACCTCAGTTTTCAGGCTTCAGAACCTAGACCTTATCTCCAATCACTGCCCACGGGTGACTGTGATGCAGAAATCAGAACTCTTCCTGACCCATGGCATGAAACCTTGTGGTTGGCATGTTGTCCAATGTTCAGTGTAGGAGAAACCAGCATTCACCCTGAGGCCCCGCCCATTCTTGAGTGCGACGAGAGCATAAACACGCATTGTGACCTCAGCGTGAGTCCTGTCCTCTAGTAAGTCCTCTCAGTGGATGGACCATTAGATGTCATAATGGGCTTGACATGTCCCTAGTCCCCAATTTTTAACCAGATTTCTGGTTGTCCAGTCGCCCCACCACAGGGCACTCCTCTGGAATCCCTCATTTGGTGGGACATCTGAGGTTGAAAAACAAAATGATACAAATCAACCACAACAAAAGAACGGACTTCTTCCATCCCCAGAATGACCCCAAACTCTTTGGATGGGTCCGAACCCCCAGAGAGTAAGACTCGTCCATTTCCCATGAAGTCACCCGGCAATTTCACGACCATGAGTGACACGATATCCAGAGACAAAAACTTGAGCAAGAGCCTCACACTCGCCCTTTTTTCATATCCCGAAGTGTTCTCCTCATGGTCTGTAGATCAGTCCAGCCATACCTATTACCCAAAACATAAGCCGAGTTTGTGTTTTCAGACAACTGTCCAAACAGCTCTGGCCTACACGCCCTACAGGCTCAGGGTCCTGGAGCCAAACCTGAGAACTGTACTTGCCCTCTCCAAGGGAATTGTATGTGCCCATTCCAATGGCCACAACCCTACTAGTAGGATAACCTCCAAAGTCCCTGAGGCCATCCCAATAGTTGTGGCTTCCCAGGACAAACAGGGGCAATCTGAGCCCAACTGAGCACCTACCTGCACTCAGACCCGTAGACTGATGTCCCCAGAGGTAAAAAGGAACGAACAGGCCCCTAGGCACTAATCGGAACCATTGCTTTGGTTTCCAGGCATCTCTCCTCAGAGGCCTGGATTTCAATACCAGCATATGGCTGTTTCTTGACTCACCCATCAGAACAAATCTCATCTACACATGGGAAACATGCACGTTGGAGCTGTGTCACAGCCTCTGTTTAGGAGAACCCTTCAGGGCCCCAGGGCCACCGCTTCATTCCAAGGTCTCCATAGACACAAAAACATATTAGGACACATCCACAGGAGGGTCCATTTCAACTCAGCCTCCTCGGTTGCCCCCCACATCCAGCAGATGTAACCTGTCTTGTTGCTTGGAGACAATTGGAATGCGAGGTGGGCTACCCAGCCATCCATCCTTAGAACCCTGCTCGGAATCGTTGGCCTGGAGCCAACCAACAGGTCTCAATTGTCCTGCAGAAGAATCTTTGCAGTTTGGAGCTTCTCACAACTCCCATCGTGGGAAAACCCCCATGTCCTCGTGATCCAACCCCCTTCAAGAAAGGGCCATCAGGGCAGAAAGTCCAACCTGAGCGATCGTCTGATCCTTGCCCTGACTTCAGATGCACGAGATCTCGATTGAGGTCTGTAGATTGTGCCTGCCATATCCTCACCCAGAAACCTAGGCCTAGCTTGGGTTCTCAGACTCCGTCCTCAGACTACTGGCCCACAAGCCCTCCAGTTGGGCAATCCAGAACTACAATGCCGCACTCTGCCTGCCCTACAGAAGTAAATCATTGCCCTCAGGGCTACCCCGATACCCCAAATGAGGATCCACCTGCACGCCATTCGGCTGTACCCCAAACATATAGGCTGACCTGGGCACTATTTCCTCTTCTGACCCAGCCTGAGCCTGGACCTCCTGGTCCCACCCAGACAGCTGGCCGCACACTGAGCACATCGGTCCCGCCATGGCCTTAGGTCGTCATCTCTTCCCAACTGCGGTTTTCTGGCTCCAGAACCTAGACCTTATCTCCAACCACTGCCCAGGATTGAAAATGATGCAGAAATCAGAACTCTTTCCCCATGGAAGAAACCTTATGGTTGGCATTTGTCCAACGTTCAGTGTAGTTGAAACAAGCGTGGCCCATGAGGCCCAGCCCATGCTTGTGGGCCACATTGGTCACAAACACACATTGTGACCCTCAGCCTGAGCCCAGTCCTAATGTAAGGCCTCTCAGGGCCTATATGAAGAGACAGCATATCGGGCTTGCCATGCCCCTAGGCCCCAATTTTTAACCATAGTTCGGGGTGTCCCTTCACTCTTCCCAAGGGCTCTGCTTTGGAATTCCTCTTTTGGTGGGACACCTGAGCTAACAAACCTGAAAGGAGTCCTCCCATCCCACAGATTGACGAAAAACAATTGGGATCGGGCCAAATCCACAGAGAGGGAGATTCGTCCATGGCCCATGAGACTTCCCCAACATTCCACGGCCATCGCTGAAACAAAATCCAGGGACAAAAGCCTGAGCAAGCGTCTCAGACTCGCTCATTCTTCATACCCTGAAGAGTTCTTCTCATGGTTTGTAGATCGGGCGTGCCATACCTACGTCCCCACACATAAGCTGGGTTTGTGTTTTCAGTCTTCTGTCCTCAAAGTCCTGGGCCACACTCCCTCCATGCTGGTGCCCCTGGAGCCACACATTAGGACTGCCCCCACCCAATCCATGGGAATTCTGCCCATTCCATTGTCAAAAATCGTACAAATTAGGAGAACCCTCCAAAGTCCCTGAGGCCATCCCAATAGTGTAGGTCGCCCGGGACAAAAAAGGGCGGTTGATACCGGCTGAGCATCTACCTCAACTCATCTACCTCCACTCATACCAAGAAGATTGAACCAGACAGGACCCGAGGCCATTATTGGATCCATTGCTTTGGTTTACAGGCATGTCTTCTCAAAAGCCTGGATTCCAATACCAGCAGAGGGGATTTCCTGAGGCACCCATCAGAACAAATCTCGTCTCCACAAGGAAACTTGTGCATGGGAGCTATGCCAAAGCTTAGGAGTACACTTCGTGGTCCCGGTGCCACTTCCCCATTCGAAGGCGCTCATGGACACAAACACACGTTAGGACCCATCCTCTGGAAAGTGCATTTCAACTCAGCCACCCCGGTTGCTCCCGCAGATCCATTAGATCTAAACTGTCTTGTTGCTAGGAGACAATTGGAAGGCGAGGCGGACTTCCCAGGCATCCATCCTCGAACGGTGCGCTGGAGTCATTCCATATGGGATGTCCTGGAGCTGTCCAACAGGTCTCAAATGTCCCGCAGAAGGAATCCTTGAAGTGGGCATCCCACATCTCCCAACGTGGAAAACCTCCATGGCCTCGAGATTCCGCTCCCTTCATGAAGGGGCCGTCATGCACAGAAACTCCAACCTGAGCCAACGTCGTATCCTCGCCCTGACTTCAGATGCATGAGATATTGGTTCAGATCTGCAGGGGGTACCTGCCGTGCCCTCACCCTGAATCCGAAGTCTAGCTTGTGTTCTCAGACTTCCGTCCTCACTCTCCTGGCCCCGAAGCCCTCAAGTTTGGCAATTCCGGACCGACAATGAAGCACTCTGCCTGCCCTCTAGAAAAAATATATTGCCTAATGAGCAGCCCAGGCAGCTTAAATGAGGATAAACCTACACGGCACTCGAATGTATCCAAATTATATAGACTAACCTGGACACTAATGCACTGTCTGACACAACCTGAGCCCGGACCTGCTGACCAACACCCAGACAGCTGACTGCACGCTGAGCACATCAGACCCGCCATGGCCTTAGGTCATCATCTCTTCCCTACCTCAGTTTTCAGGCTTCAGAACCTAGACCTTATCTCCAATCACTGCCCACGGGTGACTGTGATGCAGAAATCAGAACTCTTCCTGACCCATGGCAAGAAACCTTGTGGTTGGCATGTTGTCCAATGTTCAGTGTAGGAGAAACCAGCATTCACCCTGAGGCCCCGCCCATTCTTGAGTGCGACGAGAGCATAAACAAGCATTGTGACCTCAGCGTGAGTCCTGTCCTCTAGTAAGTCCTCTCAGTGGATGGACCATTAGATGTCATAATGGGCTTGACATGTCCCTAGTCCCCAATTTTTAACCAGATTTCTGGTTGTCCAGTCGCCCCACCACAGGGCTCTCCTCTGGAATCCCTCATTTGGTGGGACATCTGAGGTTGAAAAACAAAATGATACAAATCAACCACAACAAAAGAACGGACTTCTTCCATCCCCAGAATGACCCCAAACTCTTTGGATGGGTCCGAACCCCCAGAGAGTAAGACTCGTCCATTTCCCATGAAGTCACCCGGCAATTTCACGATCATAAGTGACACGATATCCAGAGACAAAAACTTGAGCAAGAGCCTCACACTCGCCCTTTCTTCATATCCCGAAGTGTTCTCCTCATGGTCTGTAGATCAGTCTAGCCATACCTATTACCCAAAACATAAGCCGAGTTTGTGTTTTCAGACAACTGTCCAAACAGCTCTGGCCTACACGCCCTACAGGCTCAGGGTCCTGGAGCCAAACCTGAGAACTGTACTTGCCCTCTCCAAGGGAATTGTATGTGCCCATTCCAATGGCCACAACCCTACTAGTAGGATAACCTCCAAAGTCCCTGAGGCCATCCCAAGATTTGTGGCTTCTCAGGACAAACAGGGGCAATCTGAGCCCAACTGAGCACCTACCTGCACTCAGACCCGTAGACTGATGTCCCCAGAGGTAAAAAGGAACGAACAGGCCCCTAGGCACTAATCGGATCCATTGCTTTGGTTTCCAGGCATCTCTCCTCAGAGGCCTGGATTTCAATACCAGCATATGGCTGTTTCTTGACTCACCCATCAGAACAAATCTCATCTACACATGGGAAACATGCACGTTGGAGCTGTGTCAAAGCCTCTGTTTAGGAGAACCCTTCAGGGCCCCAGGGCCACCGCTTCATTCCAAGGTCTCCATAGACACAAAAACATATTAGGACACATCCAAAGGAGAGTCCATTTCAACTCAGCCTCCTCGGTTGCCCCCCACATCCAGCAGATCTAACCTGTCTTGTTGCTTGGAGACTATTGGAATGCGAGGTGGGCTACCCAGCCATCCATCCTTAGAACCCTGCTCGGAATCGTTGGCCTGGAGCCAACCAACAGGTCTCAATTGTCCTGCAGAAGAATCTTTGCAGTTTGGAGCTTCTCACAACTCCCATGGTGCGAAAACCCCCATGTCCTCGTGATCCAACCCCCTTCAAGAACGGGCCATCAGGGCAGAAAGTCCAACCTGAGCGATCGTCTGATCCTTGCCCTGACTTCAGATGCACGAGATCTCTATTGAGGTCTGCAGATTGTGCCTGCCATATCCTCACCCAGAAACCTAGGCCTAGCTTGGGTTCTCAGACTCCGTCCTCAGACTACTGACCCACAAGCCCTCCAGTTGGGCAATCCAGAACTACAATGCCACACTCTGCCTGCCCTACAGAAGTAAAACATTGCCCTCAGGGCTACCCCGAAACCCCAAATGAGGATCAACCTGCACGCCATTCGGCTGTACCCCAAACAAATAGGCTGACCTGGGCACTATTTCCCCTTCTGACCTAGCCTGAGCCTGGACCTCCTGGTCCCACCCAGACAGCTGGCCGCACACTGAGCACATCGGTCCCGCATGGCCTTAGGTCGTCATCTCTTCCCAACTGCGGTTTTCTGGCTCCAGAACCTAGACCTTATCTCCAACCACTGCCCAGGGTTGAAAATGATGCAGAAATCAGAACTCTTTCCCCATGGCAAGAAACCTTGTGGTTGGCATGTTGTCCAACGTTCAGTGTAGTTGAAACAAGCATGGCCCATGAGGCCCAGCCCATGCTTGCGGGCCACATTGGTCACAAACACACATTGTGACCCTCAGCCTGAGCCCAGGCCTCAGGTAAGGCCTCTCAGGGCCTACATGAAGAGACAGCATATTGGGCTTGCCATGCCCCTAGGCCCCAATTTTTAACCATAGTTCGGGGTGTCCCTTCACTCTTCCCCAGGGCTCTGCTTTGGAATTCCTCTTTTGGTGGGACACCTGGGGTAACAAACCTGAAAGGAGTCCTCCCATCCCACAGATTGACGAAAAACAATTGGGATCGGGCCAAATCCACAGAGAGGAAGATTCGTCCATGGCCCATGAGACCTCTCCAACATTCCACGGCCATCGCTGAAACAAAATCCAGAGACAAAAGCCTGAGCAAACGTCTCAGACTCGCTCATTCTTCATATCCTGAAGAATTCTTCTCATGGTTTGTAGATCGGGCGTGCCATACCTACGTCCCCAAACTTAAGCTGAGTTTGTGTTTTCAGTCTTCTGTCCTCAAAGTACTGGGCCACACTCCCTCCAGGCTGGGGCCCCTGGAGCCACACATTAGGACTGCCCCCACCCAATCCATGGGAATTCTACCCATTCCATTGTCAAAAATCGTATAAATTAGGAGAACCCTCCAGAGTCCCTGAGGCCATCCCAATAGTGTAGGTCGACCGGGAAAAAAAAGGGCGGTTGATACCGGCTGAGCATCTACCTCCACTCATCTACCTCCACTCATACTAAGAAGATTGAACCAGACAGGACCCGAGGCCATTATCGGATCCATTGCTTTGGTTTACAGGCATGTCTCCTCAAAAGCCTGATTCCAATACCAGCAGAGGGGATTTCCTGAGGCACCCATCAGAACAAATCTCGTCTCCACAAGGAAACTTGTGCATGGGAGCTATGCCAAAGCTTAGGAGAATACTTCAGGGTCCCGATTCCACCTCCCCATTCCAAGGCCCTCATGGACACAAACACACGTTAGGACCCATCCTCTGGAAAGTGCATTTCAACTCAGCCACCCCGGTTGCTCCCGCAGATCCATTAGATCTAAACTGTCTTGTTGCTAGGAGACAATTGGAAGGTGAGGCAGACTTCCCAGGCATCCATCCTCGAACCGTGCTCTGGAGTCATTCCATATGGGATGTCCTGGAGCTGTCCAACAGGTCTCAATTGTCCTGCAGAAGGAATCCTTGAAGGGGGCATCCCACATCTCCCAACGTGGAAAACCTCCGTGGCCTCGAGATTCCGCTCCCTTCATGAAGGGGCCGTCATGCACAGAAACTCCAACCTGAGCCAACGTCGGATCCTCGCCCTGACTTCAGATGCATGAGATATTGGTACAGATCTGCAGGGGGTACCTGCCGTGCCCTCACCCTGAATCCGAAGTCTAGCTTGTGTTCTCAGACTTCCGTCCTCACTCTCCTGGCCCCGAAGCCCTCAAGTTTGGCAATTCCAGACCGACAATGAAGCACTCTGCCTGCCCTCTAGAAAATATATGTTGCCTAATGAGCAGCCCAGGAGGCTTAAATGAGGATAAACCTACACGGCACTCGAATGTACCCAACTTATATAGTCTAACCTGGGCACTAATGCACTGTCTGACACAACCTGAGCCTGGACCTGCTGACCAACACCCAGACAGCTGACCGCACGCTGAGCACATCAGACCCGCCATGGCCTTAGGTCATCATCTCTTCCCTTCCTCAGTTTTCAGGCTTCAGAACCTAGACCTTATCTCCAATCACTGCCCACGGCTGACTGTGATGCAGAAATCAGAACTCTTCCTGACCCATGGCAAGAAACCTTGTGGTTGGCATGTTGTCCAACGTTCAGTGTAGGAGAATCCAGCATTCACCCTGAGGCCCTGCCATTTTTGCGTGCGACGAGAGCCTAAACACGCATTGTGACCTCAGCGTGAGTCCTGTCCTCTAGTAAGGCCTCTCAGTGGCTGGACCATTAGATGTCATAATGGGCTTGACATGTCCCTAGTCCCCAATTTTTAACCAGATTTCTGGTTGTCCAGTCGCCCACCCCAGGGCTCTACTCTGGAATCCCTCATTTGGTGGGACATCTGAAGTTGAAAAACAAAATGAAACAAATCGACAACAACAAAAAAACGGACTTCTTCCATCCCCAGAATGACCCCAAACTCTTTGGACGGGACCAAACCCCCAGAGATTAAGACTCGTCCATTTCCCATGAAGTCACCCGGCAATTTCACGACCATGAGTGACACGATATCCAGAGACAAACACTTGAGCAAGAGCCTCACACTCGCCCTTTTTTCATATCCCGAAGTGTTCTCCTCATGGTCTGTAGATCAGTCCTGCCATACCTATGAACCAAAACATAAGCCGAGTTTGTGTTTTCAGACAACTGTCCAAACAGCTCTGGCCTACACACCCTACAGGCTCAGGGCCCTGGAGCCAAACCTGAGGACTGTACTTGCCCTCTCCAAGGAATTGTATGTGCCCATTCCAATGGCCACAACCCTACTAAGGATAACCTCCAAAGTCCCTGAGGCCATCCCAATAGTTGTGGCTTCCCAGGACAAACAGGGGCAATCTGAGCCCATCTGAGCACCTACCTGCACTCAGACCCGTAGACTGATGTCCCCAGAGGTAAAAAGGAACGAACAGGCCCCTAGGCACTAATCGGATCCATTGCTTTGGTTTCCAGGCATCTCTCCTCAGAGGCCTGGATTTCAATACCAGTATATGGCTGTTTCTTGACTCACCCATCAGAACAAATCTCATCTACACATGGGAAACATGCACGTTGGAGTTGTGTCAAAGCCTCTGTTTGGGAGAACCCTTCAGGGCCCCAGGGCCACTGCTTCATTCCAAGGTCTCCATAGACACAAAAACATATTAGGACACATCGACAGGAGAGTCCATTTCAACTCAGCCTCCTCGGATGCCCCCCACATCCAGCAGATCTAACCTGTCTTGTTGCTTGGAGACCATTGGAATGCGAGGTGGGCTACCCAGCCATCCATCCTTAGAACTCTGCTCGGAATCGTTGGCCTGGAGCCAACCAACAGGTCTCAATTGTCCTGCAGAAGAATCTTTGCAGTTTGGAGCTTCTCACAACTCCCATCGTGGGAAAACGCCCATGTCCTCGTAATCCAACCCCCTTCAAAAAAGGGCCATCAGGGCAGAAAGTCCAACCTGAGGGATCGTCTGATCCTTGCCCTGACTTCAGATGCACGAGATCTCTATTGAGGTCTGTAGATTGTGCCTGCCATATCCTCACCCAGAAACCTAGGCCTAGGTTGGGTTCTCAGACTCCGTCCTCAGACTACTGGCCCACAAGCCCTCCAGTTGGGCAATCCAGAACTACAATGCCGCACTCTGCCTGCCCTACAGAAGTCAAACATTGCCCTCAGGGCTACCCCGAAACCCCAAATGAGGATCAACCTGCACGCCATTCGGCTGTACCCCAAACATATAGGCTGAACTGGGCACTATTTCCCCTTCTGACCCAGCCTGAGCCTGGACCTCCTGGTCCCACCCAGACAGCTGTCCGCACACTGAGCACATCGGACCCGCCATGGCCTTAGGTCGTCATCTCTTCCCAACTGCGGTTTTCAGGCTCCAGAACCTAGACCTTATCTCCAACCACTGCCCAGGGTTGAAAATGATGCAGAAATCAGAACTCTTTCCCCATGGCAAGAAACCTTGTGGTTGGCATGTTGTCTAACGTTCAGTGTAGTTGAATCAAGCATGGCCCATGAGGCCCAGCCCATGCTTGCGGGCCACATTGGTCACAAACACACATTGTGACCCTCAGCCTGAGCCCAGTCCTCAGGTAAGGCGTCTCAGGGCCTATATGAAGAGACAGCATATTGGGCTTGCCATGCCCCTAGGCCCCAATTTTTAACCATAGTTCGGGTTGTCCCTTCACTCTTCCCCAGGGCTCTGCTTTGGAATTCCTCTTTTGTTGGGACACCTGAGGTAACAAACCTGAAAGGAGTCCTCCCATCCCACAGATTGACGAAAAACATTTGGGATCGGGCCAAATCCACAGAGAGGAAGATTCGTCCATGTCCCATGAGACCTCCCCAACATTCCACGGCCATCGCTGAAACAAAATCCAGAGACAAAAGCCTGAGCAAGCGTCTCAGACTCGCTCATTCTTCATATCCTGAAGAATTCTTCTCATGGTTTGTAGATCGGGCGTGCCATACCTACGTCCCCAAACTTAAGCTGAGTTTGTGTTTTCAGTCTTCTGTCCTCAAAGTACTGGGCCACACTCCCTCCAGGCTGGGGCCCCTGGAGCCACACATTAGGACTGCCCCCACCCAATCCATGGGAATTCTGCCCATTCCATTGACAAAAATCGTACAAATTAGGAGAACCCTCCAAAGTCCCTGAGGCCATCCCAATAGTGTAGGTCGACCGGGAAAAAAAAGGGCGGTTGATACCGGCTGAGCATCTACCTCCACTCATCTACCTCCACTCATACCAAGAAGATTGAACCAGACAGGACCCGAGGTCATTATCGGATCCATTACTTTGGTTTACAGGCATGTCTCCTCAAAAGCCTGGATTCCAATACCAGCAGAGGGGATTTCCTGAGGCATCCATCAGAACAAATCTCGTCTCCACAAGGAAACTTGTGCATGGGAGCTATGCCAAAGCTTAGGAGAATACTTCAGGGTCCCGATGCCACCTCCCCATTCCAAGGCCCTCATGGACACAAACACACGTTAGGACCCATCCTCTGGAAAGTGCATTTAAACTCAGCCACCCCGGTTGCTCCCGCAGATCCATTAGATCTAAACAGTCTTGTTGCTAGGAGACAATTGGAAGGTGAGGCAGACTTCCCAGGCATCCATCCTCGAACGGTGCTCTGGAGTCATTCCATATGGGATGTCCTGGAGCTGTCCAACAGGTCTCAATTGTCCTGCAGAAGGAAATCTTGAAGGGGGCATCCCACATCTCCCAACGTGGAAAACCTCCATGGCCTCGAGATTCCACTCCCTTCATGAAGGGGCCGTCATACACAGAAACTCCAACCTGAGCCAACGTCGGATCCTCGCCCTGACTTCAGATGCATGAGATATTGGTACAGATCTGCAGGGGGTACCTGCCGTGCCCTCACCCTGAATCCGAATTCTAGCTTGTGTTCTCAGACTTCCGTCCTCACTCTCCTGGCCCCGAAGCCCTCAAGTTTGGCAATTCCGGACCGACAATGAAGCACTCTGCCTGCCCTCTAGAAAATATATGTTGCCTAATGAGCAGCCCAGGAGGCTTAAATGAGGATAAACCTACACGGCACTCGAATGTACCCAACTTATATAGTCTAACCTGGGCACTAATGCACTGTCTGACACAACCTGAGCCTGGACCTGCTGACCAACACCCAGACAGCTGACCGCACGCTGAGTACATCAGACCCGCCATGGCCTTAGGTCATCATCTCTTCCCTACCTCAGTTTTCAGGCTTCAGAACCTAGACCTTATCTCCAATCACTGCCCACGGCTGACTGTGATGCAGAAATCAGAACTCTTCCTGACCCATGGCAAGAAACCTTGTGGTTGGCATGTTGTCCAACGTTCAGTGTAGGAGAATCCAGCATTCACCCTGAGGCCCCGCCCATTGTTGCGTGCGAAGAGAGCCTAAACACGCATTGTGACCTCAGCGTGAGTCCTGTCCTCTAGTAAGGCCTCTCAGTGGCTGGACCATTAGATGTCATAATGGGCTTGACATGTCCCTAGTCCCCAATTTTTAACCAGATTTCTGGTTGTCCAGTCGCCCACCCCAGGGCTCTACTCTGGAATCCCTCATTTGGTGGGACATCTGAAGTTGAAAAACAAAATGAAACAAATCGACAACAACAAAAAAACGGACTTCTTCCATCCCCAGAATGACCCCAAACTCTTTGGACGGGACCAAACCCCCAGAGAGTAAGACTCGTCCATTTCCCATGAAGTCACCCGGCAATTTCACGACCATGAGTGACACGATATCCAGAGACAAACACTTGAGCAAGAGCCTCACACTCGCCCTTTTTTCATATCCCGAAGTGTTCTCCTCATGGTCTGTAGATCAGTCCTGCTATACCTATGACCCAAAACATAAGCCGAGTTTGTGTTTTCAGACAACTGTCCAAACAGCTCTGGCCTACACACCCTACAGGCTCAGGGCCCTGGAGCCAAACCTGAGGACTGTACTTGCCCTCTCCAAGGGAATTGTATGTGCCCATTCCAATGGCCACAACCCTACTAATAGGATAACCTCCAAAGTCCCTGAGGCCATCCCAATAGTTGTGTCTTCCCAGGACAAACAGGGGCAATCTGAGCCCATCTGAGCACCTACCTGCACTCAGACCCGTAGACTGATGTCCCCAGAGGTAAAAAGGAACGAACAGGCCCCTAGGCACTAATCGGATCCATTGCTTTGGTTTCCAGGCACTCTCCACAGAGGCCTGGATTTCAATACCAGCATATGGCTGTTTCTTGACTCACCCATCAGAACAAATCTCATCTACACATGGGAAACATGCACGTTGGAGTTGTGTCAAAGCCTCTGTTTGGGAGAACCCTTCAGGGCCCCAGGGCCACCGCTTCATTCCAAGGTCTCCATAGACACAAAAACATATTAGGACACATCCACAGGAGAGTCCATTTCAACTCAGCCTCCTCGGATGCCCCCCACATCCAGCAGATCTAACCTGTCTTGTTGCTTGGAGACCATTGGAATGCGAGGTAGGCTACCCAGCCATCCATCCTTAGAACCCTGCTCGGAATCGTGGGCCTGGAGCCAACCAACAGGTCTCAATTGTCCTGCAGAAGAATCTTTGCAGTTTGGAGCTTCTCACAACTCCCATCGTGGGAAAACGCCCATGTCCTCGTAATCCAACCCCCTTCAAAAAAGGGCCATCAGGGCAGAAAGTCCAACCTGAGGGATCGTCTGATCCTTGCCCTGACTTCAGATGCACGAGATCTCTATTGAGGTCTGTAGATTGTGCCTGCCATATCCTCACCCAGAAACCTAGGCCTAGCTTGGTTTCTCAGACTCCGTCCTCAGACTACTGGCCCACAAGCCCTCCAGATGGGCAATCCAGTACTACAATGCCGCACTCTGCCTGCCCTACAGAAGTCAAACATTGCCCTCAGGGCTACCCCGAAACCGCAAATGAGGATCAACCTGCACGCCAATCGGCTGTACCCCAAACATATAGGCTGACCTGGGCACTATTTCCCCTTCTGACCCAGCCTGAGCCTGGACCTCTGGTCCCACCCAGACAGCTGGCCGCACACTGAGCACATCGGTCCCGCATGGCCTTAGGTCGTCATCTCTTCCCAACTGCGGTTTTCAGGCTCCAGAACCTAGACCTTATCTCCAACCACTGCCCAGGGTTGAAAATGATGCAGAAATCAGAACTCTTTCCCCATGGCAAGAAACCTTGTGGTTGGCATTTGTCCAACGTTCAGTGTAGTTGAATCAAGCATGGCCCATGAGGCCCAGCCCATGCTTGCGGGCCACATTGGTCACAAACACACATTGTGACCCTCAGCCTGAGCCCAGTCCTCAGGTAAGGCCTCTCAGGGCCTATATGAAGAGACAGCATATTGGGCTTGCCATGCCCCTAGGCCCCAATTTTTAACCATAGTTCGGGTTGTCCCTTCACTCTTCCCCAGGGCTCTGCTTTGGAATTCCTCTTTTGGTGGGACACCTGAGGTAACAAACCTGAAAGGAGTCCTCCCATCCAACAGATTGACGAAAAACAATTGGGATCGGGCCAAATCCACAGAGAGGAAGATTCGTCCATGGCCCATGAGACCTCCCCAACATTCCACGGCCATCGCTGAAACAAAATCCAGAGAAAAAAGCCTGAGCAAGCGTCTCAGACTCGATCATTCTTCATATCCTGAAGAGTTCTTCTCATGGTTTGTAGATCGGGTGTGCCATACCTACGTCCCCAAACTTAAGCTGAGTTTGTGTTTTCAGTCTTCTGTCCTCAAAGTACTGGGCCACACTCCTTCCAGGCTGGGGCCCCTGGAGCCACACATTAGGACTGCCCCCACCCAATCCATGGGAATTCTGCCCATTCCATTGTCAAAAATCGTACAAATTAGGAGAACCCTCCAAGTCCCTGAGGCCATCCCAATAGTGTAGGTCGACCGGGAAAAAAAAGGGCGGTTGATACCGGCTGAGTATCTACCTCCACTCATCTACCTCCACTATACCAAGAAGATTGAACCAGACAGGACCCGAGGCCATTATCGGATCCATTGCTTTGGTTTACAGGCATGTCTCCTCAAAAGCCTGGATTCCAATGCCAGCAGAGGGGATTTCCTGAGGCACCCATCAGAACAAATCTCGTCTCCACAAGGAAACTTGTGCATGGGAGCTATGCCAAAGCTTAGGAGAATACTTCAGGGTCCCGGTGCCACCTCCCCATTCCAAGGCCCTCATGGACACAAACACACGTTAGGACCCATCCTCTGGAATGTGCATTTGAACTCAGCCACCCCGGTTGCTCCCGCAGATCCATTAGATCTAAACTGTCTTGTTGCTAGGCGACAATTGGAAGGCGAGGCGGACTTCCCAGGCATCCATCCTCGAACGGTGCTCTGGTGTCATTCCATATGGGATGTCCTGGAGCTGTCCAACAGGTCTCAATTGTCCCGCAGAAGGAATCCTTGAAGGGGGCATCCCACATCTCCCAACGTGGAAAACCTCCATGGCCTCGAGATTCCGCTCCCTTCATGAAGGGGCCTTCATGCACAGAAACTCCAACCTGAGCCAATGTCGGATCCTCGCCCTGACTTCAGATGCATGAGATATTGGTTCAGATCTGCAGGGGGTACCTGCCGTGCCCTCACCCTGAATCCGAAGTCTAGCTTGTGTTCTCAGACTTCCGTCCTCACTCTCCTGGCCCCGAAGCCCTCAAGTTTGGCAATTCCGGACCGACAGTTAAGCACTCTGCCTGCCCTATAGAAAATATATATTGTCTAATGAGCAGCCCAGGCAGCTTAAATGAGGATAAACCTACACGGCACTCGAATGTACCCAACTTATATAGTCTAACCTGGGCACTAATGCACTGTCTGACACAACCTGAGCCCGGACCTGCTGACCAACACCCAGACAGCTGACCGCACGCTGAGCACATCAGACCCGCCATGGCCTTAGGTCATCATCTCTTCCCTACCTCAGTTTTCAGGCTTCAGAACCTAGACCTTATCTCCAATCACTGCCCACGGATGACTGTGATGCAGAAATCAGAACTCTTTCTGACCCATGGCAAGAAATCTTGTGGTTGGCATGTTGTCCAACGTTCAGTGTAGGAGAATCCAGCATTCACCCTGAGGCCCCGCCCATTGTTGCGTGCGAAGAGAGCATAAAAACGCATTGTGACCTCAACGTGAGTCCTCTACTCTAGTAAGTCCTCTCAGTGGCTGGACCATTAGATGTCATAATGGGCTTGACATGTCCCTAGTCCCCAATTTTAAACCAGATTTCTGGTTGTCCAGTCGCCCCACCCCAGGGCTCTACTCTGGAATCCCTCATTTGGTGGGACATCTGAGGTTGAAAAACAAAATGAAACCAATAGACAACAACAAAAAAACGGTCTTCTTCCATCCCCAGAATGACCCCAAACTCTTTGGACGGGACCGAACCCCCAGAGAGTAAGACTCGTCCATGTCCCATGAAGTCACCCGGCAATTTCACGACCATGAGTGACATGATATCCAGAGACAAAAACTTGAGCGAGAGCCTCACACTCGCCCTTTTTTCATATCCCGAAGTGTTCTCCTCATGGTCTGTAGATCAGTCCTGCCATACCTATGACCCAAAACATAAGCCGAGTTTGTGTTTTCAGACAACTGTCCAAACAGATCTGGCCTACACACCCTACAGGCTCAGGGCCCTGGCGCCAAACCTGAGGACTGTACTAGCCCTCTCCAAGGGAATTGTATGTGCCCATTCCAATGGCCACAACCCTACTAATAGGATAACCTCCAAAGTCCCTGAGGCCATCCCAAGAGTTGTGGCTTCCCAGGACAAACAGGGGCAATCTGAGCCCATCTGAGCACCTACCTGCACTCAGACCCGTAGACTGATGTCCCCAGAGGTAAAAAGGAACGAACAGGCCCCTAGGCACTAATCGGATCCATTGCTTTGGTTTCCAGGCATCTCTCCTCAGAGGCCTGGATTTCAATACCAGCATATGGCTGTTTCTTGACTCACCCATCAGAACAAATCTCATCTACACATGGGAAACATGCACGTTGGAGTTGTGTCAAAGCCTCTGTTTGGGAGAACCCTTCAGGGCCCCAGGGCCACCGCTTCATTCCAAGGTCTCCATAGACACAAAAACATATTAGGACACATCCACAGGAGAGTCCATTTCAACTCAGCCTCCTCGGTTGCCCCCCACATCCAGCAGATCTAACCTGTCTTGTTGCTTGGAGACAATTGGAATGTGAGGTGGGCTACCCAGCCATCCATCCTTAGAACCCTGCTCGGAATCGTTGGCCTGGAGCCAACCAACAGGTCTCAATTGTCTTGCAGAAGAATCTTTGCAGTTTGGAGCTTCTCACAACTCCCATCGTGGGAAAACCCCCATGTCCTCGTGATCCAACCCCCTTCAAGAAAGGGCCATCAGGGCAGAAAGTCCAACCTGAGCGATCGTCTGATCCTTGCCCTGACTTCAGATGCACGAGATCTCGATTGAGGTCTGTATATTGTGCCTGCCATATCCTCACCCAGAAACCTAGGCCTAGCTTGGGTTCTCAGACTCCGTCCTCAGACTACTGGCCCACAAGCCCTCCAGTTTGGCAATCCAGAACTACAATGCCGCACTCTGCCTGCCCTACAGAAGTAAAACATTGCCCTCAGGGCTACCCCGAAACCGCAAATGAGGATCAACCTGCACGCCATTCGGCTGTACCCCAAACATATAGGCTGACCTGGGCACTATTTCCCCTTCTGACCCAGCCTGAGCCTGGACCTCCTGGTCCCACCCAGATAGCTGGCCGCACACTGAGCACATCGGACCCGCCATGGCCATAGGTCGTCATCTATTCCCAACTGCGGTTTTCAGGCTCCAGAACCTAGACCTTATCTCCAACCACTGCCCAGGGTTGAAAATGATGCAGAAATCAGAACTCTTTCCCCATGGCAAGAAACCTTGTGGTTGGCATGTTGTCCAACGTTCAGTGTAGTTGAAACAAGCGTGGCCCATGAGGCCCAGCCCATGCTTGCGGGCCACATTGGTCACAAACACACATTGTGACCCTCAGCCTGAGCCCAGTCCTCAGGTAAGGCCTCTCAGGGCCTATATGAAGAGACAGCATATTGGGCTTGCCATGCCCCTAGGCCCCAATTTTTAACCATAGTTCGGGTTGTCCCTTCACTCTTCCCCAGGGCTCTGCTTTGGAATTCCTCTTTTGGTGGGACACCTGAGGTAACAAACCTGAAAGGAGTCCTCCCATCCCACAGATTGACGAAAAACAATTGGGATCGGGCCAAATCCACAGAGAGGAATATTCGTCCATGGCCCATGAGACCTCCCCAACATTCCACGGCCATCGCTGAAACAAAATCCAGAGACAAAAGCCTGAGCAAGCGCCTCAGACTCGCTCATTCTTCATATCCTGAAGAGTTCTTCTCATGGTTTGTAGATCGGGCGTGCCATACCTACGTCCCCAAACTTAAGCTGAGTTTGTGTTTTCAGTCTTCTGTCCTCAAAGTCCTGGGCCACACTCCTTCCAGGCTGGGGCCCCTGGAGCCACACATTAGGACTGCCCCCACCCAATCCATAGGAATTCTGCCCATTCCATTGTCAAAAATCGTACAAATTAGGAGAACCCTCCAAAGTCCCTGAGGCCATCCCAATAGTGTAGGTCGCCCGGGACAAAAAAGGGCGGTTGATACCAGCTGAGCATCTACCTCCACTCATCTACCTCCACTAATACCAAGAAGATTGAACCAGACAGGACCCGAGGCCATTATCGGATCCATTGCTTTGGTTTACAGGCATGTCTCCTCAAATGCCTGGATTCCAAAACCAGCAGAGGGAATTTCCTGAGGCACCCATCAGAACAAATCTCGTCTCCACAAGGAAACTTGTGCATGGGAGCTATGCCAAAGCTTAGGAGAATACATCAGGGTCCCGGTGCCACCTCCCCATTCCAAGGCCCTCATGGACACAAACACACGTTAGGACCCATCCTCTGGAAAGTGCATTTCAACTCAGCCACCCCGGTTGCTCCCGCAGATCCATTAGATCTAAACTGTCTTGTTGCTAGGAGACAATTGGAAGGCGAGGCGGACTTTCCAGGCATCCATCCTCGAACGGTGCTCTGGAGTCATTCCATATGGGATGTCCTGGAGCTGTCCAACAGGTCTCTATTGTCCCGCAGAAGGAATCCTTGAAGGGGGCATCCCACATCTCCCAACGTGGAAAACCTCCATGGCCTCGAGATTCCGCTCCCTTCATGAAGGGGCCGTCATGCACAGAAACTCCAACCTGAGCCAATGTCGGATCGTCGCCCTGACTTCAGATGCATGAGATATTGGTTCAGATCTGCAGGGGGTACCTGCCGTGCCCTCACCCTGAATCCGAAGTCTAGCTTGTGTTCTCAGATTTCCGTCCTCACTCTCCTGGCCCCGAAGCCCTCAAGTTTGGCAATTCCGGACCGACAATGAAGCACTCTGCCTGCCCTCTAGAAAAAATATATTGCCTAATGAGCAGCCCAGGCAGCTTAAATGAGGATAAGCCTACACGGCACTCGAATGTACCCAAATTATATAGTCTAACCTGGGCACTAATGCACTGTCTGACACAACCTGAGCCCGGACCTGCTGACCAACACCCAGACAGCTGACCGCACGCTGAGCACATCAGACCCGCCATGGCCTTAGGTCATCATCTCTTCCCTACCTCAGTTTTCAGGCTTCAGAATCTAGACCTTATCTCCAATCACTGCTCACGGGTGACTGTGATGCAGAAATCAGAACTCTTCCTGACCCATGGCAAGAAACCTTGTGGTTGGCATGTCCAAAGTTCAGTGTAGGAGAAACCAGCATTCACCCTGAGGCCCCGCCCATTCTTACGTGCAACGAGAGCATAAACACGCATTGTGACCACAGCGTGAGTCCTGTCCTCTAGTAAGTCCTCTCAGTGGCTGGACCATTAGATGTCATAATGGGCTTGACATGTCCCTAGTCCCCAATTTTTAACCAGATTTCTGGTTGTCCAGTCGCCCCACCCCAAGGCTCTACTCTGGAATCCCTCATTTGATGGGATATCTGAGGTTGAAAAACAAAATGAAACAAATCGACAACAACAAAAAAACGGACTTCTTCCATCCCCAGGATGACCCCAAACTCTTTGGACGGGACCGAACCCCCAGAGAGTAAGACTCGTCCATTTCCCATGAAGTCACCCGGCAATTACACGACCATGAGTGACACGATATCCAGAGACGAAAACTTGAGCAAGAGCCTCACACTCGCCCTTTTTTCATATCCCGAAGTGTTCTCCTCATGGTCTGTAGATCAGTCCTGAAATACCTATGACCCAAAACATAAGCCGAGTTTGTGTTTTCAGACAACTGTCCAAACAGCTCTGGCCTACACACCCTACAGGCTCAGGGCACTGGAGCCAAACCTGAGGACTGTACTAGCCCTCTCCAAGGGAATTATATGTGCCCATTCCAATGGCCACAACCCTACTAGTAGGATAACCTCCAAAGTCCCTGAGGCCATCCCAATAGTTGTGGCTTCCCAGGACAAACAGGGGCAATCTGAGCCCATCTGAGCACCTACCTGTACTCAGACCCGTAGACTGATGTCCCCAGAGGTAAAAAGGAACGAACAGGCCCCTAGGCACTAATCGGATCCATTGCTTTGGTTTCCAGGCATCTCTCCTCAGAGGCCTGGATTTCAATACCAGCATATGGCTGTTTCTTGACTCACCCATCAGAACAAATCTCATCTACACATGGGAAACATGCACGTTGGAGCTGTGTCAAAGCCTCTGTTTAGGAGAACCCTTCAGGGCCCCAGGGCCACCGCTTCATTCCAAGGTCTCCATAGACACAAAAACATATTAGGACACATCCACAGGAGAGTCCATTTCAACTCAGCCTCCTCGGTTGCCCCCCACATCCAGCAGATCTAACCTCTCTTGTTGCTTGGAGACAATTGGAATGCGAGGTGGGCTACCCAGCCATCCATCCTTAGAACCCTGCTCGGAATCGTTGGCCTGGAGCCAACCAACAGGTCTCAATTGTCCTGCAGAAGAATCTTTGAAGTTTGGAGCTTCTCATAACTCCCATCGTGGGAAAACCCCCATGTCCTCGTGATCCAACCCCCTTCAAGAAAGGGCCATCAGGGCAGAAAGTCCAACATGAGTGATCGTCTGATCCTTGCCCTGACTTCAGATGCACGAGATCTCGATTGAGGTCTGTAGATTGTGCCTGCCATATCCTCACCCAGAAACCTAGGACTAGCTTGGTTTCTCAGACTCCGTCCTCAGACTACTGGCCCACAAGCCTTCCAGTTTGGCAATCCAGAACTACAATGCCGCAATCTGCCTGCCCTACAGAAGTAAAACATTGCCCTCAGGGCTACCCCGAAACCCCAAATGAGGATCAACCTGCACGCCATTCGGCTGTACCCCAAACATATAGGCTGACCTGGGCACTATTTCCCCTTCTGACCCAGCCTGAGCCTGGACCTCCTGGTCCCACCCAGACAGCTGGCCGCACACTGAGCACATCGGACCCGCCATGGCCATAGGTCGTCATCTCTTCCCAACTGCGGTTTTCAGGCTCCAGAACCTAGACCTTATCTCCAACCACTGCCCAGGGTTGAAAATGATGCAGAAATCAGAACTCTTTCCCCATGGCAAGAAACCTTGTGGTTGGCATGTTGTCCAACGTTCAGTGTAGTTGAAACAAGCGTGGCCCATGAGGCCCAGCCCATGCTTGCGGGCCACATTGGTCACAAACACACATTGTGACCCTCAGCCTGAGCCCAGTCCTCAGGTAAGGCCTCTCAGGGCCTATATGAAGAGACAGCATATTGGGCTTGCCATGCCCCTAGGCCCCAATTTTTAACCATAGTTCGGGTTGTCCCTTCACTCTTCCCCAGGGCTCTGCTTTGGAATTCCTCTTTTGGTGGGACACCTGAGGTAACAAACCTGAAAGGAGTCCTCCCATCCCACAGATTGACGAAAAACAATTGGGATCGGGCCAAATCCACAGAGAGGATTATTCGTCCATGGCCTATGAGACCTCCACAACATTCCACGGCCATCGCTGAAACAAAATCCAGAGACAAAAGCCTGAGCAAGCTCCTCAGACTGCTCATTCTTCATATCCTGAAGAGTTCTTCTCATGGTTTGTAGATCGGGCGTGCCATACCTACGTCCCCAAACGTAAGCTGAGTTTGTGTTTTCAGTCTTCTGTCCTCAAAGTCCTGGGCCACACTCCCTCCAGGCTGGGGCTCCTGGAGCCACACATTAGGACTGCCCCCACCCAATCCATGGGAATTCTGCCCATTCCATTGTCAAACATCGTACAAATTAGGAGAACCCTCCAAAGTCCCTGAGGCCATCCCAATAGTGTAGGTCCCCCGGGACAAAAAAGGGCGGTTGATACCGGCTGAGCATCTACCTCCACTCATCTACCTCCACTCATACCAAGAAGATTGAACCACAGGACCCGAGGCCATTATCGGATCCATTGCTTTGGTTTACAGGCATGTCTCCTCAAATGCCTGGATTCCAATACCAGCAGAGGGGATTTCCTGAGGCACCCATCAGAACAAATCTCGTCTCCACAAGGAAACTTGTGCATGGGAGCTATGCCAAAGCTTAGGAGAATACATCAGGGTCCCGGTGCCACCTCCCCATTCCAAGGTCCTCATGGACACAAACACACGTTAGGACCCATCCTCTGGAAAGTGCATTTCAACTCAGCCACCCCGGTTGTTCCCGCAGATCCATTAGATCTAAACTGTCTTGTTGCTAGGAAACAATTGAAAGGCGAGGCGGACTTCCCAGGCATCCATCCTGGAACGGTGCTCTGGAGTCATTCCATATGGGATGTCCTGGAGCTGTCCAACAGGTATCAATTGTCCCGCAGAAGGAATCCTTGAAGGGGGCATCCCACATCTCCCAACGTGGAAAAGCTCCATGGCCTCGAGATTCCGCTCCCTTCATGAAGGGGCCGTCATGCACAGAAACTCCAACCTGAGCCAACGTCGGATCCTCGCCCTGACTTCAGATGCATGAGATATTGGTTCAGATCTGCAGGGGGTACCTGCCGTGCCCTCACCCTGAATCCGAAGTCTAGCTTGTGTTCTCAGACTTCCCTCCTCACTCTCCTGGCCCCGAAGCCCTCAAGTTTGGCAATTCCGGACCGACAATGAAGCATTCTGCCTGCCCTCTAGAAAAAATATATTGCCTAATGAGCAGCCCAGGCAGCTTAAATGAGGATAAGCCTACACGACACTCGAATGTACCCAAATTATATAGTTTAACCTGGGCACTAATGCACTGTCTGACACAACCTGAGCCCGGACCTGCTGACCAACACCCAGACAGCTGACCGCACGCTGAGCACATCAGACCCGCCATGGCCTTAGGTCATCATCTCTTCCCTACCTCAGTTTTCAGGCTTCAGAATCTAGACCTTATCTCCAATCACTGCTCACGGGTGACTGTGATGCAGAAATCAGAACTCTTCCTGACCCATGGCAAGAAACCTTGTGGTTGGCATGTTGTCCAACGTTCAGTGTAGGAGAAACCAGCATTCACCCTGAGGCCCCGCCCATTCTTACGTGCGACGAGAGCATAAACACGCATTGTGACCACAGCGTGAGTCCTGTCCTCTAGTAAGTCCTCTCAGTGGCTGGACCATTAGATGTCATAATGGGCTTGACATGTCCCTAGTCCCCAATTTTTAACTAGATTTCTGGTTGTCCAATCGCCCCACCCCAAGGCTCTACTCTGGAATCCCTCATTTAATGGGATATCTGAGGTTGAAAAACAAAATGAAACAAATCGACAACAACAAAAAAACGGACTTCTTCCATCCCCAGGATGACCCCAAACTCTTTGGACGGGACCGAACCCCCAGAGAGTAAGACTCGTCCATTTCCCATGAAGTCACCCGGCAATTACACGACCATGAGTGACACGATATCCAGAGACGAAAACTTGAGCAAGAGCCTCACACTCGCCCTTTTTTCATATCCCGAAGTGTTCTCCTCATGGTCTGTAGATCAGTCCTGAAATACCTATGACCCAAAACATAAGCCGAGTTTGTGTTTTCAGACAACTGTCCAAACAGCTCTGGCCTACACACCCTACAGGCTCAGGGCACTGGAGCCAAACCTGAGGACTGTACTAGCCCTCTCCAAGGGAATTATATGTGCCAATTCCAATGGCCACAACCCTACTAGTAGGATAACCTCCAAAGTCCCTGAGGCCATCCCAATAGTTGTGGCTTCCCAGGACAAACAGGGGCAATCTGAGCCCATCTGAGCACCTACCTGCACTCAGACCCGTAGACTGATGTCCCCAGAGGTAAAAAGGAACGAACAGGCCCCTAGGCACTAATCGGATCCATTGCTTTGGTTTCCAGGCATCTCTCCTCAGAGGCCTGGATTTCAATACCAGCATATGGCTGTTTCTTGACTCACCCATCAGAACAAATCTCATCTACACATGGGAAACATGCACGTTGGAGCTGTGTCAAAGCCTCTGTTTAGGAGAACCCTTCAGGGCCCCAGGGCAACCGCTTCATTCCAAGGTCTCCATAGACACAAAAACATATTAGGACACATCCACAGGAGAGTCCATTTCAACTCAGCCTCCTCGGTTGCCCCCCACATCCAGCAGATCTAACCTCTCTTGTTGCTTGGAGACAATTGGAATGCGAGGTGGGCTACCCAGCCATCCATCCTTAGAACCCTGCTCGGAATCGTTGGCCTGGAGCCAACCAACAGGTCTCAATTGTCCTGCAGAAGAATCTTTGCAGTTTGGAGCTTCTCATAACTCCCATCGTGGGAAAACCCCCATGTCCTCGTGATCCAACCCCCTTCAAGAAAGGGCCATCAGGGCAGAAAGTCCAACATGAGCGATCGTCTGATCCTTGCCCTGACTTCAGATGCACGAGATCTCGATTGAGGTCTGTAGATTGTGCCTGCCATATCCTCACCCAGAAACCTAGGACTAGCTTGGTTTCTCAGACTCCGTCCTCAGACTACTGGCCCACAAGCCCTCCAGTTGGGCAATCCAGAACTACAATGCCGCACTTTGCCTGCCCTACAGAAGTAAAACATTGCCCTCAGGGCTACCCCGAAATCCCAAATGAGGATCAACCTGCACGCCATTCGGCTGTACCCCAAACATATAGGCTGACCTGGGCACTATTTCCCCTTCTGACCCAGCCTGAGCCTGGACCTCCTGGTCCCACCCAGACAGCTGGCCGCACAATGAGCACATCGGACCCGCCATGGCCTTAGGTCGTCATCTCTTCCCAACTGCGGTTTTCAGGCTCCAGAACCTATACCTTATCTACAACCACTGCCCAGGGTTGAAAATGATGCAGAAATCAGAACTCTTTCCCCATGGCAAGAAACCTTGTGGTTGGCATGTTGTCCAACGTTCAGTGTAGTTGAAACAAGCGTGGCCCATGAGGCCCAGCCCATGCTTGCGGGCCACATTGGTCACAAACACACATTGTGACCCTCAGCCTGAGCCCAGTCCTCAGGTAAGGCCTCTCAGGGCCTATATGAAGAGACAGCATATTGGGCTTGCCATGCCCCTAGGCCCCAATTTTTAACCATAGTTCGGGTTGTCCCTTCACTATTCCCCAGGGCTCTGCTTTGGAATTCCTCTTTTGGTGGGACACCTGAGGTAACAAACCTGAAAGGAGTCCTCCCATCCCACAGATTGACGAAAAACAATTGGGATCGGGCCAAATCCACAGAGAGGAATATTCGTCCAAGGCCCATGAGACCTCCACAACATTCCACGGCCATCGCTGAAACAAAATCCAGAGACAAAAGCCTGAGCAAGCTCCTCAGACTCGCTCATTCTTCATATCCTGAAGAGTTCTTTTCATGGTTTGTAGATCCGGCGTGCCATACCTACGTCCCCAAACTTAAGCTGAGTTTGTGTTTTCAGTCTTCTGTCCTCAAAGTCCTGGGCCACACTCCCTCCAGGCTGGGGCACCTGGAGCCACACATTAGGACTGCCCCCACCCAATCCATGGGAATTCTGCCCATTCCATTGTCAAACATCGTACAAATTAGGAGAACCCTCCAAAGTCCCTGAGGCCATCCCAATAGTGTAGGTCGACCGGGAAAAAAAAGGGCGGTTGATACCGGCTGAGCATCTACCTCCACTCATCTACCTCCACTCATACCAAGAAGATTGAACCACAGGACCCGAGGCCATTATCGGATCCATTGCTTTGGTTTACAGGCATGTCTCCTCAAATGCCTGGATTCCAATACCAGCAGAGGGGATTTCCTGAGGCACCCATCAGAACAAATCTCGTCTCCACAAGGAAACTTGTGCATGGGAGCTATGCCAAAGCTTAGGAGAATACATCAGGGTCCCGGTGCCACCTCCCCATTCCAAGGCCCTCATGGACACAAACACACGTTAGGACCCATCCTCTGGAAAGTGCATTTCAACTCAGCCACCCCGGTTGCTCCCGCAGATCCATTAGATCTAAACTGTCTTGTTGCTAGGAGACAATTGGAAGGCGAGGCGGACTTCCCAGGCATCCATCCTGGAACGGTGCTCTGGAGTCATTCCATATTGGATGTCCTGGAGCTGTCCAACAGGTATCAATTGTCCCGCAGAAGGAATCCTTTAAGGGGGCATCCCACATCTCCCAACGTGGAAAAGCTCCATGGCCTCGAGATTCCGCTCCCTTCATGAAGGGGCCGTCATGCACAGAAACTCCAACCTGAGCCAACGTCGGATCCTCGCCCTGACTTCAGATGCATGAGATATTGGTTCAGATCTGCAGGGGGTACCTGCCGTGCCCTCACCCTGAATCCGAAGTCTAGCTTGTGTTCTCAGACTTCCGTCCTCACTCTCCTGGCCCCGAAGCCCTCAAGTTTGGCAATTCCGGACCGACAATGAAGCACTCTGCCTGCCCTCTAGAAAAAATATATTGCCTAATGAGCAGCCCAGGCAGCTTAAATGAGGATAAGCCTACACGGCACTCGAATGTACCCAAATTATATAGTCGAACCTGGGCACTAATGCACTGTCTGACACAACCTGAGCCCGGACCTGCTGACCAACACCCAGACAGCTGACCGCACGCTGAGCACATCAGACCCGCCATGGCCTTAGGTCATCATCTCTTCCCTACCTCAGTTTTCAGGCTTCAGAATCTAGACCTTATCTCCAGTCACTGCCCACGGGTGACTGTGATGCAGAAATCAGAACTCTTCCTGACCCATGGCAAGAAACCTTGTGGTTGGCATGTTGTCCAACGTTCAGTGTAGGAGAAACCAGCATTCACCCTGAGGCCCCGCCCATTCTTGCGTGCGACGAGAGCATAAACACGCATTGTGACATCAGCGTGAGTCCTGTCCTCTAGTAAGTCCTCTCAGTGGCTGGACCATTAGATGTCATAATGGGCTTGACATGTCCCTAGTCCCCAATTTTAAACCAGATTTCTGGTTGTCCAGTCGCCCCACCCCAGGGCTCTACTCTGGAATCCCTCATTTGGTGGGACATCTGAGGTTGAAAAACAAAATGAAACAAATCGACAACAACAACAAAAAAACGGACTTCTTCCATCCCCAGAATGACCCCAAACTCTTTGGACGGGACCGAACCCCCAGAGAGTAAGACTCGTCCATTTCCCATGAAGTCACCCGGCAATTTCACGACCATGAGTGACACGATATCCAGAGACAAAAACTTGAGCAAGAGCCTCACACTCGCCCTTTTTTCATATCTTGAAGTGTTCTCCTAATGGTCTGTAGATCAGTCCTGCCATACCTATGACCCAAAACATAAGCCGAGTTTGTGTTTTCAGACAACTGTCCAAACAGCTCTGGCCTACACACCCTACAGGCTCAGGGCCCTGGAGCCAAACCTGAGGACTGTACTTGCCCTCTCCAAGGGAATTGTATGTGCCCACTCCAATGGCCACAACCCTACTAGTAGGATAACCTCCAAAGTCCCTGAGGCCATCCCAATAGTTGTGGCTTCCCAGGACAAACAGGGGCAATCTGAGCCCATCTGAACACCTACCAGCACTCAGACCCGTAGACTGATGTCCCCTGAGGTAAAAAGGAACGAACAGGCCCCTAGGCACTAATCGGATCCATTGCTTTGGTTTCCAGGCATCACTCCTCAGAGGCCTGGATTTCAATACCAGCATATGGCTGTTTCTTGACTCACCCATCAGAACAAATCTCATCTACACATGGGAAACATGCACGTTGGAGCTGTGTCAAAGCCTCTGTTTAGGAGAACCCTTCAGGGCCCCAGGGCCACCGCTTCATTCCAAGGTCTCCATAGACACAAAAACATATTAGGACACATCCACAGGAGAGTCCATTTCAACTCAGCCTCCTCGGTTGCCCCCCACATCCAGCAGATCTAACCTGTCTTGTTGGTGGAGACCATTGGAATGCGAGGTGGGCTACCCAGGCATCCATCCTTAGAACCCTGCTTGGAATCGTTGGCCTGGAGCCAACCAACAGGTCTCAATTGTCCTGCAGAAGAATCTTTGCAGTTTGGAGCTTCTCACAACTCCCATCGTGGGAAAACCCCCATGTCCTCGTGATCCAACCCCCTTCAAGAACGGGCCATCAGGGCAGAAAGTCCAACCTGAGCGATCGTCTGATCCTTGCCCTGACTTCAGATGCACGAGATCTCTATTGAGTCTGTAGATTGTGCCTGCCATATCCTCACCCAGAAACCTACGCCTAGCTTGGGTTCTCAGACTCCGTCCTCAGACTACTGGCCCACAAGCCCTCCAGTTGGGCAATCCAGAACTACAATGCCGCACTCTGCCTGCCCTACAGAAGTAAAACATTGCCCTCAGGGCTACCCCGAAACCCCAAATGAGGATCAACCTGCACGCCATTCGGCTGTACCCCAAACAAATAGGCTGACCTGGGCACTATTTCCCCTTCTGACATAGCCTGAGCCTGGACCTCCTGGTCCCACCCAGACAGCTGGCCGCACACTGAGCACATCGGTCCCGCATGGCCTTAGGTCGTCATCTCTTCCCAACTGCGGTTTTCTGGCTCCAGAACCTAGACCTTATCTCCAACCACTGCCCAGGGTTGAAAATGATGCAGAAATCAGAACTCTTTCCCCATGGCAAGAAACCTTGTGGTTGGCATGTTGTCCAACGTTCAGTGTAGTTGAAACAAGCGTGGCCCATGAGGCCCAGCCCATGCTTGCGGGCCACATTGGTCACAAACACACATTGTGACCCTCAGCCTGAGCCCAGTCCTCAGGTAAGGCCTCTCAGGGCCTATATGAAGAGACAGCATATTGGGCTTGCCATGCCCCTATGCCCCAATTTTTAACCATAGTTCGGGGTGTCCCTTCACTCTTCCCCAGGGCTCTGCTTTGGAATTCCTCTTTTGGTGGGACACCTGAGGTAACAAACCTGAAAGGAGTCCTCCCATCCCACAGATTGACGAAAAACAATTGAGATCGGGCCAAACCACAGAGAGGAAGATTCGTCCATGGCCCATGAGACCTCCCAAACATTCCACGGCCATCGCTGAAACAAAATCCAGAGACAAAAGCCTGAGCAAGCGTCTCAGACTCGCTCATTCTTCATATCCTGAAGAGTTCTTCTCATGGTTTGTAGATCGGGCGTGCCATACCTACGTCCCCAAACTTAAGCTGAGTTTGTGTTTTCAGTCTTCTGTCCTCAAAGTCCTGGGCCACACTCCCTCCAGGCTGGGGCCCCTGGAGCCACACATTAGGACTGCCCCCACCCAATCCATGGGAATTCTGCCCATTCCATTGTCAAAAATCGTACAAATTAGGAGAACCCTCCAAAGTCCCTGAGGCCATCCCAATAGTGTAGGTCGACCGGGAAAAAAAAGGGCGGATGATACCGGCTGAGCATCTACCTCTACTCATCTACCTCCACTCATACCAAGAAGATTGAACCAGACAGGACCCGAGGCCATTATCGGATCCATTGCTTTATTTACAGGCATGTCTCCTCAAAAGCCTGGATTCCAATACCAGCAGAGGGGATTTCCTGAGGCACCCATCAGAACAAATCTCGTCTCCACAAGGAAACTTGTGCATGGGAGCTATGCCAAAGCTTAGGAGAATACTTCAGGGTCCCGATGCCACCTCCCCATTCCAAGGCCCTCATGGACACAAACACACGTTAGGACCCATCCTCTGGAAAGTGCATTTCAACTCAGCCACCCCGGTTGCTCCCGCAGATCCATTAGATCTAAACTGTCTTGTTGCTAGGAGACAATTGGAAGGTGAGGCAGACTTCCAAGGCATCCATCTTCGAATGGTGCTCTGGAGTCATTCCATATGGGATGTCCTGGAGCTGTCCAACAGGTCTCAATTGTCCTGCAGAAGGAATCCTTGAAGGGGGCATCCCACATCTCCCAACGTGGAAAAGCTCCATGGCCTCGAGATTCCGCTCCCTTCATGAAGGGGCCGTCATGCACAGAAACTCCAACCTGAGCCAACGTCGGATCCTCGCCCTGACTTCAGATGCATGAGATATTGGTACAGATCTGCAGGGGGTACCTGCCGTGCCCTCACCCTGAATCCGAAGTCTAGCTTGTGTTCTCAGACTTCCGTCCTCACTCTCCTGTCCCCGAAGCCCTCAAGTTTGGCAATTCCGGACCGACAATGAAGCACTCTGCCTGCCATCTAGAAAATATATGTTGCCTAATGAGCAGCCCAGGAGGCTTAAATGAGGATAAACCTACACGGCACTCGAATGTACCCAACTTATATAGTCTAACCTGGGCACTAATGCACTGTCTGACACAACCTGAGCCTGGACCTGCTGACCAACACCCAGACAGCTGACCGCACGCTGAGCACATCAGACCCGCCATGGCCTTAGGTCATCATCTCTTCCCTACCTCAGTTTTCAGGCTTCAGAACCTAGACCTTATCTCCAATCACTGCCCACGGCTGACTGTGATGCAGAAATCAGAACTCTTCCTGACCCATGGCAAGAAACCTTGTGGTTGGCATGTTATCCAACGTTCAGTGTAGGAGAATCCAGCATTCACCCTGAGGCCCCGCCAATTCTTGAGTGCGACGAGAGCATAAACACGCATTGTGACCTCAGCGTGAGTCCTGTCCTCTAGTAAGGCCTCTCAGTGGCTGGACCATTAGATGTCATAATGGGCTTGACATGTCCCTAGTCCCCAATTTTTAACCAGATTTCTGGTTGTCCAGTCGCCCCAACCCAGGGCTCTACTCTGGAATCCCTCATTTGGTGGGACATCTGAGGTTGAAAAACAAAATGAAACAAATCGACAACAACAAAAAAACGGACTTCTTCCATCCCCAGAATGACCCCAAACTCTTTGGACGGGACCGAACCCCCAGAGAGTAAGACTCGTCCATTTCCCATGAAGTCACCCGGCAATTTCACGACCATGAGTGACACGATATCCAGAGACAAAAACTTGAGCAAGAGCCTCACACTCGCCCTTTTTTCATATCCCGAAGTGTTCTCCTCATGGACTGTAGATCAGTCCTGACATACCTATGACCCAAAACATAAGCCGAGTTTGTGTTTTCAGACAACTGTCCAAACAGCTCTGGCCTACACACCCTACAGGCTCAGGGCCCTGGAGCCAAACCTGAGGACTGTACTTGCCCTCTCCAAGGGAATTGTATGTGCCCATTCCAATGGCCACAACCCTACTAATAGGATAACCTCCAAAGTTCCTGAGGCTATCCCAATAGTTGTGGCTTCCCAGGACAAACAGGGGCAATCTGAGCCCATCTGAGCACCTACCTGCACTCAGACCCGTAGACTGATGTCCCCAGAGGTAAAAAGGAATAAACAGGCCCCTAGGCACTAATCGGATCCATTGCTTTGGTTTCCAGGCATCTCTCCTCAGAGGCCTGGATTTCAATACCAGCATATGGCTGTTTCTTGACTCACCCATCAGAACAAATCTCATCTACCCATGGGAAACATGCACGTTGGAGTTGTGTCAAAGCCTCTGTTTGGGAGAACCCTTCAGGGCCCCAGGGCCACCGCTTCATTCCAAGGTCTCCATAGACAGAAAAACATATTAGGACACATCCACAGGAGAGTCCATTTCAACTCAGCCTCCTCGGTTGCCCCCCACATCCAGCAGATCTAACCTGTCTTGTTGCTTGGAGACAATTGGAATGCGAGGTGGGCTACCCAGCCATCCATCCTTAGAACCCTGCTCGGAATCGTTGGCCTGCAGCCAACCAACAGGTCTCAATTGTCCTGCAGAAGAATCTTTGCAGTTTGGAGCTTCTCACAACTCCCATCGTGGGAAAACGCCCATGTCCTCGTAATCCAACCCCCTTCAAAAAAGGGCCATCAGGGCAGAAAGTCCAACCTGAGCGATCGTCTGATCCGTGCCCTGACTTCAGATGCACGAGATCTCTATTGAGGTCTATAGATTGTGCCTGCCATATCCTCACCCAGAAACCTAGGCCTAGCTTGGGTTCTCAGACTCCGTCCTCAGACTACTGGCCCACAAGCCCTCCAGTTGGGCAATCCAGAACTACAATGCCGCACTCTGCCAGCCCTACAGAAGTCAAACATTGCCCTCAGGGCTACCCCGAAACCCCAAATGAGGATCGACCTGCACGCCATTCGGCTGTACCCCAAACATATAGGCTGACCTGGGCACTATTTCCCCTTCTGACCCAGCCTGAGCCTGGACCTCCTGGTCCCACCCAGACAGCTGGCCGCACACTGAGCACATCGGACCCGCCATGACCTTAGGTCGTCATCTCTTCCCAACTGCGGTTTTCAGGCTCCAGAACCTAGACCTTATCTCCAACCACTGCCCAGGGTTGAAAATGATGCAGAAATCAGAAATCTTTCCCAATGGCAAGAAACCTTGTGGTTGGCATGTTGTCTAACGTTCAGTGTAGTTGAAACAAGCATGGCCCATGAGGCCCAGCCCATGCTTGCGGGCCACATTGGTCACAAACACACATTGTGACCCTCAGCCTGAGCCCAGTCCTCAGGTAAGGCCTCTCAGGGCCTATATGAAGAGACAGCATATTGGGCTTGCCATGCCCCTAGGCCCCAATTTTTAACCATAGTTCGGGTTGTCCCTTCACTCTTCCCCAGGGCTCTGCTTTGGAATTCCTCTTTTGGTGGGACACCTGAGGTAACAAACCTGAAAGGAGTCCTCCCATCCCACAGATTGACGAAAAACAATTGGGATCGGGCCAAATCCACAGAGAGGAAGATTCGTCCATGGCCCATGAGACCTCCCCAACATTCCACGGCCATCGCTGAAACAAAATCCAGAGATAAAAGCCTGAGCAAGCTCCTCAGACTCGCTCATTCTTCATATCCTGAAGAGTTCTTCTCATGGTTTGTAGATCGGGCGTGCCATACCTACGTCCCCAAACTTAAGCTGAGTTTGTGTTTTCAGTCTTCTGTCCTCAAAGTCCTGGGCCATACTCCCTCCAGGATGGGGCCCCTGGAGCCACACATTAGAACTGCCCCCACCCAATCCATGGGATTTCTGCCCATTCCATTGTCAAAAATCGTACAAATTAGGAGAACCCTCCACAGTCCCTGAGGCCATCCCAATAGTGTAGGTCGCCCGGGACAAAAAAGGGCGGTTGATTACGGCTGAGCATCTACCTCCACTCATCTACCTCCACTCATACCAAGAAGATTGAACCAGACAGGACCCGAGGCCATTATCAGATCCATTGCTTTGGTTTACAGGCATGTCTCCTCAAAAGCCTGGATTCCAATACCAGCAGAGGGGATTTCCTGAGGCACCCATCAGAACAAATCTCGTCTCCACAAGGAAACTTGTGCATGGGAGCTATGCCAAAGCTTAGGAGAATACTTCAGGGTCCCGGTGCTACCTCCCCATTCCAAGGCCCTCATGGACACAAACACACGTTAGGACCCATCCTCTGGACTGTGCATTTCAACTCAGCCACCCCGGTTGCTCCCGCAGATCCATTAGATCTAAACTGTCTTGTTGCTAGGCGACAATTGGAAGTCGAGGCGGACTTCCCAGGCATCCATCCTGGAACGGTGCTCTGGAGTCATTCCATATGGGATGTCCTGGAGCTGTCCAACAGGTCTCAATTGTCCCGCAGAAGGAATCCTTGAAGGGGGCATCCCACATCTCCCAACGTGGAAAACCTCCATGGCCTCGAGATTCCGCTCCCTTCATGAAGGGGCCGTCATGCACAGAAACTCCAACCTAAGCCAACGTGGTATCCTCGCCCTGACTTCAGATGCATGAGATATTGGTTCAGATCTGCAGGGGGTACCTGCCGTGCCCTCACCCTGAATCCGAGGTCTAGCTTGTGTTCTCAGACTTCCGTCCTCACTCTCCTGGCCCCGAAGCCCTCAAGTTTGGCAATTCCGGACCGACAGTGAAGCACTCTGCCTGCCCTCTAGAAAATATATATTGTCTAATGAGCAGCCCAGGCAGCTTAAATGAGGATAAACCTACACGGCACTCGAATGTACCCAACTTATATAGTCTAACCTGGGCACTAATGCACTGTCTGACACAACCTGAGCCCGGACCTGCTGACCAACACCCAGACAGCTGACCGCACGCTGAGCACATCAGACCCGCCATGGCCTTAGGTCATCATCTCTTCCCTACCTCAGTTTTCAGGCTTCAGAACCTAGACCTTATCTCCAATCACTGCCCACGGGTGACTGTGATGCAGAAATCAGAACTCTTCCTGACCCATGGCAAGAAACCTTGTGGTTGGCATGTTGTCCAACGTTCAGTGTAGGAGAATCCAGCATTCACCCTGAGGCCCCGCCCATTGTTGCGTGCGACGAGAGCATAAACACGCATTGTGACCTCAACGTGAGTCCTCTACTCTAGTAAGTCCTCTCAATGGCTGGACCATTAGATGTCATAATGGGCTTGACATGTCCCTAGTCCCCAATTTTTAACCAGATTTCTGGTTGTCCAGTCGCCCCACCCCAGGGTTCTACTCTGGAATCCCTCATTTGGTGGGACATCTGAGGTTGAAAAACAAAATGAAACAAATCGACAACAACAAAAAAACGGTCTTCTTCCATCCCCAGAATGACCCCAAACTCTTTGGACGGGACCGAACCCCCAGAGAGTAAGACTCGTCCATGTCCCATGAAGTCACCCGGCAATTTCACGACCATGAGTGACACGATATCCAGAGACAAAAACTTGAGCAAGAGCCTCACACTCGCCCTTTTTTCATATCCCGAAGTGTTCTCCTCATGGTCTGTAGATCAGTCCTGCCGTACCTATGACCCAAAACATAAGCCGAGTTTGTGTTTTCAGACAACTGTCAAAACAGCTCTGGCCTACACACCCTACAGGCTCAGGGCACTGGAGCCAAACCTGAGGACTGTACTTGCCCTCTCCAAGGGAATTGTATGTGCCCATTCCAATGGCCACAACCCTACTAGTAGGATAACCTCCAAAGTCCCTGAGGCCATCCCAATAGTTGTGGCTTCCCAGGACAAACAGGGGCAATCTGAGCCCATCTGAGCACCTACCTGCACTCAGACCCGTAGACTGATGTCCCCAGAGGTAAAAAGGAATAAACAGGCCCCTAGGCACTAATCGGATCCATTGCTTTGGTTTCCAGGCATCTCTCCTCAGAGGCCTGGATTTCAATACCAGCATATGGCTGTTTCTTGACTCACCCATCAGAACAAATCTCATCTACACATGGGAAACATGCACGTTGGAGCTGTGTCAAAGCCTAGGTTTAGGAGAACCCTTCAGGGCCCCAGGGCCACCGCTTCATTCCATGGTCTCCATAGACACAAAAACATATTAGGACACATCCCCAAGAGGGTGCATTTCAACTCAGCCTCCTCAGTTGCCCCCCACATTCAGCAGATCTAACCTGTCTTGTTGCTTGGAGACAATTGGAATGCGATGTGGGCTACCCAGCCATCCATCCTTAGAACCCTGCTCGGAATCGTTGGCCTGGAGCCAACCAACAGGTCTCAATTGTCCTGCAGAAGAATCTTTGCAGTTTGGAGCTTCTCACAACTCCCATCGTGGGAAAACCCCCATGTCCTCGTGATCCAACCCCCTTCAAGAAAGGGCCATCAGGGCAGAAAGTCCAACCTGAGCGATCGTCTGATCCTTGCCCTGACTTCAGATGCACGAGATCTCGATTGAGGTCGGTAGATTGTGACTGCCATATACTCACCCAGAAACCTAGGCCTAACTTGGTTTCTCAGACTCCGTCCTCAGACTACTGGCCCACAAGCCCTACAGTTGGGCAATCCAGAACTACAATGCCGCACTCTGCCTGCCCTACAGAAGTAAAATATTGCCCTCAGGGCTACCCCGAATCCCCAAATGAGGATCAACCTGCACGCCTTTCGGATGTACCCCAAACATATAGGCTGACCTGGGCACTATTTCCCCTTCTGACCCAGCCTGAGCCTGGACCTCCTGGTCCCACCCAGACAGCTGGCCGCACACTGAGCACATCGGACCCGCCATGGCCTTAGGTCCTCATCTCTTCCCAACTGCGGTTTTCAGGCTCCAGAACCTAGACCTTATCTCCAACCACTGCCCAGGTTTGAAAATGATGCTGAAATCAGAACTCTTTCCCCATGGCAAGAAACCTTGTGGTTGGCATGTTGTCCAATGTTCAGTGTAGTTGAAACAAGCGTGGCCCATGAGGCCCAGCCCATGCTTGCGGGCCACATTGGTCACAAACACACATTGTGACCCTCAGCCTGAGCCCAGTCCTCAGGTAAGGCCTCTCTGGGCCTATATGAAGAGACAGCATATTGGGCTTGCCATGCCCCTAGGCCCCAATTTTTAACCATAGTTCGGGTTGTCCCTTCACTCTTCCCCAGGGCTCTGCTTTGGAATTCCTCTTTTGGTGGGACACCTGAGGTAACAAACCTGAAAGGAGTCCTCCCATCCCACAGATTGACAAAAACCAATTGGGATCGGAGCAAATCCACAGAGAGGAAGATTTGTCCATGGCCCATGAGACCTCCCCAACATTCCACGGCCATCGCAGAAACAAAATCCAGAGACAAAATCCTGAGCAAGCGCCTCATACTCGCTCATTCTTCATATTATGAAGAGTTCTTCTCATGGTTTGTAGATCGGGCGTGCCATACCTACGTCCCCAAACTTAAGCTGAGTTTGTGTTTTCAGTCTTCTGTCCTCAAAGTCCTGGGCCACACTCCCTCCAGGCTGGGGCCCCTGGAGCCACACAATCCATGGGAATTCTGCCCATTCTATTGCCAAAAATCGTACAAATAGGGGAACCCTCCAAAGTCCCTGAGGCCATCCCAATAGTGTAGGTCGAACGGGACAAAAAATGGGCGGTTCATACCGGCTGATCATTTACCTCCACTCATCTACCTCCACTCATCTACCTCCACTCATACGAAGGAGATTGAACCAGACAGGACCCGAGGCCATTATTGAATCCATTGCTTTGGTTTACAGGCATGTCTCCTCAAAAGCCTGGTTTCCAGTACCAGCAGAGGGGATTTCCTGAGGCACTCATCAGAACAAATCTCGTCTTCACAAGGAAACTTGTGCATGGGAGCTATGCCAAAGCTTAGGAGAATACTTCAGGGTCCCGGTGTCACCTCCCCATTCCAAGTCCCTCATGGACACAAATACACGTTAGGACCCATCCTCTGGAAAGTGCATTTCAACTCAGCCACTCCGGTTGCTCCCGCAGATCCATTAGATCTAAACTGTCTTGTTGCTAGGAGACAATTGGAAGGCGAGGCGGACTTCCCAGGCATCCATCCTGGAACAGTGCTCTGGAGTCATTCCATATGGGATGTCCTGGAGCTGTCCAACAGGTCTCAATTTTCCCGCAGAAGGAATCCTTGAAGGGGGCATCCCACATCTCCCAACGTGGAAAACCTCCATGGCCTCGAGATTCCGCTCCCTTCATGAAGGGGCCGTCATGCACAGAAACTCCAACCTGAGCCAACGTCGGATCCTCGCCCTGACTTCAGATGCATGAGATATTGGTTCAGATCTGCAGGGGGTACCTGCCGTGCCCTCACCCTGAATCCGAAGTCTAGCTTGTGTTCTCAGACTTCCGTCCTCACTCTCCTGGCCCCGAAGCCCTCAAGTTTCGCAATTCCGGACCGACAATGAAGCACTCTGCCTGCCCTCTAGAAAAAATATATTGCCTAATGAGCAGCCCAGGCAGCTTAAATGAGGATAAACCTACACGGCACTCGAATGTACCCAAATTATATAGTCTAACCTGGGCACTAATGCACTGTCTGACACAACCTGAGCCCTGACCTGCTGACCAACACCCAGACAGGTGACCGCACGCTGAGCACATCAGACCCGCCATGTCCTTAGGTCATCATCTCTTCAGTTTTCAGGCTTCAGAACCTAGACCTTATCTCTAATCACTGCCCACGGGTGACTGTGATGCAGAAATCAGAACTCTTCCTGACCCATGGCAAGAAACCTTGTGGTTGGCATGTTGTCCAACGTTCAGTGTAGGAGAAACCAGCATTCTCCCTGAGGCCCCGCCCATTCTTGAGTGCGACGAGAGCATAAACACGCATTGTGACCTCAGCGTGAGTCCTGTCCTCTAGTAAGTCCTCTTAGTGGCTGGACCATTAGATGTCATAATGGGCTTGACATGTCCCTAGTCCCCAATTTTTAACCAGATTTCTGGTTGTCTTGTCGCCCCACCCCAGGCCTCTACTCTGGAATCCCTCATTTGATGGGACATCTGAGGTTGAAAAACAAAATGAAACAAATCGACAACAACAAAAAATGGACTTCTTCCATCCCCAGAATGACCGCAAACTCTTTGGACGGGACCGAACCCCCAGAGAGTAAGACTCGTCCAATTCCCATGATGTCTCCCGGCAATTTCACGACCATGAGTGACACCATATCCAGAGACAAAAACTTGAGCAAGAGCCTCACACTCGCCCTTTTTTCATATCCCGAAGTGTTCTCCTCATGGTCTGTAGATCAGTCCTGCCATACCTATGACCCAAAACATAAGCCGAGTTTGTGTTTTCAGACAACTGTCCAAACAGCTCTGGCCTACACACCCTACAGGCTCAGGGCCCTGGAGCCAAACCTGAGGACTGTACTTGCCCTCTCCAAGGGAATTGTATGTGCCCATTCCAATGGCCACAACCCTACTAGTAGGATAACCTCCAAAGTCCCTGAGGCCATCCCAATAGTTGTGGCTTCCCAGGACAAACAGGGGCAATCTGAGCCCATCTGAGCACCTACCTGCACTCAGACCCGTAGACTGATGTCCCCAGAGGTAAAAAGGAACGAACAGGCCCCTAGGCACTAATCGGATCCATTGCTTTGGTTTCCAGGCATCTCTCCTCAGAGGCCTGGATTTCAATACCAGCATATGGCTGTTTCTTGACTACCCATCAAAACAAATCTCATCTACACATGGGAAACATGCACGCTGGAGCTGTGTCAAAGCCTCTGTTTAGGAGAACCCTTCAGGACCCCAGGGCCACCGCTTCATTCCAAGGTCCCCATAGACACAAAAATATATTAGGACACATCCACAGGAGAGTCCATTTCAACTCAGCCTTTTCGGTTGCCCCCCACATCCAGCAGATCTAACCTGTCTTGTTGCTTGGAGACAATTGGAATGCGAGGTGGGCTACCCAGCCATCCATCCTTAGGACCCTGCTCGGAATCGTTGGCCTGGAGCCAACCAACAGGTCTCAATTGTCCTGCAGAAGAATCTTTGCAGTTTGGAGCTTCTCACAACTCCCATCGTGGGAAAACCCCCATGTCCTCGTGATCCAACCCCCTTCAAGAAAGGGCCATCAGAGCAGAAAGTCCAACCTGAGCGATCGTCTGATCCTTGCCCTGACTTCAGATGCACGAGATCTCGAAGAGGTCTGTAGATTGTGCCTGCCATATCCTCACCCAGAAACCTAGGCCTAGCTTGGGTTCTCAGACTGCGTCCTCAGACTACTGGCCCACAAGCCCTCCAGTTGGGCAATCCAGAACTACAATGCCGCACTCTGCCTGCCCTACAGAAGTAAAAAATTGTCCTCAGGGCTACCCCGAAACCGCAAATGATGATCAACCTGCACGCCATTCGGCTGTATCCCAAACATATAGGCTGATCTGGGCACTATTTCCCCTTCTGACCCAGCCTGAGCCTGGTACTCCGGTCCCACCCAGAATGCTGGCCGCACAATGAGCACATCGGACCCGCCATGGCCTTAGGTCGTCATCTCTTCCCAACTGCGGTTTTCAGGCTCCAGAACCTAGACCTTATCTCCAACCACTGCCCAGGGTTGAAAATGATGCAGAAATCAGAACTCTTTCCCCATGGCAAGAAACCTTGTGGTTGGCATGTTGTCCAACGTTCAGTGTAGTTGAAACAAGTGTGGCCCATTAGGCCCAGCCCATGCTTGCGGGCCACATTGGTCACAAACACACATTGTGACCCTCAGCCTGAGACCAGTCCTCAGGTAAGGCCTCTCTGGGCCTATATGAAGAGACAGCATATTAGGCTTGCCATGCCCCTAGGCCCCAATTTTTAACCATAGTTCGGGTTGTCCCTTCACTCTTCCCCAGGGCTCTTCTTTGGAATTCCTCTTTTGGTGGGACACCTGAGGTAACAAACCTGAAAGGAGTCCTCCCATCCCACAGATTGACGAAAAACAATTGGGATCGGGCCAAATCCACAGAGAGGAAGATTCGTCCATGGCCCGTGAGACCTCCCCAACATTCCACGGCCATCGCTGAAACAAAATCCAGAGACAAAAGCCTGAGCAAGCGCCTCAGACTCGCTCATTCTTCATATCCTGAAGAGTTCTTCTCATGGTTTGTAGATCGGGCGTGCCATACCTACGTCCCCAAACTTAAGCTGAGTTTGTGTTTTCAGTCTTCTGTCCTCAAAGTCCTGGGCCACACTCCCTCCAGGCTGGGGCCCCTGGAGCCACACATTAGGACTGCCCCCACCCAATCCATCGGAATTCTGCCCAGTCCATTGTCAAAAATCGTACAAATTAGGAGAACCCTCCAACGTCCCTGAGGCCATCCCAATAGTGTAGGTCGCCCGGGACAAAAAAGGGCGGTTGATACCGGCTGAGCATCTACCTCCACTCATCTACCTCCACTCATACCAAGAAGATTGAACCAGACAGGACCCGAGGCCATTATCGGATCCATTGCTTTGGTTTACAGGCATGTCTCCTCAAAAGCCTGGATTCCAATACCAGCAGAGGGGAATTCCTGAGGCACCCATCAGAACAAATCTCGTCTCCACAAGGAAACTTGTGCATGGGAGCTATGCCAATGCTTAGGAGAATACTTCAGAGTCCCGGTGCCACCTCCCCATTCCAAGGCCCTCATGGACACAAACACACGTTAGGACCCATCCTCTGGAAAGTGCATTTCAACTCAGCCACCCCGGTTGCTCCCGCAGATCCATTAGATCTAAACTGTCTTGTTGCTAGGAGACAATTGGAAGGCGAGGCGGACTTCCCAGGCATCCATCCTGGAACAGTGCTCTGGAGTCATTCCATATGGGATGTCCTGGAGCTGTCCAACAGGTCTCAATTGTCCCGCAGAAGGAATCCTTGAAGGGGGCATCCCACATCTCCCAACGTGGAAAACCTCCATGGCCTCGAGATTCCGCTCCCTTCATGAAGGGGCCGTCATGCACAGAAACTCCAACCTGAGCCAACGTCGGATCCTCGCCCTGACTTCAGATGCATGAGATATTGGTTCAGATCTGCAGGGGGTACCTGCCGTGCCCTCACCCTGAATCCGAAGACTAGCTTGTGTTCTCAGACTTCCGTCCTCACTCTCCTGGCCCCGAAGCCCTCAAGTTTGGCAATTCCGGACCGACAATGAAGCACTCTGCCTGCCCTCTAGAAAAAATGTATTGCCTAATGAGCTGCCCAGGCAGCTTAAATGAGGATAAACCTACACGGCACTCGAATGTACCCAAATTATATAGTCTAACCTGGGCACTAATGCACTGTCTGACACAACCTGAGCCCGGACCTGCTGACCAACACCCAGACAGCTGACCGCACCCTGAGCACATCAGACCCGCCATGGCCTTAGGTCATCATCTCTTCCCTACCTCAGTTTTCAGGCTTCAGAACCTAGACCTTATCTCCAATCACTGCCCACGGGTGACTGTGATGCAGAAATCAGAACTCTTCCTGACCCATGGCAAGAAACCTTGTGGTTGGCATGTTGTCCAACGTTCAGTGTAGGAGAAACCAGCATTCACCCTGAGGCCCCGCCCATTCTTGAGTGCGACGAGTGCATAAAAACGCATTGTGACCTCAGCGTGAGTCCTGTTCTCTAGTAAGTCCTCTCAGTGGCTGGACCATTAGATGTCATAATGGGCTTGACATGTCCCTAGTCCCCAATTTTTAACCAGATTTCTGGTTGTCCAGTCGCCCCACCCCAGGGCTCTACTCTGGAATCCCTCATTTGGTGGGACATCTGAGGTTGAAAAACAAAATGAAACAAATCGACAACAACAACAAAAAAACGGACTTCTTCCATCCCCAGAATGACCGCAAACTCTTTGGACGGGACCGAACCCCCAGAGAGTAAGACTCGTCCATTTCCCATGAAGTCACCCGGCAATTTCACGACCATGAGTGACACGATATCCAGAGACAAAAACTTGAGCAAGAGCCTCACACTCGCCCTTTTTTCATATCCCGAAGTGTTCTCCTCATGGTCTGTAGATCAGTCCTGCCATACCTATGACCCAAAACATAAGCCGAGTTTGTGTTTTCAGACAACTGTCCAAACAGCTCTGGCCTACACACCCTACAGGCTCAGGGCCCTGGAGCCAAACCTGAGGACTGTACTTGCCCTCTCCAAGGGAATTGTATGTGCCCATTCCAATGGCCACGACCCTACTAATAGGATAACCTCCAAAGTCCCTGAGGCCATCCCAAGAATTGTGGCTTCCCAGGACAAACAGGGGCAATGTGAGCCCATCTGAGCACCTACCTGCACTCAGACCCGTAGACTGATTTCCCCAGAGGTAAAAAGGAACGAACAGGCCCCTAGGCACTAATCGGATCCATTGCTTTGGTTTCCAGGCATCTCTCCTCAGAGGCCTGGATTTCAATACCAGCATATGGCTGTTTCTTGACTCACCCATCAGAACAAATCTCATCTACACATGGGAAACATGCACGTTGGAGCTGTGTCAAAGCCTCTGTTTAGGAGAACCCTTCAGGGCCCCAGGGCCACCGCTTCATTCCAAGGTCTCCATAGACACAAAAACATATTAGGACACATCCACAGGAGAGTCCATTTCAACTCAGCCTCCTCGGTTGCCCCCCACATCCAGCAGATCTAACCTGTCTTGTTGCTTGGAGACCATTGGAATGCGAGGTGGGCTACCCAGCCATCCATCCTTAGAACCCTGCTCGGAATCGTTGGCCTGGAGCCAACCAACAGGTCTCAATTGTCCTGCAGAAGAATCTTTGCAGTTTGGAGCTTCTCACAACTCCCATCGTGCGAAAACCCCCATGTCCTCGTGATCCAACCCCCTTCAAGAAAGGGCCATCAGCGCAGAAAGTCCAACCTGAGCGATCGTCTGATCCTTGCCCTGACTTCAGATGCACGAGATCTCGATTGAGGTCTGTAGATTGTGCCTGCCATATCCTCACCCAGAAACCTAGGCCTAGCTTGGGTTCTCAGACTGCGTCCTCAGACTACTGGCCCACAAGCCCTCCAGTTTGGCAATCCAGAACTACAATGCCGCACTCTGCCTGCCCTACAGAAGTAAAACATTGCCCTCAGGGCTACCCCGAAACCCCAAATGAGGATCAACCTGCAGGCCATTCGGCTGTACCCCAAACATATAGGTTGACCTGGGCACTATTTCCCCTTCTGACCCAGCCTGAGCCTGGACCTCCTGGTCCCACCCAGACAGCTGGCCGCACACTGAGCACATCGGACCCGCCATGGCCTTAGGTCGTCATCTCTTCCCAACTGCGGTTTTCAGGCTCCAGAACCTAGACCTTATCTCCAACCACTGCCCAGGGTTGAAAATGATGCAGAAATCAGAACTCTTTCCCCATGGCAAGAAACCTTGTGGTTGGCATGTTGTCCAACGTTCAGTGTAGTTGAAACAAGCGTGGCCCATGAGGCCCAGCCCATGCTTGCGGGCCACATTGGTCACAAACACACATTGTGACCCTCAGCCTGAGCCCAGTCCTCAGGTAAGGCCTCTCAGGGCCTATATGAAGAGAGAGCATATTGGGCTTGCCATGCCCCTAGGCCCCAATTTTTAACCATAGTTCGGGTTGTCCCTTCACTCTTCCCCAGGGCTCTGCTTTGGAATTCCTCTTTTGGTGGGACACCTGAGGTAACAAACCTGAAAGGAGTCCTCCCATCCCACAGATTGACGAAAAACAATTGGGATCGGGCCAAATCCACAGAGAGGAAGATTCGTCCATGGCCCATGAGACCTCCCCAACATTCCACGGCCATCGCTGAAACAAAATCCAGAGACAAAAGCCTGAGCAAGCGCCTCAGACTCGCTCATTCTTCATATCCTGAAGAGTTCTTCTCATGGTTTGTAGATCGGGCGTGCCATACCTACGTCCCCAAACTTAAGCTGAGTTTGTGTTTTCAGTCTTCTGTCCTCAAAGTCCTGGGCCACACTCCCTCCAGGCTGGGGCCCCTGGAGCCACACATTAGGACTGCCCCCACCCAATCCATGGGAATTTGCCCATTCCATTGTCAAAAATCGTACAAATTAGGAGAACCCTCCAAAGTCCCTGAGGCCATCCCAATAGTGTAGGTCGCCCGGGACAAAAAAGGGCGGTTGATACCGGCTGAGCATCTACCTCCACTCATCTACCTCCACTCATACCAAGAAGATTGAACCAGACAGGACCCGAGGCCATTATCGGATCCATTGCTTTGGTTTACAGGCATGTCTCCTCAAAAGCCTGCATTCCAATACCAGCAGAGGGGATTTCCTGAGGCACCCATCAGAACAAATCTCGTCTCCACAAGGAAACTTGTGCATGCGAGCTATGCCAAAGCTTAGGAGAATACTTCAGGGTCCCGGTGCCACCTCCCCATTCCAAGGCCCTCATGGACACAAACACACGTTAGGACCCATCTTCTGGAAAGTGCATTTCAACTCAGCCACCCCGGTTGCTCCCGCAGATCCATTAGATCTAAACTGTCTTGTTGCTAGGAGACAATTGGAAGGCGAGGCGGACTTCCCAGGCATCCATCCTGGAACAGTGCTCTGGAGTCATTCCATATGGGATGTCCTGGAGCTGTCCAACAGGTCTCAATTGTACCACAGAAGGAATCCTTGAAGGGGGCATCCCACATCTCCCAACGTGGAAAACCTCCATGGCCTCGAGATTCCGCTCCCTTCATGAAGGGGCCGTCATGCACAGAAACTCCAACCTGAGCCAACGTCGGATCCTCGCCCTGACTTCAGATGCATGAGATATTGGTTCAGATCTGCAGGGGGTACCTGCCGTGCCCTCACCCTGAATCCGAAGACTAGCTTGTGTTCTCAGACTTCCGTCCTCACTCTCCTGGCCCCGAAGCCCTCAAGTTTGGCAATTCCGGACCGACAATGAAGCACTCTGCCTGCCCTCTAGAAAAAATGTATTGCCTAATGAGCTCCCCAGGCAGCTTAAATGAGGATAAACCTACACGGCACTCGAATGTACCCAAATTATATAGTCTAACCTGGGCACTAATGCACTGTCTGACACAACCTGAGCCCGGACCTGCTGACCAACACCCAGACAGCTGACCGCACCCTGAGCACATCAGACCCGCCATGGCCTTAGGTCATCATCTCTTCCCTACCTCAGTTTTCAGGCTTCAGAACCTAGACCTTATCTCCAATCACTGCCCACGGGTGACTTTGATGCAGAAATCAGAACTCTTCCTGACCCATGGCAAGAAACCTTGTGGTTGGCATGTTGTCCAACGTTCAGTGTAGGAGAAACCAGCATTCACCCTGAGGCCCCGCCCATTCCTGAGTGCGACGAGAGCATAAACACGCATTGTGACCTCAGCGTGAGTCCTGTCCTCTAGTAAATCCTTTCAGTGGCTCGACCATTAGATGTCATAATGGGCTTGACAAGTCCCTAGTCCCCAATTTTTAACCAGATTTCTGGTTGTCCAGTCGCCCCACCCCAGGGCTCTACTCTGGAATCCCTCATTTGGTGGGACATCTGAGGTTGAAAAACAAAATGAAACAAATCGACAACAACAACAAAAAAACGGACTTCTTCCATCCCCAGAATGACCGCAAACACTTTGGACGGGACCGAACCCCCAGAGAGTAAGACTCGTCCATTTCCCATGAAGTCACCCGGCAATTTCACGACCATGAGTGACACGATATCCAGAGACAAAAAACTTGAGCAAGAGCCTCACACTCGCCCTTTTTTCATATCCCGAAGTGTTCTCCTCATGGTCTGTAGATCAGTCCTGCCATACCTATGACCCAAAACATAAGCCGAGTTTGTGTTTTCAGACAACTGTCCAAACAGCTCTGGCCTACACACCCTACAGGCTCAGGGCCCTGGAGCCAAACCTGAGGACTGTACTTGCCCTCTCCAAGGGAATTGTATGTGCCCATTCCAATGGCCACGACCCTACTAATAGGATAACCTCCAAAGTCCCTGAGGCCATCCCAAGAGTTGTGGCTTCCCAGGACAAACAGTGGCAATCTGAGCCCATCTGAGCACCTACCTGCACTCAGACCCGTAGACTGATGTCCCCAGAGGTGAAAAGGAACGAACAGGCCCCTAGGCACTAATCGGATCCATTGCTTTGGTTTCCAGGCATCTCTCCTCAGAGGCCTGGATTTCAATACCAGCATATGGCTGTGTTTCTTGACTCACCCATCAGAACAAATCTCATCTACACATGGGAAACATGCACGTTGGAGCTGTGTCAAAGCCTCTGTTTAGGAGAACCCTTCAGGGCCCCAGGGCCACCGCTTCATTCCAAAATCTCCATAGACACAAAAACATATTAGGACACATCCACAGGAGAGTCCATTTCAACTCAGCCTCCTCGGTTGCCCCCCACATCCAGCAGATCTAACCTGTCTTGTTGCTTGGAGACAATTGGAATGCGAGGTGGGCTACCCAGCCATCTATCCTTAGAACCCTGCTCGGAATCGTTGGCCTGGAGCCAACCAACAGGTCTCAATTGTCCTGCAGAAGAATCTTTGCAGTTTGGAGCTTCTCACAACTCCCATCGTGGGAAAACCCCCATGTCCTCGTGATCCAACCCCCTTCAAGAAAGGGCCATCAGGGCAGAAAGTCCAACCTGAGCGATCGTCTGATCCTTGCCCTGACTTCAGATGCACGAGATCTCTATTGAGGTCTGTAGATTGTGCCTGCCATATCCTCACCCAGAAACCTAGGCCTAGCTTGGGTTCTTAGACTCCGTCCTCAGACTACTGGCCCACAAGCCCTCCAGTTTGGCAATCCAGAACTACAATGCCGCACTCTGCCTGCCCTACAGAAGTAAAACATTGCCCTCAGGGCTACCCCGAAACCGCAAATGAGGATCAACCTGCACGCCATTCGGATGTACCCCAAACATATAGGCTGACCTGGGCACTATTTCCCCTTCTGACCCAGCCTGAGCCTGGACCTCCTGGTCCCACCCAGACAGCTGGCCGCACACTGAGCACATCGGACCCGCCATGGCCTTAGGTCGTCATCTCTTCCCAACTGCGGTTTTCAGGCTCCAGAACCTATACCTTATCTACAACCACTGCCCAGGGTTGAAAATGATGCAGAAATCAGAACTCTTTCCCCATGGCAAGAAACCTTGTGGTTGGCATGTTGTCCAACGTTCAGTGTAGTTGAAACAAGCGTGGCCCATGAGGCCCAGCCCATGCTTGCGGGCCACATTGGTCACAAACACACATTGTGACCCTCAGCCTGAGCCCAGTCCTCAGGTAAGGCCTCTCAGGGCCTATATGAAGAGACAGCATATTGGGCTGGCCATGCCCCTAGGCCCCAATTTTTAACCGTAGTTCGGGTTGTCCCTTCACTCTTCCCCAGGGCTCTGCTTTGGAATTCCTCTTTTGGTGGGACACCTGAGGTAACAAACCTGAAAGGAGTCCTCCCATCCCACAGATTGACGAAAAACAATTGGGATCGGGCCAAATCCACAGAGAGGAAGATTCGTCCATGGCCCATGAGACCTCCCCAACATTCCACGGCCATCGCTGAAACAAAATCCAGAGACAAAAGCCTGAGCAAGCGCCTCAGACTCGCTCATTCTTCATATCCTGAAGAGTTCTTCTCATGGTTTGTAGATCGGGCGTGCCATACCTACGTCCCCAAACTTAAGCTGAGTTTGTGTTTTCAGTCTTCTGTCCTCCAAGTCCTGGGCCACACTCCCTCCAGGCCGGGGCCCCTGGAGCCACACATTAGGACTGCCCCCACCCAATCCATGGGAATTCTGCCCATTCCATTGTCAAAAATCGTACAAATTAGGAGAACCCTCCAAAGTCCCTGAGGCCATCCCAATAGTGTAGGTCGCCCGGGACAAAAAAGGGCGGTTGATACCGGCTGAGCATCTACCTCCACTCATCTACCTCCACTCATACCAAGAAGATTGAACCAGACAGGACCCGAGGCCATTATCGGATCCATTGCTTTGGTTTACAGGCATGTCTCCTCAAAAGCCTGCATTCCAATACCAGCAGAGGGGATTTCCTGAGGCACCCATCAGAACAAATCTCGTCTCCACAAGGAAACTTGTGCATGCGAGCTATGCCAAAGCTTAGGAGAATACTTCAGGGTCCCGGTGCCACCTCCCCATTCCAAGGCCCTCATGGACACAAACACACGTTAGGACCCATCCTCTGGAAAGTGCATTTCAACTCAGCCACCCCGGTTGCTCCCGCAGATCCATTAGATCTAAACTGTCTTGTTGCTAGGAGACAATTGGAAGGCGAGGTGGACTTCCCAGGCATCCATCCTGGAACAGTGCTCTGGAGTCATTCCATATGGGATGTCCTGGAGCTGTCCAACAGGTCTCAATTGTCCCGCAGAAGGAATCCTTGAAGGGGGCATCCCACATCTCCCAACGTGGAAAACCTCCATGGCCTCGAGATTCCGCTCCCTTCATGAAGGGGCCGTCATGCACAGAAACTCCAACCTGAGCCAACGTCGGATCCTCGCCCTGACTTCAGATGCATGAGATATTGGTTCAGATCTGCAGGGGGTACCGGCCGTGCCCTCACCCTGAATCCGAAGACTAGCTTGTGTTCTCAGACTTCCGTCCTCACTCTCCTGGCCCCGAAGCCCTCAAGTTTGGCAATTCCGGACCGACAATGAAGCACTCTGCCTGCCCTCTAGAAAAAATGTATTGCCTAATGAGCTGCCCAGGCAGCTTAAATGAGGATAAACCTACACGGCACTCGAATGTACCCAAATTATATAGTCTAACCTGGGCACTAATGCACTGTCTGACACAACCTGAGCCCGGACCTGCTGACCAACACCCAGACAGCTGACCGCACCCTGAGCACATCAGACCCGCCATGGCCTTAGGTCATCATCTCTTCCCTACCTCAGTTTTCAGGCTTCAGAACCTAGACCTTATCTCCAATCACTGCCCACGGGTGACTGTGATGCAGAAATCAGAACTCTTCCTGACCCATGGCAAGAAACCTTGTGGTTGGCATGTTGTCCAACGTTCAGTGTAGGAGAAACCAGCATTCACCCTGAGGCCCCGCCCATTCCTGAGTGCGACGAGAGCATAAACACGCATTGTGACCTCAGCGTGAGTCCTGTCCTCTAGTAAATCCTTTCAGTGGCTCGACCATTAGATGTCATAATGGGCTTGACATGTCCCTAGTCCCCAATTTTTAACCAGATTTCTGGTTGTCCAGTCGCCCCACCCCAGGGCTCTACTCTGGAATCCCTCATTTGGTGGGACATCTGAGGTTGAAAAACAAAATGAAACAAATCGACAACAACAACAAAAAAACGGACTTCTTCCATCCCCAGAATGACCGCAAACACTTTGGACGGGACCGAACCCCCAGAGAGTAAGACTCGTCCATTTCCCATGAAGTCACCCGGCAATTTCACGACCATGAGTGACACGATATCCAGAGACAAAAAACTTGAGCAAGAGCCTCACACTCGCCCTTTTTTCATATCCCGAAGTGTTCTCCTCATGGTCTGTAGATCAGTCCTGCCATACCTATGACCCAAAACATAAGCCGAGTTTGTGTTTTCAGACAACTGTCCAAACAGCTCTGGCCTACACACCCTACAGGCTCAGGGCCCTGGAGCCAAACCTGAGGACTGTACTTGCCCTCTCCAAGGGAATTGTATGTGCCCATTCCAATGGCCACGACCCTACTAATAGGATAACCTCCAAAGTCCCTGAGGCCATCCCAAGAGTTGTGGCTTCCCAGGACAAACAGTGGCAATCTGAGCCCATCTGAGCACCTACCTGCACTCAGACCCGTAGACTGATGTCCCCAGAGGTGAAAAGGAACGAACAGGCCCCTAGGCACTAATCGGATCCATTGCTTTGGTTTCCAGGCATCTCTCCTCAGAGGCCTGGATTTCAATACCAGCATATGGCTGTGTTTCTTGACTCACCCATCAGAACAAATCTCATCTACACATGGGAAACATGCACGTTGGAGCTGTGTCAAAGCCTCTGTTTAGGAGAACCCTTCAGGGCCCCAGGGCCACCGCTTCATTCCAAAATCTCCATAGACACAAAAACATATTAGGACACATCCACAGGAGAGTCCATTTCAACTCAGCCTCCTCGGTTGCCCCCCACATCCAGCAGATCTAACCTGTCTTGTTGCTTGGAGACAATTGGAATGCGAGGTGGGCTACCCAGCCATCTATCCTTAGAACCCTGCTCGGAATCGTTGGCCTGGAGCCAACCAACAGGTCTCAATTGTCCTGCAGAAGAATCTTTGCAGTTTGGAGCTTCTCACAACTCCCATCGTGGGAAAACCCCCATGTCCTCGTGATCCAACCCCCTTCAAGAAAGGGCCATCAGGGCAGAAAGTCCAACCTGAGCGATCGTCTGATCCTTGCCCTGACTTCAGATGCACGAGATCTCTATTGAGGTCTGTAGATTGTGCCTGCCATATCCTCACCCAGAAACCTAGGCCTAGCTTGGGTTCTTAGACTCCGTCCTCAGACTACTGGCCCACAAGCCCTCCAGTTTGGCAATCCAGAACTACAATGCCGCACTCTGCCTGCCCTACAGAAGTAAAACATTGCCCTCAGGGCTACCCCGAAACCGCAAATGAGGATCAACCTGCACGCCATTCGGATGTACCCCAAACATATAGGCTGACCTGGGCACTATTTCCCCTTCTGACCCAGCCTGAGCCTGGACCTCCTGGTCCCACCCAGACAGCTGGCCGCACACTGAGCACATCGGACCCGCCATGGCCTTAGGTCGTCATCTCTTCCCAACTGCGGTTTTCAGGCTCCAGAACCTATACCTTATCTACAACCACTGCCCAGGGTTGAAAATGATGCAGAAATCAGAACTCTTTCCCCATGGCAAGAAACCTTGTGGTTGGCATGTTGTCCAACGTTCAGTGTAGTTGAAACAAGCGTGGCCCATGAGGCCCAGCCCATGCTTGCGGGCCACATTGGTCACAAACACACATTGTGACCCTCAGCCTGAGCCCAGTCCTCAGGTAAGGCCTCTCAGGGCCTATATGAAGAGACAGCATATTGGGCTGGCCATGCCCCTAGGCCCCAATTTTTAACCGTAGTTCGGGTTGTCCCTTCACTCTTCCCCAGGGCTCTGCTTTGGAATTCCTCTTTTGGTGGGACACCTGAGGTAACAAACCTGAAAGGAGTCCTCCCATCCCACAGATTGACGAAAAACAATTGGGATCGGGCCAAATCCACAGAGAGGAAGATTCGTCCATGGCCCATGAGACCTCCCCAACATTCCACGGCCATCGCTGAAACAAAATCCAGAGACAAAAGCCTGAGCAAGCGCCTCAGACTCGCTCATTCTTCATATCCTGAAGAGTTCTTCTCATGGTTTGTAGATCGGGCGTGCCATACCTACGTCCCCAAACTTAAGCTGAGTTTGTGTTTTCAGTCTTCTGTCCTCCAAGTCCTGGGCCACACTCCCTCCAGGCCGGGGCCCCTGGAGCCACACATTAGGACTGCCCCCACCCAATCCATGGGAATTCTGCCCATTCCATTGTCAAAAATCGTACAAATTAGGAGAACCCTCCAAAGTCCCTGAGGCCATCCCAATAGTGTAGGTCGCCCGGGACAAAAAAGGGCGGTTGATACCGGCTGAGCATCTACCTCCACTCATCTACCTCCACTCATACCAAGAAGATTGAACCAGACAGGACCCGAGGCCATTATCGGATCCATTGCTTTGGTTTACAGGCATGTCTCCTCAAAAGCCTGCATTCCAATACCAGCAGAGGGGATTTCCTGAGGCACCCATCAGAACAAATCTCGTCTCCACAAGGAAACTTGTGCATGGGAGCTATGCCAAAGCTTAGGAGAATACTTCAGGGTCCCGGTGCCACCACCCCATTCAAAGGCCCTCATGGACACAAACACACGTTAGGACCCATCCTCTGGAAAGTGCATTTCAACTCAGCCACCCCGGTTGCTCCCGCAGATCCATTAGATCTAAACTGTCTTGTTGCTAGGAGACAATTGGAAGGCGAGGCGGACTTCCCAGGCATCCATCCTGGAACAGTGCTCTGGAGTCATTCCATATGGGATGTCCTGGAGCTGTCCAACAGGTCTCAATTGTCCCGCAGAAGGAATCCTTGAAGGGGGCATCCCACATCTCCCAACGTGGAAAACCTCCATGGCCTCGAGATTCCGCTCCCTTCATGAAGGGGCCGTCATGCACAGAAACTCCAACCTGAGCCAACGTCGGATCCTCGCCCTGACTTCAGATGCATGAGATATTGGTTCAGATCTGCAGGGGGTACCTGCCGTGCCCTCACCCTGAATCCGAAGACTAGCTTGTGTTCTCAGACTTCCGTCCTCACTCTCCTGGCCCCGAAGCCCTCAAGTTTGGCAATTCCGGACCGACAATGAAGCACTCTGCCTGCCCTCTAGAAAAAATGTATTGCCTAATGAGCTGCCCAGGCAGCTTAAATGAGGATAAACCTACACGGCACTCGAATGTACCCAAATTATATAGTCTAACCTGGGCACTAATGCACTGTCTGACACAACCTGAGCCCGGACCTGCTGACCAACACCCAGACAGCTGACCGCACCCTGAGCACATCAGACCCGCCATGGCCTTAGGTCATCATCTCTTCCCTACCTCAGTTTTCAGGCTTCAGAACCTAGACCTTATCTCCAATCACTGCCCACGGGTGACTGTGATGCAGAAATCAGAACTCTTCCTGACCCATGGCAAGAAACCTTGTGGTTGGCATGTTGTCCAACGTTCAGTGTAGGAGAAACCAGCATTCACCCTGAGGCCCCGCCCATTCCTGAGTGCGACGAGAGCATAAACACGCATTGTGACCTCAGCGTGAGTCCTGTCCTCTAGTAAATCCTTTCAGTGGCTCGACCATTAGATGTCATAATGGGCTTGACATGTCCCTAGTCCCCAATTTTTAACCAGATTTCTGGTTGTCCAGTCGCCCCACCCCAGGGCTCTACTCTGGAATCCCTCATTTGGTGGGACATCTGAGGTTGAAAAACAAAATGAAACAAATCGACAACAACAACAAAAAAACGGACTTCTTCCATCCCCAGAATGACCGCAAACACTTTGGACGGGACCGAACCCCCAGAGAGTAAGACTCGTCCATTTCCCATGAAGTCACCCGGCAATTTCACGACCATGAGTGACACGATATCCAGAGACAAAAAACTTGAGCAAGAGCCTCACACTCGCCCTTTTTTCATATCCCGAAGTGTTCTCCTCATGGTCTGTAGATCAGTCCTGCCATACCTATGACCCAAAACATAAGCCGAGTTTGTGTTTTCAGACAACTGTCCAAACAGCTCTGGCCTACACACCCTACAGGCTCAGGGCCCTGGAGCCAAACCTGAGGACTGTACTTGCCCTCTCCAAGGGAATTGTATGTGCCCATTCCAATGGCCACGACCCTACTAATAGGATAACCTCCAAAGTCCCTGAGGCCATCCCAAGAGTTGTGGCTTCCCAGGACAAACAGTGGCAATCTGAGCCCATCTGAGCACCTACCTGCACTCAGACCCTTAGACTGATGTCCCCAGAGGTGAAAAGGAACGAACAGGCCCCTAGGCACTAATCGGATCCATTGCTTTGGTTTCCAGGCATCTCTCCTCAGAGGCCTGGATTTCAATACCAGCATATGGCTGTGTTTCTTGACTCACCCATCAGAACAAATCTCATCTACACATGGGAAACATGCACGTTGGAGCTGTGTCAAAGCCTCTGTTTAGGAGAACCCTTCAGGGCCCCAGGGCCACCGCTTCATTCCAAAATCTCCATAGACACAAAAACATATTAGGACACATCCACAGGAGAGTCCATTTCAACTCAGCCTCCTCGGTTGCCCCCCACATCCAGCAGATCTAACCTGTCTTGTTGCTTGGAGACAATTGGAATGCGAGGTGGGCTACCCAGCCATCTATCCTTAGAACCCTGCTCGGAATCGTTGGCCTGGAGCCAACCAACAGGTCTCAATTGTCCTGCAGAAGAATCTTTGCAGTTTGGAGCTTCTCACAACTCCCATCGTGGGAAAACCCCCATGTCCTCGTGATCCAACCCCCTTCAAGAAAGGGCCATCAGGGCAGAAAGTCCAACCTGAGCGATCGTCTGATCCTTGCCCTGACTTCAGATGCACGAGATCTCTATTGAGGTCTGTAGATTGTGCCTGCCATATCCTCACCCAGAAACCTAGGCCTAGCTTGGGTTCTTAGACTCCGTCCTCAGACTACTGGCCCACAAGCCCTCCAGTTTGGCAATCCAGAACTACAATGCCGCACTCTGCCTGCCCTACAGAAGTAAAACATTGCCCTCAGGGCTACCCCGAAACCGCAAATGAGGATCAACCTGCACGCCATTCGGATGTACCCCAAACATATAGGCTGACCTGGGCACTATTTCCCCTTCTGACCCAGCCTGAGCCTGGACCTCCTGGTCCCACCCAGACAGCTGGCCGCACACTGAGCACATCGGACCCGCCATGGCCTTAGGTCGTCATCTCTTCCCAACTGCGGTTTTCAGGCTCCAGAACCTATACCTTATCTACAACCACTGCCCAGGGTTGAAAATGATGCAGAAATCAGAACTCTTTCCCCATGGCAAGAAACCTTGTGGTTGGCATGTTGTCCAACGTTCAGTGTAGTTGAAACAAGCGTGGCCCATGAGGCCCAGCCCATGCTTGCGGGCCACATTGGTCACAAACACACATTGTGACCCTCAGCCTGAGCCCAGTCCTCAGGTAAGGCCTCTCAGGGCCTATATGAAGAGACAGCATATTGGGCTGGCCATGCCCCTAGGCCCCAATTTTTAACCGTAGTTCGGGTTGTCCCTTCACTCTTCCCCAGGGCTCTGCTTTGGAATTCCTCTTTTGGTGGGACACCTGAGGTAACAAACCTGAAAGGAGTCCTCCCATCCCACAGATTGACGAAAAACAATTGGGATCGGGCCAAATCCACAGAGAGGAAGATTCGTCCATGGCCCATGAGACCTCCCCAACATTCCACGGCCATCGCTGAAACAAAATCCAGAGACAAAAGCCTGAGCAAGCGCCTCAGACTCGCTCATTCTTCATATCCTGAAGAGTTCTTCTCATGGTTTGTAGATCGGGCGTGCCATACCTACGTCCCCAAACTTAAGCTGAGTTTGTGTTTTCAGTCTTCTGTCCTCCAAGTCCTGGGCCACACTCCCTCCAGGCCGGGGCCCCTGGAGCCACACATTAGGACTGCCCCCACCCAATCCATGGGAATTCTGCCCATTCCATTGTCAAAAATCGTACAAATTAGGAGAACCCTCCAAAGTCCCTGAGGCCATCCCAATAGTGTAGGTCGCCCGGGACAAAAAAGGGCGGTTGATACCGGCTGAGCATCTACCTCCACTCATCTACCTCCACTCATACCAAGAAGATTGAACCAGACAGGACCCGAGGCCATTATCGGATCCATTGCTTTGGTTTACAGGCATGTCTCCTCAAAAGCCTGCATTCCAATACCAGCAGAGGGGATTTCCTGAGGCACCCATCAGAACAAATCTCGTCTCCACAAGGAAACTTGTGCATGCGAGCTATGCCAAAGCTTAGGAGAATACTTCAGGGTCCCGGTGCCACCTCCCCATTCCAAGGCCCTCATGGACACAAACACACGTTAGGACCCATCCTCTGGAAAGTGCATTTCAACTCAGCCACCCCGGTTGCTCCCGCAGATCCATTAGATCTAAACTGTCTTGTTGCTAGGAGACAATTGGAAGGCGAGGCGGACTTCCCAGGCATCCATCCTGGAACAGTGCTCTGGAGTCATTCCATATGGGATGTCCTGGAGCTGTCCAACAGGTCTCAATTGTCCCGCAGAAGGAATCCTTGAAGGGGGCATCCCACATCTCCCAACGTGGAAAACCTCCATGGCCTCGAGATTCCGCTCCCTTCATGAAGGGGCCGTCATGCACAGAAACTCCAACCTGAGCCAACGTCGGATCCTCGCCCTGACTTCAGATGCATGAGATATTGGTTCAGATCTGCAGGGGGTACCTGCCGTGCCCTCACCCTGAATCCGAAGACTAGCTTGTGTTCTCAGACTTCCGTCCTCACTCTCCTGGCCCCGAAGCCCTCAAGTTTGGCAATTCCGGACCGACAATGAAGCACTCTGCCTGCCCTCTAGAAAAAATGTATTGCCTAATGAGCTGCCCAGGCAGCTTAAATGAGGATAAACCTACACGGCACTCGAATGTACCCAAATTATATAGTCTAACCTGGGCACTAATGCACTGTCTGACACAACCTGAGCCCGGACCTGCTGACCAACACCCAGACAGCTGACCGCACCCTGAGCACATCAGACCCGCCATGGCCTTAGGTCATCATCTCTTCCCTACCTCAGTTTTCAGGCTTCAGAACCTAGACCTTATCTCCAATCACTGCCCACGGGTGACTGTGATGCAGAAATCAGAACCCTTCCTGACCCATGGCAAGAAACCTTGTGGTTGGCATGTTGTCCAACGTTCATTGTAGGAGAAACCAGCATTCACCCTGAGGCCCCGCCCATTCTTGAGTGCGACGAGAGCATAAACACGCATTGTGACCTCAGCGTGAGTCCTGTCCTCTAGTAAGTCCTTTCAGTGGCTCGACCATTAGATGTCATAATGGGCTTGACATGTCCCTAGTCCCCAATTTTTAACCAGATTTCTGGTTGTCCAGTCGCCCCACCCCAGGGCTCTACTCTGGAATCCCTCATTTGGTGGGACATCTGAGGTTGAAAAACAAAATGAAACAAATCGACAAGAACAACAAAAAAACGGACTTCTTCCAACCCGAGAATGACCGCAAACTCTTTGGAGGGGACCGAACCCCCAGAGAGTAAGACTCGTCCATTTCCCATGAAGTCACCCGGCAATTTCACGACCATGAGTGACACGATATCCAGAGACAAAAAACTTGAGCAAGAGCCTCACACTCGCCCTTTTTTCATATCCCGAAGTGTTCTCCTCATGGTCTGTAGATCAGTCCTGCCATACCTATGACCCAAAACATAAGCCGAGTTTGTGTTTTCAGACAACTGTCCAAACAGCTCTGGCCTACACACCCTACAGGCTCAGGGCCCTGGAGCCAAACCTGAGGACTGTACTTGCCCTCTCCAAGGGAATTGTATGTGCCCATTCCAATGGCCACGACCCTACTAATAGGATAACCTCCAAAGTCCCTGAGGCCATCCCAAGAGTTGTGGCTTCCCAGGACAAACAGTGGCAATCTGAGCCCATCTGAGCACCTACCTGCACTCAGACCCGTAGACTGATGTCCCCAGAGGTGAAAAGGAACGAACAGGCCCCTAGGCACTAATCGGATCCATTGCTTTGGTTTCCAGGCATCTCTCCTCAGAGGCCTGGATTTCAATACCAGCATATGGCTGTGTTTCTTGACTCACCCATCAGAACAAATCTCATCTACACATGGGAAACATGCACGTTGGAGCTGTGTCCAAGCCTCTGTTTAGGAGAACCCTTCAGGGCCCCAGGGCCACCGCTTCATTCCAAAATCTCCATAGACACAAAAACATATTAGGACACATCCACAGGAGAGTCCATTTCAACTCAGCCTCCTCGGTTGCCCCCCACATCCAGCAGATCTAACCTGTCTTGTTGCTTGGAGACAATTGGAATGCGAGGTGGGCTACCCAGCCATCTATCCTTAGAACCCTGCTCGGAATCGTTGGCCTGGAGCCAACCAACAGGTCTCAATTGTCCTGCAGAAGAATCTTTGCAGTTTGGAGCTTCTCACAACTCCCATCGTGGGAAAACCCCCATGTCCTCGTGATCCAACCCCCTTCAAGAAAGGGCCATCAGGGCAGAAAGTCCAACCTGAGCGATCGTCTGATCCTTGCCCTGACTTCAGATGCACGAGATCTCTATTGAGGTCTGTAGATTGTGCCTGCCATATCCTCACCCAGAAACCTAGGCCTAGCTTGGGTTCTTAGACTCCGTCCTCAGACTACTGGCCCACAAGCCCTCCAGTTTGGCAATCCAGAACTACAATGCCGCACTCTGCCTGCCCTACAGAAGTAAAACATTGCCCTCAGGGCTACCCCGAAACCGCAAATGAGGATCAACCTGCACGCCATTCGGATGTACCCCAAACATATAGGCTGACCTGGGCACTATTTCCCCTTCTGACCCAGCCTGAGCCTGGACCTCCTGGTCCCACCCAGACAGCTGGCCGCACACTGAGCACATCGGACCCGCCATGGCCTTAGGTCGTCATCTCTTCCCAACTGCGGTTTTCAGGCTCCAGAACCTATACCTTATCTACAACCACTGCCCAGGGTTGAAAATGATGCAGAAATCAGAACTCTTTCCCCATGGCAAGAAACCTTGTGGTTGGCATGTTGTCCAACGTTCAGTGTAGTTGAAACAAGCGTGGCCCATGAGGCCCAGCCCATGCTTGCGGGCCACATTGGTCACAAACACACATTGTGACCCTCAGCCTGAGCCCAGTCCTCAGGTAAGGCCTCTCAGGGCCTATATGAAGAGACAGCATATTGGGCTGGCCATGCCCCTAGGCCCCAATTTTTAACCGTAGTTCGGGTTGTCCCTTCACTCTTCCCCAGGGCTCTGCTTTGGAATTCCTCTTTTGGTGGGACACCTGAGGTAACAAACCTGAAAGGAGTCCTCCCATCCCACAGATTGACGAAAAACAATTGGGATCGGGCCAAATCCACAGAGAGGAAGATTCGTCCATGGCCCATGAGACCTCCCCAACATTCCACGGCCATCGCTGAAACAAAATCCAGAGACAAAAGCCTGAGCAAGCGCCTCAGACTCGCTCATTCTTCATATCCTGAAGAGTTCTTCTCATGGTTTGTAGATCGGGCGTGCCATACCTACGTCCCCAAACTTAAGCTGAGTTTGTGTTTTCAGTCTTCTGTCCTCCAAGTCCTGGGCCACACTCCCTCCAGGCCGGGGCCCCTGGAGCCACACATTAGGACTGCCCCCACCCAATCCATGGGAATTCTGCCCATTCCATTGTCAAAAATCGTACAAATTAGGAGAACCCTCCAAAGTCCCTGAGGCCATCCCAATAGTGTAGGTCGCCCGGGACAAAAAAGGGCGGTTGATACCGGCTGAGCATCTACCTCCACTCATCTACCTCCACTCATACCAAGAAGATTGAACCAGACAGGACCCGAGGCCATTATCGGATCCATTGCTTTGGTTTACAGGCATGTCTCCTCAAAAGCCTGCATTCCAATACCAGCAGAGGGGATTTCCTGAGGCACCCATCAGAACAAATCTCGTCTCCACAAGGAAACTTGTGCATGCGAGCTATGCCAAAGCTTAGGAGAATACTTCAGGGTCCCGGTGCCACCTCCCCATTCCAAGGCCCTCCTGGACACAAACACACGTTAGGACCCATCCTCTGGAAAGTGCATTTCAACTCAGCCACCCCGGTTGCTCCCGCAGATCCATTAGATCTAAACTGTCTTGTTGCTAGGAGACAATTGGAAGGCGAGGCGGACTTCCCAGGCATCCATCCTGGAACAGTGCTCTGGAGTCATTCCATATGGGATGTCCTGGAGCTGTCCAACAGGTCTCAATTGTCCCGCAGAAGGAATCCTTGAAGGGGGCATCCCACATCTCCCAACGTGGAAAACCTCCATGGCCTCGAGATTCCGCTCCCTTCATGAAGGGGCCGTCATGCACAGAAACTCCAACCTGAGCCAACGTCGGATCCTCGCCCTGACTTCAGATGCATGAGATATTGGTTCAGATCTGCAGGGGGTACCTGCCGTGCCCTCACCCTGAATCCGAAGACTAGCTTGTGTTCTCAGACTTCCGTCCTCACTCTCCTGGCCCCGAAGCCCTCAAGTTTGGCAATTCCGGACCGACAATGAAGCACTCTGCCTGCCCTCTAGAAAAAATGTATTGCCTAATGAGCTGCCCAGGCAGCTTAAATGAGGATAAACCTACACGGCACTCGAATGTACCCAAATTATATAGTCTAACCTGGGCACTAATGCACTGTCTGACACAACCTGAGCCCGGACCTGCTGACCAACACCGAGACAGCTGACCGCACCCTGAGCACATCAGACCCGCCATGGCCTTAGGTCATCATCTCTTCCCTACCTCAGTTTTCAGGCTTCAGAACCTAGACCTTATCTCCAATCACTGCCCACGGGTGACTGTGATGCAGAAATCAGAACCCTTCCTGACCCATGGCAAGAAACCTTGTGGTTGGCATGTTGTCCAACGTTCATTGTAGGAGAAACCAGCATTCACCCTGAGGCCCCGCCCATTCTTGAGTGCGACGAGAGCATAAACACGCATTGTGACCTCAGCGTGAGTCCTGTCCTCTAGTAAGTCCTTTCAGTGGCTCGACCATTAGATGTCATAATGGGCTTGACATGTCCCTAGTCCCCAATTTTTAACCAGATTTCTGGTTGTCCAGTCGCCCCACCCCAGGGCTCTACTCTGGAATCCCTCATTTGGTGGGACATCTGAGGTTGAAAAACAAAATGAAACAAATCGACAAGAACAACAAAAAAACGGACTTCTTCCAACCCGAGAATGACCGCAAACTCTTTGGAGGGGACCGAACCCCCAGAGAGTAAGACTCGTCCATTTCCCATGAAGTCACCCGGCAATTTCACGACCATGAGTGACACGATATCCAGAGACAAAAAACTTGAGCAAGAGCCTCACACTCGCCCTTTTTTCATATCCCGAAGTGTTCTCCTCATGGTCTGTAGATCAGTCCTGCCATACCTATGACCCAAAACATAAGCCGAGTTTGTGTTTTCAGACAACTGTCCAAACAGCTCTGGCCTACACACCCTACAGGCTCAGGGCCCTGGAGCCAAACCTGAGGACTGTACTTGCCCTCTCCAAGGGAATTGTATGTGCCCATTCCAATGGCCACAACCCTACTAATAGGATAACCTCCAAAGTCCCTGAGGCCATCCCAAGATTTGTGGCTTCCCAGGACAAACAGTGGCAATCTGAGCCCATCTGAGCACCTACCTGCACTCAGACCCGTAGACTGATGTCCCCAGAGGTAAAAAGGAACGAACTGGCCCCTAGGCACTAATCGGATCCATTGCTTTGGTTTCCAGGCATCTCTCCTCAGAGGCCTGGATTTCAATACCAGCATATGGCTGTGTTTCTTGACTCACCCATCAGAACAAATCTCATCTACACATGGGAAACATGCACGTTGGAGCTGTGTCAAAGCCTCTGTTTAGGAGAACCCTTCAGGGCCCCAGGGCCACCGCTTCATTCCAAAATCTCCATAGACACAAAAACATATTAGGACACATCCACAGGAGAGTCCATTTCAACTCAGCCTCCTCGGTTGCCCCCCACATCCAGCAGATCTAACCTGTCTTGTTGCTTGGAGACAATTGGAATGCGAGGTGGGCTACCCAGCCATCCATCCTTAGAACCCTGCTCGGAATCGTTGGCCTGGAGCCAACCAACAGGTCTCAATTGTCCTGCAGAAGAATCTTTGCAGTTTGGAGCTTCTCACAACTCCCATCGTGGGAAAACCCCCATGTCCTCGTGATCCAACCCCCTTCAAGAAAGGGCCATCAGGGCAGAAAGTCCAACCTGAGCGATCGTCTGATCCTTGCCCTGACTCAGATGCACGAGATCTCTATTGAGGTCTGTAGATTGTGCCTGCCATATCCTCACTCAGAAACCTAGGCCTAGCTTGGGTTCTCAGACTCCGTCCTCAGACTACTGGCCCACAAGCCCTCCAGTTGGGCAATCCAGAACTAAAATGCCGCACTCTGCCTGCCCTACAGAAGTAAAACATTGCCCTCAGGGCTACCCCGAAACCCCAAATGAGGATCAACCTGCATGCCATTCGGCTGTACCCCAAACATATAGGATGACCTGGGCACTATTTCCCCTTCTGACCCAGCCAGAGCCTGGACCTCCTGGTCCCACCCAGACAGCTGGCCGCACACTGAGCACATCGGACCCGCCATGGCCTTAGGTCGTCATCTCTTCCCAACTGCGGTTTTCAGGCTCCAGAACCTAGACCTTATCTACAACCACTGCCCAGGGTTGAAAATGATGCAGAAATCAGAACTCTTTCCCCATGGCAAGAAACCTTGTGGTTGGCATGTTGTCCAACGTTCAGTGTAGTTGAAACAAGCGTGGCCCATGAGGCCCAGCCCATGCTTGCGGGCCACATTGGTCACAAACACACATTGTGACCCTCAGCCTGAGCCCAGTCCTCAGGTAAGGCCTCTCAGGGCCTATATGAAGAGACAGCATATTGGGCTTGCCATGCCCCTAGGCCCCAATTTTTAACCGTAGTTCGGGTTGTCCCTTCACTCTTCCCCAGGGCTCTGCTTTGGAATTCCTCTTTTGGTGGGACACCTGAGGTAACAAACCTGAAAGGAGTCCTCCCATCCCACAGATTGACGAAAAACAATTGGGATCGGGCCAAATCCACAGAGAGGAAGATTCGTCCATGGCCCATGAGACCTCCCCAACATTCCACGGCCATGCGCTGAAACAAAATCCAGAGACAAAAGCCTGAGCAAGCGACTCAGACTCGCTCATTCTTCATATCCTGAAGAATTCTTCTCATGGTTTGTAGATCGGGCGTGCCATACCTACGTCCCCAAACTTAAGCTGAGTTTGTGTTTTCAGTCTTCTGTCCTCAAAGTCCTGGGCCACACTCCCTCCAGGCTGGGGCCCCTGGAACCACACATTAGGACTGCCCCCAACCAATCCATGGGAATTCTGCCCATTCCATTGTCAAAAATCGTACAAATTAGGAGAACCCTCCAAAGTCCCTGAGGCCATCCCAATAGTGTAGGTCACCCGGGACATAAAGGGCGGTTGATACCGGCTGAGCATCTACCTCCACTCATCTACCTCCACTCATACCAAGAAGATTGAACCAGACAGGACCCGAGGCCATTATCGGATCCATTGCTATGGTTTACAGGCATGTCTCCTCAAAAGCCTGGATTCCAATACCAGCAGAGGGGATTTCTTGAGGCACTCATCAGAACAAATCTCGTCTCCACAAGGAAACTTGTGCATGGGAGCTATGCCAAAGCTTAGGAGAATACTTCAGGGTCCCGGTGCCACCTCCCCATTCCAAGGCCCTCATGGACACAAACACACGTTAGGACCCATCCTCTGGAATGTGCATTTCAACTCAGCCACCCCGGTTGCTCCTGCAGATCCATTAGATCTAAACTGTCTTGTTGCTAGGAGACAATTGGAAGGCGAGGCGGACTTCCCAGGCATCCATCCTGGAACAGTGCTCTGGAGTCATTCCATATGGGATGTCCTGGAGCTGTCCAACAGGTCTCAATTGTCCCGCAGAAGGAATCCTTGAAGGGGGCATCCCACATCTCCCAACGTGGAAAACCTCCATGGCCTCGAGATTCCGCTCCCTTCATGAAGGGGCCGTCATGCACAGAAACTCCAACCTGAGCCAACGTCGGATCCTCGCCCTGACTTCAGATGCATGAGATATTGGTTCAGATCTGCAGGGGGTACCTGCCGTGCCCTCACCCTGAATCCGAAGACTAGCTTGTGTTCTCAGACCTCCGTCCTCACTCTCCTGGCCCCGACGCCCTCAAGTTTGGCAATTCCAGACCGACAATGAAGCACTCTGCCTGCCCTCTAGAAAAAATGTATTTCCTAATGAGCTCCCCAGGCAGCTTAAATGAGGATAAACCTACACGGCACTCGAATGTACCCAAATTATATAGTCTAACCTGGGCACTAATGCACTGTCTGACACAACCTGAGCCCGGACCTGCTGACCAACACCCAGACAGCTGACTGCACCCTGAGCACATCAGACCCGCCATGGCCTTAGGTCATCATCTCTTCCCTACCTCAGTTTTCAGGCTTCAGAACCTAGACCTTATCTCCAATCACTGCCCACGGGTGACTGTGATGCAGAAATCAGAACTCTTCCTGACACATGGCAAGAAACCTTGTGGTTGGCATGTTGTCCAACGTTCAGTGTAGGAGAAACCAGCATTCACCCTGAGGCCCCGCCCATTCTTGAGTGCGACGAGAGCATAAACACGCATTGTGACCTCAGCGTGAGTCCTGTCCTCTAGTAAGTCCTCTCAGTGGCTGGACCATTAGATGTCATAATGGGCTTGACATGTCCCTAGTCCCCAATTTTTAACCAGATTTCTGGTTGTCCAGTCGCCCCACCCAAGGGCTCTACTCTGGAATCCCTCATTTGGTGGGACATCTGAGCTTGAAAACAAAATGAAACAAATCGACAACAACACCAAAAAGCGGACTTCTTCCATCCCCAGAATGACCCCAAACTCTTTGGACGGGACCGAACCCCCAGAGAGTAAGACTCGTCCATTTCCCATGAAGTCACCCGGCAATTTCACGACCATGAGTGACACGATATCCAGAGACAAAAACTTGAGCAAGAGCCTCACACTCGCCCTTTTTTCATATCCCGAAGTGTTCTCCTCATGGTCTGTAGATCAGTCCTGCTATACCTATGACCCAAAACATAAGCCGAGATTGTGTTTTCAGACAACTGTCCAAACAGCTCTGGCCTACACACCCTACAGACTCAGGGCCCTGGAGCCAAACCTGAGGACTGTACTTGCCCTCTCCAAGGGAATTGTATGCGCCCATTCCAATGGCCACAACCCTACTAGTAGGATAACCTCCAAAGTCCCTGAGGCCATCCCAAGAGTTGTGGCTTCCCAGGACAAACAGGGGCAATCTGAGCCCATCTGAGCACCTACTTGCACTCAGACCCGTAGACTGATGTCCCCAGAGGTAAAAAGGAACGAACAGGCCCCTAGGCACTAATCGGATCCATTGCTTTGGTTTCCAGGCATCTCTCCTCAGAGGCCTGGATTTCAATACCAGCATATGGCTGTTTCTTGACTCACCCATCAGAACAAATCTCATCTACACATGGGAAACATGCACGTTGGAGCTGTGTCAAAGCCTCTCTTTAGGAGAACCCTTCAGGGCCCCAGGGCCACCGCTTCATTCCAAGGTCTCCATAGACACAAAAACATATTAGGACACATCCACAGGAGAGTCCATTTCAACTCAGCCTCCTCGGTTGCCCCCCACATCCAGCAGATCTAACCTGTCTTGTTGCTTGGAGACAATTGGAATGCGAGGTGGGCTACCCAGCCATCCATCCTTAGAACCCTGCTCGGAATCGTTGGCCTGGAGCCAACCAACAGGTCTCAATTGTCCTGCAGAAGAATATTTGCAGTTTGGAGCTTCTCACACTCCCATCGTGGGAAAACCCCCATGTCCTCGTGATCCAACCCCCTTCAAGAAAGGGCCATCAGGGCAGAAAGTCCAACCTGAGCGATCGTCTTATCCTTGCCCTGACTTCAGATGCACGAGATCTCGATTGAGGTCTGTAGATTGTGCCTGCCATATCCTCACCCAGAAACCTAGGCCTAGCTTGGGTTCTCAGACTCCGTCCTCAGACTACTGGCCCACAAGCCCTCCAGTTGGGCAATCCAGAACTACAATGCCGCACTCTGCCTGCCCTACAGAAGTAAAACGTTGCCCTCAGGGCTACCCCGAAACCCCAAATGAGGATCAACCAGCACGCCATTCGGCTGTACCCCAAACATATAGGCTGACCTGGGCACTATTTCCCCTTCTGACCCAGCCTGAGCCTGGACCTCCTGGTCCCACCCAGACAGCTGGCCGCACACTGAGCACATTGGACCCGCCATGGCCTTAGGTCGTCATCTCTTCCCAACTGCGGTTTTCAGGCTCCAGAACCTAGACCTTATCTCCAACCACTGCCCAGGGTTGAAAATGATGCAGAAATCAGAACTCTTTCCCCATGGCAAGAAACCTTGTGGTTGGCATGTTGTCCAACTTTCGGTGTAGTTGAAACAAGCATGTCCCATGAGGCCCAGCCCATGCTTGCGGGCCACATTGGTCACAAACACACATTGGGACCCTCAGCCTGAGCCCAGTCCTCAGGTAAGGCCTCTCAGGCCTATATGAAGAGACAGCATATTGGGCTTGCCATGCCCCTTGGCCCCAATATTTAACCATAGTTCGGGTTGTCCCTTCACTCTTCCCCAGGGCTCTGCTTTGGAATTCCTCTTTTGGTGGGACACCTGAGGTAACAAACCTGAAAGGAGTCCTCCCATCCCACAGATTGACGAAAAACAATTGGGATCGGGCCAAAACGCAGAGAGGAAATTCGTCCATGGCATATGAGCCCTCCCCAACATTCTACGGACATCCCTGAAACAAAATCTAGAGACAAAAGCCTGAGCAAGCGCCTCAGACTCGCTCATTCTTCGGATCCTGAAGAGTTCTTCTCATGGTTTGTAGATCGGGCGTGCCATACCTACGTCCCCAAACTTAAGCTGAGTTTGTGTTTTCAGTCTTCTGTCCTCAAAGTCCTGGGCCACACTCCCTCCAGGCTGGGGCCCCTGGAGCCACACATTAGGACTGCCCCCACCCAATCCATGGGAATTCTGCCCATTCCATTGTCAAAAATCGTACAAATTAGGAGAACCCTCCAAAGTCCCTGAGGCCATCCCAATAGTGTAGGTCGCCCGGGACAAAAAAGGGCGGTTGATACCGGCTGAGCATCTACCTCCACTCATCTACCTCCACTCATACCAAGAAGATTGAACCAGACAGGACCCGAGGCCATTATCGGATCCATTGCTTTGGTATACAGGCATGTCTCCTCAAAAGCTTGGATTCCAATACCAGCAGAGGGGATTTCCTGAGGCACCCATCAGAACAAATCTCGTCTCCACAAGGAAACTTGTGCATGGGAGCTATGCCAAAGCTTAGGAGAATACTTCAGAGTCCCGGTGCCACCTCCCCATTCCAAGGCCCTCATGGACACAAACACACGTTAGGACCCATCCTCGGGAAAGTGCATTTCAACTCAGCCACCCCGGTTGCTCCCGCAGATCCATTAGATCTAAACTGTCTTGTTGCTAGGAGACAATTGGAAGGCGAGGCGGACTTCCCAGGCATCCATCCTGGAACAGTGCTCTGGAGTCATTCCATATGGGATGTCCTGGAGCTGTCCAACAGGTCTCAATTGTCCCGCAGAAGGAATTCTTGATGGGGGCATCCCACATCTCCCAACGTGGAAAACCTCCATGGCCTCGAGATTCCGCTCCCTTCATGAAGGGGCCGTCATGCACAGAAACTCCAACCTGAGCCAACGTCGGATCCCTGCCCTGACTTCAGATGCATGAGATATTGATTCAGATCTGCAGGGGGTACCTGCCGTGCCCTCACCCTGAATCCGAAGTCTAGCTTGTGTTCTCAAACTTCCTTCCTCACTCTCCTGGCCCCGAAGCCCTCAAGTTTGGCAAATCAGGACCGACAATGAAGCACTCTGCCTGCCCTCTAGAAAAAATATATTGCCTAATGAGCTGCCCAGGCAGCTTAAATGAAGATAAACCTACACGGCACTCGAATGTACCCAAATTATATAGTCTAACCTGGGCACTAATGCACTGTCTGACACAACCTGAGCCCGGACCTGCTGACCAACACCCAGACAGCTGACTGCACCCTGAGCACATCAGACCCGCCATGGCCTTAGGTCATCATCTCTTCCCTACCTCAGTTTTCAGGCTTCAGAACCTAGACCTTATCTCCAATCACTGCCCACGGGTGACTGTGATGCAGAAATCAGAACTCTTCCTGATCCATGGCAAGAAACCTTGTGGTTGGCATGTTTTCCAACGTTCAGTGTAGGAGAAACCAGCATTCACCCTGAGGCCCCACCCATTTTTGAGTGCGACGAGAGCATAAACACGCATTGTGACCTCAGCGTGAGTCCTGTCCTCTAGTAAGTCCTCTCAGTGGCTGTACCATAAGATGTCATAATGGGCTTGACATGTCCTTAGTCCCCAATTTTTAACCAGATTTCTGGTTGTCCAGTCGCCCCACCCCAGGGCTCTACTCTGGAATCTCTCATTTGGTGGGACATCTGAGGTTGAAAAACAAAATGAAACAAATCGACAACAACAACAAAAAAACGGACTTCTTCCATCCCCAGAATGACCCCAAACTCTTTGGACGGGACCGAACCCCCAGAGAGTAAGACTCGTCCATTTCCCATGAAGTCACCCGGCAATTTCACGACCATGAGTGACACGATATCCAGAGACAAAAACTTGAGCAAGAGCCTCACACTCGCCCTTTTTTCATATCCCGAAGTGTTCTCCTCATGGTCTGTAGATCAGTCCTGCCATACCTATGACCCAAAACATAAGCCGAGTTTGTGTTTTCAGACAACTGTCCAAACAGCTCTGGCCTACACACCCTACAGGCTCAGGGCCCTGGAGCCAAACCTGAGGACTGTACTTGCCTCTCCAAGGGAAATATATTTGCCCATTCCAATGGCCACAACCCTACTAATAGGATAACCTCCAAAGTCCCTGAGGCCATCCCAATAGTTGTGGCTTCCCAGGACAAACAGGGGCAATCTGAGCCCATCTGAGCACCTACCTGCACTCAGACCCGTAGACTGATGTCCCCAGAGGTAAAAAGGAACGAACAGGCCCCTAGGCACTAATCGGATCCATTGCTTTGGTTTCCAGGAAACTCTCCTCAGAGGCCTGGATTTCAATACCAGCATATGGCTGTTTCTTGACTCACCCATCAGAACAAATCTCATCTACACTTGGGAAACATGCACGTTGGAGCTGAGTCAAAGCCTCTGTTTAGGAGAACCCTTCAGGGCCCCATGGCCACCGCTTCATTCCAAGGTCTCCATAGACACAAAAACATATTAGGACACATCCACAGGAGAGTCCATTTCAACTCAGCCTCCTCGGTTGCCCCCCACATCCAGCAGATCTAACCTGTCTTGTTGCTTGGAGACAATTGGAATGCGAGGTGGGCTACCCAGCCATCCATCCTTAGAACCCTGCTCGGAATCGTTGGCCTGGAGCCAACCAACAGGTCTCAATTGTCCTGCAGAAGAATCTTTGCAGTTTGGAGCTTCTCACAACTCCCATCGTGGGAAAACCCCCATGTCCTCGTGATCCAACCCCCTTCAAGAAAGGGCCATCAGGGCAGAAAGTCCAACCTGAGCGATCGTCTGATCCTTGCCCTGACTTCAGATGCACGAGATCTCGATTGAGGTCTGTAGATTGTGCCTGCCATATCCTCACCCAGAAACCTAGGCCTAGCTTGGGTTCTCAGACTCCGTCCTCAGACTACTGGCCCACAAGCCCTCCAGTTGGGCAATCCAGAACTACAATGCCGCACTCTGCCTGCCCTACAGAAGTAAAACATTGCCCTCAGGGCTACCCTGAAATCCCAAATGAGGATCAACCTGCACGCAAATCGGCTGTACCCCAAACATATACGCTGACCTGGGCACTATTTCCCCTTCTGACCCAGCCTGAGCCTGGACCTCCTGGTCCCACCCAGACAGCTGGCCGCACACTGAGCACATCGGACCCGCCATGGCCTTAGGTCGTCATCTCTTCCCAACTGCGGTTTTCAGGCTCCAGAACCTAGACCTTATCTCCAACCACTGCCCAGGGTTGAAAATGATGCAGAATTCAGAACTCTTTCCCCATGGCAAGAAACCTTGTGCTTGGCATGTTGTCCAACGTTCAGTGTTGTTGAAACAAGCGTGGCCCATGAGGCACAGCCCATGCTTGCGGGCCACATTGGTCACAAACACACATTGTGACCCTCAGCCTGAGCCCAGTCCTCAGGTAAGGCCTCTCAGGGCCTGTATGAAGAGACAGGATAATGGGCTTGCCATATCCCCTAGGCCCCAATTTTTAACCATAGTTCGGGTTGTCCCTTCACTCTTCCCCAGGGCTCTGCTTTGGAATTCCTCTTTTGGGGAGACACCTGAGGTAACAAACCTGAAAGGAGTCCTCCCATCCCACAGATTGATGAAAAACTTTTGGGATCGGGCCAAATCCACAGAGAGCAAGATTCGTCCATGGCCCATGAGACCTCCCCAATATTCCACGGCCATCGCTGAAACAAAATCCAGAGACAAAAGCCTGATCAAGCGCCTCAGACTCGCTCATTCTTCATATCCTGAAGAGTTCTTCTCATGGTTTGTAGATCGGGCGTGCCATACCTACGTCCCCAAACTTAAGCTGAGTTTGTGTTTTCAGTCTTCTGTCCTCAAAGTCCTGGGCCACACTCCCTCCAGGCTGGGGCCCCTGGAGCCACACATTAGGACTGCCCCCACCCAATCCATGGGAATTCTGCCCATTCCATTGTCAAAAATCGTACAAATTAGGAGAACCCTCCAAAGTCCCTGAGGCCATCCCAATAGTGTAGGTCGCCCGGGACAAAAAAGGGCGGGTAATACCGGCTGAGCATCTACCTCCACTCATCTACCTCCACTCATACCAAGAAGATTGAACCAGACAGGACCCGAGGCCATTATCGGATCCATTGCTTTGGTTTACAGGCATGTCTCCTCAAAAGCTGGATTCCAATACCAGCAGAGGGGATTTCCTGAGGCACCCATCAGAACAAATATCGTCTCCACAAGGAAACTTGTGCATGGGAGCTATGCCAAAGCTTAGGAGAATACTTCAGGGTCCCGGTGCCACCTCCCCATTCCAAGGCCCTCATGGACACAAACACACGTTAGGACCCATCCTCTGGAAAGTGCATTTCAACTCAGCCACCCCGGTTGCTCCCGCAGATCCATTAGATCTAAACTGTCTTGTTGCTAGGAGACAATTGGAAGGCGAGGCGGACTTCCCAGGCATCCATCCTCGAATGGTGCTTGGAGTCATTCCATATGGGATGTCCTGGAGCAGTCCAACAGGTCTCAATTGTCCCGCAGAAAGAATCCTTGAAGGGGGCCTCCCACATCTCCCAACGTGGAAAACCTCCATGGTCTCGAGATTCCGCTCCCTTCATGAAGGGGCCGTCATGCACAGTAACTCCAACCTGAGCCAACGTCGGATCCTCGCCCTGACTTCAGATGCATGAGATATTGGTTCAGATCTGCAGGGGGTACCTGCCGTGCCCTCACCCTGAATCCGAAGTCTAGCTTGTGTTCTCAGACTTCCGTCCTCACTCTCCTGGCCCTGAAGCCCTCAAGTTTGGCAATTCAGGACCGACAATGAAGCACTCTGCCTGCCCTCTAGAAAAAATGTATTGCCTAATGAGCTGCCCAGGCAGCTTAAATGAGGATAAACCTACACGGCACTCGAATGTACCCAAATTATATAGTCTAACCCTGGCACTAATGCACTGTCTGACACAACCTGAGCCCGGACCTGCTGACCAACACCCAGACAGCTGAACGCTCGCTGAGAACATCAGACCCGCCATGTTCTTAGGTCATCATCTCTTCCCTACCTCAGTTTTCAGGCTTCAGAACCTAGACCTTATCTCCAATCACTGCCCACGGGTGACTGTGATGCAGAAATCAGAACTCTTCCTGACCCATGGCAAGAAACCTTGTGGTTGGCATGTTGTCCAACGTTCAGTGTAGGAGAAACCAGCATTCACCCTGAGGCCCCGCCCATTCTTGAGTGCGACGAGAGCATAAACACGCATTGTGACCTCAGCGTGAGTCCTGTCCTCTAGTAAGTCCTCTCAGTGGCTGGACCATAAGATGTCATAATGGGCTTGACATGTCCTTAGTCCCCAATTTTTAACCAGATTTCTGGTTGTCCAGTCGCCCCACCCCAGGGCTCTACTCTGGAATCCCTCATTTGGTGGGACATCTGAGGTTGAAAAACAAAATGAAACAAATCGACAACAACAAAAAAAAAACGGACTTCTTCCATCCCCAGAATGACCACAAACTCTTTGGACGGGACCGAACCCCCAGAGAGTAAGATTCGTCCATTTCCCATGAAGTCACCCGGCAATTTCACGACCATGAGTGACACGATATCCAGAGACAAAAACTTGAGCAAGAGCCTCACACTCGCCCTTTTTTCATATCCCGAAGTATTCTCCTTATGGTCTGTAGATCAGTCCTGCCATACCTATGACCCAAAACATAAGCCGAGTTTGTGTTTTCAGACAACTGTCCAAACAGCTCTGGCCTACACACCCTACAGGCTCAGGGCCCTGGAGCCAAACCTGAGGACTGTACTTGCCCTCTCCAAGGGAATTGTATGTGCCCATTCCAATGGCCACAACCCTACAAATAGGATAACCTCCAAAGTCCCTGAGGCCATCCTAAGTGTTATGGCTTCCCAGGACAAACAGGGGCAATCTGAGCCCATCTGAGCACCTACCTGCACTCAGACCCGTAGAATGATGTCCCCAGAGGTAAAAAGGAACGAACAGGCCCCTAGGCACTAATCGGATCCATTGCTTTGGTTTCCAGGCATCTCTCCTCAGAGGCCTGGATTTCAATACCACCATATGGCTGTTTCTTGACTCACCCATCAGAACAAATCTCATCTACACATGGGAAACATGCACGTTGGAGCTGTGTCAAAGCCTCTGTTTAGGAGAAACCTTCAGGGCCCCAGGGCCACCGCTTCATTCCAAGGTCTCCATAGACACAAAAACATATTAGGACACATCGACAGGAGAGTCCATTTCAACTCAGCCTCCTCGGTTGCCCCCCACATCCAGCAGATCTAACCTGTCTTGTTGCTTGGAGACAATTGGAATGCGAGGTGGGCTACCCAGCCATCCATCCTTAGAACCCTGCTCGGAATCGTTGGCCTGGAGCCAACCAACAGGTCTCAATTGTCCTGCAGAAGAATCTTTGCAGTTTGGAGCTTCTCACAACTCCCATCGTGGGAAAACCCCCATGTCCTCGTGATCCAACCCCCTTCAAGAAAGGGCCATCAGGGCAGAAAGTCCAACCTGAGCGATCGTCTGATCCTTGCCCTGACTTCAGATGCACGAGATCTCGATTGAGGTCTGTAGATTGTGCCTGCCATATCCTCACCCAGAAACCTAGGCCTAGCTTGGGTTCTCAGACTCCGTCTTTAGACTACTGGCCCACAAGCCCTCCAGTTTGGCAATCCAGAACTACAATGCCGCACTCTGCCTGCCCTACAGAAGTAAAACATTGCCCTCAGGGCTACCCCGAAACCCCAAATGAGGATCAACCTGCATGCCATTCGGCTGTACCCCAAACATATAGGCTGACCTGGGCACTATTTCCCCTTCTGACCCAGCCTGAGCCTGGACCTCCTGGTCCCACACAGACAGCTGGCCGCAAACTGAGCACATCGGACCCGCCATGGCCTTAGGTCGTCATCTCTCCCCAACTGCGGTTTTCAGGCTCCAGACCCTAGACCTTATCTCCAACCACTGCCCAGGGTTGAAAATGATGCAGAAATCAGAACTCTTTCCCCATGGCAAGAAACCTTGTGCTTGGCATGTTGTCCAACGTTCAGTGTAGTTGAAACAAGCGTGGCCCATGAGGCCCAGCCCATGCTTGCGGGCCACATTGGTCACAAACACACATTGTGACCCTCAGCCTGAGCCCAGTCCTCAGGTAAGGCCTCTCAGGGCCTATATGAAGAGACAGCATATTGGGCTTGCCATGCCCCTAGGCCCCAATTTTTAACCGTAGTTCGGGTTGTCCCTTCACTCTTCCCCAGGGCTCTGCTTTGGAATTCCTCTTTTGGTGGGACACCTGAGGTAACAAACCTGAAAGGAGTCCTCCCATCCCACAGATTGACGAAAAACAATTGGGATCGGGCCAAATCCACAGAGAGGAAGATTCGTCCATGGCCCATGAGACCTCCCCAACATTCCACGGCCATCGCTGAAACAAAATACAGAGACAAAAGCCTGAGCAAGCGCCTCAGACTCGCTCATTCTTCATATCCTGAAGAGTTCTTCTCATGGTTTGTGATCGGGCGTGCCATACCTACGTCCCCAAACTTAAGCTGAGTTTGTGTTTTCAGTCTTCTGTCCTCAAAGTCCTGGGCCACACTACCTCCAGGCTGGGGCCCCTGGAGCCACACATTAGGACTGCCCCCACCCAATCCATGGGAATTCTGCCCATTCCATTGTCAAAAATCGTACAAATTAGGAGAACCCTCCAAAGTCCCTGAGGCCATCCCAATAGTGTAGGTCACTCGGGACATAAAGGGCGGTTGATAGCGGATGAGCATCTACCTCCACTCATCTACCTCCACTCATACCAAGAAGATTGAACCAGACAGGACCTGAGGCCATTATCGGATCCATTGCTTTGGTTTACAGGCATGTCTCCTCAAAAGCCTGGATTCCAATACCAGCAGAGGGGGTTCTTGAGGCACCCATCAGAACAAATCTCGTCTCCACAAGGAAACTTGTGCATGGGAGCTATGCCAACGCTTAGGAGAATACTTCAGGGTCCCGGTGCCACCTCGCCATTCCAAGGCCCTCATGGACACAAACACACGTTAGGACCCATCCTCTGGAAAGTGCATTTCAACTCAGCCACCCCGGTTGCTCCCGCAGATCCATTAGATCTAAACTGTCTTGTTGCTAGGAGACAATTGGAAGGCGAGGCGGACTTCCCAGGCATCCATCCTGGAACAGTGCTCTGGAGTCATTCCATATGGGATGTCCTGGAGCTGTCCAACAGGTCTCAATTGTCCCGCAGAAGGAATCCTTGAAGGGGGCATCCCACATCTCCCAACGTGGAAATCCTCCATGGCCTCGAGATTCCGCTCCCTTCATGAAGGGGCCGTCATGCACAGAAACTCCAACCTGAGCCAACGTCGGATCCTCGCCCTGACTTCAGATGCATGAGATATTGGTTCAGATCTGCAGGGGGTACCTGCCGTGCCCTCACCCTGAATCCGAAGACTAGCTTGTGTTCTCAGACTTCCGTCCTCACTCTCCTGGCCCCGAAGCCCTCAAGTTTGGCAATTCCGGACTGACAATGAAGCACTCTGCCTGCCCTCTAGAAAAAATGTATTGCCTAATGAGCTGCCCAGGCAGCTTAAATGAGGATAAACCTACACGGCACTCGAATGTACCCAAATTATATAGTCTAACCTGGGCACTAATGCACTGTCTGACACAACCTGAGCCCGGACCTGCTGACCAACACCCAGACAGCTGACCGCACGCTGAGCACATCAGACCCGCCATGGCCTTAGGTCATCATCTCTTCCCTACCTCAGTTTTCAGGCTTCAGAACCTAGACCTTATCTTCAATCACTGCCCACGGGTGACTGTGATGCAGAAATCAGAACTCTTCCTGACCCATGGCAAGAAACCTTGTGGTTGGCATGTTGTCCAACGTTCAGTGTAGGAGAAACCAGCATTCACCCTGAGGCCCCGCCCATTCCTGAGTGCGACGAGAGCATAAACACGCATTGTGACCTCAGCGTGAGTCCTGTCCTCTAGTAAGTCCTCTCAGTGGCTAGACCATTAGATGTCATAATGGGCTTGACATGTCCCTAGTCCCCAATTTTTAACCAGATTTCTGGTTGTCCAGTCGCCCCACCCCAGGGCTCTACTCTGGAATCCCTCATTTGGTGGGACATCTGGGGTTGAAAAACAAAATGAAACAAATAAACAACAACAAAAAAACGGACTTCTTCCATCCCCAGAATGACCCCAAACTCTTTGGACGGGACCGAACCCCCAGAGAGTAAGACTCGTCCATTTCCCATGACGTCACCCGGCAATTTCACGACCATGAGGGACACGATATCCAGAGACAAAAAACTTGAGCAAGAGCCTCACACTCGCCCTTTTTTCATATCCCGAAGTGTTCTCCTCATGGTCTGTAGATCTGTCCTGCCATACCTATGACACAAAACATAAGCCGAGTTTGTGTTTTCAGACAACTGTCCAAACAGCTCTGGCCTACACACCCTACAGGCTCAGGGCCCTGGAGCCAAACCTGAGGACTGTACTTGCCCTCTCCAAGGGAATTGTATGTGCCCATTCCAATGGCCACAACCCTACTAGTAGGATAACCTCCAAAGTCCCTGAGGCCATCCCAATAGTTGTGGCTTCCCAGGACAAACAGGGGCAATCTGAGCCCATCTGAGCACCTACCTGCACTCAGACCCGTAGACTGATGTCCCCAGAGGTAAAAAGGAACGAACAGGCCCCTAGGCACCAATCGGATCCATTGCTTTGGTTTCCAGGCATCTCTCCTCAGAGGCCTGGATTTTAGTACCAGCATATGGCTGTTTCTGAATCACCCATCAGAACAAATCTCATCTACACATAGGAAACATGCACGTTGGAGCTGTGTCAAAGCCTCTGTTTAGGAGAACCCTTCAGGGCCCCAGGGCCACCACTTCTTTCCAAGGTCTCCATAGACACAAAAACATATTAGGACACATCCACAGGAGAGTCCATTTCAACTCAGCCTCCTCGGTTGCCCCCCACATCCAGCAGATCTAACCTGTCTTGTTGCTTGAAGACAATTGGAATGCGAGGTGGGCTACCCAGCCATCCATCCTTAGGACCCTGCTCGGAATCGTTGGCCTGGAGCCAACCAACAGGTCTCAATTGTCCTGCAGAAGAATCTTTGCAGTTTGGAGCTTCTCACAACTCCCATCGTGGGAAAACCCCCATGTCCTCGTGATCCAACCCCCTTCAAGAAAGGGCCATCAGGGCAGAAAGTCCATCCTGAGTGATCGTCTGATCCTTGCCCTGACTTCAGATGCACGAAATCTCTATTGAGGTCTGTAGATTGTGCCTGCCATATCCTCACCCAGAAACCTAGGCCTAGCTTGGGTTCTCAGACTCCGTCCTCAGACTACTGGCCCACAAGCCCTCCAGTTTGGCAATCCAGAACTACAATGCCGCACTCTGCCTGCCCTACAGAAGTAAAACATTGCCCTCAGGGCTACCCCATAATCCCAAATGAGGATCAACCTGCACGCCAATCGGCTGTACCCCAAACATATAGGCTGATCTGGGCACTATTTCCCCTTCTGACCCAGCCTGAGCCTGGACCTCTGGTCCCACCCAGACAGCTGGCCGCACACTGAGCACATCGGAACCGCCCTGGCCTTAGGTCGTCATCTCTTCCCAACTGCGGTTTTCAGGCTCCAGAACCTAGACCTTATCTCCAACCACTGCCCAGGGTTGAAAATGATGCAGAAATCAGAACTCTTTCCCCATGGCAAGAAACCTTGTGCTTGGCATGTTGTCCAACGTTCAGTGTAGTTGAAACAAGCGTGGCCCATGAGGCCCAGCCCATGCTTGCGGGCCACATTGGTCACAAACACACATTGTGACCCTCAGCCTGAGCCCAGTCCTCAGGTAAGGCCTCTCAGGGCCTATATGAAGAGACAGCATATTGGGCTTGCCATGCCCCTAGGCCCCAATTTTTAACCATAGTTCGGGTTGTCCCTTCACTCTTCCCCAGGGCTCTGCTTTGGAATTCCTCTTTTGGTGGGACACCTGAGGTAACAAACCTGAAAGGAGTCCTACCATCCCACAGATTGACGAAAAACAATTGGGATCGGGCCAAATCCACAGAGAGGAAGATTCGTCCATGGCCCATGAGACCTCCCCAACATTCCACGGCCATCGCTGAAACAAAATCCAGAGACAAAAGCCTGAGCAAGCGCCTCAGACTCGCTCATTCTTCATATCCTGAAGAGTTCTTCTCATGGTTTGTAGATCGGGCGTGCCATACCTACGTCCCCAAACTTAAGCTGAGTTTGTGTTTTCAGTCTTCTGTCCTCAAAGTCCTGGGCCACACTCCCTCCAGGCTGGGGCCCCTGGAGCCACACATTAGGACTGCCCCCACCCAATCCATGGGAATTCTGCCCAATCCATTGTCAAAAATCGTACAAATTAGGAGAACCCTCCAAAGTCCCTGAGGCCATCCCAATAGCGTAGGTCGCCCGGGACAAAAAAGGGCGGGTAATACCGGCTGAGCATCTACCTCCACTCATCTACCTCCACTCATACCAAGAAGATTGAACCAGACAGGACCCGAGGCCATTATCGGATCCATTGCTTTGGTTTACAGGCATGTCTCCTCAAAAGCCTGGATTCCAATACCAGCAGAGGGGATTTCCTGAGGCACCCATCAGAACAAAACTCGTCTCCACAAGGAAACTTGTGCATGGGAGCTATGCCAAAGCTTAGGAGAATACTTCAGGGTCCCGGTGCCACCTCCCCATTCCAAGGCCCTCATGGACACAAACACACGTTAGGACACATCCTCTTCAAAGTGCATTTCAACTCAGCCACCCCGGTTGTTCCCGCAGATTCATTAGATCTAAACTGTATTGTTGCTAGGAGACAATTGGAAGGCGAGGCGGACTTCCCACGCATCCATCCTGGAACGGTGCTCTGGAGTCATTCCATATGGGATGTCCTGGAGCTGTCCAACAGGTCTCTATTGTCCCGCAGAAGGAATCCTTGAAGGGGGCATCCCACATCTCACAACGTGGAAAACCTCCATGGCCTCGAGATTCCGCTCCCTTCATGAAGGGGCCGTCATGCACAGAAACTCCAACCTGAGCCAACGTCGGATCCTCGCCCTGACTTCAGATGCATGAGATATTGGTCAGATCTGCAGGGGGTACCTGCCGTGCCCTCACCCTGAATCCGAAGTCTAGCTTGTGTTCTCAGACTTCCGTCCTCACTCTCCTGGCCCCGAAGCCCTCAAGTTTGGCAATTCCGGACCGACAAGGAAGCACTCTGCCTGCCCTCTAGAAAATATATATTGCCTAAAGAGCAGCCCAGGCAGCTTAAATGAGGATAAACCTACACGGCACTCGAATGTACCCAAATTATATAGTCTAACCTGGGCACTAATGCACTGTCTGACACAACCTGAGCCCGGACCTGCTGACCAACACCCAGACAGCTGACCGCACGCTGAGCACATCAGACCCGCCATGGCCTTAGGTCATCATCTCTTCCCTACCTCAGTTTTCAGGCTTCAGAACCTAGACCTTATCTCAAATCACTGCCCACGGGTGACTGTGATGAAGAAATCAGAACTCTTCCTGACCCTTGGCAAGAAAACTTGTGGTTGGCATGTTGTCCAACCATCATTGTAGGAGAAATCAGCATTCACCCTGAGGCCCCGCCCATTCTTGAGTGCGACGAGAGCATAAACACGCATTGTGACCTCAGCGTGAGTCCTGTCCTCTAGTAAGTCCTCTCAGTGGCTGGACCATTAGATGTCATAATGGGCTTGACATGTCCCTAGTCCCCAATTTTTAACCAGATTTCTGGTTGTCCAGTCGCCCCACCCCAGGGCTCTACTCTGGAATCCCTCATTTGGTGGGACATCTGAGGTTGAAAAACAAAATGAAACAAATCGACAACAACAACAAAAAACGGACTTCTTCCATCCCCAGAATGACCACAAACTCTTTGGACGGGACCGAACCCCCAGAGAGTAAGACTCGTCCATTTCCCATGAAGTCACCCGGCAATTTCACGACCATGAGTGACACTATATCCAGAGACAAAAACTTGAGCAAGAGCCTCACACTCGCCCTTTTTTCATATCACGAAGTACTCTCCTCATGGTCTGTAGATCAGTCCTGCCATACCTATGACCCAAAACATAAGCCGAGTTTGTGTTTTCAGACAACTGTCCAAACAGCTCTGGCCTACACACCCTACAGGCTCAGGGCCCTGGAGCCAAACCTGAGGACTGTACTTGCCCTCTCCAAGGGAATTGTATGTGCCCATTCCAATGGCCACAACCCTACTAGTAGGATAACCTCCAAAGTCCCTGAGGCCATCCCAAGATTTGTGGCTTCCCAGGACAAACAGGGGCAATCTGAGCCCATCTGAGCACCTATCTGCACTCAGACCAGTAGACTGATGTCCCCAGAGGTAAAAAGGAACGAACAGGCCCCTAGGCACTAATCGGATCCATTGCTTTGGTTTCCAGGCATCTCTCCTCAGAGGCCTGGATTTCAATACCAGCATATGGCTGTTTCTTGACTCACCCATCAGAACAAATCTCATCTACACATGGGAAACATACACGTTGGAGCTGTGTCAAAGCCTCTGTTTAGGAGAACCCTTCAGGGCCCCAGGGCCACCGCTTCATTCCAAGGTCTCCATAGACACAAAAACATATTAGGACACATCCACAGGAGAGTCCATTTCAACTCAGCCTCCTCGGTTGCCCCCCACATCTAGCAGATCTAACCTGTCTTGTTGCTTGGAGACAATTGGAATGCGAGGTGGGCTACCCAGCCATCCATCCTTAGAACCCTGCTCGGAATCGTTGGCATGGAGCCAACCATCAGGTCTCATTGTCCTGCAGAAGAATCTTTGCAGTTTGGAGCTTCTCACAACTCCCATCGTGGGAAAACCTCCATGTCCTCGTGATCCAACCCCCTTCAAGAAAGGGCCATCAGGGCAGAAAGTCCAACCTGAGCGATCGTCTGATCCTTGCCCTGACTTCAGATGCACGAGATCTCGATTGAGGTCTGTAGATTGTGCCTGCCATATCCTCACCCAGAAACCTAGGCCTAGCTTGGGTTCTCAGACTCCGTCCTCAGACTACTGGCCCACAATCCCTCCAGTTTGGCAATCCAGAACTACAATGCCGCACTCTGCCTGCCCTACAGAAGTAAAACATTGCCCTCAGGGCTACCCCATAATCCCAAATGAGGATCAACCTGCACGCCAATCGGCTGTACCCCAAACATATAGGCTGACCTGGGCACTATTTCCCCTTCTGACCCAGCCTGAGCCTGGACCTCTGGTCCCACCCAGACAGCTGGCCGCACACTGAGCACATCGGAACCGCCCTGGCCTTAGGTCGTCATCTCTTCCCAACTGCGGTTTTCAGGCTCCAGAACCTAGACCTTATCTCCAACCACTGCCCAGGGTTGAAAATGATGCAGAAATCAGAACTCTTTCCCCATGGCAAAAAACCTTGTGCTTGGCATGTTGTCCAACGTTCAGTGTAGTTGAAACAAGCGTGGCCCATGAGGCCCAGCCCATGCTTGCGGGCCACATTGGTCACAAACACACATTGTGACCCTCAGCCTGAGCCCATTCCTCAGGTAAGGCCTCTCAGGGCCTATATGAAGAGACAGCATATTGGGCTTGCCATGCCCCTAGGCCCCAATTTTTAACCATAGTTCGGGTTGTCCCTTCACTCTTCCCCAGGGCTCTGCTTTGGAATTCCTCTTTTGGTGGGACACCTGAGGTAACAAACCTGAAAGGAGTCCTACCATCCCACAGATTGACGAAAAACAATTGGGATCGGGCCAAATCCACAGAGAGGAAGATTCGTCCATGGCCCATGAGACCTCCCCAACATTCCACGGCCATCGCTGAAACAAAATCCAGAGACAAAAGCCTGAGCAAGCGACTCAGACTCGCTCATTCTTCATATCCTGAAGAGTTCTTCTCATGGTTTGTAGATCGGGCGTGCCATACCTACGTCCCCAAACTTAAGCTGAGTTTGTGTTTTCAGTCTTCTGTCCTCAAAGTCCTGGGCCACACTCCCTCCAGGCTGGGGCCCCTGGAGCCACACATTAGGACTGCCCCCACCCAATCCATGGGAATTCTGCCCAATCCATTGTCAAAAATCGTACAAATTAGGAGAACCCTCCAAAGTCCCTGAGGCCATCCCAATAGCGTAGGTCGCCCGGGACAAAAAAGGGCGGGTAATACCGGCTGAGCATCTACTTCCACTCATCTACCTCCACTCATACCAAGAAGATTGAACCAGACAGGACCCGAGGCCATTATCGGATCCATTGCTTTGGTTTACAGGCATGTCTCCTCAAAAGCCTGGATTCCAATACCAGCAGAGGGGATTTCCTGAGGCACCCATCAGAACAAAACTCGTCTCCACAAGGAAACTTGTGCATGGGAGCTATGCCAAAGCTTAGGAGAATACTTCAGGGTCCCGGTGCCACCTCCCCATTCCAAGGCCCTCATGGACACAAACACACGTTAGGACACATCCTCTTCAAAGTGCATTTCAACTCAGCCACCCCGGTTGTTCCCGCAGATCCATTAGATCTAAACTGTATTGTTGCTAGGAGACAATTGGAAGGCGAGGCGGACTTCCCACGCATCCATCCACGAACGGTGCTCTGGAGTCATTCCATATGGGATGTCCTGGAGCTGTCCAACAGGTCTCAATTGTCCCGCAGAAGGAATCCTTGAAGGGGGCATCCCACATCTCCCAACGTGGAAAACCTCCATGGCCTCGAGATTCCGCTCCCTTCATGAAGGGGCCGTCATGCACAGAAACTCCAACCTGAGCCAACGTCGGATCCTCGCCCTGACTTGAGATGCATGAGATATTGGTTCAGATCTGCAGGGGGTACCTGCCGTGCCCTCACCCTGAATCCGAAGTCTAGCTTGTGTTCTCAGACTTCCGTCCTCACTTTCCTGGCCCCGAAGCCCTCAAGTTTGGCAATTCCGGACCGACAAGGAAGCACTCTGCCTGCCCTCTAGAAAATATATATTGCCTAAAGAGCAGCCCAGGCAGCTTAAATGAGGATAAACCTACACGGCACTCGAATGTACCCAAATTATATAGTCTAACCTGGGCACTAATGCACTGTCTGACACAACCTGAGCCCGGACCTGCTGACCAACACCCAGACAGCTGACCGCACGCTGAGCACATCAGACCCGCCATGGCCTTAGGTCATCATCTCTTCCCTACCTCAGTTTTCAGGCTTCAGAACCTAGACCTTATCTCAAATCACTGCCCACGGGTGACTGTGATGAAGAAATCAGAACTCTTCCTGACCCTTGGCAAGAAAACTTGTGGTTGGCATGTTGTCCAACCTTCATTGTAGGAGAAATCAGCATTCACCCTGAGGCCCCGCCCATTCTTGAGTGCGACGAGAGCATAAACACGCATTGTGACCTCAGCGTGAGTCCTGTCCTCTAGTAAGTCCTCTCAGTGGCTGGACCATTAGATGTCATAATGGGCTTGACATGTCCCTAGTCCCCAATTTTTAACCAGATTTCTGGTTGTCCAGTCGCCCCACCCCAGGGCTCTACTCTGGAATCCCTCATTTGGTGGGACATCTGAGGTTGAAAAACAAAATGAAACAAATCGACAACAACAACAAAAAACGGACTTCTTCCATCCCCAGAATGACCACAAACTCTTTGGACGGGACCGAACCCCCAGAGAGTAAGACTCGTCCATTTCCCATGAAGTCACCCGGCAATTTCACGACCATGAATGACACGATATCCAGAGACAAAAACTTGAGCAAGAGCCTCACACTCGCCCTTTTTTCATATCACGAAGTACTCTCCTCATGGTCTGTAGATCAGTCCTGCCATACCTATGACCCAAAACATAAGCCGAGTTTGTGTTTTCAGACAACTGTCCAAACAGCTCTGGCCTACACACCCTACAGGCTCAGGGCCCTGGAGCCAAACCTGAGGACTGTACTTGCCCTCTCCAAGGGAATTGTATGTGCCCATTCCAATGGCCACAACCCTACTAGTAGGATAACCTCCAAAGTCCCTGAGGCCATCCCAAGATTTGTGGCTTCCCAGGACAAACAGGGGCAATCTGAGCCCATCTGAGCACCTATCTGCACTCAGACCAGTAGACTGATGTCCCCTGGGTAAAAAGGAACGAACAGGCCCCTAGGCACTAATCGGATCCATTGCTTTGGTTTCCAGGCATCTCTCCTCAGAGGCCTGGATTTCAATACCAGCATATGGCTGTTTCTTGACTCACCCATCAGAACAAATCTCATCTACACATGGGAAACATACACGTTGGAGCTGTGTCAAAGCCTCTGTTTAGGAGAACCCTTCAGGGCCCCAGGGCCACCGCTTCATTCCAAGGTCTCCATAGACACAAAAACATATTAGGACACATCCACAGGAGAGTCCATTTCAACTCAGCCTCCTCGGTTGCCCCCCACATCTAGCAGATCTAACCTGTCTTGTTGCTTGGAGACAATTGGAATGCGAGGTGGGCTACCCAGCCATCCATCCTTAGAACCCTGCTCGGAATCGTTGGCATGGAGCCAACCATCAGGTCTCATTGTCCTGCAGAAGAATCTTTGCAGTTTGGAGCTTCTCACAACTCCCATCGTGGGAAAACCTCCATGTCCTCGTGATCCAACCCCCTTCAAGAAAGGGCCATCAGGGCAGAAAGTCCAACCTGAGCGATCGTCTGATCCTTGCCCTGACTTCAGATGCACGAGATCTCGATTGAGGTCTGTAGATTGTGCCTGCCATATCCTCACCCAGAAACCTAGGCCTAGCTTGGGTTCTCAGACTCCGTCCTCAGACTACTGGCCCACAAGCCCTCCAGTTTGGCAATCCAGAACTACAATGCCGCACTCTGCCTGCCCTACAGAAGTAAAACATTGCCCTCAGGGCTACCCTGAAATCCCAAATGAGGATCAACCTGCACGCCAATCGGCTGTACCCCAAACATATACGCTGACCTAGGCACTATTTCCCCTTCTGACCCAGCCTGAGCCTGGACCTCCTGGTCCCACCCAGACAGCTGGCCGCACACTGAGCACATCGGACCCGCCATGGCCTTAGGTCGTCATCTCTTCCCAACTGCGGTTTTCAGGCTCCAGAACCTAGACCTTATCTCCAACCACTGCCCAGGGTTGAAAATGATGCAGAATTCAGAACTCTTTCCCCATGGCAAGAAACCTTGTGGTTGGCATGTTGTCCAACGTTCAGTGTAGTTGAAACAAGCGTGGCCCATGAGGCACAGCCCATGCTTGTGGGCCACATTGGTCACAAACACACATTGTGACCCTCAGCCTGAGCCCAGTCCTCAGGTAAGGCCTCTCAGGGCCTGTATGAAGAGACAGGATAATGGGCTTGCCATATCCCCTAGGCCCCAATTTTTAACCATAGTTCGGGTTGTCCCTTCACTCTTCCCCAGGGCTCTGCTTTGGAATTCCTCTTTTGGTGGGACACCTGAGGTAACAAACCTGAAAGGAGTCCTCCCATCCCACAGATTGACGAAAAACTATTGGGATCGGGCCAAATCCACAGAGAGGAAGATTCGTCCATGGCCCATGAGACCTCCCCAATATTCCACGGCCATCGCTGAAACAAAATCCAGAGACAAAAGCCTGAGCAAGCGCCTCAGACTCGCTCATTCTTCATATCCTGAAGAGTTCTTCTCATGGTTTGTAGATCGGGCGTGCCATACCTACGTCCCCAAACTTAAGCTGAGTTTGTGTTTTCAGTCTTCTGTCCTCAAAGTCCTGGGCCACACTACCTCCAGGCTGGGGCCCCTGGAGCCACACATTAGGACTGCCCCCACCCAATCCATGGGAATTCTGCCCATTCCATTGTCAAAAATCGTACAAATTAGGAGAACCCTCCAAAGTCCCTGAGGCCATCCCAATAGTGTAGGTCGCCCGGGACAAAAAAGGGCGGGTAATACCGGCTGAGCATCTACCTCCACTCATCTACCTCCACTCATACCAAGAAGATTGAACCAGACAGGACCCGAGGCCATTATCGGATCCATTGCTTTGGTTTACAGGCATGTCTCCTCAAAAGCCTGGATTCCAATACCAGCAGAGGGGATTTCCTGAGGCACCCATCAGAACAAATCTCGTCTCCACAAGGAAACTTGTGCATGGGAGCTATGCCAAAGCTTAGGAGAATACTTCAGGGTCCCGGTGCCACTTCCCCATTCCAAGGCCCTCATGGACACAAACACACGTTAGGACCCATCCTCTGGAAAGTGCATTTCAACTCAGCCACCCCGGTTGCTCCCGCAGATCCATTAGATCTAAACTGTCTTGTTGCTAGGAGACAATTGGAAGGCGAGGCGGACTTCCCAGGCATCCATCCTCGAATGGTGCTCTGGAGTCATTCCATATGGGATGTCCTGGAGCTGTCCAACAGGTCTCAATTGTCCCGCAGAAGGAATCCTTGAAGGGGGCATCCCACATCTCCCAACGTGGAAAACCTCCATGGCCTCGAGATTCCGCTCCCTTCATGAAGGGGCCGTCATGCACAGAAACTCCAACCTGAGCCAACGTCGGATCCTCGCCCTGACTTCAGATGCATGAGATATTGGTTCTGCAGGGGGTACCTGCCGTGCCCTCACCCTGAATCCGAAGTCTAGCTTGTGTTCTCAGACTTCCGTCCTCACTCTCCTGGCCCCGAAGCCCTCATGTTTCGCAATTCCGGACCGACAATGAAGCACTCTGCCTGCCCTCTAGAAAAAATATATTGCCTAATGAGCTGACCAGGCAGCTTAAATGAAGATAAACCTACACGGCACTCGAATGTACCCAAATTATATAGTCTAACCTGGGCACTAATGCACTGTCTGACATAACCTGAGCCCGGACCTGCTGACCAACACCCAGACAGCTGACCTCACCCTTAGCACATCAGACCCGCCCTGGCCTTAGGTCATCATCTCTTCCCTCCCTCAGTTTTCAGGCTTCAGAACCTAGACCTTATCTCCAATCACTGCCCACGGGTGACTTTGATGCAGAAATCAGAAGTCTTCCTGACCCATGGCAAGAAACCTTGTGGTTGGCATGTTGTCCAACGTTCAGTGTAGGAGAAAACAGCATTCACCCTGAGGCCCCGCCCATTCTTGAGTGCGACGAGAGCATAAACACGCATTGTGACCTCAGCGTGAGTCCTGTCCTCTAGTAAGTCCTCTCAGTGGCTGGACCATTAGATGTCATAATGGGCTTGACATGTCCCTAGTCCCCAATTTTTAACCAGATTTCTGGTTGTCCAGTCGCCCCACCCCAGGGCTCTACTCTGGAATCCCTCATTTGGTGGGACATCTGAGGTTGAAAAACAAAATGAAACAAATCGACAACAACAACAAAAAAACGGACTTCTTCCATCCCCAGAATGACCCCAAACTCTTTGGACGGGACCGAACCCCCAGAGAGTAAGACTCGTCCATTTCCCATGAAGTCACCCGGCAATTTCACGACCATGAGTGACACGATATCCAGAGACAAAAACTTGAGCAAGAGCCTCACACTCGCCCTTTTTTCATATCCCGAAGTGTTCTCCTCATGGTCTGTAGATCAGTCCTGCCATACCTATGACCCAAAACATAAGCCGAGTTTGTATTTTCAGACAACTGTCCAAACAGCTCTGGCCTACACACCCTACAGGCTCAGGGCCCTGGAGCCAAACCTGAGGACTGTACTTGCCCTCTCCAAGGGAATTGTATGTGCCCATTCCAATGGCCACAACCCTACTAATAGGATAACCTCCAAAGTCCCTGAGGCCATCCCAATAGTTGTGGCTTCCCAGGACAAACAGGGGCAATCTGAGCCCATCTGAGCACCTACCTGCACTCAGACCCGTAGACTGATGTCCCCAGAGGTAAAAAGGAACGAACAGGCCCCTAGGCACTAATCGGATCCATTGCTTTGGTTTCCAGGCATCTCTCCTCAGAGGCCTGGATCTCAATACCAGCATATGGCTGTTTCTTGACTCACCCATCAGAACAAATCTCATCTACACTTGGGAAACATGCACGTTGGAGCTGAGTCAAAGCCTCTGTTTAGGAGAACCCTTCAGGGCCCCAGGGCCACCGCTTCATTCCAAGGTCTCCATAGACACAAAAACATATTAGGACACATCCACAGGAGAGTCCATTTCAACTCAGCCTCCTCGGTTGCCCCCCACATCCAGCAGATCTAACCTGTCTTGTTGCTTGGAGACAATTGGAATGCGAGGTGGGCTACCCAGCCATCCATCCTTAGAACCCTGCTCGGAATCGTTGGCCTGGAGCCAACCAACAGGTCTCAATTGTCCTGCAGAAGAATCTTTGCAGTTTGGAGCTTCTCACAACTCCCATCGTGGGAAAACCCCCATGTCCTCGTGATCCAACCCCCTTCAAGAAAGGGCCATCAGGGCAGAAAGTCCAACCTGAGCGATCGTCTGATCCTTGCCCTGACTTCAGATGCACGAGATCTCGATTGAGGTCTGTAGATTGTGCCTGCCATATCCTCACCCAGAAACCTAGGCCTAGCTTGGGTTCTCAGACTCCGTCCTCAGACTACTGGCCCACAAGCCCTCCAGTTTGGCAATCCAGAACTACAATGCCGCACTCTGCCTGCCCTACAGAAGTAAAACATTGCCCTCAGGGCTACCCTGAAATCCCAAATGAGGATTAACCTGCACGCCAATCGGCTGTACCCCAAACATATACGCTGACCTGGGCACTATTTCCCCTTCTGACCCAGCCTGAGCCTGGACCTCCTGGTCCCACCCAGACAGCTGGCCGCACACTGAGCACATCGGACGCGCCATGGCCTTAGGTCGTCATCTCTTCCCAACTGCGGTTTTCAGGCTCCAGAACCTAGACCTTATCTCCAACCACTGCCCAGGGTTGAAAATGATGCAGAATTCAGAACTCTTTCCCCATGGCAAGAAACCTTGTGGTTGGCATGTTGTCCAACGTTCAGTGTAGTTGAAACAAGCGTGGCCCATGAGGCACAGCCCATGCTTGCGGGCCACATTGGTCACAAACACACATTGTGACCCTCAGCCTGAGCCCAGTCCTCAGGTAAGGCCTCTCAGGGCCTGTATGAAGAGACAGGATAATGGGCTTGCCATATCCCCTAGGCCCCAATTTTTAACCATAGTTCGGGTTGTCCCTTCACTCTTCCCCAGGGCTCTGCTTTGGAATTCCTCTTTTGGTGGGACACCTGAGGTAACAAACCTGAAAGGAGTCCTCCCATCCCACAGATTGACGAAAAACTATTGGGATCGGGCCAAATCCACAGAGAGGAAGATTCGTCCATGGCCCATGAGACCTCCCCAATATTCCACGGCCATCGCTGAAACAAAATCCAGAGACAAAAGCCTGAGCAAGCGCCTCAGACTCGCTCATTCTTCATATCCTGAAGAGTTCTTCTCATGGTTTGTAGATCGGGCGTGCCATACCTACGTCCCCAAACGTAAGCTGAGTTTGTGTTTTCAGTCTTCTGTCCTCAAAGTCCTGGGCCACACTCCCTCCAGGCTGGGGCCCCTGGAGCCACACATTAGGACTGCCCCCACCCAATCCATGGGAATTCTGCCCATTCCATTGTCAAAAATCGTACAAATTAGGAGAACCCTCCAAAGTCCCTGAGGCCATCCCAATAGTGTAGGTCGCCCGGGACAAAAAAGGGCGGGTAATACCGGCTGAGCATCTACCTCCACTCATCTACCTCCACTCATACCAAGAAGATTGAACCAGACAGGACCCGAGGCCATTATCGGATCCATTGCTTTGGTTTACAGGCATGTCTCCTCAAAAGCCTGGATTCCAATACCAGCAGAGGGGATTTCCTGAGGCACCCATCAGAACAAATATCGTCTCCACAAGGAAACTTGTGCATGGGAGCTATGCCAAAGCTTAGGAGAATACTTCAGGGTCCCGGTGCCACCTCCCCATTCCAAGGCCCTCATGGACACAAACACACGTTAGGACCCATCCTCTGGAAAGTGCATTTCAACTCAGCCACCCCGGTTGCTCCCGCAGATCCATTAGATCTAAACTGTCTTGTTGCTAGGAGACAATTGGAAGGCGAGGCGGACTTCCCAGGCATCAATCCTGGAACGGTGCCCTGGAGTCATTCCATATGGGATGTCCTGGAGCTGTCCAACAGGTCTCAATTGTCCCGCAGAAGGAATCCTTGAAGGGGGCCTCCCACATCTCCCAACGTGGAAAACCTCCATGGCCTCGAGATTCCGCTCCCTTCATGAAGGGGCCGTCATGCACAGAAACTCCACCTGAGCCAACGTCGGATCCTCGCCCTGACTTAAGATGCATGAGATATTGGTTCAGATCTGCAGGGGGTACCTGCCGTGCCCTCACCCTGAATCCGAAGACTAGCTTGTGTTCTCAGACTTCCGTCCTCACTCTCCTGGCCCCGAAGCCCTCAAGTTTGACAATTCTGGACGGACAATGAAGCACTCTGCCTGCCCTCTAGAAAAAATATATTGCCTAATGAGCTGCCCAGGCAGCTTAAATGAAGATAAACCTACACGGCACTCGAATGTACCCAAATCATATAGTCTAACCTGGGCACTAATGCACTGTCTGACACAACCTGAGCCCGGACCTGCTGACCAACACCCAGACAGCTGACCGCACACTGAGCACATTAAACCCGCCATGGCCTTAGGTCATCATCTCTTCCCTACCTCAGTTTTCAGGCTTCAGAACCTAGACCTTATCTCCAATCACTGCCCACGGGTGACTGTGATGCAGAAATCAGAACTCTTCCTGACCCATAACAAGAAACCTTGTGGTTGGCATGTTGTCCAACGTTCAGTGTAGGAGAAACCAGCATTAACCCTGAGGCCCCGCCCATTCTTGAGTGCGATGAGAGCATAAACACGCATTGTGACCTCAGCGTGAGTCCTGTCCTCTAGTAAGTCCTCTCAGTGGCTAGACCATTAGATGTCATAATGGGCTTGACATGTCCCTAGTCCCCAATTTTTAACCAGATTTCTGGTTGTCCAGTCGCCCCACCCCAGGGCTCTACTCTGGAATCCCTCATTTGGTGGGACATCTGGGGTTGAAAAACAAAATGAAACAAATCGACAACAACAACAAAAAAACGGACTTCTTCCATCCCCAGAATGACCACAAACTCTTTGGACGGGACCGAACCCCCAGAGAGTAAGACTCGTCCATTTCCCATGAAGTCACCCGGCAATTACACGACCATGAGTGACACAATATCCAGAGACAAAAACTTGAGCGAGAGCCTCACACTCGCCCTTTTTTCATACCCTGAAGTGTTCTCCTCATGGTCTGTAGATCAGTCCTGCCATACCTATGACCCAAAACATAAGCTGAGTTTGTGTTTTCAGACAACTATCCAAACAGCTCTGGCCTACACACCCTACAGGCTCAGGGCCCTGGAGCCAAACCTGAGGACTGTACTTGCCCTCTCCAAGGGAATCGTATGTGCCCATTCCAATGGCCACAACCCTACTAATAGGATATCCTCCAAAGTCTCTGAGGCCATCCCAAGAGTTGTGGCTTCCCAGGACAAACAGGGGTCAATCTGAGCCCATCTGAGTACCTACCTGCACTCAGACCCGTAGACTGATGTCCCCAGAGGTAAAAAGGAACGAACAGGCCCCTAGGTACTAATCGGATCCATTGCTTTGGTTTCCAGGCATCTCTCCTCAGAGGCCTGGATTTCAATACCAGCATATGGCTGTTTCTTGACTCACCCATCAGAACAAATCTCATCTACACATGGGAAACATGCACGTTGGAGCTGTGTCAAAGCCTCTGTTTAGGAGAACCCTTCAGGGCCCCAGGGCCACCGCTTCTTTCCAAGGTCTCCATAGACACAAAAACATATTAGGACATTTCCACAGGAGAGTCCATTTCAACTCAGCCTCCTCGGTTGCCCCCCACATCCAGCAGATCTAACCTGTCTTGATGCTTGGAGACAATTGGAATGCGAGGTGGGCTACCCAGCCATCCATCCTTAGAACCCTGCTCGGAATCATTGGCCTGGAGCCAACCAACAGGTCTCAATTGTCCTGCAGAAGAATCTTTGCAGTTTGGAGCTTCTCACAACTCCCATCGTAAGAAAACCCCATGTCCTCGTGATCCAACCCCCTTCAAGAAAAGGCCATCAGGGCAGAAAGTCCAACCTGAGTGATCGTCTGATCCTTGCCCTGACTTCAGATGCACGAAATCTCTATTGAGGTCTGTAGATTGTGCCTGCCATATCCTCACCCAGAAACCTAGGCCTAGCTTGGTTTCTCAGACTCCGTCCTCAGACACTTGGCCCACAAGCCCTCCAGTTTGGCAATCCAGAACTACAATGCCGCACTCTGCCTGCCCTACAGAAGTAAAACATTGCCCTCAGGGCTACACCGAAACCCCAAATGAGGATCAACCTGCATGCCAATCGGCTGTACCCCAAACATATAGGCTGACATGGGCACTATTTCCCCTTCTGACCCAGCCTGAGCCTGGACCTCCTTGTCCCACCAAGACAGCTGGCCGCACACTGAGCACATCGGACCCGCCATGGCCTTAGGACGTCATCTCTTCCCAACTGCGGTTTTCAGGCTCCAGAACCTAGACCTTATCTCCAACCACTGCCCAGGGTTGAAAATGATGCAGAAATCAGAACTCTTTCCCCATGGCAAGAAACCTTGTGGTTGGCATGTTGTCCAACGTTCAGTGTAGTTGAAACAAGCGTGGCCCATGAGGCCCAGCCCATGCTTGCGGGCCACATTGGTCACAAACACACATTGTGACCCTCAGCCTGAGCCCAGTCCTCAGGTAAGGCCTCTCAGGGCCTATATGAAGAGACAGCATATTGGGCTTGCCATGCCCCTAGGCCCCAATTTTTAACCATAGTTCGGGGTGTCCCTTCACTCTTCCCCTGGGCTCTGCTTTGGAATTCCTCTTTTGGTGGGATACCAGAGGTAACAAACCTGAAAGGAGTCCTCCCATCCCACAGATTGACGAAAAACAATTGGGATCGAGCCAAATCCACAGAGAGGAAGATTCGTCCATGGCCCATGAAACCTCCCCAACATTCCACGGCCATCGCTGAAACAAAATCCAGAGGTAAAAGCCTGAGCAAGCGACTCAGACTCGCTCATTCTTCATATCCTGAAGAGTTCTTCTCATGGTTTGTAGATCGGGCGTGCCATACCTACGTCCCCAAACTTAAGCTGAGTTTGTGTTTTCAGTCTTCTGTCCTCAAAGTCCTGGGCCACACTCCCTCCAGGCTGGGGCCCCTGGAGCCACACATTAGGACTGCCCCCACCCAATCCATGGGAATTCTGCCCATTCCATTGTCAAAAATCGTACAAATTAGGAGAACCCTCCAAAGTCCCTGAGGCCATCCCAATAGTGTAGGTCGCCCGGGACAAAAAAGGGCGGTTGATACCAGCTGAGCATCTTCCTCCACTCATCTACCTCCACTCATACCAAGAAGATTGAACCAGACAGGACCCGAGGCCATTATCGGATCCATTGCTTTGGTTTACAGGCATGTCTCCTCAAAAGCCTGGATTCCAATACCAGCAGAGGGGATTTCCTGAGGCACCCATCAGAACAAATCTCGTCTCCACAAGGAAACTTGTGCATGGGAGCTATGCCAAAGCTTAGGAGAATACTTCAGGGTCCCGGTGCCACCTCCCCATTCCAAGGCCCTCATGGACAAAAACACACATTAGGACCCATCCTCTGGAAAGTGCATTTCAACTTAGCCACCCCGGTTGCTCCCGCAGATCCATTAGATCTAAACTGTCTTGTTGCTAGGAGACAATTGGAAGGCGAGGCGGACTTCCCAGGCATCCATCCTCGAATGGTGCTCTGGAGTCATTCCATATGGGATGTCCTGGAGCTGTCCAACAGGTCTCAATTGTCCCGCAGAAGGAATCCTTGAAGGGGGCATCCCACATCTCCCAACGTGGAAAACCTCCATGGCATCGAGATTCCGCTCCCTTCATGAAGGGGCCGTCATGCACAGAAACTCCAACCTGAGCCAACGTCGGATCCTCGCCCTGACTTCAGATGCATGAGATATTGGTTCAGATCTGCAGGGGGTACCTGCCGTGCCCTCACCCTGAATCCGAAGTCTAGCTTGTGTTCTCAGACTTCCGTCCTCACTCTCCTGGCCCCGAAGCCCTCATGTTTGGCAATTCCGGACCGACAATGAAGCACTCTGCCTGCCCTCTAGAAAAAATATATTGCCTAATGAGCTGACCAGGCAGCTTAAATGAAGATAAACCTACACGGCACTCGAATATACCCAAATTATATAGTCTAACCTGGGCACTAATGCACTGTCTGACACAACCTGAGCCCGGACCTGCTGACCAACACCCAGACAGCTGAACGCACCCTTAGCACATCAGACCCGCCCTGGCCTTAGGTCATCATCTCTTCCCTACCTCAGTTTTCAGGCTTCAGAACCTAGACCTTATCTCCAATCACTGCCCACGGGTGACTTTGATGCAGAAATCAGAAGTCTTCCTGACCCATGGCAAGAAACCTTGTGGTTGGCATGTTGTCCAACGTTCAGTGTAGGAGAAAACAGCATTCACCCTGAGGCCCCGCCCATTCTTGAGTGCGACGAGAGCATAAAGAGGCATTGTGACCTCAGCGTGAGTCCTGTCCTCTAGTAAGTCCTCTCAGTGGCTGGACCATTAGATGTCATAATGGGCTTGACATGTCCCTAGTCCCCAATTTTTAACCAGATTTCTGGTTGTCCAGTCGCCCCACCCCAGGGCTCTACTCTGGAATCCCTCATTTGGTGGGACATCTGAGGTTGAAAAACAAAATGAAACAAATCGACAACAACAACAAAAAAACGGACTTCTTCCATCCCCAGAATGACCCCAAACTCTTTGGACGGGACCGAACCCCCAGAGAGTAAGACTCGTCCATTTCCCATGAAGTCACCCGGCAATTTCACGACCATGAGTGACACGATATCCAGAGACAAAAACTTGAGCAAGAGCCTCACACTCGCCCTTTTTTCATATCCCGAAGTGTTCTCCTCATGGTCTGTAGATCAGTCCTGCCATACCTATGACCCAAAACATAAGCCGAGTTTGTATTTTCAGACAACTGTCCAAACAGCTCTGGCCTACACACCCTACAGGCTCAGGGCCCTGGAGCCAAACCTGAGGACTGTACTTGCCCTCTCCAAGGGAATTGTATGTGCCCATTCCAATGGCCACAACCCTACTAATAGGATAACCTCCAAAGTCCCTGAGGCCATCCCAATAGTTGTGGCTTCCCAGGACAAACAGGGGCAATCTGAGCCCATCTGAGCACCTACCTGCACTCAGAACCGTAGACTGATGTCCCCAGAGGTAAAAAGGAACGAACAGGCCCCTAGGCACTAATCGGATCCATTGCTTTGGTTTCCAGGAAACTCTCCTCAGAGGCCTGGATTTCAATACCAGCATATGGCTGTTTCTTGACTCACCCATCAGAACAAATCTCATCTACACTTGGGAAACATGCACGTTGGAGCTGGGTCAAAGCCTCTGTTTAGGAGAACCCTTCAGGGCCCCATGGCCACCGCTTCATTCCAAGGTCTCCATAGACACAAAAACATATTAGGACACATTCACAGGAGAGTCCATTTCAACTCAGCCTCCTCGGTTGCCCCCCACATCCAGCAGATCTAACCTGTCCTGTTGCTTGGAGACAATTGGAATGCGAGGTGGGCTACCCAGCCATCCATCCTTAGAACCCTGCTCGGAATCGTTGGCCTGGAGCCAACCAACAGGTCTCAATTGTCCTGCAGAAGAATCTTTGCAGTTTGGAGCTTCTCAGAACTCCCATCGTGGGAAAACCGCCATGTCCTCGTGATCCAACCCCCTTCAAGAAAGGGCCATCAGGGCAGAAAGTCCAACCTGAGCGATCGTCTGATCCTTGCCCTGACTTCAGATGCACGATCTCTATTGAGGTCTGTAGATTGTACCTGCCATATCCTCACCCAGAAACCTAGGCCTAGCTTGGGTTCTCAGACTCCGTCCTCAGACTACTGGCCCACAAGCCCTCCAGTTTGGCAATCCAGAACTACAATGCCGCACTCTGCCTGCCCTACAGAAGTAAAACATTGCCCTCAGGCTACCCCGAAACCCCAAATGAGGATCAACCTGCACGCCAATCGGCTGTACCCCAAACATATAGGCTGACCTGGGCACTATTTCCCCTTCTGACCCAGCCTGAGCCTGGACCTCCTGGTCCCACCCAGACAGCTGGCCGCACACTGAGCACATCGGACCCGCCATGGCCTTAGGTCGTCATCTCTTCCCAACTTCGGTTTTCAGGCTCCAGAACCTAGACCTTATCTCCAACCACTGCCCAGGGTTGAAAATGATGCAGAAATCAGAACTCTTTCCCCATGGCAAGAAACCTTGTGGTTGGCATGTTGTCCAACGTTCAGTGTAGTTGAAACAAGCGTGGCCCATGAGGCCCAGCCCATGCTTGCGGGCCACATTGGTCACAAACACACATTGTGACCCTGAGCCTGAGCCCAGTCGTCAGGTAAGGCCTCTCAGGGCCTATATGAAGAGACAGCATATTGGGCTTGCCATGCCCCTAGGCCCCAATTTTTAACCATAGTTCGGGGTGTCCCTTCACTCTTCCCCTGGGCTCTGCTTTGGAATTCCTCTTTTGGTGGGACACCAGAGGTAACAAACCTGAAAGGGGTCCTCCCATCCCACAGATTGACAAAAAACAATTGGGATCGGGCCAAATCCACAGAGAGGAAGATTCGTCCATGGCCCAAGAGACCTCCCCAACATTCCACGGCCATCGCTGAAACAAAATCCAGAGGTAAAAGCCTGAGGAAGCGACTCAGACTCGCTCATTCTTCATATCCTGAAGAGTTCTTCTCATGGTTTGTAGATCGGGCGTGCCATACCTACGTCCCCAAACTTAAGCTGAGTTTGTGTTTTCAGTCTTCTGTCCTCAAAGTCCTGGGCCACACTCCCTCCAGGCTGGGGCCCCTGGAGCCACACATTAGGACTGCCCCCACCCAATCCATGGGAATTCTGCCCATTCCATTGTCAAAAATCGTACAAATTAGGAGAACCCTCCAAAGTCCCTGAGGCCATCCCAATAGTGTAGGTCGCCCGGGACAAAAAAGGGCGGGTAATACCGGCTGAGCATCTACCTCCACTCATCTACCTCCACTATACCAAGAAGATTGAACCAGACAGGACCCGAGGCCATTATCGGATCCATTGCTTTGGTTTACAGGCATGTCTCCTCAAAAGCCTGGATTCCAATACCAGCAGAGGGGATTTCCTGAGGCACCCATCAGAACAAATATCGTCTCCACAAGGAAACTTGTGCATGGGAGCTATGCCAAAGCTTAGGAGAATACTTCAGGGTCCCGGTGCCACCTCCCCATTCCAAGGCCCTCATGGACACAAACACACGTTAGGACCCATCCTCTGGAAAGTGCATTTCAACTCAGCCACCCCGGTTGCTCCCGCAGATCCATTAGATCTAAACTGTCTTGTTGCTAGGAGACAATTGGAATGCGAGGTGGGCTACCCAGCCATCCATCCTTAGAACCCTGCTCGGAATCGTTGGCCTGGAGCCAACCAACAGGTCTCAATTGTCCTGCAGAAGAATCTTTGCAGTTTGGAGCTTCTCACAACTCCCATCGTGGGAAAACCCCCATGTCCTCGTGATCCAACCCCCTTCAAGAAAGGGTCATCAGGGCAGAAAGTCCAACCTGAGCGATCGTCTGATCCTTGCCCTGACTTCAGATGCACGAGATCTCTATTGAGGTCTGTAGATTTTGCCTGCCATATCCTCACCCAGAACCCTAGGCCTAGCTTGGGTTCTCAGACTCCGTCCTCAGACTACTGTCCCACAAGCCCTCCAGTTTGGCAATCCAGAACTACAATGCCGCACTCTGCCTGCCCTACAGAAGTAAAACATTGCCCTCAGAGCTACCTCGAAACCCCAAATGAGGATCAACCTGCATGCCAATCGGCTGTACCCCAAACATATAGGCTGACCTGGGCACTATTTCCCCTTCTGACCCAGCCTGAGCCTGGACCTCCTGGTCCCACCCAGACAGCTGGCCGCACACTGAGCATATCAGACCCGCCATGGCCTTAGGTCGTCATCTCTTCCCAACTGCGGTTTTCAGGCTCCAGAACCTAGACCTTATCTCCAACCACTGCCCAGGGTTGAAAATGATGCAGAAATCAGAACGCTTTCCCCATGGCAAGAAACCTTGTGCTTGGCATGTTGTCCAACGTTCAGTGTAGTTGAAACAAGCGTGGCCCATGAGGCCCAGCCCATGCTTGCGGGCCACATTGGTCACAAACACACATTGTGACCCTGAGCCTGAGCCCAGTCCTCAGGTAAGGCCTCTCAGGGCCTATATGAAGAGACAGCATATTGGGCTTGCCATGCCCCCAGGCACCAATTTTTAACCATAGTTCGGGGTGTCCCTTCACTCTTCCCCAGGGCTCTGCTTTGGAATTCCTCTTCTGGGGGGACACCAGAGGTAACAAACCTGAAAGGAGTCCTCCCATCCCACAGATTGACGAAAAACTATTGGGATCGGGCCAAATCCACAGAGAGGAAGATTCGTCCATGGCCCATGAGACCTCCCCAACATTCCACGGCCATCGCTGAAACAAAATCCAGAGACAAAAGCCTGAGCTAGCGCTTCAGACTCGCTCATTCTTCATATCCTGAAGAGTTCTTCTCATGGTTTGTAGATCGGGCGTGCCATACCTACGTCCCCAAACTTAAGCTGAGTTTGTGTTTTCAGTCTTCTGTCCTCAAAGTCCTGGGCCACACTCCCTCCAGGCTGGGGCCCTTGGAGCCACACATTAGGACTGCCCCCACCCAATCCATGGGAATTCTGCCCATTCCATTGTCAAAAATCGTACAAATTAGGAGAACCCTCCAAAGTCCCTGAGGCCATCCCAATAGTGTAGGTCGCCCGGGACAAAAAAGGGCGGTTGATACCAGCTGAGCATCTTCCTCCACTCATCTACCTCCACTCATACCAAGAAGATTGAACCAGACAGGACCCGAGGCTATTATCGGATCCATTGCTTTGGTTTACAGGCATGTCTCCTCAAAAGCCTGGATTCCAATACCAGCAGAGGGGATTTCCTGAGGCACCCATCAGAACAAATCTCGTCTCCACAAGGAAACTTGTGCATGGGAGCTATGCCAAAGCTTAGGAGAATACTTCAGGGTCCCGGTGCCACCTCCCCATTCCAAGGCTCTCATGGACAAAAACACACATTAGGACCCATCCTCTGGAAAGTGCATTTCAACTCAGCCACCCCGGTTGCTCCCGCAGATCCATTAGATCTAAACTGTCTTGTTGCTAGGAGACAATTCGAAGGCGAGGCAGACTTCCCAGGCATCCATCCTCGAATGGTGCTCTGGAGTCATTCCATATGGGATGTCCTGGAGCTGTCCAACAGGTCTCAATTGTCCCGCAGAAGGAATCCTTGAAGGGGGCATCCCACATCTCCCAACGTGGAAAACCTCCATGGCCTCGAGATTCCGCTCCCTTCATGAAGGGGCCGTCATGCACAGAAACTCCAACCTGAGCCAACGTCGGATCCTCGCCCTGACTTCAGATGCATGAGATATTGGTTCAGATCTGCAGGGGGTACCTGCCGTGTCCTCACCCTGAATCCGAAGTCTAGCTTGTGTTCTCAGACTTCCGTCCTCACTCTCCTGGCCCCGAAGCCCTCATGTTTGGCAATTCCGGACCGACAATGAAGCACTCTGCCTACCTCTAGAAAAAATATATTGCCTAATGAGCTGACCAGGCAGCTTAAATGAAGATAACCCTACACGGCACTCGAATGTACCCAAATTATATAGTCTAACCTGGGCACTAATGCACTGTCTGACACAACCTGAGCCCGGACCTGCTGACTAACACCCAGACAGCTGACCGCACCCTGAGCACATCAGACCCGCAATGGCCTTAGGTCATCATCTCTTCCCTACCTCAGTTTTCAGGCTTCAGAACCTAGACCTTATCTCCAATCACTGCCCACGGGTGACTTTGATGCAGAAATCAGAAGTCTCCTGACCCATGTCAAGAAACCTTGTGGTTGGCATGTTGTCCAACGTTCAGTGTAGGAGAAAACAGCATTCACCCTGAGGCCCCGCCCATTCTTGAGTGCGACGAGAGCATAAAGACGCATTGTGACCTCAGCGTGAGTCCTGTCCTCTAGTAAGTACTGTCAGTGGCTGGACCATTAGATGTCATAATGGGCTTGACATGTCCCTAGTCCCCAATTTTTAACCAGATTTCTGGTTGTCCAGTCGCCCCACCCCAGGGCTCTACTCTGGAATCCCTCATTTGGTGGGACATCTGAGGTTGAAAAACAAAATGAAACAAATCGACAACAACAACAAAAAAACGGACTTCTTCCATCACCAGAATGACCGCAAACTCTTTGGACGGGCCCGAACCCCCAGTGAGTATGACTCGTCCATTTCCCATGATGTCACCCGGCAATTTCACGCCCATGAGTGACACGATATCCAGAGACAAAAACTTGAGCAAGAGCCTCACACTCGCCCTTTTTTCATATCCCGAAGTCTTCTCCTCATGGTCTGTAGATCAGTCCTGCCATACCTATGACCCAAAACATAAGCCAAGTTTGTATTTTCAGACAACTGTCCAAACAGCTCTGGCCTACACACCCTACAGGCTCAGGGCCCTGGAGCCAAACCTGAGGACTGTACTTGCCCTCTCCAAGGGAATTGTATGTGCCCATTCCAATGGCCACAACCCTACTAATAGGATAACCTCCAAAGTCCCTGAGGCCATCCCAATAGTTGTGGCTTCCCAGGACAAACAGGGGCAATCTGAGCCCATCTGAGCACCTACCTGCACTCAGAACCGTAGACTGATCTCCCCAGAAGTAAAAAGGAACAAACAGGCTTCTAGGCACTAATCGGATCCATTGCTTTGGTTTCCAGGAAACTCTTTTCAGAGGCCTGGATTTCAATACCAGCATATGGCTGTTTCTTGACTCACCCATCAGAACAAATCTCTTCTACACTTGGGAAACATGCACGTTGGAGCTGTGTCAAAGCCTCTGTTTAGGAGAACCCTTCAGGGCCCCATGGCCACCGCTTCATTCCAAGGTCTCCATAGACACAAAAACATATTAGGACACATCCACAGGAGAGTCCATTTCAACTCAGCCTCCTCGGTTGCCCCCCACATCCAGCAGATCTAACCTTTCTTGTTGCTTGGAGACAATTGGAATGCGAGGTGGGCTACCCAGCCATCCATCCTTAGAACCCTGCTCGGAATCGTTGGCCTGGAGCCAACCAACAGGTCTCAATTGTCCTGCAGAAGAATCTTTGCAGTTTGGAGCTTCTCACAACTCCCATCGTGGGAAAACCCCCATGTCCTCGTGATCCAACCCCCTTCAAGAAAGGGCCATCAGGGCAGAAAGTCCAACCTGAGCGATCCTCTGATCCTTGCCCTGACTTCAGATGCACGAGATCTCTATTGAGGTCTGTACATTGTGCCTGCCATATCCTCACCCAGAAACCTAGGCCTAGCTTGGGTTCTCAGACTCCGTCCTCAGACTACTGTCCCACAAGCCCTCCAGTTTGGCAATCCAGAACTACAATGCCGCACTCTGCCTGCCCTACAGAAGTAAAATATTGCCCTCAGGGCTACCCCGAAACCCCAAATGAGGATCAACCTGCACGCCAATCGGCTGTACCCCAAACATATAGGCTGACCTGGGCACTATTTCCCCTTCTGACCCAGCCTGAGCCTGGACCTCCTGGTCCCACCCAGACAGCTGGCCGCACACTGAGCACATCGGACCCGCCATGGCCTTAGGTCGTCATCTCTTCCCAACTTCGGTTTTCAGGCTCCAGAACCTAGACCTTATCTCCAACCACTGCCCAGGGTTGAAAATGATGCAGAAATCAGAACGCTTTCCCCATGGCAAGAAACCTTGTGGTTGGCATGTTGTCCAACGTTCAGTGTAGTTGAAACAAGCGTGGCCCATGAGGCCCAGCCCATGCTTGCGGGCCACATTGGTCACAAACACACATTGTGACCCTGAGCCTGAGCCCAGTCCTCAGGTAAGGCCTCTCAGGGCCTATATGAAGAGACAGCATATTGGGCTTGCCATGCCCCTAGGCCCCAATTTTTAACCATAGTTCGGGGTGTCCCTTCACTCTTCCCCTGGGCTCTGCTTTGGAATTCCTCTTTTGGTGGGATACCAGAGGTAACAAACCTGAAAGGAGTCCTCCCATCCCACAGATTGACGAAAAATAATTGGGATCGAGCCAAATCCACAGAGAGGAAGATTCGTCCATGGCCCATGAGACCTCCCCAACATTCCACGGCCATCGCTGAAACAAAATCCAGAGGTAAAAGCCTGAGCAAGCGACTCAGACTCGCTCATTCTTCATAGCCTGAAGAGTTCTTCTCATGGTTTGTAGATCGGGCGTGCCATACCTACGTCCCCAAACTTAAGCTGAGTTTGTGTTTTCAGTCTTCTGTCCTCAAAGTCCTGGGCCACACTCCCTCCAGGCTGGGGCCCCTGGAGCCACACATTAGGACTGCCCCCACCCAATCCATGGGAATTCTGCCCATTCCATTGTCAAAAATCGTACAAATTAGGAGAACCCTCCAAAGTCCCTGAGGCCATCCCAATAGTGTAGGTCGCCCGGGACAAAAAAGGGCGGTTGATACCAGCTGAGCATCTTCCTCCACTCATCTACCTCCACTCATACCAAGAAGATTGAACCAGACAGGACCCGAGGCTATTATCGGATCCATTGCTTTGGTTTACAGGCATGTCTCCTCAAAAGCCTGGATTCCAATACCAGCAGAGGGGATTTCCTGAGGCACCCATCAGAACAAATCTCGTCTCCACAAGGAAACTTGTGCATGGGAGCTATGCCAAAGCTTAGGAGAATACTTCAGGGTCCCGGTGCCACCTCCCCATTCCAAGGCCCACATGGACACAAACACACATTAGGACCCATCCTCTGGAAAGTGCATTTCAACTCAGCCACCCCGGTTGCTCCCGCAGATCCATTAGATCTAAACTGTCTTGTTGCTAGGAGACAATTGGAAGGCGAGGCGGACTTCCCAGGCATCCATCCTCGAATGGTGCTCTGGAGTCATTCCATATGGGATGTCCTGGAGCTGTCCAACAGGTCTCAATTGTCCCGCAGAAGGAATCCTTGAAGGGGGCATCCCACATCTCCCAACGTGGAAAACCTCCATGGCCTCGAGATTCCGCTCCCTTCATGAAGGGGCCGTCATGCACAGAAACTCCAACCTGAGCCAACGTCGGATCCTCGCCCTGACTTCAGATGCATGAGATATTGGTTCAGATCTGCAGGGGGTACCTGCCGTGCCCTCACCCTGAATCCGAAGTCTAGCTTGTGTTCTCAGACTTCCGTCCTCACTCTCCTGGCCCCGAAGCCCTCATGTTTGGCAATTCCGGACCGACAATGAAGCACTCTGCCTGCCCTCTAGAAAAAATATATTGCCTAATGAGCTGACCAGGCAGCTTAAATGAAGATAAACCTACACGGCACTCGAATGTACCCAAATTATATAGTCTAACCTGGGCACTAATGCACTGTCTGACACAACCTGAGCCCGGACCTGCTGACCAACACCCAGACAGCGACCGCACCCTTAGCACATCAGACCCGCCCTGGCCTTAGGTCATCATCTCTTCCCTACCTCAGTTTTCAGGCTTCAGAACCTAGACCTTATCTCCAATCACTGCCCACGGGTGACTTTGATGCAGAAATCAGAAGTCTTCCTGACCCATGGCAAGAAACCTTGTGGTTGGCATGTTGTCCAACGTTCAGTGTAGGAGAAAACAGCATTCACCCTGAGGCCCCGCCCATTCTTGAGTGCGAGGAGAGCATAAAGACGCATTGTGACCTCAGCGTGAGTCCTGTCCTCTAGTAAGTCCTCTCAGTGGCTGGACCATTAGATGTCATAATGGGCTTGACATGTCCCTAGTCCCCAATTTTTAACCAGATTTCTGGTTGTCCAGTCGCCCCACCCCAGGGCTCTACTCTGGAATCCCTCATTTGGTGGGACATCTGAGGTTGAAAAACAAAATGAAACAAATCGACAACAACAACAAAAAAACGGACTTCTTCCATCCCCAGAATGACCCCAAACTCTTTGGACGGGACCGAACCCCCAGAGAGTAAGACTCGTCCATTTCCCATGAAGTCACCCGGCAATTTCACGCCCATGAGTGACACGATATCCAGAGACAAAAACTTGAGCAAGAGCCTCACACTCGCCCTTTTTTCATATCCCGAAGTGTTCTCCTCATGGTCTGTAGATCAGTCCTGCCATACCTATGACCCAAAACATAAGCCGAGTTTGTATTTTCAGACAACTGTCCAAACAGCTCTGGCCTACACACCCTACAGGCTCAGGGCCCTGGAGCCAAACCTGAGGACTGTACTTGCCCTCTCCAAGGGAATTGTATGTGCCCATTCCAATGGCCACAACCCTACTAATAGGATAACCTCCAAAGTCCCTGAGGCCATCCCAATAGTTGTGGCTTCCCAGGACAAACAGGGGCAATCTGAGCCCATCTGAGCACCTACCTGCACTCAGACCCGTAGACTGATGTCCCCAGAGGTAAAAAGGAACGAACAGGCCCATAGGCACTAATCGGATCCATTGCTTTGGTTTCCAGGAAACTCTCCTCAGAGGCCTGGATTTCAATACCAGCATATGGCTGTTTCTTGACTCACCCATCAGAACAAATCTCATCTACACTTGGGAAACATGCACGTTGGAGCTGAGTCAAAGCCTCTGTTTAGGAGAACCCTTCAGGGCCCCATGGCCACCGCTTCATTCCAAGGTCTCCATAGACACAAAAACATATTAGGACACATCCACAGGAGAGTCCATTTCAACTCAGCCTCCTCGGTTGCCCCCCACATCCAGCAGATCTAACCTGTCTTGTTGCTTGGAGACAATTGGAATGCGAGGTGGGCTACCCAGCCATCCATCCTTAGAACCCTGCTCGGAATCGTTGGCCTGGAGCCAACCAACAGGTCTCAATTGTCCTGCAGAAGAATCTTTGCAGTTTGGAGCTTCTCACAACTCCCATCGTGGGAAAACCCCCATGTCCTCGTGATCCAACCCCCTTCAAGAAAGGGTCATCAGGGCAGAAAGTCCAACCTGAGCGATCGTCTGATCCTTGCCCTGACTTCAGATGCACGAGATCTCTATTGAGGTCTGTAGATTGTGCCTGCCATATCCTCACCCAGAAACCTAGGCCTAGCTTGGGTTCTCAGACTCCGTCCTCAGACTACTGTCCCACAAGCCCTCCAGTTGGGCAATCCAGAACTACAATGCCGCACTCTGCCTGCCCTACAGAAGTAAAATATTGCCCTCAGAGCTACCTCGAAACCCCAAATGAGGATCAACCTGCATGCCAATCGGCTCTACCCCAAACATATAGGCTGACCAGGGCACTATTTCCCCTTCTGACCCAGCCTGAGCCTGGACCTCCTGGTCCCACCCAGACAGCTGGCCGCACACTGAGCATATCAGACCCGCCATGGCCTTAGGTCGTCATCTCTTCCCAACTGCGGTTTTCAGGCTCCAGAACCTAGACCTTATCTCCAACCACTGCCCAGGGTTGAAAATGATGCAGAAATCAGAACGCTTTCCCCATGGCAAGAAACCTTGTGCTTGGCATGTTGTCCAACGTTCAGTGTAGTTGAAACAAGCGTGGCCCATGAGGCCCAGCCCATGCTTGCGGGCCACATTGGTCACAAACACACATTGTGACCCTGAGCCTGAGCCCAGTCCTCAGGTAAGGCCTCTCAGGGCCTATATGAAGAGACAGCATATTGGGCTTGCCATGCCCCCAGGCACCAATTTTTAACCATAGTTCGGGGTGTCCCTTCACTCTTCCCCAGGGCTCTGCTTTGGAATTCCTCTTCTGGGGGGACACCAGAGGTAACAAACCTGAAAGGAGTCCTCCCATCCCACAGATTGACGAAAAACTATTGGGATCGGGCCAAATCCACAGAGAGGAAGATTCGTCCATGGCCCATGAGACCTCCCCAACATTCCACGGCCATCGCTGAAACAAAATCCAGAGACAAAAGCCTGAGCTAGCGCTTCAGACTCACTCATTCTTCATATCCTGAAGAGTTCTTCTCATGGTTTGTAGATCGGGCGTGCCATACCTACGTCCCCAAACTTAAGCTGAGTTTGTGTTTTCAGTCTTCTGTCCTCAAAGTCCTGGGCCACACTCCCTCCAGGCTGGGGCCCTTGGAGCCACACATTAGGACTGCCCCCACCCAATCCATGGGAATTCTGCCCATTCCATTGTCAAAAATCGTACAAATTAGGAGAACCCTCCAAAGTCCCTGAGGCCATCCCAATAGTGTAGGTCGCCCGGGACAAAAAAGGGCGGTTGATACCAGCTGAGCATCTTCCTCCACTCATCTACCTCCACTCATACCAAGAAGATTGAACCAGACAGGACCCGAGGCCATTATCGGATCCATTGCTTTGGTTTACAGGCATGTCTCCTCAAAAGCCTGGATTCCAATACCAGCAGAGGGGATTTCCTGAGGCACCCATCAGAACAAATCTCGTCTCCACAAGGAAACTTGTGCATGGGAGCTATGCCAAAGCTTAGGAGAATACTTCAGGGTCCCGGTGCCACCTCCCCATTCCAAGGCCCTCATGGACAAAAACACACATTAGGACCCATCCTCTGGAAAGTGCATTTCAACTCAGCCACCCCGGTTGCTCCCGCAGATCCATTAGATCTAAACTGTCTTGTTGCTAGGAGACAATTGGAAGGCGAGGCAGACTTCCCAGGCATCCATCCTCGAATGGTGCTCTGGAGTCATTCCATATGGGATGTCCTGGAGCTGTCCAACAGGTCTCAATTGTCCCGCAGAAGGAATCCTTGAAGGGGGCATCCCACATCTCCCAACGTGGAAAACCTCCATGGCCTCGAGATTCCGCTCCCTTCATGAAGGGGCCGTCATGCACAGAAACTCCAACCTGAGCCAACGTCGGATCCTCGCCCTGACTTCAGATGCATGAGTTATTGGGTCAGATCTGCAGGGGGTACCTGCCATGCCCTCACCCTGAATCCGAAGTCTAGCTTGTGTTCTCAGACTTCCGTCCTCACTCTCCTGGCCCCGAAGCCCTCATGTTTGGCAATTCCGGACCGACAATGAAGCACTCTGCCTACCTCTTGAAAAAATATATTGCCTAATGAGCTGACCAGGCAGCTTAAATGAAGATAAACCTACACGGCACTCGAATGTACTCAAATTATATAGTCTAACCTGGGCACTAATGCACTGTCTGACACAACCTGAGCCCGGACCTGCTGACTAACACCCAGACAGCTGACCGCACCCTGAGCACATCAGACCCGCCCTGGCCTTAGGTCATCATCTCTTCCCTACCTCAGTTTTCAGGCTTCAGAACCTAGACCTTATCTCCAATCACTGCCCACGGGTGACTTTGATGCAGAAATCAGAAGTCTTCCTGACCCATGGCAAGAAACCTTGTGGTTGGCATGTTGTCCAACGTTCAGTGTAGGAGAAAACAGCATTCACCCTGAGGCCCCGCCCATTCTTGAGTGCGACGAGAGCATAAAGACGCATTGTGACCTCAGCGTGAGTCCTGTCCTCTAGTAAGTACTCTCAGTGGCTGGACCATTAGATGTCATAATGAGCTTGACATGTCCCTAGTCCCCAATTTTTAACCAGATTTCTGGTTGTCCAGTCGCCCCACCCCAGGGCTCTACTCTGGAATCCCTCATTTGGTGGGACATCTGAGGTTGAAAAACAAAATGAAACAAATCGACAACAACAACAAAAAAACAGACTTCTTCCATCACCAGAATGACCGCAAACTCTTTGGACGGGCCCGAACCCCCAGAGAGTATGACTCGTCCATTTCCCATGATGTCACCCGGCAATTTCACGCCCATGAGTGACACGATATCCAGAGACAAAAACTTGAGCAAGAGCCTCACACTCGCCCTTTTTTCATATCCCGAAGTGTTCTCCTCATGGTCTGTAGATCAGTCCTGCCATACCTATGACCCAAAACATAAGCCAAGTTTGTATTTTCAGACAACTGTCCAAACAGCTCTGGCCTACACACCCTACAGGCTCAGGGCCCTGGAGCCAAACCTGAGGACTGTACTTGCCCTCTCCAAGGGAATTGTATGTGCCCATTCCAATGGCCACAACCCTACTAATAGGATAACCTCCAAAGTCCCTGAGGCCATCCCAATAGTTGTGGCTTCCCAGGACAAACAGGGGCAATCTGAGCCCATCTGAGCACCTACCTGCACTCAGAACCGTAGACTGATGTCCCCAGAGGTAAAAAGGAACAAACAGGCTTCTAGGCACTAATCGGATCCATTGCTTTGGTTTCCAGGAAACTCTCCTCAAAGGCCTGGATTTCAATACCAGCATATGGCTGTTTCTTGACTCACCCATCAGAACAAATCTCATCTACACTTGGGAAACATGCACGTTGGAGCTGAGTCAAAGCCTCTGTTTAGGAGAACCCTTCAGGGCCCCATGGCCACCGCTTCATTCCAAGGTCTCCATAGACACAAAAACATATTAGGACACATCCACAGGAGAGTCCATTTCAACTCAGCCTCCTCGGTTGCCCCCCACATCCAGCAGATCTAACCTGTCTTGTTGCTTGGAGACAATTGGAATGCGAGGTGGGCTACCCAGCCATCCATCCTTAGAACCCTGCTCGGAGTCGTTGGCCTGGAGCCAACCAACAGGTCTCAATTGTCCTGCAGAAGAATCTTTGCAGTTTGGAGCTTCTCACAACTCCCATCGTGGGAAAACCCCCATGTCCTCGTGATCCAACCCCCTTCAAGAAAGGGCCATCAGGGCAGAAAGTCCAACCTGAGCGATCGTCTGATCCTTGCCCTGACTTCAGATGCACGAGATCTCTATTGAGGTCTGTAGATTGTGCCTGCCATATCCTCACCCAGAAACCTAGGCCTAGCTTGGGTTCTCAGACTCCGTCCTCAGACTACTGGCCCACAAGCCCTCCAGTTTGGCAATCCAGAACTACAATGCCGCATTCTGCCTTCCTGACAGAAGTAAAACATTGCCCTCAGGGCTACCCCGAAACCCCAAATGAGGATCAACCTGCACGCCAATCGGCTGTACCCCAAACATATAGGCTGACCTGGGCACTATTTCCCCTTCTGACCCAGCCTGAGCCTGGACCTCCTGGTCCCACCCAGACAGCTGGCCGCACACTGAGCATATCAGACCCGCCATGGCCTTAGGTCGTCATCTCTTCCCAACTGCGGTTTTCAGGCTCCAGAACCTAGACCTTATCTCCAACCACTGCCCAGGGTTGAAAATGATGCAGAAATCAGAACTCTTTCCCCATGGCAAGAAACCTTGTGGTTGGCATGTTGTCCAACGTTCAGTGTAGTTGAAACAAGCGTGGCCCATGAGGCCCAGCCCATGCTTGCGGGCCACATTGGTCACAAACACACATTGTGACCCTGAGCCTGAGCCCAGTCCTCAGGTAAGGCCTCTCAGGGCCTATATGAAGAGACAGCATATTGGGCTTGCCATGCCCCTAGGCCCCAATTTTTAACCATAGTTCGGGGTGTCCCTTCACTCTTCCCCTGGGCTCTGCTTTGGAATTCCTCTTTTGGTGGGATACCAGAGGTAACAAACCTGAAAGGAGTCCTCCCATCCCACAGATTGACGAAAAACAATTGGGATCGAGCCAAATCCACAGAGAGGAAGATTCGTCCATGGCCCATGAGACCTCCCCAACATTCCACGGCCATCGCTGAAACAAAATCCAGAGGTAAAAGCCTGAGCAAGCGACTCAGACTCGCTCATTCTTCATATCCTGAAGAGTTCTTCTCATGGTTTGTAGATCGGGCGTGCCATACCTACGTCCCCAAACTTAAGCTGAGTTTGTGTTTTCAGTCTTCTGTCCTCAAAGTCCTGGGCCACACTCCCTCCAGGCTGGGGCCCCTGGAGCCACAATTAGGACTGCCCCCACCCAATCCATGGGAATTCTGCCCATTCCATTGTCAAAAATCGTACAAATTAGGAGAACCCTCCAAAGTCCCTTAGGCCATCCCAATAGTGTAGGTCGCCCGGGACAAAAAAGGGCGGTTGATACCAGCTGAGCATCTTCCTCCACTCATCTACCTCCACTCATACCAAGAAGATTGAACCAGACAGGACCCGAGGCCATTATCGGATCCATTGCTTTGGTTTACAGGCATGTCTCCTCAAAAGCCTGGATTCCAATACCAGCAGAGGGGATTTCCTGAGGCACCCATCAGAACAAATCTCGTCTCCACAAGGAAACTTGTGCATGGGAGCTATGCCAAAGCTTAGGAGAATACTTCAGGGTCCCGGTGCCACCTCCCCATTCCAATGCCCACATGGACACAAACACACATTAGGACCCATCCTCTGGAAAGTGCATTTCAACTCAGCCACCCCGGTTGCTCCCGCAGATCCATTAGATCTAAACTGTCTTGTTGCTAGGAGACAATTGGAAGGCGAGGCGGACTTCCCAGGCATCCATCCTCGAATGGTGCTCTGGAGTCATTCCATATGGGATGTCCTGGAGCTGTCCAACAGGTCTCAATTGTCCCGCAGAAGGAATCCTTGAAGGGGGCATCCCACATCTCCCAACGTGGAAAACCTCCATGGCCTCGAGATTCCGCTCCCTTCATGAAGGGGCCGTCATGCACAGAAACTCCAACCTGAGCCAACGTCGGATCCTCGCCCTGACTTCAGATGCATGAGATATTGGTTCAGATCTGCAGGGGGTACCTGCCGTGCCCTCACCCTGAATCCGAAGTCTAGCTTGTGTTCTCAGACTTCCGTCCTCACTCTCCTGGCTCCGAAGCCCTCATGTTTGGCAATTCCGGACCGACAATGAAGCACTCTGCCTGCCCTCTAGAAAAAATATATTGCCTAATGAGCAGCCCAGGCAGCTTAAATGAAGATAAACCTACACGGCACACGAATGTACCCAAATTATATAGTCTAACCTGGGCACTAATGCACTGTCTGACACGACCTGAGCCCGGACCTGCTGACCAACACCCAGACAGCTGACCGCACCATAAGCACATCAGACCCGCCCTGGCCTTAGGTCATCATCTCTTCCCTACCTCAGTTTTCAGGCTTCAGAACCTAGACCTTATCTCCAATCACTGCCCACGGGTGACTTTGATGCAGAAATCAGAAGTCTTCCTGACCCATGGCAAGAAACCTTGTGGTTGGCATGTTGTCCAACGTTCAGTGTAGGACAAACCAGCATTCACCCTGAGGCCCCGCCCATTCTTGAGTGCGACGAGAGCATAAAGACGCATTGTGACCTCAGCGTGAGTCCTGTCCTCTAGTAAGTCCTCTCAGTGGCTGGACCATTAGATGTCATAATGGGCTTGACATGTCCCTAGTCCCCAATTTTTAACCAGATTTCTGGTTGTCCAGTCGCCCCACCCCAGGGCTCTACTCTGGAATCCCTCATTTGGTGGGACATCTGAGGTTGAAAAACAAAATGAAACAAATCGACAACAACAACAAAAAAACGGACTTCTTCCATCCCCAGAATGACCCCAAACTCTTTGGACGGGACCGAACCCCCAGAGAGTAAGACTCGTCCATTTCCCATGAAGTCACCCGGCAATTTCACGACCATGAGTGACACGATATCCAGAGACAAAAACTTGAGCAAGAGCCTCACACTCGCCCTTTTTTCATATCCCGAAGTGTTCTCCTCATGGTCTGTAGATCAGTCCTGCCATACCTATGACCCAAAACATAAGCCGAGTTTGTATTTTCAGACAACTGTCCAAACAGCTCTGGCCTACACACCCTACAGGCTCAGGGCCCTGGAGCCAAACCTGAGGACTGTACTTGCCCTCTCCAAGGGAATTGTATGTGCCCATTCCAATGGCCACAACCCTACTAATAGGATAACCTCCAAAGTCCCTGAGGCCATCCCAATAGTTGTGGCTTCCCAGGACAAACAGGGGCAATCTGAGCCCATCTGAGCACCTACCTGCACTCAGACCCGTAGACTGATGTCCCCAGAGGTAAAAAGGAACGAACAGGCCCCTAGGCACTAATCGGATCCATTGCTTTGTTTTCCAGACAACTCTCCTCAGAGGCCTGGATTTCAATACCAGCATATGGCTGTTTCTTGACTCACCCATCAGAACAAATCTCATCTACACTTGGGAAACATGCACGTTGGAGCTGTGTCAAAGCCTCTGTTTAGGAGAACCCTTCAGGGCCCCAGGGCCACCGCTTCATTCGAAGGTCTCCATAGACACAAAAACATATTAGGACACACCCACAGGAGAGTCCATTTCAACTCAGCCTCCTCGGTTGCCCGCCACATGCAGCAGATCTAACCTGTCTTGTTGCTTGGAGACAATTGGAATGCGAGGTGGGCTACCCAGCCATCCATCCTTAGAACCCTGCTCGGAATCGTTGGCCTGGAGCCAACCAACAGGTCTCAATTGTCCTGCAGAAGAATCTTTGCAGTTTGGAGCTTCTCACAACTCCCATCGTGGGAAAACCCCCATGTCCTCGTGATCCAACCCCCTTCAAGAAAGGGCCATCAGGGCAGAAAGTCCAACCTGAGCGATCGTCTGATCCTTGCCCTGACTTCAGATGCACGAGAACTCTATTGAGGTCTGTAGATTGTGCCTGCCATATCCTCACCCAGAAACCTAGGCCTAGCTTGGGTTCTCAGACTCCGTCCTCAGACTACTGGCCCACAAGCCCTCCAGTTTGGCAATCCAGAACTACAATGCCGCACTCTGCCTGCCCTACAGAAGTAAAACATTGCCCTCAGGGCTTCCCCGAAACCCCAAATGAGGATCAACCTGCACGCCAATCGGCTGTACCCCAAACATATACGCTGACCTGGGCACTATTTCCCCTTCTGACCCAGCCTGAGCCTGGACCTCCTGGTCCCACCCAGACAGCTGGCCGCACACTGAGCACATCGGACCCGCCATGGCCTTAGGTCGTCATCTCTTCCCAACTGCGGTTTTCAGGCTCCAGAACCTAGACGTTATCTCCAACCACTGCCCAGGGTTGAAAATGATGCAGAAATCAGATCTCTTTCCCCATGGCAAGAAACCTTGTGGTTGGCATGTTGTCCAACGTTCAGTGTAGTTGAAACAAGCGTGGCCCATGAGGCCCAGCCCATGCTTGCGGGCCACATTGGTCACAAACACACATTGTGACCCTCAGCCTGAGCCCAGTCCTCAGGTAAGGCCTCTCAGGGCCTATATGAAGAGACAGCATATTGGGCTTGCCATGCCCCTAGGCCCCAATTTTTAACCATAGTTCGGGGTGTCCCTTCACTCTTCCCCTGGGCTCTGCTTTGGAATTCCTCTTTTGGTGGGACACCAGAGGGAACAAACCTGAAAGGAGTCCTCCCATCCCACAGATTGACGAAAAACAATTGGGATCGGGCCAAATCCACAGAGAGGAAGATTCGTCCATGGCCCATGAGACCTCCCCAGCATTCCACGGCCATCGCTGAAACAAAATCCAGAGACAAAAGCCTGAGCAAGCGACTCAGACTCGCTCATTCTTCATATCCTGAAGAGTTCTTCTCATGGTTTGTAGATCGGGCGTGCCATACCTACGTCCCCAAACTTAAGCTGAGTTTGTGTTTTCAGTCTTCTGTCCTCAAAGTCCTGGGCCACACTCCCTCCAGGCTGGGGCCCCTGGAGCCACACATTAGGACTGCCCCCACCCAATCCATGGGAATTCTGCCCATTCCATTGTCAAAAATCGTACAAATTAGGAGAACCCTCCAAAGTCCCTGAGGCCATCCCAATAGTGTAGGTCGCCCGGGACAAAAAAGGGCGGTTGATACCAGTTGAGCATCTTCCTCCACTCATCTACCTCCACTCATACCAAGAAAATTGAACCAGACAGGACCCGAGGCCATTATCAGATCCATTGCTTTGGTTTACAGGCATGTCTCCTCAAAAGCCTGGATTCCAATACCAGCAGAGGGGATTTCCTGAGGCACCCATCAGAACAAATCTCGTCTCCACAAGGAAACTTGTGCATGGGAGCTATGCCAAAGCTTAGGAGAATACTTCAGGGTCCCGGTGCCACCTCCCCATTCCAAGGCCCTCATGGACACAAACACACGTTAGGACCCATCCTCTAAAAAGTGCATTTCAACTCAGCCACCCCGGTTGCTCCCGCAGATCCATTAGATCTAAACTGTCTTGTTGCTATGAGACAATTGGAAGGCGAGGCGGAATTCCCAGGCATCCATCCTCGAATGGTGCTCTGGAGTCATTCCATATGGGATGTCCTGGAGCTGTCCAACAGGTCTCAATTGTCCCGCAGAAGGAATCCTTGAAGGGGGCATCCCACATCTCCCAACGTGGAAAACCTCCATGGCCTCGAGATTCCGCTCCCTTCATGAAGGGGCCGTCATGCACAGAAACTCCAACCTGAGCCAACGTCGGATCCTCGCCCTGACTTCAGATGCATGAGATATTGGTTCAGATCTTCAGGGGGTACCTGCCGTGCCCTCACCCTGAATCCGAAGTCTAGCTTGTGTTCTCAGACTTCCGTCCTCACTCTCCTGGCCCCGAAGCCCTCAAGTTTGGCAATTCCGGACCGACAATGAAGCATTCTGCCTGCCCTCTATAAAAAATATATTGCCTAATGAGCAGCCCAGGCAGCTTAAATGAGGATAAACCTACACGGCACTCAAATGTACCCAAATTATATAGTCTAACCTGGGCACTAATGCACTGTCTGACACAACCTGAGCCCGGACCTGCTGACCAACACCCAGACAGCTGACCGCACGCTGAGCACATCAGACCCGCCATGGCCTTAGGTCATCATCTCTTCCCTACCTCAGTTTTCAGGCTTCAGAACCTAGACCTTATCTCCAATCACTGCCCACGGGTGACTGTGATGCAGAAATCAGAACTCTTCCTGACCCATGGCAAGAAACCTTGTGGTTGGCATGTTGTCCAACGTTCAGTGTAGGAGAAACCAGCATTCTCCCTGAGGCCCCGCCCATTCTTGAGTGCGAGGAGAGCATAAACACGCATTGTGACCTCAGGGTGAGTCCTGTCCTCTAGTAAGTCCTCTCAGTGGCTGGACCATTAGATGTCATAATGGGCTTGACATGTCCCTAGTCCCCAATTTTTAACCAGATTTCTGGTTGTCCAGTCGCCCCACCCCAGGGCTCTACTCTGGAATCCCTCATTTGGTGGGACATCTGAGGTTGAAAAACAAAATGAAACAAATCGACAACAACAACAAAAAAACGGACTTCTTCCATCACCAGAATGACCGCAAACTCTTTGGACGGGCCCGAACCCCCAGAGAGTATGACTCGTCCATTTCCCATGATGTCAACCGGCAATTTCACGACCATGAGTGACACGATATCCAGAGACAAAAACTTGAGCAAGAGCCTCACACTCGCCCTTTTTTCATATCCCGAAGTGTTCTCCTCATGGTCTGTAGATCAGTCCTGCCATACCTATGACCCAAAACATAAGCCAAGTTTGTATTTTCAGACAACTGTCCAAACAGCTCTGGCCTACACACCCTACAGGCTCAGGGCCCTGGAGCCAAACCTGAGGACTCTACTTGCCCTCTCCAAGGGAATTGTATGTGCCCATTCCAATGGCCACAACCCTACTAAGAGGATAACCTCCAAAGTCCCTGAGGCCATCCCAATAGTTGTGGCTTCCCAGGACAAACAGGGGCAATCTGAGCCCATCTGAGCACCTACCTGCACTCAGAACCGTAGACTGATGTCCCCAGAGGTAAAAAGGAACAAACAGGCTTCTAGGCACTAATCGGATCCATTGCTTTGTTTTCCAGGAAACTCTCCTCAGAGGCCTGGATTTCAATACCAGCATATGGCTGTTTCTTGACTCACCCATCAGAACAAATCTCATCTACACTTGGGAAACATGCACGTTGGAGCTGGGTCAAAGCCTCTGTTTAGGAGAACCCTTCAGGGCCCCATGGCCACCGCTTCATTCCAAGGTCTCCATAGACACAAAAACATATTAGGACACATCCACAGGAGAGTCCATTTCAACTCAGCCTCCTCGGTTGCCCCCCACATCCAGCAGATCTAACCTGTCTTGTTGCTTGGAGACAATTGGAATGCGAGGTGGGCTACCCAGCCATCCATCCTTAGAACCCTGCTGGGAATCGTTGGCCTGGAGCCAACCAACAGGTCTCAATTGTCCTGCAGAAGAATCTTTGCAGTTTGGAGCTTCTCACAACTCCCATCGTGGGAAAACCCCCATGTCCTCGTGATCCAACCCCCTTCAAGAAAGGGCCATCAGGGCAGAAAGTCCAACCTGAGCGATCGTCTGATCCTTGCCCTGACTTCAGATGCACGAGATCTCGATTGAGGTCTGTACATTGTGCCTGCCATATCCTCACCCAGAAACCTAGGCCTAGCTTGGGTTCTCAGACTCCTTCCTCAGACTACTGGCCCACAAGCCCTCCAGTTTGGCAATCCAGAACTACAATGCCGCACTCTGCCTGCCCTACAGAAGTAAAACATTGCCCTCAGGGCTACCCCGAAACCCCAAATGAGGATCAACCTGCACGCCAATCGGCTGTACCCCAAACATATAGGCTGACCTGGGCACTATTTCCCCTTCTGACCCAGCCTGAGCCTGGACCTCCTGGTCCCACCCAGACAGCTGGCCGCACACTGAGCACATCGGACCCGCCATGGCCTTAGGTCGTCATCTCTTCCCAACTGCGGTTTTCAGGCTCCAGAACCTAGACCTTATCTCCAACCACTGCCCAGGGTTGAAAATGATGCAGAAATCAGAACTCTTTCCCCATGGCAAGAAACCTTGTGGTTGGCATGTTGTCCAACGTTCAGTGTAGTTGAAACAAGCGTGGCCCATGAGGCCCAGCCCATGCTTGCGGGCCACATTGGTCACAAACACACATTGTGACCCTGAGCCTGAGCCCAGTCCTCAGGTAAGGCCTCTCAGGGCCTATATGAAGAGACAGCATATTGGGCTTGCCATGCCCCTAGGCCCCAATTTTTAACCATAGTTCGGGGTGTCCCTTCACTCTTCCCCTGGGCTCTGCTTTGGAATTCCTCTTTTGGTGGGATACCAGAGGTAACAAACCTGAAAGGAGTCCTCCCATCCCACAGATTGACGAAAAATAATTGGGATCGAGCCAAATCCACAGAGAGGAAGATTCGTCCATGGCCCATGAGACCTCCCCAACATTCCACGGCCATCGCTGAAACAAAATCCAGAGGTAAAAGCCTGAGCAAGCGACTCAGATTCGCTCATTCTTCATATCCTGAAGAGTTCTTCTCATGGTTTGTAGATCGGGCGTGCCATACCTACGTCCCCAAACTTAAGCTGAGTTTGTGTTTTCAGTCTTCTGTCCTCAAAGTCCTGGGCCACACTCCCTCCAGGCTGGGGCCCCTGGAGCCACACATTAGGACTGCCCCCACCCAATCCATGGGAATTCTGCCCATTCCATTGTCAAAAATCGTACAAATTAGGAGAACCCTCCAAAGTCCCTGAGGCCATCCCAATAGTGTAGGTCGCCCGGGACAAAAAAGGGCGGTTGATACCAGCTGAGCATCTTCCTCCACTCATCTACCTCCACTCATACCAAGAAGATTGAACCAGACAGGACCCGAGGCCATTATCGGATCCATTGCTTTGGTTTACAGGCATGTCTCCTCAAAAGCCTGGATTCCAATACCAGCAGAGGGGATTTCCTGAGGCACCCATCAGAACAAATCTCGTCTCCACAAGGAAACTTGTGCATGGGAGCTATGCCAAAGCTTAGGAGAATACTTCAGGGTCCCGGTGCCACCTCCCCATTCCAAGGCCCACATGGACACAAACACACGTTAGGACCCATCCTCTGGAAAGTGCATTTCAACTCAGCCACCCCGGTTGCTCCCGCAGATCCATTAGATCTAAACTGTCTTGTTGCTAGGAGACAATTGGAAGGCGAGGCGGACTTCCCAGGCATCCATCCTCGAACGGTGCTCTGGAGTCATTCCATATGGGATGTCCTGGAGCTGTCCAACAGGTCTCAATGTCCCGCAGAAGGAATCCTTGAAGAAGGCATCCAACATCTCCCAACGTGGAAAACCTCCATGGCCTCGAGATTCCGCTCCCTTCATGAAGGGGCCATCATGCACAGAAATTACAACCTGAGCCAACGTCGGATCCTCGCCCTGACTTCAGATGCAGGAGATATTGGTTCAGATCTGCAGGGGGTACCTGCCGTGCCCTCACCCTGAATCCGAAGTCTAGCTTGTGTTCTCAGACTTCCGTCCTCACTCTAATGGCCCCGAAGCCCTCAAGTTTGGCAATTCCGGACCGACAATGAAGCACTCTGCCTGCCCTCTAGAAAAAATATATTGCCTAATGAACAGCCCAGGCAGCTTAAATGAGGATAAACCTACACGGCACTCGAATGTACCCAAATTATATAGTCTAACCTGGGCACTAATGCACTGTCTGACACAACCTGAGCCCGGACCTGCTGACCAACACCCAGACAGCTGACCTCACGCTGAGCACATCAGACCCGCCATGGCCTTAGGTCATCATCTCTTCCCTACCTCAGTTTTCAGGCTTCAGAACCTAGACCTTATCTCCAATCACTGCCCACGGGTGACTGTGATGAAGAAATCAGAACTCTTCCTGACCCATGGCAAGAAAACTTGTGGTTGGCATGTTGTCCAACGTTCAGTGTAGGAGAAATCAGCATTCACCCTGAGGCCCCGCCCATTCTTGAGTGCGACGAGAGCATAAACACGCATTGTGACCTCAGCGTGAGTCCTGTCCTCTAGTAAGTCCTCTCAGTGGCTGGACCATTAGATGTCATAATGGGCTTGACATGTCCCTAGTCCCCAATTTTTAACCAGATTTCTGGTTGTCCAGTCGCCCCACCCCAGGGCTCTACTCTGGAATGCCTCATTTGGTGGGACATTTGAGGTTGAAAAACAAAATGAAACAAATCGACAACAACAACAAAAAAACGGACTTCTTCCATCCCCAGAATGACCGCAAACTCTTGGACGGGACCGAACCCCCAGAGAGTAAGACTCGTCCATTTCCCATGAAGTCACCCGGCAATTACACGACCATGAGTGACACGATATCCAGAGACAAAAACTTGAGCAAGAGCCTCACACTCGCCCTTTTTTCATATCCCGAAGTGTTCTCCTCATGGTCTGTAGATCAGTCCTGCCATACCTATGACCCAAAACATAAGCCGAGTTTGTGTTTTCAGACAACTGTCCAAACAGCTCTGGCCTACACACCCTACAGGCTCAGGGCCCTGGAGCCAAACCTGAGGACTGTACTTGCCCTCTCCAAGGTAATTGTATGTGCCCATTCCAATGGCCACAACCCTACTAGTAGGATAACCTCCAAAGTCCCTGAGGCCATCCCAAGAGTTGTGGCTTCCCAGGACAAACAGGGGCAATCTGAGCCCATCTGAGCACCTACCTGCACTCAGACCCGTAGACTGATGTCCCCAGAGGTAAAAAGGTACGAACAGGCCCCTAGGCACTAATCGGATCCATTGCTTTGGTTTCCAGGCTTCTCTCCTCAGAGGCCTGGATTTCAATACCAGCATATGGCTGTTTCTTGACTCACCCATCAGAACAAATCTCATCTACACATGGGAAAATGCACGTTGGAGCTGTGTCAAAGCCTCTGTTTAGGAGAACCCTTCAGGGCCCCAGGGCCACCGCTTCATTCCAAGGTATCCATAGACACAAAAACATATTAGGACACATCCACAGGAGAGTCCATTTCAACTCAGCCTCCTCGGTTGCCCCCCACATCCAGCAGATTTAACCTGTCTTGTTGCTTGGAGACTATTGGAATGCGAGGTGGGCTACCCAGCCATCCATCCTTAGAACCCTGCTCGGAATCGTTGGCCTGGAGCCAACCAACAGGTCTCAATTGTCCTGCAGAAGAATCTTTGCAGTTTGGAGCTTCTCACAACTCCCATCGTGGGAAAACCCCCATGTCCTCGTGATCCAACCCCCTTCAAGAAAGGGCCATCAGGGCAGAAAGTCCAACCTGAGCGATCGTCTGATCCTTGCCCTGACTTCAGATGCACGAGATCTCGATTGAGGTCTGTTGACTGTGCCTGCCATATCCTCACCCAGAAACCTAGGCCTAGCTTGGGTTCTCAGATTCCGTCCTCAGACTACTGGCCCACAAGCCCTCCAGTTTGGCAATCCAGAACTACAATGCCGCACTCTGCCTGCCCTACAGAAGTAAAATATTGCCCTCAGGGCTACCCCGAAACCCCAAATGAGGATCAACCTGCAGGCCATTCGGCTGTACCCCAAACATATAGGCTGACCTGGGCACGATTTCCCCTTCTGACCCAGCCTGAGCCTGGACCTCCTGGTCCCACCCAGACAGCTGGCCGCACACTGAGCACATCGGACCCGCCATGGCCTTAGGTCGTCATCTCTTCCCAACTGCGGTTTTCAGGCTCCAGAACCTAGACCTTATCTCCAACCACTGCCCAGGGTTGAAAATGATGCAGAAATCAGAACTCTTTCCCCATGGCAAGAAACCTTGTGCTTGGCATGTTGTCCAACGTTCAGTGTAGTTGAAACAAGCGTGGCCCATGAGGCCCAGCCCATGCTTGCGGGCCACATTGGTCACAAACACACATTGTGACCCTCAGCCTGAGCCCAGTCCTCAGGTAAGGCCTCTCAGGGCCTATATGAAGAGACAGCATATTGGGCTTGCCATGCCCCTAGGCCCCAATTTTTAACCATAGTTCGGGGTGTCCCTTCACACTTCCCCAGGGCTCTGCTTTGGAATTCCTCTTTTGGTGGGACACCTGAGGTAACAAACCTGAAAGGAGTCCTCCCATCCCACAGATTGACGAAAAACAATTGGGATCGGGCCAAATCCACAGAGAGGAAGATTCGTCCATTGCCCATGAGACCTCCCCAACATTCCACGGCCATCGCTGAAACAAATCCAGAGACAAAAGCCTGAGCAAGCTCCTCAGACTCGCTCATTCTTCATATCCTGAAGAGTTCTTCTCATGGTTTGTAGATCGGGCGTGCCATACCTACGTCCCCAAACGTAAGCTGAGTTTGTGTTTTCAGTCTTCTGTCCTCAAAGTCCTGGGCCACACTCCCTCCAGGCTGGGGCCCCTGGAGCCACACATTAGGACTGCCCCCTCCCAATCCATGGGAATTCTGCCCATTCCATTGTCAAAAATCGTACAAATTAGGAGAACCCTCCAAAGTCCCTGAGGCCATCCCAATAGTGTAGGTAGCCCAGGACAAAAAAAGGGCCGTTGATACCGGCTGAGCATCTACCTCCACTCATCTACCTCCACTCATACCAAGAAGATTGAACCAGACAGGACCCGAGGCCATTATCGGATCCATTGCTTTGGTTTACAGGCATGTCTCCTCAAAAGCCTGGATTCCAATACCAGCAGAGGGGATTTCCTGAGGCACCCATCAGAACAAATCTCGTCTCCTATGCCAAAGCTTAGGAGAATACTTCAGGGTCCCGGTGCCACCTCCCCATTCCAAGGCCCTCATGGACACAAACACACGTTAGGACCCATCCTCTGGAAAGTGCATTTCAACTCAGCCACCCCGGTTGCTCCCGCAGATCCATTAGATCTAAACTGTCTTGTTGCTAGGAGACAATTGGAAGGCGAGGCGGACTTCCCAGGCATCCATCCTCGAACGGTGCTCTGGAGTCATTCCATATGGGATGTCCTGGAGCTGTCCAACAGGTCTCAATGTCCCGCAGAAGGAATCCTTGAAGGGGGCATCCAACATCTCCCAACGTGGAAAACCTCCATGGCCTCGAGATTCCGCTCCCTTCATGAAGGGGCCATCATGCACAGAAACTCCAACCTGAGCCAACGTCGGATCCTCGCCCTGACTTCAGATGCAGGAGATATTGGTTCAGATCTGCAGGGGGTACCTGCCGTGCCCTCACCCTGAATCCGAAGTCTAGCTTGTGTTCTCAGACTTCCGTCCTCACTCTCCTGGCCCCGAAGCCCTCAAGTTTGGCAATTCCGGACCGACAATGAAGCACTCTGCCTGCCCTCTAGAAAAAATATATTGCCTAATGAGCAGCCCAGGCAGCTTAAATGAGGATAAACCTACACGGCACTCGAATGTACCCAAATTATTTAGTCTAACCTGGGCACTAATGCACTGTCTGACACAACCTGAGCCCGGACCTGCTGACCAACACCCAGACAGCTGACCGCACGCTGAGCACATCAGACCCGCCATGGCCTTAGGTCATCATCTCTTCCCTACCTCAGTTTTCAGGCTTCAGAACCTAGACCTTATCTCCAATCACTGCCCACGGGTGACTGTGATGCAGAAATCAGAACTCTTCCTGAGCCATGGCAAGAAACCTTGTGGTTGGCATGTTGTCCAACCTTCAGTGTAGGAGAAACCAGCATTCACCCTGAGGCCCCGCCCATTCTTGAGTGCGACGAGAGCATAAACACGCATTGTGACCTCAGCGTGAGTCCTGTCCTCTAGTAAGTCCTCTCAGTGGCTGGACCATTAGATGTCATAATGGGCTTGACATGTCCCTAGTCCCCAATTTTTAACCAGATTTCTGGTTGTCCAGTCGCCCCACCCCAGGGCTCTACTCTGGAATCCCTCATTTGGTGGGACATCTGAGGTTGAAAAACAAAATGAAACAAATCGACAACAACAACAAAAAAACGGACTTCTTCCATCCCCAGAATGACCGCAAACTCTTGGACGGGACCGAACCCCCAGAGAGTAAGACTCGTCCATTTCCCATGAAGTCACCCGGCAATTACACGACCATGAGTGACACGATATCCAGAGACAAAAACTTGAGCAAGAGCCTCACACTCGCCCTTTTTTCATATCCCGAAGTGTTCTCCTCATGGTCTGTAGATCAGTCCTGCCATACCTATGACCCAAAACATAAGCCGAGTTTGTGTTTTCAGACAACTGTCCAAACAGCTCTGGCCTACACACCCTACAGGCTCAGGGCCCTGGAGCCAAACCTGAGGACTGTACTTGCCCTCTCCAAGGGAATTGTATGTGCCCATTCCAATGGCCACAACCCTACTAGTAGGATAACCTCCAAAGTCCCTGAGGCCATCCCAAGAGTTGTGGCTTCCCAGGACAAACAGGGGCAATCTGAGCCCATCTGAGCACCTACCTGCACTCAGACCCGTAGACTGATGTCCCCAGAGGTAAAAAGGTACGAACAGGCCCCTAGGCACTAATCGGATCCATTGCTTTGGTTTCCAGGCTTCTCTCCTCAGAGGCCTGGATTTCAATACCAGCATATGGCTGTTTCTTGACTCACCCATCAGAACAAATCTCATCTACACATGGGAAAATGCACGTTGGAGCTGTGTCAAAGCCTCTGTTTAGGAGAACCCTTCAGGGCCCCAGGGCCACCGCTTCATTCCAAGGTCTCCATAGACACAAAAACATATTAGGACACATCCACAGGAGAGTCCATTTCAACTCAGCCTCCTAGGTTGCCCCCCACATCCAGCAGATCTAACCTGTCTTGTTGCTTGGAGACCATTGGAATGCGAGGTGGGCTACCCAGCCATCCCTCCTTAGAACCCTGCTCGGAATCGTTGGCCTGGAGCCAACCAACAGGTCTCAATTGTCCTGCAGAAGAATCTTTGCAGTTTGGAGCTTCTCACAACTCCCATCGTGGGAAAACCCCCATGTCCTCGTGATCCAACCCCCTTCAAGAAAGGGCCATCAGGGCAGAAAGTCCAACCTGAGCGATCGTCTGATCCTTGCCCTGACTTCAGATGCACGAGATCTCGATTGAGGTCTGTTGACTGTGCCTGCCATATCCTCACCCAGAAACCTAGGCCTAGCTTGGGTTCTCAGACTCCGTCCTCAGACTACTGGCCCACAAGCCCTCCAGTTTGGCAATCCAGAACTACAATGCCGCACTCTGCCTGCCCTACAGAAGTAAAATATTGCCCTCAGGGCTACCCCGAAACCCCAAATGAGGATCAACCTGCAGGCCATTCGGCTGTACCCCAAACATATAGGCTGACCTGGGCACTATTTCCCCTTCTGACCCAGCCTGAGCCTGGACCTCCTGGTCCCACCCAGACAGCTGGCCGCACACTGAGCACATCGGACCCGCCATGGCCTTAGGTCGTCATCTCTTCCCAACTGCGGTTTTCAGGCTCCAGAACCTAGACCTTATCTCTAACGACTGCCCAGGGTTGAAAATGATGCAGAAATCAGAACTCTTTCCCCATGGCAAGAAACCTTGTGCTTGGCATGTTGTCCAACGTTCAGTGTAGTTGAAACAAGCGTGGCCCATGAGGCCCAGCCCATGCTTGCGGGCCACATTGGTCACAAACACACATTGTGACCCTCAGCCTGAGCCCAGTCCTCAGGTAAGGCCTCTCAGGGCCTATATGAAGAGACAGCATATTGGGCTTGCCATGCCCCTAGGCCCCAATTTTTAACCATAGTTCGGGGTGTCCCTTCACACTTCCCCAGGGCTCTGCTTTGGAATTCCTCTTTTGGTGGGACACCTGAGGTAACAAACCTGAAAGGAGTCCTCCCATCCCACAGATTGACGAAAAACAATTGGGATCGGGCCAAATCCACAGAGAGGAAGATTCGTCCATTGCCCATGAGACCTCCCCAACATTCCACGGCCATCGCTGAAACAAATCCAGAGACAAAAGCCTGAGCAAGCTCCTCAGACTCGCTCATTCTTCATATCCTGAAGAGTTCTTCTCATGGTTTGTAGATCGGGCGTGCCATACCTACGTCCCCAAACGTAAGCTGAGTTTGTGTTTTCAGTCTTCTGTCCTCAAAGTCCTGGGCCACACTCCCTCCAGGCTGGGGCCCCTGGAGCCACACATTAGGACTGCCCCCTCCCAATCCATGGGAATTCTGCCCATTCCATTGTCAAAAATCGTACAAATTAGGAGAACCCTCCAAAGTCCCTGAGGCCATCCCAATAGTGTAGGTCGCCCAGGACAAAAAAAGGGCCGTTGATACCGGCTGAGCATCTACCTCCACTCATCTACCTCCACTCATACCAAGAAGATTGAACCAGACAGGACCCGAGGCCATTATCGGATCCATTGCTTTGGTTTACAGGCATGTCTCCTCAAAAGCCTGGATTCCAATACCAGCAGAGGGGATTTCCTGAGTCACCCATCAGAACAAATCTCGTCTCCTATGCCAAAGCTTAGGAGAATACTTCAGGGTCCCGGTGCCACCTCCCCATTCCAAGGCCCTCATGGACACAAACACACGTTAGGACCCATCCTCTGGAAAGTGCATTTCAACTCAGCCACCCCGGTTGCTCCCGCAGATCCATTAGATCTAAACTGTCTTGTTGCTAGGAGACAATTGGAAGGCGAGGCGGACTTCCCAGGCATCCATCCTCGAACGGTGCTCTGGAGTCATTCCATATGGGATGTCCTGGAGCTGTCCAACAGGTCTCAATGTCCCGCAGAAGGAATCCTTGAAGGGGGCATCCAACATCTCCCAACGTGGAAAACCTCCATGGCCTCGAGATTCCGCTCCCTTCATGAAGGGGCCATCATGCACAGAAACTCCAACCTGAGCCAACGTCGGATCCTCGCCCTGACTTCAGATGCAGGAGATATTGGTTCAGATCTGCAGGGGGTACCTGCCGTGCCCTCACCCTGAATCCGAAGTCTAGCTTGTGTTCTGAGACTTCCGTCCTCACCCTCCTGGCCCCGAAGCCCTCAAGTTTGGCAATTCCGGACCGACAATGAAGCACTCTGCCTGCCCTCTAGAAAAAATATATTGCCTAATGAGCAGCCCAGGCAGCTTAAATGAGGATAAACCTACACGGCACTCGAATGTACCCAAATTATATAGTCTAACCTGGGCACTACTGCACTGTCTGACACAACCTGAGCCCGGACCTGCTGACCAACACCCAGACAGCTGACCGCACGCTGAGCACATCAGACCCGCCATGGCCTTAGGTCATCATCTCTTCCCTACCTCAGTTTTCAGGCTTCAGAACCTAGACCTTATCTCCAATCACTGCCCACGGGTGACTGTGATGAAGAAATCAGAACTCTTCCTGACCCATGGCAAGAAACCTTGTGGTTGGCATGTTGTCCAACCTTCAGTGTAGGAGAAATCAGCATTCACCCTGAGGCCCCGCCCATTCTTGAGTGCGACGAGAGCATAAACACGCATTGTGACCTCAGCGTGAGTCCTGTCCTCTAGTAAGTCCTCTCAGTGGCTGGACCATTAGATGTCATAATGGGCTTGACATGTCCCTAGTCCCCAATTTTTAACCAGATTTCTGGTTGTCCAGTCGCCCCACCCCAGGGCTCTACTCTGGAATCCCTCATTTGGTGGGACATCTGAGGTTGAAAAACAAAATGAAAAAAATCGACAACAACAACAAAAAAACGGACTTCTTCCATCCCCAGAATGACCCCAAACTCTTTGGACGGGACCGAACCCCCAGAGAGTAAGACTCGTCCATTTCCCATGAAGTCACCCGGCAATTTCACGACCATGAATGACACGATATCCAGAGACAAAAACTTGAGCAAGAGCCTCACACTCGCCCTTTTTTCATATACCGAAGTATTCTCCTCATGGTCTGTAGATCAGTCCTGCCATACCTATGACCCAAAACATAAGCCGAGTTTGTGTTTTCAGACAACTGTCCAAACAGCTCTGGCCTACACACCCTACAGGCTCAGGGCCCTGGAGCCAAACCTGAGGACTGTACTTGCCCTCTCCAAGGGAATTGTATGTGCCCATTCCAATGGCCACAACCCTACTAGTAGGATAACCTCCAATGTCCCTGAGGCCATCCCAAGATTGTGGCTTCCCAGGACAAACAGGGGCAATCTGAGCCCATCGGAGCACCTACCTGCACTCAGACCCGTAGACTGATGTCCCCAGAGTTAAAAAGGAACGAACAGGCCCCTAGGCACTAATCGGATCCATTGCTTTGGTTTCCAGGCATCTCTCCTCAGAGGCCTGGATTTCAATACCAGCATATGGCTGTTTCTTGACTCACCCATCGGAACAAATCTCATCTACACATGGGAAACATGCCCGTTGGAGCTGTGTCAAAGCCACTGTTTAGGAGAACCCTTCAGGGTCCCAGGGCCACCGCTTCATTCCAAGGTCTCCATAGACACAAAAACATATTAGGACACATCCACAGGAGAGTCCATTTCAACTCAGCCTCCTCGGTTGCCCCCCACATCCAGCAGATCTAACCTGTCTTGTTGCTTGGAGACAATTGGAATGCGAGGTGGGCTACCCAGCCATCCATCCTTAGAACCCTGCTCGGAATCGTTGGCCTGGAGCCAACCAACAGGTCTCAATTGTCCTGCAGAAGAATCTTTGCAGTTTGGAGCTTCTCACAACTCCCATCGTGGGAAAACCCCCATGTCCTCGTGATCCAACCCCCTTCAAGAAAGGGCCATCAGGGCAGAAAGTCCAACCTGAGCGATCGTCTGATCCTTGCCCTGACTTCAGATGCACGAGATCTCTATTGAGGTCTGTAGATTGTGCCTGCCATATCCTCACCCAGAAACCTAGGCCTAGCTTGGGTTCACAGACTCCGTCCTCAGACTACTGGCCCACAAGCCCTCCAGTTGGGCAATCCAGAACTACAATGCCGCACTCTGCCTGCCCTACAGAAGTAAAACATTGCCCTCAGGGCGACCCCGAAACCCCAAATGAGGATCAACCTGCACGCCATTCGGCTGTACCCCAAACATATAGGCTGACCTGGGCACTATTTCCCCTTCTGACCCAGCCTGAGCATGGAACTCCTGGTCCCACCCAGACAGCTGGCCGCACACTGAGCACATCGGACCCGCCATGGCCTTAGGTCGTCATCTCTTCCCAACTGCGGTTTTCAGGCTCCAGAACCTAGACCTTATCTCCAACCACTGCCCAGGGTTGAAAATGATGCAGAAATCAGAACTCTTTCCCCATGGCAAGAAACCTTGTGCTTGGCATGTTGTCCAACGTTCAGTGTAGTTGAAACAAGCGTGGCCCATGAGGCCCAGCCCATGCTTGCGGGCCACATTGGTCACAAACACACATTGTGACCCTCAGCCTGAGCCCAGTCCTCAGGTAAGGCCTCTCAGGGCCTATATGAAGAGACAGCATATTGGGCTTGCCATGCCCCTAGGCCCCAATTTTTAACCATAGTTCGGGGTGTCCCTTCACTCTTCCCCAGGGCTCTGCTTTGGAATTCCTCTTTTGGTGGGTCACCTGAGGTAACAAACCTGAAAGGAGTCCTCCCATCCCACAGATTGACGAAAAACAATTGGGATCGGGCCAAATCCACAGAGAGGAAGATTCGTCCATGGCCCATGAGACCTCCCCAACATTCCACGGCCATCGCTGAAACAAATCCAGAGACAAAAGCCTGAGCAAGCTCCTCAGACTCGCTCATTCTTCATATCCTGAAGAGTTCTTCTCATGGTTTGTAGATCGGGCGTGCCATACCTACGTCCCCAAACTTAAGCTGAGTTTGTGTTTTCAGTCTTCTGTCCTCAAAGTCCTGGGCCACACTCCCTCCAGGCTGGGGCCCCTGGAGCCACACATTAGGACTGCCCCCACCCAATCCATGGAAATTCTGCCCATTCCATTGTCAAAAATCGTACAAATTAGGAGAACCCTCCAAAGTCCCTGAGGCCATCCCAATAGTGTAGGTCGCCCAGGACAAAAAAAGGGCTGTTGATACCGGCTGAGCATCTACCTCCACTCATCTACCTCCACTCATACCAAGAAGATTGAACCAGACAGGACCCGAGGCCATTATCGGATCCATTGCTTTGGTTTACAGGCATGTCTCCTCAAAAGCCTGGATTCCAATACCAGCAGAGGGGATTTCCTGAGGCACCCATCAGAACAAATCTCGTCTCCACAAGGAAACTTGTGCATGGGAGCTATGTCAAAGCTTAGGAGAATACTTCAGGGTCCCAGTGCCACCTCCCCATTCCAAGGCCCTCATGGACACAAACACACGTTAGGACCCATCCTCTGGAAAGTGCATTTCAACTCAGCCACACCGGTTGCTCCCGCAGATCCATTAGATCTAAACTGTCTTGTTGCTAGGAGACAATTGGAAGGCGAGGCAGACTTCTCAGGCATCCATCCTCGAACGGTGCTCTGGAGTCATTCCATATGGGATGTCCTGGAGCTGTCCAACAGGTCTCAATTGTCCCGCAGAAGGAATCCTTGAAGGGGGCATCCCACATCTCCCAACGTGGAAAACCTCCATGGCCTCGAGATTCCGCTCCCTTCATGAAGGGGCCGTCATGCACAGAAACTCCAACCTGAGCCAACGTCGGATCCTCGCCCTGACTTCAGATGCATGAGATATTGGTTCAGATCTGCAGGGGGTACCTGCCGTGCCCTCACCCTGAATCCGAAGTCTAGCTTGTGTTCTCAGACTTCCGTCCTCACTCTCCTGGCCCCAAAGCCCTCAAGTTTGGCAATTCCGGACCGACAATGAAGCACTCTGCCTGCCCTCTAGAAAAAATATATTGCCTAATGAGTAGCCCAGGCAGCTTAAATGAAGATAAACCTACACGGAACTCGAATGTACCCAAATTATATAGTCTAACCTGGGCACTAATGCTTTGTCTGACACAACCTGAGCCCGGACCTGCTGACCAACACCCAGACAGCTGACCGCACCCTGAGCACATCAGACCCGCCCTGGCCTTAGGTCATCATCTCTTCCCTACCTCAGTTTTCAGGCTTCAGAACCTAGACCTTATCTCCAATCACTGCCCACGGGTGACTGTGATGCAGAAATCAGAACTCTTCCTGACCCATGGCAAGAAACCTTGTGGTTGGCATGTTGTCCAACGTTCAGTGTAGGAGAAAACAGCATTCACCCTGAGGCCCCGCCCATTCTTGAGTGCGACGAGAGCATAAACACGCATTGTGATCTCAACGTGAGTCCTGTCCTCTAGTAAGTCCTCTCAGTGGCTTGACCATTAGATGTCATAATGGGCTTGACATGTCCCTAGTCCCCAATTTTTAACCAGATTTCTGGTTGTCCAGTCGCCCCACCCCAGGGCTCTCCTCTGGAATCCCTCATTTGGTGGGACATCTGAGGTTGAAAAACAAAATGAAAAAAATCGACAACAACAACAAAAAAACGGACTTCTTCCATCCCCAGAATGACCCCAAACTCTTTGGACGGGACCGAACCCCCAGAGAGTAAGACTCGTCCATTTCCAATGAAGTCACCCGGCAATTTCACGACCATGAGTGACACGATATCCAGAGACAAAAACTTGAGCAAGAGCCTCACACTCGCCCTTTTTTCATATCCCGAAGTGTTCTCCTCATGGTCTGTAGATCAGTCCTGCCATACCTATGACCCAAAACATAAGCCGAGTTTGTGTTTTCAGACAACTGTCCAAACAGCACTGGCCTACACACCCTACAGGCTCAGGGCCCTGGAGCCAAACCTGAGGACTGTACTTGCCCTCTCCAAGGGAATTGTATGTGCCCAAACCAATGGCCACAACCCTACTAGTAGGATAACCTCTAAAGTCCCTGAGGCCATCCCAAGAGTTGTGGCTTCCCAGGACACACAGGGGCAATCTGAGCCCATCTGAGCACCTACCTGCACTCAGACCCGTAGACTGATGTCCCCAGAGGTAAAAAGGAACGAAAGGACCCCTAGGCACTAATCGGATCCTTTGCTTTGGTTTCCAGGCATCTCTCCTCAGAGGCCTCGATTTCAATACCAGCATATGGCTGTTTCTTGACTCACCCATCAGAACAAATCTCATCTACACTTGGGAAACATGCACGTTGGAGCTGTGTTAAAGCCTCTGTTTAGGAGAACCCTTCAGGGCCCCAGGGCCACCGCTTCATTCCAAGGTCTCCATAGACACAAAAACATATTAGGACACATCCACAGGAGAGTCCATTTCAACTCAGCCTCCTCGGTTGCACCCCACATCCAGCAGATCTAACCTGTCTTGTTGCTTGGAGACCATTGGAATGCGAGGTGGGCTACCCAGCCATCCATCCTTAGAACCCTGCTCGGAATCGTTGGCCTGGAGCCAACCAACAGGTCTCAATTGTCCTGCAGAAGAATCTTTGCAGTTTGGAGCTTCTCACAACTCCCATCGTGGGAAAACCCCCATGTCCTCGTGATCCAACCCCCTTCAAGAAAGGGCCATCAGGGCAGAAAGTCCAACCTGAGCGATCGTCTGATCCTTGCCCTGACTTCAGATGCACGAGATCTCGATTGAGGTCTGTTGACTGTGCCTGCCATATCCTCACCCAGAAACCTAGGCCTAGCTTGGGTTCTCAGACTCCGTCCTCAGACTACTGGCCCACAAGCCCTCCAGTTTGGCAATCCAGAACTACAATGCCGCACTCTGCCTGCCCTACAGAAGTAAAATATTGCCCTCAGGGCTACCCCGAAATCCCAAATGAGGATCAACCTGCAGGCCATTCGGCTGTACCCCAAACATATAGGCTGACCTGGGCACTATTTCCCCTTCTGACCCAGCCTGAGCCTGGACCTCCTGGTCCCACCCAGACAGCTGGACGCACACTGAGCACATCGGACCCGCCATGGCCTTAGGTCGTCATCTCTTCCCAACTGCGGTTATCAGGCTCCAGAACCTAGACCTTATCTCCAACCACTGCCCAGGGTTGAAAATGATGCAGAAATCAGAACTCTTTCCCCATGGCAAGAAACCTTGTGGTTGGCATTTTGTCCAACGTTCAGTGTAGTTGAAACAAGCGTGGCCCATGAGGCCCAGCCCATGCTTGCGGGGCACATTGGTCACAAACACACATTGTGACCCTCAGCCTGAGCCCAGTCCTCAGGTAAGGCCTCTCAGGGCCTATATGAAGAGACAGCATATTGGGCTTGCCATGCCCCTAGGCCCCAATTTTTAACCATAGTTCGGGGTGTCCCTTCACTCTTCCCCAGGGCTCTGCTTTGGAATTCCTCTTTTGGTGGGACACCTGAGGTAACAAACCTGAAAGGAGTCCTCCCATCCCACAGATTGACGAAAAACAATTGGGATCGGGCCAAATCCACAGAGAGGAAGATTCGTCCATGGCCCATGAGACCTCCCCAACATTCCACGGCCATCGCTGAAACAAAATCCAGAGACAAAAGCCTGAGCAAGCAACTCAGACTCGCTCATTCTTCATATCCTGAAGAGTTCGTCTCATGGTTTGTAGATCGGGCGTGCCATACCTACGTCCCCAAACGTAAGCTGAGTTTGTGTTTTCAGTCTTCTGTCCTCAAAGTCCTGGGCCACACTCCCTCCAGGCTGGGGCCCCTGGAGCCACACATTAGGACTGCCCCCACCCAATCCATGGGAATTCTGCCCATTCCATTGTCAAAAATCGTACAAATTAGGAGAACCCTCCAAAGTCCCTGAGGCCATCCCAATAGTGTAGGTCGCCCGGGACAAAAAAGGGCGGTTGATACCGGCTGAGCATATACCTCCACTCATCTACCTCCACTCATACCAAGAAGATTGAACCAGACAGGACCCGAGGCCATTATCGGATCCATTGCTTTGGTTTACAGGCATGTCTCCTCAAAAGCCTGGATTCCAATACCAGCAGAGGGGATTTCCTGAGGCACCCATCAGAACAAATCTCGTCTCCACAAAGAAACTTGTGCATGGGTGCTATGCCAAAGCTTAGGAGAATACTTCAGGGTCCCGGTGCCACCTCCCCATTCCAAGGCCCTCATGGACAAAAACACACGTTAGGACCCATCCTCTGGAAAGTGCATTTCAACTCAGCCACCCCGGTTGCTCCCGCAGATCCATTAGATCTAAACTGTCTTGTTGCTAGGAGACAATTGGAAGGCGAGGCAGACTTCCCAGGCATCGATCCTCGAACGGTGCTCTGGAGTCATTCCATATGGGATGTCCTGGAGCTGTCCAACAGGTCACAATTGTCCCGCAGAAGGAATCCTTGAAGGGGGCATCCCACATCTCCCAACGTGGAAAACCTCCATGGCCTCGAGATTCCGCTCCCTTCATGAAGGGGCCGTCATGCACAGAAACTCCAACCTGAGCCAACGTCGGATCCTCGCCCTGACTTCAGATGCATGAGATATTGGTTCAGATCTGCAGGGGGTACCTGCCGTGCCCTCACCCTGAATCCGAAGTCTAGCTTGTGTTCTCAGACTTCCGTCCTCACTCTCCTGGCCCCGAAGCCCTCAAGTTTGGCAATTCCGGACCGACAATGAAGCACTCTGCCTGCCCTCTAGAAAAAATATATTGCCAAATGAGCAGCCCAGGCACCTTAAATGAAGATAAACCTACACGGCACTCGAATGTACCCAAAATATATAGTCTAACCTGGGCACTAATGCAGTGTCTGACACAACCTGAGCCCGGACCTGCTGACCAACACCCAGACAGCTGACCGCACGCTGAGCACATCAGACCCGCCATGGCCTTAGGTCATCATCTCTTCCCTACCTCAGTTTTCAGGCTTCAGAACCTAGACCTTATCTCCAATCACTGCCCACGGGTGACTGTGATGCAGAAATCAGAACTCTTCCTGACCCATGGCAAGAAACCTTGTGGTTGGCATGTTGTCCAACGTTCAGTGTAGGAGAAACCAACATTCACCCTGAGGCCCCGCCCATTCGTGAGTGCGACGAGAGCATAAACACGCATTGTGACCTCAGCGTGAGTCCTGTCCTCTAGTAAGTCCTCTCAGTGGCTGGACCATTAGATGTCATAATGGGCTTGACATGTCCCTAGTCCCCAATTTTTAACCAGATTTCTGGTTTTCCAGTCGCCCCACCCCAGGGCTCTCCTCTGGAATCCCTCATTTGGTGGGACATCTGAGGTTGAAAAACAAAATGAAACAAATCGACAACAACAACAAAAAAACGGACTTCTTCCATCCCCAGAATGACCCCAAACTCTTTGGACGGGACCGAACCCCCAGAGAGTAAGACTCGTCCATTTCCAATGAAGTCACCCGGCAATTTCACGACCATGAGTGACACGATATCCAGAGACAAAAACTTGAGCAAGAGCCTCACACTCGCCCTTTTTTCATATCCCGAAGTGTTCTCCTCATGGTTTGTAGATCAGTCCTGCCATACCTATGACCCAAAACATAAGCCGAGTTTGTGTTTTCAGACAACTGTCCAAACAGCTCTGGCCTACACACCCTACAGGCTCAGGGCCCTGGAGCCAAACCTGAGGACTGTACTTGCCCTCTCCAAGGGAATTGTATGTGCCCATTCCAATGGCCACAACCCTACTAGTAGGATAACCTCAGAAGTCCCTGAGGCCATCCCAAGAGTTGTGGCTTCCCAGGACAAACAGGGGCAATCTGAGCCCATCTGAGCACCTACCTGCACTCAGACCCGTAGACTGATGTCCCCAAGGGTAAAAAGGAACGAACAGGCCCCTAGGCACTAATCAGATCCATTGCTTTGGTTTCCAGGCATCTCTCCTCAGAGGCCTGGATTTCAATACCAGCATATGGCTGTTTCTTGACTCACCCATCAGAACAAATCTCATCTACACATGGGAAACATGCACGTTGGAGCTGTGTCAAAGCCTCTGTTTAGGAGAACCCTTCAGGGCCCCAGGGCCACCGCTTCATTCCAAGGTCTCCATAGACACAAAAACATATTAGGACACATCCACAGGAGAGTCCATTTCAACTCAGCCTCCTAGGTTGCCCCCCACATCCAGCAGATCTAACCTGTCTTGTTGCTTGGAGACCATTGGAATGCGAGGTGGGCTACCCAGCCATCCATCCTTAGAACCCTGCTCGGAATCGTTGGCCTGGAGCCAACCAACAGGTCTCAATTGTCCTGCAGAAGAATCTTTGCAGTTTGGAGCTTCTCACAACTCCCATCGTGGGAAAACCCCCATGTCCTCGTGATCCAACCCCCTTCAAGAAAGGGCCATCAGGGCAGAAAGTCCAACCTGAGCGATCGTCTGATCCTTGCCCTGACTTCAGATGCACGAGATCTCGATTGAGGTCTGTTGACTGTGCCTGCCATATCCTCACCCAGAAACCTAGGCCTAGCTTGGGTTCTCAGACTCCGTCCTCAGACTACTGGCCCACAAGCCCTCCAGTTTGGCAATCCAGAACTACAATGCCGCACTCTGCCTGCCCTACAGAAGTAAAATATTGCCCTCAGGGCTACCCCGAAACCCCAAATGAGGATCAACCTGCAGGCCATTCGGCTGTACCCCAAACATATAGGCTGACCTGGGCACTATTTCCACTTCTGACCCAGCCTGAGCCTGGACCTCCTGGTCCCACCCAGACAGCTGGCCGCACACTGAGCACATCGGACCCGCCATGGCCTTAGGTCGTCATCTCATCCCAACTGCGGTTTTCAGGCTCCAGAACCTAGACCTTATCTCCAACCACTGCCCAGGGTTGAAAATGATGCAGAAATCAGAACTCTTTCCCCATGGCAAGAAACCTTGTGGTTGGCATGTTGTCCAACGTTCAGTGTAGTTGAAACAAGCGTGGCCCATGAGGCCCAGCCCATGCTTGCGGGCCACATTGGTCACAAACACACATTGTCACCCTCAGCCTGAGCCCAGTCCTCAGGTAAGGCCTCTCAGGGCCTATATGAAGAGACAGCATATTGGGCTTGCCATGCCCCTAGGCCCCAATTTTTAACCATAGTTCGGGGTGTCCCTTCACTCTTCCCCAGGGCTCTGCTTTGGAATTCCTCTTTTGGTGGGACACCAGAGGTAACAAACCTGAAAGGAGTCCTCCCATCCCACAGATTGACGAAAAACAATTGGGATCGGGCCAAATCCACAGAGAGGAAGATTCGTCCATGGCCCATGAGACCTCCCCAACATTCCACGGCCATCGCTGAAACAAAATCCAGAGACAAAAGCCTGAGCAAGCGCCTCAGACTCGCTCATTCTTCATATCCTGAAGAGTTCTTCTCATGGTTTGTAGATCGGGCGTGCCATACCTACGTCCCCAAACTTAAGCTGAGTTTGTGTTTTCAGTCTTCTGTCCTCAAAGTCCTGGGCCACACTCCCTCCAGGCTGGGGCCCCTGGAGCCACACATTAGGACTGCCCCCACGCAATCCATGGGAATTCTGCCCATTCCATTGTCAAAAATCGTACAAATTAGGAGAACCCTCCAAAGTTCCTGAGGCCATCCCAATAGTGTAGGTCGCCCGGGACAAAAAAGGGCGGGTGATACCGGCTGAGCATCTTCCTCCACTCATCTACCTCCACTCATACCAAGAAGATTGAACCAGACAGGACCCGAGGCCATTATCGGATCCATTGCTTTGGTTTACAGGCATGTCTCCTCAAAAGCCTGGATTCCAATACCAGCAGAGGGGATTTCCTGAGGCACCCATCAGAACAAATCTCGTCTCCACAAGGAAACTTGTGCATGGGTGCTATACCAAAGCTTAGGAGAATACTTCAGGGTCCCGGTGCCACCTCCCCATTCCAAGGCCCTCATGGACACAAACACACGTTAGGACCCATCCTCTGGAAAGTGCATTTCAACTTAACCACCCGGGTTGCTCCCGCAGATCCATTAGATCTAAACTGTCTTGTTGCTAGGAGACAATTGGAAGGCGAGGCAGACTTCCCAGGCATTCTTCCTCGAACGGTGCTCTGGAGTCATTCCATATGGGATGTCCTGGAGCTGTCCAACAGGTCTCAATTGTCCCGCAGAAGGAATCCTTAAAGGGGGCATCCCACATCTCCCAACGTGGAAAACCTCCATGGCCTCGAGATTCCGCTCCCTTCATGAAGGGGCCGTCATGCACAGAAACTCCAACCTGAGCCAACGTCGATCCTCGCCCTGACTTCAGATGCATGAGATATTGGTTCAGATCTGCAGGGGGTACCTGCCGTGCCCTCACCCTGAATCCGAAGTCTAGCTTGTGTTCTCAGACTTCCGTCCTCACTCTCCTGGCCCCGAAGCCCTCAAGTTTGGCAATTCCGGACCGACAATGAAGCACTCTGCCTGCCCTCTAGAAAAAATATATTGCCTAATGAGCAGCCCAGGCAGCTTAAATGAGGATAAACCTACACGGCACTCGAATGTACCCAAATTATATAGTCTAACCTGGGCACTAATGCAGTGTCTGACACAACCTGAGCCCGGACCTGCTGACCAACACCCAGACAGGTGACCGCACGCTGAGCACATCAGAACCGCCATGGCCTTAGGTCATCATCTCTTCCCTACCTCAGTTTTCAGGCTTCAGAACCTAGACCTTATCTCCAATCACTGCCCACGGGTGACTGTGTTGCAGAAATCAGAACTCTTCCTGACCCATGGCAAGAAACCTTGTGTTTGGCATGTTGTCCAACGTTCAGTGTAGGGAAACAAGCATTCTCCCTGAGGCCCCGCCCATTCTTGAGTGCGAGGAGAGCATAAACACGCATTGTGACCCTCAGCCTGAGTCCAGTCCTCAGGTAAGGCCTCTCAGGTCCTATATGAAGAGACAGCATATTGGGCTTGCCATGCCCCTAGGCCCCAATTTTTAACCATAGTTCGGGGTGTCCCTTCACTCTTCCCCAGGGCTCTGCTTTGGAATTCCTCTTTTGGTGGGACACCAGAGGTAACAAACCTGAAAGGAGTCCTCCCATCCCACAGATTGACGAAAAACAATTGGGATCGGGCCAAATCCACAGAGAGGAAGATTCGTCCATGGCCCATGAGACCTCCCCAACATTCCACGGCCATCGCTGAAACAAAATCCAGAGACAAAAGCCTGAGCAAGCGCCTCAGACTCGCTCATTCTTCATATCCTGAAGAGTTCTTCTCATGGTTTGTAGATCGGGCGTGCCATACCTACGTCCCCAAACTTAAGCTGAGTTTGTGTTTTCAGTCTTCTGTCCTCAAAGTCCTGGGCCACACTCCCTCCAGGCTGGGGCCCCTGGAGCCACACATTAGGACTGCCCCCACCCAATCCATGGGAATTCTGCCCATTCCATTGTCAAAAATCGTAGAAATTAGGAGAACCCTCCAAAGTCCCTGAGGCCATCCCAATAGTGTAGGTCGCCCGGGACAAAAAAGGGCGGTTGATACCGGCTGAGCATCTACCTCCACTCATCTATCTCCACTCATACCAAGAAGATTGAACCAGACAGGACCCGAGGCCATTATCGGATCCATTGCTTTGGTTTACAGGAATGTCTCCTCAAAAGCCTTGATTCCAAAACCAGAAGAGGGGATTTCCTGAGGCACCCATCAGAACAAATCTCGTCTCCACAAGGAAACTTGTGCATGGGAGCTATGCCAAAGCTTAGGAGAATACTTCAGGGTCCCGGTGCCACCTCCCCATTCCAAGGCCCTCATGGACACAAACACACATTAGGACCCATCCTCTGGAAAGTGCATTTCAACTCAGCCACCCCGGTTGCTCCCGCAGATCCATTAGATCTAAACTGTCTTGTTGCTAGGAGACAATTGGAAGGCGAGGCGGACTTCCCAGGCATCCATCCTCGAACGGTGGTCTGGTGTCATTCCATATGGGATGCCCTGAGCTGTCCAACAGGTCTCAATTGTCCCGCAGAAGGAATCCTTGAAGGGGGCATCCCACATCTCCCAACGTGGAAAACCTCCATGGCCTCGAGATTCCGCTCCCTTCATGAAGGGGCCGTCATGCACAGAAATTCCAACCTGAGCCAACCTCGGATCCTCGCCCTGACTTCAGATGCATGAGATATTAGTTCAGATCTGCAGGGGGTACCTGCAATGCCCTCACCCTGAATCCGAAGTCTAGCTTGTGTTCTCAGACTTCCGTCCTCACTCTCCTGGCCCCGAAGCCCTCATGTTTGGCAATTCCGGACCGACAATGAAGCACTCTGCCTGCCCTCTAGAAAAAATATATTGCCTAATGAGCTGACCAGGCAGCTTAAATGAAGATAAACCTACACGGCACTCGAATGTACCCAAATTATATAGTCTAACCTGGGCACTAATGTACTGTCTGACACAACCTGAGCCCGGACCTGCTGACCAACACCCAGACAGCTGACGCACCCTGAGCACATCAGACCCGCCCTGGCCTTAGGTCATCATCTCTTCCCTACCTCAGTTTTCAGGCTTCAGAACCTAGACTTTATCTCCAATCACTGCCCACGGGTGACTGTGATGCAGAAATCAGAACTCTTCCTGACCCATGGCAAGAAACCTTTTGGTTGGCATGTTGTCCAACGTTCAGTGTAGGAGAAAACAGCATTCACCCTGAGGCCCCGCCCATTCTTGAGTGCGACGAGAGCATAAACACGCATTGTGACCTCAGCGTGAGTCCTGTCCTCTAGTAAGTCCTCTCAGTGGCTGGACCATTAGATGTCATAATGGGCTTGACATGTCCCTAGTCCCCAATTTTTAACCAGATTTCTGGTTTTCCAGTCGCCCCACCCCAGGGCTCTACTCTGGAATCCCTCATTTGGTGGGACATCTGAGGTTGAAAAACAAAATGAAACAAATCGACAACAACAACAAAAAAACGGACTTCTTCCATCCCCAGAATGACCGCAAACTCTTTGGACGGGACCGAACCCCCAGAGACTAAGACTCGTCCATTTCCCATGATGTCACCCGGCAATTTCACGACCATGAGTGACACGATATCCAGAGACAAAAACTTGAGCAAGAGCCTCACACTCGCCCTTTTTTCATATCCCGAAGTGTTCTCCTCATGGTCTGTAGATCAGTCCTGCCATACCTATGACCCAAAACATAAGCCGAGTTTGTGTTTTCAGACAACTGTCCAAACAGCTCTGGCCTACACACCCTACAGGCTCAGGGCCCTGGAGCCAAACCTGAGGACTGTACTTGCCCTCTCCAAGGGAATTGTATGTGCCCATTCCAATGGCCACAACCCTACTAATAGGATAACCTCCAAAGTCCCTGAGGCCATCCCAATAGTTGTGGCTTCCCAGGACAAACAGGGGGCAATCTGAGCCCATCTGAGCACCTACCTGCACTCAGACCCGTAGACTGATGTCCCCAGAGGTAAAAAGGAACGAACAGGCCCCTAGGCACTAATCGGATCCATTGCTTTGGTTTCCAGGAAACTCTCCTCAGAGGCCTGGATTTCAATACCAGCATATGAATGTTTCTTGAATCACCCATCAGAACAAATCTCATCTACACTTGGGAAACCTGCACGTTGGAGCTGTGTCAAAGCCTCTGTTTAGGAGAACCCTTCAGGGCCCCAGGGCCACTGCTTCATTCCAAGGTCTCCATAGACACAAAAACATATTAGGACACATCCACAGGAGAGTCCATTTCAACTCAGCCTCCTCGGTTGCCCCCCACATCCAGGAGATCTAACCTGTCTTGTTGCTTGGAGACAATTGGAATGCGAGGTGGGCTACCCAGCCATCCATCCTTAGAACCCTGCTCGGAATCGTTGGCCTGGAGCCAACCAACAGGTCTCAATTGTCCTGCAGAAGAATCTTTGCAGTTTGGAGCTTCTCACAACTCCCATCGTGGGAAAACCCCCATGTCCTCGTGATCCAACCCCCTTCAAGAAAGGGCCATCAGGGCAGAAAGTCCAACCTGAGCGATCGTCTGATCCTTGCCCTGACTTCAGATGCACGAGATCTCGATTGAGGTCTCTAGATTGTGCCTGCCATATCCTCACCCAGAAACTTAGGCCTAGCTTGGGTTCTCAGACTCCGTCCTCAGACTACTGGCCCACAAGCCCTCCAGTTGGGCAATCCAGAACTACAATGCCGCACTCTGCCTGCCCTACAGAAGTAAAACATTGCCCTCAGGGCTACCCCGAAACCCCAAATGAGGATCAACCTGCACGCCATTCGGCTGTACCCCAAACATATAGGCTGACCTGGGCACTATTTCCCATTCTGACCCAGCCTGAGCCTGGACCTCCTGGTCTCACCCAGACAGCTGGCCGCACACTGAGCACATCGGACCCGCCATGGCCTTAGGTCGTCATCTCTTCCCAACTGCGGTTTTCAGGCTCCAGAACCTAGACCTTATCTCCAACCACTGCCCAGGGTTGAAAATGATGCAGAAATCAGAACTCTTTCCCCATGGCAAGAAACCCTGTGCTTGGCATGTTGTCCAACGTTCAGTGTAGTTGAAACAAGCGTGGCCCATGAGGCCCAGCCCATGCTTGCGGGCCACATTGGTCACAAACACACATTGTGACCCTCAGCCTGAGCCCAGTCCTCAGGTAAGGCCTCTCAGGGCCTATATGAAGAGACAGCATATTGGGCTTGCCATGCCCCTAGTCCCCAATTTTTAACCATAGTTCGGGGTGTCCCTTTACTCTTCCCCAGGGCTCTGCTTTGGAATTCCTCTTTTGGTGGGACACCAGAGGTAACAAACCTGAAAGGAGTCCTCCCATCCCACAGATTGACGAAAAACAATTGGGATCGGGCCAAATCCACAGAGAGGAAGATTCGTCCATGGCCCATGAGACCTCCCCAACATTCCACGGCCATCGCTGAAACAAAATCCAGAGACAAAAGCCTGAGCAAGCGACCCAGACTCGCTCATTCTTCATATCCTGAAGAATTCGTCTCATGGTTTGTAGATCGGGCGTGCCATACCTACGTCCCCAAACTTAAGCTGAGTTTGTGTTTTCAGTCTTCTGTCCTCAAAGTCCTGGGCCACACTCCCTCAAGGCTGTGGCCCCTGGAGCCACACATTAGGACTGCCCCCACCCAATCCATGGGAATTCTGCCCATTCCATTGTCAAAAATCGTACAAATTAGGAGAACCCTCCAAAATCCCTGAGGCCATCCCAATAGCGTAGATCGCCCGGGACAAAAAAGGGCGGTTGATACCAGCTGAGCATCTTCCTCCACTCATCTACCTCCACTCATACCAAGAAGATTGAATCAGACAGGACCCGAGGCCATTATCGGATCCATTGCTTTGGTTTACAGGCATGTCTCCTGAAAAGCCTGGATTCCAATACCAGCAGAGGGGATTACCTGTGGCACCCATCAGAACAAATCTCGTCTCCACAAGGAAACTTGTGCATGGGTGCTATACCAAAGCTTAGGAGAATACTTCAGGGTCCCGGTGCCACCTCCCCATTCCAAGGCCCTCATGGACACAAACACACGTTAGGACCCATCCTCTGGAAAGTGCATTTCAACTCAGCCACCCGGGTTGCTCCAGCAGATCCATTAGATCTAAACTGTCTTGTTGCTAGGAGACAATTGGAAGGCGAGGCAGACTTCCCAGGCATCCATCCTCGAACGGTGCTCTGGAGTCATTCCATATGGGATGTCCTGGAGCTGTCCAACAGGTCTCAATTGTCCCGCAGAAGGAATCCTTGAAGGGGGCATCCCACATCTCCCAACGTGGAAAACCTCCATGGCCTCGAGATTCCGCTCCCTTCATGAAGGGGCCGTCATGCACAGAAACTCCAACCTGAGCCAACGTCGATCCTCGCCCTGACTTCAGATGCATGAGATATTGGTTCAGATCTGCAGGGGGTACCTGCCGTGCCCTCACCCTGAATCCGAAGTCTAGCTGTGTTCTCAGACTTCCGTCCTCACTCTCCTGGCCCCGAAGCCCTCAAGTTTGGCAATTCCGGACCGACAATGAAGCACTCTGCCTGCCCTCTAGAAAAAATATATTGCCTAATGAGCAGCCCAGGCAGCTTAAATGAAGATAAACCTACACGGCACTCGAATGTACCCAAATTATATAGTCTAACCTGGGCACTAATGCAGTGTCTGACACAACCTGAGCCCGGACCTGCTGACCAACACCCAGACAGCTGACCGCACGCTGAGCACATCAGAACCGCCATGGCCTTAGGTCATCATCTCTTCCCTACCTCAGTTTTCAGGCTTCAGAACCTAGACCTTATCTCCAATCACTGCCCACGGGTGACTGTGTTGCAGAAATCAGAACTCTTCCTGACCCATGGTAAGAAACCTTGTGGTTGGCCTGTTGTCCAACGTTCAGTGTAGGAGAAACAAGCATTCTCCCTGAGGCCCCGCCCATTCTTGAGTGCGAGGAGAGCATAAACACGCATTGTGACCCTCAGCCTGAGTCCAGTCCTCAGGTAAGGCCTCTCAGGGCCTATATGAAGAGACAGCATATTGGGCTTGCCATGACCCTAGGCCCCAATTTTTAACCATAGTTCGGGGTGTCCCTTCACTCTTCCCCAGGGCTCTGCTTTGGAATTCCTCATTTGGTGGGACACCAGAGGTAACAAACCTGAAAGGAGTCTTCCCATCTCACAGATTGATGAAAAACAATTGGGATCGGGCCAAATCCACAGAGAGGAAGATTCGTCCATGGCTCATGAGACCTCCCCAACATTCCACGGCCATCGCTGAAACAAAATCCAGAGACAAAAGCCTGAGCAAGCGACTCAGACTCGCTCATTCTTCATATCCTGAAGAGTTCTTCTCATGGTTTGTAGATCGGGCGTGCCATACCTACGTCCCCAAACTTAAGCTGAGCTTGTGTTTTCAGTCTTCTGTCCTCAAAGTCCTGGGCCACACTCCCTCCAGGCTGTGGCCCCTGGAGCCACACATTAGGACTGCCCCCACCCAATCCATGGGAATTCTGCCCATTCCATTGTCAAAAATCGTACAAATTAGGAGAACCCTCCAAAGTCCCTGAGGCCATCCCCATAGTGTAGGTCGCCCGGGACAAAAAAGGGCGGTTGATACCGGCTGAGCATCTACCTCCACTCATCTACCTCCACTCATACCAAGAAGATTGAACCAGACAGGACCCGAGGCCATTATCGGATCCATTGCTTTGGTTTACAGGCATGTCTCCTCAAAAGCCTTGATTCCAAAACCAGCAGAGGGGATTTCCTGAGGCACCCATCAGAACAAATCTCGTCTCCACAAGGAAACTTGTGCATGGGAGCTATGCCAAAGCTTAGGAGAATACTTCAGGGTCCCGGTGCCACCTCCCAATTCCAAGGCCCTCATGGACACAAACACACATTAGGACCCATCCTCTGGAAAGTGCATTTCAACTCAGCCACCCCGGTTGCTCCCGCAGATCCATTAGATCTAAACTGTCTTGTTGCTAGGAGACAATTGGAAGGCGAGGCGGACTTCCCAGGCATCCATCCTCGAACGGTGGTCTGGTGTCATTCCATATGGGATGTCCTGGAGCTGTCCAACAGGTCTCAATTGTCCCGCAGAAGGAATCCTTGAAGGGGGCATCCCACATCTCCCAACGTGGAAAACCTCCATGGCCTCGAGATTCCGCTCCCTTCATGAAGGGGCCGTCATGCACAGAAACTCCAACCTGAGCCAACCTCGGATCCTCGCCCTGACTTCAGATGCATGAGATATTAGTTCAGATCTGCAGGGGGTACCTGCCATGCCCTCACCCTGAATCCGAAGTCTACCTTGTGTTCTCAGACTTCCGTCCTCACTCTCCTGGCCCCGAAGCCCTCATGTTTGGCAATTCCGGACCGACAATGAAGCACTCTGCCTGCCCTCTAGAAAAAATATATTGCCTAATGAGCTGACCAGGCAGCTTAAATGAAGATAAACCTACACGGCACTCGAATGTACCCAAATTATATAGTCTAACCTGGGCACTAATGTACTGTCTGATACAACCTGAGCCCGGACCTGCTGACCAACACCCAGACAGCTGACGCACCACGAGCACATCAGACCCGCCCTGGCCTTAGGTCATCATCTCTTCCCTACCACAGTTTTCAGGCTTCAGAACCTAGACTTTATCTCCAATCACTGCCCACGGGTGACTGTGATGCAGAAATCAGAACTCATCCTGACCCATGGCAAGAAACCTTGTGGTTGGCATGTTGTCCAACGTTCAGTGTAGGAGAAAACAGCATTCACCCTGAGGCCCCGCCCATTCTTGAGTGCGATGAGAGCATAAACACGCATTGTGACCTCAGCGTGAGTCCTGTCCTCTAGTAAGTCCTCTCAGTGGCTGGACCATTAGATGTCATAATGGGCTTGACATGTCCCTAGTCCCCAATTTTTAACCAGATTTCTGGTTTTCCAGTCGCCCCACCCCAGGGCTCTACTCTGGAATCCCTCATTTGGTGGGACATCTGAGGTTGAAAAACAAAATGAAAAAAATCGACAACAACAACAAAAAAACGGACTTCTTCCATCCCCAGAATGACCCCAAACTCTTTGGACGGGACCGAACCCCCAGAGAGTAAGACTCGTCCATTTCCCATGAAGTCACCCGGCAATTTCACGACCATGAGGGACACGATATCCAGAGACAAAAACTTGAGCAAGAGCCTCACACTCGCCCTTTTTTCATATCCCGAAGTGTTCTCCTCATGGTCTGTAGATCAGTCCTGCCATACCTATGACCCAAAACATAAGCCGAGTTTGTGTTTTCAGACAACTGTCCAAACAGCTCTGGCCTACACACCCTACAGGCTCAGGGCCCTGGAGCCAAACCTGAGGACTGTACTTGCCCTCTCCAAGGGAATTGTATGTGCCCATTCCAATGGCCACAACCCTACTAATAGGATAACCTCCAAAGTCCCTGAGGCCATCCCAATAGTTGTGGCTTCCCAGGACAAACAGGGGGCAATCTGAGCCCATCTGAGCACCTACCTGCACTCAGACCCGTAGACTGATGTCCCCAGAGGTAAAAAGGAACGAACAGGCCCCTAGGCACTAATCGGATCCATTGCTTTGGTTTCCAGGCATCTCTCCTCAGAGGCCTGGATTTCAATACCAGCATATGGCTGTTTCTTGACTCACCCATCAGAACAAATCTCATCTACACATGGGAAACATGCACGTTGGAGCTGTGTCAAAGCCTCTGTTTAGGAGAACCCTTCAGTGCCCCAGGGCCACCGCCTCATTCCAAGGTCTCCATAGACACAAAAACATATTAGGACACATCCACAGGAGAGTCCATTTCAACTCAGCCTCCTAGGTTGCCCCCCACATCCAGCAGATCTAACCTGTCTTGTTGCTTGGAGACCATTGGAATGCGAGCTGGGCTACCCAGCCATCCCTCCTTAGAACCCTGCTCGGAATCGTTGGCCTGGAGCCAACCAACAGGTCTCAATTGTCCTGCAGAAGAATCTTTGCAGTTTGGAGCTTCTCACAACTCCCATCGTGGGAAAACCCCCATGTCCTCGTGATCCAACCCCCTTCAAGAAAGGGCCATCAGGGCAGAAAGTCCAACCTGAGCGATCGTCTGATCCTTGCCCTGACTTCAGATGCACGAGATCTCGATTGAGGTCTGTTGACTGTGCCTGCCATATCCTCACCCAGAAACCTAGGCCTAGCTTGGGTTCTCAGACTCCGTCCTCAGACTACTGGCCCACAAGCCCTCCAGTTGGGCAATCCAGAACTACAATGCCGCACTCTGCCTGCCCTACAGAAGTAAAATATTGCCCTCAGGGCTACCCCGAAACCCCAAATGAGGATCAACCTGCACGCCATTCGGCTGTACCCCAAACATATAGGCTGACCTGGGCACTATTTCCACTTCTGACCCAGCCTGAGCCTGGACCTCCTGGTCCCACCCAGACAGGTGGCCGCACACTGAGCACATCGGACCCGCCATGGCTTTAGGTCGTCATCTCATCCCAACTGCGGTTTTCAGGCTCCAGAACCTAGACCTTATCTCCAACCACTGCCCAGGGTTGAAAATGATGCAGAAATCAGAACTCTTTCCCCATGGCAAGAAACCTTGTGGTTGGCATGTTGTCCAACGTTCAGTGTAGTTGAAACAAGCGTGGCCCATGAGGCCCAGCCCATGCTTGCGGGCCACATTGGTCACAAACACACATTGTGACCCTCAGCCTGAGCCCAGTCCTCAGGTAAGGCCTCTCAGGGCCTATATGAAGAGACAGCATATTGGGCTTGCCATGCCCCTAGGCCCCAATTTTTAACCATAGTTCGGGGTGTCCCTTCACTCTTCCCCAGGGCTCTGCTTTGGAATTCCTCTTTTGGTGGGACACCAGAGGTAACAAACCTGAAAGGAGTCCTCCCATCCCACAGATTGACGAAAAACAATTGGGATCGCGCCAAATCCACAGAGAGGAAGATTCGTCCATGGCCCATGAGACCTCCCCAACATTCCACGGCCATCGCTGAAACAAAATCCAGAGACAAAAGCCTGAGCAAGCGCCTCAGACTCGCTCATTCTTCATATCCTGAAGAGTTCTTCTCATGGTTTGTAGATCGGGCGTGCCATACCTACGTCCCCAAACTTAAGCTGAGTTTGTGTTTTCAGTCTTCTGTCCTCAAAGTCCTGGGCCACACTCCCTCCAGGCTGGGGCCCCTGGAGCCACACATTAGGACTGCCCCCACCCAATCCATGGGAATTCTGCCCATTCCATTGTCAAAAATCGTACAAATTAGGAGAACCCTCCAAAGTCCCTGAGGCCATCCCAATAGTGTAGGTCGCCCGGGACAAAAAAGGGCGGTTGATACCGGCTGAGCATATACCTCCACTCATCTACCTCCACTCATACCAAGAAGATTGAACCAGACAGGACCCGAGGCCATTATCAGATCCATTGCTTTGGTTTACAGGCATGTCTCCTCAAAAGCCTGGATTCCAATACCAGCAGAGGGGATTACCTGTGGCACCCATCAGAACAAATCTCGTCTCCACAAGGAAACTTGTGCATGGGTGCTATACCAAAGCTTAGGAGAATACTTCAGGGTCCCGGTGCCACCTCCCCATTCCAAGGCCCTCATGGACACAAACACACGTTAGGACCCATCCTCTGGAAAGTGCATTTCAACTCAGCCACCCGGGTTGCTCCCGCAGATCCATTAGATCTAAACTGTCTTGTTGCTAGGAGACAATTGGAAGGCGAGGCAGACTTCCCAGGCATCCATCCTCGAACGGTGCTCTGGAGTCATTCCATATGGGATGTCCTGGAGCTGTCCAACAGGTCTCAATTGTCCCGCAGAAGGAATCCTTGAAGGGGGCATCCCACATCTCCCAACGTGGAAAACCTCCATGGCCTCGAGATTCCGCTCCCTTCATGAAGGGGCCGTCATGCACAGAAACTCCAACCTGAGCCAACGTCGATCCTCGCCCTGACTTCAGATGCATGAGATATTGGTTCAGATCTGCAGGGGGTACCTGCCGTGCCCTCACCCTGAATCCGAAGTCTAGCTTGTGTTCTCAGACTTCCGTCCTCACTCTCCTGGCCCCGAAGCCCTCAAGTTTGGCAATTCCGGACCGACAATGAAGCACTCTGCCTGCCCTCTAGAAAAAATATATTGCCTAATGAGCAGCCCAGGCAGCTTAAATGAAGATAAACCTACACGGCACTCGAATGTACCCAAATTATATAGTCTAACCTGGGCACTAATGCAGTGTCTGACACAACCTGAGCCCGGACCTGCTGACCAACACCCAGACAGCTGACCGCACGCTGAGCACATCAGACCCGCCATGGCCTTAGGTCATCATCTCTTCCCTACCTCAGTTTTCAGGCTTCAGAACCTAGACCTTATCTCCAATCACTGCCCACGGGTGACTGTGTTGCAGAAATCAGAACTCTTCCTGACCCATGGCAAGAAACCTTGTGGTTGGCCTGTTGTCCAACGTTCAGTGTAGGAGAAACAAGCATTCTCCCTGAGGCCCCGCCCATTCTTGAGTGCGAGGAGAGCATAAACACGCATTGTGACCCTCAGCCTGAGTGCAGTCCTCAGGTAAGGCCTCTCAGGGCCTATATGAAGAGACAGCATATTGGGCTTGCCATGACCCTAGGCCCCAATTTTTAACCATAGTTCGGGGTGTCCCTTCACTCTTCCCCAGGGCTCTGCTTTGGAATTCCTCTTTTGGTGGGACACCAGAGGTAACAAACCTGAAAGGAGTTTTCCCATCCCACAGATTGATGAAAAACAATTGGGATCGGGCCAAATCCACAGAGAGGAAGATTCGTCCATGGCCCATGAGACCTCCCCAACATTCCACGGCCATCGCTGAAACAAAATCCAGAGACAAAAGCCTGAGCAAGCGACTCAGACTCGCTCATTCTTCATATCCTGAAGAGTTCTTCTCATGGTTTGTAGATCGGGCGTGCCATACCTACGTCCCCAAACTTAAGCTGAGCTTGTGTTTTCAGTCTTCTGTCCTCAAAGTCCTGGGCCACACTCCCTCCAGGCTGTGGCCCCTGGAGCCACACATTAGGACTGCCCCCACCCAATCCATGGGAATTCTGCCCATTCCATTGTCAAAAATCGTACAAATTAGGAGAACCCTCCAAAGTCCCTGAGGCCATCCCAATAGTGTAGGTCGCCCGGGACAAAAAAGGGCGGTTGATACCGGCTGAGCATCTACATCCACTCATCTACCTCCACTCATACCAAGAAGATTGAACCAGACAGGACCCGAGGCCATTATCGGATCCATTGCTTTGGTTTACAGGCATGTCTCCTCAAAAGCCTTGATTCCAAAACCAGCAGAGGGGATTTCCTGAGGCACCCATCAGAACAAATCTCGTCTCCACAAGGAAACTTGTGCATGGGAGCTATGCCAAAGCTTAGGAGAATACTTCAGGGTCCCGGTGCCACCTCCCAATTCCAAGGCCCTCATGGACACAAACACACATTAGGACCCATCCTCTGGAAAGTGCATTTCAACTCAGCCACCCCGGTTGCTCCCGCAGATCCATTAGATCTAAACTGTCTTGTTGCTAGGAGACAATTGGAAGGCGAGGCGGACTTCCCAGGCATCCATCCTCGAACGGTGGTCTGGTGGCATTCCATATGGGATGTCCTGGAGCTGTCCAACAGGTCTCAATTGTCCCGCAGAAGGAATCCTTGAAGGGGGCATCCCACATCTCCCAACGTGGAAAACCTCCATGGCCTCGAGATTCCGCTCCCTTCATGAAGGGGCCGTCATGCACAGAAACTCCAACCTGAGCCAACCTCGGATCCTCGCCCTGACTTCAGATGCGTGAGATATTAGTTGAGATCTGCAGGGGGTACCTGCCATGCGCTCACCCTGAATCCGAAGTCTAGCTTGTGTTCTCAGACTTCCGTCCTCACTCTCCTGGCCCCGAAGCCCTCATGTTTGGCAATTCCGGACCGACAATGAAGCACTCTGCCTGCCCTCTAGAAAAAATATATTGCCTAATGAGCTGACCAGGCAGCTTAAATGAAGATAAACCTACACGGCACTCGAATGTACCCAAATTATATAGTCTAACCTGGGCACTAATGTACTGTCTGATACAACCTGAGCCCGGACCTGCTGACCAACACCCAGACAGCTGACGCACCACGAGCACATCAGACCCGCCCTGGCCTTAGGTCATCATCTCTTCCCTACCACAGTTTTCAGGCTTCAGAACCTAGACTTTATCTCCAATCACTGCCCACGGGTGACTGTGATGCAGAAATCAGAACTCATCCTGACCCATGGCAAGAAACCTTGTGGTTGGCATGTTGTCCAACGTTCAGTGTAGGAGAAAACAGCATTCACCCTGAGGCTCCGCCCATTCTTGAGTGCGAGGAGAGCATAAACACGCATTGTGACCTCAGCGTGAGTCCTGTCCTCTAGTAAGTCCTCTCAGTGGCTGGACCATTAGATGTCATAATGGGCTTGACATGTCCCTAGTCCCCAATTTTTAACCAGATTTCTGGTTTTCCAGTCGCCCCACCCCAGGGCTCTACTCTGGAATCCCTCATTTGGTGGGACATCTGAGGTTGAAAAACAAAATGAAACAAATCGACAACAACAACAAAAAAACGGACTTCTTCCATCCCCAGAATGACCGCAAACTCTTTGGATGGGACCGAACCCCCAGAGAGTAAGACTCGTCCATTTCCCATGAAGTCACCCGGCAATTTCACGACCATGAGGGACACGATATCCAGAGACAAAAACTTGAGCAAGAGCCTCACACTCGCCCTTTTTTCATATCCCGAAGTGTTCTCCTCATGGTCTGTAGATCAGTCCTGCCATACCTATGACCCAAAACACAAGCCGAGTTTGTGTTTTCAGACAACAGTCCAAACAGCTCTGGCCTACACACCCTACAGGCTCAGGGCCCTGGAGCCAAACCTGAGGACTGTACTTGCCCTCTCCAAGGGAATTGTATGTGCCCATTCCAATGGCCACAACCCTACTAATAGGATAACCTCCAAAGTCCCTGAGGCCATCCCAATAGTTGTGGCTTCCCAGGACAAACAGGGGCAATCTGAGCCCATCTGAGCACCTACCTGCACTCAGACCCGTAGACTGATGTCCCCAGAGGTAAAAAGGAAAGAACAGGCCCCTAGGCACTAATCGGATCCATTGCTTTGGTTTCCAGGAAACTCTCCTCAGAGGCCTGGATTTCAATACCAGCATATGGCTGTTTCTTGACTCACCCATCAGAACAAATCTCATCTACACATGGGAAACATGCACGTTGGAGCTGTGTCAAAGCCTCTGTTTAGGAGAACCCTTCAGTGCCCCAGGGCCACCGCTTCATTCCAAGGTCTCCATAGACACAAAAACATATTAGGACACATCCACAGGAGAGTCCATTTCAACTCAGCCTCCTAGGTTGCCCCCCACATCCAGCAGATCTAACCTGTCTTGTTGCTTGGAGACCATTGGAATGCGAGCTGGGCTACCCAGCCATCCCTCCTTAGAACCCTGCTCGGAATCGTTGGCCTGGAGCCAACCAACAGGTCTCAATTGTCCTGCAGAAGAATCTTTGCAGTTTGGAGCTTCTCACAACTCCCATCGTGGGAAAACCCCCATGTCCTCGTGATCCAACCCCCTTCAAGAAAGGGCCATCAGGGCAGAAAGTCCAACCTGAGCGATCGTCTGATCCTTGCCCTGACTTCAGATGCACGAGATCTCGATTGAGGTCTGTTGACTGTGCCTGCCATATCCTCACCCAGAAACCTAGGCCTAGCTTGGGTTCTCAGACTCCGTCCTCAGACTACTGGCCCACAAGCCCTCCAGTTGGGCAATCCAGAACTACAATGCCGCACTCTGCCTGCCCTACAGAAGTAAAATATTGCCCTCAGGGCTACCCCGAAACCCCAAATGAGGATCAACCTGCACGCCATTCGGCTGTACCCCAAACATATAGGCTGACCTGGGCACTATTTCCACTTCTGACCCAGCCTGAGCCTGGACCTCCTGGTCCCACCCAGACAGGTGGCCGCACACTGAGCACATCGGACCCGCCATGGCTTTAGGTCGTCATCTCATCCCAACTGCGGTTTTCAGGCTCCAGAACCTAGACCTTATCTCCAACCACTGCCCAGGGTTGAAAATGATGCAGAAATCAGAACTCTTTCCCCATGGCAAGAAACCTTGTGGTTGGCATGTTGTCCAACGTTCAGTGTAGTTGAAACAAGCGTGGCCCATGAGGCCCAGCCCATGCTTGCGGGCCACATTGGTCACAAACACACATTGTGACCCTCAGCCTGAGCCCAGTCCTCAGGTAAGGCCTCTCAGGGCCTATATGAAGAGACAGCATATTGGGCTTGCCATGCCCCTAGGCCCCAATTTTTAACCATAGTTCGGGGTGTCCCTTCACTCTTCCCCAGGGCTCTGCTTTGGAATTCCTCTTTTGGTGGGACACCTGAGGTAACAAACCTGAAAGGAGTCCTCCCATCCCACAGATTGACGAAAAACAATTGGGATCGCGCCAAATCCACAGAGAGGAAGATTCGTCCATGGCCCATGAGACCTCCCCAACATTCCACGGCCATCGCTGAAACAAAATCCAGAGACAAAAGCCTGAGCAAGCGCCTCAGACTCGCTCATTCTTCATATCCTGAAGAGTTCTTCTCATGGTTTGTAGATCGGGCGTGCCATAACTACGTCCCCAAACTTAAGCTGAGTTTGTGTTTTCAGTCTTCTGTCCTCAAAGTCCTGGGCCACACTCCCTCCAGGCTGGGGCCCCTGGAGCCACACATTAGGACTGCCCCCACCCAATCCATGGGAATTCTGCCCATTCCATTGTCAAAAATCGTACAAATTAGGAGAACCCTCCAAAGTCCCTGAGGCCATCCCAATAGTGTAGGTCGCCCGGGACAAAAAAGGGCGGTTGATACCGGCTGAGCATATACCTCCACTCATCTACCTCCACTCATACCAAGAAGATTGAACCAGACAGGACCCGAGGCCATTATCGGATCCATTGCTTTGGTTTACAGGCATGTCTCCTCAAAAGCCTGGATTCCAATACCAGCAGAGGGGATTACCTGTGGCACCCATCAGAACAAATCTCGTCTCCACAAGGAAACTTGTGCATGGGTGCTATACCAAAGCTTAGGAGAATACTTCAGGGTCCCGGTGCCACCTCCCCATTCCAAGGCCCTCATGGACACAAACACACGTTAGGACCCATCCTCTGGAAAGTGCATTTCAACTCAGCCACCCGGGTTGCTCCCGCAGATCCATTAGATCTAAACTGTCTTGTTGCTAGGAGACAATTGGAAGGCGAGGCAGACTTCCCAGGCATCCATCCTCGAACGGTGCTCTGGAGTCATTCCATATGGGATGTCCTGGAGCTGTCCAACAGGTCTCAATTGTCCCGCAGAAGGAATCCTTGAAGGGGGCATCCCACATCTCCCAACGTGGAAAACCTCCATGGCCTCGAGATTCCGCTCCCTTCATGAAGGGGCCGTCATGCACAGAAACTCCAACCTGAGCCAACGTCGATCCTCGCCCTGACTTCAGATGCATGAGATATTGGTTCAGATCTGCAGGGGGTACCTGCCGTGCCCTCACCCTGAATCCGAAGTCTAGCTTGTGTTCTCAGACTTCCGTCCTCACTCTCCTGGCCCCGAAGCCCTCAAGTTTGGCAATTCCGGACCGACAATGAAGCACTCTGCCTGCCCTCTAGAAAAAATATATTGCCTAATGAGCAGCCCAGGCAGCTTAAATGAAGATAAACCTACACGGCACTCGAATGTACCCAAATTATATAGTCTAACCTGGGCACTAATGCAGTGTCTGACACAACCTGAGCCCGGACCTGCTGACCAACACCCAGACAGCTGACCGCACGCTGAGCACATCAGACCCGCCATGGCCTTAGGTCATCATCTCTTCCCTACCTCAGTTTTCAGGCTTCAGAACCTAGACCTTATCTCCAATCACTGCCCACGGGTGACTGTGTTGCAGAAATCAGAACTCTTCCTGACCCATGGCAAGAAACCTTGTGGTTGGCCTGTTGTCCAACGTTCAGTGTAGGAGAAACAAGCATTCTCCCTGAGGCCCCGCCCATTCTTGAGTGCGAGGAGAGCATAAACACGCATTGTGACCCTCAGCCTGAGTGCAGTCCTCAGGTAAGGCCTCTCAGGGCCTATATGAAGAGACAGCATATTGGGCTTGCCATGACCCTAGGCCCCAATTTTTAACCATAGTTCGGGGTGTCCCTTCACTCTTCCCCAGGGCTCTGCTTTGGAATTCCTCTTTTGGTGGGACACCAGAGGTAACAAACCTGAAAGGAGTTTTCCCATCCCACAGATTGATGAAAAACAATTGGGATCGGGCCAAATCCACAGAGAGGAAGATTCGTCCATGGCCCATGAGACCTCCCCAACATTCCACGGCCATCGCTGAAACAAAATCCAGAGACAAAAGCCTGAGCAAGCGACTCAGACTCGCTCATTCTTCATATCCTGAAGAGTTCTTCTCATGGTTTGTAGATCGGGCGTGCCATACCTACGTCCCCAAACTTAAGCTGAGCTTGTGTTTTCAGTCTTCTGTCCTCAAAGTCCTGGGCCACACTCCCTCCAGGCTGTGGCCCCTGGAGCCACACATTAGGACTGCCCCCACCCAATCCATGGGAATTCTGCCCATTCCATTGTCAAAAATCGTACAAATTAGGAGAACCCTCCAAAGTCCCTGAGGCCATCCCAATAGTGTAGGTCGCCCGGGACAAAAAAGGGCGGTTGATACCGGCTGAGCATCTACATCCACTCATCTACCTCCACTCATACCAAGAAGATTGAACCAGACAGGACCCGAGGCCATTATCGGATCCATTGCTTTGGTTTACAGGCATGTCTCCTCAAAAGCCTTGATTCCAAAACCAGCAGAGGGGATTTCCTGAGGCACCCATCAGAACAAATCTCGTCTCCACAAGGAAACTTGTGCATGGGAGCTATGCCAAAGCTTAGGAGAATACTTCAGGGTCCCGGTGCCACCTCCCAATTCCAAGGCCCTCATGGACACAAACACACATTAGGACCCATCCTCTGGAAAGTGCATTTCAACTCAGCCACCCCGGTTGCTCCCGCAGATCCATTAGATCTAAACTGTCTTGTTGCTAGGAGACAATTGGAAGGCGAGGCGGACTTCCCAGGCATCCATCCTCGAACGGTGGTCTGGTGGCATTCCATATGGGATGTCCTGGAGCTGTCCAACAGGTCTCAATTGTCCCGCAGAAGGAATCCTTGAAGGGGGCATCCCACATCTCCCAACGTGGAAAACCTCCATGGCCTCGAGATTCCGCTCCCTTCATGAAGGGGCCGTCATGCACAGAAACTCCAACCTGAGCCAACCTCGGATCCTCGCCCTGACTTCAGATGCGTGAGATATTAGTTGAGATCTGCAGGGGGTACCTGCCATGCGCTCACCCTGAATCCGAAGTCTAGCTTGTGTTCTCAGACTTCCGTCCTCACTCTCCTGGCCCCGAAGCCCTCATGTTTGGCAATTCCGGACCGACAATGAAGCACTCTGCCTGCCCTCTAGAAAAAATATATTGCCTAATGAGCTGACCAGGCAGCTTAAATGAAGATAAACCTACACGGCACTCGAATGTACCCAAATTATATAGTCTAACCTGGGCACTAATGTACTGTCTGATACAACCTGAGCCCGGACCTGCTGACCAACACCCAGACAGCTGACGCACCACGAGCACATCAGACCCGCCCTGGCCTTAGGTCATCATCTCTTCCCTACCACAGTTTTCAGGCTTCAGAACCTAGACTTTATCTCCAATCACTGCCCACGGGTGACTGTGATGCAGAAATCAGAACTCATCCTGACCCATGGCAAGAAACCTTGTGGTTGGCATGTTGTCCAACGTTCAGTGTAGGAGAAAACAGCATTCACCCTGAGGCTCCGCCCATTCTTGAGTGCGAGGAGAGCATAAACACGCATTGTGACCTCAGCGTGAGTCCTGTCCTCTAGTAAGTCCTCTCAGTGGCTGGACCATTAGATGTCATAATGGGCTTGACATGTCCCTAGTCCCCAATTTTTAACCAGATTTCTGGTTTTCCAGTCGCCCCACCCCAGGGCTCTACTCTGGAATCCCTCATTTGGTGGGACATCTGAGGTTGAAAAACAAAATGAAACAAATCGACAACAACAACAAAAAAACGGACTTCTTCCATCCCCAGAATGACCGCCAACTCTTTGGATGGGACCGAACCCCCAGAGAGTAAGACTCGTCCATTTCCCATGAAGTCACCCGGCAATTTCACGACCATGAGGGACACGATATCCAGAGACAAAAACTTGAGCAAGAGCCTCACACTCGCCCTTTTTTCATATCCCGAAGTGTTCTCCTCATGGTCTGTAGATCAGTCCTGCCATACCTATGACCCAAAACATAAGCCGAGTTTGTGTTTTCAGACAACTGTCCAAACAGCTCTGGCCTACACACCCTACAGGCTCAGGGCCCTGGAGCCAAACCTGAGGACTGTACTTGCCCTCTCCAAGGGAATTGTATGTGCCCATTCCAATGGCCACAACCCTACTAATAGGATAACCTCCAAAGTCCCTGAGGCCATCCCAATAGTTGTGGCTTCCCAGGACAAACAGGGGCAATCTGAGCCCATCTGAGCACCTACCTGCACTCAGACCCGTAGACTGATGTCCCCAGAGGTAAAAAGGAACGAACAGGCCCCTAGGCACTAATCGGATCCATTGCTTTGGTTTCCAGGAAACTCTCCTCAGAGGCCTGGATTTCAATACCAGCATATGAATGTTTCTTGACTCACCCATCAGAACAAATCTCATCTACACTTGGGAAACCTGCACGTTGGAGCTGTGTCAAAGCCTCTGTTTAGGAGAACCCTTCAGGGCCCCAGGGCCACTGCTTCATTCCAAGGTCTCCATAGACACAAAAACATATTAGGACACATCCACAGGAGAGTCCATTTCAACTCAGCCTCCTCGGTTGCCCCCCACATCCAGGAGATCTAACCTGTCTTGTTGCTTGGAGACAATTGGAATGCGAGGTGGGCTACCCAGCCATCCATCCTTAGAACCCTGCTCGGAATCGTTGGCCTGGAGCCAACCAACAGGTCTCAATTGTCCTGCAGAAGAATCTTTGCAGTTTGGAGCTTCTCACAACTCCCATCGTGGGAAAACCCCCATGTCCTCGTGATCCAACCCCCTTCAAGAAAGGGCCATCAGGGCAGAAAGACCAACCTGATCCTTGCCCTGACTTCAGATGCACGAGATCTCGATTGAGGTCTCTAGATAGTGTCTGCCATATCCTCACCCAGAAACCTAGGCCTAGCTTGGGTTCTCAGACTCCGTCCTCAGGCTACTGGCCCACAAGCCCTCCAGTTTGGCAATCCAGAACTACAATGCCGCACTCTGCCTGCCCTACAGAAGTAAAACATTGCCCTCAGGGCTACCCCGAAACCCCAAATGAGGATCAACCTGCACGCCATTCGGCTGTACCCCAAACATATAGGCTGACCTGGGCACTATTTCCCCTTCTGACCCAGCCTGAGCCTGGACCTCCTGGTCCCACCCAGACAGCTGGCCGCACACTGAGCACATCGGACCCCCCATGGCCTTAGGTCGTAATCTCTTCCCAACTGCGGTTTTCAGACTCCAAAACCTAGACCTTATCTCCAACCACTGCCCAGGGTTGAAAATGATGCAGAAATCAGAACTCTTTCCCCATGGCAAGAAACCTTGTGCTTGGCATGTTGTCCAACGTTCAGTGTAGTTGAAACAAGCGTGGCCCATGAGGCCCAGCCCATGCTTGCGGGCCACATTGGTCACAAACACACATTGTGACCCTCAGCCTGAGCCCAGTCCTCAGGTAATTCCTCTCAGGGCCTATATGAAGAGACAGCATATTGGGCTTGCCATGCCCCTAGTCCCCAATTTTTAACCATAGTTCGGGGTGTCCCTTTACTCTTCCCCAGGGCTCTGCTTTGGAATTCCTCTTTTGGTGGGACACCAGAGGTAACAAACCTGAAAGGAGTCCTCCCATCCCACAGATTGACGAAAAACAATTGGGATCGGGCCAAATCCACAGAGAGGAAGATTCGTCCATGGCCCATGAGACCTCCCCAACATTCCACGGCCATCGCTGAAACAAAATCCAGAGACAAAAGCCTGAGCAAGCGACCCAGACTCGCTCATTCTTCATATCCTGAAGAGTTCGTCTCATGGTTTGTAGATCGGGCGTGCCATACCTACGTCCCCACACTTAAGCTGAGTTTGTGTTTTCAGTCTTCTGTCCTCAAAGTCCTGGGCCACACTCCCTCCAGGCTGTGGCCCCTGGAGCCACACATTAGGACTGCCCCCACCCAATCCATGGGAATTCTGCCCATTCCATTTTCAAAAATCGTACAAATTAGGAGAACCCTCCAAAGTCCCTGAGGCCATCCCAATAGTGTAGATCGCCCGGGACAAAAAAGGGCGGTTGATACCAGCTGAGCATCTTCCTCCACTCATCTACCTCCACTCATAACAAGAAGATTGAACCAGACAGGACCCGAGGCCATTATCGGATCCATTGCTTTGGTTTACAGGCATGTCTCCTCAAAAGCCTGGATTCCAATACCAGCAGAGGGGATTTCCTGAGGCACCCATCAGAACAAATCTCGTCTCCACAAGGAAACTTGTGCATGGGAGCTATGCCAAAGCTTAGGAGAATACTTCAGGGTCCCGGTGCCACCTCCCCATTCCAAGGCCCTCATGGACACAAACACACATTAGGACCCATCCTCTGGAAAGTGCATTTCAACTCAGCCACCCCGTTGCTCCCGCAGATCCATTAGATCTAAACTGTCTTGTTGCTAGGAGACAATTGGAAGGCGAGGCGGACTTCCCAGGCATCCATCCTCGAATGGTGCTCTGGAGTCATTCCATATGGGATGTCCTGGAGCTGTCCAACAGGTCTCAATTGTCCCGCAGAAGGAATCCTTGAAGGGGGCATCCCACATCTTTCAACGTGGAAAACCTCCATGGCCTCGAGATTCCGCTCCCTTCATGAAGGGGCCGTCATGCACAGAAACTGCAACCTGAGCCAACGTCGGATCCTCGACCTGACTTCAGAAGCATGAGATATTGGTTCAGATCTGCAGGGGGTACCTGCCGTGCCCTCACCCTGAATCCGAAGTCTAGCTTGTGTTCTCAGACTTCCGTCCTCACTCTCCTGGCCCCGAAGCCCTCATGTTTGGCAATTCCGGACCGACAATGAAGCACTCTGCCTGCCCTCTAGAAAAAATATATTGCCTAATGAGCTGACCAGGCAGCTTAAATGAAGATAAACCTACATGGCACTCGAATGTACCCAAATTATATAGTCTAACCTGGGCACTAATGCACTGTCTGACACAACCTGAGCCCGGACCTGCTGACCAACACCCAGACAGCTGACTGCACCCTGAGCACATCAGACCCGCCCTGGCCTTAGGTCATCATCTCTTCCCTACCTCAGTTTTCAGGCTTCAGAACCTAGACTTTATCTCCAATCACTGCCCACGGGTGACTGTGATGCAGAAATCAGAACTCTTCCTGACCCATGGCAAGAAACCTTGTGGTTGGCATGTTGTCCAACGTTCAGTGTAGGAGAAAACAGCATTCACCCAGAGGCCCCGCCCATTCTTGAGTGCGACGAGAGCATAAACACGCATTGTGACCTCAGCGTGAGTCCTGTCCTCTAGTAAGTCCTCTCAGTGGCTGGACCATTAGATGTCATAATGGGCTTGACATGTCCCTAGTCCCCAATTTTTAACCAGATTTCTGGTTGTCCAGTCGCCCCACCCCAGGGCTCTACTCTGGAATCCCTCATTTGGTGGGACATCTGAGGTTGAAAAACAAAATGAAACAAATCGACAACAACAACAAAAAAACGGACTTCTTCCATCCCCAGAATGACCGCAAACTCTTTGGACGGGACCGAACCCCCAGAGAGTAAGTCTCGTCCATTTCCCATGAAGTCACCCGGCAATTTCACGACCATGAGTGACACGATATCCAGAGACAAAAACTTGAGCAAGAGCCTCACACTCGCCCTTTTTTCATATCCCGAAGTGTTCTCCTCATGGTCTGTAGATCAGTCCTGCCATACCTATGACCCAAAACATAAGCCGAGTTTGTGTTTTCAGACAACTGTCCAAACAGCTCTGGCCTACACACCCTACAGGCTCAGGGCCCTGGAGCCAAACCTGAGGACTGTACTTGCCCTCTCCAAGGGAATTGTATGTGCCCATTCCAATGGCCACAACCCTACTAATAGGATAACCTCCAAAGTCCCTGAGGCCATCCCAATAGTTGTGGCTTCCCAGGACAAACAGGGGGCAATCTGAGCCCATCTGAGCACCTACCTGCACTCAGACCCGTAGACTGATGTCCCCAGTGGTAAAAAGGAACGAACAGGTCCCTAGACACTAATCGGATCCATTGCTTTGTTTTCCAGGTAACTCTCCTCAGAGGCCTGGATTTCAATACCAGCATATGAATGTTTCTTGACTCACCCATCAGAACAAATCTCATCTACACTTGGGAAACCTGCACGTTGGAGCTGTGTCAAAGCCTCTGTTTAGGAGAACCCTTCGGGGCCCCAGGGCCACCTCTTCATTCCAAGGTCTCCATAGACACAAAAACATATTAGGACACATCCACAGGAGAGTCCATTTCAACTCAGCCTCCTCGGTTGCCCCCCACATCCAGCAGATCTAACCTCTCTTGTTGCTTGGAGACAATTGGAATGCGAGGTGGGCTACCCAGCCAACCATCCTTAGAACCCTGCTCGGAATCGTTGGCCTGGAGCCAACCAACAGGTCTCAATTGTCCTGCAGAAGAATCTTTGCAGTTTGGAGCTTCTCACAACTCCCATCGTGGGAAAACCCCCATGTCCTCATGATCCAACCCCCTTCAAGAAAGGGCCATCAGGGCAGAAAGTCCAACCTGAGCGATCGTCTGATCCTTGCCCAGACTTCAGATGCACGAGATCTCGATTGAGGTCTGTAGATTGTGCCTGCCATATCCTCACCCAGAAACCTAGGCCTAGCTTGGGTTCTCAGACTCTGTCCTCAGACTACTGGCCCACAAGCCCTCCAGTTGGGCAATCCAGAACTACAATGCCACACTCTGCCTGCCCTACAGAAGTAAAACATTGCCCTCAGGGCTACCCCGAAACCCCAAATGAGGATCAACCTGCACGCCATTTGGCTGTACCCCAAACATATAGGCTGACCTGGGCACTATTTCCCCTTCTGACCCAGCCTGAGCCTGGACCTCCTGGTCCCACCCAGACAGCTGGCCGCACACTGAGCACATCGGACCCGCCATGGCCTTAGGTCGTCATCTCTTCCCAACTGCGGTTTTCAGGCTCCAGAACCTAGACCTTATCTCCAACCACTGCCCAGGGTTGAAAATGATGCAGAAATCAGAACTCTTTCCCCATGGCAAGAAACCTTGTGGTTGGCATGTTGTCCAACGTTCAGTGTAGTTGAAACAAGCGTGGCCCATGAGGCCCAGCCCTGCTTGCGGGCCACATTGGTCACAAACACACATTGTGACCCTCAGCCTGAGTCCAGTCCTCAGGTAAGGCCTCTCAAGGCCTATATGAAGAGACAGCATATTGGGCTTGCCATGCCCCTAGGCCCCAAATTTTAACCATAGTTCGGGGTGTCCCTTCACTCTTCCCCAGGGCTCTGCTTTGGAATTCCTCTTTTGGTGGGACACCAGAGGTAACAAACCTGAAAGGAGTCCTCCCATCCCACAGATTGACGAAAAACAATTGGGATCGGGCCAAATCCACAGAGAGGAAGATTCGTCCATGGCCCATGAGACCTCCCCAACATTCCACGGCCATCGCTGAAACAAAATCCAGAGACAAAAGCCTGAGCAAGCGCCTCAGACTCGCTCATTCTTCATATCCTGAAGAGTTCTTCTCATGGTTTGTAGATCGGGCGTGCCATACCTACGTCCCCAAACTTAAGCTGAGTTTGTGTTTTCAGTCTTCTGTCCTCAAAGTCCTGGGCCACACTCCCTCCAGGCTGGGGCCCCTGGAGCCACACATTAGGACTGCCCCCACCCAATCCATGGGAATTCTGCCCATTCCATTGTCAAAAATCGTACAAATTAGGAGAACCCTCCAAAGTCCCTGAGGCCATCCCAATAGTGTAGGTCGCCCGGGACAAAAAAGGGCGGTTGATACCAGCTGAGCATCTTCCTCCACTCATCTACCTCCACTCATACCATGAAGATTGAACCAGACAGGACCCGAGGCCATTATCGGATCCATTGCTTTGGTTTACAGGCATGTCTCCTCAAAAGCCTGGATTCCAATACCAGCAGAGGGGATTTCCTGAGGCACCCATCAGAACAAATCTCGTCTCCACAAGGAAACTTGTGCATGGGAGCTATGCCAAAGCTTAGGAGAACACTTCGTGGTCGCGGTGCCACTTCCCCATTCGAAGGCGCTCATGGACACAAACACACGTTAGGACCCATCCTCTGGAAAGTGCATTTCAACTCAGCCACCCCGTTGCTCCCGCAGATCCATTAGATCTAAACTGTCTTGTTGCTAGGAGCAATTGGAAGGCGAGGCGGACTTCCCAGGCATCCATCCTCGAACGGTGCTCTGGAGTCATTCCATATGGGATGTCCTGGAGCTGTCCAACAGGTCTCAATTGTCCCGCAGAAGGAATCCTTGAAGGGGGCATCCCACATCTCCCAACGTGGAAAACCTCCAAGGCCTCGAGATTCCGCTCCCTTCATGAAGGGGCCGTCATGCACAGAAACTCCAACCTGAGCCAACGTCGGATCCTCGCCCTGACTTCAGATGCATGACATATTGGTTCAGATCTGCAGGGGGTACCTGCCGTGCCCTCACCCTGAATCCGAAGTCTAGCTTGTGTTCTCAGACTTCCGTCCTCACTCTCCTGGCCCCGAAGCCCTCATGTTTGGCAATTCCGGACCGACAATGAAGCACTCTGCCTGCCCTCTAGAAAAAATATATTGCCTAATGAGCTGACCAGGCAGCTTAAATGAAGACAAACCTACACGGCACTCGAATGTACCCAAATTATATAGTCTAACCTGGGCACTAATGCACTGTCTGACACAACCTGAGCCCGGACCTGCTGACCAACACCCAGACAGCTGACGGCACCCTGAGCACATCAGACCCGCCCTGGCCTTAGGTCATCATCTCTTCCCTACCTCAGTTTTCAGGCTTCAGAACCTAGACCTTATCCCCAATCACTGCCCACGGGTGACTGTGATGCAGAAATCAGAAATCCTCCTGACCCATGGCAAGAAACCTTGTGGTTGGCATGTTGTCCAACGTTCAGTGTAGGAGAAAACAGCATTCACCCTGAGGCCCCGCCCATTCTTGCGTGCGACGAGAGCATAAACACGCATTGTGACCTCAGCGTGAGTCCTGTCCTCTAGTAAGTCCTCTCAGTGGCTGGACCATTAGATGTCATAATGGGCTTGACATGTCCCTAGTCCCCAATTTTTAACCAGATTTCTGGTTGTCCAGTCGCCCCACCCAAGGGCTCTACTCTGGAATCCCTCATTTGGTGGGACATCTGAGGTTGAAAAACAAAATGAAACAAATCGACAACCACAACAAAAAAACGGACTTCTTCCATCCCCAGAATGAACGCAAACTCTTTGGACGGGACCGAACCCCCAGAGAGTAAGACTCGTCCATTTCCCATGAAGTCACCCGGCAATTTCACGACCATGAGTGACACGATATCCAGAGACAAAAACTTGAGCAAGAGCCTCACACTCGCCCTTTTTTCATATCCCGAAGTGTTCTCCTCATGGTCTGTAGATCAGTCCTGCCATACCTATGACCCAAAACATAAGCCGAGTTTGTGTTTTCAGACAACTGTCCAAACAGCTCTGGCCTACACACCCTACAGGCTCAGGGCCCTGGAGCCAAACCTGAGGACTGTACTTGCCCTCTCCAAGGGAATTGTATGTGCCCATTCCAATGGCCACAACCCTACTAATAGGATAACCTCCAAAGTCCCTGAGGCCATCCTAATAGTTGTGGCTTCTCAGGACAAACAGGGGGCAATCTGAGCCCATCTGAGCACCTACCTGCACTCAGACGCGTAGACTGATGTCCCCAGAGGTAAAAAGGAACGAACAGGCCCCTAGGCACTAATCGGATCCATTGCTTTGGTTTCCAGGAAACTCTCCTCAGAGGCCTGGATTTCAATACCAGCATATGGTTGTTTCTTGACTCACCCATCAGAACAAATCTCATCTACACATGGGAAACATGCACGTTGGAGCTGTGTCAAAGCCTCTGTTTAGGAGAACCCTTCAGGGCCCCAGGGCCACCGCTTCATTCGAAGGTCTCCATAGACACAAAAACATATTAGGACACACCCACAGGAGAGTCCATTTCAACTCAGCCTCCTCGGTTGCCCGCCACATGCAGCAGATCTAACCTGTCTTGTTGCGTGGAGACAATTGGAATGCGAGGTGGGCTACCCAGCCATCCATCCTTAGAACCCTGCTCGGAATCGTTGGACTGGAGCCAACCAACAGGTCTCAATTGTCCTGCAGAAGAATCTTTGCAGTTTGGAGCTTCTCACAACTCCCATCGTGGGAAAACCCCCATGTCCTCGTGATCCAACCCCCTTCAAGAAAGGGCCATCAGGGCAGAAAGTCCAACCTGAGCGATCGTCTGATCCTTGCCTGACTTCAGATGCACGAGATCTCGATTGAGGTCTCTAGATTGTGCCTGCCATATCCTCACCCAGAAACCTAGGCCTAGCTTGGGTTCTCAGACTCCGTCCTCAGACTACTGGCCCACAAGCCCTCCAGTTGGGCAATCCAGAACTACAATGCCGCACTCTGCCTGCCCTACAGAAGTAAAACATTGCCCTCAGGGCTACCCCGAAACCCCAAATGAGGATCAACCTGCACGCCATTCGGCTGTACCCCAAACATATAGGCTGACCTGGGCACTATTTCCCCTTCTGACCCAGCCTGAGCCTGGACTTCCTGGTCCCACCCAGACAGCTGGCCACACACTGAGCACATCGGACCCGCCATGGCCTTAGGTCGTCATCTCTTCCCAACTGCGGTTTCAGGCTCCAGAACCTAGACCTTATCTCCAACCACTGCCCAGGGTTGAAAATGATGCAGAAATCAGAACTCTTTCCCCATGGTAAGAAACCTTGTGCTTGGCATGTTGTCCAACGTTCAGTGTAGTTGAAACAAGCGTGGCCCATGAGGCCCAGCCCATGCTTGCGGGCCACATTGGTCACAAACACACATTGTGACACTCAGCCTGAGCCCAGTCCTCAGGTAAGGCCTCTCAGGGCCTATATGAAGAGACAGCATATTGGGCTTGCCATGCCCCTAGTCCCCAATTTTTAACCATAGTTCGGGGTGTCCCTTCACTCTTCCCCAGGGCTCTGCTTTGGAATTCCTCTTTGGTGGGACACCAGAGGTAACAAACCTGAAAGGAGTCCTCCCATCCCACAGATTGACGAAAAACAATTGGGATCGGGCCAAATCCACAGAGAGGAAGATTCGTCCATGGCCCATGAGACCTCCCCAACATTCCACGGCCATCGCTGAAACAAAATCCAGAGACAAAAGCCTGAGCAAGCGCATCAGACCTGCTCATTCTTCATATCCTGAAGAGTTCTTCTCATGGTTTGTAGATCGGGTGTGCCATACCTACGTCCCCAAACTTAAGCTGAGTTTGTGTTTTCAGTCTTCTGTCCTCAAAGTCCTGGACCACACTCCCTCCAGGCTGTGGCCCCTGGAGCCACACATTAGGACTGCCCCCACCCAATCCATGGGAATTCTGCCCATTCCATTGTCAAAAATCGTACAAATTAGGAGAACCCTCCAAAGTCCCTGAGGCCATCCCAATAGTGTAGGTCGCCCGGGACAAAAAAGGGCGGTTGATACCAGCTGAGCATCTTCCTCCACTCATCTACCTCCACTCATACCAAGAAGATTGAACCAGACAGGACCCGAGGCCATTATCGGATCCATTGCTTTGGTTTACAGGCATGTCTCCTCAAAAGCCTGGATTCCAATACCAGCAGAGGGGATTTCCTGAGGCACCCATCAGAACAAATCTCGTCTCCACAAGGAAACTTGTGCATGGGAGCTATGCCAAAGCTTAGGAGAATACTTCAGGGTCCCGGTGCCACCTCCCCATTCCAAGGCCCTCATGGACACAAACACACATTAGGACCCATCCTCTGGAAAGTGCATTTCAACTCAGCCACCCCGTTGCTCCCGCAGATCCATTAGATCTAAACTGTCTTGTTGCTAGGAGACAATTGGAAGGCGAGGCGGACTTCCCAGGCATCCATCCTGGAACAGTGCTCTGGAGTCATTCCATATGGGATGTCCTGGAGCTGTCCAACAGGTCTCAATTGTCCCGCAGAAGGAATCCTTGAAGGGGGCATCCCACATCCCCCAACGTGGAAAACCTCCATGGCCTCGAGATTCCGCTCCCTTTATGAAGGGGCCATCATGCACAGAAACTCCAAACTGAGCCAACGTCGGATCCTCGACCTGACTTCAGATGCATGAGATATTGGTTCAGATCTGCAGGGGGTACCTGCCGTGCCCTCACCCTGAATCCGAAGTCTAGCTTGTGTTCTCAGATTCCGTCCTCACTCTCCTGGCCCCGAAGCCCTCATGTTTGGCAATACCGGACCGACAATGAAGCACTCTGCCTGCCCTCCTGAAAAAATATATTGCCTAATGAGCTGACCAGGCAGCTTAAATGAAGATAAACCTACACGGCACTCGAATGTACCCAAATTATATAGTCTAACCTGGGCACTAATGCACTGTCTGACACAACCTGAGCCCGGACCTGCTGACCAACACCCAGACAGCTGACCGCACTCTGAGCACATCAGACCCGCCCTGGCCTTAGGTCATCATCTCTTCCCTACCTCAGTTTTCAGGCTTCAGAACCTAGACTTTATCTCCAATCACTGCCCACGGGTGACTGTGATGCAGAAATCAGAACTCTTCCTGACCCATGGCAAGAAACCTTGTGGTTGGCATGTTGTCCAACGTTCAGTGTAGGAGAAAACAGCATTCACCCAGAGGCCCCGCCCATTCTTGTGTGCGACGAGAGCATAAACACGCATTGTGACCTCAGCGTGAGTCCTGTCCTCTAGTAAGTCCTCTCAGTGGCTGGACCATTAGATGTCATAATGGGCTTGACAGGTCCCTAGTCCCCAATTTTTAACCAGATTTCTGGTTGTCCAGTCGACCCACCCCAGGGCTCTACTCTGGAATCCCTCATTTGGTGGGACATCTGAGGTTGAAAAACAAAATGAAACAAATCGACAACAACAACAAAAAACGGACTTCTTCCATCCCCAGAATGACCGCAAACTCTTTGGACGGGACCGAACCCCCAGAGAGTAAGACTCGTCCATTTCCCATGAAGTCACCCGGCAATTTCACGACCATGAGTGACACGATATCCAGAGACAAAAACTTGAGCAAGAGCCTCACACTCGCCCTTTTTTCATATCCCGAAGTGTTCTCCTCATGGTCTGTAGATCAGTCCTGCCATACCTATGACCCAAAACATAAGCCGAGTTTGTGTTTTCAGACAACTGTCCAAACAGCTCTGGCCTACACACCCTACAGGCTCAGGGCCCTGGAGCCAAACCTGAGGACTGTACTTGCCCTCTCCAAGGGAATTGTATGTGCCCATTCCAATGGCCACAACCCTACTAATAGGATAACCTCCAAAGTCCCTGAGGCCATCCTAATAGTTGTGGCTTCTCAGGACAAACAGGGGGCAATCTGAGCCCATCTGAGCACCTACCTGCACTCAGACGCGTAGACTGATGTCCCCAGAGGTAAAAAGGAACGAACAGGCCCCTAGGATCTAATCGGATCCATTGCTTTGGTTTCAAGGAAACTCTCCTCAGAGGCCTGGATTTCAATACCAGCATATGGCTGTTTCTTGACTCACCCATCAGAACAAATCTCATCTACACTTGGGAAACATGCACGTTGGAGCTGTGTCAAAGCCTCTGTTTAGGAGAACCCTTCAGGGCCCCAGGGCCACCGCTTCATTCCAAGGTCTCCATAGACACAAAAACATATTAGGACACACCCACAGGAGAGTCCATTTCAACTCAGCCTCCTCGGTTGCCCGCCACATGCAGCAGATCTAACCTGTCTTGTTGCTTGGAGACAATTGGAATGCGAGGTGGGCTACCCAGCCATCCATCCTTAGAACCCTGCTCGGAATCGTTGGACTGGAGCCAACCAACAGGTCTCAATTGTCCTGCAGAAGAATCTTTGCAGTTTGGAGCTTCTCACAACTCCCATCTTGGGAAAACCCCCATGTCCTCGTGATCCAACCCCCTTCAAGAAAGGGCCATCAGGGCAGAAAGTCCAACCTGAGCGATCGTCTGATCCTTGCCCTGACTTCAGATGCACGAGATCTCGATTGAGGTCTCTAGATTGTGCCTGCCATATCCTCACCCAGAAACCTAGGCCTAGCTTGGGTTCTCAGACTCCGTCCTCAGACTACTGGCCCACAAGCCCTCCAGTTGGGCAATCCAGAACTACAATGCCGCACTCTGCCTGCCCTACAGAAGTAAAACATTGCCCTCAGGGCTACCCCGAAACCCCAAATGAGGATCAACCTGCACGCCATTCGGCTGTACCCCAAACATATAGGCTGACCTGGGCACTATTTCCCCTTCTGACCCAGCCTGAGCCTGGACCTCCTGGTCCCACCCAGACAGCTGGCCGCACACTGAGCACATCGGACCCGCCATGGCCTTAGGTCGTCATCTCTTCCCAACTGCGGTTTTCAGGCTCCAGAACCTAGACCTTATAACCAACCACTGCCCAGGGTTGAAAACGATGCAGAAATCAGAACTCTTTCCCCATGGCAAGAAACCTTGTGCTTGGCATGTTGTCCAACGTTCAGTGTAGTTGAAACAAGCGTGGCCCATGAGGCCCAGCCCATGCTTGCGGGCCACATTGGTCACAAACACACATTGTGACCCTCAGCCTGAGCCCAGTCCTCAGGTAAGGCCTCTCAGGGCCTATATGAAGAGACAGCATATTGGGCTTGCCATGCCCCTAGGCCCCAATTTTTAACCATAGTTCGGGGTGTCCCTTCACTCTTCCCAGGGCTCTGCTTTGGAATTCCTCTTTTGGTGGGACACCAGAGGTAACAAACCTGAAAGGAGTCCTCCCATCCCACAGATGGACGAAAAACAATTGGGATCGGACCAAATCCACAGAGAGGAAGATTCGTCCATGGCCCATGAGACCTCCCCACATTCCACGGCCATCGCTGAAACAAAATCTAGAGACAAAAGCCTGAGCAAGCGCCTCAGACTCGCTCATTCTTCATATCCTGAAGAGTTCTTCTCATGGTTTGTAGATCGGGCGTGCCATACCTACGTCCCCAAACTTAAGCTGAGTTTGTGTTTTCAGTCTTCTGTCCTCAAAGTCCTGGGCCACACTCCCTCCAGGCTGTGGCCCCTGGAGCCACACATTAGGACTGCCCCCACCCAATCCATGGGAATTCTGCCCATTCCATTGTCAAAAATCGTACAAATTAGGAGAACCCTCCAAAGTCCCTGAGGCCATCCCAATAGTGTAGGTCGCCCGGGACAAAAAAGGGCGGTTGATACCAGCTGAGCATCTTCCTCCACTCATCTACCTCCACTCATACCAAGAAGATTGAACCAGACAGGACCCGAGGCCATTATCGGAACCATTGCTTTGGTTTACAGGCATGTCTCCTCAAAAGCCTGGATTCCAATACCAGCAGAGGGGATTTCCTGAGGCACCCATCAGAACAAATCTCGTCTCCACAAGGAAACTTGTGCATGGGAGCTATGCCAAAGCTTAGGAGAATACTTCAGGGTCCCGGTGCCACCTCCCCATTCCAAGGCCCTCATGGACACAAACACACATTCGGACCCATCCTCTGGAAAGTGCATTTCAACTCAGCCACCCCGGTTGCTCCGGAAGATCCATTAGGTCTAAACTGTCTTGTTGCTAGGAGCAATTGGAAGGCGAGGCGGACTTCCCAGGCATCCATCCTCGAACGGTGCTCTGGAGTCATTCCATATGGGATGTCCTGGAGCTGTCCAACAGGTCTCAATTGTCCTGCAGAAGGAATCCTTGAAGGGGGCATCCCACATCTCCCAACGTGGAAAACCTCCAAGGCCTCGAGATCCGCTCCCTTCATGAAGGGGCCGTCATGCACAGAAACTCCAACCTGAGCCAACGTCGGATCCTCGCCCTGACTTCAGATGCATGACATATTGGTTCAGATCTGCAGGGGGTACCTGCCGTGCCCTCACCCTGAATCCGAAGTCTAGCTTGTGTTCTCAGACTTCCGTCCTCACTCTCCTGGCCCCGAAGCCCTCATGTTTGGCAATTCCGGACCGACAATGAAGCACTCTGCCTGCCCTCTAGAAAAAATATATTGCCTAATGAGCTGACCAGGCAGCTTAAATGAAGACAAACCTACACGGCACTCGAATGTACCCAAATTATATAGTCTAACCTGGGCACTAATGCACTGTCTGACACAACCTGAGCCCGGACCTGCTGACCAACACCCAGACAGCTGACCGCACCCTGAGCACATCAGACCCGCCCTGGCCTTAGGTCATCATCTCTTCCCTACCTCAGTTTTCAGGCTTCTGAACCTAGACCTTATCTCCAATCACTGCCCACGGGTGACTGTGATGCAGAAATCAGAAATCCTCCTGACCCATGGCAAGAAACCTTGTGGTTGGCATGTTGTCCAACGTTCAGTGTAGGAGAAAACAGCATTCACCCTGAGGCCCCGCCCATTCTTGCGTGCGACGAGAGCATAAACACGCATTGTGACCTCAGCGTGAGTCCTGTCCTCTAGTAAGTCCTCTCAGTGGCTGGACCATTAGATGTCATAATGGGCTTGACATGTCCCTAGTCCCCAATTTTTAACCAGATTTCTGGTTGTCCAGTCGCCCCACCCAAGGGCTCTACTCTGGAATCCCTCATTTGGTGGGACATCTGAGGTTGAAAAACAAAATGAAACAAATCGACAACCACAACAAAAAAACGGACTTCTTCCATCCCCAGAATGAACGCAAACTCTTTGGACGGGACCGAACCCCCAGAGAGTAAGACTCGTCCATTTCCCATGAAGTCACCCGGCAATTTCACGACCATGAGTGACACGATATCCAGAGACAAAAACTTGAGCAAGAGCCTCACACTCGCCCTTTTATCATATCCCGAAGTGTTCTCCTCATGGTCTGTAGATCAGTCCTGCCATACCTATGACCCAAAACATAAGCCGAGTTTGTGTTTTCAGACAACTGTCCAAACAGCTCTGGCCTACACACCCTACAGGCTCAGGGCCCTGGAGCCAAACCTGAGGACTGTACTTGCCCTCTCCAAGGGAATTGTATGTGCCCATTCCAATGGCCACAACCCTACTAATAGGATAACCTCCAAAGTCCCTGAGGCCATCCTAATAGTTGTGGCTTCTCAGGACAAACAGGGGGCAATCTGAGCCCATCTGAGCACCTACCTGCACTCAGACGCGTAGACTGATGTCCCCAGAGGTAAAAAGGAACGAACAGGCCCCTAGGCACTAATCGGATCCATTGCTTTGGTTTCCAGGAAACTCTCCTCAGAGGCCTGGATTTCAATACCAGCATATGGTTGTTTCTTGACTCACCCATCAGAACAAATCTCATCTACACTTGGGAAACATGCACGTTGGAGCTGTGTCAAAGCCTCTGTTTAGGAGAACCCTTCAGGGCCCCAGGGCCACCGCTTCATTCCAAGGTCTCCATAGACACAAAAACATATTAGGACACACCCACAGGAGAGTCCATTTCAACTCAGCCTCCTCGGTTGCCCGCCACATGCAGCAGATCTAACCTGTCTTGTTGCTTGGAGACAATTGGAATGCGAGGTGGGCTACCCAGCCATCCATCCTTAGAACCCTGCTCGGAATCGTTGGACTGGAGCCAACCAACAGGTCTCAATTGTCCTGCAGAAGAATCTTTGCAGTTTGGAGCTTCTCACAACTCCCATCGTGGGAAAACCCCCATGTCCTCGTGATCCAACCCCCTTCAAGAAAGGGCCATCAGGGCAGAAAGTCCAACCTGAGCGATCGTCTGATCCTTGCCTGACTTCAGATGCACGAGATCTCGATTGAGGTCTCTAGATTGTGCCTGCCATATCCTCACCCAGAAACCTAGGCCTAGCTTGGGTTCTCAGACTCCGTCCTCAGACTACTGGCCCACAAGCCCTCCAGTTGGGCAATCCAGAACTACAATGCCGCACTCTGCCTGCCCTACAGAAGTAAAACATTGCCCTCAGGGCTACCCCGAAACCCCAAATGAGGATCAACCTGCACGCCATTCGGCTGTACCCCAAACATATAGGCTGACCTGGGCACTATTTCCCCTTCTGACCCAGCCTGAGCCTGGACTTCCTGGTCCCACCCAGACAGCTGGCCACACACTGAGCACATCGGACCCGCCATGGCCTTAGGTCGTCATCTCTTCCCAACTGCGGTTTTCAGGCTCCAGAACCTAGACCTTATCTCCAACCACTGCCCAGGGTTGAAAATGATGCAGAAATCAGAACTCTTTCGCCATGGCAAGAAACCTTGTGCTTGGCATGTTGTCCAACGTTCAGTGTAGTTGAAACAAGCGTGGCCCATGAGGCCCAGCCCATGCTTGCGGGCCACATTGGTCACAAACACACATTGTGACACTCAGCCTGAGCCCAGTCCTCAGGTAAGGCCTCTCAGGGCCTATATGAAGAGACAGCATATTGGGCTTGCCATGCCCCTAGTCCCCAATTTTTAACCATAGTTCGGGGTGTCCCTTTACTCTTCCCCAGGGCTCTGCTTTGGAATTCCTCTTTGGTGGGACACCAGAGGTAACAAACCTGAAAGGAGTCCTCCCATCCCACAGATTGACGAAAAACAATTGGGATCGGGCCAAATCCACAGAGAGGAAGATTCGTCCATGGCCCATGAGACCTCCCCAACATTCCACGGCCATCGCTGAAACAAAATCCAGAGACAAAAGCCTGAGCAAGCGCATCAGACCTGCTCATTCTTCATATCCTGAAGAGTTCTTCTCATGGTTTGTAGATCGGGCGTGCCATACCTACGTCCCCAAACTTAAGCTGAGTTTGTGTTTTCAGTCTTCTGTCCTCAAAGTCCTGGACCACACTCCCTCCAGGCTGTGGCCCCTGGAGCCACACATTAGGACTGCCCCCACCCAATCCATGGGAATTCTGCCCATTCCATTGTCAAAAATCGTACAAATTAGGAGAACCCTCCAAAGTCCCTGAGGCCATCCCAATAGTGTAGGTCGCCCGGGACAAAAAAGGGCGGTTGATACCAGCTGAGCATCTTCCTCCACTCATCTACCTCCACTCATACCAAGAAGATTGAACCAGACAGGACCCGAGGCCATTATCGGATCCATTGCTTTGGTTTACAGGCATGTCTCCTCAAAAGCCTGGATTCCAATACCAGCAGAGGGGATTTCCTGAGGCACCCATCAGAACAAATCTCGTCTCCACAAGGAAACTTGTGCATGGGAGCTATGCCAAAGCTTAGGAGAATACTTCAGGGTCCCGGTGCCACCTCCCCATTCCAAGGCCCTCATGGACACAAACACACATTAGGACCCATCCTCTGGAAAGTGCATTTCAACTCAGCCACCCCGTTGCTCCCGCAGATCCATTAGATCTAAACTGTCTTGTTGCTAGGAGACAATTGGAAGGCGAGGCGGACTTCCCAGGCATCCATCCTGGAACAGTGCTCTGGAGTCATTCCATATGGGATGTCCTGGAGCTGTCCAACAGGTCTCAATTGTCCCGCAGAAGGAATCCTTGAAGGGGGCATCCCACATCCCCCAACGTGGAAAACCTCCATGGCCTCGAGATTCCGCTCCCTTTATGAAGGGGCCATCATGCACAGAAACTCCAAACTGAGCCAACGTCGGATCCTCGACCTGACTTCAGATGCATGAGATATTGGTTCAGATCTGCAGGGGGTACCTGCCGTGCCCTCACCCTGAATCCGAAGTCTATCTTGTGTTCTCAGATTCCGTCCTCACTCTCCTGGCCCCGAAGCCCTCATGTTTGGCAATACCGGACCGACAATGAAGCACTCTGCCTGCCCTCCTGAAAAAATATATTGCCTAATGAGCTGACCAGGCAGCTTAAATGAAGATAAACCTACACGGCACTCGAATGTACCCAAATTATATAGTCTAACCTGGGCACTAATGCACTGTCTGACACAACCTGAGCCCGGACCTGCTGACCAACACCCAGACAGCTGACCGCACTCTGAGCACATCAGACCCGCCCTGGCCTTAGGTCATCATCTCTTCCCTACCTCAGTTTTCAGGCTTCAGAACCTAGACTTTATCTCCAATCACTGCCCACGGGTGACTGTGATGCAGAAATCAGAACTCTTCCTGACCCATGGCAAGAAACCTTGTGGTTGGCATGTTGTCCAACGTTCAGTGTAGGAGAAAACAGCATTCACCCAGAGGCCCCGCCCATTCTTGTGTGCGACGAGAGCATAAACACGCATTGTGACCTCAGCGTGAGTCCTGTCCTCTAGTAAGTCCTCTCAGTGGCTGGACCATTAGATGTCATAATGGGCTTGACAGGTCCCTAGTCCCCAATTTTTAACCAGATTTCTGGTTGTCCAGTCGACCCACCCCAGGGCTCTACTCTGGAATCCCTCATTTGGTGGGACATCTGAGGTTGAAAAACAAAATGAAACAAATCGACAACAACAACAAAAAACGGACTTCTTCCATCCCCAGAATGACCGCAAACTCTTTGGACGGGACCGAACCCCCAGAGAGTAAGACTCGTCCATTTCCCATGAAGTCACCCGGCAATTTCACGACCATGAGTGACACGATATCCAGAGACAAAAACTTGAGCAAGAGCCTCACACTCGCCCTTTTTTCATATCCCGAAGTGTTCTCCTCATGGTCTGTAGATCAGTCCTGCCATACCTATGACCCAAAACATAAGCCGAGTTTGTGTTTTCAGACAACTGTCCAAACAGCTCTGGCCTACACACCCTACAGGCTCAGGGCCCTGGAGCCAAACCTGAGGACTGTACTTGCCCTCTCCAAGGGAATTGTATGTGCCCATTCCAATGGCCACAACCCTACTAATAGGATAACCTCCAAAGTCCCTGAGGCCATCCTAATAGTTGTGGCTTCTCAGGACAAACAGGGGGCAATCTGAGCCCCTCTGAGCACCTACCTGCACTCAGACGCGTAGACTGATGTCCCCAGAGGTAAAAAGGAACGAACAGGCCCCTAGGATCTAATCGGATCCATTGCTTTGGTTTCAAGGAAACTCTCCTCAGAGGCCTGGATTTCAATACCAGCATATGGCTGTTTCTTGACTCACCCATCAGAACAAATCTCATCTACACTTGGGAAACATGCACGTTGGAGCTGTGTCAAAGCCTCTGTTTAAGAGAACCCTTCAGGGCCCCAGGGCCACCGCTTCATTCCAAGGTCTCCATAGACACAAAAACATATTAGGACACACCCACAGGAGAGTCCATTTCAACTCAGCCTCCTCGGTTGCCCGCCACATGCAGCAGATCTAACCTGTCTTGTTGCTTGGAGACAATTGGAATGCGAGGTGGGCTACCCAGCCATCCATCCTTAGAACCCTGCTCGGAATCGTTGGACTGGAGCCAACCAACAGGTCTCAATTGTCCTGCAGAAGAATCTTTGCAGTTTGGAGCTTCTCACAACTCCCATCGTGGGAAAACCCCCATGTCCTCGTGATCCAACCCCCTTCAAGAAAGGGCCATCAGGGCAGAAAGTCCAACCTGAGCGATCGTCTGATCCTTGCCCTGACTTCAGATGCACGAGATCTCGATTGAGGTCTCTAGATTGTGCCTGCCATATCCTCACCCAGAAACCTAGGCCTAGCTTGGGTTCTCAGACTCCGTCCTCAGACTACTGGCCCACAAGCCCTCCAGTTGGGCAATCCAGAACTACAATGCCGCACTCTGCCTGCCCTACAGAAGTAAAACATTGCCCTCAGGGCTACCCCGAAACCCCAAATGAGGATCAACCTGCACGCCATTCGGCTGTACCCCAAACATATAGGCTGACCTGGGCACTATTTCCCCTTCTGACCCAGCCTGAGCCTGGACCTCCTGGTCCCACCCAGACAGCTGGCCGCACACTGAGCACATCGGACCCGCCATGGCCTTAGGTCGTCATCTCTTCCCAACTGCGGTTTTCAGGCTCCAGAACCTAGACCTTATCTCCAACCACTGCCCAGGGTTGAAAATGATGCAGAAATCAGAACTCTTTCCCCATGGCAAGAAACCTTGTGCTTGGCATGTTGTCCAACGTTCAGTGTAGTTGAAACAAGCGTGGCCCATGAGGCCCAGCCCATGCTTGCGGGCCACATTGGTCACAAACACACATTGTGACCCTCAGCCTGAGCCCAGTCCTCAGGTAAGGCCTCTCAGGGCCTATATGAAGAGACAGCATATTGGGCTTGCCATGCCCCTAGGCCCCAATTTTTAACCATAGTTCGGGGTGTCCCTTCACTCTTCCCCAGGGCTCTGCTTTGGAATTCCTCTTTTGGTGGGACACCAGAGGAAACAAACCTGAAAGGAGTCCTCCCATCCCACAGATGGACGAAAAACAATTGGGATCGGACCAAATCCACAGAGAGGAAGATTCGTCCATGGCCCATGAGACCTCCCCACATTCCACGGCCATCGCTGAAACAAAATCCAGAGACAAAAGCCTGAGCAAGCGCCTCAGACTCGCTCATTCTTCATATCCTGAAGAGTTCTTCTCATGGTTTGTAGATCGGGCGTGCCATACCTACGTCCCCAAACTTAAGCTGAGTTTGTGTTTTCAGTCTTCTGTCCTCAAAGTCCTGGGCCACACTCCCTCCAGGCTGTGGCCCCTGGAGCCACACATTAGGACTGCCCCCACCCAATCCATGGGAATTCTGCCCATTCCATTGTCAAAAATCGTACAAATTAGGAGAACCCTCCAAAGTCCCTGAGGCCATCCCAATAGTGTAGGTCGCCCGGGACAAAAAAGGGCGGTTGATACCAGCTGAGCATCTTCCTCCACTCATCTACCTCCACTCATACCAAGAAGATTGAACCAGACAGGACCCGAGGCCATTATCGGAACCATTGCTTTGGTTTACAGGCATGTCTCCTCAAAAGCCTGGATTCCAATACCAGCAGAGGGGATTTCCTGAGGCACCCATCAGAACAAATCTCGTCTCCACAAGGAAACTTGTGCATGGGAGCTATGCCAAAGCTTAGGAGAATACTTCAGGGTCCCGGTGCCACCTCCCCATTCCAAGGCCCTCATGGACACAAACACACATTCGGACCCATCCTCTGGAAAGTGCATTTCAACTCAGCCACCCCAGTTGCTCCCGAAGATCCATTAGATCTAAACTGTCTTGTTGCTAGGAGCAATTGGAAGGCGAGGCGGACTTCCCAGGCATCCATCCTCGAACGGTGCTCTGGAGTCATTCCATATGGGATGTCCTGGAGCTGTCCAACAGGTCTCAATTGTCCCGCAGAAGGAATCCTTGAAGGGGGCATCCCACATCTCCCAACGTGGAAAACCTCCAAGGCCTCGAGATCCGCTCCCTTCATGAAGGGGCCGTCATGCACAGAAACTCCAACCTGAGCCAACGTCGGATCCTCGCCCTGACTTCAGATGCATGACATATTGGTTCAGATCTGCAGGGGGTACCTGCCGTGCCCTCACCCTGAATCCGAAGTCTAGCTTGTGTTCTCAGACTTCCGTCCTCACTCTCCTGGCCCCGAAGCCCTCATGTTTGGCAATTCCGGACCGACAATGAAGCACTCTGCCTGCCCTCTAGAAAAAATATATTGCCTAATGAGCTGACCAGGCAGCTTAAATGAAGACAAACCTACACGGCACTCGAATGTACCCAAATTATATAGTCTAACCTGGGCACTAATGCACTGTCTGACACAACCTGAGCCCGGACCTGCTGACCAACACCCAGACAGCTGACCGCACCCTGAGCACATCAGACCCGCCCTGGCCTTAGGTCATCATCTCTTCCCTACCTCAGTTTTCAGGCTTCAGAACCTAGACCTTATCTCCAATCACTGCCCACGGGTGACTGTGATGCAGAAATCAGAAATCCTCCTGACCCATGGCAAGAAACCTTGTGGTTGGCATGTTGTCCAACGTTCAGTGTAGGAGAAAACAGCATTCACCCTGAGGCCCCGCCCATTCTTGAGTGCGACGAGAGCATAAACACGCATTGTGACCTCAGCGTGAGTCCTGTCCTCTAGTAAGTCCTCTCAGTGGCTGGACCATTAGATGTCATAATGGGCTTGACATGTCCCTAGTCCCCAATTTTTAACCAGATTTCTGGTTGTCCAGTCGCCCCACCCAAGGGCTCTACTCTGGAATCCCTCATTTGGTGGGACATCTGAGGTTGAAAAACAAAATGAAACAAATCGACAACAACAACAAAAAAACGGACTTCTTCCATCCCCAGAATGACCGCAAACTCTTTGGACGGGACCGAACCCCCAGAGAGTAAGACTCGTCCATTTCCCATGATGTCACCCGGCAATTTCACGGCCATGAGTGACACGATATCCAGAGACAAAAACTTGAGCAAGAGCCTCACACTCGTCCTTTTTTCATATCCCAAAGTGTTCTCCTCATGGTCTGTAGATCAGTCCTGCCATACCTATGACCCAAAACATAAGCCGAGTTTGTGTTTTCAGACAACTGTCCAAACAGCTCTGGCCTACACACCCTACAGGCTAAGGGCCCTGGAGCCAAACCTGAGAACTGTACTTGCCCTCTCCAAGGGAATTGTATGTGCCCATTCCAATGGCCACAACCCTACTAATAGGATAACCTCCAAAGTCCCTGAGGCCATCCCAATAGTTGTGGCTTCCCAGGACAAACAGGGGGCAATCTGAGCCCATCTGAGCACCTACCTGCACTCAGACCCGTAGACTGATGTCCCCAGAGGTACAAAGGAACGAACAGGCCCCTAGGCACTAATCGGATCCATTGCTTTGGTTTCCAAACATCTCTCCTCAGAGGCCTTGATTTCAATACCAGCATATGGCTGTTTCTTGACTCACCCATCAGAACAAATCTCATCTACACTTGGGAAACATGCACGTTGGAGCTGTGTCAAAGCCTCTGTTTAGGAGAACCCTTCAGGGCCCCAGGGCCACCGCTTCATTCCAAGGTCTCCATAGACACAAAAACATATTAGGACACATCCACAGGAGAGTCCATTTCAACTCAGCCTCCTCGGTTGCCCCCCACATCCAGCAGATCTAACATGTCTTGTTGCTTGGAGACAATTGGAATGCGAGGTGGGCTACCCAGCCATCCATCCTTAGAACCCTGCTCGGAATCGTTGGCCTGGAGCCAACCAACAGGTCTCAATTGTCCTGCAGAAGAATCTTTGCAGTTTGGAGCTTCTCACAACTCCCATCGTGGGAAAACCCCCATGTCCTCGTGATCCAACCCCCTTCAAGAAAGGGCCATCAGGGCAGAAAGTCCAACCTGAGCGATCGTCTGATCCTTGCCCTGACTTCAGATGCACGAGATCTCGATTGAGGTCTGTTAACTGTGACTGCCATATCCTCACCCAGAAACCTAGGCCTAGCTTCGGTTCTCAGACTCTGTCCTCAGACTACTGGCCCACAAGCCCTCCAGTTGGGCAATCCAGAACTACAATGCCACACTCTGCCTGCCCTACAGAAGTAAAACATTGCCCTCAGAGCTACCCCGAAACCCCAAATGAGGATCAACCTTCATGCCAATCGGCTGTACCCCAAACATATAGGCTGACCTGGGCACTATTTCCCCTTCTGACCCAGCCTGAGCCTGGACCTCCTGGTCCCACCCAGACAGCTGGCCGCACACTGAGCACATCGGACCCGCCATGGCCTTAGGTCATCATCTCTTCCCAACTGCGGTTTTCAGGCTCCAGAACCTAGACCTTATCTCCAACCACTGCCCAGGGTTGAAAATGATGCAGAAATCAGAACTCTTTCCCCATGGCAAGAAACCTTGTGCTTGGCATGTTGTCCAACGTTCAGTGTAGTTGAAACAAGCGTGGCCCATGAGGCCCAGCCCATGCTTGCGGGCCACATTGGTCACAAACACACATTGTGACCCTCAGCCTGAGCCCAGTCCTCAGGTAAGGCCTCTCAGGGCCTATATGAAGAGACAGCATATTGGGCTTGCCATGCCCCTAGGCCCCAATTTTTAACCATAGTTCGGGTTGTCCCTTCACTCTTCCCCAGGGCTCTGCTTTGGAATTCCTCTTTTGGTGGGACACCAGAGGTAACAAACCTGAAAGGAGTCCTCCCATCCCACAGATTGACGAAAAACAATTGGGATCGGGCCAAATCCACAGAGAGGAAGATTCGTCCATGGCCCATGAGACCACCCCAACATTCCACGGCCATCGCTGAAACAAAATCCAGAGACAAAAGCCTGAGCAAGCGCCTCAGACTCGCTCATTCTTCATATCCTGAAGAGTTCTTCTCATGGTTTGTAGATCGGGCGTGCCATACCTACGTCCCCAAACTTAAGCTGAGTTTGTGTTTTCAGTCTTCTGTCCTCAAAGTCCTGGGCCACACTCCCTCCAGGCTGTGGCCCCTGGAGCCACACATTAGGACTGCCCCCACCCAATCCATGGGAATTCTGCCCATTCCATTGTCAAAAATCGTACAAATTAGGAGAACCCTCCAAAGTCCCTGAGGCCATCCCAATAGTGTAGGTCGCCCGGGACAAAAAAGGGCGGTTGATACCAGCTGAGCATCTTCCTCCACTCATCTACCTCCACTCATACCAAGAAGATTGAACCAGACAGGACCCGAGGCCATTATCGGATCCATTGCTTTGGTTTACAGGCATGTCTCCTCAAAAGCCTGGATTCCAATACCAGCAGAGGGGATTTCCTGAGGCACCCATCAGAACAAATCTCGTCTCCACAAGGAAACTTGTGCATGGGAGCTATGCCAAAGCTTAGGAGAATACTTCAGGGTCCCGGTGCCACCTCCCCATTCCAAGGCCCTCATGGACACAAACACACATTCGGACCCATCCTCTGGAAAGTGCATTTCAACTCAGCCACCCCGGTTGCTCCCGAAGATCCATTAGATCTAAACTGTCTTGTTGCTAGGAGCAATTGGAAGGCGAGGCGGACTTCCCAGGCATCCATCCTCGAACGGTGCTCTGGAGTCATTCCATATGGGATGTCCTGGAGCTGTCCAACAGGTCTCAATTGTCCCGCAGAAGGAATCCTTGAAGGGGGCATCCCACATCTCCCAACGTGGAAAACCTCCAAGGCCTCGAGATTCCGCTCCCTTCATGAAGGGGCCGTCATGCACAGAAACTCCAACCTGAGCCAACGTCGGATCCTCGCCCTGACTTCAGATGCATGACATATTCTTTCAGATCTGCAGGGGGTACCTGCCGTGCCCTCACCCTGAATCCGAAGTCTAGCTTGTGTTCTCAGACTTCCGTCCTCACTCTCCTGGCCCCGAAGCCCTCATGTTTGGCAATTCCGGACCGACAATGAAGCACTCTGCCTGCCCTCTAGAAAAAATATATTGCCTAATGAGCTGACCAGGCAGCTTAAATGAAGACAAACCTACACGGCACTCGAATGTACCCAAATTATATAGTCTAACCTGGGCACTAATGCACTGTCTGACACAACCTGAGCCCGGACCTGCTGACCAACACCCAGACAGCTGACCGCACCCTGAGCACATCAGACCCGCCCTGGCCTTAGGTCATCATCTCTTCCCTACCTCAGTTTTCAGGCTTCAGAACCTAGACCTTATCTCCAATCACTGCCCACGGGTGACTGTGATGCAGAAATCAGAAATCCTCCTGACCCATGGCAAGAAACCTTGTGGTTGGCATGTTGTCCAACGTTCAGTGTAGGAGAAAACAGCATTCACACTGAGGCCCCGCCCATTCTTGCGTGCGACGAGAGCATAAACACGCATTGTGACCTCAGCGTGAGTCCTGTCCTCTAGTAAGTCCTCTCAGTGGCTGGACCATTAGATGTCATAATGGGCTTGACATGTCCCTAGTCCCCAATTTTTAACCAGATTTCTGGTTGTCCAGTCGCCCCACCCCAGGGCTCTACTCTGGAATCCCTCATTTGGTGGGACATCTGAGGTTGAAAATCAAAATGAAACAAATCGACAACAACAACAAAAAAACGGACTTCTTCCATCCCCAGAATGAACGCAAACTCTTTGGACGGGACCGAACCCCCAGAGAGTAAGACTCGTCCATTTCCCATGATGTCACCCGGCAATTTCACGGCCATGAGTGACACGATATCCAGAGACAAAAACTTGAGCAAGAGCCTCACACTCGTCCTTTTTTCATATCCCAAAGTGTTCTCCTCATGGTCTGTAGTTCAGTCCTGCCATACCTATGACCCAAAACATAAGCCGAGTTTGTGTTTTCAGACAACTGTCCAAACAGCTCTGGCCTACACACCCTACAGGCTCAGGGCCCTGGAGCCAAACCTGAGGACTGTACTTGCCCTCTCCAAGGGAATTGTATGTGCCCATTCCAATGGCCACAACCCTACTAATAGGATAACCTCCAAAGTCCCTGAGGCCATCCCAATAGTTGTGGCTTCCCAGGACAAACAGGGGGCAAACTGAGCCCATCTGAGCACCTACCTGCACTCAGACCCGTAGACTGATGTCCCCAGAGGTAAAAAGGAACGAACAGGCCCCTAGGATCTAATCGGATCCATTGCTTTGGTTTCAAGGAAACTCTCCTCAGAGGCCTGGATTTCAATACCAGCATATGGCTGTTTCTTGACTCACCCATCAGAACAAATCTCATCTACACTTGGGAAACATGCACGTTGGAGCTGTGTCAAAGCCTCTGTTTAGGAGAACCCTTCAGGGCCCCAGGGCCACCGCTTCATTCGAAGGTCTCCATAGACACAAAAACATATTAGGACACACCCACAGGAGAGTCCATTTCAACTCAGCCTCCTCGGTTGCCCGCCACATGCAGCAGATCTAACCTGTCTTGTTGCTTGGAGACAATTGGAATGCGAGGTGGGCTACCCAGCCATCCATCCTTAGAACCCTGCTCGGAATCGTTGGACTGGAGCCAACCAACAGGTCTCAATTGTCCTGCAGAAGAATCTTTGCAGTTTGGAGCTTCTCACAACTCCCATCGTGGGAAAACCCCCATGTCCTCGTGATCCAACCCCCTTCAAGAAAGGGCCATCAGGGCAGAAAGTCCAACCTGAGCGATCGTCTGATCCTTGCCCTGACTTCAGATGCACGAGATCTCGATTGAGGTCTGTAGATTGTGCCTGCCATATCCTCACCCAGAAACCTAGGCCTAGCTTGGGTTCTCAGACTCTGTCCTCAGACTACTGGCCCACAAGCCCTCCAGTTGGGCAATCCAGAACTACAATGCCGCACTCTGCCTGCCCTACAGAAGTAAAACATTGCCCTCAGGGCTACCCCGAAACCCCAAATGAGGATCAACCTGCACGCCATTCGGCTGTACCCCAAACATATAGGCTGACTTGGGCACTATTTCCCCTTCTGACCCAGCCTGAGCCTGGACCTCCTGGTCCCACCCAGACAGCTGGCCGCACACTGAGCACATCGGACCCGCCATGGCCTTAGGTCGTCATCTCTTCCCAACTGCGGTTTTCAGGCTCCAGAACCTAGACCTTATCTCCAACCACTGCCCAGGGTTGAAAATGATGCAGAAATCAGAACTCTTTCCCCATGGCAAGAAACCTTGTGCTTGGCATGTTGTCCAACGTTCAGTGTAGTTGAAACAAGCGTGGCCCATGAGGCCCAGCCCATGCTTGCGGGCCACATTGGTCACAAACACACATTGTGACCCTCAGCCTGAGCCCAGTCCTCAGGTAAGGCCTCTCAGGGCCTATATGAAGAGACAGCATATTGGGCTTGCCATGCCCCTAGGCCCCAATTTTTAACCATAGTTCGGGTTGTCCCTTCACTCTTCCCCAGGGCTCTGCTTTGGAATTCCTCTTTTGGTGGGACACCAGAGGTAACAAACCTGAAAGGAGTCCTCCCATCCCACAGATTGACGAAAAACAATTGGGATCGGGCCAAATCCACAGAGAGGAAGATTCGTCCATGGCCCATGAGACCTCCCCAACATTCCACGGCCATCGCTGAAACAAAATCCAGAGACAAAAGCCTGAGCAAGCGCCTCAGACTCGCTCATTCTTCATATCCTGAAGAGTTCTTCTCATGGTTTGTAGATCGGGCGTGCCATACCTACGTCCCCAAACTTAAGCTGAGTTTGTGTTTTCAGTCTTCTGTCCTCAAAGTCCTGGGCCACACTCCCTCCAGGCTGTGGCCCCTGGAGCCACACATTAGGACTGCCCCCACCCAATCCATGGGAATTCTGCCCATTCCATTGTCAAAAATCGTACAAATTAGGAGAACCCTCCAAAGTCCCTGAGGCCATCCCAATAGTGTAGGTCGCCCGGGACAAAAAAGGGCGGTTGATACCAGCTGAGCATCTTCCTCCACTCATCTACCTCCACTCATACCAAGAAGATTGAACCAGACAGGACCCGAGGCCATTATCGGAACCATTGCTTTGGTTTACAGGCATGTCTCCTCAAAAGCCTGGATTCCAATACCAGCAGAGGGGATTTCCTGAGGCACCCATCAGAACAAATCTCGTCTCCACAAGGAAACTTGTGCATGGGAGCTATGCCAAAGCTTAGGAGAATACTTCAGGGTCCCGGTGCCACCTCCCCATTCCAAGGCCCTCATGGACACAAACACACATTCGGACCCATCCTCTGGAAAGTGCATTTCAACTCAGCCACCCCGGTTGCTCCCGAAGATCCATTAGATCTAAACTGTCTTGTTGCTAGGAGCAATTGGAAGGCGAGGCGGACTTCCCAGGCATCCATCCTCGAACGGTGCTCTGGAGTCATTCCATATGGGATGTCCTGGAGCTGTCCAACAGGTCTCAATTGTCCCGCAGAAGGAATCCTTGAAGGGGGCATCCCACATCTCCCAACGTGGAAAACCTCCAAGGCCTCGAGATCCGCTCCCTTCATGAAGGGGCCGTCATGCACAGAAACTCCAACCTGAGCCAACGTCGGATCCTCGCCCTGACTTCAGATGCATGACATATTGGTTCAGATCTGCAGGGGGTACCTGCCGTGCCCTCACCCTGAATCCGAAGTCTAGCTTGTGTTCTCAGACTTCCGTCCTCACTCTCCTGGCCCCGAAGCCCTCATGTTTGGCAATTCCGGACCGACAATGAAGCACTCTGCCTGCCCTCTAGAAAAAATATATTGCCTAATGAGCTGACCAGGCAGCTTAAATGAAGACAAACCTACACGGCACTCGAATGTACCCAAATTATATAGTCTAACCTGGGCACTAATGCACTGTCTGACACAAACTGAGCCCGGACCTGCTGACCAACACCCAGACAGCTGACCGCACCCTGAGCACATCAGACCTGCCCTGGCCTTAGGTCATCATCTCTTCCCTACCTCAGTTTTCAGGCTTCTGAACCTAGACCTTATCTCCAATCACTGCCCACGGGTGACTGTGATGCAGAAATCAGAAATCCTCCTGACCCATGGCAAGAAACCTTGTGGTTGGCATGTTGTCCAACGTTCAGTGTAGGAGAAAACAGCATTCACCCTGAGGCCCCGCCCATTCTTGAGTGCGACGAGAGCATAAACACGCATTGTGACCTCAGCGTGAGTCCTGTCCTCTAGTAAGTCCTCTCAGTGGCTGGACCATTAGATGTCATAATGGGCTTGACATGTCCCTAGTCCCCAATTTTTAACCAGATTTCTGGTTGTCCAGTCGCCCCACCCAAGGGCTCTACTCTGGAATCCCTCATTTGGTGGGACATCTGAGGTTGAAAAACAAAATGAAACAAATCGACAACAACAACAAAAAAACGGACTTCTTCCATCCCCAGAATGACCGCAAACTCTTTGGACGGGACCGAACCCCCAGAGAGTAAGACTCGTCCATTTCCCATGATGTCACCCGGCAATTTCACGGCCATGAGTGACACGATATCCAGAGACAAAAACTTGAGCAAGAGCCTCACACTCGTCCTTTTTTCATATCCCAAAGTGTTCTCCTCATGGTCTGTAGATCAGTCCTGCCATACCTATGACCCAAAACATAAGCCGAGTTTGTGTTTTCAGACAACTGTCCAAACAGCTCTGGCCTACACACCCTACAGGCTAAGGGCCCTGGAGCCAAACCTGAGAACTGTACTTGCCCTCTCCAAGGGAATTGTATGTGCCCATTCCAATGGCCACAACCCTACTAATAGGATAACCTCCAAAGTCCCTGAGGCCATCCCAATAGTTGTGGCTTCCCAGGACAAACAGGGGGCAATCTGAGCCCATCTGAGCACCTACCTGCACTCAGACCCGTAGACTGATGTCCCCAGAGGTACAAAGGAACGAACAGGCCCCTAGGCACTAATCGGATCCATTGCTTTGGTTTCCAAACATCTCTCCTCAGAGGCCTTGATTTCAATACCAGCATATGGCTGTTTCTTGACTCACCCATCAGAACAAATCTCATCTACACTTGGGAAACATGCACGTTGGAGCTGTGTCAAAGCCTCTGTTTAGGAGAACCCTTCAGGGCCCCAGGGCCACCGCTTCATTCCAAGGTCTCCATAGACACAAAAACATATTAGGACACATCCACAGGAGAGTCCATTTCAACTCAGCCTCCTCGGTTGCCCCCCACATCCAGCAGATCTAACATGTCTTGTTGCTTGGAGACAATTGGAATGCGAGGTGGGCTACCCAGCCATCCATCCTTAGAACCCTGCTCGGAATCGTTGGCCTGGAGCCAACCAACAGGTCTCAATTGTCCTGCAGAAGAATCTTTGCAGTTTGGAGCTTCTCACAACTCCCATCGTGGGAAAACCCCCATGTCCTCGTGATCCAACCCCCTTCAAGAAAGGGGCATCAGGGCAGAAAGTCCAACCTGAGCGATCGTCTGATCCTTGCCCTGACTTCAGATGCACGAGATCTCGATTGAGGTCTGTTAACTGTGACTGCCATATCCTCACCCAGAAACCTAGGCCTAGCTTCGGTTCTCAGACTCTGTCCTCAGACTACTGGCCCACAAGCCCTCCAGTTGGGCAATCCAGAACTACAATGCCACACTCTGCCTGCCCTACAGAAGTAAAACATTGCCCTCAGAGCTACCCCGAAACCCCAAATGAGGATCAACCTTCATGCCAATCGGCTGTACCCCAAACATATAGGCTGACCTGGGCACTATTTCCCCTTCTGACCCAGCCTGAGCCTGGACCTCCTGGTCCCACTCAGACAGCTGGCCGCACACTGAGCACATCGGACCCGCCATGGCCTTAGGTCGTCATCTCTTCCCAACTGCGGTTTTCAGGCTCCAGAACCTAGACCTTATCTCCAACCACTGCCCAGGGTTGAAAATGATGCAGAAATCAGAACTCTTTCCCCATGGCAAGAAACCTTGTGCTTGGCATGTTGTCCAACGTTCAGTGTAGTTGAAACAAGCGTGGCCCATGAGGCCCAGCCCATGCTTGCGGGCCACATTGGTCACAAACACACATTGTGACCCTCAGCCTGAGCCCAGTCCTCAGGTAAGGCCTCTCAGGGCCTATATGAAGAGACAGCATATTGGGCTTGCCATGCCCCTAGGCCCCAATTTTTAACCATAGTTCGGGGTGTCCCTTCACTCTTCCCCAGGGCTCTGCTTTGGAATTCCTCTTTTGGTGGGACACCAGAAGTAACAAACCTGAAAGGAGTCCTCCCATCCCACAGATTGACGAAAAACAATTGGGATCGGGCCAAATCCACAGAGAGGAAGATTCGTCCATGGCCCATGAGACCTCCCCAACATTCCACGGCCATCGCTGAAACAAAATCCAGAGACAAAAGCCTGAGCAAGCGCCTCAGACTCGCTCATTCTTCATATCCTGAAGAGTTCTTCTCATGGTTTGTAGATCGGGCGTGCCATACCTACGTCCCCAAACTTAAGCTGAGTTTGTGTTTTCAGTCTTCTGTCCTCAAAGTCCTGGGCCACACTCCCTCCAGGCTGTGGCCCCTGGAGCCACACATTAGGACTGCCCCCACCCAATCCATGGGAATTCTGCCCATTCCATTGTCAAAAATCGTACAAATTAGGAGAACCCTCCAAAGTCCCTGAGGCCATCCCAATAGTGTAGGTCGCCCGGGACAAAAAAGGGCGGTTGATACCAGCTGAGCATCTTCCTCCACTCATCTACCTCCACTCATACCAAGAAGATTGAACCAGACAGGACCCGAGGCCATTATCGGATCCATTGCTTTGGTTTACAGGCATGTCTCCTCAAAAGCCTGGATTCCAATACCAGCAGAGGGGATTTCCTGAGGCACCCATCAGAACAAATCTCGTCTCCACAAGGAAACTTGTGCATGGGAGCTATGCCAAAGCTTAGGAGAATACTTCAGGGTCCCGGTGCCACCTCCCCATTCCAAGGCCCTCATGGACACAAACACACATTCGGACCCATCCTCTGGAAAGTGCATTTCAACTCAGCCACCCCGGTTGCTCCCGCAGATCCATTAGATCTAAACTGTCTTGTTGCTAGGAGCAATTGGAAGGCGAGGCGGACTTCCCAGGCATCCATCCTCGAACGGTGCTCTGGAGTCATTCCATATGGGATGTCCTGGAGCTGTCCAACAGGTCTCAATTGTCCCGCAGAAGGAATCCTTGAAGGGGGCATCCCACATCTCCCAACGTGGAAAACCTCCAAGGCCTCGAGATTCCGCTCCCTTCATGAAGGGGCCGTCATGCACAGAAACTCCAACCTGAGCCAACGTCGGATCCTCGCCCTGACTTCAGATGCATGACATATTCTTTCAGATCTGCAGGGGGTACCTGCCGTGCCCTCACCCTGAATCCGAAGTCTAGCTTGTGTTCTCAGACTTCCGTCCTCACTCTCCTGGCCCCGAAGCCCTCATGTTTGGCAATTCCGGACCGACAATGAAGCACTCTGCCTGCCCTCTAGAAAAAATATATTGCCTAATGAGCTGACCAGGCAGCTTAAATGAAGACAAAACTACACGGCACTCGAATGTACCCAAATTATATAGTCTAACCTGGGCACTAATGCACTGTCTGACACAACCTGAGCCCGGACCTGCTGACCAACACCCAGACAGCTGACTGCACCCTGAGCACATCAGACCCGCCCTGTCCTTAGGTCATCATCTCTTCCCTACCTCAGTTTTCAGGCTTCAGAACCTAGACCTTATCTCCAATCACTGCCCACGGGTGACTGTGATGCAGAAATCAGAAATCCTCCTGACCCATGGCAAGAAACCTTGTGGTTGGCATGTTGTCCAACGTTCAGTGTAGGAGAAAACAGCATTCACCCTGAGGCCCCACCCATTCTTGCATGCGACGAGAGCATAAACACGCATTGTGACCTCAGCGTGAGTCCTGTCCTCTAGTAAGTCCTCTCAGTGGCTGGACCATTAGATGTCATAATGGGCTTGACATGTCCCTAGTCCCCAATTTTTAACCAGATTTCTGGTTGTCCAGTCACCCCACCCAAGGGCTCTACTCTGGAATCCCTCATTTGGTGGGACATCTGAGGTTGAAAAACAAAATGAAACAAATCGACAACAACAACAAAAAAACGGACTTCTTCCATCCCCAGAAAGACCGCAAACTCTTTGGACGGGACCGAACCCCCAGAGAGTACTACTCGTCCATTTCCCATGATGTCACCCGGCAATTTCACGGCCATGAGTGACACGATATCCAGAGACAAAAACTTGAGCAAGAGCCTCACACTCGTCCTTTTTTCATATCCCAAAGTGTTCTCCTCATGGTCTGTAGATCAGTCCTGCCATACCTATGACCCAAAACATAAGCCGAGTTTGTGTTTTCAGACAACTGTCCAAACAGCTCTGGCCTACACACCCTACAGGCTCAGGGCCCTGGAGCCAAACCTGAGGACTGTACTTGCCCTCTCCAAGGGAATTGTATGTGGCCATTCCAATGGCCACAACCCTACTAATAGGATAACCTCCAAAGTCCCTGAGGCCATCCCAATAGTTGTGGCTTCCCAAGACAAACAGGGGCAATCTGAGCCCATCTGAGCACCTACCTGCACTGAGACCTGTAGACTGATGTCCCCAGAGGTAAAAAGGAACGAGCAGGCCCCTAGGCACTAATCGGATCCATTGCTTTGGTTTCCAGGAAACTCTCCTCAGAGGCCTGGATTTCAATACCAGCATATGGTTGTTTCTTGACTCACCCATCAGAACAAATCTCATCTACACTTGGGAAACATGCACGTTGGAGCTGTGTCAAAGCCTCTGTTTTGGAGAACCCTTCAGGGCCCCAGGGCCACCGCTTCATTCGAAGGTCTCCATAGACACAAAAACATATTAGGACACACCCACAGGAGAGTCCATTTCAACTCAGCCTCCTCGGTTGCCCGCCACATGCAGCAGATCTAACCTGTCTTGTTGCTTGGAGACAATTGGAATGCGAGGTGGGCTACCCAGCCATCCATCCTTAGAACCCTGCTCGGAATCGTTGGACTGGAGCCAACCAACAGGTCTCAATTATCCTGCAGAAGAATCTTTGCAGTTTGGAGCTTCTCACAACTCCCATCGTGGGTAAACCCCCATGTCCTCGTGATCCAACCCCCTTCAAGAAAGGGCCATCAGGGCAGAAAGTCCAACCTGAGCGATCGTCTGATCCTTGCCTGACTTCAGATGCACGAGATCTCGATTGAGGTCTCTAGATTGTGCCTGCCATATCCTCACCCAGAAACCTAGGCCTAGCTTGGGTTCTCAGACTCTGTCCTCAGACTACTGGCCCACAAGCCCTCCAGTTGGGCAATCCAGAACTACAATGACGCACTCTGCCTGCCCTACAGAAGTAAAACATTGCCCTCAGGGCTACCCCGAAACCCCAAATGAGGATCAACCTGCACGCCATTCGGCTCTACCCCAAACATATAGGCTGACCTGGGCACTATTTCCCCTTCTGACCCAGCCTGAGCCTGGACCTCCTGGTCCCACCCAGACAGCTGGCCACACACTGAGCACATCGGACCCGCCATGGCCTTAGGTCGTCATCTCTTCCCAACTGCGGTTTTCAGGCTCCAGAACCTAGACCTTATCTCCAACCACTGCCCAGGGTTGAAAATGATGCAGAAATCAGAACTCTTTCCCCATGGCAAGAAACCTTGTGCTTGGCATGTTGTCCAACGTTCAGTGTAGTTGAAACAAGCGTGGCCCATGAGGCCCAGCCCATGCTTTCGGGCCACATTGGTCACAAACACACATTGTGACCCTCAGCCTGAGCCCAGTCCTCAGGTAAGGCCTCTCAGGGCCTATATGAAGAGACAGCATATTGGGCTTGCCATGCCCTTAGTCCCCAATTTTTAACCATAGTTCGGGGTGTCCCTTTACTCTTCCCCAGGGCTCTGCTTTGGAATTCCTCTTTTGATGGGACACCAGAGATAACAAACCTGAAAGGAGTCCTCCCATCCCACAGATTGACGAAAAACAATTGGCATCGGGCCAAATCCACAGAGAGGAAGATTCGTCCATGGCCCATGAGACCTCCCAAACATTCCACGGCCATCGCTGAAACAAAATCCAGAGACAAAAGCCTGAGCAAGCGACCCAGACTCGCTCATTCTTCATATCCTGAAGAGTTCGTCTCATGGTTTGTAGATCGGGCGTGCCATACCTACGTCCCCAAACTTAAGCTGAGTTTGTGTTTTCAGTCTTCTGTCCTCAAAGTCCTGGGCCACACTCCCTCCAGGCTGTGGCCCCTGGAGCCACACATTAGGACTGCCCCCACCCAATCCATGGGAATTCTGCCCATTCCATTGTCAAAAATCGTACAAATTAGGAGAACCCTCCAAAGTCCCTGAGGCCATGCCAATAGTGTAGATCGCCCGGGACAAAAAAGGGCGGTTGATACCAGCTGAGCATCTTCCTCCACTCATCTACCTCCACTCATACCAAGAAGATTGAACCAGACAGGACCCGAGGCCATTATCGGATCCATTGCTTTGGTTTACAGGCATGTCTCCTCAAAAGCCTGGATTCCAATACCAGCAGAGGGGATTTCCTGAGGCACCCATCAGAACAAATCTCGTCTCCACAAGGAAACTTGTGCATGGGAGCTATGCCAAAGCTTAGGAGAATACTTCAGGGTCCCGGTGCCACCTCCCCATTCCAAGGCCCTCATGGACACAAACACACATTAGGACCCATCCTCTGGAAAGTGCATTTCAACTCAGCCACCCCGTTGCTCCCGCAGATCCATTAGATCTAAACTGTCTTGTTGCTAGGAGACAATTGGAAGGCGAGGCGGACTTCCCAGGCATCCATCCTGGAACAATGCTCTGGAGTCATTCCATATGGGATGTCCTGGAGCTGTCCAACAGGTCTCAATTGTCCCGCAGAAGGAATCCTTGAAGGGGGCATCCCACATCTCCCAACGTGGAAAACCTCCATGGCCTCGAGATTCCGCTCCCTTTATGAAGGGGCCATCATGCACAGAAACTCCAACCGGAGCCAACGTCGGATCCTCGACCTGACTTCAGATGCATGAGATATTGTTTCAGATCTGCAGGGGGTACCTGCCGTGCCCTCACCCTGAATCCGAAGTCTAGCTTGTGTTCTCAGATTCCGTCCTCACTCTCCTGGCCCCGAAGCCCTCATGTTTGGCAATTCCGGACCGACAATGAAGCACTCTGCCTGCCCTCTAGAAAAAATATATTGCCTAATGAGCTGACCAGGCAGCTTAAATGAAGATAAACCTACACGGCACTCGAATGTACCCAAATTATATAGTCTAACCTGGGCTCTAATGCACTGTCTGACACAACCTGAGCCCGGACCTGCTGACCAACACCCAGACAGCTGACCGCACCCTGAGCACATCAGACCCGCCCTGGCCTTAGGTCATCATCTCTTCCCTACCTCAGTTTTCAGGCTTCAGAACCTAGACTTTATCTCCAATCACTGCCCACGGGTGACTGTGATGCAGAAATCAGAACTCTTCCTGACCCATGGCAAGAAACCTTGTGGTTGGCATGTTGTCCAACGTTCAGTGTAGGAGAAAACAGCATTCACCCAGAGGCCCCGCCCAACATTGTGTGCGACGAGAGCATAAACACGCATTGTGACCTCAGCGTGAGTCCTGTCCTCTAGTAAGTCCTCTCAGTGGCTGGACCATTAGATGTCATAATGGGCTTGACATGTCCCTAGTCCCCAATTTTTAACCAGATTTCTGGTTGTCCAGTCGCCCCACCCCAGGGCTCTACTCTGGAATCCCTCATTTGGTGGTACATCTGAGGTTGAAAAACAAAATGAAACAAATCGACAACAACAACAAAAAAAACGGACTTCTTCCATCCCCAGAATGACCGCAAACTCTTTGGACGGGACCGAACCCCCAGAGAGTAAGACTCGTCCATTTCCCATGAAGTCACCCGGCAATTTCACGACGATGAGTGACACGATATCCAGAGACAAAAACTTGAGCAAGAGCCTCACACTCGCCCTTTTATCATATCCCGAAGTGTTCTCCTCATGGTCTGTAGATCAGTCCTGCCATACCTATGACCCAAAACATAAGCCGAGTTTGTGTTTTCAGACAACTGTCCAAACAGCTCTGGCCTACACACCCTACAGGCTCAGGGCCCTGGAGCCAAACCTGAGGACTGTACTTGCCCTCTCCAAGGGAATTGTATGTGCCCATTCCAATGGCCACAACCCTACAAATAGGATAACCTCCAAAGTCCCTGAGGCCATCCTAATAGTTGTGGCTTCTCAGGACAAACAGGGGGCAATCTGAGCCCATCTGAGCACCTACCTGCACTCAGATGCGTAGACTGATGTCCCCAGAGGTAAAAAGGAACGAACAGGCCCCTAGGCACTAATCGGATCCATTGCTTTGGTTTCCAGGAAACTCTCCTCAGAGGCCTGGATTTCAATACCAGCATATGGTTGCTTCTTGACTCACCCATCAGAACAAATCTCATCTACACTTGGGAAACATGCACGTTGGAGCTGTGTCAAAGCCTCTGTTTAGGAGAACCCTTCAGGGCCCCAGGGCCACCGCTTCATTCGAAGGTCTCCATAGACACAAAAACATATTAGGACACACCCACAGGAGAGTCCATTTCAACTCAGCCTCCTCGGTTGCCCGCCACATGCAGCAGATCTAACCTGTCTTGTTGCTTGGAGACAATTGGAATGCGAGGTGGGCTACCCAGCCATCCATCCTTAGAACCCTGCTCGGAATCGTTGGACTGGAGCCAACCAACAGGTCTCAATTGTCCTGCAGAAGAATCTTTGCAGTTTGGAGCTTCTCACAACTCCCATCGTGGGAAAACCCCCATGTCCTCGTGATCCAACCCCCTTCAAGAAAGGGCCATCAGGTCAGAAAGTCCAACCTGAGCGAACGTCTGATCCTTGCCTGACTTCAGATGCACGAGATCTCGATTGAGGTCTCTAGATTGTGCCTGCCATATCCTCACCCAGAAACCTAGGCCTAGCTTGGGTTCTCAGACTCCGTCCTCAGACTACTGGCCCACAAGCCCTCCAGTTGGGCAATCCAGAACTACAATGCCGCACTCTGCCTGCCCTACAGAAGTAAAACATTGCCCTCAGGGCTACCCCAAAACCCCAAATGAGGATCAACCTGCACACCATTCGGCTGTACCCCAAACATATAGGCTGACCTGGGCACTATTTCCCCTTCTGACCCAGCCTGAGCCTGGACCTCCTGGTCCCACCCAGACAGCTGGCCACACACTGAGCACATCGGAACCGCCATGGCCTTAGGTCGTCATCTCTTCCCAACTGCGGTTTTCAGGCTCCAGAACCTAGACCTTATCTCCAACCACTGCCCAGGGTTGAAAATGATGCAGAAATCAGAACTCTTTCCCCATGGCAAGAAACCTTGTGCTTGGCATGTTGTCCAACGTTCAGTGTAGTTGAAACAAGCGTGGCCCATGAGGGCCAGCCCATGCTTGCGGGCCACATTGGTCACAAACACACATTGTGACCCTCAGCCTGAGCCCAGTCCTCAGGTGAGGCCTCTCAGGGCCTATATGAAGAGACAGCATATTGGGCTTGCCATGCCCCTAGTCCCAATTTTTAACCATAGTTCGGGGTGTCCCTTCACTCTTCCCCAGGGCTCTGCTTTGGAATTCCTCTTTGGTGGGACACCAGAGGTAACAAACCTGAAAGGAGTCCTCCCATCCCACAGATTGACGAAAAACAATTGGCATCGGGCCAAATCCACAGAGAGGAAGATTCGTTCATGGCCCATGAATCCTCCCCAACATTCCACGGCCATCGCTGAAACAAAATCCAGAGACAAAAGCCTGAGCAAGCGACCCAGACTCGCTCATTCTTCATATCCTGAAGAGATTGTCTCATGGTTTGTAGATCGGGCGTGCCATACCTACGTCCCCAAACTTAAGCTGAGTTTGTGTTTTCAGTCTTCTGTCCTCAAAGTCCTGGACCACACTCCCTCCAGGCTGTGGCCCCTGGAGCCACACATTAGGACTGCCCCCACCCAATCCATGGGAATTCTGCCCATTCCATTGTCAAAAATCGTACAAATTAGGAGAACCCTCCAAAGTCCCTGAGGCCATCCCAATAGTGTAGATCGCCCGGGACAAAAAAGGGCGGTTGATACCAGCTGAGCATCTTCCTCCACTCATCTACCTCCACTCATACCAAGAAGATTGAACCAGACAGGACCCGAGGCCATTATCGGATCCATTGCTTTGGTTTACAGGCATGTCTCCTCAAAAGCCTGGATTCCAATACCAGCAGAGGGGATTTCCTGAGGCACCCATCAGAACAAATCTCGTCTCCACAAGGAAACTTGTGCATGGGAGCTATGCCAAAGCTTAGGAGAATACTTCAGTGTCCCGGTGCCACCTCCCCATTCCAAGGCCCTCATGGACACAAACACACATTAGGACCCATCCTCTGGAAAGTGCATTTCAACTCAGCCACCCCGTTGCTCCCGCAGATCCATTAGATCTAAACTGTCTTGTTGCTAGGAGACAATTGGAAGGCGAGGCGGACTTCCCAGGCATCCATCCTGGAACAGTGCTCTGGAGTCATTCCATATGGGATGTCCTGGAGCTGTCCAACAGGTCTCAATTGTCCCGCAGAAGGAATCCTTGAAGGGGGCATCCCACATCCCCTTACGTGGAAAACCTCCATGGCCTCGAGATTCCGCTCCCTTTATGAAGGGGCCATCATGCACAGAAACTCCAAACTGAGCCAACGTCGGATCCTCGACCTGACTTCAGATTCATGAGATATTGGTTCAGATCTGCAGGGGGTACCTGCCGTGCCCTCACCCTGAATCCGAAGTCTAGCTTGTGTTCTCAGATTCCGTCCTCACTCTCCTGGCCCCGAAGCCCTCATGTTTGGCAATACCGGACCAACAATGAAGCACTCTGCCTGCCCTCCTGAAAAAATATATTGCCTAATGAGCTGACCAGGCAGCTTAAATGAAGATAAACCTACACGGCACTCGAATGTACCCAAATTATATAGTCTAACCTGGGCACTAATGCACTGTCTGACACAACCTGAGCCCGGACCTGCTGACCAACACCCAGACAGCTGAACGCACCCTGAGCACATCAGACCCGCCCTGGCCTTAGGTCATCATCTCTTCCCTACCTCAGTTTTCAGGCTTCAGAACCTAGACTTTATCTCCAATCACTGCCCACGGGTGACTGTGATGCAGAAATCAGAACTCTTCCTGACCCATGGCAAGAAACCTTGTGGTTGGCATGTTGTCCAACGTTCAGTGTAGGAGAAAACAGCATTCACCCAGAGGCCCCGCCCATTCTTGTGTGCGACGAGAGCATAAACACGCATTGTGACCTCAGCGTGAGTCCTGTCCTCTACTAAGTCCTCTCAGTGGCTGGACCATTAGATGTCATAATGGGCTTGACAGGTCCCTAGTCCCCAATTTTTAACCAGATTTCTGGTTGTCCAGTCGACCCACCCCAGGGCTCTACTCTGGAATCCCTCATTTGGTGGGACATCTGAGGTTGAAAAACAAAATGAAACAAATCGACAACAACAACAAAAAAACGGACTTCTTCCATCCCCAGAATGACCACAAACTCTTTGGACGGGACCGAACCCCCAGAGAGTAAGACTCCTCCATTTCCCATGAAGTCACCCGGCAATTTCACGACCATGAGTGACACGATATCCAGAGACAAAAACTTGAGCAAGAGCCTCACACTCGCCCTTTTATCATATCCCGAAGTGTTCTCCTCATGGTCTGTAGATCAGTCCTGCCATACCTATGACCCAAAACATAAGCCGAGTTTGTGTTTTCAGACAACTGTCCAAACAGCTCTGGCCTACACACCCTACAAGCTCAGGGCCCTGGAGCCAAACCTGAGGACTGTACTTGCCCTCTCCAAGGGAATTGTATGTGCCCATTCCAATGGCCACAACCCTACTAATAGGATAACCTCCAAAGTCCCTGAGGCCATCCTAATAGTTGTGGCTTCTCAGGACAAACAGGGGGCAATCTGAGCCCATCTGAGCACCTACCTGCACTCAGACGCGTAGACTGATGTCCCCAGAGGTAAAAAGGAACGAACAGGCCCCTAGGCACTAATCGGATCCATTGCTTTGGTTTCCAGGAAACTCTCCTCAGAGGCCTGGATTTCAATACCAGCAAATGGTTGTTTCTTGACTCACCCATCAGAACAAATCTCATCTACACTTGGGAAACATGCACGTTGGAGCTGTGTCAAAGCCTCTGTTTAGGAGAACCCTTCAGGGCCCCAGGGCCACCGCTTCATTCGAAGGTCTCCATAGACACAAAAACATATTAGGACACACCCACAGGAGAGTCCATTTCAACTCAGCCTCCTCGGTTGCCCGCCACATGCAGCAGATCTAACCTGTCTTGTTGCTTGGAGACAATTGGAATGCGAGGTGGGCTACCCAGCCATCCATCCTTAGAACCCTGCTCGGAATCGTTGGACTGGAGCCAACCAACAGGTCTCAATTGTCCTGCAGAAGAATCTTTGCAGTTTGGAGCTTCTCACAACTCCCATCGTGGGAAAACCCCCATGTCCTCGTGATCCAACCCCCTTCAAGAAAGGGCCATCAGGGCAGAAAGTCCAACCTGAGCGATCGTCTGATCCTTGCCCTGACTTCAGATGCACGAGATCTAGATTGAGGTCTCTAGATTGTGCCTGCCATATCCTCACCCAGAAACCTAGGCCTAGCTTGGGTTCTCAGACTCCGTCCTCAGACTACTGGCCCACAAGCCCTCCAGTTTGGCAATCCAGAACTACAATGCCACACTCTGCCTGCCCTACAGAAGTAAAACATTGCCCTCAGGGCTACCCCGAAACCCCAAATGAGGATCAACCTGCACGCCATTCGGCTGTACCCCAAACATATAGGCTGACCTGGGCACTATTTCCCCTTCTGACCCAGCCTGAGCCTGGACCTCCTGGTCCCACCCAGACAGCTGGCCGCACACTGAGCTCATCGGACCCGCCATGGCCTTAGGTCGTCATCTCTTCCCAACTGCGGTTTTCAGGCTCCAGAACCTAGACCTTATCTCCAACCACTGCCCAGGGTTGAAAATGATGCAGAAATCAGAACTCTTTCCCCATGGCAAGAAACCTTGTGCTTGGCATGTTGTCCAACGTTCAGTGTAGTTGAAACAAGCGTGGCCCATGAGGCCCAGCCCATGCTTGCGGGCCACATTGGTCACAAACACACATTGTGACCCTCAGCCTGAGCCCAGTCCTCAGGTAAGGCCTCTCAGGGCCTATATGAAGAGACAGCATATTGGGCTTGCCATGCCCCTAGTCCCCAATTTTTAACCATAGTTCGGGGTGTCCCTTTACTCTTCCCCAGGGCTCTGCTTTGGAATTCCTCTTTTGGTGGGACACCAGAGGTAACAAACCTGAAAGGAGTCCTCCCATCCCACAGATGGACGAAAAACAATTGGGATCGGACCAAATCCACAGAGAGGAAGATTCGTCCATGGCCCATAAGACCTCCCCACAATCCACGGCCATCGCTGAAACAAAATCCAGAGACAAAAGCCTGAGCAAGCGCCTCAGACTCGCTCATTCTTCATATCCTGAAGAGTTCTTCTCATGGTTTGTAGATCGGGCGTGCCATACCTACGTCCCCAAACTTAAGCTGAGTTTGTGTTTTCAGTCTTCTGTCCTCAAAGTCCTGGGCCACACTCCCTCCAGGCTGTGGCCCCTGGAGCCACACATTAGGACTGCCCCCACCCAATCCATGGGAATTCTGCCCATTCCATTGTCAAAAATCGTACAAATTAGGAGAACCCTCCAAAGTCCCTGAGGCCATCCCAATAGTGTAGGTCGCCCGGGACAAAAAAGGGCGGTTGATACCAGCTGAGCATCTTCCTCCACTCATCTACCTCCACTCATACCAAGAAGATTGAACCAGACAGGACCCGAGGCCATTATCGGATCCATTGCTTTGGTTTACAGGCATGTCTCCTCAAAAGCCTGGAATCCAATACCAGCAGAGGGGATTTCCTGAGGCACCCATCAGAACAAATCTCGTCTCCACAAGGAAACTTGTGCATGGGAGCTATGCCAAAGCTTAGGAGAATACTTCAGGGTCCCGGTGCCACCTCCCCATTCCAAGGCCCTCATGGACACAAACACACATTCGGACCCATCCTCTGGAAAGTGCATTTCAACTCAGCCACCCCGGTTGCTCCCGAAGATCCATTAGATCTAAACTGTCTTGTTGCTAGGAGCAATTGGAAGGCGAGGCGGACTTCCCAGGCATCCATCCTCGAACGGTGCTCTGGAGTCATTCCATATGGGATGTCCTGGAGCTGTCCAACAGGTCTCAATTGTCCCGCAGAAGGAATCCTTGAAGGGGGCATCCCACATCTCCCAACGTGGAAAACCTCCAAGGCCTCGAGATCCGCTCCCTTCATGAAGGGGCCGTCATGCACAGAAACTCCAACCTGAGCCAACGTCGGATCCTCGCCCTGACTTCAGATGCATGACATATTGGTTCAGATCTGCAGGGGGTACCTGCCGTGCCCTCACCCTGAATCCGAAGTCTAGCTTGTGTTCTCAGACTTCCGTCCTCACTCTCCTGGCCCCGAAGCCCTCATGTTTGGCAATTCCGGACCGACAATGAAGCACTCTGCCTGCCCTCTAGAAAAAATATATTGCCTAATGAGCTGACCAGGCAGCTTAAATGAAGACAAACCTACACGGCACTCGAATGTACCCAAATTATATAGTCTAACCTGGGTACTAATGCACTGTCTGACACAACCTGAGCCCGGACCTGCTGACCAACACCCAGACAGCTGACCGCACCCTGAGCACATCAGACCCGCCCTGGCCTTAGGTCATCATCTCTTCCCTACCTCAGTTTTCAGGCTTCAGAACCTAGACCTTATCTCCAATCACTGCCCACGGGTGAATGTGATGCAGAAATCAGATATCCTCCTGACCCATGGCAAGAAACCTTGTGGTTGGCATGTTGTCCAACGTTCAGTGTAGGAGAAAACAGCATTCACCCTGAGGCCCCGCCCATTCTTGCGTGCGACGAGAGCATAAACACGCATTGTGACCTCAGCGTGAGTCCTGTCCTCTAGTAAGTCCTCTCAGTGGCTGGACAATTAGATGTCATAATGGGCTTGACATGTCCCTAGTCCCCAATTTTTAACCAGATTTCTGGTTGTCCAGTCGCCCCACCCAAGGGCTCTACTCTGGAATCCCTCATTTGGTGGGACATCTGAGGTTGAAAAACAAAATGAAACAAATCGACAACAACAACAAAAAAACGGACTTCTTCCATCCCCAGAATGACCCCAAACTCTTTGGACGGGACCGAACCCCCAGAGAGTAAGACTCGTCCATTTCCCATGATGTCACCCGGCAATTTCACGGCCATGAGTGACACGATATCCAGAGACAAAAACTTGAGCAAGAGCCTCACACTCGTCCTTTTTTCATATCCCAAAGTGTTCTCCTCATGGTCTATAGATCAGTCCTGCCATACCTATGACCCAAAACATAAGCCGAGTTTGTGTTTTCAGACAACTGTCCAAACAGCTCTGGCCTACACACCCTACAGGCTAAGGGCCCTGGAGCCAAACCTGAGAACTGTACTTGCCCTCTCCAAGGGAATTGTATGTGCCCATTCCAATGGCCACAACCCTACTAATAGGATAACCTACCGGTGTCCCTGAGGCCATCCCAATAGTTGTGGCTTCCCAGGACAAACAGGGGGCAATCTGAGCCCATCTGAGCACCTACCTGCACTCAGACCCGTAGACTGATGTCCCCAGAGGTACAAAGGAACGAACAGGCCCCTAGGCACTAATCGGATCCATTGCTTTGGTTTCCAAACATCTCTCCTCATAGGCCTGGATTTCAATACCAGCATATGGCTGTTTCTTGACTCACCCATCAGAACAAATCTCATATACACATGGGAAACATGCACGTTGGAGCTGTGTCAAAGCCTCTGTTTAGGAGAACCCTTCAGGGCCCCAGGGCCACCGCTTCATTCCAAGGTCTCCATAGACACAAAAACATATTAGGACACATCCACAGGAGAGTCTATTTCAACTCAACCTCCTCGGTTGCCCCCCACATCCAGCAGATCTAACCTGTCTTGTTGCTTGGAGACAATTGGAATGCGAGGTGGGCTACCCAGCCATCCATCCTTAGAACCCTGCTCGGAATCGTTGGCCTGGAGCCAACCAACAGGTCTCAATTGTCCTGCAGAAGAATCTTTGCAGTTTGGAGCTTCTCACAACTCCCATCGTGGGAAAACCCCCATGTCCTCGTGATCCAACCCCCTTCAAGAAAGGGCCATCAGGGCAGAAAGTCCAACCTGAGCGATCGTCTGATCCTTGCCCTGTCTTCAGATGCACGAGATCTCTATTGAGGTCTGTAGATTGTGCCTGCCATATCCTCACCCAGAAACCTAGGCCTAGCTTGGGTTCTCAGACTCCGTCCTCAGACTACTGGCCCACAAGCCCTCCAGTTGTGCAATCCAGAACTACAATGTCGCACTCTGCCTGCCCTACAGAAGTAAAACATTGCCCTCAGGGCTACCTCGAAACCCCAAATGAGGATCAACCTGCATGCCAATCGGCTGTACCCCAAACATATAGGCTGACCTGGGCACTATTTCCCCTTCTGACCCAGCCTGAGCCTGGACCTCCTGGTCCCACCCAGACAGCTGGCCGCACACTGAGCACATCATACCCGCCATGGCCTTAGGTCGTCATCTCTTCCCAACTGCGGTTTTCAGGCTCCAGAACCTAGACCTTATCTCCAACCACTGCCCAGGGTTGAAAATGATGCAGAAATCAGAACTCTTTCCCCATGGCAAGAAACCTTGTGGTTGGCAAGTTGTCCAACGTTCAGTGTAGTTGAAACAAGCGTAGCCCATGAGGCCCAGCCCATGCTTGCGCGCCACATTGGTCACAAACACACATTGTGACCCTCAGCCTGAGCCCAGTCCTCAGGTAAGGCCTCTCAGGGCCTATATGAAGAGTCAGCATATTGGGCTTGCCATGCCCCCAGGCCCCAATTTTTAACCATAGTTCGGGGTGTCCCTTCACTCTTCCCCAGGGCTCTGCTTTGGAATTCCTCTTCTGGTGGGTCACCTGAGGTAACAAACCTGAAAGGAGTCCTCCCATCCCACAGATTACGAAAAACAATTGGGATCGGGCCAAATCCACAGAGAGGAAATTCGTCCATGGTCCATGAGACATCCCCAACATTCCACGGCCATCGCTGAAACAAAATCCAGAGACAAAAGCCTGAGCAAGCTCCTCAGACTCGCTCATTCTTCATATCCTGAAGAGTTCTTCTCATGGTTTGTAGATCGGGCGTGCCATACCTACGTCCCCAAACTTAAGCTGAGTTTGTGTTTTCAGTCTTCTGTCGTCAAAGTCCTGGGCCACAATCCCTCCAGGCTGGGGCCCCTGGAGCCACACATTAGGACTGCCCCCACCCAATCCATGGGAATTCTACCCATTCCATTGTCAAAAATCGTACAAATTAGGAGAACCCTCCAAAGTCCCTGAGGCCATCCCAATAGTGTAGGTCGCCCAGGACAAAAAAGGGCGGTTGATACCAGCTGAGCATCTTCCTCCACTCATCTACCTCCACTCATACCAAGAAGATTGAACCAGACAGGACCCGAGGCCATTATCGGATCCATTGCTTTAGTTTACAGGCATGTCTCCTCAAAAGCCTGGATTCCAATACCAGCAGAGGGGATTTCCTGAGGCACCCATCAGAACAAATCTCGTCTCCACAAGGAAACTTGTGCATGGGAGCTATGCCAAAGCTTAGGAGAATACTTCAGGGTCCCGGTGCCACCTCCCCATTCCAAGGCCCTCATGGACACAAACACACATTAGGACCCATCCTCTGGAAAGTGCATTTCAACTCAGCCACCCCGTTGCTCCCGCAGATCCATTAGATCTAAACTGTCTTGTTGCTAGGAGACAATTGGAAGGCGAGGCGGACTTTCCAGGCATCCATCCTGGAACAGTGCTCTGGAGTCATTCCATATGGGATGTCCTGGTGCTGTCCAACAGGTCTCAATTGTCCCACAGAAGGAATCCTTGAAGGGGGCATCCCACATCTCCCAACGTGGAAAACCTCCATGGCCTCGAGATCCGCTCCCTTCATGAAGGGGCCGTCATGCACAGAAACTCCAACCTGAGCCAACGTCGGATCCTCGCCCTGACTTCAGATGCATGAGATATTGGTTCAGATCTGCAGGGGGTACCTGCCGTGCCCTCACCCTGAATCCGAAGTCTAGCTTGTGTTCTCAGATTCCGTCCTCACTCTCCTGGCCCCGAAGCCCACATGTTTGGCAATTCCGGACTGACAATGAAGCACTCTGCCTGCCCTCTAGAAAAAATATATTGCCTAATGAGCTGACCAGGCAGCTTAAATGAAGATAAACCTACACGGCACTCGAATGTACCCAAATTATATAGTCTAACCTGGGCACTAATGCACTGTCTGACACAAACTGAGCCCGGACCTGCTGACGAACACCCAGACAGCTGACCGCACCCTGAGCACATCAGACCCGCCATGGCCTTAGGTCATCATCTCTTCCCTACATCACTTTTCAGGCTTCAGAACCTAGACCTTATCTCCAATCACTGCCCACGGGTGACTGTGATGCAGAAATCAGAACTCTTCCTGACCCATGGCAAGAAACCTTGTGGTTGGCATGTTGTCCAACGTTCAGTGTAGGACAAACCAGCATTCACCCTGAGGCCCCGCCCATTCTTGAGTGCGACGAGAGCATAAACACGCATTGTGACCTCAGCGTGAGTCCTGTCCTCTAGTAAGTCCTCTCAGTGGCTGGACCATTAGATGTCATAATGGGCTTGAATGTCCCTAGTCCCCAATTTTTAATCAGATTTCTGGTTGTCCAGTCGCCCCACCCCAGGGCTCTACTCTGGAATCCCTCATTTGGTGGGACATCTGAGGTTGAAAAACAAAATGAAACAAATCAACAACAACAACAAAAAAACGGACTTCTTCCATCCCCAGAACGACCGCAAACTCTTTGGACGGGACCGAACCCCCAGAGAGTAAGACTCGTCCATTTCCCATGAAGTCACCCGGCAATTTCACGACCATGAGTGACACGATATCCAGAGACAAAAACTTGAGCAAGAGCCTCACACTCGCCCTTTTTTCATATCCCGAAGTGTTCTCCTCATGGTCTGTAGATCAGTCCTGCCATACCTATGACCCAAAACATAAGCCGATTTTGTGTTTTCAGACAACTGTCCAAACAGCTCTGGCCTACACACCCTACAGGCTCAGGGCCCTGGAGCCAAACCTGAGGACTGTACTTGCCCTCTCCAAGGGAATTGTATGTGCCCATTCCAATGGCCACAACCCTACTAATAGGATAACCTCCAAAGTCCCTGAGGCCATCCCAAGAGTTGTGGCTTCCCAGGACAAACAGGGGCAATCTGAGCCCATCTGAGCACCTACCTGCACTCAGACTCGTAGACTGATGTCCCCAGAGGTAAAAAGGAACGAACAGGCCCCTAGGCACTAATCGGATCCATTGCTTTGGTTTCCAGGCATCTCTCCTCAGAGGCCTGGATTTCAATAGCAGCATATGGCTGTTTCTTGACTCACCCATCAGAACAAATCTCATCTACACATGGGAAACATGCACGTTGGAGCTGTGTCAAAGCCTCTGTTTAGGAGAACGATTCAGGGCCCCAGGGCCACCGCTTCATTCCAAGGTCTCCATAGACACAAAAACATATTAGGACACATCCACAGGAGAGTCCATTTCAACTCAGCCTCCTCGGTTGCCCCCCACATCCAGCAGATCTAACCTGTCTTGTTGCTTGGAGACAATTGGAATGCGAGGTGGGCTACCCAGCCATCCATCCTTAGAACCTTGCTCGGAATCGTTGGCCTGGAGCCAACCAACAGGTCTCAATTGTCCTGCAGAAGAATCTTTGCAGTTTGGAGCTTCTCACAACTCCCATCGTGGGAAAACCCCCAAGTCCTCGTGATCCAACCCCCTTCAAGAAAGGACCATCAGGGCAGAAAATCCAACCTGAGCGAACGTCTGATCCTTACCCGGACTTCAGATGCACGAGATCTCTATTGAGGTCTGTAGATTGTGCCTGCCATATCCTCACCCAGAAACCTAAGCTTGGCTTGGGTTCTCAGACTCCGTCCTCAGACTACTGGCCCACAAGCCTTCCAGTTTGGCAATCCAGAACTACAATGCCGTACTCTGCCTGCCCTACAGAAGTAAAACATTGCCCTCAGGGCTACCCCGAAACTCCAAATGAGGATCAACCTGCACGCCATTCGGCTGTACCCCAAACATAGAGGCTGACCTGGGCACTATTTCCCCTTCTGACCCAGCCTGAGCCTGGACCTCCTGGTCCCACCCAGACAGCTGGCCGCACACTGAGCACATCGGACCCGCCATGGCCTTAGGTCGTCATCTCTTCCCAACTGCGGTTTTCAGGCTCCAGAACCTAGACCTTATCTCCAAACACTGCCCAGGGTTGAAAATGATGCAGAAATCAGAACTCTTTCCCCATGGCAAGAAACCTTGTGCGTGGCATGTTGTCCAACGTTCAGTGTAGTTGAAACAAGCATGGCCCATGAGGCCCAGCCCATTCTTGTGGGCCACATTGGTCACAAACACACATTGTGACCCTCAGCTTGAGCCCAGTCCTCAGGTAAGGCCTCTCAGGGCCTATATGAAGAGACAGCATATAGGGCTTGCCATGTCCCTAGGCCCCAATTTTTAACCATAGTTCGGGGTGTCCCTTCACTCTTCCCCAGGGCTCTGCTTTGGAATTCCTCTTTTGGTGGGTCACCTGAGGTAACAAAGCTGAAAGGAGTCCTCCCATCCCACAGATTGACGAAAAACAATTGGGATCGGGGCAAAACCACAGAGAGGAAGATTCGTCCCTGGCCCATGAGACCTCCCCAACATTCCACGGCCATCGCTGAAACAAAATCCAGAGAAAAAAGCCTGAGCAAGCGCCTCAGACTCGCTCATTCTTCATATCCTGAAGAGTTCTTCTCATGGTTTGTAGATCGGGCGTGCCATACCTACGACCCCAAACTTAAGCTGAGTTTGTGTTTTCAGTCTTCTGTCCTCAAAGTCCTGGGCCACACTCCCTCCAGGCTGGGGCCCTTGGAGCCACACATTAGGACTGCCCCCACCCAATCCATGGGAATTCTGCCCATTCCATTGTCAAAAATCGTACAAATTAGGAGAACCCTCCAAAGTCCCTGAGGCCATCCCAATAGTGTAGGTCGCCCGGGACAAAAAAGGGCGGTTGATACCAGCTGAGCATCTTCCTCCACTCATCTACCTCCACTCATACCAAGACGATTGAACCAGACAGGACCCGAGGCCATTATCGGATCCATTGCTTTGGTTTACAGGCATGTCTCCTCAAAAGCCTGGATTCCAATACCAGCAGAGGGGATTTCCTGAGGCACCCATCAGAACAAACCTCGTCTCCACAAGGAAACTTGTGCATGGGAGCTATGCCAAAGCTTAGGAGAATACTTCAGGGTCCCGGTGCCACCTCCCCATTCCAAGGCCCTCATGGACACAAACACACGTTAGGACCCATCCTCTGGAAAGTGCATTTCAACTCAGCCACCCCGGTTGCTCCCGCAGATCCATTAGATCTAAACTGTCTTGTTGCTAGGAGACAATTGGAAGGCGAGGCGGACTTCCCAGGCATCCATCCTCGAAGGGTGCTCTGGAGTCATTCCATAGGGGATGTCCTGGAGCTGTCCAACAGTCCTCAATTGTCCCGCAGAAGGAATCCTTGAAGGGGGCATCCCACATCTCCCAACGTGGAAAACCTCCATGGCCTCGAGATTCCGCTCCCTTCATGAAGGGGCCGTCATGCACAGAAACTCCAACCTGAGCCAACGTCGGATCCTCGCCCTGACTTCAGATGCATGAGATATTGGTTCAGATCTGCAGGGGGTACCTGCCGTGCCCTCACCCTGAATCCGAAGTCTAGCTTGTGTTCTCAGACTTCCGTCCTCTCTCCTGGCCCCGAAGCCCTCAAGTTTGGCAATTCCGGACCGACAATGAAGCACTCTGCCTGCCCTCTAGAAAAAATATATTGCCTAATGAGCTGACCAGGCAGCTTAAATGAAGATAAACCTACACGGCACTCGAATGTACCCAAATTATATAGTCTAACCTGGGCACTAATGCACTGTATGACACAACCTGAGCCCGGACCTGCTGACCAACACACAGACAGCTGACCGCGCCCTGAGCACATCAGACCCGCCATGGCCTTAGGTCATCATCTTTTCCCTACCTCAGTTTTCAGGCTTCAGAACCTAGACATTATCTCCAATCACTGCCCACGGGTGACTGTGATGCAGAAATCAGAACTCTTCCTGACCCATGGCAAGAAACCTTGTGGTTGGCATGTTGTCCAACGTTCAGTGTAGGACAAACCAGCATTCACCCTGAGGCCCCGCCCATTCTTGAGTGCGAGGAGAGCATAAACACGCATTGTGACCTCAGCGTGAGTCCTGTCCTCTAGTAAGTCCTCTCAGTGGCTGGACCATTAGATGTCATAATGGGCTTGACATGTCCCTAGTCCCCAATTTTTAACCAGATTTCTGGTTGTCCAGTCGCCCCACCCCAGGACTCTACCCTGGAATCCCTCATTTGGTGGGACATCTGAGGTTGAAAAACAAAATGAAACAAATCGACAACAACAACAAAAAAACGGACTTCTTCCATCCCCAGAATGACCCCAAACTCTTTGGACGGGACCGAACCCCCAGAGAGTAAGACTCGTCCATTTCCCATGAAGTCACCCGGCAATTTCACGACCATGAGTGACACGATATCCAGAGACAAAAACTTGAGCAAGAGCCTCACACTCGCCCTTTTTTCATATCCCGAAGTGTTCTCCTCATGGTCTGTAGATCAGTCCTGCCATACCTATGACCCAAAACATAAGCCGAGTTTGTGTTTTCAGACAACTGTCCAAACAGCTCTGGCCTCTACACCCTACAGGCTCAGGGCCCTGGAGCCAAACCTGAGGACTGTACTTGCCCTCTCCAACGGAATTGTATGTGCCCATTCCAATGGCCACAACCCTACTAATAGGATAACCTCCAAAGTCCCTGAGGCCATCCCAAGAGTTGTGGCTTCCCAGGACAAACAGGGGCAATCTGAGCCCATCTGAGCACCTACCAGCACTCAGACCCGTAGACTGATGTCCCCAGAGGTAAAAAGGAACGAACAGGCCCCTAGGCACTATCGGATCCATTGCTTTGGTTTCCAGGCATCTCTCCTCAGAGGCCTGGATTTCAATACCAGCATATGGCTGTTTCTTGACTCACCCATCAGAACAAATCTCATCTACTCATGGGAAACATGCACGTTGGAGCTGTGTCAAAGCCTCTGTTTAGGAGAACCCTTCAGGGCCCCAGGGCCACCGCTTCATTCCAAGGTCTCCATAGACACAAAAACACATTAGGACACATCCACAGGAGAGTCCATTTCAACTCAGCCTCCTCGGTTGCCCCCCACATCCAGCAGATCTAACCTGTCTTGTTGCTTGGAGACAATTGGAATGCGAGGTGGGCTACCCAGCCATCCATCCTTAGAACCCTGCTCGGAATCGTTGGCCTGGAGCCAACCAACAGGTCTCAATTGTCCTGCAGAAGAATCTTTGCAGTTTGGAGCTTCTCACAACTCCCATCGTGGGAAAACCCCCATGTCCTCGTGATCCAACCCCCTTCAAGAAAGGGCCATCAGGGCAGAAAGTCCAACCTGAGCGATCGTCTGATCCTTGCCCTGACTTCAGATGCACGAGATCTCTATTGAGGTCTGTAGATTGTGCCTGCCATATCCTCACCCAGAAACCTAGGCCTAGCTTGGGTTCTCAGACTCCGTCCTCAGACTACTGGCCCACAAGCCCTCCAGTTGGGCAATCCAGAACTACAATGCCGCACTCTGCCTGCCCTACAGAAGTAAAACATTGCCCTCAGGGCTACCCCGAAACCCCAAATGAGGATCAACCTGCACGCCAACCGGCTGTACCCCAAACATATAGGCTGACCTGGGCACTATTTCCCCTTCTGACCCAGCCTGAGCCTGGACCTCCTGGTCCCACCCAGACAGCTGGCCGCACACTGAGCACATCGGACCCGCCATGGCCTTAGGTCGTCATCTCTTCCCAACTGCGGTTTTCAGGCTCCAGAACCTAGACCTTATCTCCAACCACTGCCCAGGGTTGAAAACGATGCAGAAATCAGAACTCTTTCCCCATGGCAAGAAACCTTGTGCTTGGCATGTTGTCCAACGTTCAGTGTAGTTGAAACAAGCGTGGCCCATGAGGCCCAGCCCAAGCTTGCGAGCCACATTGGTCACAAACACACATTGTGACCCTGAGCCTGAGCCCAGTCCTCAGGTAAGGCCTCTCAGGGCCTATATGAAGAGACAGCATATTGGGCTTGCCATGCCCCTAGGCCCCAATTTTTAACCATAGTTCGGGGTGTCCCTTCACTCTTCCCCAGGGCTCTGCTTTGGAATTCCTCTTTTGGTGGGTCACCTGAGGTAAACCTGAAAGGAGGCCTCCCATCCCACAGATTGACGAAAAACAATTGGGATCGGGCCAAATCCACAGAGAGGAAGATTCGTCCATGGCCCAAGAGACATCCCCAACATTCCACGGCCATCGCTGAAACAAAATCCAGAGACAAAAGCCTGAGCAAGCGCCTCAGACTCGCTCATTCTTCATATCCTGAAGAGTTCTTCTCATGATTTGTAGATCGGGCGTGCCATACCTACGTCCCCAAACTTAAGCTGAGTTTGTGTTTTCAGTCTTCTGTCCTCAAAGTCCTGGGCCACACTCCCTCCAGGCTGGGGCCCCTGGAGCCACACATTAGGACTGCCCCCACCCAATCCATGGGAATTCTGCCCATTCCATTGTCAAAAATCGTACAAATTAGGAGAACCCTCCAAAGTCCCTGAGGCCATCCCAATAGTGTAGGTCGCCCGGGACAAAAAAGGGCGGTTGATACCAGCTGAGCATCTTCCTCCACTCATCTACCTCCACTCATACCAAGACGATTGAACCAGACAGGACCCGAGGCCATTATCGGATCCATTGCTTTGGTTTACAGGCATGTCTCCTCAAAAGCCTGGATTCCAATACCAGCAGAGGGGATTTCCTGAGGCACCCATCAGAACAAACCTCGTCTCCACAAGGAAACTTGTGCATGGGAGCTATGCCAAAGCTTAGGAGAATACTTCAGGGTCCCGGTGCCACCTCCCCATTCCAAGGCCCTCATGGACACAAACACACGTTAGGACCCATCCTCTGGAAAGTGCATTTCAACTCAGGCACCCCGGTTGCTCCCGCAGATCCATTAGATCTAAACTGACTTGTTGCTAGGAGACAATTGGAAGGCGAGGCGGACTTCCCAGGCATCCATCCTCGAAGGGTGCTCTGGAGTCATTCCATAGGGGATGTCCTGGAGCTGTCCAACAGGTCTCAATTGTCCCGCAGAAGGAATCCTTGAAGGGGGCATCCCACATCTCCCAACGTGGAAAACCTCCATGGCCTCGAGATTCCGCTCCCTTCATGAAGGGGCCGTCATGCACAGAAACTCCAACCTGAGCCAACGTCGGATCCTCGCCCTGACTTCAGATGCATGAGATATTGGTTCAGATCTGCAGGGGGTACCTGCCGTGCCCTCACCCTGAATCCGAAGTCTAGCTTGTGTTCTCAGACTTCCGTCCTCACTCTCCTGGCCCCGAAGCCCTCAAGTTTGGCAATTCCGGACCGACAATGAAGCACTCTGCCTGCCCTCTAGAAAAAATATATTGCCTAATGAGCTGACCAGGCAGCTTAAATGAAGATAAACCTACACGGCACTCGAATGTACCCAAATTATATAGTCTAACCTGGGCACTAATGCACTGTATGACACAACCTGAGCCCGGACCTGCTGACCAACACACAGACAGCTGACCGCGCCCTGAGCACATCAGACCCGCCATGGCCTTAGGTCATCATCTTTTCCCTACCTCAGTTTTCAGGCTTCAGAACCTAGACATTATCTCCAATCACTGCCCACGGGTGACTGTGATGCAGAAATCAGAACTCTTCCTGACCCATGGCAAGAAACCTTGTGGTTGGCATGTTGTCCAACGTTCAGTGTAGGAGAAACCAGCATTCACCCTGAGGCCCCGCCCATTCTTGAGTGCGACGAGAGCATAAACACGCATTGTGACCTCAGCGTGAGTCCTGTCCTCTAGTAAGTCCTCTCAGTGGCTGGACCATTAGATGTCATAATGGGCTTGACATGTCCCTAGTCCCCAATTTTTAACCAGATTTCTGGTTGTCCAGTCGCCCCACCCCAGGGCTCTACTCTGGAATCCCTCATTTGGTGGGACATCTGAGGTTGAAAAACAAAATGAAACAAATCGACAACAACAACAAAAAAACGGACTTCTTCCATCCCCAGAATGACCCCAAACTCTTTGGACGGGACCGAACCCCCAGAGAGTAAGGCTCGTCCATTTCCCATGAAGTCACCCGGCAATTTCACGACCATGAGTGACACGATATCCAGAGACAAAAACTTGAGCAAGAGCCTCACACTCGCCCTTTTTTCATATCCCGAAGTGTTCTCCTCATGGTCTGTAGATCAGTCCTGCCATACCTATGACCCAAAACATAAGCCGAGTTTGTGTTTTCAGACAACTGTCCAAACAGCTCTGGCCTCTACACCCTACAGGCTCAGGGCCCTGGAGCCAAACCTGAGGACTGTACTTGCCCTCTCCAAGGGAATTGTATGTGCCCATTCCAATGGCCACAACCCTACTAATAGGATAACCTCCAAAGTCCCTGAGGCCATCCCAAGAGTTGTGGCTTCCCAGGACAAACAGGGGCAATCTGAGCCCATCTGAGCACCTACCAGCACTCAGACCCGTAGACTGATGTCCCCAGAGGTAAAAAGGAACGAACAGGCCCCTAGGCACTATCGGATCCATTGCTTTGGTTTCCAGGCATCTCTCCTCAGAGGCCTGGATTTCAATACCAGCATATGGCTGTTTCTTGACTCACCCATCAGAACAAATCTCATCTACACATGGGAAACATGCACGTTGGAGCTGTGTCAAAGCCTCTGTTTAGGAGAACCCTTCAGGGCCCCAGGGCCACCGCTTCATTCCAAGGTCTCCATAGACACAAAAACATATTAGGACACATCCACAGGAGAGTCCATTTCAACTCAGCCTCCTCGGTTGCCCCCCACATCCAGCAGATCTAACCTGTCTTGTTGCTTGGAGACAATTGGAATGCGAAGTGGGCTACCCAGCCATCCATCCTTAGAACCCTGCTCGGAATCGTTGGCCTGGAGCCAACCAACAGGTCTCAATTGTCCTGCAGAAGAATCTTTGCAGTTTGGAGCTTCTCACAACTCCCATCGTGGGAAAACCCCCATGTCCTCGTGATCCAACCCCCTTCAAGAAAGGGCCATCAGGGCAGAAAGTCCAACCTGAGCGATCGTCTGATCCTTGCCCTGACTTCAGATGCACGAGATCTCGATTGAGGTCTGTAGATTGTGCCTGCCATATCCTCACCCAGAAACCTAGGCCTAGCTTGGGTTCTCAGACTCCGTCCTCAGACTACTGGCCCACAAGCCCTCCAGTTGGGCAATCCAGGACTACAATGCCGCACTCTGCCTGCCCTACAGAAGTAAAACATTGCCCTCAGGGCTACCCCGAAACCCTAAATGAGGATCAACCTGCACGCCAACCGGCTGTACCCCAAACATATAGGCTGACCTGGGCACTATTTCCCCTTCTGACCCAGCCTGAGCCTGGACCTCCTGGTCCCACCCAGACAGCTGGCCGCACACTGAGCACATCGGACCCGCCATGGCCTTAGGTCGTCATCTCTTCCCAACTGCGGTTTTCAGGCTCCAGAACCTAGACCTTATCTCCAACCACTGCCCAGGGTTGAAAACGATGCAGAAATCAGAACTCTTTCCCCATGGCAAGAAACCTTGTGCTTGGCATGTTGTCCAACGTTCAGTGTAGTTGAAACAAGCGTGGCCCATGAGGCCCAGCCCAAGCTTGCGAGCCACATTGGTCACAAACACACATTGTGACCCTCAGTCTGAGCCCAGTCCTCAGGTAAGGCCTCTCAGGGCCTATATGAAGAGACAGCATATTGGGCTTGCCATGCCCCTAGGCCCCAATTTTTAACCATAGTTCGGGGTGTCCCTTCACTCTTCCCCAGGGCTCTGCTTTGGAATTCCTCTTTTGGTGGGTCACCTGAGGTAAACCTGAAAGGAGGCCTCCCATCCCACAGATTGACGAAAAACAATTGGGATCGGGCCAAATCCACAGAGAGGAAGATTCGTCCATGGCCCAAGAGACATCCCCAACATTCCACGGCCATCGCTGAAACAAAATCCAGAGACAAAAGCCTGAGCAAGCGCCTCAGACTCGCTCATTCTTCATATCCTGAAGAGTTCTTCTCATGATTTGTAGATCGGGCGTGCCATACCTACGTCCCCAAACTTAAGCTGAGTTTGTGTTTTCAGTCTTCTGTCCTCAAAGTCCTGGGCCACACTCCCTCCAGGCTGGGGCCCCTGGAGCCACACATTAGGACTGCCCCCACCCAATCCATGGGAATTCTGCCCATTCCATTGTCAAAAATCGTACAAATTAGGAGAACCCTCCAAAGTCCCTGAGGCCATCCCAATAGTGTAGGTCGCCCGGGACAAAAAAGGGCGGTTGATACCAGCTGAGCATCTTCCTCCACTCATCTACCTCCACTCATACCAAGACGATTGAACCAGACAGGACCCGAGGCCATTATCGGATCCATTGCTTTGGTTTACAGGCATGTCTCCTCAAAAGCCTGGATTCCAATACCAGCAGAGGGGATTTCCTGAGGCACCCATCAGAACAAACCTCGTCTCCACAAGGAAACTTGTGCATGGGAGCTATGCCAAAGCTTAGGAGAATACTTCAGGGTCCCGGTGCCACCTCCCCATTCCAAGGCCCTCATGGACACAAACACACGTTAGGACCCATCCTCTGGAAAGTGCATTTCAACTCAGGCACCCCGGTTGCTCCCGCAGATCCATTAGATCTAAACTGTCCTGTTGCTAGGAGACAATTGGAAGGCGAGGCGGACTTCCCAGGCATCCATCCTCGAAGGGTGCTCTGGAGTCATTCCATAGGGGATGTCCTGGAGCTGTCCAACAGGTCTCAATTGTCCCGCAGAAGGAATCCTTGAAGGGGGCATCCCACATCTCCCAACGTGGAAAACCTCCATGGCCTCGAGATTCCGCTCCCTTCATGAAGGGGCCGTCATGCACAGAAACTCCAACCTGAGCCAACGTCGGATCCTCGCCCTGACTTCAGATGCATGAGATATTGGTTCAGATCTGCAGGGGGTACCTGCCGTGCCCTCACCCTGAATCCGAAGTCTAGCTTGTGTTCTCAGACTTCCGTCCTCACTCTCCTGGCCCCGAAGCCCTCAAGTTTGGCAATTCCGGACCGACAATGAAGCACTCTGCCTGCCCTCTAGAAAAAATATATTGCCTAATGAGCTGACCAGGCAGCTTAAATGAAGATAAACCTACACGGCACTCGAATGTACCCAAATTATATAGTCTAACCTGGGCACTAATGCACTGTATGACACAACCTGAGCCCGGACCTGCTGACCAACACACAGACAGCTGACCGCGCCCTGAGCACATCAGACCCGCCATGGCCTTAGGTCATCATCTTTTCCCTACCTCAGTTTTCAGGCTTCAGAACCTAGACATTATCTCCAATCACTGCCCACGGGTGACTGTGATGCAGAAATCAGAACTCTTCCTGACCCATGGCAAGAAACCTTGTGGTTGGCATGTTGTCCAACGTTCAGTGTAGGAGAAACCAGCATTCACCCTGAGGCCCCGCCCATTCTTGAGTGCGACGAGAGCATAAACACGTATTGTGACCTCAGCGTGAGTCCTGTCCTCTAGTAAGTCCTCTCAGTGGCTGGACCATTAGATGTCATAATGGGCTTGACATGTCCCTAGTCCCCAATTTTTAACCAGATTTCTGGTTGTCCAGTCGCCCCACCCCAGGGCTCTACTCTGGAATCCCTCATTTGGTGGGACATCTGAGGTTGAAAAACAAAATGAAACAAATCGACAACAACAACAAAAAAACGGACTTCTTCCATCCCCAGAATGACCCCAAACTCTTTGGACGGGACCGAACCCCCAGAGAGTAAGGCTCGTCCATTTCCCATGAAGTCACCCGGCAATTTCACGACCATGAGTGACACGATATCCAGAGACAAAAACTTGAGCAAGAGCCTCACACTCGCCCTTTTTTCATATCCCGAAGTGTTCTCCTCATGGTCTGTAGATCAGTCCTGCCATACCTATGACCCAAAACATAAGCCGAGTTTGTGTTTTCAGACAACTGTCCAAACAGCTCTGGCCTCTACACCCTACAGGCTCAGGGCCCTGGAGCCAAACCTGAGGACTGTACTTGCCCTCTCCAAGGGAATTGTATGTGCCCATTCCAATGGCCACAACCCTACTAATAGGATAACCTCCAAAGTCCCTGAGGCCATCCCAAGAGTTGTGGCTTCCAAGGACAAACAGGGGCAATCTGAGCCCATCTGAGCACCTACCTGCACTCAGACCCGTAGACTGATGTCCCCAGAGGTAAAAAGGAACGAACAGGCCCCTAGGCACTATCGGATCCATTGCTTTGGTTTCCAGGCATCTCTCCTCAGAGGCCTGGATTTCAATACCAGCATATGGCTGTTTCTTGACTCACCCATCAGAACAAATCTCATCTACACATGGGAAACATGCACGTTGGAGCTGTGTCAAAGCCTCTGTTTAGGAAAACCCTTCAGGGCCCCAGGGCCACCGCTTCATTCCAAGGTCTCCATAGACACAAAAACATATTAGGACACATCCACAGGAGAGTCCATTTCAACTCAGCCTCCTCGGTTGCCCCCCACATCCAGCAGATCTAACCTGTCTTGTTGCTTGGAGACAATTGGAATGCGAAGTGGGCTACCCAGCCATCCATCCTTAGAACCCTGCTCGGAATCGTTGGCCTGGAGCCAACCAACAGGTCTCAATTGTCCTGCAGAAGAATCTTTGCAGTTTGGAGCTTCTCACAACTCCCATCGTGGGAAAACCCCCATGTCCTCGTGATCCAACCCCCTTCAAGAAAGGGCCATCAGGGCAGAAAGTCCAACCTGAGCGATCGTCTGATCCTTGCCCTGACTTCAGATGCACGAGATCTCGATTGAGGTCTGTAGATTGTGCCTGCCATATCCTCACCCAGAAACCTAGGCCTAGCTTGGGTTCTCAGACTCCGTCCTCAGACTACTGGCCCACAAGCCCTCCAGTTGGGCAATCCAGAACTACAATGCCGCACTCTGCCTGCCCTACAGAAGTAAAACATTGCCCTCAGGGCTACCCCGAAACCCTAAATGAGGATCAACCTGCACGCCAACTGGCTGTACCCCAAACATATAGGCTGACCTGGGCACTATTTCCCCTTCTGACCCAGCCTGAGCCTGGACCTCCTGGTCCCACCCAGACAGCTGGCCGCACACTGAGCACATCGGACCCGCCATGGCCTTAGGTCGTCATCTCTTCCCAACTGCGGTTTTCAGGCTCCAGAACCTAGACCTTATCTCCAACCACTGCCCAGGGTTGAAAACGATGCAGAAATCAGAACTCTTTCCCCATGGCAAGAAACCTTGTGCTTGGCATGTTGTCCAACGTTCAGTGTAGTTGAAACAAGCGTGGCCCATGAGGCCCAGCCCAAGCTTGCGAGCCACATTGGTCACAAACACACATTGTGACCCTCAGTCTGAGCCCAGTCCTCAGGTAAGGCCTCTCAGGGCCTATATGAAGAGACAGCATATTGGGCTTGCCATGCCCCTAGGCCCCAATTTTTAACCATAGTTCGGGGTGTCCCTTCACTCTTCCCCAGGGCTCTGCTTTGGAATTCCTCTTTTGGTGGGTCACCTGAGGTAAACCTGAAAGGAGGCCTCCCATCCCACAGATTGACGAAAAACAATTGGGATCGGGCCAAATCCACAGAGAGGAAGATTCGTCCATGGCCCAAGAGACATCCCCAACATTCCACGGCAATCGCTGAAACAAAATCCAGAGACAAAAGCCTGAGCAAGCGCCTCAGACTCGCTCATTCTTCATATCCTGAAGAGTTCTTCTCATGATTTGTAGATCGGGCGTGCCATACCTACGTCCCCAAACTTAAGCTGAGTTTGTGTTTTCAGTCTTCTGTCCTCAAAGTCCTGGGCCACACTCCCTCCAGGCTGGGGCCCCTGGAGCCACACATTAGGACTGCCCCCACCCAATCCATGGGAATTCTGCCCATTCCATTGTCAAAAATCGTACAAATTAGGAGAACCCTCCAAAGTCCCTGAGGCCATCCCAATAGTGTAGGTCGCCCGGGACAAAAAAGGGCGGTTGATACCAGCTGAGCATCTTCCTCCACTCATCTACCTCCACTCATACCAAGACGATTGAACCAGACAGGACCCGAGGCCATTATCGGATCCATTGCTTTGGTTTACAGGCATGTCTCCTCAAAAGCCTGGATTCCAATACCAGCAGAGGGGATTTCCTGAGGCACCCATCAGAACAAACCTCGTCTCCACAAGGAAACTTGTGCATGGGAGCTATGCCAAAGCTTAGGAGAATACTTCAGGGTCCCGGTGCCACCTCCCCATTCCAAGGCCCTCATGGACACAAACACACGTTAGGACCCATCCTCTGGAAAGTGCATTTCAACTCAGGCACCCCGGTTGCTCCCGCAGATCCATTAGATCTAAACTGTCTTGTTGCTAGGAGACAATTGGAAGGCGAGGCGGACTTCCCAGGCATCCATCCTCGAAGGGTGCTCTGGAGTCATTCCATAGGGGATGTCCTGGAGCTGTCCAACAGGTCTCAATTGTCCCGCAGAAGGAATCCTTGAAGGGGGCATCCCACATCTCCCAACGTGGAAAACCTCCATGGCCTCGAGATTCCGCTCCCTTCATGAAGGGGCCGTCATGCACAGAAACTCCAACCTGAGCCAACGTCGGATCCTCGCCCTGACTTCAGATGCATGAGATATTGGTTCAGATCTGCAGGGGGTACCTGCCGTGCCCTCACCCTGAATCCGAAGTCTAGCTTGTGTTCTCAGACTTCCGTCCTCACTCTCCTGGCCCCGAAGCCCTCAAGTTTGGCAATTCCGGACCGACAATGAAGCACTCTGCCTGCCCTCTAGAAAAAATATATTGCCTAATGAGCTGACCAGGCAGCTTAAATGAAGATAAACCTCCACGGCACTCGAATGTACCCAAATTATATAGTCTAACCTGGGCACTAATGCACTGTATGACACAACCTGAGCCCGGACCTGCTGACCAACACACAGACAGCTGACCGCGCCCTGAGCACATCAGACCCGCCATGGCCTTAGGTCATCATCTTTTCCCTACCTCAGTTTTCAGGCTTCAGAACCTAGACATTATCTCCAATCACTGCCCACGGGTGACTGTGATGCAGAAATCAGAACTCTTCCTGACCCATGGCAAGAAACCTTGTGGTTGGCATGTTGTCCAACGTTCAGTGTAGGAGAAACCAGCATTCACCCTGAGGCCCCGCCCATTCTTGAGTGCGAGGAGAGCATAAACACGCATTGTGACCTCAGCGTGAGTCCTGTCCTCTAGTAAGTCCTCTCAGTGGCTGGACCATTAGATGTCATAATGGGCTTGACATGTCCCTAGTCCCCAATTTTTAACCAGATTTCTGGTTGTCCAGTCGCCCCACCCCAGGACTCTACTCTGGAATCCCTCATTTGGTGGGACATCTGACGTTGAAAAACAAAATGAAACAAATCGACAACAACAACAAAAAAACGGACTTCTTCCATCCCCAGAATGACCCCAAACTCTTTGGACGGGACCGAACCCCCAGAGAGTAAGACTCGTCCATTTCCCATGAAGTCACCCGGCAATTTCACGACCATGAGTGACACGATATCCAGAGACAAAAACTTGAGCAAGAGCCTCACACTCGCCCTTTTTTCATATCCCGAAGTGTTCTCCTCATGGTCTGTAGATCAGTCCTGCCATACCTATGACCCAAAACATAAGCCGAGTTTGTGTTTTCAGACAACTGTCCAAACAGCTCTGGCCTCTACACCCTACAGGCTCAGGGCCCTGGAGCCAAACCTGAGGACTGTACTTGCCCTCTCCAAGGGAATTGTATGTGCCCATTCCAATGGCCACAACCCTACTAATAGGATAACCTGCAAAGTCCCTGAGGCCATCCCAAGAGTTGTGGCTTCCCAGGACAAACAGGGGGCAATCTGAGCCCATCTGAGCACCTACCTGCACTCAGACCCGTAGACTGATGTCCCCAGAGGTAAAAAGGAACGAACAGGCCCCTAGGCACTATCGGATCCATTGCTTTGGTTTCCAGGCATCTCTCCTCAGAGGCCTGGATTTCAATACCAGCATATGGCTGTTTCTTGACTCACCCATCAGAACAAATCTCATCTACACATGGGAAACATGCACGTTGGAGCTGTGTCAAAGCCTCTGTTTAGGAGAACCCTTCAGGGCCCCAGGGCCACCGCTTCATTCCAAGGTCTCCATAGACACAAAAACATATTAGGACACATCCACAGGAGAGTCCATTTCAACTCAGCCTCCTCGGTTGCCCCCCACATCCAGCAGATCTAACCTGTCTTGTTGCTTGGAGACAATTGGAATGCGAGGTGGGCTACCCAGCCATCCATCCTTAGAACCCTGCTCGGAATCGTTGGCCTGGAGCCAACCAACAGGTCTCAATTGTCCTGCAGAAGAATCTTTGCAGTTTGGAGCTTCTCACAACTCCCATCGTGGGAAAACCCCCATGTCCTCGTGATCCAACCCCCTTCAGGAAAGGGCCATCAGGGCAGAAAGTCCAACCTGAGCGATCGTCTGATCCTTGCCCTGACTTCAGATGCACGAGATCTCGATTGAGGTCTGTAGATTGTGCCTGCCATATCCTCACCCAGAAACCTAGGCCTAGCTTGGGTTCTCAGACTCCGTCCTCAGACTACTGGCCCACAAGCCCTCCAGTTGGGCAATCCAGAACTACAATGCCGCACTCTGCCTGCCCTACAGAAGTAAAACATTGCCCTCAGGGCTACCCCGAAACCCCAAATGAGGATCAACCTGCACGCCAACCGGCTGTACCCCAAACATATAGGCTGACCTGGGCACTATTTCCCCTTCTGACCCAGCCTGAGCCTGGACCTCCTGGTCCCACCCAGACAGCTGGCCGCACACTGAGCACATCGGACCCGCCATGGCCTTAGGTCGTCATCTCTTCCCAACTGCGGTTTTCAGGCTCCAGAACCTAGACCTTATCTCCAACCACTGCCCAGGGTTGAAAACGATGCAGAAATCAGAACACTTTCCCCATGGCAAGAAACCTTGTGCTTGGCATGTTGTCCAACGTTCAGTGTAGTTGAAACAAGCGTGGCCCATGAGGCCCAGCCCAAGCTTGCGAGCCACATTGGTCACAAACACACATTGTGACCCTGAGCCTGAGCCCAGTCCTCAGGTAAGGCCTCTCAGGGCCTATATGAAGAGACAGCATATTGGGCTTGCCATGCCCCTAGGCCCCAATTTTTAACCATAGTTCGGGGTGTCCCTTCACTCTTCCCCAGGGCTCTGCTTTGGAATTCCTCTTTTGGTGGGTCACCTGAGGTAAACCTGAAAGGAGGCCTCCCATCCCACAGATTGACGAAAAACAATTGGGATCGGGCCAAATCCACAGAGAGGAAGATTCGTCCACGGCCCAAGAGACATCCCCAACATTCCACGGCCATCGCTGAAACAAAATCCAGAGACAAAAGCCTGAGCAACCGCCTCAGACTCGCTCATTCTTCATATCCTGAAGAGTTCTTCTCATGGTTTGTAGATCGGGCGTGCCATACCTACGTCCCCAAACTTAAGCTGAGTTTGTGTTTTCAGTCTTCTGTCCTCAAAGTCCTGGGCCACACCCCCTCCAGGCTGGGGCCCCTGGAGCCACACATTAGGACTGCCCCCACCCAATCCATGGGAATTCTGCCCATTCCATTGTCAAAAATCGTACAAATTAGAAGAACCCTCCAAAGTCCCTGAGGCCATCCCAATAGTGTAGGTCGCCCGGGGCCAAAAAAGGGCGGTTGATACCGGCTGAGCATCTACCTCTACTCATCTACCTCCACTCATACCAAGAAGATTGAACCAGACAGGACCCGAGGCCATTATCGGATCCATTGCTTTGATTTACAGGCATGTCTCCTCAAAAGCCTGGATTCCAATACCAGCAGAGGGGATTTCCTGAGGCACCCATCAGAACAAATCTCGTCTCCACAAGGAAACGTGTGCATGGGAGCTAAGCCAAAGCTTAGGAGAATACTTCAGGGTCCCGGTGCCACCTCCCCATTCCAAGGCCCTCATGGACACAAACACACGTTAGGACCCATCCTCTGGAAAGTGCATTTCAACTCAGCCACCCCGGTGGCTCCCGCTGATCCATTAGATCTAAACTGTCTTGTTGCTAGGAGACAATTGGAAGGCGAGGCTGACTTCCCAGGCATCCATCCTGGAACGGTGCTCTGGAGTCATTCCATATGGGATGTCCTGGAGCTGTCCAACAGGTCTCAATTGTCCCGCAGAAGGAATCCTTGAAGGGGGCATCCCACATCTCCCAACGTGGAAAACCTCCATGGCCTCGAGATTCCGCTCCCTTCATGAAGGGGCCGTCATGCACAGAAACTCCAACCTGAGCCAACGTCGGATCCTCGCCCTGACTTCAGATGCATGAGATATTGGTTCAGATCTGCAGGGGGTACCTGCCGTGCCCTCACCCTGAATCCGAAGTCTAGCTTGTGTTCTCAGACTTCCGTCCTCACTCTCCTGGCCCCGAAGCCCTCAAGTTTGGCAATTCCGGACCGACAATGAAGCACTCTGCCATGTCCTCTAGAAAAAATATATTGCCTAATGAGCAGCCCAGGCAGCTTAAATGAGGATAAACCTACACGGCACTCGAATGTACCCAAATTATATAGTCTAACCTGGGCACTAATGCACTGTCTGACACAACCTGAGCCCGGACCTGCTGACCAACACCCAGACAGCTGACCGCACGCTGAGCACATCAGACCCGCCATGGCCTTAGGTCATCATCTCTTCCCTACCTCAGTTTTCAGGCTTCAGAACCTAGACCTTAACTCCAATCACTGCCCACGGGTGACTGTGATGCAGAAATCAGAACTCTTCCTGACCCATGGCAAGAAACCTTGTGGTTGGCATGTTGTCCAACGTTCAGTGTAGGAGAAACCAGCATTCACCCTGAGGCCCCGCCAATTCTTGCGTGCGACGAGAGCATAAACACGCATTGTGATTTCAGCGTGAGTCCTGTCCTCTAGTAAGTCCTCTCAGTGGCTGGACCATTAGATGTCATAATGGGCTTGACATGTCCCTAGTCCCCAATTTTTAACCAGATTTCTGGTTGTCCAGTCGCCCCACCCCAGGGCTCTACTCTGGAATCCCTCATTTGGTGGGACATCTGAGGTTGAAAAACAAAATGAAACAAATCGACAACAACAAAAAAACGGACTTCTTCCATCCCCAGAATGACCCCAAACTCTTTGGAAGGGACCGAACCCCCAGAGAGTAAGACTCGTCCATTTCCCATGAAGTCACCCGGCAATTTCACGACCATGAGTGACACGATATCCAGAGACAAAAACTTGAGCAAGAGCCTCACACTCGCCCTTTTTTCATATCCCGAAGTGTTCTCCTCATGGTCTGTAGATCAGTCCTGCCATACCTATGACCCAAAACATAAGCCGAGTTTGTGTTTTCAGACAACTGTCCAAACAGCTCTGGCCTACACACCCTACAGGCTCAGGGCCCTGGAGCCAAACCTGAGGACTGTACTTGCCCTCTCCAAGGGAATTGTATGTGCCCATTCCAATGGCCACAACCCTACTAGTAGGATAACCTCCGAAGTCCCTGAGGCCATCCCAATAGTTGTGGCTTCCCAGGACAAACAGGGGCAATCTGAGCCCATCTGAGCACCTACCTGCACTCAGACCCGTAGACTGATGTCCCCAGAGGTAAAAAGGAACGAACAGGCCCCTAGGCACTAATCGGATCCATTGCTTTGGTTTCCAGGCATCTCTCCTCAGAGGCCTGGATTTCAATACCAGCATATGGCTGTTTTTTGACTCACCCATCAGAATAAATCTCATCTACACATGGGAAACATGCACGTTGGAGCTGTGTCAAAGCCTCTGTTTAGGAGAACCCTTTAGGGCCCCAGGGCCACCGCTTCATTCAAAGGTCTCCATAGACACAAAAACATATTAGGACACATCCACAGGAGAGTCCATTTCAACTCAGCCTCCTCGGTTGCCCCCCACATCCAGCAGATCTAACCTGTCTTGTTGCTTGGAGACAATTGGAATGCGAGGTGGGCTACCCAGCCATCCATCCTTAGAACCCTGCTCGGAATCGTTGGACTGGAGCCAACCAACAGGTCTCAATTGTCCTGCAGAAGAATCTTTGCAGTTTGGAGCTTCTCACAACTCCCATCGTGCGAAAACCCCAATGTCCTCGTGATCCAACCCCCTTCAAGAAAGGGCCATCAGGGCAGAAAGTCCAACCTGAGCGATCGTCTGATCCTTGCCCTGACATCAGATGCACGAGATCTCGATTGAGGTCTGTAGATTGTGCCTGCCATATCCTCACCCAGAAACCTAGGCCTAGCTTGGGTTCTCAGACTCTGTCCTCAGACTACTGGCCCACAAGCCCTCCAGTTTGGCAATCCAGAACTACAATACCGCACTCTGCCTGCCCTACAGAAGTAAAACATTGCCCTCAGGGCTACCCCGAAACCGCAAATGAGGATCAACCTGCAAGCCATTCGGCTGTACCCCAAACATATAGGCTGACCTGGGCACTATTTCCCCTTCTGACCCAGCCTGAGCCTGGACCTCCTGGTCCCACCCAGACAGCTGGCCGGAAACTGAGCACATCGGACCCGCCATGGCCTTAGGTCGTCATCTCTTCCCAACTGCGGTTTTCAGGCTCCAGAACCTAGACCTTATCTCCAACCACTGCCCAGGGTTGAAAATGATGCAGAAATCAGAACTCTTTCCCCATGGCAAGAAACCTTGTGGTTGGCATATTGTCCAACGTTCAGGGTAGTTGAAACAAGCGTGTCCCATGAGGCCCGGCCCATGCTTGCGGGCCACATTGGTCCCAAACACACATTGTGACCCTCAGCCTGAGCCCAGTCCTCAGGTAAGGCCTCTCAGGGCCTATATGAAGAGACAGCATATTGGGCTTGCCATGCCCCTAGGCCCCAATTTTTAACCATAGTTCGGGGTGTCCCTTCACTCTTCCCCAGGGCTCTGCTTTGGAATTCCTCTTTTGGTGGGACACCTGAGGTAACAAACCTGAAAGGAGTCCTCCCATCCCACAGATTGACGAAAAACAATTGGGATCGGCTCAAATCCACAGAGAGGAAGATTCGTCCATGGCCCATGAGACCTCCCCAACATTCCACGGCCATCGCTGAAACAAAATCCAGAGACAAAAGCCTGAGCAAGCGACTCAGACTCGCTCATTCTTCATATCCTGAAGAGTTCTTCTCATGGTTTGTAGATCGGGCGTGCCATACCTACGTCCCCACACTTAAGCTGAGTTTGTGTTTTCAGTCTTCTGTCCTCAAAGTACTGGGCCACACTCCCTCCAGGCTGGGGCCCCTGGAGCCACACATTAGGACTGCCCCCACCCAATCCATGGGAATTCTGCCCATTCCATTGTCAAAAATCGTACAAATTAGAAGAACCCTCCAAAGTCCCTGAGGCCATCCCAATAGTGTAGGTCGCCCCGGGCCAAAATGGGCGGTTGATACCGGCTGAGCATCTACCTCCACTCATCTACCTCCACTCATACCAAGAAGATTGAACCAGACAGGACCCGAGGCCATTATCGGATCCATTGCTTTGGTTTACAGGCATGTCTCCTCAAAAGCCTGCATTCCAATACCAGCAGAGGGGATTTCCTGAGGCACCCATCAGAACAAATCTCGTCTCCACAAGGAAACTTGTGCATGGGAGCTGTGCCAAAGCTTAGGAGAATACTTCAGGGTCCCGGTGCCACCTCCCCATTCCAAGGCCCTCATGGACACAAATACACGTTAGGACCCATCCTCTGGAAAGTGCATTTCAACTCAGCCACCCCGGTTGCTCCCGCAGATCCATTAGATCTAAACTGTCTTGTTGCTAGGAGACAATTGGAAGGCGAGGCGGACTTCCCAGGCATCCATCCTGGAACGGTGCTCTGGAGTCATACCATATGGGATGTCCTGGAGCTGTCCAACAGGTCTCAATTGTCCCGCAGAAGGAATCCTTGAAGGGGGCATCCCACATCTCCCAACGTGGAAAACCTCCATGGCCTCGAGATTCCGCTCCCTTCATGAAGGGGCCGTCATGCACAGAAACTCCAACCTGAGCCAACGTGGGATCCTCGCCCTGACTTCAGATGCATGAGATATTGGTTCAGATCTGCAGGGAGTACCTGCCGTGCCCTCACCCTGAATCCGAAGTCTAGCTTGTGTTCTCAGACTCCCGTCCTCACTCTCCTTGCCCCGAAGCCCTCAAGTTTGGCAATTCCGGACCGACAATGAAGCACTCTGCCTGCCCTCTAGAAAAAATATATTGCCTAATGAGCAGCCCAGGCAGCTTAAATGAGGATAAACCTACACGGCACTCGAATGTACCCAAATTATATAGTCTAACCTGGGCACTAATTCACTGTCTGACACAACCTGAGCCCGGACCTGCTGACCAACACCCAGACAGCTGACCGCACGCTGAGCACATCAGACCCGTTATGGCCTTAAGTCATCATCTCTTCCCTACCTCAGTTTTCAGGCTTCAGAACCTAGACCTTATCTCCAATCACTGCCCACGGGTGACTGTGATGCAGAAATCAGAACTCTTCCTGACCCATGGCAAGAAACCTTGTGGTTGGCATGTTGTCCAACGTTCAGTGTAGGAGAAACCAACATTCAACCTGAGGCTCCGCCCATTCTTGTGTGCGACGAGAGCATAAACACGCATTGTGACCTCAGCGTGAGTCCTGTCCTCTAGTAAGTCCTCTCAGTGGCTGGACCATTAGATGTCATAATGGGCTTGACATGTCCCTAGTCCCCAATTTTTAACCAGATATCTGGTTGTCCAGTCGCCCCACCCCAGGGCTCTACTCTGGAATCCCTCACTTGGTGGGACATCTGAGGTTGAAAAACAAAATGAAACAAATCGACAACAACAAAAAAACGGACTTCTTCCATCCCCAGTATGACCCCAAACTCATTGGAAGGGACCGAACCCCCAGAGAGTAAGGCTCGTTCATTTCCCATGAAGTCACCCGGCAATTTCACGACCATGAGTGACACGATATCCAGAGACAAAAACTTGAGCAAGAGCCTCACACTCGCCCTTTTTTCATATCCCGAAGTGTTCTCCTCATGGTCTGTAGATCAGTCCTGCCATACCTATGACCCAAAACATAAGCCGAGTTTGTGTTTTCAGACAACTGTCCAAACAGCTCTGGCCTACACACCCTACAGGCTCAGGGCCCTGGAGCCAAACCTGAGGACTGTACTTGCCCTCTCCATGGGAATTGTATGTGCCCATTCCAATGGCCACAACCCTACTAATAGGATAACCTCCAAAGTCCCTGAGGCCATCCCAAGAGTTGTGGCTTCCCAGGACAAACAGGGGCAATCTGAGCCCATCTGAGCACCTACCTGCACTCAGACCCGTAGACTGTTGTCCCCAGAGGTAAAAAGGAACGAACAGGCCCCTAGGCACTAATCGGATCCATTGCTTTGGTTTCCAGGCATCTCTCCTCAGAGGCCTGGATTTCAATACCAGCATATGGCTGTTTCTTGACTCACCCATCAGAACAAATCTCATCTACACATGGGAAACATGCACGTTGGAGCTGTGTCAAAGCCTCTGTTTAGGAGAACCCTTCAGGGCCCCAGGGCCACCGCTTCATTCCAAGGTCTCCATAGACACAAAAACATATTAGGACACATCCACAGGAGAGTCCATTTCAACTCAGCCTCCTCGGTTGCCCCCCACATCCAGCAGATCTAACCTGTCTTGTTGCTTGGAGACAATTGGAATGCGAGGTGGGCTACCCAGCCATCCATCCTTAGAACCCTGCTCGGAATCGTTGGACTGGAGCCAACCAACAGGTCTCAATTGTCCTGCAGAAGAATCTTTGCAGTTTGGAGCTTCTCACAACTCCCATCGTGCGAAAACCCCAATGTCCTCGTGATCCAACCCCCTTCAAGAAAGGGCCATCAGGACAGAAAGTCCAACCTGAGCGATCGTCTGATCCTTGCCCTGACATCAGATGCACGAGATCTCGATTGAGGTCTGTAGATTGTGCCTGCCATATCCTCACCCAGAAACCTAGGCCTAGCTTGGGTTCTCAGACTCTGTCCTCAGACTACTGGCCCACAAGCCCTCCAGTTTGGCAATCCAGAACTACAATACCGCACTCTGCCTGCCCTACAGAAGTAAAACATTGCCCTCAGGGCTACCCCGAAACCGCAAATGAGGATCAACCTGCACGCCATTCGGCTGTACCCCAAACATATAGGCTGACCTGGGCACTATTTCCCCTTCTGACCCAGCCTGAGCCTGGACCTCCTGGTCCCACCCAGACAGCTGGCCGGAAACTGAGCACATCGGACCCGCCATGGCCTTAGGTCGTCATCTCTTCCCAACTGCGGTTTACAGGCTCCAGAACCTAGACCTTATCTCCAACCACTGCCCAGGGTTGAAAATGATGCAGAAATCAGAACTCTTTCCCCATGGCAAGAAACCTTGTGGTTGGCATATTGTCCAACGTTCAGGGTAGTTGAAACAAGCGTGTCCCATGAGGCCCAGCCCATGCTTGCGGGCCACATTGGTCACAAACACACATTGTGACCCTCAGCCTGAGCCCAGTCCTCAGGTAAGGCCTCTCAGGGCCTATATGAAGAGACAGCATATTGGGCTTGCCATGCCCCTAGGCCCCAATTTTTAACCATAGTTCGGGGTGTCCCTTCACTCTTCCCCAGGGCTCTGCTTTGGAATTCCTCTTTTGGTGGGACACCTGAGGTAACAAACCTGAAAGGAGTCCTCCCATCCCACAGATTGACGAAAAACAATTGGGATCGGCTCAAATCCACAGAGAGGAAGATTCGTCCATGGCCCATGAGACCTCCCCAACATTCCACGGCCATCGCTGAAACAAAATCCAGAGACAAAAGCCTGAGCAAGCTCCTCAGACTCGCTCATTCTTCATATCCTGAAGAGTTCTTCTCATGGTTTGTAGATCGGGCGTGCCATACCTACGTCCCCACACTTAAGCTGAGTTTGTGTTTTCAGTCTTCTGTCCTCAAAGTACTGGGCCACACTCCCTCCAGGCTGGGGCCCCTGGAGCCACACATTAGGACTGCCCCCACCCAATCCATGGGAATTCTGCCCATTCCATTGTCAAAAATCGTACAAATTAGAAGAACCCTCCAAAGTCCCTGAGGCCATCCCAATAGTGTAGGTCGCCCCGGGCCAAAATGGGCGGTTGATACCGGCTGAGCATCTACCTCCACTCATCTACCTCCACTCATACCAAGAAGATTGAACCAGACAGGACCCGAGGCCATTATCGGATCCATTGCTTTGGTTTACAGGCATGTCTCCTCAAAAGCCTGCATTCCAATACCAGCAGAGGGGATTTCCTGAGGCACCCATCAGAACAAATCTCGTCTCCACAAGGAAACTTGTGCATGGGAGCTGTGCCAAAGCTTAGGAGAATACTTCAGGGTCCCGGTGCCACCTCCCCATTCCAAGGCCCTCATGGACACAAATACACGTTAGGACCCATCCTCTGGAAAGTGCATTTCAACTCAGCCACCCCGGTTGCTCCCGCAGATCCATTAGATCTAAACTGTCTTGTTGCTAGGAGACAATTGGAAGGCGAGGCGGACTTCCCAGGCATCCATCCTGGAACGGTGCTCTGGAGTCATACCATATGGGATGTCCTGGAGCTGTCCAACAGGTCTCAATTGTCCCGCAGAAGGAATCCTTGAAGGGGGCATCCCACATCTCCCAACGTGGAAAACCTCCATGGCCTCGAGATTCCGCTCCCTTCATGAAGGGGCCGTCATGCACAGAAACTCCAACCTGAGCCAACGTGGGATCCTCGCCCTGACTTCAGATGCATGAGATATTGGTTCAGATCTGCAGGGAGTACCTGCCGTGCCCTCACCCTGAATCCGAAGTCTAGCTTGTGTTCTCAGACTCCCGTCCTCACTCTCCTTGCCCCGAAGCCCTCAAGTTTGGCAATTCCGGACCGACAATGAAGCACTCTGCCTGCCCTCTAGAAAAAATATATTGCCTAATGAGCAGCCCAGGCAGCTTAAATGAGGATAAACCTACACGGCACTCGAATGTACCCAAATTATATAGTCTAACCTGGGCACTAATTCACTGTCTGACACAACCTGAGCCCGGACCTGCTGACCAACACCCAGACAGCTGACCGCACGCTGAGCACATCAGACCCGTTATGGCCTTAAGTCATCATCTCTTCCCTACCTCAGTTTTCAGGCTTCAGAACCTAGACCTTATCTCCAATCACTGCCCACGGGTGACTGTGATGCAGAAATCAGAACTCTTCCTGACCCATGGCAAGAAACCTTGTGGTTGGCATGTTGTCCAACGTTCAGTGTAGGAGAAACCAACATTCAACCTGAGGCTCCGCCCATTCTTGTGTGCGACGAGAGCATAAACACGCATTGTGACCTCAGCGTGAGTCCTGTCCTCTAGTAAGTCCTCTCAGTGGCTGGACCATTAGATGTCATAATGGGCTTGACATGTCCCTAGTCCCCAATTTTTAACCAGATATCTGGTTGTCCAGTCGCCCCACCCCAGGGCTCTACTCTGGAATCCCTCACTTGGTGGGACATCTGAGGTTGAAAAACAAAATGAAACAAATCGACAACAACAAAAAAACGGACTTCTTCCATCCCCAGTATGACCCCAAACTCATTGGAAGGGACCGAACCCCCAGAGAGTAAGGCTCGTTCATTTCCCATGAAGTCACCCGGCAATTTCACGACCATGAGTGACACGATATCCAGAGACAAAAACTTGAGCAAGAGCCTCACACTCGCCCTTTTTTCATATCCCGAAGTGTTCTCCTCATGGTCTGTAGATCAGTCCTGCCATACCTATGACCCAAAACATAAGCCGAGTTTGTGTTTTCAGACAACTGTCCAAACAGCTCTGGCCTACACACCCTACAGGCTCAGGGCCCTGGAGCCAAACCTGAGGACTGTACTTGCCCTCTCCATGGGAATTGTATGTGCCCATTCCAATGGCCACAACCCTACTAATAGGATAACCTCCAAAGTCCCTGAGGCCATCCCAAGAGTTGTGGCTTCCCAGGACAAACAGGGGCAATCTGAGCCCATCTGAGCACCTACCTGCACTCAGACCCGTAGACTGTTGTCCCCAGAGGTAAAAAGGAACGAACAGGCCCCTAGGCACTAATCGGATCCATTGCTTTGGTTTCCAGGCATCTCTCCTCAGAGGCCTGGATTTCAATACCAGCATATGGCTGTTTCTTGACTCACCCATCAGAACAAATCTCATCTACACATGGGAAACATGCACGTTGGAGCTGTGTCAAAGCCTCTGTTTAGGAGAACCCTTCAGGGCCCCAGGGCCACCGCTTCATTCCAAGGTCTCCATAGACAGAAAAACATATTAGGACACATCCACAGGAGAGTCCATTTCAACTCAGCCTCCTCGGTTGCCCCCCACATCCAGCAGATCTAACCTGTCTTGTTGCTTGGAGACAATTGGAATGCGAGGTGGGCTACCCAGCCATCCATCCTTAGAACCCTGCTCGGAATCGTTGGACTGGAGCCAACCAACAGGTCTCAATTGTCCTGCAGAAGAATCTTTGCAGTTTGGAGCTTCTCACAACTCCCATCGTGCGAAAACCCCAATGTCCTCGTGATCCAACCCCCTTCAAGAAAGGGCCATCAGGACAGAAAGTCCAACCTGAGCGATCGTCTGATCCTTGCCCTGACATCAGATGCACGAGATCTCGATTGAGGTCTGTAGATTGTGCCTGCCATATCCTCACCCAGAAACCTAGGCCTAGCTTGGGTTCTCAGACTCTGTCCTCAGACTACTGGCCCACAAGCCCTCCAGTTTGGCAATCCAGAACTACAATACCGCACTCTGCCTGCCCTACAGAAGTAAAACATTGCCCTCAGGGCTACCCCGAAACCGCAAATGAGGATCAACCTGCACGCCATTCGGCTGTACCCCAAACATATAGGCTGACCTGGGCACTATTTCCCCTTCTGACCCAGCCTGAGCCTGGACCTCCTGGTCCCACCCAGACAGCTGGCCGGAAACTGAGCACATCGGACCCGCCATGGCCTTAGGTCGTCATCTCTTCCCAACTGCGGTTTACAGGCTCCAGAACCTAGACCTTATCTCCAACCACTGCCCAGGGTTGAAAATGATGCAGAAATCAGAACTCTTTCCCCATGGCAAGAAACCTTGTGGTTGGCATATTGTCCAACGTTCAGGGTAGTTGAAACAAGCGTGTCCCATGAGGCCCAGCCCATGCTTGCGGGCCACATTGGTCACAAACACACATTGTGACCCTCAGCCTGAGCCCAGTCCTCAGGTAAGGCCTCTCAGGGCCTATATGAAGAGACAGCATATTGGGCTTGCCATGCCCCTAGGCCCCAATTTTTAACCATAGTTCGGGGTGTCCCTTCACTCTTCCCCAGGGCTCTGCTTTGGAATTCCTCTTTTGGTGGGACACCTGAGGTAACAAACCTGAAAGGAGTCCTCCCATCCCACAGATTGACGAAAAACAATTGGGATCGGCTCAAATCCACAGAGAGGAAGATTCGTCCATGGCCCATGAGACCTCCCCAACATTCCACGGCCATCGCTGAAACAAAATCCAGAGACAAAAGCCTGAGCAAGCTCCTCAGACTCGCTCATTCTTCATATCCTGAAGAGTTCTTCTCATGGTTTGTAGATCGGGCGTGCCATACCTACGTCCCCACACTTAAGCTGAGTTTGTGTTTTCAGTCTTCTGTCCTCAAAGTACTGGGCCACACTCCCTCCAGGCTGGGGCCCCTGGAGCCACACATTAGGACTGCCCCCACCCAATCCATGGGAATTCTGCCCATTCCATTGTCAAAAATCGTACAAATTACAAGAACCCTCCAAAGTCCCTGAGGCCATCCCAATAGTGTAGGTCGCCCGGGGCCAAAAAAGGGCGGTTGATACCGGCTGAGCATCTACCTCCACTCATCTACCTCCACTCATATCAAGAAGATTGAACCAGACAGGACCCGAGGCCATTATCGGATCCATTGCTTTGGTTTACAGGCATGTCTCCTCAAAAGCCTGCATTCCAATACCAGCAGAGGGGATTTCCTGAGGCACCCATCAGAACAAATCTCGTCTCCACAAGGAAACTTGTGCATGGGAGCTATGCCAAAGCTTAGGGGAATACTTCAGGGTCCCGGTGCCATCTCCCCATTCCAAGGCCCTCATGGACACAAATACACGTTAGGACCCATCCTCTGGAAAGTGCATTTCAACTCAGCCACCCCGGTTGCTCCCGCAGATCCATTAGATCTAAACTGTCTTGTTGCTAGGAGACAATTGGAAGGCGAGGCGGACTTCCCAGGCATCCATCCTGGAACGGTGCTCTGGAGTCATACCATATGGGATGTCCTGGAGCTGTCCAACAGGTCTCAATTGTCCCGCAGAAGGAATCCTTGAAGGGGGCATCCCACATCTCCCAACGTGGAAAACCTCCATGGCCTCGAGATTCCGCTCCCTTCATGAAGGGGCCGTCATGCACAGAAACTCCAACCTGAGCCAACGTGGGATCCTCGCCCTGACTTCAGATGCATGAGATATTGGTTCAGATCTGCAGGGAGTACCTGCCGTGCCCTCACCCTGAATCCGAAGTCTAGCTTGTCTTCTCAGACTTCCGTCCTCACTCTCCTGGCCCCGAAGCCCTCAAGTTTGGCAATTCCGGACCGACAATGAAGCACTCTGCCTGCCCTCTAGAAAAAATATATTGCCTAATGAGCAGCCCAGGCAGCTTAAATGAGGATAAACCTACACGGCACTCGAATGTACCCAAATTATATAGTCTAACCTGGGCACTAATTCACTGTCTGACACAACCTGAGCCCGGACCTGCTGACCAACACCCAGACAGCTGACCACACGCTGAGCACATCAGACCCGTTATGGCCTTAAGTCATCATCTCTTCCCTACCTCAGTTTTCAGGCATCAGAACCTAGACCTTATCTCCAATCACTGCCCACGGGTGACTGTGATGCAGAAATCAGAACTCTTCCTGACCCATGGCAAGAAACCTTGTGGTTGGCATGTTGTCCAACGTTCAGTGTAGGAGAAACCAGCATTCACCCTGAGGCTCCGCCCATTCTTGTGTGCGACGAGAGCATAAACACGCATTGTGACCTCAGCGTGAGTCCTGTCCTCTAGTAAGTCCTCTCAGTGGCTGGACCATTAGATGTCATAATGGGCTTGACATGTCCCTAGTCCCCAATTTTTAACCAGATATCTGGTTGTCCAGTCGCCCCACCCCAGGGCTCTACTCTGGAATCCCTCACTTGGTGGGACATCTGAGGTTGAAAAACAAAATGAAACAAATCGACAACAACAAAAAAACGGACTTCTTCCATCCCCAGTATGACCCCAAACTCATTGGAAGGGACCGAACCCCCAGAGAGTAAGGCTCGTTCATTTCCCATGAAGTCACCCGGCAATTTCACGACCATGAGTGACACGATATCCAGAGACAAAAACTTGAGCAAGAGCCTCACACTCGCCCTTTTTTCATATCCCGAAGTGTTCTCCTCATGGTCTGTAGATCAGTCCTGCCATACCTATGACCCAAAACATAAGCCGAGTTTGTGTTTTCAGACAACTGTCCAAACAGCTCTGGCCTACACACCCTACAGGCTCAGGGCCCTGGAGCCAAACCTGAGGACTGTACTTGCCCTCTCCATGGGAATTGTATGTGCCCATTCCAATGGCCACAACCCTACTAGTAGGATAACCTCCAAAGTCCCTGAGGCCATCCCAATAGTTGTGGCTTCCCAGGACAAACAGGGGCAATCTGAGCCCATCTGAGCACCTACCTGCACTCAGACCCGTAGACTGATGTCCCCAGAGGTAAAAAGGAACGAACAGGCCCCTAGGCACTAATCGGATCCATTGCTTTGGTTTCCAGGCATCTCTCCTCAGAGGCCTGGATTTCAATACCAGCATATGGCTGTTTCTTGACTCACCCATCAGAACAAATCTCATCTACACATGGGAAACATGCACGTTGGAGCTGTGTCAAAGCCTCTGTTTAGGAGAACCCTTCAGGGCCCCAGGGCCACCGCTTCATTCCAAGGTCTCCATAGACACAAAAACATATTAGGACACATCCACAGGAGAGTCCATTTCCACTCAGCCTCCTCGGTTGCCCCCCACATCCAGCAGATCTAACCTGTCTTGTTGCTTGGAGACCATTGGAATGCGAGGTGGTCACCCAGCCATCCATCCTTAGAACCCTGCTCGGAATCGTTGGACTGGAGCCAACCAACAGGTCTCAATTGTCCTGCAGAAGAATCTTTGCAGTTTGGAGCTTCTCACAACTCCCATCGTGCGAAAACCCCAATGTCCTCGTGATCCAACCCCCGTCAAGAAAGGGCCATCAGGACAGAAAGTCCAACCTGAGCGATCGTCTGATCCTTGCCCTGACATCAGATGCACGAGATCTCGATTGAGGTTTGTAGATTGTGCCTGCCATATCCTCACCCAGAAACCTAGGCCTAGCTTGGGTTCTCAGACTCTGTCCTCAGACTACTGGCCCACATGCCCTCCAGTTTGGCAATCCAGAACTACAATACCGCACTCTGCCTGCCCTACAGAAGTAAATCATTGCCCTCAGGGCTACCCCGAAACCGCAAATGAGGATCAACCTGCACGCCATTCGGCTGTACCCCAAACATATAGGCTGACCTGTGCACTATTTCCCCTTCTGACCCAGCCTGAGCCTGGACCTCCTGGTCCCACCCAGACAGCTGGCCGGAAACTGAGCACATCGGACCCGCCATGGCCTTAGGTCGTCATCTCTTCCCAACTGCGGTTTTCAGGCTCCAGAACCTAGACCTTATCTCCAACCACTGCCCAGGGTTGAAAATGATGCAGAAATCAGAACTCTTTCCCCATGGCAAGAAACCTTGTGGTTGGCATATTGTCCAACGTTCAGGGTAGTTGAAACAAGCGTGTCCCATGAGGCCCAGCCCATGCTTGCGGGCCACATTGGTCACAAACACACATTGTGACCCTCAGCCTGAGCCCAGTCCTCAGGTAAGGCCTCTCAGGGCCTATATGAAGAGACAGCATATTGGGCTTGCCATGCCCCTAGGCCCCAATTTTTAACCATAGTTCGGGGTGTCCCTTCACTCTTCCCCAGGGCTCTGCTTTGGAATTCCTCTTTTGGTGGGACACCTGAGGTAACAAACCTGAAAGGAGTCCTCCCATCCCACAGATTGACGAAAAACAATTGGGATCGGCTCAAATCCACAGAGAGGAAGATTCGTCCATGGCCCTTGAGACCTCCCCAACATTCCACGGCCATCGCTGAAACAAAATCCAGAGACAAAAGCCTGAGCAAGCTCCTCAGACTCGCTCATTCTTCATATCCTGAAGAGTTCTTCTCATGGTTTGTAGATCGGGCGTGCCATACCTACGTCCCCACACTTAAGCTGAGTTTGTGTTTTCAGTCTTCTGTCCTCAAAGTACTGGGCCACACTCCCTCCAGGCTGGGGCCCCTGGAGCCACACATTAGGACTGCCCCCACCCAATCCATGGGAATTCTGCCCATTCCATTGTCAAAAATCGTACAAATTACAAGAACCCTCCAAAGTCCCTGAGGCCATCCCAATAGTGTAGGTCGCCCGGGGCCAAAAAAGGGCGGTTGATACCGGCTGAGCATCTACCTCCACTCATCTACCTCCACTCATACCAAGAAGATTGAACCAGACAGGACCCGAGGCCATTATCGGATCCATTGCTTTGGTTTACAGGCATGTCTCCTCAAAAGCCTGCATTCCAATACCAGCAGAGGGGATTTCCTGAGGCACCCATCAGAACAAATCTCGTCTCCACAAGGAAACTTGTGCATGGGAGCTATGCCAAAGCTTAGGAGAATACTTCAGGGTCCCGGTGCCACCTCCCCATTCCAAGGCCCTCATGGACACAAATACACGTTAGGACCCATCCTCTGGAAAGTGCATTTCAACTCAGCCACCCCGGTTGCGCCCGCAGATCCATTAGATCTAAACTGTCTTGTTGCTAGGAGACAATTGGAAGGCGAGGCGGACTTCCCAGGCATCCATCCTGGAACGGTGCTCTGGAGTCATACCATATGGGATGTCCTGGAGCTGTCCAACAGGTCTCAATTGTCCCGCAGAAGGAATCCTTGAAGGGGGCATCCCACATCTCCCAACGTGGAAAACCTCCATGGCCTCGAGATTCCGCTCCCTTCATGAAGGGGCCGTCATGCACAGAAACTCCAACCTGAGCCAACGTGGGATCCTCCCCTGACTTCAGATGCATGAGATATTGGTTCAGATCTGCAGGGAGTACCTGCCGTGCCCTCACCCTGAATCCGAAGTCTAGCTTGTCTTCTCAGACTTCCGTCCTCACTCTCCTGGCCCCGAAGCCCTCAAGTTTGGCAATTCCGGACCGACAATGAAGCACTCTGCCTGCCCTCTAGAAAAAATATATTGCCTAATGAGCAGCCCAGGCAGCTTAAATGAGGATAAACCTACACGGCACTCGAATGTACCCAAATTATATAGTCTAACCTGGGCACTAATTCACTGTCTGACACAACCTGAGCCCGGACCTGCTGACCAACACCCAGACAGCTGACCACACGCTGAGCACATCAGACCCGTTATGGCCTTAAGTCATCATCTCTTCCCTACCTCAGTTTTCAGGCTTCAGAACCTAGACCTTATCTCCAATCACTGCCCACGGGTGACTGTGATGCAGAAATCAGAACTCTTCCTGACCCATGGCAAGAAACCTTGTGGTTGGCATGTTGTCCAACGTTCAGTGTAGGAGAAACCAGCATTCACCCTGAGGCTCCGCCCATTCTTGTGTGCGACGAGAGCATAAACACGCATTGTGACCTCAGCGTGAGTCCTGTCCTCTAGTAAGTCCTCTCAGTGGCTGGACCATTAGATGTCATAATGGGCTTGACATGTCCCTAGTCCCCAATTTTTAACCAGATTTCTGGTTGTCCAGTCGCCCCACCCCAGGACTCTACTCTGGAATCCCTCATTTGGTGGGACATCTGACGTTGAAAAACAAAATGAAACAAATCGACAACAACAAAAAAACGGACTTCTTCCATCCCCAGTATGACCCCAAACTCATTGAAGGGACCGAACCCCCAGAGAGTAAGGCTCGTTCATTTCCCATGAAGTCACCCGGCAATTTCACGACCATGAGTGACACGATATCCAGAGACAAAAACTTGAGCAAGAGCCTCACACTCGCCCTTTTTTCATATCCCGAAGTGTTCTCCTCATGGTCTGTAGATCAGTCCTGCCATACCTATGACCCAAAACATAAGCCGAGTTTGTGTTTTCAGACAACTGTCCAAACTGCTCTGGCCTACACACCCTACAGGCTCAGGGCCCTGGAGCCAAATCTGAGGACTGTACTTGCCCTCTCCAAGGGAATTGTATGTGCCCATTCCAATGGCCAAAACCCTACTAATAGGATAACCTCCAAAGTCCCTGAGGCCATCCCAAGAGTTGTGGCTTCCCAGGACAAACAGGGGCAATCTGAGCCCATCTGAGCACCTACCTGCACTCAGACCCGTAGACTGTTGTCCCCAGAGGTAAAAAGGAACGAACAGGCCCCTAGGCACTAATCGGATCCATTGCTTTGGTTTCCAGGCATCTCTCCTCAGAGGCCTGGATTTCAATACCAGCATATGGCTGTTTCTTGACTCACCCATCAGAACAAATCTCATCTACACATGGGAAACATGCACGTTGGAGCTGTGTCAAAGCCTCTGTTTAGGAGAACCCTTCAGGGCCCCAGGGCCACCGCTTCATTCCAAGGTCTCCATAGACAGAAAAACATATTAGGACACATCCACAGGAGAGTCCATTTCAACTCAGCCTCCTCGGTTGCCCCCCACATCCAGCAGATCTAACCTGTCTTGTTGCTTGGAGACAACTGGAATGCGAGGTGGGCTACCCAGCCATCCATCCTTAGAACCCTGCTCGGAATCGTTGGACTGGAGCCAACCAACAGGTCTCAATTGTCCTGCAGAAGAATCTTTGCAGTTTGGAGCTTCTCACAACTCCCATCGTGCGAAAACCCTCATGTCCTCGTGATCCAACCCCCTTCAAGAAAGGGCCATCAGGGCAGAAAGTCCAACCTGAGCGATCGTCTGATCCTTGCCCTGACTTCAGATGCACGAGATCTCGATTGAGGTCTGTAGATTGTGCCTGCCATATCCTCACCCAGAAACCTAGGCCTAGCTTGGGTTCTCAGACTCCGTCCTCAGACTACTGGCCCACAAGCCCTCCAGTTTGGCAATCCAGAACTACAATGCCGCACTCTGCCTGCCCTACAGAAGTAAAACATTGCCCTCAGGGCTACCCCGAAACCGCAAATGAGGATCAACCTGCACGCCATTCGGCTGTACCCCAAACATATAGGCTTACCTGGGCACTATTTCCCCTTCTGACCCAGCCTGAGCCTGGACCTCCTGGTCCTACCCAGACAGCTGGCCGGAAACTGAGCACATCGGACCCGCCATGGCCTTAGGTCGTCATCTCTTCCCAACTGCGGTTTTCAGGCTCCAGAACCTAGACCTTATCTCCAACCTTATTTTCAACCCTCTGCCCAGGGTTGAAAATGATGCAGAAATGAGAACTCTTTCCCCATGGCAAGAAACCTTGTGGTTGGCATGTTGTCCAACGTTCAGTGTAGTTGAAACAAGCGTGGCCCATGAGGCCCAGCCCATGCTTGCGGGCCACATTGGTCACAAACACACATTGTGACCCTCAGCCTGAGCCCAGTCCTCAGGTAAGGCCTCTCTGGGCCTATATGAAGAGACAGCATATTGGGCTTGCCATGCCCCTAGGCCCCAATTTTTAACCATAGTTCGGGTTGTCCCTTCACTCTTCCCCAGGGCTCTGCTTTGGAATTCCTCTTTTGGTGGGACACCTGAGGTAACAAACCTGAAAGGAGTCCTCCCATCCCACAGATTGACGAAAAACAATTGGGATCGGGCGAAATCCACAGAAAGGAAGATTCGTCTATGGCCCATGAGACCTCCCCAACATTCCACGGCCATCGCTGAAACAAAATCCAGAGACAAAAGCCTGAGCAAGCGACTCAGACTCGCTCATTCTTCATATCCTGAAGAGTTCTTCTCATGGTTTGTAGATCGGGCGTGCCATACCTACGTCCCCAAACGTAAGCTGAGTTTGTGTTTTCAGTCTTCTGTCCTCAAAGTCCTGGGCCACACCCCCTCCAGGCTGGGGCCCCTGGAGCCACACATTAGGACTGCCTCCACCCAATCCATGGGAATTCTGCCCATTCAAATGTCAAAAATCGTACAAATTAGGAGAACCCTCCAAAGTCCCTGAGGCCTTCCCAATAGTGTAGGTCGCCCGGGACAAAAAAGGGCGGTTGATACCGGCTGAGCATCTACCTCCACTCATCTACCTCCACTCATACCAAGAAGATTGAACCAGACAGGACCCGAGGCCATTATCGGATCCATTGCTTTGGTTTACAGGCATGTCTCCTCAAAAGCCTGGATTCCAATACCAGCAGAGGGGATTTCCTGAGGCACCCATAAGAACAAATCTCATCTCCACAAGTAAACTTGTGCATGGGAGCTAAGGAAAGCTTAGGAGAATACTTCAGGGTCCCGGTGCCACCTCCCCATTCCAAGGCCCTCATGGACACAAACACACGTTAGGACCCATCCTCTGGAAAGTGCATTTCAACTCAGCCACCCCGGTTGCTCCCGCAGATCCATTTGATCTAAAGGGTCTTGTTGCTAGGAGACAATTGGAAGGCGAGGCGGACTTCCCAGGCATCCATCCTCGAACGGTGCTCTGGAGTCATTCCATATGGGATGACCTGGAGCTGTCCAACAGGTCTCAATTGTCCCGCAGAAGGAATCCTTGAAGGGGGCATCCCACATCTCCCAACGTGGAAAACCTCCATGGCCTCGAGATTCCGCTCCCTTCATGAAGGGGCCGTCATGCACAGAAACTCCAACCTGAGCCAACGTGGGATACTCGCCCTGACTTCAGATGCATGAGATATTGGTTCAGAACTGCAGGGGGTACCTGCCGTGCCCTCACCCTGAATCCGAAGTCTAGCTTGTGTTCTCAGACTTCTGTCCTCACTCTCCTGGCCCCGAAGCCCTCAAGTTTGGCAATTCCGGACCGACAATGAAGCACTCTGCCTGCCCTCTAGAAAAAATATATTGCCTAATGAGCTGCCCAGGCAGCTTAAATGAAGATAAACCTACACGGCACTCGAATGTACCCAAATTATATAGTCTAACCTGGGCACTAATGCACTGTCTGACACAACCTGAGCCCGGACCTGCTGACCAACACCCAGACAGCTGACCGCACACTGAGCACATTAAACCCGCCAAGGCCTTAGGTCATCATCTCTTCCCTACCTCAGTTTTCAGGCTTCAGAACCTAGACCTTATCTCCAATCACTGCCCACGGTTGACTGTAATGAAGAAATCAGAACTCTTCCTGACCCTTGGCAAGAAACCTTGTGGTTGGCATGTTGTCCAACGTTCAGTGTAGGAGAAAACAATATTCACCCTGAGGCCCCGCAGATTCTTGAGTGCGACGAGAGCATAAACACGCATTGTGACCTCAGCGTTAGTCCTGTCCTCTAGTAAGTCCTCTCAGTGGCTGGACCATTAGATGTCATAATGGGCTTGACATGTCCCTAGTCCCCAATTTTTAACCAGATTTCTGGTTGTCCAGTCGCCCCACCCCAGGGCTCTACTCTGGAATCCCTCATTTGGTGGGACATCTGAGGTTGAAAAACAAAATGAAACAAATCGACAACAACAAAAAAACGGACTTCTTCCATCGCCAGAATGACCCCAAACTCTTTGGATGGGACCGAACCCCCAGAGAATAAGACTCGTCCATTTCCATGAAGTCACCCGGCAATTTCACGACCATGAGTGACACGATATCCAGAGACAAAAACTTGAGCAAGAGCTTCACACTCGCCCTTTTTTCATATCCCAAAGTGTTCTCCTCATGGTCTGTAGATCAGTCCTGCCATACCTATGACCCAAAACATAAGCCGAGTTTGTGTTTTCAGACAACTGTCCAAACAGCTCTGGCCTACACACCCTACAGGCTCAGGGCCCTGGAGCCAAACCTGAGGACTGTACTTGCCCTCTCCAAGGGAATTGTATGTGCCCATTCCAATGGCCACAACCCTACTAGTAGGATAACCTCCAAAGTCCCTGAGGCCATCCCAAGAGTTGTGGCTTCCCAGGACAAACAGGGGCAATCTGAGCCCATCTGAGCACCTACCTGCACTCAGACCCGTAGACTGAAGTCCCCAGAGGTAAAAAGGAACGAACAGGCCCCTAGGCACTAATCGGATCCATTGCTTTGGTTTCCAGGCATCTCTCCTCAGAGGCCTGGATTTCAATACCAGCATATGGCTGTTTCTTGACTCACCCATCAGAACAAATCTCATCTACACATGGGAAACATGCACGTTGGAGCTGTGTCAAAGCCTCTGTTAAGGAGAACCCTTCAGGGCCCCAGGGCCACCGCTTCATTCCAAGGTCTCCATAGACACAAAAACATATTAGGACACATCCACAGGAGAGTCCATTTCAACTCAGCCTCCTCGGTTGCCCCCCACATCCAGCAGATCTAACCTGTCTTGTTGCTTGGAGACCATTGGAATGCGAGGTGGGCTACCCAGCCATCCATCCTTAGAACCCTGCTCGGAATCGTTGGCCTGGAGCCAACCAACAGGTCTCAATTGTCCTGCAGAAGAATCTTTGCAGTTTGGAGCTTCTCACAACTCCCATCGTGGGAAAACCCCCATGTCCTCGTGATCCAACACCCTTCAAGAACGGGCCATCAGGGCAGAAAGTCCAACCTGAGCGATCGTCTGATCCTTGCCCTGACTTCAGATGCACGTGATCTCGATTGAGGTCTGTAGATTGTGCCTGCCATATCCTCACCCAGAAACCTAGGCCTAGCTTGGGTTCTCAGACTCCGTCCTCAGACTACTGGCCCACAAGCCCTCCAGTTGGGCAAACCAGAACTACAATGCCGCACTCTGCCTGCCCTACAGAAGTAAAACATTGCCCTCAGGGCTACCCCGAAACCGCAAATGAGGATCAACCTGCACGCCATTCGGCTGTACCCCAAACATATAGGCTTACCTGGGCACTATTTTCCCTTCTGACCCAGCCTGAGCCTGGATCTCCTGGTCCCACCCAGATAGCTTGCCGCACACTGAGCACATCGGACCCGCCATGGCCTTAGGTCGTCATCTCTTCCCAACTGCGGTTTTCAGGCTCCAGAACCTAGACCTTATCTCCAACCACTGCCCAGTTTGAAAATGATGCAGAAATCAGAACTCTTTCCCCATGGCAAGAAACCTTGTGGTTGGCATGTTGTCCAACGTTCAGTGTAGTTGAAACAAGCGTGGCCCTAGAGGCCCAGCCCATGCTTGCGGGCCACATTGGTCACAAACACACATTGTGACCCTCAGCCTGAGCCCAGTCCTCAGGTAAGGCCTCTCAGGGCCTATATGAAGAGACAGCATATTGGGCTTGCCATGCCCATAGGCCCCAATTTTTAACCATAGTTCGGGTTGTCCCTTCACTCTTTCCCAGGGCTCTGCTTTGGAATTCCTCTTTTGGTGGGACACCTGAGGTAACAAACCTGAAAGGAGTCCTCCCATCCCACAGATTGACGAAAAACAATTGGGATCGGGCGAAATCCACAGAGAGGAAGATTCGTCCATGGCCCATGAGACCTCCCCAACATTCCACGGCCATCGCTGAAACAAAATCCAGAGACAAAAGCCTGAGCAAGCTCCTCAGACTCGCTCATTCTTCATATCCTGAAGAGTTCTTCTCATGGTTTGTAGATCGGGCGTGCCATACCTACGTCCCCAAACTTAAGCTGAGTTTGTGTTTTCAGTCTTCTGTCCTCAAAGTCCTGGGCCACACTCCCTCCATGCTGGGGCCCCTAGAGCCACACATTAGGACTGCCCCCACCCAATCCATGGGAATTCTGCCCATTCCATTGTCAAAAATCGTACAAATTAGGAGAACCCTCCAAAGTCCCTGAGGCCATCCCAATAGTGTAGGTCGCCCGGGACAAAAAAGGGCGGTTGATACCGGCTGAGCATCTACCTCCACTCATCTACCTCCACTCATACCAAGAAGATTGAACCAGACAGGACCCAAGGCCATTATCGGATCCATTGCTTTGGTTTACAGGCATGTCTCCTCAAAAGCCTGCATTCCAATACCAGCAGAGGGGATTTCCTGAGGCACCCATCAGAACAAATGTCGTCTCCACAAGGAAACTTGTGCATGGGAGCTATGCCAAAGCTAAGAGAATACTTCAGGGTCCCGGCGCCACCTCCCCATTCCAAGGCCCTCATGGACGCAAACACACGTTAGGACCCATTCTCTGGAAATTGCATTTCAACTCAGCCATCTGCGGTTGCTCCCGCAGATCCATTTGATCTAAACTGTCTTGTTGCTAGGAGACAATTGGAAGGCGAGGCGGACTTCCCAGGCATCCATCCTGGAACGGTGCTCTGGAGTCATTCCATATGGGATGTCCTGGAGCTGTCCAACAGGTCTCAATTGTCCCGCAGAAGGAATCCTTAAAGGGGGCATCCCACATCACCCATCGTGGAAAACCTCCATGGCCTTGAGATTCCGCTCCCTTCATGAAGGGGCCGTCATGCACAGAAACTCCAACCTGAGCCAACGTCGGATCCTCGCCCTGACTTCAGATGCATGAGATATTGGTTCAGATCTGCAGGGGGTACCTGCCGTGCCCTCACCCTGAATCCGAAGTCTAGCTTGTGTTCTCAGACTTCCGTCCTCACTCTCCTGGCCCCAAAGCCCTCAAGTTGGGCAATTCCGGACCGACAATGAAGCACTCTGCGTGCCCTCTAGAAAAAATATATTGCCTAATGAGCAGCCCAGGCAGCTTAAATGAGGATATACCTACACGGCACTCGAATGTACCCAAATCATATAGTCTAACCTGGGCACTAATGCACTGTCTGACACAACCTGAGCCCGAACCTGCTGACCAACACCCAGACAGCTGACCGCACGCTGAGCATATCAGACCCGCCATGGCCTTAGGTCATCATCTCTTCCCTACCTCAGTTTTCAGGCTTCAGAACCTAGACCTTATCTCCATTCACTGCCCACGGGTGACTGTGATGCAGAAATCAGAACTCTTCCTGACCCATGGTAAGAAACCTTGTGGTTGGCATGTTGTCCAACGTTCAGTGTAGGAGAAACCAGCATTCTCCCTGAGGCCCCGCCCATTCTTGAGTGCGACGAGAGCATAAACACGCATTGTGACCTCAGCGTGAGTCCTGTCCTCTAGTAAGTCCTCTCAGTGGCTGGACCATTAGATGTCATAATGGGCTTGACATGTCCCTAGTCCCCAATTTTTAACCAGATTTCTGGTTGTCCAGTCGCCCCACCCCAGGGCTGCACTCTGGAATCCCTCATTTGGTGGGACATCTGAGGTTGAAAAACAAAATGAAACAAATCGACAACAACAACAAAAAAACGGACTTCTTCCATCCCCAGAATGACCACAAACTCTTTGGACGGGACCGAACCCCCAGAGAGTAAGACTCGTCCTTTTCCCATGAAGTCACCCGGCAATTTCACGAACATTAGTGACACGAAATCCAGAGACAAATACTTGAGCAAGAGCCTCACACTCGCCCTTTTTTCATATCCCGAAGTGTTCTCCTCATGGTCTGTAGATCAGTCCTGCCATACCTATGACCCAAAACATAAGCCGAGTTTGTGTTTTCAGACAACTGTCCAAAAAGCTCTGGCCTACACACCCTACAGGCTCAGGGCCCTGGAGCCAAACCTGAGGACTGTACTTGCCCTCTCCAAGGGATTGTATGTGCCCATTCCAATGGCCACAACCCTACTAGTAGGATAACCTCCAACGTCCCTGAGGCCATCCCAATAGTTGTGGCTTCCCAGGACAAAAAGGGGCAATCTGAGCCCATCTGAGCACCTACCTGCACTCAGACCCGTAGACTGATGTCCCCAGAGGTAAAAAGGAACGAACAGGCCCCCAGGCACTAATCGGATCCATTGCTTTGGTTTCCAGGCATCTCTCCTCAGAGGCCTGGAATTCAATACCAGCATATGGCTGTTTCTTGACTCACCCATCAGAACAAATCTCATCTACACATGGGAAAATGCACGTTGGAGCTGTGTCAAAGCCTCTGTTTAGGAGAACCCTTCAGGGCCCCAGGGCCACCGCTTCATTCCAAGGTCTCCATAGACACAAAAACATATTAGGACACATCCACAGGAGAGTCCATTTCAACTCAGCCTCCTCGGTTGCCCCCCACATCCAGCAGATCTAACCTGTCTTGTTGCTTGGAGACAATTGGAATGCGAGGTGGGCTACCCAGCCATCCATCCTTAGGACCCTGCTCGGAATCGTTGGCCTGGAGCCAACCAACAGGTCTCAATTGTCCTGCAGAAGAATCTTTGCAGTTAGGAGCTTCTCACAACTCCCATCGTGGGAAAACCCCCATGTCCTCGTGATCCAACCCCCTTCAAGAAAGGGCCATCAGGGCAGAAAGTCCAACCTGAGCGATCGTCTGATCCTTGCCCTGACTTCAGATGAACGTGATCTCGATTGAGGTCTGTAGATTGTGCCTGCCATATCCTCACCCAGAAACCTAGGCCTAGCTTGGGTTCTCAGACTCCGTCCTCAGACTACTGGCCCACAAGCCCTCCAGTTGGGCAATCCAGAACTACAATGCCGCACTCTGCCTGCCCTACAGAAGTAAAACATTGCCCTCAGGGCTACCCCGAATCCGCAAATGAGGATCAACCTGCACGCCATTCGGCTGTACCCCAAACATATAGGCTGACCTGGGCACTATTTCCCCTTCTGACCCAGCCTGAGCCTGGACCTCCTGGTCCCACCCAGACAGCTGGCCGCACACTGAGCACATCGGACCCGCCATGGCCTTAGGTCGTCATCTCTTCCCAACTGCGGTTTTCAGGCTCCAGAACCTAGACCTTATCTCCAACCACTGCCCAGGGTTGAAAATGATGCAGAAATCAGAACTCTTTCCCCATGGCAAGAAACCTTGTGCTTTGCATGTTGTCCAACGTTCAGTGTAGTTGAAACAAGCGTGGCCCATGAGGCCCAGCCCATGCTTGCGGGCCACATTGGTCACAAACACACATTGTGACACTCAGCCTGAGCCCAGTCCTCAGGTAAGGCCTCTCAGGGCCTATATGCAGAGACAGCATATTGGGCTTGCCATGCCCCTAGGCCCCAATTTTTAACCATAGTTCGGGTTGTCCCTTCACTCTTCCCCAGGGATCTGCTTTGGAATTCCTCTTTAGGTGGGACACCTGAGGTAACAAACCTGAAAGGTGTCCTCCCATCCCACAGATTGACGAAAAACAATTGGGATCGGGTCAAATCAACAGAGAGGAAGATTCGTCCATGGCCCATGAGACAGCCCCAACATTCCACGGCCATCGCTGAAACAAAATCCAGAGACAAAAGCCTGAGCAACTCCTCAGACTCGCTCATTCTTCATATCATGAAGAGTTCTTCTCATGGTTTGTAGATCGTGCGTGCCATACCTACGTACCCACACTTAAGCTGAGTTTGTGTTTTCAGTCTTCTGTCCTCAAAGTCCTGGGCCACACTCCCTCCAGGCTGGGGCCCCTGGAGCCACACATTAGGACTGCCCCCACCCAATCCATGGGAATTCTGCCCATTCCATTGTCAAAAATCGTACAAATTAGGAGAACCCTCCAAAGTCCCTGAGGCCATCCCAATAGTGTAGGTCGCCCGGGACAAAAAAGGGCGGTTGATACCGGCTGAGCATCTACCTCCACTCATCTACCTCCACTCATACCAAGAAGATTGAACCAGACAGGACCCGAGGCCATTATCGGATCCATTGCTTTGGTTTACAGGCATGTCTCCTCAAAAGCCTGGATTCCAATACCAGCAGAGGGGATTTCCTGAGGCACCCATCAGAACAAATCTCGTCTCCACAAGGAAACTTGTGCATGGGAGCTATGCCAAAGCTTAGGAGAATACTTCAGGGTCCCGGTGCCACCTCCCCATTCCAAGGCCCTCATGGACACAAACACACGTTAGGACCCATCCTCTGGAAAGTGCATTTCAACTCAGCCACCCCGGTTGCTCCCGCAGATCCATTTGATCTAAACTGTCTTGTTGCTAGGAGACAATTGGAAGGCGAGGCGGACTTCCCAGGCATCCATCCTGGAACGGTGCTCTGGAGTCATTCCATAAGGGATGAACTGGAGCTGTCCAACAGGTCTCAATTGTCCCGCAGAAGGAATCCTTGAAGGGGGCATCCCACATCTCCCAACGTGGAAAACCTCCATGGCCTCGAGATTCCGCTCCCTTCATGAAGGGGCCGTCATGCACAGAAACTCCAACCTGAGGCAACGTCGGATCCTCGCCCTGACTTCAGATGCATGAGATATTGGTTCAGATCTGCAGGGGGTACCTGCCGTGCCCTCACCCTGAATCCGAAGTCTAGCTTGTGTTCTCAGACTTCCGTCCTCACTCTCCTGGCCCCGAAGCCCTCAAGTTTGGCAATTCCGGACCGACAATGAAGCACTCTGCCTGCCCTCTAGAAAAAATATATTGCCTAATGAGCAGCCCAGGCAGCTTAAATGAGGATAAACCTACACGGCACTCGAATGTACCCAAATTATATAGTCTAACCTGGGCACTAATGCACTGTCTGACACAACCTGAGCCCGGACCTGCTGACCAACACCCAGACAGCTGACCGCACGCTGAGCACATCAGACCCGCCATGGCCTTAGGTCATCATCTCTTCCCTACCTCAGTTATCAGGCTTCAAAACCTAGACCTTATCTCCAATCACTGCCCACGGGTGACTGTGATGCAGAAATCAGAACTCTTCCTGACCCATGGCAAGAAAACTTGTGGTTGGCATGTTGTCCAACGTTCAGTGTAGGAGAAACCAGCATTCACCCTGAGGCCCCGCCCATTCTTGAGTGCGACGAGAGCATAAACACGCATTGTGACCTCAGCGTGAGTCCTGTCCTCTAGTAAGTCCTCTCAGTGGCTGGACCATTAGATGTCATAATGGGCTTGACATGTCCCTAGTCCCCAATTTTTAACCAGATTTCTGGTTGTCCAGTCGCCCCACCCCAGGGCTCTACTCTGGAATCCCTCATTTGGTGGGACATCTGAGGTTGAAAAACAAAATGAAACAAATCGACAACAACAACAAAAAAACGGACTTCTTCCATCCCCAGAATGACCACAAACTCTTTGGACGGGACCGAACCCCCAGAGAGTAAGACTCGTCCATTTCCCATGATGTCACCCGGCAATTTCACGACCATGAGTGACACGATATCCAGAGACAAAAACTTGAGCCAGAGCCTCACACTCGCCCTTTTTTCATATCCCGAAGTGTTCTCCTCATGGTCTGTAGATCAGTCCTGCCATACCTATGACCCAAAACATAAGCCGAGTTTGTGTTTTCAGACAACTGTCCAAACAGCTCTGGCCTACACACCCGACAGGCTCAGGGCCCTGGAGCCAAACCTGAGGACTGTACTTGCCCTCTCCAAGGGAATTGTATGTGCCCATTCCAATGGCCACAACCCTACTAGTAGGATAACCTCCAAAGTCCCTGAGGCCATCCCAATAGTTGTGGCTTCCCAGGACAAACAGGGGCAATCTGAGCCCATCTGAGCACCTACCTGCACTCAGACCCGTAGACTGATGTCCCCAGAGGTAAAAAGGAACGAACAGGCCCCTAGGCACTAATCGGATCCATTGATTTGGTTTCCAGGCATCTCTCCTCAGAGGCCTGGATTTCAATACCAGCATATGGCTGTTTTTTGACTCACCCATCAGAATAAATCTCATCTACACATGGGAAACATGCACGTTGGAGCTGTGTCAAAGCCTCTGTTTAGGAGAACCCTTCAGGGCCCCAGGGCCACCGCTTCATTCCAAGGTCTCCATAGACACAAAAACATATTAGGACACATCCACAGGAGAGTCCATTTCAACTCAGCCTCCTCGGTTGCCCCCCACATCCAGCAGATCTAACCTGTCTTGTTGCTTGGAGACCATTGGAATGCGAGGTGGGATACCCAGCCATCCATCCTTAGGACCCTGCTTGGAATCGTTGGCCTGGAGCCAACCAACAGGTCTCAATTGTCCTGCAGAAGAATCTTTGCAGTTTGGAGCTTCTCACAACTCCCATCGTGGTAAAACCCCCATGTGCTCGTGATCTTACCCCCTTCAAGAAAGGGCCATCAGGGCAGAAAGTCCAACCTGAGCGATCGTCTGATCCTTGCCCTGACTTCAGATGCACGAGATCTCGATTGAGGTCTGTAGATTGTGCTTGCCATATCCTCACCCAGAAACCTAGTCCTAGCTTGGGTTCTCAGACTCCGTCCTCAGACTACTGGCCCACAAGCCCTCCAGTTGGGCAATCCAGAACTACAATGCCGCACTCTGACTGCCCTACAGAAGTAAAACATTGCCCTCAGGGCTACCCCGAAACCGCAAATGAGGATCAACCTGCAGGCCATTCGGCTGTACCCCAAACATATAGGCTGACCTGGGCACTATTTCCCCTTCTGACCCAGCCTGAGACTGGACCTCCTGGTCCCACCCAGACAGCTGTCCGCACACTGAGCACATCGGACCCGCCATGGCCTTAGGTCGTCATCTCTTCCCAACTGCGGTTTTCAGGCTCCAGAACCTAGACCTTATCTCCAACCACTGCCCAGGTTTGAAAATGATGCAGAAATCAGAACTCTTTCCCCATGGCAAGAAACCTTGTGGTTGGCATGTTGTCCAACGTTCAGTGTAGTTGAAACAAGCGTGGCCCATGAGGCCCAGCCCATGCTTGCGGGCCACATTGGTCTCAAACACACATTGTGACCCTCAGCCTGAGCCCAGTCCTCAGGTAAGGCCTCTCAGGGCCTATATGAAGAGACAGCATATTAGGCTTGCCATGCCCCTAGGCCCCAATTTTTAACCATAGTTCGGGTTGTCCCTTCACTCTTCCCCAGGGCTCTGCTTTGGAATTCCTCTTTTGGTGGGACACCTGAGGTAACAAATCTGAAAGGAGTCCTCCCATCCCACAGATTGACGAAAAACAATTGGGATCGGGCCAAATCCACAGAGAGGAAGATTCGGCCATGGCCCATGAAGCCTCCCCGACATTCCACGGCCATCGCTGAAACAAAATCCAGAGACAAAAGCCTGAGCAAGTGCCTCAGACTCGCTCATTCTTCATATCCTCAAGAGTTCTTCTCATGGTTTGTAGATCGGGCGTGCCATACCTACGTCCCCAAACTGAAGCTGAGTTTGTGTTTTCAGTCTTCTGTCCTCAAAGTCCTGGGTCACACTCCCTCCAGGCTGGGGCCCCTGGAGCCACACATTAGGACTGCCCCCACCCAATCCATGGGAATTCTGCCCATTCCATTGTCAAAAATCGTACAAATTAGGAGAACCCTCCAAAGTCCCCGAGGCCATCCCAATAGTGTAGGTCGCCCGGGACAAAAAATGGGCGGTTGATACCGGCTGAGCATCTACCTCCACTCTTCTACCTCCACTCATACCAAGGAGATTGAACCAGACAGGACCCGAGGCCATTATCGAATCCATTGCTTTGGTTTACAGGCATGTCTCCTCAAAAGCCTGGATTCCAATACCAGCAGAGGGGATTTCCTGAGGCACCCATCAGAACAAATCTCGTCTCCACAAGGAAACTTGTGCATGGGAGCTAAGCCAAAGCTTAGGAGAATACTTCAGGGTCCCGGTGCCACCTCCCCATTCCAAGGCCCTCATGGACACAAAAACACGTTAGGACCCATCCTCTGGAAAGTGCATTTCAACTCAGCCACCCCGGTTGCTCCCGCAGATCCATTAGATCTAAACTGTCTTGTTGCTAGGAGACAATTGGAAGGCGAGGCGGACTTCCCAGGCATCCATCCTGGAACGGTGCTCTGGAGTCATTCCATATGGGATGTCCTGGAGCTGTCCAACAGGTCTCAATTGTCCCGCAGAAGGAATCCTTGAAGGGGGCATCCCACATCTCCCAACGTGGAAAACCTCCATGGCCTCGAGATTCCGCTCCCTTCATGAAGGGGCCGTCATGCACAGATACTCCAACCTGAGCCAACGTCTGATCCTCGCCCTGACTTCAGATGCATGAGATATTGGTTCAGATCTGCAGGGGGTACCTGCCGTGCCCTCACCCTGAATCCGAAGTCTAGCTTGTGTTCTCAGACTTCCGTCCTCACTCTCCTGGCCCCAAAGCCCTCAAGTTTGGCAATTCCGGACCGACAATGAAGCACTCTGCCTGCCCTCTAGAAAAAATATATTGCCTAATGAGCAGCCCAGGCAGCTTAAATGAGGATAAACCTACACGGCACTCGAATGTACCCAAATTATATAGTCTAACCTGGGCACTAATGCACTGTCTGACACAACCTGAGCCCGGACCTGCTGACCAACACCCAGACAGCTGACCGCACGCTGAGCACATCAGACCCGCCATGGCCTTAGGTCATCATCTCTTCCCTACCTAGTTTTCAGGCTTCAGAACCTAGACTTTATCTCCAATCACTGCCCACGGGTGACTGTGATGCAGAAATCAGAACTCTTCCTGACCCATGGCAAGAGACCTTGTGGTTGGCATGTTGTCCAACGTTCAGTGTAGGAGAAACCAGCATTCACCCTGAGGCCCCGCCCATTCTTGAGTGCGACGAGAGCATAAACACGCATTGTGACCTCAGCGTGAGTCCTGTCCTCTAGTAAGTCCTCTCAGTGGCTGGACCATTAGATGTCATAATGGGCTTGACATGTCCCTAGTCCCCAATTTTTAACCAGATTTCTGGTTGTCCAGTCGCCCCACCCCAGGGCTCTACTCTGGAATCCCTCATTTGGTTGGACATCTGAGGTTGAAAAACAAAATGAAACAAATCGACAACAACAACAAAAAAACGGACTTCATCCATCCCCAGAATGACCCCAAACTCTTTGGACGGGACCGAACCCCCAGAGAGTAAGACTCGTCCATTTCCCATGATGTCACCCGGCAATTTCACGACCATGAGTGACACGATATCCAGAGACAAAAACTTGAGCAAGAGCCTCACACTCGCCCTTTTTTCATATCCCGAAGTGTTCTCCTCATGGTCTGTAGATCAGTCCTGCCATACCTATGACCCAAAACATAAGCCGAGTTTGTGTTTTCAGACAACTGTCCAAACAGCTCTGGCCTACACACCCTACAGGCTCAGGGCCCTGGAGCCAAACCTGAGGACTGTACTTGCCCTCTCCAAGGGAATTGTATGTGCCTATTCCAATGGCCACAACCCTACTAGTAGGATAACCTCCAAAGTCCCTGAGGCCATCCCAATAGTTGTGGCTTCCCAGGACAAACAGGGGCAATCTGAGCCCATCTGAGCACCTACCTGCACTCAGACTCGTAGACTGATGTCCCCAGAGGTAAAAAGGAACGAACAGGCCCCTAGGCACTAATCGGATCCATTGCTTTGGTTTCCAGGCATCTCTCCTCAGAGGCCTGGATTTCAATACCAGCATATGGCTGTTTCTTGACTCACCCATCAGAACAAATCTCATCTACACATGGGAAACATGCACGTTGGAGCTGTGTCAAAGCCTCTGTTTAGGAGAACCCTTCAGGGCCCCAGGGCCACCGCTTCATTCCAAGGTCTCCATAGACACAAAAACATATTAGGACACATCCACAGGAGAGTCCATTTCAACTCAGCCTCCTCGGTTGCCCGCCACATGCAGCAGAACTAACCTGTCTTGTTGCTTGGAGACAATTGGAATGCGAGGTGGGCTACCCAGCCATCCATCCTTAGAACCCTGCTCGGAATCGTTGGCCTGGAGCCAACCAACAGGTCTCAATTGTCCTGCAGAAGAATCTTTGCAGTTTGGAGCTTCTCACAACTCCCATCGTGGGAAAACCCCCATGTCCTCGTGATCCAACCCCCTTCAAGAAAGGGCCATCAGGGCAGAAAGTCCAACCTGAGCGATCGTCTGATCCTTGCCCTGACTTCAGATGCACGAGATCTCGATTGAGGTCTGTAGATTGTGCCTGCCATATCCTCACCCAGAAACCTAGGCCTAGCTTGGGTTCTCAGACTCCGTCCTCAGACTACTGGCCCACAAGCCCTCCAGTTTGGCAATCCAGAACTACAATGCCGCACTTTGCCTGCCCTACAGAAGTAAAACATTGCCCTCAGGGCTACCCCGAAACCCCAAATGAGGATCAACCTGCACGCCATTCGGCTGTACCCCAAACATATAGGCTGACCTGGGCACTATTTCCCCTTCTGACCCAGCCTGAGCCTGGACCTCCTGGTCCCACCCAGACAGCTGGCCCCACACTGAGCACACGGACCCGCCATGGCCTTAGGTCGTCATCCCTTTCCAACTGCGGTTTTCAAGCTCCAGAACCTAGACCTAATCTCCAAACACTGCCCAGGTATAAAAATGATGCAGAAACCAGAACTCTTTCCGCATGGCAAGAAACCTTGTGGTTGGCATTTGGTCCAACGTTCAGTGTAGTTGAAACAAGCGTGGCCCATGAGGCCCAGCCCATGTTTGTGGTCCACATTGGTCACAAACACACATTGTCACCCTTAGCCTGAGCCCAGTCCTCAGGTAAGGCCTCTCAGGGCCTATATGAAGAGACAGCATATTGGGCTTGCCATGCCCCTAGGCCCCAATTTTTAACCATATTTCGGGTTGTCCCTTCACTCTTCCCCAGGGCTCTGCTTTGGAATTCCTCTTTTGGTGGGACACCTGAGGTAACAAATATGAAAGGAGTCCTCCCATCCCACAGATTGACGAAAAACAATTGGGATCGGGCCAAATCCACAGAGAGGAAGATTCGCCCATGGCCCATGAAGCCTCCCCGACATTCCACGGCCATCGCTGAAACATAATCCAGAGACAAAAGCCTGAGCAAGCGCCTCAGACTCGCTCATTCTTCATATCCTGAAGAGTTCTTCTCATGGTTTGTAGATCGGGCGTGCCATAACTACGTCCCCAAACTTAAGCTGAGTTTGTGTTTTCAGTCTTCTGTCCTCAAAGTCCTGGGCCACACTCCCTCCAGGCTGGGGCCCCTGGAGCCACACATTAGGACTGCCCCCCCCATCCATTGGAATTCTGCCCATTCCATTGTCAAAAATCGTACAAATTAGGAGAACCCTCCAAAGTCCCTGAGGCCATCCCAATAGTGTAGGTCGCCCGGGACAAAAAATGGGTGGTTGATACCGGCTGAGCATCTACCTCCACTCTTCTACCTCCACTCATACCAAGGAGATTGAACCAGACAGGACCCGAGGCCATTATCGAATCCATTGCTTTGGTTTACAGGCATGTCTCCTCAAAAGCCTGGATTCCAATACCAGCAGAGGGGATTTCCTGAGGCACCCATCAGAACAAATCTCGTCTCCACAAGGAAACTTGTGCATGGGAGCTAAGCCAAAGCTTAGGAGAATACTTCAGGGTCCCGGTGCCACCTCCCCATTCCAAGGCCCTCATGGACACAAACACACGTTAGGACCCATCCTCTGGAAAGTGCATTTCAACTCAGCCACCCCGGTTGCTCCCGCAGATCCATTTGATCTAAACTGTCTTGTTGCTAGGAGACAATTGGAAGGCGAGGCGGACTTCCCAGGCATCCATCCTAGAACGGTGCTCTGGAGTCATTCCATATGGGATGTCCTGGAGCTGTCCAACAGGTCCCAATTGTCCCGCAGAAGGAATCCTTGAAGGGGGCATCCCACATCTCCCAACGTGGAAAACCTCCATGGCCTTGAGATTCCGCTCCCTTCATGAAGGGGCCGTCATGCACAGAAACTCCAACCTGAGGCAACGTCGGATCCTCGCCCTGACTTCAGATGCATGAGATATTGGTTCAGATCTGCAGGGGGTACCTGCCGTGCCCTCACCCTGAATCCGAAGTCTAGCTTGTGTTCTCAGACTTCCGTCCTCACTCTCCTGGCCCCGAAGCCCTCAAGTTTGGCAATTCCGGACCGACAATGAAGCACTCTGCCTGCCCTCTAGAAAAAATATATGCCTAATGAGCAGCCCAGGCAGCTTAAATGAGGATAAACCTACACGGCACTCGAATGTACCCAAATTATATAGTCTAACCTGGGCACTAATGCACTGTCTGACACAACCTGAGCCCGGACCTGCTGACCAACACGCAGACAGCTGACCGCACGCTGAGCACATCAGACCCGCCATGGCCTTAGGTCATCATCTCTTCCCTACCTCAGTTTTCAGGCTTCAGAACCTAGACTTTATCTCCAATCACTGCCCACGGGTGACTGTGATGCATAAATCAGAACTCTTCCTGACCCATGGCAAGAAACCTTGTGGTTCGCAGGTTGTCCAACGTTCAGTGTAGGAGAAGCCAGCATTCACCCTGAGGCCCCGCCCATTCTTGAGTGCGACGAGAGCATAAACACGCATTGTGACCTCAGCGTGAGTCCTGTCCTCTAGTAAGTCCTCTCAGTGGCTGGACCATTAGATGTCATAATGGGCTTGACATGTCCCTAGTCCCCAATTTTTAACCAGATTTCTGGTTGTCCAGTCGCCCCACCCCAGGGCTCTACTCTGGAATCCCTCATTTGGTTGGACATCTGAGGTTGAAAAACAAAATGAAACAAATCGACAACAACAACAAAAAAACGGACTTCATCCATCCCCAGAATGACCCCAAACTCTTTGGACGGGACCGAAGCCCCAGAGAGTAAGACTCGTCCATTTCCCATGATGTCACCCGGCAATTTCACGACCATGAGTGACACGATATCCAGAGACAAAAACTTGAGCAAGAGCCTCACACTCGCCCTTTTTTCGTATCCCGAAGTGTTCTCCTCATGGTCTGTAGATCAGTCCTGCCATACCTATGACCAAAAACATAAGCCGAGTTTGTGTTTTCAGACAACTGTCCAAACAGCTCTGGCCTACACACCCTACAGGCTCAGGGCCCTGGAGCCAAACCTGAGGACTGTACTTGCCCTCTCCAAGGGAATTGTATGTGCCCATTCCAATGGCCACAACCCTACTAGTAGGATAACCTCCAAAGTCCCTGAGGCCATCCCAATAGTTGTGGCTTCCCAGGACAAACAGGGGCAATCTGAGCCCATCTGAGCACCTACCTGCACTCAGACCCGTAGACTGATGTCCCCAGAGGTAAAAAGGAACGAACAGGCCCCTAGGCACTAATCGGATCCATTGCTTTGGTTTCCAGGCATCTCTCCTCAGAGGCCTGGATTTCAATACCAGCATATGGCTGTTTCTTGACTCACCCATCAGAACAAATCTCATCTACACATGGGAAACATGCACGTTGGAGCTGTGTCAAAGCCTCTGTTTAGGAGAACCCTTCAGGGCCCCAGGGCCACCGCTTCATTCCAAGGTCTCCATAGACACAAAAACATATTAGGACACATCCACAGGAGAGTCCATTTCAACTCAGCCTCCTCGGTTGCCCCCCACATCCAGCAGATCTAAACTGTCTTGTTGCTTGGAGACAATTGGAATGCGAGGTGGGCTACCCAGCCATCCATCCTTAGAACCCTGCTCGGAATCGTTGGCCTGGAGCCAACCAACAGGTCTCAATTGTCCTGCAGAAGAATCTTTGCAGTTTGGAGCTTCTCACAACTCCCATCGTGGGAAAACCCCCATGTCCTCGTGATCCAACCTCCTTCAAGAAAGGGCCATCAGGGCAGAAAGTCCAACCTGAGCGATCGTCTGATCCTTGCCCTGACTTCAGATGCACGAGATCTCTATTGAGGTCTGTAGATTGTGCCTGCCATATCCTTACCCAGAAACCTAGGCCTAGCTTGGGTTCTCAGACTCCGTCCTCAGACTACTGGCCCACAAGCCCTCCAGTTGGGCAATCCAGAACTACAATGCCGCACTCTGCCTGCCCTACAGAAGTAAAACATTGCCCTCAGGGCTACCCCGAAACCGCAAATGAGGATCAACCTGCACGCCATTCGGCTGTACCCCAAACATATAGGCTGACCTGGGCACTATTTCCCCTTCTGACCCAGCCTGAGCCTGGACCTCCTGGTCCCACCCAGACAGCTGGCCGCACACTGAGCACATCGGACCCGCCATGGCCTTAGGTCGTCATCTCTTCCCAACTGCGGTTTTCAGGCTCCAGAACCTAGACCTTATCTCCAACCACTGCCCAGGGTTGAAAATGATGCAGAAATCAGAACTCTTTCCCCATGGCAAGACCTTGTGCTTTGCATGTTGTCCAACGTTCAGTGTAGTTGAAACAAGCGTGGCCCATGAGGCCCAGCCCATGCTTGCGGGCCACATTGGTCACAAACACACATTGTGACACTCAGCCTGAGCCCAGTCCTCAGGTAAGGCCTCTCAGGGCCTATATGAAGAGACAGCATATTGGGCTTGCCATGCCCCTAGGCCCCAATTTTTAACCATAGTTCGGGTTGTCCCTTCACTCTTCCCCAGGGATCTGCTTTGGAATTCCTCTTTAGGTGGGACACCTGAGGTAACAAACCTGAAAGGTGTCCTCCCATCCCACAGATTGACGAAAAACAATTGGGATCGGGTCAAATCAACAGAGAGGAAGATTCGTCCATGGCCCATGAGACAGCCCCAACATTCCACGGCCATCGCTGAAACAAAATCCAGAGACAAAAGCCTGAGCAACTCCTCAGACTCGCTCATTCTTCATATCATGAAGAGTTCTTCTCATGGTTTGTAGATCGTGCGTGCCATACCTACGTACCCACACTTAAGCTGAGTTTGTGTTTTCAGTCTTCTGTCCTCAAAGTCCTGGGCCACACTCCCTCCAGGCTGGGGCCCCTGGAGCCACACATTAGGACTGCCCCCACCCAATCCATGGGAATTCTGCCCATTCCATTGTCAAAAATCGTACAAATTAGGAGAACCCTCCAAAGTCCCTGAGGCCATCCCAATACTGTAGGTCGCCCGGGACAAAAAAGGGCGGTTGATACCGGCTGAGCATCTACCTCCACTCATCTACCTCCACTCATACCAAGAAGATTGAACCAGACAGGACCCGAGGCCATTATCGGATCCATTGCTTTGGTTTACAGGCATGTCTCCTCAAAAGCCTGGATTCCAATACCAGCAGAGGGGATTTCCTGAGGCACCCATCAGAACAAATCTCGTCTCCACAAGGAAACTTGTGCATGGGAGCTATGCCAAAGCTTAGGAGAATACTTCAGGGTCCCGGTGCCACCTCCCCATTCCAAGGCCCTCATGGACACAAACACACGTTAGGACCCATCCTCTGGAAAGTGCATTTCAACTCAGCCACCCCGGTTGCTCCCGCAGATCCATTTGATCTAAACTGTCTTGTTGCTAGGAGACAATTGGAAGGCGAGGCGGACTTCCCAGGCATCCATCCTGGAACGGTGCTCTGGAGTCATTCCATAAGGGATGAACTGGAGCTGTCCAACAGGTCTCAATTGTCCCGCAGAAGGAATCCTTGAAGGGGGCATCCCACATCTCCCAACGTGGAAAACCTCCATGGCCTCGAGATTCCGCTCCCTTCATGAAGGGGCCGTCATGCACAGAAACTCCAACCTGAGGCAACGTCGGATCCTCGCCCTGACTTCAGATGCATGAGATATTGGTTCAGATCTGCAGGGGGTACCTGCCGTGCCCTCACCCTGAATCCGAAGTCTAGCTTGTGTTCTCAGACTTCCGTCCTCACTCTCCTGGCCCCGAAGCCCTCAAGTTTGGCAATTCCGGACCGACAATGAAGCACTCTGCCTGCCCTCTAGAAAAAATATATTGCCTAATGAGCAGCCCAGGCAGCTTAAATGAGGATAAACCTACACGGCACTCGAATGTACCCAAATTATATAGTCTAACCTGGGCACTAATGCACTGTCTGACACAACCTAGCCCGGACCTGCTGACCAACACCCAGACAGCTGACCGCACGCTGAGCACATCAGACCCGCCATGGCCTTAGGTCATCATCTCTTCCCTACCTCAGTTATCAGGCTTCAAAACCTAGACCTTATCTCCAATCACTGCCCACGGGTGACTGTGATGCAGAAATCAGAACTCTTCCTGACCCATGGCAAGAAAACTTGTGGTTGGCATGTTGTCCAACGTTCAGTGTAGGAGAAACCAGCATTCACCCTGAGGCCCCGCCCATTCTTGAGTGCGACGAGAGCATAAACACGCATTGTGACCTCAGCGTGAGTCCTGTCCTCTAGTAAGTCCTCTCAGTGGCTGGACCATTAGATGTCATAATGGGCTTGACATGTCCCTAGTCCCCAATTTTTAACCAGATTTCTGGTTGTCCAGTCGCCCCACCCCAGGGCTCTACTCTGGAATCCCTCATTTGGTGGGACATCTGATGTTGAAAAACAAAATGAAACAAATCGACAACAACAACAAAAAAACGGACTTCTTCCATCCCCAGAATGACCACAAACTCTTTGGACGGGACCGAACCCCCAGAGAGTAAGACTCGTCCATTTCCCATGATGTCACCCGGCAATTTCACGACCATGAGTGACACGATATCCAGAGACAAAAACTTGAGCCAGAGCCTCACACTCGCCCTTTTTTCATATCCCGAAGTGTTCTCCTCATGGTCTGTAGATCAGTCCTGCCATACCTATGACCCAAAACATAAGCCGAGTTTGTGTTTTCAGACAACTGTCCAAACAGCTCTGGCCTACACACCCTACAGGCTCAGGGCCCTGGAGCCAAACCTGAGGACTGTACTTGCCCTCTCCAAGGGAATTGTATGTGCCCATTCCAATGGCCACAACCCTACTAGTAGGATAACCTCCAAAGTCCCTGAGGCCATCCCAATAGTTGTGGCTTCCCAGGACAAACAGGGGCAATCTGAGCCCATCTGAGCACCTACCTGCACTCAGACCCGTAGACTGATGTCCCCAGAGGTAAAAAGGAACGAACAGGCCCCTAGGCACTAATCGGATCCATTGCTTTGGTTTCCAGGCATCTCTCCTCAGAGGCCTGGATTTCAATACCAGCATATGGCTGTTTTTTGACTCACCCATCAGAATAAATCTCATCTACACATGGGAAACATGCACGTTGGAGCTGTGTCAAAGCCTCTGTTTAGGAGAACCCTTCAGGGCCCCAGGGCCACCGCTTCATTCCAAGGTCTCCATAGACACAAAAACATATTAGGACACATCCACAGGAGAGTCCATTTCAACTCAGCCTCCTCGGTTGCCCCCCACATCCAGCAGATCTAACCTGTCTTGTTGCTTGGAGACCATTGGAATGCGAGGTGGGCTACCCAGCCATCCATCCTTAGGACCCTGCTTGGAATCGTTGGCCTGGAGCCAACCAACAGGTCTCAATTGTCCTGCAGAAGAATCTTTGCAGTTTGGAGCTTCTCACAACTCCCATCGTGGTAAAACCCCCATGTGCTCGTGATCTTACCCCCTTCAAGAAAGGGCCATCAGGGCAGAAAGTCCAACCTGAGCGATCGTCTGATCCTTGCCCTGACTTCAGATGCACGAGATCTCGATTGAGGTCTGTAGATTGTGCTTGCCATATCCTCACCCAGAAACCTAGTCCTAGCTTGGGATCTCAGACTCCGTCCTCAGACTACTGGCCCACAAGCCCTCCAGTTGGGCAATCCAGAACTACAATGCCGCACTCTGACTGCCCTACAGAAGTAAAACATTGCCCTCAGGGCTACCCCGAAACCGCAAATGAGGATCAACCTGCAGGCCATTCGGCTGTACCCCAAACATATAGGCTGACCTGGGCACTATTTCCCCTTCTGACCCAGCCTGAGACTGGACCTCCTGGTCCCACCCAGACAGCTGTCCGCACACTGAGCACATCGGACCCGCCATGGCCTTAGGTCGTCATCTCTTCCCAACTGCGGTTTTCAGGCTCCAGAACCTAGACCTTATCTCCAACCACTGCCCAGGTTTGAAAATGATGCAGAAATCAGAACTCTTTCCCCATGGCAAGAAACCTTGTGGTTGGCATGTTGTCCAACGTTCAGTGTAGTTGAAACAAGCGTGGCCCATGAGGCCCAGCCCATGCTTGCGGGCCACATTGGTCTCAAACACACATTGTGACCCTCAGCCTGAGCCCAGTCCTCAGGTAAGGCCTCTCAGGGCCTATATGAAGAGACAGCATATTAGGCTTGCCATGCCCCTAGGCCCCAATTTTTAACCATAGTTCGGGTTGTCCCTTCACTCTTCCCCAGGGCTCTGCTTTGGAATTCCTCTTTTGGTGGGACACCTGAGGTAACAAATCTGAAAGGAGTCCTCCCATCCCACAGATTGACGAAAAACAATTGGGATCGGGCCAAATCCACAGAGAGGAAGATTCGGCCATGGCCCATGAAGCCTCCCCGACATTCCACGGCCATCGCTGAAACAAAATCCAGAGACAAAAGCCTGAGCAAGTGCCTCAGACTCGCTCATTCTTCATATCCTCAAGAGTTCTTCTCATGGTTTGTAGATCGGGCGTGCCATACCTACGTCCCCAAACTGAAGCTGAGTTTGTGTTTTCAGTCTTCTGTCCTCAAAGTCCTGGGTCACACTCCCTCCAGGCTGGGGCCCCTGGAGCCACACATTAGGACTGCCCCCACCCAATCCATGGGAATTCTGCCCATTCCATTGTCAAAAATCGTACAAATTAGGAGAACCCTCCAAAGTCCCCGAGGCCATCCCAATAGTGTAGGTCGCCCGGGACAAAAAATGGGCGGTTGATACCGGCTGAGCATCTACCTCCACTCTTCTACCTCCACTCATACCAAGGAGATTGAACCAGACAGGACCCGAGGCCATTATCGAATCCATTGCTTTGGTTTACAGGCATGTCTCCTCAAAAGCCTGGATTCCAATACCAGCAGAGGGGATTTCCTGAGGCACCCATCAGAACAAATCTCGTCTCCACAAGGAAACTTGTGCATGGGAGCTAAGCCAAAGCTTAGGAGAATACTTCAGGGTCCCGGTGCCACCTCCCCATTCCAAGGCCCTCATGGACACAAAAACACGTTAGGACCCATCCTCTGGAAAGTGCATTTCAACTCAGCCACCCCGGTTGCTCCCGCAGATCCATTAGATCTAAACTGTCTTGTTGCTAGGAGACAATTGGAAGGCGAGGCGGACTTCCCAGGCATCCATCCTCGAACGGTGCTCTGGAGTCATTCCATATGGGATGTCCTGGAGCTGTCCAACAGGTCTCAATTGTCCCGCAGAAGGAATCCTTGAAGGGGGCATCCCACATCTCCCAACGTGGAAAACCTCCATGGCCTCGAGATTCCGCTCCCTTCATGAAGGGGCCGTCATGCACAGATACTCCAACCTGAGCCAACGTCGGATCCTCGCCCTGACTTCAGATGCATGAGATATTGGTTCAGATCTGCAGGGGGTACCTGCCGTGCCCTCACCCTGAATCCGAAGTCTAGCTTGTGTTCTCAGACTTCCGTCCTCACTCTCCTGGCCCCAAAGCCCTCAAGTTTGGCAATTCCGGACCGACAATGAAGCACTCTGCCTGCCCTCTAGAAAAAATATATTGCCTAATGAGCAGCCCAGGCAGCTTAAATGAGGATAAACCTGCACGGCACTCGAATGTACCCAAATTATATAGTCTAACCTGGGCACTAATGCACTGTCTGACACAACCTGAGCCCGGACCTGCTGACCAACACCCAGACAGCTGACCGCACGCTGAGCACATCAGACCCGCCATGGCCTTAGGTCATCATCTCTTCCCTACCTAGTTTTCAGGCTTCAGAACCTAGACTTTATCTCCAATCACTGCCCACGGGTGACTGTGATGCAGAAATCAGAACTCTTCCTGACCCATGGCAAGAGACCTTGTGGTTGGCATGTTGTCCAACGTTCAGTGTAGGAGAAACCAGCATTCACCCTGAGGCCCCGCCCATTCTTGAGTGCGACGAGAGCATAAACACGCATTGTGACCTCAGCGTGAGTCCTGTCCTCTAGTAAGTCCTCTCAGTGGCTGGACCATTAGATGTCATAATGGGCTTGACATGTCCCTAGTCCCCAATTTTTAACCAGATTTCTGGTTGTCCAGTCGCCCCACCCCAGGGCTCTACTCTGGAATCCCTCATTTGGTTGGACATCTGAGGTTGAAAAACAAAATGAAACAAATCGACAACAACAACAAAAAAACGGACTTCATCCATCCCCAGAATGACCCCAAACTCTTTGGACGGGACCGAACCCCCAGAGAGTAAGACTCGTCCATTTCCCATGATGTCACCCGGCAATTTCACGACCATGAGTGACACGATATCCAGAGACAAAAACTTGAGCAAGAGCCTCACACTCGCCCTTTTTTCATATCCCGAAGTGTTCTCCTCATGGTCTGTAGATCAGTCCTGCCATACCTATGACCCAAAACATAAGCCGAGTTTGTGTTTTCAGACAACTGTCCAAACAGCTCTGGCCTACACACCCTACAGGCTCAGGGCCCTGGAGCCAAACCTGAGGACTGTACTTGCCCTCTCCAAGGGAATTGTATGTGCCTATTCCAATGGCCACAACCCTACTAGTAGGATAACCTCCAAAGTCCCTGAGGCCATCCCAATAGTTGTGGCTTCCCAGGACAAACAGGGGCAATCTGAGCCCATCTGAGCACCTACCTGCACTCAGACTCGTAGACTGATGTCCCCAGAGGTAAAAAGGAACGAACAGGCCCCTAGGCACTAATCGGATCCATTGCTTTGGTTTCCAGGCATCTCTCCTCAGAGGCCTGGATTTCAATACCAGCATATGGCTGTTTCTTGACTCACCCATCAGAACAAATCTCATCTACACATGGGAAACATGCACGTTGGAGCTGTGTCAAAGCCTCTGTTTAGGAGAACCCTTCAGGGCCCCAGGGCCACCGCTTCATTCCAAGGTCTCCATAGACACAAAAACATATTAGGACACATCCACAGGAGAGTCCATTTCAACTCAGCCTCCTCGGTTGCCCGCCACATGCAGCAGAACTAACCTGTCTTGTTGCTTGGAGACAATTGGAATGCGAGGTGGGCTACCCAGCCATCCATCCTTAGAACCCTGCTCGGAATCGTTGGCCTGGAGCCAACCAACAGGTCTCAATTGTCCTGCAGAAGAATCTTTGCAGTTTGGAGCTTCTCACAACTCCCATCGTGGGAAAACCCCCATGTCCTCGTGATCCAACCCCCTTCAAGAAAGGGCCATCAGGGCAGAAAGTCCAACCTGAGCGATCGTCTGATCCTTGCCCTGACTTCAGATGCACGAGATCTCGATTGAGGTCTGTAGATTGTGCCTGCCATATCCTCACCCAGAAACCTAGGCCTAGCTTGGGTTCTCAGACTCCGTCCTCAGACTACTGGCCCACAAGCCCTCCAGTTTGGCAATCCAGAACTACAATGCCGCACTTTGCCTGCCCTACAGAAGTAAAACATTGCCCTCAGGGCTACCCCGAAACCCCAAATGAGGATCAACCTGCACGCCATTCGGCTGTACCCCAAACATATAGGCTGACCTGGGCACTATTTCCCCTTCTGACCCAGCCTGAGCCTGGACCTCCTGGTCCCACCCAGACAGCTGGCCCCACACTGAGCACACGGACCCGCCATGGCCTTAGGTCGTCATCCCTTTCCAACTGCGGTTTTCAAGCTCCAGAACCTAGACCTAATCTCCAAACACTGCCCAGGTATGAAAATGATGCAGAAACCAGAACTCTTTCCCCATGGCAAGAAACCTTGTGGTTGGCATTTGGTCCAACGTTCAGTGTAGTTGAAACAAGCGTGGCCCATGAGGCCCAGCCCATGTTTGTGGTCCACATTGGTCACAAACACACATTGTCACCCTTAGCCTGAGCCCAGTCCTCAGGTAAGGCCTCTCAGGGCCTATATGAAGAGACAGCATATTGGGCTTGCCATGCCCCTAGGCCCCAATTTTTAACCATATTTCGGGTTGTCCCTTCACTCTTCCCCAGGGCTCTGCTTTGGAATTCCTCTTTTGGTGGGACACCTGAGGTAACAAATATGAAAGGAGTCCTCCCATCCCACAGATTGACGAAAAACAATTGGGATCGGGCCAAATCCACAGAGAGGAAGATTCGCCCATGGCCCATGAAGCCTCCCCGACATTCCACGGCCATCGCTGAAACATAATCCAGAGACAAAAGCCTGAGCAAGCGCCTCAGACTCGCTCATTCTTCATATCCTGAAGAGTTCTTCTCATGGTTTGTAGATCGGGCGTGCCATAACTACGTCCCCAAACTTAAGCTGAGTTTGTGTTTTCAGTCTTCTGTCCTCAAAGTCCTGGGCCACACTCCCTCCAGGCTGGGGCCCCTGGAGCCACACATTAGGACTGCCCCCCCCATCCATTGGAATTCTGCCCATTCCATTGTCAAAAATCGTACAAATTAGGAGAACCCTCCAAAGTCCCTGAGGCCATCCCAATAGTGTAGGTCGCCCGGGACAAAAAATGGGTGGTTGATACCGGCTGAGCATCTACCTCCACTCTTCTACCTCCACTCATACCAAGGAGATTGAACCAGACAGGACCCGAGGCCATTATCGAATCCATTGCTTTGGTTTACAGGCATGTCTCCTCAAAAGCCTGGATTCCAATACCAGCAGAGGGGATTTCCTGAGGCACCCATCAGAACAAATCTCGTCTCCACAAGGAAACTTGTGCATGGGAGCTAAGCCAAAGCTTAGGAGAATACTTCAGGGTCCCGGTGCCACCTCCCCATTCCAAGGCCCTCATGGACACAAACACACGTTAGGACCCATCCTCTGGAAAGTGCATTTCAACTCAGCCACCCCGGTTGCTCCCGCAGATCCATTTGATCTAAACTGTCTTGTTGCTAGGAGACAATTGGAAGGCGAGGCGGACTTCCCAGGCATCCATCCTGGAACGGTGCTCTGGAGTCATTCCATATGGGATGTCCTGGAGCTGTCCAACAGGTCTCAATTGTCCCGCAGAAGGAATCCTTGAAGGGGGCATCCCACATCTCCCAACGTGGAAAACCTCCATGGCCTTGAGATTCCGCTCCCTTCATGAAGGGGCCGTCATGCACAGAAACTCCAACCTGAGGCAACGTCGGATCCTCGCCCTGACTTCAGATGCATGAGATATTGGTTCAGATCTGCAGGGGGTACCTGCCGTGCCCTCACCCTGAATCCGAAGTCTAGCTTGTGTTCTCAGACTTCCGTCCTCACTCTCCTGGCCCCGAAGCCCTCAAGTTTGGCAATTCCGGACCGACAATGAAGCACTCTGCCTGCCCTCTAGAAAAAATATATTGCCTAATGAGCAGCCCAGGCAGCGTAAATGAGGATAAACCTACACGGCACTCGAATGTACCCAAATTATATAGTCTAACCTGGGCACTAATGCACTGTCTGACACAACCTGAGCCCGGACCTGCTGACCAACACGCAGACAGCTGACCGCACGCTGAGCACATCAGACCCGCCATGGCCTTAGGTCATCATCTCTTCCCTACCTCAGTTTTCAGGCTTCAGAACCTAGACCTTATCTCCAATCACTGCCCACGGGTGACTGTGATGCATAAATCAGAACTCTTCCTGACCCATGGCAAGAAACCTTGTGGTTCGCAGGTTGTCCAACGTTCAGTGTAGGAGAAGCCAGCATTCACCCTGAGGCCCCGCCCATTCTTGAGTGCGACGAGAGCATAAACACGCATTGTGACCTCAGCGTGAGTCCTGTCCTCTAGTAAGTCCTCTCAGTGGCTGGACCATTAGATGTCATAATGGGCTTGACATGTCCCTAGTCCCCAATTTTTAACCAGATTTCTGGTTGTCCAGTCGCCCCACCCCAGGGCTCTACTCTGGAATCCCTCATTTGGTTGGACATCTGAGGTTGAAAAACAAAATGAAACAAATCGACAACAACAACAAAAAAACGGACTTCATCCATCCCCAGAATGACCCCAAACTCTTTGGACGGGACCGAAGCCCCAGAGAGTAAGACTCGTCCATTTCCCATGATGTCACCCGGCAATTTCACGACCATGAGTGACACGATATCCAGAGACAAAAACTTGAGCAAGAGCCTCACACTCGCCCTTTAATCGTATCCCGAAGTGTTCTCCTCATGGTCTGTAGATCAGTCCTGCCATACCTATGACCAAAAACATAAGCCGAGTTTGTGTTTTCAGACAACTGTCCAAAAAGCTCTGGCCTACACACCCTACAGGCTCAGGGCCCTGGAGCCAAACCTGAGGACTGTACTTGCCCTCTCCAAGGGAATTGTATGTGCCCATTCCAATGGCCACAACCCTACTAGTAGGATAACCTCCAAAGTCCCTGAGGCCATCCCAATAGTTGTGGCTTCCCAGGACAAACAGGGGCAATCTGAGCCCATCTGAGCACCTACCTGCACTCAGACCCGTAGACTGATGTCCCCAGAGGTAAAAAGGAACGAACAGGCCCCTAGGCACTAATCGGATCCATTGCTTTGGTTTCCAGGCATCTCTCCTCAGAGGCCTGGATTTCAATACCAGCATATGGCTGTTTCTTGACTCACCCATCAGAACAAATCTCATCTACACATGGGAAACATGCACGTTGGAGCTGTGTCAAAGCCTCTGTTTAGGAGAACCCTTCAGGGCCCCAGGGCCACCGCTTCATTCCAAGGTCTCCATAGACACAAAAACATATTAGGACACATCCACAGGAGAGTCCATTTCAACTCAGCCTCCTCGGTTGCCCCCCACATCCAGCAGATCTAAACTGTCTTGTTGCTTGGAGACAATTGGAATGCGAGGTGGGCTACCCAGCCATCCATCCTTAGAACCCTGCTCGGAATCGTTGGCCTGGAGCCAACCAACAGGTCTCAATTGTCCTGCAGAAGAATCTTTGCAGTTTGGAGCTTCTCACAACTCCCATCGTGGGAAAACCCCCATGTCCTCGTGATCCAACCTCCTTCAAGAAAGGGCCATCAGGGCAGAAAGTCCAACCTGAGCGATCGTCTGATCCTTGCCCTGACTTCAGATGCACGAGATCTCTATTGAGGTCTGTAGATTGTGCCTGCCATATCCTCACCCAGAAACCTAGGCCTAGCTTGGGTTCTCAGACTCCGTCCTCAGACTACTGGCCCACAAGCCCTCCAGTTGGGCAATCCAGAACTACAATGCCGCACTCTGCCTGCCCTACAGAAGTAAAACATTGCCCTCAGGGCTACCCCGAAACCGCAAATGAGGATCAACCTGCACGCCATTCGGCTGTACCCCAAACATATAGGCTGACCTGGGCACTATTTCCCCTTCTGACCCAGCCTGAGCCTGGACCTCCTGGTCCCACCCAGACAGCTGGCCGCACACTGAGCACATCGAACCCGCCATGGCCTTAGGTCGTCATCTCTTCCCAACTGCGGTTTTCAGGCTCCAGAACCTAGACCTTATCTCCAACCACTGCCCAGGGTTGAAAATGATGCAGAAATCAGAACTCTTTCCCCATGGCAAGAAACCTTGTGCTTTGCATGTTGTCCAACGTTCAGTGTAGTTGAAACAAGCGTGGCCCATGAGGCCCAGCCCATGCTTGCGGGCCACATTGGTCACAAACACACATTGTGACACTCAGCCTGAGCCCAGTCCTCAGGTAAGGCCTCTCAGGGCCTATATGAAGAGACAGCATATTGGGCTTGCCATGCCCCTAGGCCCCAATTTTTAACCATAGTTCGGGTTGTCCCTTCACTCTTCCCCAGGGATCTGCTTTGGAATTCCTCTTTAGGTGGGACACCTGAGGTAACAAACCTGAAAGGTGTCCTCCCATCCCACAGATTGACGAAAAACAATTGGGATTGGTCAAATCAACAGAGAGGAAGATTCGTCCATGGCCCATGAGACAGCCCCAACATTCCACGGCCATCGCTGAAACAAAATCCAGAGACAAAAGCCTGAGCAACTCCTCAGACTCGCTCATTCTTCATATCATGAAGAGTTCTTCTCATGGTTTGTAGATCGTGCGTGCCATACCTACGTACCCACACTTAAGCTGAGTTTGTGTTTTCAGTCTTCTGTCCTCAAAGTCCTGGGCCACACTCCCTCCAGGCTGGGGCCCCTGGAGCCACACATTAGGACTGCCCCCACCCAATCCATGGGAATTCTGCCCATTCCATTGTCAAAAATCGTACAAATTAGGAGAACCCTCCAAAGTCCCTGAGGCCATCCCAATAGTGTAGGTCGCCCGGGACAAAAAAGGGCGGTTGATACCGGCTGAGCATCTACCTCCACTCATCTACCTCCACTCATACCAAGAAGATTGAACCAGACAGGACCCGAGGCCATTATCGGATCCATTGCTTTGGTTTACAGGCATGTCTCCTCAAAAGCCTGGATTCCAATACCAGCAGAGGGGATTTCCTGAGGCACCCATCAGAACAAATCTCGTCTCCACAAGGAAACTTGTGCATGGGAGCTATGCCAAAGCTTAGGAGAATACTTCAGGTTCCCGGTGCCACCTCCCCATTCCAAGGCCCTCATGGACACAAACACACGTTAGGACCCATCCTCTGGAAAGTGCATTTCAACTCAGCCACCCCGGTTGCTCCCGTAGATCCATTTGATCTAAACTGTCTTGTTGCTAGGAGACAATTGGAAGGCGAGGCGGACTTCCCAGGCATCCATCCTGGAACGGTGCTCTGGAGTCATTCCATAAGGGATGAACTGGAGCTGTCCAACAGGTCTCAATTGTCCCGCAGAAGGAATCCTTGAAGGGGGCATCCCACATCTCCCAACGTGGAAAACCTCCATGGCCTCGAGATTCCGCTCCCTTCATGAAGGGGCCGTCATGCACAGAAACTCCAACCTGAGGCTACGTCGGATCCTCGCCCTGACTTCAGATGCATGAGATATTGGTTCAGATCTGCAGGGGGTACCTGCCGTGCCCTCACCCTGAATCCGAAGTCTAGCTTGTGTTCTCAGACTTCCGTCCTCACTCTCCTGGCCCCGAAGCCCTCAAGTTTGGCAATTCCGGACCGACAATGAAGCACTCTGCCTGCCCTCTAGAAAAAATATATTGCCTAATGAGCAGCCCAGGCAGCTTAAATGAGGATAAACCTACACGGCACTCGAATGTACCCAAATTATATAGTCTAACCTGGGCACTAATGCACTGTCTGACACAACCTGAGCCCGGACCTGCTGACCAACACCCAGACAGCTGACCGCACGCTGAGCACATCAGACCCGCCATGGCCTTAGGTCATCATCTCTTCCCTACCTCAGTTATCAGGCTTCAAAACCTAGACCTTATCTCCAATCACTGCCCACGGGTGACTGTGATGCAGAAATCAGAACTCTTCCTGACCCATGGCAAGAAACCTTGTGGTTGGCATGTTGTCCAACGTTCAGTGTAGGAGAAACCAGCATTCACCCTGAGGCCCCGCCCATTCTTGAGTGCGACGAGAGCATAAACACGCATTGTGACCTCAGCGTGAGTCCTGTCCTCTAGTAAGTCCTCTCAGTGGCTGGACCATTAGATGTCATAATGGGCTTGACATGTCCCTAGTCCCCAATTTTTAACCAGATTTCTGGTTGTCCAGTCGCCCCACCCCAGGGCTCTACTCTGGAATCCCTCATTTGGTGGGACATCTGATGTTGAAAAACAAAATGAAACAAATCGACAACAACAACAAAAAAACGGACTTCTTCCATCCCCAGAATGACCACAAACTCTTTGGACGGGACCGAACCCCCAGAGAGTAAGACTCGTCCATTTCCCATGATGTCACCCGGCAATTTCACGACCATGAGTGACACGATATCCAGAGACAAAAACTTGAGCCAGAGCCTCACACTCGCCCTTTTTTCATATCCCGAAGTGTTCTCCTCATGGTCTGTAGATCAGTCCTGCCATACCTATGACCCAAAACATAAGCCGAGTTTGTGTTTTCAGACAACTGTCCAAACAGCTCTGGCCTACACACCCTACAGGCTCAGGGCCCTGGAGCCAAACCTGAGGACTGTACTTGCCCTCTCCAAGGGAATTGTATGTGCCCATTCCAATGGCCACAACCCTACTAGTAGGATAACCTCCAAAGTCCCTGAGGCCATCCCAATAGTTGTGGCTTCCCAGGACAAACAGGGGCAATCTGAGCCCATCTGAGCACCTACCTGCACTCAGACCCGTAGACTGATGTCCCCAGAGGTAAAAAGGAACGAACAGGCCCCTAGGCACTAATCGGATCCATTGCTTTGGTTTCCAGGCATCTCTCCTCAGAGGCCTGGATTTCAATACCAGCATATGGCTGTTTTTTGACTCACCCATCAGAATAAATCTCATCTACACATGGGAAACATGCACGTTGGAGCTGTGTCAAAGCCTCTGTTTAGGAGAACCCTTCAGGGCCCCAGGGCCACCGCTTCATTCCAAGGTCTCCATAGACACAAAAACATATTAGGACACATCCACAGGAGAGTCCATTTCAACTCAGCCTCCTCGGTTGCCCCCCACATCCAGCAGATCTAACCTGTCTTGTTGCTTGGAGACCATTGGAATGCGAGGTGGGCTACCCAGCCATCCATCCTTCGGACCCTGCTTGGAATCGTTGGCCTGGAGCCAACCAACAGGTCTCAATTGTCCTGCAGAAGAATCTTTGCAGTTTGGAGCTTCTCACAACTCCCATCGTGGTAAAACCCCCATGTGCTCGTGATCTTACCCCCTTCAAGAAAGGGCCATCAGGGCAGAAAGTCCAACCTGAGCGATCGTCTGATCCTTGCCCTGACTTCAGATGCACGAGATCTCGATTGAGGTCTGTAGATTGTGCTTGCCATATCCTCACCCAGAAACCTAGTCCTAGCTTGGGTTCTCAGACTCCGTCCTCAGACTACTGGCCCACAAGCCCTCCAGTTGGGCAATCCAGAACTACAATGCCGCACTCTGACTGCCCTACAGAAGTAAAACATTGCCCTCAGGGCTACCCCGAAACCGCAAATGAGGATCAACCTGCACGCCATTCGGCTGTACCCCAAACATATAGGCTGACCTGGGCACTATTTCCCCTTCTGACCCAGCCTGAGACTGGACCTCCTGGTCCCACCCAGACAGCTGTCCGCACACTGAGCACATCGGACCCGCCATGGCCTTAGGTCGTCATCTCTTCCCAACTGCGGTTTTCAGGCTCCAGAACCTAGACCTTATCTCCAACCACTGCCCAGGTTTGAAAATGATGCAGAAATCAGAACTCTTTCCCCATGGCAAGAAACCTTGTGGTTGGCATGTTGTCCAACGTTCAGTGTAGTTGAAACAAGCGTGGCCCATGAGGCCCAGCCCATGCTTGCGGGCCACATTGGTCTCAAACACACATTGTGACCCTCAGCCTGAGCCCAGTCCTCAGGTAAGGCCTCTCAGGGCCTATATGAAGAGACAGCATATTAGGCTTGCCATGCCCCTAGGCCCCAATTTTTAACCATAGTTCGGGTTGTCCCTTCACTCTTCCCCAGGGCTCTGCTTTGGAATTCCTCTTTTGGTGGGACACCTGAGGTAACAAATCTGAAAGGAGTCCTCCCATCCCACAGATTGACGAAAAACAATTGGGATCGGGCCAAATCCACAGAGAGGAAGATTCGGCCATGGCCCATGAAGCCTCCCCGACATTCCACGGCCATCGCTGAAACAAAATCCAGAGACAAAAGCCTGAGCAAGTGCCTCAGACTCGCTCATTCTTCATATCCTCAAGAGTTCTTCTCATGGTTTGTAGATCGGGCGTGCCATACCTACGTCCCCAAACTGAAGCTGAGTTTGTGTTTTCAGTCTTCTGTCCTCAAAGTCCTGGGTCACACTCCCTCCAGGCTGGGGCCCCTGGAGCCACACATTAGGACTGCCCCCACCCAATCCATGGGAATTCTGCCCATTCCATTGTCAAAAATCGTACAAATTAGGAGAACCCTCCAAAGTCCCCGAGGCCATCCCAATAGTGTAGGTCGCCCGGGACAAAAAATGGCCGGTTGATACCGGCTGAGCATCTACCTCCACTCTTCTACCTCCACTCATACCAAGGAGATTGAACCAGACAGGACCCGAGGCCATTATCGAATCCATTGCTTTGGTTTACAGGCATGTCTCCTCAAAAGCCTGGATTCCAATACCAGCAGAGGGGATTTCCTGAGGCACCCATCAGAACAAATCTCGTCTCCACAAGGAAACTTGTGCATGGGAGCTAAGCCAAAGCTTAGGAGAATACTTCAGGGTCCCGGTGCCACCTCCCCATTCCAAGGCCCTCATGGACACAAACACACGTTAGGACCCATCCTCTGGAAAGTGCATTTCAACTCAGCCACCCCGGTTGCTCCCGCAGATCCATTAGATCTAAACTGTCTTGTTGCTAGGAGACAATTGGAAGGCGAGGCGGACTTCCCAGGCATCCATCCTGGAACGGTGCTCTGGAGTCATTCCATATGGGATGTCCTGGAGCTGTCCAACAGGTCTCAATTGTCCCGCAGAAGGAATCCTTGAAGGGGGCATCCCACATCTCCCAACGTGGAAAACCTCCATGGCCTCGAGATTCCGCTCCCTTCATGAAGGGGCCGTCATGCACAGATACTCCAACCTGAGCCAACGTCGGATCCTCGCCCTGACTTCAGATGCATGAGATATTGGTTCAGATCTGCAGGGGGTACCTGCCGTGCCCTCACCCTGAATCCGAAGTCTAGCTTGTGTTCTCAGACTTCCGTCCTCACTCTCCTGGCCCCAAAGCCCTCAAGTTTGGCAATTCCGGACCGACAATGAAGCACTCTGCCTGCCCTCTAGAAAAAATATATTGCCTAATGAGCAGCCCAGGCAGCTTAAATGAGGATAAACCTACACGGCACTCGAATGTACCCAAATTATATAGTCTAACCTGGGCACTAATGCACTGTCTGACACAACCTGAGCCCGGACCTGCTGACCAACACCCAGACAGCTGACCGCACGCTGAGCACATCAGACCCGCCATGGCCTTAGGTCATCATCTCTTCCCTACCTAGTTTTCAGGCTTCAGAACCTAGACTTTATCTCCAATCACTGCCCACGGGTGACTGTGATGCAGAAATCAGAACTCTTCCTGACCCATGGCAAGAGACCTTGTGGTTGGCATGTTGTCCAACGTTCAGTGTAGGAGAAACCAGCATTCACCCTGAGGCCCCGCCCATTCTTGAGTGCGACGAGAGCATAAACACGCATTGTGACCTCAGCGTGAGTCCTGTCCTCTAGTAAGTCCTCTCAGTGGCTGGACCATTAGATGTCATAATGGGCTTGACATGTCCCTAGTCCCCAATTTTTAACCAGATTTCTGGTTGTCCAGTCGCCCCACCCCAGGGCTCTACTCTGGAATCCCTCATTTGGTTGGACATCTGAGGTTGAAAAACAAAATGAAACAAATCGACAACAACAACAAAAAAACGGACTTCATCCATCCCCAGAATGACCCCAAATTCTTTGGACGGGACTGAACCCCCAGAGAGTAAGACTCGTCCATTTCCCATGATGTCACCCGGCAATTTCACGACCATGAGTGACACGATATCCAGAGACAAAAACTTGAGCAAGAGCCTCACACTCGCCCTTTTTTCATATCCCGAAGTGTTCTCCTCATGGTCTGTAGATCAGTCCTGCCATACCTATGACCCAAAACATAAGCCGAGTTTGTGTTTTCAGACAACTGTCCAAACAGCTCTGGCCTACACACCCTACAGGCTCAGGGCCCTGGAGCCAAACCTGAGGACTGTACTTGCCCTCTCCAAGGGAATTGTATGTGCCCATTCCAATGGCCACAACCCTACTAGTAGGATAACCTCCAAAGTCCCTGAGGCCATCCCAATAGTTGTGGCTTCCCAGGACAAACAGGGGCAATCTGAGCCCATCTGAGCACCTACCTGCACTCAGACTCGTAGACTGATGTCCCCAGAGGTAAAAAGGAACGAACAGGCCCCTAGGCACTAATGGGATCCATTGCTTTGGTTTCCAGGCATCTCTCCTCAGAGGCCTGGATTTCAATACCAGCATATGGCTGTTTCTTGACTCACCCATCAGAACAAATCTCATCTACACATGGGAAACATGCACGTTGGAGCTGTGTCAAAGCCTCTGTTTAGGAGAACCCTTCAGGGCCCCAGGGCCACCGCTTCATTCCAAGGTCTCCATAGACACAAAAACATATTAGGACACATCCACAGGAGAGTCCATTTCAACTCAGCCTCCTCGGTTGCCCGCCACATGCAGCAGAACTAACCTGTCTTGTTGCTTGGAGACAATTGGAATGCGAGGTGGGCTACCCAGCCATCCATCCTTAGAACCCTGCTCGGAATCGTTGGCCTGGAGCCAACCAACAGGTCTCAATTGTCCTGCAGAAGAATCTTTGCAGTTTGGAGCTTCTCACAACTCCCATCGTGGGAAAACCCCCATGTCCTCGTGATCCAACCCCCTTCAAGAAAGGGCCATCAGGGCAGAAAGTCCAACCTGAGCGATCGTCTGATCCTTGCCCTGACTTCAGATGCACGAGATCTCGATTGAGGTCTGTAGATTGTGCCTGCCATATCCTCACCCAGAAACCTAGGCCTAGCTTGGGTTCTCAGACTCCGTCCTCAGACTACTGGCCCACAAGCCCTCCAGTTTGGCAATCCAGAACTACAATGCCGCACTTTGCCTGCCCTACAGAAGTAAAACATTGCCCTCAGGGCTACCCCGAAACCCCAAATTAGGATCAACCTGCACGCCATTCGGCTGTACCCCAAACATATAGGCTGACCTGGGCACTATTTCCCCTTCTGACCCAGCCTGAGCCTGGACCTCCTGGTCCCACCCAGACTGCTGGCCCCACACTGAGCACACGGACCCGCCATGGCCTTAGGTCGTCATCCCTTTCCAACTGCGGTTTTCAAGCTCCAGAACCTACACCTAATCTCCAAACACTGCCCAGGTATGAAAATGATGCAGAAACCAGAACTCTTTCCCCATGGCAAGAAACCTTGTGGTTGGCATTTGGTCCAACGTTCAGTGTAGTTGAAACAAGCGTGGCCCATGAGGCCCAGCCCATGTTTGTGGTCCACATTGGTCACAAACACACATTGTCACCCTTAGCCTGAGCCCAGTCCTCAGGTAAGGCCTCTCAGGGCCTATATGAAGAGACAGCATATTGGGCTTGCCATGCCCCTAGGCCCCAATTTTTAACCATATTTCGGGTTGTCCCTTCACTCTTCCCCAGGGCTCTGCTTTGGAATTCCTCTTTTGGTGGGACACCTGAGGTAACAAATATGAAAGGAGTCCTCCCATCCCACAGATTGACGAAAAACAATTGGGATCGGGCCAAATCCACAGAGAGGAAGATTCGCCCATGGCCCATGAAGCCTCCCCGACATTCCACGGCCATCGCTGAAACATAATCCAGAGACAAAAGCCTGAGCAAGCGCCTCAGACTCGCTCATTCTTCATATCCTGAAGAGTTCTTCTCATGGTTTGTAGATCGGGCGTGCCATAACTACGTCCCCAAACTTAAGCTGAGTTTGTGTTTTCAGTCTTCTGTCCTCAAAGTCCTGGGCCACACTCCCTCCAGGCTGGGGCCCCTGGAGCCACACATTAGGACTGCCCCCCCCCATCCATTGGAATTCTGCCCATTCCATTGTCAAAAATCGTACAAATTAGGAGAACCCTCCAAAGTCCCTGAGGCCATCCCAATAGTGTAGGTCGCCCGGGACAAAAAATGGGTGGTTGATACCGGCTGAGCATCTACCTCCACTCTTCTACCTCCACTCATACCAAGGAGATTGAACCAGACAGGACCCGAGGCCATTATCGGATCCATTGCTTTGGTTTACAGGCATGTCTCCTCAAAAGCCTGGATTCCAATACCAGCAGAGGGGATTTCCTGAGGCACCCATCAGAACAAATCTCGTCTCCACAAGGAAACTTGTGCATGGGAGCTAAGCCAAAGCTTAGGAGAATACTTCAGGGTCCCGGTGCCACCTCCCCATTCCAAGGCCCTCATGGACACAAACACACGTTAGGACCCATCCTCTGGAAAGTGCATTTCAACTCAGCCACCCCGGTTGCTCCCGCAGATCCATTAGATCTAAACTGTCTTGTTGCTAGGAGACAATTGGAAGGCGAGGCGGACTTCCCAGGCATCCATCCTGGAACGGTGCTCTGGAGTCATTCCATATGGGATGTCCTGGAGCTGTCCAACAGGTCTCAATTGTCCCGCAGAAGGAATCCTTGAAGGGGGCATCCCACATCTCCCAACGTGGAAAACCTCCATGGCCTCGAGATTCCGCTCCCTTCATGAAGGGGCCGTCATGCACAGATACTCCAACCTGAGCCAACGTCGGATCCTCGCCCTGACTTCAGATGCATGAGATATTGGTTCAGATCTGCAGGGGGTACCTGCCGTGCCCTCACCCTGAATCCGAAGTCTAGCTTGTGTTCTCAGACTTCCGTCCTCACTCTCCTGGCCCCGAAGCCCTCAAGTTTGGCAATTCCGGACCGACAATGAAGCACTCTGCCTGCCCTCTAGAAAAAATATATTGCCTAATGAGCAGCCCAGGCAGCTTAAATGAGGATAAACCTACACGGCACTCGAATGTACCCAAATTATATAGTCTAACCTGGGCACTAATGCACTGTCTGACACAACCTGAGCCCGGACCTGCTGACCAACACCCAGACAGCTGACCGCACGCTGAGCACATCAGACCCGCCATGGCCTTAGGTCATCATCTCTTCCCTACCTAGTTTTCAGGCTTCAGAACCTAGACTTTATCTCCAATCACTGCCCACGGGTGACTGTGATGCAGAAATCAGAACTCTTCCTGACCCATGGCAAGAGACCTTGTGGTTGGCATGTTGTCCAACGTTCAGTGTAGGAGAAACCAGCATTCACCCTGAGGCCCCGCCCATTCTTGAGTGCGACGAGAGCATAAACACGCATTGTGACCTCAGCGTGAGTCCTGTCCTCTAGTAAGTCCTCTCAGTGGCTGGACCATTAGATGTCATAATGGGCTTGACATGTCCCTAGTCCCCAATTTTTAACCAGATTTCTGGTTGTCCAGTCGCCCCACCCCAGGGCTCTACTCTGGAATCCCTCATTTGGTTGGACATCTGAGGTTGAAAAACAAAATGAAACAAATCGACAACAACAACAAAAAAACGGACTTCATCCATCCCCAGAATGACCCCAAATTCTTTGGACGGGACTGAACCCCCAGAGAGTAAGACTCGTCCATTTCCCATGATGTCACCCGGCAATTTCACGACCATGAGTGACACGATATCCAGAGACAAAAACTTGAGCAAGAGCCTCACACTCGCCCTTTTTTCATATCCCGAAGTGTTCTCCTCATGGTCTGTAGATCAGTCCTGCCATACCTATGACCCAAAACATAAGCCGAGTTTGTGTTTTCAGACAACTGTCCAAACAGCTCTGGCCTACACACCCTACAGGCTCAGGGCCCTGGAGCCAAACCTGAGGACTGTACTTGCCCTCTCCAAGGGAATTGTATGTGCCCATTCCAATGGCCACAACCCTACTAGTAGGATAACCTCCAAAGTCCCTGAGGCCATCCCAATAGTTGTGGCTTCCCAGGACAAACAGGGGCAATCTGAGCCCATCTGAGCACCTACCTGCACTCAGACTCGTAGACTGATGTCCCCAGAGGTAAAAAGGAACGAACAGGCCCCTAGGCACTAATGGGATCCATTGCTTTGGTTTCCAGGCATCTCTCCTCAGAGGCCTGGATTTCAATACCAGCATATGGCTGTTTCTTGACTCACCCATCAGAACAAATCTCATCTACACATGGGAAACATGCACGTTGGAGCTGTGTCAAAGCCTCTGTTTAGGAGAACCCTTCAGGGCCCCAGGGCCACCGCTTCATTCCAAGGTCTCCATAGACACAAAAACATATTAGGACACATCCACAGGAGAGTCCATTTCAACTCAGCCTCCTCGGTTGCCCGCCACATGCAGCAGAACTAACCTGTCTTGTTGCTTGGAGACAATTGGAATGCGAGGTGGGCTACCCAGCCATCCATCCTTAGAACCCTGCTCGGAATCGTTGGCCTGGAGCCAACCAACAGGTCTCAATTGTCCTGCAGAAGAATCTTTGCAGTTTGGAGCTTCTCACAACTCCCATCGTGGGAAAACCCCCATGTCCTCGTGATCCAACCCCCTTCAAGAAAGGGCCATCAGGGCAGAAAGTCCAACCTGAGCGATCGTCTGATCCTTGCCCTGACTTCAGATGCACGAGATCTCGATTGAGGTCTGTAGATTGTGCCTGCCATATCCTCACCCAGAAACCTAGGCCTAGCTTGGGTTCTCAGACTCCGTCCTCAGACTACTGGCCCACAAGCCCTCCAGTTTGGCAATCCAGAACTACAATGCCGCACTTTGCCTGCCCTACAGAAGTAAAACATTGCCCTCAGGGCTACCCCGAAACCCCAAATTAGGATCAACCTGCACGCCATTCGGCTGTACCCCAAACATATAGGCTGACCTGGGCACTATTTCCCCTTCTGACCCAGCCTGAGCCTGGACCTCCTGGTCCCACCCAGACTGCTGGCCCCACACTGAGCACACGGACCCGCCATGGCCTTAGGTCGTCATCCCTTTCCAACTGCGGTTTTCAAGCTCCAGAACCTACACCTAATCTCCAAACACTGCCCAGGTATGAAAATGATGCAGAAACCAGAACTCTTTCCCCATGGCAAGAAACCTTGTGGTTGGCATTTGGTCCAACGTTCAGTGTAGTTGAAACAAGCGTGGCCCATGAGGCCCAGCCCATGTTTGTGGTCCACATTGGTCACAAACACACATTGTCACCCTTAGCCTGAGCCCAGTCCTCAGGTAAGGCCTCTCAGGGCCTATATGAAGAGACAGCATATTGGGCTTGCCATGCCCCTAGGCCCCAATTTTTAACCATATTTCGGGTTGTCCCTTCACTCTTCCCCAGGGCTCTGCTTTGGAATTCCTCTTTTGGTGGGACACCTGAGGTAACAAATATGAAAGGAGTCCTCCCATCCCACAGATTGACGAAAAACAATTGGGATCGGGCCAAATCCACAGAGAGGAAGATTCGCCCATGGCCCATGAAGCCTCCCCGACATTCCACGGCCATCGCTGAAACATAATCCAGAGACAAAAGCCTGAGCAAGCGCCTCAGACTCGCTCATTCTTCATATCCTGAAGAGTTCTTCTCATGGTTTGTAGATCGGGCGTGCCATAACTACGTCCCCAAACTTAAGCTGAGTTTGTGTTTTCAGTCTTCTGTCCTCAAAGTCCTGGGCCACACTCCCTCCAGGCTGGGGCCCCTGGAGCCACACATTAGGACTGCCCCCCCCCATCCATTGGAATTCTGCCCATTCCATTGTCAAAAATCGTACAAATTAGGAGAACCCTCCAAAGTCCCTGAGGCCATCCCAATAGTGTAGGTCGCCCGGGACAAAAAATGGGTGGTTGATACCGGCTGAGCATCTACCTCCACTCTTCTACCTCCACTCATACCAAGGAGATTGAACCAGACAGGACCCGAGGCCATTATCGGATCCATTGCTTTGGTTTACAGGCATGTCTCCTCAAAAGCCTGGATTCCAATACCAGCAGAGGGGATTTCCTGAGGCACCCATCAGAACAAATCTCGTCTCCACAAGGAAACTTGTGCATGGGAGCTAAGCCAAAGCTTAGGAGAATACTTCAGGGTCCCGGTGCCACCTCCCCATTCCAAGGCCCTCATGGACACAAACACACGTTAGGACCCATCCTCTGGAAAGTGCATTTCAACTCAGCCACCCCGGTTGCTCCCGCAGATCCATTTGATCTAAACTGTCTTGTTGCTAGGAGACAATTGGAAGGCGAGGCGGACTTCCCAGGCATCCATCCTGGAACGGTGCTCTGGAGTCATTCCATATGGGATGTCCTGGAGCTGTCCAACAGGTCTCAATTGTCCCGCAGAAGGAATCCTTGAAGGGGGCATCCCACATCTCCCAACGTGGAAAACCTCCATGGCCTTGAGATTCCGCTCCCTTCATGAAGGGGCCGTCATGCACAGAAACTCCAACCTGAGGCAACGTCGGATCCTCGCCCTGACTTCAGATGCATGAGATATTGGTTCAGATCTGCAGGGGGTACCTGCCGTGCCCTCACCCTGAATCCGAAGTCTAGCTTGTGTTCTCAGACTTCCGTCCTCACTCTCCTGGCCCCGAAGCCCTCAAGTTTGGCAATTCCGGACCGACAATGAAGCACTCTGCCTGCCCTCTAGAAAAAATATATTGCCTAATGAGCAGCCCAGGCAGCTTAAATGAGGATAAACCTACACGGCACTCGAATGTACCCAAATTATATAGTCTAACCTGGGCACTAATGCACTGTCTGACACAACCTGAGCCCGGACCTGCTGACCAACACGCAGACAGCTGACCGCACGCTGAGCACATCAGACCCGCCATGGCCTTAGGTCATCATCTCTTCCCTACCTCAGTTTTCAGGCTTCAGAACCTAGACCTTATCTCCAATCACTGCCCACGGGTGACTGTGATGCATAAATCAGAACTCTTCCTGACCCATGGCAAGAAACCTTGTGGTTCGCAGGTTGTCCAACGTTCAGTGTAGGAGAAGCCAGCATTCACCCTGAGGCCCCGCCCATTCTTGAGTGCGACGAGAGCATAAACACGCATTGTGACCTCAGCGTGAGTCCTGTCCTCTAGTAAGTCCTCTCAGTGGCTGGAACATTAGATGTCATAATGGGCTTGACATGTCCCTAGTCCCCAATTTTTAACCAGATTTCTGGTTGTCCAGTCGCCCCACCCCAGGGCTCTACTCTGGAATCCCTCATTTGGTTGGACATCTGAGGTTGAAAAACAAAATGAAACAAATCGACAACAACAACAAAAAAACGGACTTCATCCATCCCCAGAATGACCCCAAACTCTTTGGACGGGACCGAAGCCCCAGAGAGTAAGACTCGTCCATTTCCCATGATGTCACCCGGCAATTTCACGACCATGAGTGACACGATATCCAGAGACAAAAACTTGAGCAAGAGCCTCACACTCGCCCTTTTTTCGTATCCCGAAGTGTTCTCCTCATGGTCTGTAGATCAGTCCTGCCATACCTATGACCAAAAACATAAGCCGAGTTTGTGTTTTCAGACAACTGTCCAAACAGCTCTGGCCTACACACCCTACAGGCTCAGGGCCCTGGAGCCAAACCTGAGGACTGTACTTGCCCTCTCCAAGGGAATTGTATGTGCCCATTCCAATGGCCACAACCCTACTAGTAGGATAACCTCCAAAGTCCCTGAGGCCATCCCAATAGTTGTGGCTTCCCAGGACAAACAGGGGCAATCTGAGCCCATCTGAGCACCTACCTGCACTCAGACCCGTAGACTGATGTCCCCAGAGGTAAAAAGGAACGAACAGGCCCCTAGGCACTAATCGGATCCATTGCTTTGGTTTCCAGGCATCTCTCCTCAGAGGCCTGGATTTCAATACCAGCATATGGCTGTTTCTTGACTCACCCATCAGAACAAATCTCATCTACACATGGGAAACATGCACGTTGGAGCTGTGTCAAAGCCTCTGTTTAGGAGAACCCTTCAGGGCCCCAGGGCCACCGCTTCATTCCAAGGTCTCCATAGACACAAAAACATATTAGGACACATCCACAGGAGAGTCCATTTCAACTCAGCCTCCTCGGTTGCCCCCCACATCCAGCAGATCTAACCTGTCTTGTTGCTTGGAGACAATTGGAATGCGAGGTGGGCTACCCAGCCATCCATCCTTAGAACCCTGCTCGGAATCGTTGGCCTGGAGCCAACCAACAGGTCTCAATTGTCCTGCAGAAGAATCTTTGCAGTTTGGAGCTTCTCACAACTCCCATCGTGGGAAAACCCCCATGTCCTCGTGATCCAACCTCCTTCAAGAAAGGGCCATCAGGGCAGAAAGTCCAACCTGAGCGATCGTCTGATCCTTGCCCTGACTTCAGATGCACGAGATCTCTATTGAGGTCTGTAGATTGTGCCTGCCATATCCTCACCCAGAAACCTAGGCCTAGCTTGGGTTCTCAGACTCCGTCCTCAGACTACTGGCCCACAAGCCCTCCAGTTGGGCAATCCAGAACTACAATGCCGCACTCTGCCTGCCCTACAGAAGTAAAACATTGCCCTCAGGGCTACCCCGAAACCGCAAATGAGGATCAACCTGCACGCCATTCGGCTGTACCCCAAACATATAGGCTGACCTGGGCACTATTTCCCCTTCTGACCCAGCCTGAGCCTTAGACCTCTTGGTCCCACCCAGACAGCTGGCTGCACACTGAGCACATCGGACCCGCCATGGCCTTAGGTCGTCATCTCTTCCCAACTGCGGTTTTCAGGCTCCAGAACCTAGACCTTATCTCCAACCACTGCCCAGGGTTGAAAATGATGCAGAAATCAGAACTCTTTCCCCATGGCAAGAAACCTTGTGGTTGGCATGTTGTCCAACGTTCAGTGTAGTTGAAACAAGCGTGGCCCATGAGGCCCAGCCCATGCTTGCGGCCCACATTGGTCACAAACACACATTGTGACCCTCAGCCTGAGCCCAGTCCTCAGGTAAGGCCTCTCAGGGCCTATATGAAGAGACAGCATATTGGGCTTGGCCTGCCCCTAGGCCGCAATTTTTAACCATAGTTCGGGTTGTCCCTTCACTCTTCCCCAGGGCTCTGCTTTGGAATTCCTCTTTTGGTGGGAAACCAGTGGTAACAAACCTGAAAGGAGTCCTCCCATCCCACAGATTGACGAAAAACAATTGGGATCGGGCCAAATCCACAGAGAGGAAGATTCGTCCATGGCCCATGAGATCTCCCCAAAATTCCACGGCCATCGCTGAAACAAAAGTCAGAGACAAAATCCTGAGCAAGCACCTCAGACTCGCTCATTCTTCATATCCTGAAGAGTTCTTCTCATGGTTTGTAGATCGGGCGTGCCATACCTACGTCCCCAAACTTAAGCTGAGTTTGTGTTTTCAGTCTTCTGTCCTCAAAGACCTGGGCCACACTCCCTCCAGGCTGGGGCCCCTGGAGCCACACATTAGGACTGCCCCCACCCAATCCATGGGAATTCTGCCCATTCCATTGTCAAAAATCGTACAAATTAGGAGAACCCTCCAAAGTCCCTGAGGCCATCCCAATAGTGTAGGTCGCCCGGGACAAAAAAGGGCGGTTGATACCGGCTGAGCATCTACCTCCACTCATCTACCTCCACTCATACCAAGAAGACTGAACCAGACAGGACCCGAGGCCATTATCGGATCCATTGCTTTGGTTTACAGGCATGTCTCCTCAAAAGCCTGGATTCCAATGCCAGCAGAGGGGATTTCCTGAGGCACCCATCAGAACAAATCTCGTCTCCACAAGGAAACTTGTGCATGGGAGCTATGCCAAAGCTTAGGAGAATAAGCAGGGTCCAGGTGCCACCTCCCCATTCCAAGGCCCTCATGGACACAAAAACACATTAGAACCCATCCTCTGGAAAGTGCATTTGAACTCAGGCACCCCGGTTGCTCCCGCATATCCATTAGATCTAAACTGTCTTGTTGCTAGGAGACAATTGGAAGGTGAGGCGGACTTCGCAGGCATCCATCCTGGAACGGTGCTCTGGAGTCATTCCATATGGGATGTCCTGGAGCTGTCCAACAGGTCTCAATTGGCCCGCAGAAGGAATCCTTGAAGGGGGCATCCCACATCTCCCAACGTGGAAAACCTCCATGGCCTCGAGATTCCGTTCCCTTCATGAAGGGGCCGTCATGCACAGAAACTCCAACCTGAGCCAACGACGGATCCTCGCCCTGACTTCAGATGCATGAGATATTGGTTCAGATCTGCAGGGGGTACCTGCCGTGCCCTCACCCTGAATCCGAAGTCTAGCTTGTGTTCTCAGACTTCCTTCCTCACTCTCCTGGCCCCGAAGCCCTCAAGTTTGGCAATTCCGGACCGACAATGAAGCACTCTGCCTGCCCTCTAGAAAAAATATATTGCCTAATGAGCAGCCCAGGCAGCTTAAATGAGGATAAACCTACACGGCACTCGAATGTACCCAAATTATATAGTCTAACCTGGGCACTAATGCACTGTCTGACACAACCTGAGCCCGGACCTGCTGACCAACACCCAGACAGCTGACCGCACACTGAGCACATCAGACCCGCCATGGCCTTAGGTCATCATCTCTTCCCTACCTCAGTTTTCAGGCTTCAGAACCTAGACCTTATCTCCAATCACTGCCCACGGGTGATTGTGATGCAGAAATCAGAACTCTTCCTGACCCATGGTAAGAAACCTTGTGGTTGGCATGTTGTCCAACGTTCAGTGTAGGAGAAACCAGCATTCACCCAGAGGCCCCGCCCATTCTTGAGTGCGACGAGAGCATAAACACGCATTGTGACCTCAGCGTGAGTCCTGTCCTCTAGTAAGTCCTCTCAGTGGCTGGACCATTAGATGTCATAATGGGCTTGACATGTCCCTAGTCCCCAATTTTTAACCAGATTTCTGGTTGTCCAGTCGCCCCACCCCAGGGCTCTACTATGGAATCCCTCATTTGGTGGGACATCTGAGGTTGAAAAACAAAATGAAACAAATCGACAACAACAAAAAAACGGACTTCTTCCATCCCAAGAATGACCCCAAACTCTTTGGACGGGACCGAACCCCCAGAGAGTAAGACTCGTCCATTTCCCATGAAGTCACCCGGCAATTTCACGACCATGAGTGACACGATATCCAGAGACAAAAACTTGAGCAAGAGCCTCACACTCGCCCTTTTTTCATATCCCGAAGTGTTCTCCTCATGGTCTGTAGATCAGTCCTGCCATACCTATGACCGAAAACATAAGCCGAGTTTGTGTTTTCAGACAACTGTCCAAACAGCTCTGGCCTACACACCCTACAGGCTCAGGGCCCTGGAGCCAAACCTGAGGACTGTACTTGCCCTCTCCAAGGGAATTGTATGTGCCCATTCCAATGGCCACAACCCTACTAGTAGGATAACCTCCAAAGTCCCTGAGGCCATCCCAATAGTTGTGGCTTCCCAGGACAAACAGGGGCAATCTGAGCCCATCTGAGCACCTACCTGCACTCAGACCCGTAGACTGATGTCCCCAGAGGTAAAAAGGAACGAACAGGCCCCTAGGCACTAATCGGATCCATTGCTTTGGTTTCCAGGCATCTCTCCTCAGAGGCCTGGATTTCAATACCAGCATATGGCTGTTTCTTGACTCACCCATCAGAACAAATCTCATCTACACATGGGAAACATGCACGTTGGAGCTGTGTCAAAGCCTCTGTTTAGGAGAACCCTTCAGGGCCCCAGGGCCAGCGCTTCATTCCAAGGTCTCCATAGACACAAAAACATATTAGGACACATCCACAGGAGAGTCCATTTCAACTCAGCCTCCTCGGTTGCCCCCCACATCCAGCAGATCTAACCTGTCTTGTTGCTTGGAGACAATTGGAATGCGAGGTGGGCTACCCAGCCATCCATCCTTAGAACCCTGCTCGGAATCGTTGGCCTAGAGCCAACCAACAGGTCTCAATTTTCCTGCAGAAGAATCTTTGCAGTTTGGAGCTTCTCACAACTCCCATCGTGGGAAAACCCCCATATCCTCGTGATCCAACCTCCTTCAAGAAAGGGCCATCAGGGCAGAAAGTCCAACCTGAGCGATCGTCTGATCCTTGCCCTGACTTCAGATGCACGAGATCTCTATTGAGGTCTGTAGATTGTGCCTGCCATATCCTCACCCAGAAACCTAGGCCTAGCTTGGGTTCTCAGACTCCGTCCTCAGACTACTGGCCCACAAGCCCTCCAGTTGGGCAATCCAGAACTACAATGCCGCACTCTGCCTGCCCTACAGAAGTAAAACATTGCCCTCAGGGCTACCCCGAAACCGCAAATGAGGATCAACCTGCACGCCATTCGGCTGTACCCCAAACATATAGGCTGACCTGGGCACTATTTCCCCTTCTGACCCAGCCTGAGCCTTAGACCTCCTGGTCCCACCCAGACAGCTGGCTGCACACTGAGCACATCGGACCCGCCATGGCCTTAGGTCGTCATCTCTTCCCAACTGCGGTTTTCAGGCTCCAGAACCTAGACTTTATCTCCAACCACTGCCCAGGGTTGAAAATGATGCAGAAATCAGAACTCTTTCCCCATGGCAAGAAACCTTGTGGTTGGCATGTTGTCCAACGTTCAGTGTAGTTGAAACAAGCGTGGCCCATGAGGCCCAGCCCATGCTTGCGGGCCACATTGGTCACAAACACACATTGTGACCCTCAGCCTGAGCCCAGTCCTCAGGTAAGGCCTCTCAGGGCCTATATGAAAAGACAGCATATTGGGCTTGGCCTGCCCCTAGGCCGCAATTTTTAACCATAGTTCGGGTTGTCCCTTCATTCTTCCCCAGGGCTCTGCTTTGGAATTCCTCTTTTGGTGGGAAACCAGAGGTAACAAACCTGAAAGGAGTCCTCCCATCCCACAGATTGACGAAAAACAATTGGGATCGGGCCAAATCCACAGAGAGGAAGATTCGTCCATGGCACATGAGATCTCCCCAAAATTCCACGGCCATCGCTGAAACAAAAGTCAGAGACAAAATCCTGAGCAAGCGCCTCAGACTCGCTCATTCTTCATATCCTGAAGAGTTCTTCTCATGGTTTGTAGATCGGGCGTGCCATACCTACGTCCCCAAACTTAAGCTGAGTTTGTGTTTTCAGTCTTCTGTCCTCAAAGTCCTGGGCCACACTCCCTCCAGGCTGGGGCCCCTGGAGCCACACATTAGGACTGCCCCCACCCAATCCATGGGAATTCTGCCCATTTATTGTCAAAAATCGTACAAATTAGGAGAACCCTCCAAAGTCCCTGAGGCCATCCCAATAGTGTAGGTCGCCCGGGACAAAAAAGGGCGGTTGATACCGGCTGAGCATCTACCTCCACTCATCTACCTCCACTCATACCAAGAAGACTGAACCAGACAGGACCCGAGGCCATTATCGGATCCATTGCTTTGGTTTACAGGCATGTCTCCTCAAAAGCCTGGATTCCAATGCCAGCAGAGGGGATTTCCTGAGGCACCCATCAGAACAAATCTCGTCTCCACAAGGAAACTTGTGCATGGGAGCTATGCCAAAGCTTAGGAGAATACTTCAGGGTCCCGGTGCCACCTCCCCATTCCAAGGCCCTCATGGACACAAAAACACATTAGAACCCATCCTCTGGAAAGTGCATTTGAACTCAGGCACCCCGGTTGCTCCCGCATATCCATTAGATCTAAACTGTCTTGTTGCTAGGAGACAATTGGAAGGTGAGGCGGACTTCGCAGGCATCCATCCTGGAACGGTGCTCTGGAGTCATTCCATATGGGATGTCCTGGAGCTGTCCAACAGGTCTCAATTGGCCCGCAGAAGGAATCCTTGAAGGGGGCATCCCACATCTCCCAACGTGGAAAACCTCCATGGCCTCGAGATTCCGTTCCCTTCATGAAGGGGCCGTCATGCACAGAAACTCCAACCTGAGCCAACGACGGATCCTCGCCCTGACTTCAGATGCATGAGATATTGGTTCAGATCTGCAGGGGGTACCTGCCGTGCCCTCACCCTGAATCCGAAGTCTAGCTTGTGTTCTCAGACTTCCTTCCTCACTCTCCTGGCCCCGAAGCCCTCAAGTTTGGCAATTCCGGACCGACAATGAAGCACTCTGCCTGCCCTCTAGAAAAAATATATTGCCTAATGAGCAGCCCAGGCAGCTTAAATGAGGATAAACCTACACGGCACTCGAATGTACCCAAATTATATAGTCTAACCTGGGCACTAATGCACTGTCTGACACAACCTGAGCCCGGACCTGCTGACCAACACCCAGACAGCTGACCGCACACTGAGCACATCAGACCCGCCATGGCCTTAGGTCATCATCTCTTCCCTACCTCAGTTTTCAGGCTTCAGAACCTAGACCTTATCTCCAATCACTGCCCACGGGTGATTGTGATGCAGAAATCAGAACTCTTCCTGACCCATGGTAAGAAACCTTGTGGTTGGCATGTTGTCCAACGTTCAGTGTAGGAGAAACCAGCATTCACCCAGAGGCCCCGCCCATTCTTGAGTGCGACGAGAGCATAAACACGCATTGTGACCTCAGCGTGAGTCCTGTCCTCTAGTAAGTCCTCTCAGTGGCTGGACCATTAGATGTCATAATGGGCTTGACATGTCCCTAGTCCCCAATTTTTAACCAGATTTCTGGTTGTCCAGTCGCCCCACCCCAGGGCTCTACTATGGAATCCCTCATTTGGTGGGACATCTGAGGTTGAAAAACAAAATGAAACAAATCGACAACAACAAAAAAACGGACTTCTTCCATCCCAAGAATGACCCCAAACTCTTTGGACGGGACCGAACCCCCAGAGAGTAAGACTCGTCCATTTCCCATGAAGTCACCCGGCAATTTCACGACCATGAGTGACACGATATCCAGAGACAAAAACTTGAGCAAGAGCCTCACACTCGCCCTTTTTTCATATCCCGAAGTGTTCTCCTCATGGTCTGTAGATCAGTCCTGCCATACCTATGACCGAAAACATAAGCCGAGTTTGTGTTTTCAGACAACTGTCCAAACAGCTCTGGCCTACACACCCTACAGGCTCAGGGCCCTGGAGCCAAACCTGAGGACTGTACTTGCCCTCTCCAAGGGAATTGTATGTGCCCATTCCAATGGCCACAACCCTACTAGTAGGATAACCTCCAAAGTCCCTGAGGCCATCCCAATAGTTGTGGCTTCCCAGGACAAACAGGGGCAATCTGAGCCCATCTGAGCACCTACCTGCACTCAGACCCGTAGACTGATGTCCCCAGAGGTAAAAAGGAACGAACAGGCCCCTAGGCACTAATCGGATCCATTGCTTTGGTTTCCAGGCATCTCTCCTCAGAGGCCTGGATTTCAATACCAGCATATGGCTGTTTCTTGACTCACCCATCAGAACAAATCTCATCTACACATGGGAAACATGCACGTTGGAGCTGTGTCAAAGCCTCTGTTTAGGAGAACCCTTCAGGGCCCCAGGGCCAGCGCTTCATTCCAAGGTCTCCATAGACACAAAAACATATTAGGACACATCCACAGGAGAGTCCATTTCAACTCAGCCTCCTCGGTTGCCCCCCACATCCAGCAGATCTAACCTGTCTTGTTGCTTGGAGACAATTGGAATGCGAGGTGGGCTACCCAGCCATCCATCCTTAGAACCCTGCTCGGAATCGTTGGCCTAGAGCCAACCAACAGGTCTCAATTTTCCTGCAGAAGAATCTTTGCAGTTTGGAGCTTCTCACAACTCCCATCGTGGGAAAACCCCCATATCCTCGTGATCCAACCTCCTTCAAGAAAGGGCCATCAGGGCAGAAAGTCCAACCTGAGCGATCGTCTGATCCTTGCCCTGACTTCAGATGCACGAGATCTCTATTGAGGTCTGTAGATTGTGCCTGCCATATCCTCACCCAGAAACCTAGGCCTAGCTTGGGTTCTCAGACTCCGTCCTCAGACTACTGGCCCACAAGCCCTCCAGTTGGGCAATCCAGAACTACAATGCCGCACTCTGCCTGCCCTACAGAAGTAAAACATTGCCCTCAGGGCTACCCCGAAACCGCAAATGAGGATCAACCTGCACGCCATTCGGCTGTACCCCAAACATATAGGCTGACCTGGGCACTATTTCCCCTTCTGACCCAGCCTGAGCCTTAGACCTCCTGGTCCCACCCAGACAGCTGGCTGCACACTGAGCACATCGGACCCGCCATGGCCTTAGGTCGTCATCTCTTCCCAACTGCGGTTTTCAGGCTCCAGAACCTAGACTTTATCTCCAACCACTGCCCAGGGTTGAAAATGATGCAGAAATCAGAACTCTTTCCCCATGGCAAGAAACCTTGTGGTTGGCATGTTGTCCAACGTTCAGTGTAGTTGAAACAAGCGTGGCCCATGAGGCCCAGCCCATGCTTGCGGGCCACATTGGTCACAAACACACATTGTGACCCTCAGCCTGAGCCCAGTCCTCAGGTAAGGCCTCTCAGGGCCTATATGAAAAGACAGCATATTGGGCTTGGCCTGCCCCTAGGCCGCAATTTTTAACCATAGTTCGGGTTGTCCCTTCATTCTTCCCCAGGGCTCTGCTTTGGAATTCCTCTTTTGGTGGGAAACCAGAGGTAACAAACCTGAAAGGAGTCCTCCCATCCCACAGATTGACGAAAAACAATTGGGATCGGGCCAAATCCACAGAGAGGAAGATTCGTCCATGGCACATGAGACCTCCCCAAAATTCCACGGCCATCGCTGAAACAAAAGTCAGAGACAAAATCCTGAGCAAGCGCCTCAGACTCGCTCATTCTTCATATCCTGAAGAGTTCTTCTCATGGTTTGTAGATCGGGCGTGCCATACCTACGTCCCCAAACTTAAGCTGAGTTTGTGTTTTCAGTCTTCTGTCCTCAAAGTCCTGGGCCACACTCCCTCCAGGCTGGGGCCCCTGGAGCCACACATTAGGACTGCCCCCACCCAATCCATGGGAATTCTGCCCATTTATTGTCAAAAATCGTACAAATTAGGAGAACCCTCCAAAGTCCCTGAGGCCATCCCAATAGTGTAGGTCGCCCGGGACAAAAAAGGGCGGTTGATACCGGCTGAGCATCTACCTCCACTCATCTACCTCCACTCATACCAAGAAGACTGAACCAGACAGGACCCGAGGCCATTATCGGATCCATTGCTTTGGTTTACAGGCATGTCTCCTCAAAAGCCTGGATTCCAATGCCAGCAGAGGGGATTTCCTGAGGCACCCATCAGAACAAATCTCGTCTCCACAAGGAAACTTGTGCATGGGAGCTATGCCAAAGCTTAGGAGAATACTTCAGGGTCCCGGTGCCACCTCCCCATTCCAAGGCCCTCATGGACACAAAAACACATTAGAACCCATCCTCTGGAAAGTGCATTTGAACTCAGGCACCCCGGTTGCTCCCGCATATCCATTAGATCTAAACTGTCTTGTTGCTAGGAGACAATTGGAAGGTGAGGCGGACTTCGCAGGCATCCATCCTGGAACGGTGCTCTGGAGTCATTCCATATGGGATGTCCTGGAGCTGTCCAACAGGTCTCAATTGTCCCGCAGAAGGAATCCTTGAAGGGGGCATCCCACATCTCCCAACGTGGAAAACCTCCATGGCCTCGAGATTCCGTTCCCTTCATGAAGGGGCCGTCATGCACAGAAACTCCAACGTGAGCCAACGACGGATCCTCGCCCTGACTTCAGATGCATGATATATTGTTTCAGATCTGCAGGGGGTACCTGCCGTGCCCTCACCCTGAATCCGAAGTCTAGCTTGTGTTCTCAGACTTCCGTCCTCACTCTCCTGGCCCCGAAGCCCTCAAGTTTGGCAATTCCGGACCGACAATGAAGCACTCTGCCTGCCCTCTAGAAAAAATATATTGCCTAATGAGCAGCCCAGGCAGCTTAAATGAGGATAAACCTACACGGCACTCGAATGTACCCAAATTATATAGTCTAACCTGGGCACTAATGCACTGTATGACACAACCTGAGCCCGGACCTGCTGACCAACACCCAGACAGCTGACCGCACGCTGAGCACATCAGACCCGCCATGGCCTTAGGTCATCATCTCTTCCCTACCTCAGTTTTCAGGCTTCAGAACCTAGACCTTATCTCCAATCACTGCCCACGGGTGACTGTGATGCAGAAATCAGAACTCTTCCTGACCCATGGTAAGAAACCTTGTGGTTGGCATGTTGTCCAACGTTCAGTGTAGGAGAAACCAGCATTCACCCTGAGGCCCCGCCCATTCTTGAGTGCGACGAGAGCATAAACACGCATTGTGACCTCAGCGTGAGTCCTGTCCTCTAGTAAGTCCTCTCAGTGGCTGGACCATTAGATGTCATAATGGGCTTGACATGTCCCTAGTCCCCAATTTTTAACCAGATTTCTGGTTGTCCAGTCGACCCACCCCAGGGCTCTACTATGGAATCCCTCATTTGGTGGGACATCTGAGGTTGAAAAACAAAATGAAACAAATCGACAACAACAAAAAAACGGACTTCTTCCATCCCAAGAATGACCCCAAACTCTTTGGACGGGACCGAACCCCCAGAGAGTAAGACTCGTCCATTTCCCATGAAGTCACCCGGCAATTTCACGACCATGAGTGACACGATATCCAGAGACAAAAACTTGAGCAAGAGCCTCACACTCGCCCTTTTTTCATATCCCGAAGTGTTCTCCTCATGGTCTGTAGATCAGTCCTGCCATACCTATGACCCAAAACATAAGCCGAGTTTGTGTTTTCAGACAACTGTCCAAACAGCTCTGGCCTACACACCCTACAGGCTCAGGGCCCTGGAGCCAAACCTGAGGACTGTACTTGCCCTCTCCAAGGGAATTGTATGTGCCCATTCCAATGGCCACAACCCTACTAGTAGGATAACCTCCAAAGTCCCTGAGGCCATCCCAATAGTTGTGGCTTCCCAGGACAAACAGGGGCAATCTGAGCCCATCTGAGCACCTACCTGCACTCAGACCCGTAGACTGATGTCCCCAGAGGTAAAAAGGAACGAACCGGCCCCTAGGCACTAATCGGATCCATTGCTTTGGTTTCCAGGCATCTCTCCTCAGAGGCCTGGATTTCAATACCAGCATATGGCTGTTTCTTGACTCACCCATCAGAACAAATCTCATCTACACATGGGAAACATGCACGTTGGAGCTGTGTCAAAGCCTCTGTTTAGGAGAACCCTTCAGGGCCCCAGGGCCACCGCTTCATTCCAAGGTCTCCATAGACACAAAAACATATTAGGACACATCCACAGGAGAGTCCATTTCAACTCAGCCTCCTCGGTTGCCCCCCACATCCAGCAGATCTAACCTGTCTTGTTGCTTGGAGACAATTGGAATGCGAGGTGGGCTACCCAGCCATCCATCCTTAGAACCCTGCTTGGAATCGTTGGCCTGGAACCAACCAACAGGTCTCAATTGTCCTGCAGAAGAATCTTTGCAGTTTGGAGCTTCTCACAACTCCCATCGTGGGAAAACCCCCATGTCCTCGTGATCCAACCTCCTTCAAGAAAGGGCCATCAGGGCAGAAAGTCCAACCTGAGCGATCGTCTGATCCTTGCCCTGACTTCAGATGCACGAGATCTCGATTGAGGTCTGTAGATTGTGCCTCCCATATCCTCACCCAGAAACCTAGGCCTAGCTTGGGTTCTCAGACTCCGTCCTCAGAATACTGGCCCACAAGCCCTCCAGTTGGGCAATCCAGAACTACAATGCCGCACTCTGCCTGCCCTACAGAAGTAAAACATTGCCCTCAGGGCTACCCCGAATCCGCAAATGAGGATCAACCTGCAAGCCATTCGGCTGTACCCCAAACATATAGGCTGACCTGGGCACTATTTCCCCTTCTGACCCAGCCTGAGCCTGGACCTCCTGGTCCCACCCAGACAGCTGGCCGCACACTGAGCACATCGGACCCGCCATGGCCTTAGGTCGTCATCTCTTCCCAACTGCGGTTTTCAGGCTCCAGAACCTAGACCTTATCTCCAACCACTGCCCAGGGTTGAAAATGATGCAGAAATCAGAACTCTTTCCCCATGGCAAAAAACCTTGTGGTTGGCATGTTGTCCAACGTTCAGTGTAGTTGAAACAAGCGTGGCCCATGAGGCCCAGCCCATGCTTGCGGCCACATTGGTCACAAACACACATTGTGACCCTCAGCCTGAGCCCAGTCCTCAGGTAAGGCCTCTCAGGGCCTATATGAAGAGACAGCATATTGGGCTTGGCCTGCCCCTAGGCCGCAATTTTTAACCATAGTTCGGGGTGTCCCTTCACTCTTCCCCAGGGCTCTGCTTTGGAATTCCTCTTTTGGTGGGACACCAGAGGTAACAAACCTGAAAGGAGTCCTCCCATCCCACAGATTGACGAAAAACAATTGGGATCGGGCCAAATCCACAGAGAGGAAGATTCGTCCATGGCCCATGAGACCTCCCCAACATTCCACGGCCATCGCTGAAACAAAATCCAGAGACAAAAGCCTGAGCAAGCGCCTCAGACTCGCTCATTCTTCATATCCTGAAGAGTTCTTCTCATGGTTTGTAGATCGGGCGTGCCATACCTACGTCCCCAAACTTAAGCTGAGTTTGTGTTTTCAGTCTTCTGTCCTCAAAGTCCTGGGCCACACTCCCTCCAGGCTGGGGCCCCTGGAGCCACACATTAGGACTGCCCCCACCCAATCCATGGGAATTCTGCCCATTCCATTGTCAAAAATCGTACAAATTAGGAGAACCCTTCAACGTACCTGAGGCCATCCCAATACTGTAGGTCGCCCGGGACAAAAAAGGGCGGTTGATACCGGCTGAGCATCTACCTCCACTCATCTACCTCCACTCATACCAAGAAGATTGAACCAGACAGAACCCGAGGCCATTATCGGATCCATTGCTTTGGTTTACAGGCATGTCTCCTCAAAAGCCTGGATTCCAATACCAGCAGAGGGGATTTCCTGAGGCACCCATCAGAACAAATCTCGTCTCCACAAGGAAACTTGTGCATGGGAGCTAAGCCAAAGCTTAGGAGAATACTTCAGGGTCCCGGTGCCACCTCCCCATTCCAAGGCCCTCATGGACACAAACACACGTTAGGACCCATCCTCTGGAAAGTGCATTTCAACTCAGCCACCCCGGTTGCTCCCGCAGATCCATTAGATCTAAACTGTCTTGTTGCTAGGAGACAATTGGAAGGCGAGGCGGACTTCCCAGGCATCCATCCTCGAACGGTGCTCTGGAGTCATTCCATATGGGATGTCCTGGAGCTGTCCAACAGGTCTCAATTGTCACGCAGAAGGAATCCTTGAAGGGGGCATCCCACATCTCCCAACGTGGAAAACCTCCATGGCCTCGAGATTCCGCTCCCTTCATGAAGGGGCCGTCATGCACAGAAACTCCAACCTGAGCCAACGTCGGATCCTCGCCCTGACTTCAGATGCATGAGATATTGGTTCAGATCTGCAGGGGGTACCTGCCGTGCCCTCACCCTGAATTCGAAGTCTAGCTTGTGTTCTCAGACTTCTGTCCTCACTCTCCTGGCCCCGAAGCCCTCAAGTTTGGCAATTCCGGACCGACAATGAGGCACTCTGCCTGCCCTCTAGAAAAAATATATTGCCTAATGATCAGCCCAGGCAGCTTAAATGAGGATAAATCTACACGGCACTCGAATGTACCCAAATTATGCACTGTCTGACACAACCTGAGCCCGGACCTGCTGACCAACACGCAGACAGCTGACCGCACGCTGAGCACATCAGACCCGCCATGGCCTTAGGTCATCATCTCTTCCCTACCTCAGTTTTCAGGCTTCAGAACCTAGACCTTATCTCCAATCACTGCCCACGGGTGACTGTGATGCAGAAATCAGAACTCTTCCTGACACATGGTAAGAAACCTTGTGGTTGGCATGTTGTCCAACGTTCAGTGTAGGAGAAACCAGCATTCACCCAGAGGCCCCGCCCATTCTTGAGTGTGACGAGAGCATAAACACACATTGTGACCTCAGCGTGAGTCCTTCCTCTAGTAAGTCCTCTCAGTGGCTGGACCATTAGATGTCATAATGGGCTTGACATGTCCCTAGTCCCCAATTTTTAACCAGATTTCTGGTTGTCCAGTCGCCCCACCCCAGGGCTCTACTCTGGAATCCCTCATTGGGTGGGACACCTGAGGTTGAAAAACAAAATGAAACAAATCGACAACAACAACAAAAAAACGGACTTCTTCCATCCCCAGAATGACCCCAAACTCTTTGGACGGGACCGAACCCCCAGAGAGTAAGACTCGTCCATTTCCCATGAAGTCACCCGGCAATTTCACGACCATGAGTGACACGATATCCAGAGACAAAAACTTGAGCAAGAGCCGCACACTCGCCCTTTTTTCATATCCCGAAGTGTTCTCCTCATGGTCTGTAGATCAGTCCTGCCATACCTATGACCCAAAACATAAGCCGAGTTTGTGTTTTCAGACAACTGTCCAAACAGCTCTGGCCTACACACCCTACAGGCTCAGGGCCCTGGAGCCAAACCTGAGGACTGTACTTGCCCTCTCCAAGGGAATTGTATGTGCCCATTCCAATGGCCACAACCCTACTAGTAGGATAACCTCCAAAGTCCCTGAGGCCATCCCAATAGTTGTGGCTTCCCAGGACAAACAGGGGCAATCTGAGCCCATCTGAGCACCTACCTGCACTCAGACCCGTAGACTGATGTCCCCAGAGGTAAAAAGGAACGAACAGGCCCCTAGGCACTAATCGGATCCATTGCTTTGGTTTCCAGGCATCTCTCCTCAGAGGCCTGGATTTCAATACCAGCATATGGCTGTTTCTTGACTCACCCATCAGAACAAATCTCATCTACACATGGGAAAAATGCACGTTGGAGCTGTGTCAAAGCCTCCTTTTAGGAGAACCCTTCAGGGCCCCAGGGCCACCGCTTCATTCCAAGGTCTCCATAGACACAAAAACATATTAGGACACATCCACAGGAGAGTCCATTTCAACTCAGCCTCCTCGGTTGCCCCCCACATCCAGCAGATCTAACCTGTCTTGTTGCTTGGAGACAATTGGAATGCGAGGTGGGCTACCCAGCCATCCATCCTTAGAACCCTGCTCGGAATCGTTGGCCTGGAGCCAACCAACAGGTCTCAATTGTCCTGCAGAAGAGTCTTTGCAGTTTGGAGCTTCTCACAACTCCCATCGTGCGAAAACCGCCATGTCCTCGTGATCCAACCCCCTTCAAGAAAGGGCCATCAGGGCAGAAAATCCAACCTGAGCGATCGTCTGATCCTTGCCCTGACTTCAGATGCACAAGATCTCTATTGAGGTCTGTAGATTGTGCCTGCCATATCCTCACCCAGAAACCTAGGTCTCGCTTGGTTTCTCAGACTCTGTCGTCAGACTACTGGCCCACAAGCCCTCCAGTTGGGCAATCCAGAACTACAATTCCGCACTCTGCCTGCCCTACAGAAGTATAACATTGCCCTCAGGGCTACCCCGAAACCGCAAATGAGGATCAACCTGCACGCCATTCGGCTGTACCCCAAACATATAGGCTGACCTGGGCACTATTTCCCCTTCTGACCCAGCCTGAGCCTGGACCTCCTGGTCCCACCCAGACAGCTGGCCGCACACTGAGCACATCGGACCCGCCATGGCCTTAGGTCGTCATCTCTTCCCAACTGCGGTTTTCAGGCTCCAGAACCTAGACCTTATCTCCAACCACTGCCCAGGGTTGAAAATGATGCAGAAATCAGAACTCTTTCCCCATGGCAAAAAACCTTGTGGTTGGCATGTTGTCCAACGTTCAGTGTAGTTGAAACAAGCGTGGCCCATGAGGCCCAGCCCATGCTTGCGGGCCACATTGGTCACAAACACACATTGTGACCCTCAGCCTGAGCCCAGTCCTCAGGTAAGGCCTCTCAGGGCCTATATGAAGAGACAGCATATTGGACTTGCCATGCCCCTAGGCCCCAATTTTTAACCATAGTTCGGGGTGTCCCTTCACTCTTCCCCAGGGCTCTGCTTTGGAATTCCTCTTTTGGTGGGACACCAGAGGTAACAAACCTGAAAGGAGTCCTCCCATCCCACAGATTGACGAAAAACAATTGGGATCGGGCCAAATCCACAGAGAGGAAGATTCGTCCATGGCCCATGAGATCTCCCCAAAATTCCACGGCCATCGCTGAAACAAAAGTCAGAGACAAAAACCTGAGCAAGCGCCTCAGACTCGCTCATTCTTCATATCCTGAAGAGTTCTTCTCATGGTTTGTAGATCGGGCGTGCCATACCTACGTCCCCAAACTTAAGCTGAGTTTGTGTTTTCAGTCTTCTGTCCTCAAAGTCCTGGGCCACACTCCCTCCAGGCTGGGGCCCCGGGAGCCACACATTAGGACTGCCCCCACCCAATCCATGGGAATTCTGCCCATTCCATTGTCAAAAATCGTACAAATTAGGAGAACCCTCCAAAGTCCCTGAGGCCATCCCAATAGTGTAGGTCGCCCGGGACAAAAAAGGGCGGTTGATACCGGCTGAGCATCTACCTCCACTCATCTACCTCCACTCATACCAAGAAGACTGAACCAGACAGGACCCGAGGCCATTATCGGATCCATTGCTTTGGTTTACAGGCATGTCTCCTCAAAAGCCTGGATTCCAATGCCAGCAGAGGGGATTTCCTGAGGCACCCATCAGAACAAATCTCGTCTCCACAAGGAAACTTGTGCATGGGAGCTATGCCAAAGCTTAGGAGAATACTTCAGGGTCCCGGTGCCACCTCCCCATTCCAAGGCCCTCATGGACACAAAAACACATTAGAACCCATCCTCTGGAAAGTGCATTTGAACTCAGGCACCCCGGTTGCTCCCGCATATCCATTAGATCTAAACTGTCTTGTTGCTAGGAGACAATTGGAAGGTGAGGCGGACTTCGCAGGCATCCATCCTGGAACGGTGCTCTGGAGTCATTCCATATGGGATGTCCTGGAGCTGTCCAACAGGTCTCAATTGGCCCGCAGAAGGAATCCTTGAAGGGGGCATCCCACATCTCCCAACGTGGAAAACCTCCATGGCCTCGAGATTCCGTTCCCTTCATGAAGGGGCCGTCATGCACAGAAACTCCAACCTGAGCCAACGACGGATCCTCGCCCTGACTTCAGATGCATGAGATATTGGTTCAGATCTGCAGGGGGTACCTGCCGTGCCCTCACCCTGAATCCGAAGTCTAGCTTGTGTTCTCAGACTTCCTTCCTCACTCTCCTGGCCCCGAAGCCCTCAAGTTTGGCAATTCCGGACCGACAATGAAGCACTCTGCCTGCCCTCTAGAAAAAATATATTGCCTAATGAGCAGCCCAGGCAGCTTAAATGAGGATAAACCTACACGGCACTCGAATGTACCCAAATTATATAGTCTAACCTGGGCACTAATGCACTGTCTGACACAACCTGAGCCCGGACCTGCTGACCAACACCCAGACAGCTGACCGCACACTGAGCACATCAGACCCGCCATGGCCTTAGGTCATCATCTCTTCCCTACCTCAGTTTTCAGGCTTCAGAACCTAGACCTTATCTCCAATCACTGCCCACGGGTGACTGAGATGCAGAAATCAGAACTCTTCCTGACCCATGGCAAGAAACCTTGTGGTTGGCATGTTGTCCAACGTTCAGTGTAGGAGAAACCAGCATTCACCCAGAGGCCCCGCCCATTCTTGAGTGCGACGAGAGCATAAACACGCATTGTGACCTCAGCGTGAGTCCTGTCCTCTAGTAAGTCCTCTCAGTGGCTGGACCATTAGATGTCATAATGGGCTTGACATGTCCCTAGTCCCCAATTTTTAACCAGATTTCTGGTTGTCCAGTCGACCCACCCCAGGGCTCTACTATGGAATCCCTCATTTGGTGGGACATCTGAGGTTGAAAAACAAAATGAAACAAATCGACAACAACAAAAAAACGGACTTCTTCCATCCCAAGAATGACCCCAAACTCTTTGGACGGGACCGAACCCCCAGAGAGTAAGACTCGTCCATTTCCCATGAAGTCACCCGGCAATTTCACGACCATGAGTGACACGATATCCAGAGACAAAAACTTGAGCAAGAGCCTCACACTCGCCCTTTTTTCATATCCCGAAGTGTTCTCCTCATGGTCTGTAGATCAGTCCTGCCATACCTATGACCCAAAACATAAGCCGAGTTTGTGTTTTCAGACAACTGTCCAAACAGCTCTGGCCTACACACCCTACAGGCTCAGGGCCCTGGAGCCAAACCTGAGGACTGTACTTGCCCTCTCCAAGGGAATTGTATGTGCCCATTCCAATGGCCACAACCCTACTAGTAGGATAACCTCCAAAGTCCCTGAGGCCATCCCAATAGTTGTGGCTTCCCAGGACAAACAGGGGCAATCTGAGCCCATCTGAGCACCTACCTGCACTCAGACCCGTAGACTGATGTCCCCAGAGGTAAAAAGGAACGAACCGGCCCCTAGGCACTAATCGGATCCATTGCTTTGGTTTCCAGGCATCTCTCCTCAGAGGCCTGGATTTCAATACCAGCATATGGCTGTTTCTTGACTCACCCATCAGAACAAATCTCATCTACACATGGGAAACATGCACGTTGGAGCTGTGTCAAAGCCTCTGTTTAGGAGAACCCTTCAGGGCCCCAGGGCCACCGCTTCATTCCAAGGTCTCCATAGACACAAAAACATATTAGGACACATCCACAGGAGAGTCCATTTCAACTCAGCCTCCTCGGTTGCCCCCCACATCCAGCAGATCTAACCTGTCTTGTTGCTTGGAGACAATTGGAATGCGAGGTGGGCTACCCAGCCATCCATCCTTAGAACCCTGCTTGGAATCGTTGGCCTGGAACCAACCAACAGGTCTCAATTGTCCTGCAGAAGAATCTTTGCAGTTTGGAGCTTCTCACAACTCCCATCATGGGAAAACCCCCATGTCCTCGTGATCCAACCTCCTTCAAGAAAGGGCCATCAGGGCAGAAAGTCCAACCTGAGCGATCGTCTGATCCTTGCCCTGACTTCAGATGCACGAGATCTCGATTGAGGTCTGTAGATTGTGCCTCCCATATCCTCACCCAGAAACCTAGGCCTAGCTTGGGTTCTCAGACTCCGTCCTCAGAATACTGGCCCACAAGCCCTCCAGTTGGGCAATCCAGAACTACAATGCCGCACTCTGCCTGCCCTACAGAAGTAAAACATTGCCCTCAGGGCTACCCCGAATCCGCAAATGAGGATCAACCTGCAAGCCATTCGGCTGTACCCCAAACATATAGGCTGACCTGGGCACTATTTCCCCTTCTGACCCAGCCTGAGCCTGGACCTCCTGGTCCCACCCAGACAGCTGGCCGCACACTGAGCACATCGGACCCGCCATGGCCTTAGGTCGTCATCTCTTCCCAACTGCGGTTTTCAGGCTCCAGAACCTAGACCTTATCTCCAACCACTGCCCAGGGTTGAAAATGATGCAGAAATCAGAACTCTTTCCCCATGGCAAAAAACCTTGTGGTTGGCATGTTGTCCAACGTTCAGTGTAGTTGAAACAAGCGTGGCCCATGAGGCCCAGCCCATGCTTGCGGCCACATTGGTCACAAACACACATTGTGACCCTCAGCCTGAGCCCAGTCCTCAGGTAAGGCCTCTCAGGGCCTATATGAAGAGACAGCATATTGGGCTTGGCCTGCCCCTAGGCCGCAATTTTTAACCATAGTTCGGGGTGTCCCTTCACTCTTCCCCAGGGCTCTGCTTTGGAATTCCTCTTTTGGTGGGACACCAGAGGTAACAAACCTGAAAGGAGTCCTCCCATCCCACAGATTGACGAAAAACAATTGGGATCGGGCCAAATCCACAGAGAGGAAGATTCGTCCATGGCCCATGAGACCTCCCCAACATTCCACGGCCATCGCTGAAACAAAATCCAGAGACAAAAGCCTGAGCAAGCGCCTCAGACTCGCTCATTCTTCATATCCTGAAGAGTTCTTCTCATGGTTTGTAGATCGGGCGTGCCATACCTACGTCCCCAAACTTAAGCTGAGTTTGTGTTTTCAGTCTTCTGTCCTCAAAGTCCTGGGCCACACTCCCTCCAGGCTGGGGCCCCTGGAGCCACACATTAGGACTGCCCCCACCCAATCCATGGGAATTCTGCCCATTCCATTGTCAAAAATCGTACAAATTAGGAGAACCCTTCAACGTACCTGAGGCCATCCCAATACTGTAGGTCGCCCGGGACAAAAAAGGGCGGTTGATACCGGCTGAGCATCTACCTCCACTCATCTACCTCCACTCATACCAAGAAGATTGAACCAGACAGAACCCGAGGCCATTATCGGATCCATTGCTTTGGTTTACAGGCATGTCTCCTCAAAAGCCTGGATTCCAATACCAGCAGAGGGGATTTCCTGAGGCACCCATCAGAACAAATCTCGTCTCCACAAGGAAACTTGTGCATGGGAGCTAAGCCAAAGCTTAGGAGAATACTTCAGGGTCCCGGTGCCACCTCCCCATTCCAAGGCCCTCATGGACACAAACACACGTTAGGACCCATCCTCTGGAAAGTGCATTTCAACTCAGCCACCCCGGTTGCTCCCGCAGATCCATTAGATCTAAACTGTCTTGTTGCTAGGAGACAATTGGAAGGCGAGGCGGACTTCCCAGGCATCCATCCTCGAACGGTGCTCTGGAGTCATTCCATATGGGATGTCCTGGAGCTGTCCAACAGGTCTCAATTGTCACGCAGAAGGAATCCTTGAAGGGGGCATCCCACATCTCCCAACGTGGAAAACCTCCATGGCCTCGAGATTCCGCTCCCTTCATGAAGGGGCCGTCATGCACAGAAACTCCAATCTGAGCCAACGTCGGATCCTCGCCCTGACTTCAGATGCATGAGATATTGGTTCAGATCTGCAGGGGGTACCTGCCGTGCCCTCACCCTGAATTCGAAGTCTAGCTTGTGTTCTCAGACTTCTGTCCTCACTCTCCTGGCCCCGAAGCCCTCAAGTTTGGCAATTCCGGACCGACAATGAGGCACTCTGCCTGCCCTCTAGAAAAAATATATTGCCTAATGATCAGCCCAGGCAGCTTAAATGAGGATAAATCTACACGGCACTCGAATGTACCCAAATTATGCACTGTCTGACACAACCTGAGCCCGGACCTGCTGACCAACACGCAGACAGCTGACCGCACGCTGAGCACATCAGACCCGCCATGGCCTTAGGTCATCATCTCTTCCCTACCTCAGTTTTCAGGCTTCAGAACCTAGACCTTATCTCCAATCACTGCCCACGGGTGACTGTGATGCAGAAATCAGAACTCTTCCTGACACATGGTAAGAAACCTTGTGGTTGGCATGTTGTCCAACGTTCAGTGTAGGAGAAACCAGCATTCACCCAGAGGCCCCGCCCATTCTTGAGTGTGACGAGAGCATAAACACACATTGTGACCTCAGCGTGAGTCCTTCCTCTAGTAAGTCCTCTCAGTGGCTGGACCATTAGATGTCATAATGGGCTTGACATGTCCCTAGTCCCCAATTTTTAACCAGATTTCTGGTTGTCCAGTCGCCCCACCCCAGGGCTCTACTCTGGAATCCCTCATTGGGTGGGACACCTGAGGTTGAAAAACAAAATGAAACAAATCGACAACAACAACAAAAAAACGGACTTCTTCCATCCCCAGAATGACCCCAAACTCTTTGGACGGGACCGAACCCCCAGAGAGTAAGACTCGTCCATTTCCCATGAAGTCACCCGGCAATTTCACGACCATGAGTGACACGATATCCAGAGACAAAAACTTGAGCAAGAGCCGCACACTCGCCCTTTTTTCATATCCCGAAGTGTTCTCCTCATGGTCTGTAGATCAGTCCTGCCATACCTATGACCCAAAACATAAGCCGAGTTTGTGTTTTCAGACAACTGTCCAAACAGCTCTGGCCTACACACCCTACAGGCTCAGGGCCCTGGAGCCAAACCTGAGGACTGTACTTGCCCTCTCCAAGGGAATTGTATGTGCCCATTCCAATGGCCACAACCCTACTAGTAGGATAACCTCCAAAGTCCCTGAGGCCATCCCAATAGTTGTGGCTTCCCAGGACAAACAGGGGCAATCTGAGCCCATCTGAGCACCTACCTGCACTCAGACCCGTAGACTGATGTCCCCAGAGGTAAAAAGGAACGAACAGGCCCCTAGGCACTAATCGGATCCATTGCTTTGGTTTCCAGGCATCTCTCCTCAGAGGCCTGGATTTCAATACCAGCATATGGCTGTTTCTTGACTCACCCATCAGAACAAATCTCATCTACACATGGGAAAAATGCACGTTGGAGCTGTGTCAAAGCCTCCTTTTAGGAGAACCCTTCAGGGCCCCAGGGCCACCGCTTCATTCCAAGGTCTCCATAGACACAAAAACATATTAGGACACATCCACAGGAGAGTCCATTTCAACTCAGCCTCCTCGGTTGCCCCCCACATCCAGCAGATCTAACCTGTCTTGTTGCTTGGAGACAATTGGAATGCGAGGTGGGCTACCCAGCCATCCATCCTTAGAACCCTGCTCGGAATCGTTGGCCTGGAGCCAACCAACAGGTCTCAATTGTCCTGCAGAAGAGTCTTTGCAGTTTGGAGCTTCTCACAACTCCCATCGTGCGAAAACCGCCATGTCCTCGTGATCCAACCCCCTTCAAGAAAGGGCCATCAGGGCAGAAAATCCAACCTGAGCGATCGTCTGATCCTTGCCCTGACTTCAGATGCACAAGATCTCTATTGAGGTCTGTAGATTGTGCCTGCCATATCCTCACCCAGAAACCTAGGTCTCGCTTGGTTTCTCAGACTCTGTCGTCAGACTACTGGCCCACAAGCCCTCCAGTTGGGCAATCCAGAACTACAATTCCGCACTCTGCCTGCCCTACAGAAGTATAACATTGCCCTCAGGGCTACCCCGAAACCGCAAATGAGGATCAACCTGCACGCCATTCGGCTGTACCCCAAACATATAGGCTGACCTGGGCACTATTTCCCCTTCTGACCCAGCCTGAGCCTGGACCTCCTGGTCCCACCCAGACAGCTGGCCGCACACTGAGCACATCGGACCCGCCATGGCCTTAGGTCGTCATCTCTTCCCAACTGCGGTTTTCAGGCTCCAGAACCTAGACCTTATCTCCAACCACTGCCCAGGGTTGAAAATGATGCAGAAATCAGAACTCTTTCCCCATGGCAAAAAACCTTGTGGTTGGCATGTTGTCCAACGTTCAGTGTAGTTGAAACAAGCGTGGCCCATGAGGCCCAGCCCATGCTTGCGGGCCACATTGGTCACAAACACACATTGTGACCCTCAGCCTGAGCCCAGTCCTCAGGTAAGGCCTCTCAGGGCCTATATGAAGAGACAGCATATTGGACTTGCCATGCCCCTAGGCCCCAATTTTTAACCATAGTTCGGGGTGTCCCTTCACTCTTCCCCAGGGCTCTGCTTTGGAATTCCTCTTTTGGTGGGACACCAGAGGTAACAAACCTGAAAGGAGTCCTCCCATCCCACAGATTGACGAAAAACAATTGGGATCGGGCCAAATCCACAGAGAGGAAGATTCGTCCATGGCCCATGAGATCTCCCCAAAATTCCACGGCCATCGCTGAAACAAAAGTCAGAGACAAAAACCTGAGCAAGCGCCTCAGACTCGCTCATTCTTCATATCCTGAAGAGTTCTTCTCATGGTTTGTAGATCGGGCGTGCCATACCTACGTCCCCAAACTTAAGCTGAGTTTGTGTTTTCAGTCTTCTGTCCTCAAAGTCCTGGGCCACACTCCCTCCAGGCTGGGGCCCCGGGAGCCACACATTAGGACTGCCCCCACCCAATCCATGGGAATTCTGCCCATTCCATTGTCAAAAATCGTACAAATTAGGAGAACCCTCCAAAGTCCCTGAGGCCATCCCAATAGTGTAGGTCGCCCGGGACAAAAAAGGGCGGTTGATACCGGCTGAGCATCTACCTCCACTCATCTACCTCCACTCATACCAAGAAGACTGAACCAGACAGGACCCGAGGCCATTATCGGATCCATTGCTTTGGTTTACAGGCATGTCTCCTCAAAAGCCTGGATTCCAATACCAGCAGAGGGGATTTCCTGAGGCACCCATCAGAACAAATCTCGTCTCCACAAGGAAACTTGTGCATGGGAGCTATGCCAAAGCTTAGGAGAATACTTCAGGGTCCCGGTGCCACCTCCCCATTCCAAGGCCCTCATGGACACAAAAACACATTAGAACCCATCCTCTGGAAAGTGCATTTCAACTCAGGCACCCCGGTTGCTCCCGCACATCCATTAGATCTAAACTGTCTTGTTGCTAGGAGACAATTGGAAGGTGAGGCGGACTTCGCAGGCATCCATCCTGGAACGGTGCTCTGGAGTCATTCCATATGGGATGTCCTGGAGCTGTCCAACAGGTCTCAATTGTCCCGCAGAAGGAATCCTTGAAGGGGGCATCCCACATCTCCCAACGTGGAAAACCTCCATGGCCTCGAGATTCCGTTCCCTTCATGAAGGGGCCGTCATGCACAGAAACTCCAACCTGAGCCAACGACGGATCCTCGCTCTGACTTCAGATGCATGAGATATTGGTTCAGATCTGCAGGGGGTACCTGCCGTGCCCTCACTCTGAATCCGAAGTCTATCTTGTGTTCTCAGACTTCCGTCCTCAATCTCCTGGCCCCGAAGCCCTCAAGTTTGGCAATTCCGGACCGACAATGAAGCACTCTGCCTGCCCTCTAGAAAAAATATATTGCCTAATGAGCAGCCCAGGCAGCTTAAATGAGGATAAACCTACACGGCACTCGAATGTACCCAAATTATATAGTCTAACCTGGGCACTAATGCACTGTCTGACACAACCTGAGCCCGGACCTGCTGACCAACACCCAGACAGCTGACCGCACGCTGAGCACATCAGACCCGCCATGGCCTTAGGTCATCATCTCTTCCCTACCTCAGTTTTCAGGCTTCAGAACCTAGACCTTATCTCCAATCACTGCCCACGGGTGACTGTGATGCAGAAATCAGAACTCTTCCTGACCCATGGTAAGAAACCTTGTGGTTGGCATGTTGTCCAACGTTCAGTGTAGGAGAAACCAGCATTCACCCAGAGGCCCCGCCCATTCTTGAGTGCGACGAGAGCATAAACACGCATTGTGACCTCAGCGTGAGTCCTGTCCTCTAGTAAGTCCTCTCAGTGGCTGGACCATTAGATGTCATAATGGGCTTGACATGTCCCTAGTCCCCAATTTTTAACCAGATTTCTGGTTGTCCAGTCGCCCCACCCCAGGACTCTACTATGGAATCCCTCATTTGGTGGGACATCTGAGGTTGAAAAACAAAATGAAACAAATCGACAACAACAAAAAAACGGACTTCTTCCATCCCAAGAATGACCCCAAACTCTTTGGACGGGACCGAACCCCCAGAGAGTAAGACTCGTCCATTTCCCATGAAGTCACCCGGCAATTTCACGACCATGAGTGACACGATATCCAGAGACAAAAACTTGAGCAAGAGCCTCACACTCGCCCTTTTTTCATATCCCGAAGTGTTCTCCTCATGGTCTGTAGATCAGTCCTGCCATACCTATGACCCAAAACATAAGCCGAGTTTGTGTTTTCAGACAACTGTCCAAACAGCTCTGGCCTCTACACCCTACAGGCTCAGGGCCCTGGAGCCAAACCTGAGGACTGTACTTGCCCTCTCCAAGGGAATTGTATGTGCCCATTCCAATGGCCACAACCCTACTAGTAGGATAACCTCCAAAGTCCCTGAGGCCATCCCAATAGTTGTGGCTTCCCAGGACAAACAGGGGCAATCTGAGCCCATCTGAGCACCTACCTGCACTCAGACCCGTAGACTGATGTCCCCAGATGTAAAAAGGAACGAACAGGCCCCTAGGCACTAATCGGATCCATTGCTTTGGTTTCCAGGCATCTCTCCTCAGAGGCCTGGATTTCAATACCAGCATATGGCTGTTTCTTGACTCACCCATCAGAACAAATCTCATCTACACTTGGGAAACCTGCACGTTGGAGCTGTGTCAAAGCCTCTGTTTAGGAGAAACCTTCAGGGCCCCAGGGCCACCGCTTCATTCCAAGGTCTCCATAGACACAAAAACATATTAGGACACACCCACAGGAGAGTCCATTTCAACTCAGCCTCCTCGGTTGCCCGCCACATGCAGCAGATCTAACCTGTCTTGTTGCTTGGAGACAATTGGAATGCGAGGTGGGCTACCCAGCCATCCATCCTTAGAACCCTGCTCGGAATCGTTGGCCTGGAGCCAACCAACAGGTCTCAATTGTCCTGGAGAAGAATCTTTGCAGTTTGGAGCTTCTCACAACTCCCATCGTGGGAAAACCCCCATGTCCTCGTGATCCAACCCCCTTCAAGAAAGGGCCATCAGGGCAGAAAGTCCAACCTGAGCGATCGTCTGATCCTTGCCCTGACTTCAGATGCACGAGATCTCGATTGAGGTCTGTAGATTGTGCCTGCCATATCCTCACCCAGAAACCTAGGCCTAGCTTGGGTTCTCAGACTCCGTCCTCAGACTACTGGCCCACAAGCCCTCCAGTTGGGCAATCCAGAACTACAATGCCGCACTCTGCCTGCCCTACAGAAGTAAAACATTGCCCTCAAAGCTACCCGAAACCGCAAATGAGGATCAACCTGCACGCCATTCGGCTGTACCCCCAACATATAGGCTGACCTGGGCACTATTTCCCCTTCTGACCCAGCCTGAGCCTTGGACCTCCTGGTCCCACCCAGACAGCTGGCTGCACACTGAGCACATCGGACCCGCCATGGCCTTAGGTCGTCATCTCTTCCCAACTGCGGTTTTCAGGCTCCAGAACCTAGACCTTATCTCCAACCACTGCCCAGGGTTGAAAATGATGCAGAAATCAGAACTCTTTCCCCATGGCAAGAAACCTTGTGGTTGGCATGTTGTCCAACGTTCAGTGTAGTTGAAACAAGCGTGGCCCATGAGGTCCAGCCCATGCTTGCGGCCCACATTGGTCACAAACACACATTGTGACCCTCAGCCTGAGCCCAGTCCTCATGTAAGGCCTCTCAGGGCCTATATGAAGAGACAGCATATTGGGCTTGGCCTGCCCCTAGGCCGCAATTTTTAACCATAGTTCGGGTTGTCCCTTCACTCTTCCCCAGGGCTCTGCTTTGGAATTCCTCTTTTGGTGGGAAACCTGTGGTAACAAACCTGAAAGGAGTCCTCCCATCCCACAGATTGACGAAAAGCAATTGGGATCGGGCCAAATCCACAGAGAGGAAGATTCATCCATGGCACATGAGATCTCCCCAACATTCCACGGCCATCGCTGAAACAAAAGTCAGAGACAAAATCCTGAGCAAGCGCCTCAGACTCGCTCATTCTTCATATCCTGAAGAGTTCTTCTCATGGTTTGTAGATCGGGCGTGCCATACCTACGTCCCCAAACTTAAGCTGAGTTTGTGTTTTCAGTCTTCTGTCCTCAAAGTCCTGGGCCACACTCCCTCCAGGCTGGGGCCCCTGGAGCCACACATTAGGACTGCCCCCACCCAATCCATGGGAATTCTGCCCATTCCATTGTCAAAAATCATACAAATTAGGAGAAACCTCCAAAGTCCCTGAGGCCATCCCAATAGTGTAGGTTGCCCGGGACAAAAAAGGGCGGTTGATACCGGCTGAGCATCTACCTCCACTCATCTACCTCCACTCATACCAAGAAGACTGAACCAGACAGGACCCGAGGCCATTATCGGATCCATTGCTTTGGTTTACAGGCATGTCTCCTCAAAAGCCTGGATTCCAATGCCAGCAGAGGGGATTTCCTGAGGCACCCATCAGAACAAATCTCGTCTCCACAAGGAAACTTGTGCATGGGAGCTATGCCAAAGCTTAGGAGAATACTTCAGGGTCCCGGTGCCACCTCCCCATTCCAAGGCCCTCATGGACACAAAAACACATTAGAACCCATCCTCTGGAAAGTGCATTTGAACTCAGGCACCCCGGTTGCTCCCGCATATCCATTAGATCTAAACTGTCTTGTTGCTAGGAGACAATTGGAAGGTGAGGCGGACTTCGCAGGCATCCATCCTGGAACGGTGCTCTGGAGTCATTCCATATGGGATGTCCTGGAGCTGTCCAACAGGTCTCAATTGTCCCGCAGAAGGAATCCTTGAAGGGGGCATCCCACATCTCCCAACGTGGAAAACCTCCATGGCCTCGAGATTCCGTTCCCTTCATGAAGGGGCCGTCATGCACAGAAACTCCAACCTGAGCCAACGACGGATCCTCGCCCTGACTTCAGATGCATGAGATATTGGTTCAGATCTGCAGGGGGTACCTGCCGTGCCCTCACCCTGAATCCGAAGTCTAGCTTGTGTTCTCAGACTTCCGTCCTCACTCTCCTGGCCCCGAAGCCCTCAAGTTTGGCAATTCCGGACCGACAATGAAGCACTCTGCCTGCCCTCTAGAAAAAATATATTGCCTAATGAGCAGCCCAGGCAGCTTAAATGAGGATAAACCTACACGGCACTCGAATGTACCCAAATTATATAGTCTAACCTGGGCACTAATGCACTGTCTGACACAACCTGAGCCCGGACCTGCTGACCAACACCCAGACAGCTGACCGCACGCTGAGCACATCAGACCCGCCATGGCCTTAGGTCATCATCTCTTCCCTACCTCAGTTTTCAGGCTTCAGAACTTAGACCTTATCTCCAATCACTGCCCACGGGTGACTGTGATGCAGAAATCAGAACTCTTCCTGACCCATGGTAAGAAACCTTGTGGTTGGCATGTTGTCCAACGTTCAGTGTAGGAGAAACCAGCATTCACCCAGAGGCCCCGCCCATTCTTGAGTGCGATGAGAGCATAAACACGCATTGTGACCTCAGCGTGAGTCCTGTCCTCTAGTAAGTCCTCTCAGTGGCTGGACCATTAGATGTCATAATGGGCTTGACATGTCCCTAGTCCCCAATTTTTAACCAGATTTCTGGTTGTCCAGTCGCCCCACCCCAGGGCTCTACTATGGAATCCCTCATTTGGTGGACATCTGAGGTTGAAAAACAAAATGAAACAAATCGACAACAACAAAAAAACGGACTTCTTCCATCCCAAGAATGACCCCAAACTCTTTGGACGGGACCGAACCCCCAGAGAGTAAGACTCGTCCATTTCCCATGAAGTCACCCGGCAATTTCACGACCATGAGTGACACGATATCCAGAGACAAAAACTTGAGCAAGAGCCTCACACTCGCCCTTTTTTCATATCCCGAAGTGTTCTCCTCATGGTCTGTAGATCAGTCCTGCCATACCTATGACCAAAAACATAAGCCGAGTTTGTGTTTTCAGACAACTGTCCAAACAGCTCTGGCCTACACACCCTACAGGCTCAGGGCCCTGGAGCCAAACCTGAGGACTGTACTTGCCCTCTCCAAGGGAATTGTATGTGCCCATTCCAATGGCCACAACCCTACTAGTAGGATAACCTCCAAGTCCCTGAGGCCATCCCAATAGTTGTGGCTTCCCAGGACAAACAGGGGCAATCTGAGCCCATCTGAGCACCTACCTGCACTCAGACCCGTAGACTGATGTCCCCAGAGGTAAAAAGGAACGAACAGGCCCCTAGGCACTAATCGGATCCATTGCTTTGGTTTCCAGGCATCTCTCCTCAGAGGCCTGGATTTCAATACCAGCATATGGCTGTTTCTTGACTCACCCATCAGAACAAATCTCATCTACACATGGGAAACATGCACGTTGGAGCTGTGTCAAAGCCTCTGTTTAGGAGAACCCTTCAGGGCCCCAGGGCCACCGCTTCATTCCAAGGTCTCCATAGACACAAAAACATATTAGGACACATCCACAGGAGAGTCCATTTCAACTCAGCCTCCTCGGTTGCCCCCCACATCCAGCAGATCTAACCTGTCTTGTTGCTTGGAGACAATTGGAATGCGAGGTGGGCTACCCAGCCATCCATCCTTAGAACCCTGCTCGGAATCGTTGGCCTGGAGCCAACCAACAGGTCTCAATTGTCCTGCAGAAGAATCTTTGCAGTTTGGAGCTTCTCACAACTCCCATCGTGGGAAAACCCCCATGTCCTCGTGATCCAACCTCCTTCAAGAAAGGGCCATCAGGGCAGAAAGTCCAACCTGAGCGATCGTCTGAAACTTGCCCTGACTTCAGATGCACGAGATCTCTATTGAGGTCTGTAGATTGTGCCTGCCATATCCTCACCCAGAAACCTAGGCCTAGCTTGGGTTCTCAGACTCCGTCCTCAGAATACTGGCCCACAAGCCCTCCAGTTGGGCAATCCAGAACTACAATGCCGCACTCTGCCTGCCCTACAGAAGTAAATCATTGCCCTCAGGGCTACCCCGAATCCGCAAATGAGGATCAACCTGCACGCCATTTGGCTGTACCCCAAACATATGGCTGACCTGGGCACTATTTCCCCTTCTGACCCAGCCTGAGCCTGGACCTCCTGGTCCCACCCAGACAGCTGGCTGCACACTGAGCACATCGGACCCGCCATGGCCTTAGGTCGTCATCTCTTCCCAACTGCGGTTTTCAGGCTCCAGAACCTAGACCTTATCTCCAACCACTGCCCAGGGTTGAAAATGATGCAGAAATCAGAACTCTTTCCCCATGGCAAGAAACTTGTGGTTGGCATGTTGTCCAACGTTCAGTGTAGTGAAACAAGCGTGGCCCATGAGGCCCAGCCCATGCTTGCGGGCCACATTGGTCACAAACACACATTGTGACCCTCAGCCTGAGCCCAGTCCTCAGGTAAGGCCTCTCAGGGCCTATATGAAGAGACAGCATATTGGGCTTGGCCTGCCCCTAGGCCGCAATTTTTAACCATAGTTCGGGTTGTCCCTTCACACTTCCCCAGGGCTCTGCTTTGGAATTCCTCTTTTGGTGGGAAACCTGTGGTAACAAACCTGAAAGGAGTCCTCCCATCCCACAGATTGACGAAAAACAATTGGGATCGGGCCAAATCCACAGAGAGGAAGATTCGTCCATGGCCCATGAGACCTCCCCAACATTCCACGGCCATCGCTGAAACAAAATCCAGAGACAAAAGCCTGAACAAGCGCCTCAGACTCGCTCATTCTTCATATCCTGAAGAGTTCTTCTCATGGTTTGTAGATCGGGCGTGCCATACCAACGTCCCCAAACTTAAGCTGAGTTTGTGTTTTCAGTCTTCTGTCCTCAAAGACCTGGGTCACACTCCCTCCAGGCTGGGGCCCCTGGAGCCACACATTAGGACTGCCCCCACCCAATCCATGGGAATTCTGCCCATTCCATTGTCAAAAATCGTACAAATTAGGAGAACCCTCCAAAGTACCTGAGGCCATCCCAATAGTGTAGGTCGCCCGGGACAAAAAAGGGCGGTTGATACCGGCTGAGCATCTACCTCCACTCATCTACCTCCACTCATACCAAGAAGATTGAACCAGACAGAACCCGAGGCCATTATCGGATCCATTGCTTTGGTTTACAGGCATGGCTCCTCAAAAGCCTGGATTCCAATACCCGCAGAGGGGATTTCCTGAGGCACCCATCAGAACAAATCTCGTCTCCACAAGGAAACTTGTGCATGGGAGCTAAGCCAAAGCTTAGGAGAATACTTCAGGGTCCCGGTGCCACCTCCCCATTCCAAGGCCCTCATGGACACAAACACACGTTAGGACCCATCCTCTGGAAAGTGCATTTCAACTCAGCTAGCCCGGTTGCTCCCGCAGATCCATTAGATCTAAACTGTCTTGTTGCTAGGAGACAATTGGAAGGCGAGGCGGACTTCCCAGGCATCCATCCTCGAACGGTGCTCTGGAGTCATTCCATATGGGATGTCCTGGAGCTGTCCAACAGGTCTCAATTGTCCCGCAGAAGGAATCCTTGAAGGGGGCATCCCACATCTCCCAACGTGGAAAACCTCCATGGCCTCGAGATTCCGCTCACTTCATGAAGGGGCCGTCATGCACAGAAACTCCAACCTGAGCCAACGTCGGATCCTCGCCCTGACTTCAGATGCATGAGATATTGGTTCAGATCTGCAGGGGGTACCTGCCGTGCCCTCACCCTGAATTCGAAGTCTAGCTTGTGTTCTCAGACTTCCGTCCTCACTCTCCTGGCCCCGAAGCCCTCAAGTTTGGCAATTCCGGACCGACAATGAAGCACTCTGCCTGCCCTCTAGAAAAAATATATTGCCTAATGAGCAGCCCAGGCAGCTTAAATGAGGATAAATCTACACGCCACTCGAATGTACCCAAATTATGCACTTTCTGACACAACCTGAGCCCGGACCTGCTGACCAACACCCAGACAGCTGACCGCACGCTGAGCACATCAGACCCGCCATGGCCTTAGGTCATCATCTCTTCCCTACCTCAGTTTTCAGGCTTCAGAACCTAGACCTTATCTCCAATCACTGCCCACGGGTGACTGAGATGCAGAAATCAGAACTCTTCCTGACCCATGGCAAGAAACCTTGTGGTTGGCATGTTGTCCAACGTTCAGTGTAGGAGAAAACAGCATTTACCCTGAGGCCCCGCCCATTCTTGAGTGCGACGAGAGCATAAACACGCATTGTGACCTCAGCGTGAGTCCTGTCCTCTAGTAAGTCATCTCAGTGGCTGGACATTTAGATGTCATAATGGGCTTGACATATCCTTAGTCCCCAATTTTTAACCAGATTTATGGTTGTCCAGTCGCCCCACCCCAGGGCTCTACTCTGGAATCCCTCATTGGGTGGGACATCTGAGGTTGAAAAACAAAATGAAACAAATCGACAACAACAACAAAAAAACGGACTTCTTCAATCCCCAGAATGACCCCAAACTCTTTGTACGGGACCGAACCCCCAGAGAGTATGACTCGTCCATTTCCCATGATGTCACCCGGCAATTTCACGACCATGAGTGACACGATATCCAGAGACAAAAACTTGAGCAAGAGCCTCACACTCGCCCTTTTTTCATATCCCGAAGTGTTCTCCTCATGGTCTGTAGATCAGTCCTGCCATACCTATGACCCAAAACATAAGCCGAGTTTGTGTTTTCAGACAACTGTCCAAACAGCTCTGGCCTACACACCCTACAGGCTCAGGGCCCTGGAGCCAAACCTGAGGACTGTACTTGCCCTCTCCAAGGGAATTGTATGTGCCCATTCCAATGGCCACAACCCTACTAGTAGGATAACCTCCAAAGTCCCTGAGGCCATCCCAATAGTTGTGGCTTCCCAGGACAAACAGGGGCAATCTGAGCCCATCTGAGCACCTACCTGCACTCAGACCCGTAGACTGATGTCCCCAGAGGTAAAAAGGAACGAACAGGCCCCTAGGCACTAATCGGATCCATTGCTTTGGTTTCCAGGCATCTCTCCTCAGAGGCCTGGATTTCAATACCAGCATATGGCTGTTTCTTGACTCACCCATCAGAACAAATCTCATCTACACATGGGAAACATGCACGTTGGAGCTGTGTCAAAGCCTCTGTTTAGGAGAACCCTTCAGGGCCCCAGGGCCACCGCTTCATTCCAAGGTCTCCATAGACACAAAAACATATTAGGACACATCCACAGGAGAGTCCATTTCAACTCAGCCTCCTCGGTTGCCCCCCACATCCAGCAGATCTAACCTGTCTTGTTGCTTGGAGACCATTGGAATGCGAGGTGGGCTACCCAGCCATCCATCCTTAGAACCGTGCTCGGAATCGTTGGCCTGGAGCCAACCAACAGGTCTCAATTGTCCTGCAGAAGAATCTTTGCAGTTTGGAGCTTCTCACAACTCCCGTCGTGGGAAAACCCCCATGCCCTCGTGATCCAACCTCCTTCAAGAAAGGGCCATCAGGGCAGAAAGTCCAACCTGAGCGAGCGTCTGATCCTTTCACTGACTTCAGATGCACGAGATCTCTATTGAGGTCTGTAGATTGTGCCTGCCATATCCTCACCCAGAAACCTAGGCTTAGCTTGGGTTCTCAGACTCCGTCCTCAGACTACTGGCCCACAGGCCCTCCAGTTTGGCAATCCAGAACTACAATGCCGCACTCTGCCTGCCCTACAGAAGTAAAACATTGCCCTCAGGGCTACCCCGAAACCGCAAATGAGGCTCAACCTGCACGCCATTCGGCTGTACCCCAAACATATAGGCTGACCTGGGCACTATTTCCCCTTCTGACCCAGCCTGAGCCTGGACCTCCTGGTCCCACCCAGACAGCTGGCTGCACACTGAGCACATCAGACCCGAAATGGCCTTAGGTCGTCATCTCTTCCCAACTGCGGTTTTCAGGCTCCAGAACCTAGACCTTATCTCCAACCACTGCCCAGGGTTGAAAATGATGCAGAAATCAGAACTCTTTCCCCATGGCAAGAATCCTTGTGGTTGGCATGTTGTCCAACGTTCAGTGTAGTTGAAACAAGCGTGGCCCATGAGGCCCAGCCCATGCTTGCGGGCCACATTGGTCACAAACACACATTGTGACCCTCAGCCTGAGCCCAGTCCTCAGGTAAGGCCTCTCAGGGCCTATATGAAGAGACAGCATATTGGGCTTGGCCTGCCCCTAGGCCGCAATTTTTAACCATAGTTCGGGTTGTCCCTTCACTCTTCCCCAGGGCTCTTCTTTGGAATTCCTCTTTTGGTGGGAAACCTGTGGTAACAAACCTGAAAGGAGTCCTCCCATCCCACAGATTGACGAAAAACAATTGGGATCGGGCCAAATCCACAGAGAGGAAGATTCGTCCATGGCCCATGAGACCTCCCCAACATTCCACGGCCATCGCTGAAACAAAATCCAGAGACAAAAGCCTGAGCAAGCGCCTCAGACTCGCTCATTCTTCATATCCTGAAGAGTTCTTCTCATGGTTTGTAGATCGGGCGTTCCATACCTACGTCCCCAAACTTAAGCTGAGTTTGTGTTTTCAGTCTTCTGTCCTCAAAGTCCTGGGCCACACTCCCTCCAGGCTGGGGCCCCTGGAGCCACACATTAGGACTGCCCCCACCCAATCCATGGGAATTCTGCCCATTCCATTGTCAAAAATCGTACAAATTAGGAGAACCCTCCAAAGTCCCTGAGGCCATCCCAATAGTGTAGGTCGCCCGGGACAAAAAAGGGCGGTTGATACCGGCTGAGCATCTACCTCCACTCATCTACCTCCACTCATACCAAGAAGATTGAACCAGACAGAACCCGAGGCCATTATCGGATCCATTGCTTTGGTTTACAGGCACGTCTCCTCAAAAGCCTGGATTCCAATGCCAGCAGAGGGGATTTCCTGAGGCACCCATCAGAACAAATCTCGTCTCCACAAGGAAACTTGTGCATGGGAGCTATGCCAAAGCTTAGGAGAATACTTCAGGGTCCCGGTGCCACGTCCCCATTCCAAGGCCCTCATGGACATAAAAACACATTAGAACCCATCCTCTGGAAAGTGCATTTCAACTCAGGCACCCCGGTTGCTCCCGCATATCCATTAGATCTAAACTGTCTTGTTGCTAGGAGACAATTGGAAGGTGAGGCGGACTTCCCAGGCATCCATCCTGGAACGGTGCTCTGGAGTCATTCCATATGGGATGTCCTGGAGCTGTCCAACAGGTCTCAATTGTCCCGCAGAAGGAATCCTTGAAGGGGGCATCCCACATCTCCCAACGTGGAAAACCTCCATGGCCTCGAGATTCCGTTCCCTTCATGAAGGGGCCGTCATGCACAGAAACTCCAACCTGAGCCAACGACGGATCCTCGACCTGACTTCAGATGCATGAGATATTGGTTCAGATCTGCAGGGGGTACCTGCCGTGCCCTCACCCTGAATCCGAAGTCTAGCTTGTGTTCTCAGACTTCCGTCCTCACACTCCTGACCCCGAAGCCCTCAAGTTTGGCAATTCCGGACCGACAATGAAGCACTCTGCCTGCCCTCTAGAAAAAATATATTGCCTAATGAGCAGCCCAGGCAGCTTAAATGAGGATAAACCTACACGGCACTCGAATGTACCCAAATTATATAGTCTAACCTGGGCACTAATGCACTGTCTGACACAACCTGAGCCTGGACCTGCTGACCAACACCCAGACAGCTGACCGCACGCTGAGCACATCAGACCCGCCATGGCCTTAGGTCATCATCTCTTCCCTACCTCAGTTTTCAGGCTTCAGAACCTAGACCTTATCTCCAATCACTGCCCACGGGTGACTGTGATGCAGAAATCAGAACTCTTCCTGACCCATGGCAAGAAACCTTGTGGTTGGCATGTTGTCCAACGTTCAGTGTAGGAGAAAACAGCATTTACCCTGAGGCCCCGCCCATTCTTGAGTGCGACGAGAGCATAAACACGCATTGTGACCTCAGCGTGAGTCCTGTCCTCTAGTAAGTCATCTCAGTGGCTGGACCATTAGATGTTATAATGGGCTTGACATGTCCTTAGTCCCCAATTTTTAACCAGATTAATGGTTGTCCAGTCGCCCCACCCCAGGGCTCTACTCTGGAATCCCTCATTTGGTGGGACATCTGAGGTTGAAAAACAAAATGAAACAAATCGACAACAACAACAATAAAACGGACTTCTTCAATCCCCAGAATGACCCCAAACTCTTTGTACGGGATGGAACCCCCAGAGAGTAAGACTCGTCCATTTCCCATGATGTCACCCGGCAATTTCACGACCATGAGTGACACGATATCCAGAGACAAAAACTTGAGCAAGAGCCTCACACTCGCCCTTTTTTCATATCCCGAAGTGTTCTCCTCATGGTCTGTAGATCAGTCCTGCCATACCTATGACCCAAAACATAAGCCAAGTTTGTGTTTTCAGACAACTGTCCAAACAGCTCTGGCCTACACACCCTACAGGCTCAGGGCCCTGGAGCCAAACCTGAGGACTGTACTTGCCCTCTCCAAGGGAATTGTATGTGCCCATTCCAATGGCCACAACCCTACTAGTAGGATAACCTCCAAAGTCCCTGAGGCCATCCCAATAGTTGTGGCTTCCCAGGACAAACAGGGGCAATCTGAGCCCATCTGAGCACCTACCTGCACTCAGACCCGTAGACTGATGTCCCCAGAGGTAAAAAGGAACGAACAGGCCCCTAGGCACTAATCGGATCCATTGCTTTGGTTTCCAGGCATCTCTCCTCAGAGGCCTGGATTTCAATACCAGCATATGGCTGTTTCTTGACTCACCCATCAGAACAAATCTCATCTACACATGGGAAACATGCACGTTGGAGCTGTGTCAAAGCCTCTGTTTAGGAGAACCCTTCAGGGCCCCAGGGCCACCGCTTCATTCCAAGGTCTCCATAGACACAAAAACATATTAGGACACATCCACAGGAGAGTCCATTTCAACTCAGCCTCCTCGGTTGCCCCCCACATCCAGCAGATCTAACCTGTCTTGTTGCTTGGAGACCATTGGAATGCGAGGTGGGCTACCCAGCCATCCATCCTTAGAACCCTGCTCGGAATCGTTGGCCTGGAGCCAACCAACAGGTCTCAATTGTCCTGCAGAAGAATCTTTGCAGTTTGGAGCTTCTCACAACTCCCATCGTGGGAAAACCCCCATGCCCTCGTGATCCAACCTCCTTCAAGAAAGGGCCATCAGGGCAGAAAGTCCAACCTGAGCGAGCGTCTGATCCTTTCACTGACTTCAGATGCACGAGATCTCTATTGAGGTCTGTAGATTGTGCCTGCCATATCCTCACCCAGAAACCTAGGCTTAGCTTGGGTTCTCAGACTCCGTCCTCAGACTACTGGCCCACAGGCCCTCCAGTTTGGCAATCCAGAACTACAATGCCGCACTCTGCCTGCCCTACAGAAGTAAAACATTGCCCTCAGGGCTACCCCGAAACCGCAAATGAGGATCAACCTGCACGCGATTCGGCTGTACCACAAACATATAGGCTGACCTGGGCACTATTTCCCGTTCTGACCCAGCCTGAGCCTGGACCTCCTGGTCCCACCCAGACAGCTGGCTGCACACTGAGCACATCAGACCCGAAATGGCCTTAGGTCGTCATCTCTTCCCAACTGCGGTTTTCAGGCTCCAGAACCTAGACCTTATCTCCAACCACTGCCCAGGGTTGAAAATGATGCAGAAATCAGAATTCTTTCCCCATGGCAAGAATCCTTGTGGTTGGCATGTTGTCCAACGTTCAGTGTAGTTGAAACAAGCGTGGCCCATGAGGCCCAGCCCATGCTTGCGGGCCACATTGGTCACAAACACACATTGTGACCCTCAGCCTGAGCCCAGTCCTCAGGTAAGGCCTCTCAGGGCCTATATGAAGAGACAGCATATTGGGCTTGGCCTGCCCCTAGGCCGCAATTTTTAACCATAGTTCGGGTTGTCCCTTCACTCTTCCCCAGGGCTCTGCTTTGGAATTCCTCTTTTGGTGGGAAACCTGTGTAACAAACCTGAAAGGAGTCCTCCCATCCCACAGATTGACGAAAAACAATTGGGATCGGGCCAAATCCACAGAGAGGAAGATTCGTCCATGGCCCATGATACCTCCCCAACATTCCACGGCCATCGCTGAAACAAAATCCAGAGACAAAAGCCTGAGCAAGCGCCTCAGACTCGCTCATTCTTCATATCCTGAAGAGTTCTTCTCATGGTTTGTAGATCGTGCGTGCCATACCTACGTCCCCAAACTTAAGCTGAGTTTGTGTTTTCAGTCTTCTGTCCTCAAAGTCCTGGGCCACACTCCCTCCAGGCTGGGGCCCCTGGAGCCACACATTAGGACTGCCCCCACCCAATCCATGGGAATTCTGCCCATTCCATTGTCAAAAATCGTACAAATTAGGAGAACCCTCCAAAGTCCCTGAGGCCATCCCAATAGTGTAGGTCGCCCGGGACAAAAAAGGGCGGTTGATACCGGCTGAGCATCTACCTCCACTCATCTACCTCCACTCATACCAAGAAGATTGAACCAGACAGAACCCGAGGCCATTATCGGATCCATTGCTTTGGTTTACAGGCATGTCTCCTCAAAAGCCTGGATTCCAATGCCAGCAGAGGGGATTTCCTGAGGCACCCATCAGAACAAATCTCGTCTCCACAAGGAAACTTGTGCATGGGAGCTATGCCAAAGCTTAGGAGAATACTTCAGGGTCCCGGTGCCACCTCCCCATTCCAAGGCCCTCATGGACATAAAAACACATTAGAACCCATCCTCTGGAAAGTGCATTTCAACTCAGGCACCCCGGTTGCTCCCGCATATCCATTAGATCTAAACTGTCTTGTTGCTAGGAGACAATTGGAAGGTGAGGCGGACTTCCCAGGCATCCATCCTGGAACGGTGCTCTGGAGTCATTCCATATGGGATGTCCTGGAGCTGTCCAACAGGTCTCAATTGTCCCGCAGAAGGAATCCTTGAAGGGGGCATCCCACATCTCCCAACGTGGAAAACCTCCATGGCCTCGAGATTCCGCTCCCTTCATGAAGGGGCCGTCATGCACAGAAACTCCAACCTGAGCCAACGACGGATCCTCGCCCTGACTTCAGATGCATGAGATATTGGTTCAGATCTGCAGGGGGTACCTGCCTGCCCTCACCCTGAATCCGAAGTCTAGCTTGTGTCCTCAGACTTCCGTCCTCACTCTCCTGGCCCCGAAGCCCTCAAGTTTGGCAATTCCGGACCGACAATGAAGCACTCTGCCTGCCCTCTAGAAAAAATATATTGCCTAATGAGCAGCCCAGGCAGCTTAAATGAGGATAAACCTACACGGCACTCGAATGTACCCAAATTATATAGTCTAACCTGGGCACTAATGCACTGTCTGACACAACCTGAGCCTGGACCTGCTGACCAACACCCAGACAGCTGACCGCACGCTGAGCACATCAGACCCGCCATGGCCTTAGGTCATCATCTCTTCCCTACCTCAGTTTTCAGGCTTCAGAACCTAGACCTTATCTCCAATCACTGCCCACGGGTGACTGTGATGCAGAAATCAGAACTCTTCCTGACCCATGGCAAGAAACCTTGTGGTTGGCATGTTGTCCAACGTTCAGTGTAGGAGAAAACAGCATTTACCCTGAGGCCCCGCCCATTCTTGAGTGCGACGAGAGCATAAACACGCATTGTGACCTCAGCGTGAGTCCTGTCCTCTAGTAAGTCATCTCAGTGGCTGGACCATTAGATGTCATAATGGGCTTGACATGTCCCTAGTCCCCAATTTTTAACCAGATTTCTGGTTGTCCAGTCGCCCCACCCCAGGGCTCTACTCTGAAATCCCTCATTTGGTGGGACATCTGAGGTTGAAAAACAAAATGAAACAAATCGACAACAACAACAAAAAAACGGACTTCTTCCATCCCCAGAATGACCCCAAACTCTTTGGACGGGACCGAACCCCCAGAGAGTAAGACTCGTCCATTTCCCATGATGTCACCCGGCAATTTCACGACCATGAGTGACACGATATCCAGAGACAAAAACTTGAGCAAGAGCCTCACACTCGCCCTTTTTTCATATCCCGAAGTGTTCTCCTCATGGTCTGTAGATCAGTCCTGCCATACCTATGACCCAAAACATAAGCCGAGTTTGTGTTTTCAGACAACTGTCCAAACAGCTCTGGCCTACACACCCTACAGGCTCAGGGCCCTGGAGCCAAACCTGAGGACTGTACTTGCCCTCTCCAAGGGAATTGTATGTGCCCATTCCAATGGCCACAACCCTACTAGTAGGATAACCTCCGAAGTCCCTGAGGCCATCCCAATAGTTGTGGCTTCCCAGGACAAACAGGGGCAATCTGAGCCCATCTGAGCACCTACCTGCACTCAGACCCGTAGACTGATGTCCCCAGAGGTAAAAAGGAACGAACAGGCCCCTAGGCACTAATCGGATCCATTGCTTTGGTTTCCAGGCATCTCTCCTCAGAGGCCTGGATTTCAATACCAGCATATGGCTGTTTCTTGACTCACCCATCAGAACAAATCTCATCTACACATGGGAAACATGCACGTTGGAGCTGTGTCAAAGCCTCTGTTTAGGAGAACCCTTCAGGGCCCCAGGGCCACCGCTTCATTCCAAGGTCTCCATAGACACAAAAACATATTAGGACACATCCACAGGAGAGTCCATTTCAACTCAGCCTCCTCGGTTGCCCCCCACATCCAGCAGATCTAACCTGTCTTGTTGCTTGGAGACCATTGGAATGCGAGGTGGGCTACCCAGCCATCCATCCTTAGAACCCTGCTCGGAATCGTTGGCCTGGAGCCAACCAACAGGTCTCAATTGTCCTGCAGAAGAATCTTTGCAGTTTGGAGCTTCTCACAACTCCCATCGTGGGAAAACCCCCATGCCCTCGTGATCCAACCTCCTTCAAGAAAGGGCCATCAGGGCAGAAAGTCCAACCTGAGCGAGCGTCTGATCCTTTCACTGACTTCAGATGCACGAGATCTCTATTGAGGTCTGTAGATTGTGCCTGCCATATCCTCACCCAGAAACCTAGGCTTAGCTTGGGTTCTCAGACTCCGTCCTCAGACTACTGGCCCAAAGGCCCTCCAGTTTGGCAATCCAGAACTACAATGCCGCACTCTGCCTGCCCTACAGAAGTAAAACATTGCCCACAGGGCTACCCCGAAACCGCAAATGAGGCTCAACCTGCACGCCATTCGGCTGTACCCCAAACATATAGGCTGACCTGGGCACTATTTCCCCTTCTGACCCAGCCTGAGCCTGGACCTCCTGGTCCCACCCAGACAGCTGGCTGCACACTGAGCACATCAGACCCGAAATGGCCTTAGGTCGTCATCTCTTCCCAACTGCGGTTTTCAGGCTCCAGAACCTAGACCTTATCTCCAACCACTGCCCAGGGTTGAAAATGATGCAGAAATCAGAACTCTTTCCCCATGGCAAGAATCCTTGTGGTTGGCATGTTGTCCAACGTTCAGTGTAGTTGAAACAAGCGTGGCCCATGAGGCCCAGCCCATGCTTGCGGGCCACATTGGTCTCAAACACACATTGTGACCCTCAGCCTGAGCCCAGTCCTCAGGTAAGGCCTCTCAGGGCCTATATGAAGAGACAGCATATTGGGCTTGGCCTGCCCCTAGGCCGCAATTTTTAACCATAGTTCGGGTTGTCCCTTCACTCTTCCCCAGGGCTCTGCTTTGGAATTCCTCTTTTGGTGGGAAACCTGTGGTAACAAACCTGAAAGGAGTCCTCCCATCCCACAGATTGACGAAAAACAATTGGGATCGGGCCAAATCCACAGAGAGGAAGATTCGTCCATGGCCCATGAGACCTCCCCAACATTCCACGGCCATTGCTGAAACAAAAGTCAGAGACAAAAGCCTGAGCAAGCGCCTCAGACTCGCTCATTCTTCATATCCTGAAGAGTTCTTCTCATGGTTTGTAGATCGGGCGTGCCATACCTACGTCCCCAAACTTAAGCTGAGTTTGTGTTTTCAGTCTTCTGTCCTCAAAGTCCTGGGCCACACTCCCTCCAGGCTGGGGCCCCTGGAGCCACACATTAGGACTGCCCCCACCCAATCCATGGTAATTCTGCCCATTCCATTGTCAAAAATCGTACAAATTAGGAGAACCCTCCAAAGTCCCTGAGGCCATCCCAATAGTGTAGGTCGCCCGGGACAAAAAAGGGCGGTTGATACCGGCTGAGCATCTACCTCCACTCATCTACCTCCACTCATACCAAGAAGATTGAACCAGACAGAACCCGAGGCCATTATCGGATCCATTGCTTTGGTTTACAGGCATGTCTCCTCAAAAGCCTGGATTCCAATGCCAGCAGAGGGGATTTCCTGAGGCACCCATCAGAACAAATCTCGTCTCCACAAGGAAACTTGTGCATGGGAGCTATGCCAAAGCTTAGGAGAATACTTCAGGGTCCCGGTGCCACCTCCCCATTCCAAGGCCCTCATGGACATAAAAACACATTAGAACCCATCCTCTGGAAAGTGCATTTCAACTCAGGCACCCCGGTTGCTCCCGCATATCCATTAGATCTAAACTGTCTTGTTGCTAGGAGACAATTGGAAGGTGAGGCGGACTTCCCAGGCATCCATCCTGGAACGGTGCTCTGGAGTCATTCCATATGGGATGTCCTGGAGCTGTCCAACAGGTCTCAATTGTCCCGCAGAAGGAATCCTTGAAGGGGGCATCCCACATCTCCCAACGTGGAAAACCTCCATGGCCTCGAGATTCCGTTCCCTTCATGAAGGGGCCGTCATGCACAGAAACTCCAACCTGAGCCAACGACGGATCCTCGCCCTGACTTCAGATGCATGAGATATTGGTTCAGATCTGCAGGGGGTACCTGCCGTGCCCTCACCCTGAATCCGAAGTCTAGCTTGTGTTCTCAGACTTCCGTCCTCACTCTCCTGGCCCCGAAGCCCTCAAGTTTGGCAATTCCGGACCGACAATGAAGCACTCTGCCTGCCCTCTAGAAAAAATATATTGCCTAATGAGCAGCCCAGGCAGCTTAAATGAGGATAAACCTACACGGCACTCGAATGTACCCAAATTATATAGTCTAACCTGGGCACTAATGCACTGTCTGACACAACCTGAGCCTGGACCTGCTGACCAACACCCAGACAGCTGACCGCACGCTGAGCACATCAGACCCGCCATGGCCTTAGGTCATCATCTCTTCCCTACCTCAGTTTTCGGGCTTCAGAACCTAGACCTTATCTCCAATCACTGCCCACGGGTGACTGTGATGCAGAAATCAGAACTCTTCCTGACCCATGGCAAGAAACCTTGTGGTTGGCATGTTGTCCAACGTTCAGTGTAGGAGAAAACAGCATTTACCCTGAGGCCCCGCCCATTCTTGAGTGCGACGAGAGCATAAACACGCATTGTGACCTCAGCGTGAGTCCTGTCCTCTAGTAAGTCTTCTCAGTGGCTGGACCATTAGATGTCATAATGGGCTTGATATGTCCCTAGTCCCCAATTTTTAACCAGATTTCTGGTTGTCCAGTCGCCCCACCCCAGGGCTCTACTCTGAAATCCCTCATGTGGTGGGACATCTGAGGTTGAAAAACAAAATGAAACAAATCGACAACAACAACAAAAAAACGGACTTCTTCCATCCCCAGAATGACCCCAACTCTTTGGACGGGACCGAACCCCCAGAGAGTAAGACTCGTCCATTTCACATGATGTCACCCGGCAATTTCACGACCATGAGTGACACGATATCCAGAGACAAAAACTTGAGCAAGAGCCTCACACTCGCCCTTTTTTCATATCCCGAAGTGTTCTCCTCATGGTCTGTAGATCAGTCCTGCCATACCTATGACCCAAAACATAAGCCGAGTTTGTGTTTTCAGACAACTGTCCAAACAGCTCTGGCCTACACACCCTACAGGCTCATGGCCCTGGAGCCAAACCTGAGGACTGTACTTGCCCTCTCCAAGGGAATTGTATGTGCCCATTCCAATGGCCACAACCCTACTAGTAGGATAACCTCCAAAGTCCCTGAGGCCATCCCAATAGTTGTGGCTTCCCAGGACAAACAGGGGCAATCTGAGCCCATCTGAGCACCTACCTGCACTCAGACCCGTAGACTGATGTCCCCAGAGGTAAAAAGGAACGAACAGGCCCCTAGGCACTAATCGGATCCATTGCTTTGGTTTCCAGGCATCTCTCCTCAGAGGCCTGGATTTCAATACCAGCATATGGCTGTTTCTTGACTCACCCATCAGAACAAATCTCATCTACACATGGGAAACCTGCACGTTGGAGCTGTGTCAAAGCCTCTGTTTAGGAGAACCCTTCAGGGCCCCAGGGCCACCGCTTCATTCCAAGGTCTCCATAGACACAAAAACATATTAGGACACATCCACAGGAGAGTCCATTTCAACTCAGCCTCCTCGGTTGCCCCCCACATCCAGCAGATCTAACCTGTCTTGTTGCTTGGAGACCATTGGAATGCGAGGTGGGCTACCCAGCCATCCATCCTTAGAACCCTGCTCGGAATCGTTGGCCTGGAGCCAACCAACAGGTCTCAATTGTCCTGCAGAAGAATCTTTGCAGTTTGGAGCTTCTCACAACTCCCATCGTGGGAAAACCCCCATGCCCTCGTGATCCAACCTCCTTCAAGAAAGGGCCATCAGGGCAGAAAGTCCAACCTGAGCGAGCGTCTGATCCTTTCACTGACTTCAGATGCACGAGATCTCTATTGAGGTCTGTAGATTGTGCCTGCCATATCCTCACCCAGAAACCTAGGCTTAGCTTGGGTTCTCAGACTCCGTCCTCAGACTACTGGCCCACAGGCCCTCCAGTTTGGCAATCCAGAACTACAATGCCGCACTCTGCCTGCCCTACAGAAGTAAAACATTGCCCTCAGGGCTACCCCGAAACCGCAAATGAGGCTCAACCTGCACGCGATTCGGCTGTACCACAAACATATAGGCTGACCTGGGCACTATTTCCCGTTCTGACCCAGCCTGAGCCTGGACCTCCTGGTCCCACCCAGACAGCTGGCTGCACACTGAGCACATCAGACCCGAAATGGCCTTAGGTCGTCATCTCTTCCCAACTGCGGTTTTCAGGCTCCAGAACCTAGACCTTATCTCCAACCACTGCCCAGGGTTGAAAATGATGCAGAAATCAGAACTCTTTCCCCATGGCAAGAATCCTTGTGGTTGGCATGTTGTCCAACGTTCAGTGTAGTTGAAACAAGCGTGGCCCATGAGGCACAGCCCATGCTTGCGGGCCACATTGGTCACAAACACACATTGTGACCCTCAGCCTGAGCCCAGTCCTCAGGTAAGGCCTCTCAGGGCCTATATGAAGAGACAGCATATTGGGCTTGGCCTGCCCCTAGGCCGCAATTTTTAACCATAGTTCGGGTTGTCCCTTCACTCTTCCCCAGGGCTCTGCTTTGGAATTCCTCTTTTGGTGGGAAACCTGTGTAACAAACCTGAAAGGAGTCCTCCCATCCCACAGATTGACGAAAAACAATTGGGATCGGGCCAAATCCACAGAGAGGAAGATTCGTCCATGGCCCATGATACCTCCCCAACATTCCACGGCCATCGCTGAAACAAAATCCAGAGACAAAAGCCTGAGCAAGCGCCTCAGACTCGCTCATTCTTCATATCCTGAAGAGTTCTTCTCATGGTTTGTAGATCGGGCGTGCCATACCTACGTCCCCAAACTTAAGCTGAGTTTGTGTTTTCAGTCTTCTGTCCTCAAAGTCCTGGGCCACACTCCCTCCAGGCTGGGGCCCCTGGAGCCACACATTAGGACTGCCCCCACCCAATCCATGGGAATTCTGCCCATTCCATTGTCAAAAATCGTACAAATTAGGAGAACCCTCGAAAGTCCCTGAGGCCATCCCAATAGTGTAGGTCGCCCGGGACAAAAAAGGGCGGTTGATACCGGCTGAGCATCTACCTCCACTCATCTACCTCCACTCATACCAAGAAGATTGAACCAGACAGAACCCGAGGCCATTATCGGATCCATTGCTTTGGTTTACAGGCATGTCTCCTCAAAAGCCTGGATTCCAATGCCAGCAGAGGGGATTTCCTGAGGCACCCATCAGAACAAATCTCGTCTCCACAAGGAAACTTGTGCATGGGAGCTATGCCAAAGCTTAGGAGAATACTTCAGGGTCCCGGTGCCACCTCCCCATTCCAAGGCCCTCATGGACATAAAAACACATTAGAACCCATCCTCTGGAAAGTGCATTTCAACTCAGGCACCCCGGTTGCTCCCGCATATCCATTAGATCTAAACTGTCTTGTTGCTAGGAGACAATTGGAAGGTGAGGCGGACTTCCCAGGCATCCATCCTGGAACGGTGCTCTGGAGTCATTCCATATGGGATGTCCTGGAGCTGTCCAACAGGTCTCAATTGTCCCGCAGAAGGAATCCTTGAAGGGGGCATCCCACATCTCCCAACGTGGAAAACCTCCATGGCCTCGAGATTCCGCTCCCTTCATGAAGGGGCCGTCATGCACAGAAACTCCAACCTGAGCCAACGACGGATCCTCGCCCTGACTTCAGATGCATGAGATATTGGTTCAGATCTGCAGGGGGTACCTGCCTGCCCTCACCCTGAATCCGAAGTCTAGCTTGTGTCCTCAGACTTCCGTCCTCACTCTCCTGGCCCCGAAGCCCTCAAGTTTGGCAATTCCGGACCGACAATGAAGCACTCTGCCTGCCCTCTAGAAAAAATATATTGCCTAATGAGCAGCCCAGGCAGCTTAAATGAGGATAAACCTACACGGCACTCGAATGTACCCAAATTATATAGTCTAACCTGGGCACTAATGCACTGTCTGACACAACCTGAGCCTGGACCTGCTGACCAACACCCAGACAGCTGACCGCACGCTGAGCACATCAGACCCGCCATGGCCTTAGGTCATCATCTCTTCCCTACCTCAGTTTTCAGGCTTCAGAACCTAGACCTTATCTCCAATCACTGCCCACGGGTGACTGTGATGCAGAAATCAGAACTCTTCCTGACCCATGGCAAGAAACCTTGTGGTTGGCATGTTGTCCAACGTTCAGTGTAGGAGAAAACAGCATTTACCCTGAGGCCCCGCCCATTCTTGAGTGCGACGAGAGCATAAACACGCATTGTGACCTCAGCGTGAGTCCTGTCCTCTAGTAAGTCATCTCAGTGGCTGGACCATTAGATGTCATAATGGGCTTGACATGTCCCTAGTCCCCAATTTTTAACCAGATTTCTGGTTGTCCAGTCGCCCCACCCCAGGGCTCTACTCTGAAATCCCTCATGTGGTGGGACATCTGAGGTTGAAAAACAAAATGAAACAAATCGACAACAACAACAAAAAAACGGACTTCTTCCATCCCCAGAATGACCCCAAACTCTTTGGACGGGACCGAACCCCCAGAGAGTAAGACTCGTCCATTTCCCATGATGTCACCCGGCAATTTCACGACCATGAGTGACACGATATCCAGAGACAAAAACTTGAGCAAGAGCCTCACACTCGCCCTTTTTTCATATCCCGAAGTGTTCTCCTCATGGTCTGTAGATCAGTCCTGCCATACCTATGACCCAAAACATAAGCCGAGTTTGTGTTTTCAGACAACTGTCCAAACAGCTCTGGCCTACACACCCTACAGGCTCAGGGCCCTGGAGCCAAACCTGAGGACTGTACTTGCCCTCTCCAAGGGAATTGTATGTGCCCATTCCAATGGCCACAACCCTACTAGTAGGATAACCTCCGAAGTCCCTGAGGCCATCCCAATAGTTGTGGCTTCCCAGGACAAACAGGGGCAATCTGAGCCCATCTGAGCACCTACCTGCACTCAGACCCGTAGACTGATGTCCCCAGAGGTAAAAAGGAACGAACAGGCCCCTAGGCACTAATCGGATCCATTGCTTTGGTTTCCAGGCATCTCTCCTCAGAGGCCTGGATTTCAATACCAGCATATGGCTGTTTCTTGACTCACCCATCAGAACAAATCTCATCTACACATGGGAAACATGCACGTTGGAGCTGTGTCAAAGCCTCTGTTTAGGAGAACCCTTCAGGGCCCCAGGGCCACCGCTTCATTCCAAGGTCTCCATAGACACAAAAACATATTAGGACACATCCACAGGAGAGTCCATTTCAACTCAGCCTCCTCGGTTGCCCCCCACATCCAGCAGATCTAACCTGTCTTGTTGCTTGGAGACCATTGGAATGCGAGGTGGGCTACCCAGCCATCCATCCTTAGAACCCTGCTCGGAATCGTTGGCCTGGAGCCAACCAACAGGTCTCAATTGTCCTGCAGAAGAATCTTTGCAGTTTGGAGCTTCTCACAACTCCCATCGTGGGAAAACCCCCATGCCCTCGTGATCCAACCTCCTTCAAGAAAGGGCCATCAGGGCAGAAAGTCCAACCTGAGCGAGCGTCTGATCCTTTCACTGACTTCAGATGCACGAGATCTCTATTGAGGTCTGTAGATTGTGCCTGCCATATCCTCACCCAGAAACCTAGGCTTAGCTTGGGTTCTCAGACTCCGTCCTCAGACTACTGGCCCAAAGGCCCTCCAGTTTGGCAATCCAGAACTACAATGCCGCACTCTGCCTGCCCTACAGAAGTAAAACATTGCCCACAGGGCTACCCCGAAACCGCAAATGAGGCTCAACCTGCACGCCATTCGGCTGTACCCCAAACATATAGGCTGACCTGGGCACTATTTCCCCTTCTGACCCAGCCTGAGCCTGGACCTCCTGGTCCCACCCAGACAGCTGGCTGCACACTGAGCACATCAGACCCGAAATGGCCTTAGGTCGTCATCTCTTCCCAACTGCGGTTTTCAGGCTCCAGAACCTAGACCTTATCTCCAACCACTGCCCAGGGTTGAAAATGATGCAGAAATCAGAACTCTTTCCCCATGGCAAGAATCCTTGTGGTTGGCATGTTGTCCAACGTTCAGTGTAGTTGAAACAAGCGTGGCCCATGAGGCCCAGCCCATGCTTGCGGGCCACATTGGTCTCAAACACACATTGTGACCCTCAGCCTGAGCCCAGTCCTCAGGTAAGGCCTCTCAGGGCCTATATGAAGAGACAGCATATTGGGCTTGGCCTGCCCCTAGGCCGCAATTTTTAACCATAGTTCGGGTTGTCCCTTCACTCTTCCCCAGGGCTCTGCTTTGGAATTCCTCTTTTGGTGGGAAACCTGTGGTAACAAACCTGAAAGGAGTCCTCCCATCCCACAGATTGACGAAAAACAATTGGGATCGGGCCAAATCCACAGAGAGGAAGATTCGTCCATGGCCCATGAGACCTCCCCAACATTCCACGGCCATTGCTGAAACAAAAGTCAGAGACAAAAGCCTGAGCAAGCGCCTCAGACTCGCTCATTCTTCATATCCTGAAGAGTTCTTCTCATGGTTTGTAGATCGGGCGTGCCATACCTACGTCCCCAAACTTAAGCTGAGTTTGTGTTTTCAGTCTTCTGTCCTCAAAGTCCTGGGCCACACTCCCTCCAGGCTGGGGCCCCTGGAGCCACACATTAGGACTGCCCCCACCCAATCCATGGTAATTCTGCCCATTCCATTGTCAAAAATCGTACAAATTAGGAGAACCCTCCAAAGTCCCTGAGGCCATCCCAATAGTGTAGGTCGCCCGGGACAAAAAAGGGCGGTTGATACCGGCTGAGCATCTACCTCCACTCATCTACCTCCACTCATACCAAGAAGATTGAACCAGACAGAACCCGAGGCCATTATCGGATCCATTGCTTTGGTTTACAGGCATGTCTCCTCAAAAGCCTGGATTCCAATGCCAGCAGAGGGGATTTCCTGAGGCACCCATCAGAACAAATCTCGTCTCCACAAGGAAACTTGTGCATGGGAGCTATGCCAAAGCTTAGGAGAATACTTCAGGGTCCCGGTGCCACCTCCCCATTCCAAGGCCCTCATGGACATAAAAACACATTAGAACCCATCCTCTGGAAAGTGCATTTCAACTCAGGCACCCCGGTTGCTCCCGCATATCCATTAGATCTAAACTGTCTTGTTGCTAGGAGACAATTGGAAGGTGAGGCGGACTTCCCAGGCATCCATCCTGGAACGGTGCTCTGGAGTCATTCCATATGGGATGTCCTGGAGCTGTCCAACAGGTCTCAATTGTCCCGCAGAAGGAATCCTTGAAGGGGGCATCCCACATCTCCCAACGTGGAAAACCTCCATGGCCTCGAGATTCCGTTCCCTTCATGAAGGGGCCGTCATGCACAGAAACTCCAACCTGAGCCAACGACGGATCCTCGCCCTGACTTCAGATGCATGAGATATTGGTTCAGATCTGCAGGGGGTACCTGCCGTGCCCTCACCCTGAATCCGAAGTCTAGCTTGTGTTCTCAGACTTCCGTCCTCACTCTCCTGGCCCCGAAGCCCTCAAGTTTGGCAATTCCGGACCGACAATGAAGCACTCTGCCTGCCCTCTAGAAAAAATATATTGCCTAATGAGCAGCCCAGGCAGCTTAAATGAGGATAAACCTACACGGCACTCGAATGTACCCAAATTATATAGTCTAACCTGGGCACTAATGCACTGTCTGACACAACCTGAGCCTGGACCTGCTGACCAACACCCAGACAGCTGACCGCACGCTGAGCACATCAGACCCGCCATGGCCTTAGGTCATCATCTCTTCCCTACCTCAGTTTTCGGGCTTCAGAACCTAGACCTTATCTCCAATCACTGCCCACGGGTGACTGTGATGCAGAAATCAGAACTCTTCCTGACCCATGGCAAGAAACCTTGTGGTTGGCATGTTGTCCAACGTTCAGTGTAGGAGAAAACAGCATTTACCCTGAGGCCCCGCCCATTCTTGAGTGCGACGAGAGCATAAACACGCATTGTGACCTCAGCGTGAGTCCTGTCCTCTAGTAAGTCTTCTCAGTGGCTGGACCATTAGATGTCATAATGGGCTTGATATGTCCCTAGTCCCCAATTTTTAACCAGATTTCTGGTTGTCCAGTCGCCCCACCCCAGGGCTCTACTCTGAAATCCCTCATTTGGTGGGACATCTGAGGTTGAAAAACAAAATGAAACAAATCGACAACAACAACAAAAAAACGGACTTCTTCCATCCCCAGAATGACCCCAACTCTTTGGACGGGACCGAACCCCCAGAGAGTAAGACTCGTCCATTTCACATGATGTCACCCGGCAATTTCACGACCATGAGTGACACGATATCCAGAGACAAAAACTTGAGCAAGAGCCTCACACTCGCCCTTTTTTCATATCCCGAAGTGTTCTCCTCATGGTCTGTAGATCAGTCCTGCCATACCTATGACCCAAAACATAAGCCGAGTTTGTGTTTTCAGACAACTGTCCAAACAGCTCTGGCCTACACACCCTACAGGCTCATGGCCCTGGAGCCAAACCTGAGGACTGTACTTGCCCTCTCCAAGGGAATTGTATGTGCCCATTCCAATGGCCACAACCCTACTAGTAGGATAACCTCCAAAGTCCCTGAGGCCATCCCAATAGTTGTGGCTTCCCAGGACAAACAGGGGCAATCTGAGCCCATCTGAGCACCTACCTGCACTCAGACCCGTAGACTGATGTCCCCAGAGGTAAAAAGGAACGAACAGGCCCCTAGGCACTAATCGGATCCATTGCTTTGGTTTCCAGGCATCTCTCCTCAGAGGCCTGGATTTCAATACCAGCATATGGCTGTTTCTTGACTCACCCATCAGAACAAATCTCATCTACACATGGGAAACCTGCACGTTGGAGCTGTGTCAAAGCCTCTGTTTAGGAGAACCCTTCAGGGCCCCAGGGCCACCGCTTCATTCCAAGGTCTCCATAGACACAAAAACATATTAGGACACATCCACAGGAGAGTCCATTTCAACTCAGCCTCCTCGGTTGCCCCCCACATCCAGCAGATCTAACCTGTCTTGTTGCTTGGAGACCATTGGAATGCGAGGTGGGCTACCCAGCCATCCATCCTTAGAACCCTGCTCGGAATCGTTGGCCTGGAGCCAACCAACAGGTCTCAATTGTCCTGCAGAAGAATCTTTGCAGTTTGGAGCTTCTCACAACTCCCATCGTGGGAAAACCCCCATGCCCTCGTGATCCAACCTCCTTCAAGAAAGGGCCATCAGGGCAGAAAGTCCAACCTGAGCGAGCGTCTGATCCTTTCACTGACTTCAGATGCACGAGATCTCTATTGAGGTCTGTAGATTGTGCCTGCCATATCCTCACCCAGAAACCTAGGCTTAGCTTGGGTTCTCAGACTCCGTCCTCAGACTACTGGCCCACAGGCCCTCCAGTTTGGCAATCCAGAACTACAATGCCGCACTCTGCCTGCCCTACAGAAGTAAAACATTGCCCTCAGGGCTACCCCGAAACCGCAAATGAGGCTCAACCTGCACGCGATTCGGCTGTACCACAAACATATAGGCTGACCTGGGCACTATTTCCCCTTCTGACCCAGCCTGAGCCTGGACCTCCTGGTCCCACCCAGACAGCTGGCTGCACACTGAGCACATCAGACCCGAAATGGCCTTAGGTCGTCATCTCTTCCCAACTGCGGTTTTCAGGCTCCAGAACCTAGACCTTATCTCCAACCACTGCCCAGGGTTGAAAATGATGCAGAAATCAGAACTCTTTCCCCATGGCAAGAATCCTTGTGGTTGGCATGTTGTCCAACGTTCAGTGTAGTTGAAACAAGCGTGGCCCATGAGGCCCAGCCCATGCTTGCGGGCCACATTGGTCACAAACACACATTGTGACCCTCAGCCTGAGCCCAGTCCTCAGGTAAGGCCTCTCAGGGCCTATATGAAGAGACAGCATATTGGGCTTGGCCTGCCCCTAGGCCGCAATTTTTAACCATAGTTCGGGTTGTCCCTTCACTCTTCCCCAGGGCTCTGCTTTGGAATTCCTCTTTTGGTGGGAAACCTGTGGTAACAAACCTGAAAGGAGTCCTCCCATCCCACAGATTGACGAAAAACAATTGGGATCGGGCCAAATCCACAGAGAGGAAGATTCGTCCATGGCCCATGAGACCTCCCCAACATTCCACGGCCATTGCTGAAACAAAATCCAGAGACAAAAGCCTGAGCAAGCGCCTCAGACTCGCTCATTCTTCATATCCTGAAGAGTTCTTCTCATGGTTTGTAGATCGGGCGTTCCATACCTACGTCCCCAAACTTAAGCTGAGTTTGTGTTTTCAGTCTTCTGTCCTCAAAGTCCTGGGCCACACTCCCTCCAGGCTGGGGCCCCTGGAGCCACACATTAGGACTGCCCCCACCCAATCCATGGGAATTCTGCCCATTCCATTGTCAAAAATCGTACAAATTAGGAGAACCCTCCAAAGTCCCTGAGGCCATCCCAATAGTGTAGGTCGCCCGGGACAAAAAAGGGCGGTTGATACCGGCTGAGCATCTACCTCCACTCATCTACCTCCACTCATACCAAGAAGATTGAACCAGACAGAACCCGAGGCCATTATCGGATCCATTGCTTTGGTTTACAGGCATGTCTCCTCAAAAGCCTGGATTCCAATGCCAGCAGAGGGGATTTCCTGAGGCACCCATCAGAACAAATCTCGTCTCCACAAGGAAACTTGTGCATGGGAGCTATGCCAAAGCTTAGGAGAATACTTCAGGGTCCCGGTGCCACCTCCCCATTCCAAGGCCCTCATGGACATAAAAACACATTAGAACCCATCCTCTGGAAAGTGCATTTCAACTCAGGCACCCCGGTTGCTCCCGCATATCCATTAGATCTAAACTGTCTTGTTGCTAGGAGACAATTGGAAGGTGAGGCGGACTTCCCAGGCATCCATCCTGGAACGGTGCTCTGGAGTCATTCCATATGGGATGTCCTGGAGCTGTCCAACAGGTCTCAATTGTCCCGCAGAAGGAATCCTTGAAGGGGGCATCCCACATCTCCCAACGTGGAAAACCTCCATGGCCTCGAGATTCCGTTCCCTTCATGAAGGGGCCGTCATGCACAGAAACTCCAACCTGAGCCAACGACGGATCCTCGCCCTGACTTCAGATGCATGAGATATTGGTTCAGATCTGCAGGGGGTACCTGCCGTGCCCTCACCCTGAATCCGAAGTCTAGCTTGTGTTCTCAGACTTCCGTCCTCACTCTCCTGGCCCCGAAGCCCTCAAGTTTGGCAATTCCGGACCGAAAATGAAGCACTCTGCCTGCCCTCTAGAAAAAATATATTGCCTAATGAGCAGCCCAGGCAGCTTAAATGAGGATAAACCTACACGGCACTCGAATGTACCCAAATTATATAGTCTAACCTGGGCACTAATGCACTGTCTGACACAACCTGAGCCTGGACCTGCTGACCAACACCCAGACAGCTGACCGCACGCTGAGCACATCAGACCCGCCATGGCCTTAGGTCATCATCTCTTCCCTACCTCAGTTTTCAGGCTTCAGAACCTAGACCTTATCTCCAATCACTGCCCACGGGTGACTGTGATGCAGAAATCAGAACTCTTCCTGACCCATGGCAAGAAACCTTGTGGTTGGCATGTTGTCCAACGTTCAGTGTAGGAGAAAACAGCATTCACCCTGAGGCCCCGCCCATTCTTGAGTGCGACAAGAGCATAAACACGCATTGAGACCTCAGCGTGAGTCCTGTCCTCTAGTAAGTCCTCTCAGTGGCTGGACCATTAGATGTCATAATGGGCTTGACATGTTCCTAGTCCCCAATTTTTAACCAGATTTCTGGTTGTCCAGTCGCCCCACCTCAGGGCTCTACTCTGGAATCCCTCATTTGGTGGGACATCTGAGGTTGAAAAACAAAATGAAACAAATCGACAACAACAACAAAAAAACGGACTTCTTCCATCCCCAGAATGACCGCAAACTCTTTGGACGGGACCGAACCCCCAGAGAGTAAGACTCGTCCATTTCCCATGAAGTCACCCGGCAATTTCACGACCATGAGTGACACGATATCCAGAGACAAAAACTTGAGCAAGAGCCTCACACTCGCCCTTTTTTCATATCCCGAAGTGTTCTCCTCATGGTCTGTAGATCAGTCCTGCCATACCTATGACCCAAAACATAAGCCGAGTTTGTGTTTTCAGACAACTATCCAAACAGCTCTGGCCTACACACCCTACAGGCTCAGGGCCCTGGAGCCAAACCTGAGGACTGTACTTGCCCTCTCCAAGGGAATTGTATGTGCCCATTCCAATGGCCACAACCCTACTAGTAGGATAACCTCCAAAGTCCCTGAGGCCATCCCAATAGTTGTGGCTTCCCAGGACAAACAGGGGCAATCTGAGCCCATCTGAGCACCTACCTGCACTCAGACCCGTAGACTGATGTCCCCAGAGGTAAAAAGGAACGAACAGGCCCCTAGGCACTAATCGGATCCATTGCTTTGGTTTCCAGGCATCTCTCCTCAGAGGCCTGGATTTCAATACCAGCATATGGCTGTTTCTTGACTCACCCATCAGAACAAATCTCATCTACACATGGGAAACATGCACGTTGGAGCTGTGTCAAAGCCTCTGTTTAGGAGAACCCTTCAGGGCCCCAGGGCCACCGCTTCATTCCAAGGTCTCCATAGACACAAAAACATATTAGGACACATCCACAGGAGAGTCCATTTCAACTCAGCCTCCTCGGTTGCCCCCCACATCCAGCAGATCTAACCTGTCTTGTTGCTTGGAGACCATTGGAATGCGAGGTGGGCTACCCAGCCATCCATCCTTAGAACCCTGCTCGGAATCGTTGGCCTGGAGCCAACCAACAGGTCTCAATTGTCCTGCAGAAGAATCTTTGCAGTTTGGAGCTTCTCACAACTCCCATCGTGGGAAAACCCCCATGCCCTCGTGATCCAACCTCCTTCAAGAAAGGGCCATCAGGGCAGAAAGTCCAACCTGAGCGAGCGTCTGATCCTTTCACTGACTTCAGATGCACGAGATCTCTATTGAGGTCTGTAGATTGTGCCTGCCATATCCTCACCCAGAAACCTAGGCTTAGCTTGGGTTCTCAGACTCCGTCCTCAGACTACTGGCCCACAGGCCCTCCAGTTTGGCAATCCAGAACTACAATGCCGCACTCTGCCTGCCCTACAGAAGTAAAACATGGCCCTCAGGGCTACCCCGAAACCGCAAATGAGGATCAACCTGCACGCGATTCGGCTGTACCACAAACATATAGGCTGACCTGGGCACTATTTCCCGTTCTGACCCAGCCTGAGCCTGGACCTCCTGGTCCCACCCAGACAGCTGGCTGCACACTGAGCACATCAGACCCGAAATGGCCTTAGGTCGTCATCTCTTCCCAACTGCGGTTTTCAGGCTCCAGAACCTAGACCTTATCTCCAACCACTGCCCAGGGTTGAAAATGATGCAGAAATCAGAATTCTTTCCCCATGGCAAGAATCCTTGTGGTTGGCATGTTGTCCAACGTTCAGTGTAGTTGAAACAAGCGTGGCCCATGAGGCCCAGCCCATGCTTGCGGGCCACATTGGTCACAAACACACATTGTGACCCTCAGCCTGAGCCCAGTCCTCAGGTAAGGCCTCTCAGGGCCTATATGAAGAGACAGCATATTGGGCTTGGCCTGCCCCTAGGCCGCAATTTTTAACCATAGTTCGGGTTGTCCCTTCACTCTTCCCCAGGGCTCTGCTTTGGAATTCCTCTTTTGGTGGGAAACCTGTGTAACAAACCTGAAAGGAGTCCTCCCATCCCACAGATTGACGAAAAACAATTGGGATCGGGCCAAATCCACAGAGAGGAAGATTCGTCCATGGCCCATGATACCTCCCCAACATTCCACGGCCATCGCTGAAACAAAATCCAGAGACAAAAGCCTGAGCAAGCGCCTCAGACTCGCTCATTCTTCATATCCTGAAGAGTTCTTCTCATGGTTTGTAGATCGTGCGTGCCATACCTACGTCCCCAAACTTAAGCTGAGTTTGTGTTTTCAGTCTTCTGTCCTCAAAGTCCTGGGCCACACTCCCTCCAGGCTGGGGCCCCTGGAGCCACACATTAGGACTGCCCCCACCCAATCCATGGGAATTCTGCCCATTCCATTGTCAAAAATCGTACAAATTAGGAGAACCCTCCAAAGTCCCTGAGGCCATCCCAATAGTGTAGGTCGCCCGGGACAAAAAAGGGCGGTTGATACCGGCTGAGCATCTACCTCCACTCATCTACCTCCACTCATACCAAGAAGATTGAACCAGACAGAACCCGAGGCCATTATCGGATCCATTGCTTTGGTTTACAGGCATGTCTCCTCAAAAGCCTGGATTCCAATGCCAGCAGAGGGGATTTCCTGAGGCACCCATCAGAACAAATCTCGTCTCCACAAGGAAACTTGTGCATGGGAGCTATGCCAAAGCTTAGGAGAATACTTCAGGGTCCCGGTGCCACCTCCCCATTCCAAGGCCCTCATGGACATAAAAACACATTAGAACCCATCCTCTGGAAAGTGCATTTCAACTCAGGCACCCCGGTTGCTCCCGCATATCCATTAGATCTAAACTGTCTTGTTGCTAGGAGACAATTGGAAGGTGAGGCGGACTTCCCAGGCATCCATCCTGGAACGGTGCTCTGGAGTCATTCCATATGGGATGTCCTGGAGCTGTCCAACAGGTCTCAATTGTCCCGCAGAAGGAATCCTTGAAGGGGGCATCCCACATCTCCCAACGTGGAAAACCTCCATGGCCTCGAGATTCCGCTCCCTTCATGAAGGGGCCGTCATGCACAGAAACTCCAACCTGAGCCAACGACGGATCCTCGCCCTGACTTCAGATGCATGAGATATTGGTTCAGATCTGCAGGGGGTACCTGCCTGCCCTCACCCTGAATCCGAAGTCTAGCTTGTGTCCTCAGACTTCCGTCCTCACTCTCCTGGCCCCGAAGCCCTCAAGTTTGGCAATTCCGGACCGACAATGAAGCACTCTGCCTGCCCTCTAGAAAAAATATATTGCCTAATGAGCAGCCCAGGCAGCTTAAATGAGGATAAACCTACACGGCACTCGAATGTACCCAAATTATATAGTCTAACCTGGGCACTAATGCACTGTCTGACACAACCTGAGCCTGGACCTGCTGACCAACACCCAGACAGCTGACCGCACGCTGAGCACATCAGACCCGCCATGGCCTTAGGTCATCATCTCTTCCCTACCTCAGTTTTCAGGCTTCAGAACCTAGACCTTATCTCCAATCACTGCCCACGGGTGACTGTGATGCAGAAATCAGAACTCTTCCTGACCCATGGCAAGAAACCTTGTGGTTGGCATGTTGTCCAACGTTCAGTGTAGGAGAAAACAGCATTTACCCTGAGGCCCCGCCCATTCTTGAGTGCGACGAGAGCATAAACACGCATTGTGACCTCAGCGTGAGTCCTGTCCTCTAGTAAGTCATCTCAGTGGCTGGACCATTAGATGTCATAATGGGCTTGACATGTCCCTAGTCCCCAATTTTTAACCAGATTTCTGGTTGTCCAGTCGCCCCACCCCAGGGCTCTACTCTGAAATCCCTCATTTGGTGGGACATCTGAGGTTGAAAAACAAAATGAAACAAATCGACAACAACAACAAAAAAACGGACTTCTTCCATCCCCAGAATGACCCCAAACTCTTTGGACGGGACCGAACCCCCAGAGAGTAAGACTCGTCCATTTCCCATGATGTCACCCGGCAATTTCACGACCATGAGTGACACGATATCCAGAGACAAAAACTTGAGCAAGAGCCTCACACTCGCCCTTTTTTCATATCCCGAAGTGTTCTCCTCATGGTCTGTAGATCAGTCCTGCCATACCTATGACCCAAAACATAAGCCGAGTTTGTGTTTTCAGACAACTGTCCAAACAGCTCTGGCCTACACACCCTACAGGCTCAGGGCCCTGGAGCCAAACCTGAGGACTGTACTTGCCCTCTCCAAGGGAATTGTATGTGCCCATTCCAATGGCCACAACCCTACTAGTAGGATAACCTCCGAAGTCCCTGAGGCCATCCCAATAGTTGTGGCTTCCCAGGACAAACAGGGGCAATCTGAGCCCATCTGAGCACCTACCTGCACTCAGACCCGTAGACTGATGTCCCCAGAGGTAAAAAGGAACGAACAGGCCCCTAGGCACTAATCGGATCCATTGCTTTGGTTTCCAGGCATCTCTCCTCAGAGGCCTGGATTTCAATACCAGCATATGGCTGTTTCTTGACTCACCCATCAGAACAAATCTCATCTACACATGGGAAACATGCACGTTGGAGCTGTGTCAAAGCCTCTGTTTAGGAGAACCCTTCAGGGCCCCAGGGCCACCGCTTCATTCCAAGGTCTCCATAGACACAAAAACATATTAGGACACATCCACAGGAGAGTCCATTTCAACTCAGCCTCCTCGGTTGCCCCCCACATCCAGCAGATCTAACCTGTCTTGTTGCTTGGAGACCATTGGAATGCGAGGTGGGCTACCCAGCCATCCATCCTTAGAACCCTGCTCGGAATCGTTGGCCTGGAGCCAACCAACAGGTCTCAATTGTCCTGCAGAAGAATCTTTGCAGTTTGGAGCTTCTCACAACTCCCATCGTGGGAAAACCCCCATGCCCTCGTGATCCAACCTCCTTCAAGAAAGGGCCATCAGGGCAGAAAGTCCAACCTGAGCGAGCGTCTGATCCTTTCACTGACTTCAGATGCACGAGATCTCTATTGAGGTCTGTAGATTGTGCCTGCCATATCCTCACCCAGAAACCTAGGCTTAGCTTGGGTTCTCAGACTCCGTCCTCAGACTACTGGCCCAAAGGCCCTCCAGTTTGGCAATCCAGAACTACAATGCCGCACTCTGCCTGCCCTACAGAAGTAAAACATTGCCCACAGGGCTACCCCGAAACCGCAAATGAGGCTCAACCTGCACGCCATTCGGCTGTACCCCAAACATATAGGCTGACCTGGGCACTATTTCCCCTTCTGACCCAGCCTGAGCCTGGACCTCCTGGTCCCACCCAGACAGCTGGCTGCACACTGAGCACATCAGACCCGAAATGGCCTTAGGTCGTCATCTCTTCCCAACTGCGGTTTTCAGGCTCCAGAACCTAGACCTTATCTCCAACCACTGCCCAGGGTTGAAAATGATGCAGAAATCAGAACTCTTTCCCCATGGCAAGAATCCTTGTGGTTGGCATGTTGTCCAACGTTCAGTGTAGTTGAAACAAGCGTGGCCCATGAGGCCCAGCCCATGCTTGCGGGCCACATTGGTCTCAAACACACATTGTGACCCTCAGCCTGAGCCCAGTCCTCAGGTAAGGCCTCTCAGGGCCTATATGAAGAGACAGCATATTGGGCTTGGCCTGCCCCTAGGCCGCAATTTTTAACCATAGTTCGGGTTGTCCCTTCACTCTTCCCCAGGGCTCTGCTTTGGAATTCCTCTTTTGGTGGGAAACCTGTGGTAACAAACCTGAAAGGAGTCCTCCCATCCCACAGATTGACGAAAAACAATTGGGATCGGGCCAAATCCACAGAGAGGAAGATTCGTCCATGGCCCATGAGACCTCCCCAACATTCCACGGCCATTGCTGAAACAAAAGTCAGAGACAAAAGCCTGAGCAAGCGCCTCAGACTCGCTCATTCTTCATATCCTGAAGAGTTCTTCTCATGGTTTGTAGATCGGGCGTGCCATACCTACGTCCCCAAACTTAAGCTGAGTTTGTGTTTTCAGTCTTCTGTCCTCAAAGTCCTGGGCCACACTCCCTCCAGGCTGGGGCCCCTGGAGCCACACATTAGGACTGCCCCCACCCAATCCATGGTAATTCTGCCCATTCCATTGTCAAAAATCGTACAAATTAGGAGAACCCTCCAAAGTCCCTGAGGCCATCCCAATAGTGTAGGTCGCCCGGGACAAAAAAGGGCGGTTGATACCGGCTGAGCATCTACCTCCACTCATCTACCTCCACTCATACCAAGAAGATTGAACCAGACAGAACCCGAGGCCATTATCGGATCCATTGCTTTGGTTTACAGGCATGTCTCCTCAAAAGCCTGGATTCCAATGCCAGCAGAGGGGATTTCCTGAGGCACCCATCAGAACAAATCTCGTCTCCACAAGGAAACTTGTGCATGGGAGCTATGCCAAAGCTTAGGAGAATACTTCAGGGTCCCGGTGCCACCTCCCCATTCCAAGGCCCTCATGGACATAAAAACACATTAGAACCCATCCTCTGGAAAGTGCATTTCAACTCAGGCACCCCGGTTGCTCCCGCATATCCATTAGATCTAAACTGTCTTGTTGCTAGGAGACAATTGGAAGGTGAGGCGGACTTCCCAGGCATCCATCCTGGAACGGTGCTCTGGAGTCATTCCATATGGGATGTCCTGGAGCTGTCCAACAGGTCTCAATTGTCCCGCAGAAGGAATCCTTGAAGGGGGCATCCCACATCTCCCAACGTGGAAAACCTCCATGGCCTCGAGATTCCGTTCCCTTCATGAAGGGGCCGTCATGCACAGAAACTCCAACCTGAGCCAACGACGGATCCTCGCCCTGACTTCAGATGCATGAGATATTGGTTCAGATCTGCAGGGGGTACCTGCCGTGCCCTCACCCTGAATCCGAAGTCTAGCTTGTGTTCTCAGACTTCCGTCCTCACTCTCCTGGCCCCGAAGCCCTCAAGTTTGGCAATTCCGGACCGACAATGAAGCACTCTGCCTGCCCTCTAGAAAAAATATATTGCCTAATGAGCAGCCCAGGCAGCTTAAATGAGGATAAACCTACACGGCACTCGAATGTACCCAAATTATATAGTCTAACCTGGGCACTAATGCACTGTCTGACACAACCTGAGCCTGGACCTGCTGACCAACACCCAGACAGCTGACCGCACGCTGAGCACATCAGACCCGCCATGGCCTTAGGTCATCATCTCTTCCCTACCTCAGTTTTCGGGCTTCAGAACCTAGACCTTATCTCCAATCACTGCCCACGGGTGACTGTGATGCAGAAATCAGAACTCTTCCTGACCCATGGCAAGAAACCTTGTGGTTGGCATGTTGTCCAACGTTCAGTGTAGGAGAAAACAGCATTTACCCTGAGGCCCCGCCCATTCTTGAGTGCGACGAGAGCATAAACACGCATTGTGACCTCAGCGTGAGTCCTGTCCTCTAGTAAGTCTTCTCAGTGGCTGGACCATTAGATGTCATAATGGGCTTGATATGTCCCTAGTCCCCAATTTTTAACCAGATTTCTGGTTGTCCAGTCGCCCCACCCCAGGGCTCTACTCTGAAATCCCTCATGTGGTGGGACATCTGAGGTTGAAAAACAAAATGAAACAAATCGACAACAACAACAAAAAAACGGACTTCTTCCATCCCCAGAATGACCCCAACTCTTTGGACGGGACCGAACCCCCAGAGAGTAAGACTCGTCCATTTCACATGATGTCACCCGGCAATTTCACGACCATGAGTGACACGATATCCAGAGACAAAAACTTGAGCAAGAGCCTCACACTCGCCCTTTTTTCATATCCCGAAGTGTTCTCCTCATGGTCTGTAGATCAGTCCTGCCATACCTATGACCCAAAACATAAGCCGAGTTTGTGTTTTCAGACAACTGTCCAAACAGCTCTGGCCTACACACCCTACAGGCTCATGGCCCTGGAGCCAAACCTGAGGACTGTACTTGCCCTCTCCAAGGGAATTGTATGTGCCCATTCCAATGGCCACAACCCTACTAGTAGGATAACCTCCAAAGTCCCTGAGGCCATCCCAATAGTTGTGGCTTCCCAGGACAAACAGGGGCAATCTGAGCCCATCTGAGCACCTACCTGCACTCAGACCCGTAGACTGATGTCCCCAGAGGTAAAAAGGAACGAACAGGCCCCTAGGCACTAATCGGATCCATTGCTTTGGTTTCCAGGCATCTCTCCTCAGAGGCCTGGATTTCAATACCAGCATATGGCTGTTTCTTGACTCACCCATCAGAACAAATCTCATCTACACATGGGAAACCTGCACGTTGGAGCTGTGTCAAAGCCTCTGTTTAGGAGAACCCTTCAGGGCCCCAGGGCCACCGCTTCATTCCAAGGTCTCCATAGACACAAAAACATATTAGGACACATCCACAGGAGAGTCCATTTCAACTCAGCCTCCTCGGTTGCCCCCCACATCCAGCAGATCTAACCTGTCTTGTTGCTTGGAGACCATTGGAATGCGAGGTGGGCTACCCAGCCATCCATCCTTAGAACCCTGCTCGGAATCGTTGGCCTGGAGCCAACCAACAGGTCTCAATTGTCCTGCAGAAGAATCTTTGCAGTTTGGAGCTTCTCACAACTCCCATCGTGGGAAAACCCCCATGCCCTCGTGATCCAACCTCCTTCAAGAAAGGGCCATCAGGGCAGAAAGTCCAACCTGAGCGAGCGTCTGATCCTTTCACTGACTTCAGATGCACGAGATCTCTATTGAGGTCTGTAGATTGTGCCTGCCATATCCTCACCCAGAAACCTAGGCTTAGCTTGGGTTCTCAGACTCCGTCCTCAGACTACTGGCCCACAGGCCCTCCAGTTTGGCAATCCAGAACTACAATGCCGCACTCTGCCTGCCCTACAGAAGTAAAACATTGCCCTCAGGGCTACCCCGAAACCGCAAATGAGGCTCAACCTGCACGCGATTCGGCTGTACCACAAACATATAGGCTGACCTGGGCACTATTTCCCGTTCTGACCCAGCCTGAGCCTGGACCTCCTGGTCCCACCCAGACAGCTGGCTGCACACTGAGCACATCAGACCCGAAATGGCCTTAGGTCGTCATCTCTTCCCAACTGCGGTTTTCAGGCTCCAGAACCTAGACCTTATCTCCAACCACTGCCCAGGGTTGAAAATGATGCAGAAATCAGAACTCTTTCCCCATGGCAAGAATCCTTGTGGTTGGCATGTTGTCCAACGTTCAGTTCAGTTGAAACAAGCGTGGCCCATGAGGCACAGCCCATGCTTGCGGGCCACATTGGTCACAAACACACATTGTGACCCTCAGCCTGAGCCCAGTCCTCAGGTAAGGCCTCTCAGGGCCTATATGAAGAGACAGCATATTGGGCTTGGCCTGCCCCTAGGCCGCAATTTTTAACCATAGTTCGGGTTGTCCCTTCACTCTTCCCCAGGGCTCTGCTTTGGAATTCCTCTTTTGGTGGGAAACCTGTGTAACAAACCTGAAAGGAGTCCTCCCATCCCACAGATTGACGAAAAACAATTGGGATCGGGCCAAATCCACAGAGAGGAAGATTCGTCCATGGCCCATGATACCTCCCCAACATTCCACGGCCATCGCTGAAACAAAATCCAGAGACAAAAGCCTGAGCAAGCGCCTCAGACTCGCTCATTCTTCATATCCTGAAGAGTTCTTCTCATGGTTTGTAGATCGGGCGTGCCATACCTACGTCCCCAAACTTAAGCTGAGTTTGTGTTTTCAGTCTTCTGTCCTCAAAGTCCTGGGCCACACTCCCTCCAGGCTGGGGCCCCTGGAGCCACACATTAGGACTGCCCCCACCCAATCCATGGGAATTCTGCCCATTCCATTGTCAAAAATCGTACAAATTAGGAGAACCCTCGAAAGTCCCTGAGGCCATCCCAATAGTGTAGGTCGCCCGGGACAAAAAAGGGCGGTTGATACCGGCTGAGCATCTACCTCCACTCATCTACCTCCACTCATACCAAGAAGATTGAACCAGACAGAACCCGAGGCCATTATCGGATCCATTGCTTTGGTTTACAGGCATGTCTCCTCAAAAGCCTGGATTCCAATGCCAGCAGAGGGGATTTCCTGAGGCACCCATCAGAACAAATCTCGTCTCCACAAGGAAACTTGTGCATGGGAGCTATGCCAAAGCTTAGGAGAATACTTCAGGGTCCCGGTGCCACCTCCCCATTCCAAGGCCCTCATGGACATAAAAACACATTAGAACCCATCCTCTGGAAAGTGCATTTCAACTCAGGCACCCCGGTTGCTCCCGCATATCCATTAGATCTAAACTGTCTTGTTGCTAGGAGACAATTGGAAGGTGAGGCGGACTTCCCAGGCATCCATCCTGGAACGGTGCTCTGGAGTCATTCCATATGGGATGTCCTGGAGCTGTCCAACAGGTCTCAATTGTCCCGCAGAAGGAATCCTTGAAGGGGGCATCCCACATCTCCCAACGTGGAAAACCTCCATGGCCTCGAGATTCCGCTCCCTTCATGAAGGGGCCGTCATGCACAGAAACTCCAACCTGAGCCAACGACGGATCCTCGCCCTGACTTCAGATGCATGAGATATTGGTTCAGATCTGCAGGGGGTACCTGCCTGCCCTCACCCTGAATCCGAAGTCTAGCTTGTGTCCTCAGACTTCCGTCCTCACTCTCCTGGCCCCGAAGCCCTCAAGTTTGGCAATTCCGGACCGACAATGAAGCACTCTGCCTGCCCTCTAGAAAAAATATATTGCCTAATGAGCAGCCCAGGCAGCTTAAATGAGGATAAACCTACACGGCACTCGAATGTACCCAAATTATATAGTCTAACCTGGGCACTAATGCACTGTCTGACACAACCTGAGCCTGGACCTGCTGACCAACACCCAGACAGCTGACCGCACGCTGAGCACATCAGACCCGCCATGGCCTTAGGTCATCATCTCTTCCCTACCTCAGTTTTCAGGCTTCAGAACCTAGACCTTATCTCCAATCACTGCCCACGGGTGACTGTGATGCAGAAATCAGAACTCTTCCTGACCCATGGCAAGAAACCTTGTGGTTGGCATGTTGTCCAACGTTCAGTGTAGGAGAAAACAGCATTTACCCTGAGGCCCCGCCCATTCTTGAGTGCGACGAGAGCATAAACACGCATTGTGACCTCAGCGTGAGTCCTGTCCTCTAGTAAGTCATCTCAGTGGCTGGACCATTAGATGTCATAATGGGCTTGACATGTCCCTAGTCCCCAATTTTTAACCAGATTTCTGGTTGTCCAGTCGCCCCACCCCAGGGCTCTACTCTGAAATCCCTCATGTGGTGGGACATCTGAGGTTGAAAAACAAAATGAAACAAATCGACAACAACAACAAAAAAACGGACTTCTTCCATCCCCAGAATGACCCCAAACTCTTTGGACGGGACCGAACCCCCAGAGAGTAAGACTCGTCCATTTCCCATGATGTCACCCGGCAATTTCACGACCATGAGTGACACGATATCCAGAGACAAAAACTTGAGCAAGAGCCTCACACTCGCCCTTTTTTCATATCCCGAAGTGTTCTCCTCATGGTCTGTAGATCAGTCCTGCCATACCTATGACCCAAAACATAAGCCGAGTTTGTGTTTTCAGACAACTGTCCAAACAGCTCTGGCCTACACACCCTACAGGCTCAGGGCCCTGGAGCCAAACCTGAGGACTGTACTTGCCCTCTCCAAGGGAATTGTATGTGCCCATTCCAATGGCCACAACCCTACTAGTAGGATAACCTCCGAAGTCCCTGAGGCCATCCCAATAGTTGTGGCTTCCCAGGACAAACAGGGGCAATCTGAGCCCATCTGAGCACCTACCTGCACTCAGACCCGTAGACTGATGTCCCCAGAGGTAAAAAGGAACGAACAGGCCCCTAGGCACTAATCGGATCCATTGCTTTGGTTTCCAGGCATCTCTCCTCAGAGGCCTGGATTTCAATACCAGCATATGGCTGTTTCTTGACTCACCCATCAGAACAAATCTCATCTACACATGGGAAACATGCACGTTGGAGCTGTGTCAAAGCCTCTGTTTAGGAGAACCCTTCAGGGCCCCAGGGCCACCGCTTCATTCCAAGGTCTCCATAGACACAAAAACATATTAGGACACATCCACAGGAGAGTCCATTTCAACTCAGCCTCCTCGGTTGCCCCCCACATCCAGCAGATCTAACCTGTCTTGTTGCTTGGAGACCATTGGAATGCGAGGTGGGCTACCCAGCCATCCATCCTTAGAACCCTGCTCGGAATCGTTGGCCTGGAGCCAACCAACAGGTCTCAATTGTCCTGCAGAAGAATCTTTGCAGTTTGGAGCTTCTCACAACTCCCATCGTGGGAAAACCCCCATGCCCTCGTGATCCAACCTCCTTCAAGAAAGGGCCATCAGGGCAGAAAGTCCAACCTGAGCGAGCGTCTGATCCTTTCACTGACTTCAGATGCACGAGATCTCTATTGAGGTCTGTAGATTGTGCCTGCCATATCCTCACCCAGAAACCTAGGCTTAGCTTGGGTTCTCAGACTCCGTCCTCAGACTACTGGCCCAAAGGCCCTCCAGTTTGGCAATCCAGAACTACAATGCCGCACTCTGCCTGCCCTACAGAAGTAAAACATTGCCCACAGGGCTACCCCGAAACCGCAAATGAGGCTCAACCTGCACGCCATTCGGCTGTACCCCAAACATATAGGCTGACCTGGGCACTATTTCCCCTTCTGACCCAGCCTGAGCCTGGACCTCCTGGTCCCACCCAGACAGCTGGCTGCACACTGAGCACATCAGACCCGAAATGGCCTTAGGTCGTCATCTCTTCCCAACTGCGGTTTTCAGGCTCCAGAACCTAGACCTTATCTCCAACCACTGCCCAGGGTTGAAAATGATGCAGAAATCAGAACTCTTTCCCCATGGCAAGAATCCTTGTGGTTGGCATGTTGTCCAACGTTCAGTGTAGTTGAAACAAGCGTGGCCCATGAGGCCCAGCCCATGCTTGCGGGCCACATTGGTCTCAAACACACATTGTGACCCTCAGCCTGAGCCCAGTCCTCAGGTAAGGCCTCTCAGGGCCTATATGAAGAGACAGCATATTGGGCTTGGCCTGCCCCTAGGCCGCAATTTTTAACCATAGTTCGGGTTGTCCCTTCACTCTTCCCCAGGGCTCTGCTTTGGAATTCCTCTTTTGGTGGGAAACCTGTGGTAACAAACCTGAAAGGAGTCCTCCCATCCCACAGATTGACGAAAAACAATTGGGATCGGGCCAAATCCACAGAGAGGAAGATTCGTCCATGGCCCATGAGACCTCCCCAACATTCCACGGCCATTGCTGAAACAAAAGTCAGAGACAAAAGCCTGAGCAAGCGCCTCAGACTCGCTCATTCTTCATATCCTGAAGAGTTCTTCTCATGGTTTGTAGATCGGGCGTGCCATACCTACGTCCCCAAACTTAAGCTGAGTTTGTGTTTTCAGTCTTCTGTCCTCAAAGTCCTGGGCCACACTCCCTCCAGGCTGGGGCCCCTGGAGCCACACATTAGGACTGCCCCCACCCAATCCATGGTAATTCTGCCCATTCCATTGTCAAAAATCGTACAAATTAGGAGAACCCTCCAAAGTCCCTGAGGCCATCCCAATAGTGTAGGTCGCCCGGGACAAAAAAGGGCGGTTGATACCGGCTGAGCATCTACCTCCACTCATCTACCTCCACTCATACCAAGAAGATTGAACCAGACAGAACCCGAGGCCATTATCGGATCCATTGCTTTGGTTTACAGGCATGTCTCCTCAAAAGCCTGGATTCCAATGCCAGCAGAGGGGATTTCCTGAGGCACCCATCAGAACAAATCTCGTCTCCACAAGGAAACTTGTGCATGGGAGCTATGCCAAAGCTTAGGAGAATACTTCAGGGTCCCGGTGCCACCTCCCCATTCCAAGGCCCTCATGGACATAAAAACACATTAGAACCCATCCTCTGGAAAGTGCATTTCAACTCAGGCACCCCGGTTGCTCCCGCATATCCATTAGATCTAAACTGTCTTGTTGCTAGGAGACAATTGGAAGGTGAGGCGGACTTCCCAGGCATCCATCCTGGAACGGTGCTCTGGAGTCATTCCATATGGGATGTCCTGGAGCTGTCCAACAGGTCTCAATTGTCCCGCAGAAGGAATCCTTGAAGGGGGCATCCCACATCTCCCAACGTGGAAAACCTCCATGGCCTCGAGATTCCGTTCCCTTCATGAAGGGGCCGTCATGCACAGAAACTCCAACCTGAGCCAACGACGGATCCTCGCCCTGACTTCAGATGCATGAGATATTGGTTCAGATCTGCAGGGGGTACCTGCCGTGCCCTCACCCTGAATCCGAAGTCTAGCTTGTGTTCTCAGACTTCCGTCCTCACTCTCCTGGCCCCGAAGCCCTCAAGTTTGGCAATTCCGGACCGACAATGAAGCACTCTGCCTGCCCTCTAGAAAAAATATATTGCCTAATGAGCAGCCCAGGCAGCTTAAATGAGGATAAACCTACACGGCACTCGAATGTACCCAAATTATATAGTCTAACCTGGGCACTAATGCACTGTCTGACACAACCTGAGCCTGGACCTGCTGACCAACACCCAGACAGCTGACCGCACGCTGAGCACATCAGACCCGCCATGGCCTTAGGTCATCATCTCTTCCCTACCTCAGTTTTCGGGCTTCAGAACCTAGACCTTATCTCCAATCACTGCCCACGGGTGACTGTGATGCAGAAATCAGAACTCTTCCTGACCCATGGCAAGAAACCTTGTGGTTGGCATGTTGTCCAACGTTCAGTGTAGGAGAAAACAGCATTTACCCTGAGGCCCCGCCCATTCTTGAGTGCGACGAGAGCATAAACACGCATTGTGACCTCAGCGTGAGTCCTGTCCTCTAGTAAGTCTTCTCAGTGGCTGGACCATTAGATGTCATAATGGGCTTGATATGTCCCTAGTCCCCAATTTTTAACCAGATTTCTGGTTGTCCAGTCGCCCCACCCCAGGGCTCTACTCTGAAATCCCTCATTTGGTGGGACATCTGAGGTTGAAAAACAAAATGAAACAAATCGACAACAACAACAAAAAAACGGACTTCTTCCATCCCCAGAATGACCCCAACTCTTTGGACGGGACCGAACCCCCAGAGAGTAAGACTCGTCCATTTCACATGATGTCACCCGGCAATTTCACGACCATGAGTGACACGATATCCAGAGACAAAAACTTGAGCAAGAGCCTCACACTCGCCCTTTTTTCATATCCCGAAGTGTTCTCCTCATGGTCTGTAGATCAGTCCTGCCATACCTATGACCCAAAACATAAGCCGAGTTTGTGTTTTCAGACAACTGTCCAAACAGCTCTGGCCTACACACCCTACAGGCTCATGGCCCTGGAGCCAAACCTGAGGACTGTACTTGCCCTCTCCAAGGGAATTGTATGTGCCCATTCCAATGGCCACAACCCTACTAGTAGGATAACCTCCAAAGTCCCTGAGGCCATCCCAATAGTTGTGGCTTCCCAGGACAAACAGGGGCAATCTGAGCCCATCTGAGCACCTACCTGCACTCAGACCCGTAGACTGATGTCCCCAGAGGTAAAAAGGAACGAACAGGCCCCTAGGCACTAATCGGATCCATTGCTTTGGTTTCCAGGCATCTCTCCTCAGAGGCCTGGATTTCAATACCAGCATATGGCTGTTTCTTGACTCACCCATCAGAACAAATCTCATCTACACATGGGAAACATGCACGTTGGAGCTGTGTCAAAGCCTCTGTTTAGGAGAACCCTTCAGGGCCCCAGGGCCACCGCTTCATTCCAAGGTCTCCATAGACACAAAAACATATTAGGACACATCCACAGGAGAGTCCATTTCAACTCAGCCTCCTCGGTTGCCCCCCACATCCAGCAGATCTAACCTGTCTTGTTGCTTGGAGACCATTGGAATGCGAGGTGGGCTACCCAGCCATCCATCCTTAGAACCCTGCTCGGAATCGTTGGCCTGGAGCCAACCAACAGGTCTCAATTGTCCTGCAGAAGAATCTTTGCAGTTTGGAGCTTCTCACAACTCCCATCGTGGGAAAACCCCCATGCCCTCGTGATCCAACCTCCTTCAAGAAAGGGCCATCAGGGCAGAAAGTCCAACCTGAGCGAGCGTCTGATCCTTTCACTGACTTCAGATGCACGAGATCTCTATTGAGGTCTGTAGATTGTGCCTGCCATATCCTCACCCAGAAACCTAGGCTTAGCTTGGGTTCTCAGACTCCGTCCTCAGACTACTGGCCCACAGGCCCTCCAGTTTGGCAATCCAGAACTACAATGCCGCACTCTGCCTGCCCTACAGAAGTAAAACATTGCCCTCAGGGCTACCCCGAAACCGCAAATGAGGCTCAACCTGCACGCGATTCGGCTGTACCACAAACATATAGGCTGACCTGGGCACTATTTCCCCTTCTGACCCAGCCTGAGCCTGGACCTCCTGGTCCCACCCAGACAGCTGGCTGCACACTGAGCACATCAGACCCGAAATGGCCTTAGGTCGTCATCTCTTCCCAACTGCGGTTTTCAGGCTCCAGAACCTAGACCTTATCTCCAACCACTGCCCAGGGTTGAAAATGATGCAGAAATCAGAACTCTTTCCCCATGGCAAGAATCCTTGTGGTTGGCATGTTGTCCAACGTTCAGTGTAGTTGAAACAAGCGTGGCCCATGAGGCCCAGCCCATGCTTGCGGGCCACATTGGTCACAAACACACATTGTGACCCTCAGCCTGAGCCCAGTCCTCAGGTAAGGCCTCTCAGGGCCTATATGAAGAGACAGCATATTGGGCTTGGCCTGCCCCTAGGCCGCAATTTTTAACCATAGTTCGGGTTGTCCCTTCACTCTTCCCCAGGGCTCTGCTTTGGAATTCCTCTTTTGGTGGGAAACCTGTGGTAACAAACCTGAAAGGAGTCCTCCCATCCCACAGATTGACGAAAAACAATTGGGATCGGGCCAAATCCACAGAGAGGAAGATTCGTCCATGGCCCATGAGACCTCCCCAACATTCCACGGCCATTGCTGAAACAAAATCCAGAGACAAAAGCCTGAGCAAGCGCCTCAGACTCGCTCATTCTTCATATCCTGAAGAGTTCTTCTCATGGTTTGTAGATCGGGCGTTCCATACCTACGTCCCCAAACTTAAGCTGAGTTTGTGTTTTCAGTCTTCTGTCCTCAAAGTCCTGGGCCACACTCCCTCCAGGCTGGGGCCCCTGGAGCCACACATTAGGACTGCCCCCACCCAATCCATGGGAATTCTGCCCATTCCATTGTCAAAAATCGTACAAATTAGGAGAACCCTCCAAAGTCCCTGAGGCCATCCCAATAGTGTAGGTCGCCCGGGACAAAAAAGGGCGGTTGATACCGGCTGAGCATCTACCTCCACTCATCTACCTCCACTCATACCAAGAAGATTGAACCAGACAGAACCCGAGGCCATTATCGGATCCATTGCTTTGGTTTACAGGCATGTCTCCTCAAAAGCCTGGATTCCAATGCCAGCAGAGGGGATTTCCTGAGGCACCCATCAGAACAAATCTCGTCTCCACAAGGAAACTTGTGCATGGGAGCTATGCCAAAGCTTAGGAGAATACTTCAGGGTCCCGGTGCCACCTCCCCATTCCAAGGCCCTCATGGACATAAAAACACATTAGAACCCATCCTCTGGAAAGTGCATTTCAACTCAGGCACCCCGGTTGCTCCCGCATATCCATTAGATCTAAACTGTCTTGTTGCTAGGAGACAATTGGAAGGTGAGGCGGACTTCCCAGGCATCCATCCTGGAACGGTGCTCTGGAGTCATTCCATATGGGATGTCCTGGAGCTGTCCAACAGGTCTCAATTGTCCCGCAGAAGGAATCCTTGAAGGGGGCATCCCACATCTCCCAACGTGGAAAACCTCCATGGCCTCGAGATTCCGTTCCCTTCATGAAGGGGCCGTCATGCACAGAAACTCCAACCTGAGCCAACGACGGATCCTCGCCCTGACTTCAGATGCATGAGATATTGGTTCAGATCTGCAGGGGGTACCTGCCGTGCCCTCACCCTGAATCCGAAGTCTAGCTTGTGTTCTCAGACTTCCGTCCTCACTCTCCTGGCCCCGAAGCCCTCAAGTTTGGCAATTCCGGACCGAAAATGAAGCACTCTGCCTGCCCTCTAGAAAAAATATATTGCCTAATGAGCAGCCCAGGCAGCTTAAATGAGGATAAACCTACACGGCACTCGAATGTACCCAAATTATATAGTCTAACCTGGGCACTAATGCACTGTCTGACACAACCTGAGCCTGGACCTGCTGACCAACACCCAGACAGCTGACCGCACGCTGAGCACATCAGACCCGCCATGGCCTTAGGTCATCATCTCTTCCCTACCTCAGTTTTCAGGCTTCAGAACCTAGACCTTATCTCCAATCACTGCCCACGGGTGACTGTGATGCAGAAATCAGAACTCTTCCTGACCCATGGCAAGAAACCTTGTGGTTGGCATGTTGTCCAACGTTCAGTGTAGGAGAAAACAGCATTCACCCTGAGGCCCCGCCCATTCTTGAGTGCGACAAGAGCATAAACACGCATTGAGACCTCAGCGTGAGTCCTGTCCTCTAGTAAGTCCTCTCAGTGGCTGGACCATTAGATGTCATAATGGGCTTGACATGTTCCTAGTCCCCAATTTTTAACCAGATTTCTGGTTGTCCAGTCGCCCCACCTCAGGGCTCTACTCTGGAATCCCTCATTTGGTGGGACATCTGAGGTTGAAAAACAAAATGAAACAAATCGACAACAACAACAAAAAAACGGACTTCTTCCATCCCCAGAATGACCGCAAACTCTTTGGACGGGACCGAACCCCCAGAGAGTAAGACTCGTCCATTTCCCATGAAGTCACCCGGCAATTTCACGACCATGAGTGACACGATATCCAGAGACAAAAACTTGAGCAAGAGCCTCACACTCGCCCTTTTTTCATATCCCGAAGTGTTCTCCTCATGGTCTGTAGATCAGTCCTGCCATACCTATGACCCAAAACATAAGCCGAGTTTGTGTTTTCAGACAACTATCCAAACAGCTCTGGCCTACACACCCTACAGGCTCAGGGCCCTGGAGCCAAACCTGAGGACTGTACTTGCCCTCTCCAAGGGAATTGTATGTGCCCATTCCAATGGCCACAACCCTACTAGTAGGATAACCTCCAAAGTCCCTGAGGCCATCCCAATAGTTGTGGCTTCCCAGGACAAACAGGGGCAATCTGAGCCCATCTGAGCACCTACCTGCACTCAGACCCGTAGACTGATGTCCCCAGAGGTAAAAAGGAACGAACAGGCCCCTAGGCACTAATCGGATCCATTGCTTTGGTTTCCAGGCATCTCTCCTCAGAGGCCTGGATTTCAATACCAGCATATGGCTGTTTCTTGACTCACCCATCAGAACAAATCTCATCTACACATGGGAAACATGCACGTTGGAGCTGTGTCAAAGCCTCTGTTTAGGAGAACCCTTCAGGGCCCCAGGGCCACCGCTTCATTCCAAGGTCTCCATAGACACAAAAACATATTAGGACACATCCACAGGAGAGTCCATTTCAACTCAGCCTCCTCGGTTGCCCCCCACATCCAGCAGATCTAACCTGTCTTGTTGCTTGGAGACCATTGGAATGCGAGGTGGGCTACCCAGCCATCCATCCTTAGAACCCTGCTCGGAATCGTTGGCCTGGAGCCAACCAACAGGTCTCAATTGTCCTGCAGAAGAATCTTTGCAGTTTGGAGCTTCTCACAACTCCCATCGTGGGAAAACCCCCAAGCCCTCGTGATCCAACCTCCTTCAAGAAAGGGCCATCAGGGCAGAAAGTCCAACCTGAGCGATCGTCTGATCCTTGCACTGACTTCAGATGCACGAGATCTCGATTGTGGTCTGTAGATTGTGCCTGCCATATACTCACCCAGAAACCTAGGCCTAGCTTGGGTTCTCAGACTCTGTCCTCAGACTACTGGCCCACAAGCTTTCCAGTTGGGCAATCCAGAACTACAATGCCGCACTCTGCCTGCCCTACAGAAGTAAAACATTGCCCACAGGGCTACCCCGAAACCGCAAATGAGGATCAACCTGCACGCCATTCGGCTGTACCCCAAACATATAGGCTGACCTGGGCACTATTTCCCCTTCTGACCCAGCCTGAGCCTGGACCTCCTGGTCCCACCCAGACAGCTGGCTGCACACTGAGCACATCGGACCCGCCATGGCCTTAGGTCGTCATCTCTACCCAACTGCGATTTTCAGGCTCCAGAACCTAGACCTTATCTCCAACCACTGCCCAGGGTTGAAAATGATGCAGAAATCAGAACTCTTTCCCCATGGCAAGAATCCTTGTGGTTGGCATGTTGTCCAACGTTCAGTGTAGTTGAAACAAGCGTGGCCCATGAGGCCCACCCCATGCTTGCGGGCCACATTGGTCACAAACACACATTGTGACCCTCAGCCTGAGCCCAGTCCTCAGGTAAGGCCTCTCAGGGCCTATATGAAGAGACAGCATATTGGGCTTGGCCTGCCCCTAGGCCGCAATTTTTAACCATAGTTCGGGTTGTCCCTTCACTCTTCCCCAGGGCTCTGCTTTGTAATTCCTATTTGTTGGGAAACCTGTGGTAACAAATCTGAAAGGAGTCCTCCGATCCCACAGATTGACGAAAAACAATTGGGATCGGGCCAAATCCACAGAGAGGAAGATTCGTCCATGGCCCATGAGACCTCCCCAACATTCCACGGCCATCGCTGAAACAAAATCCAGAGACAAAAGCCTGAGCAAGCGCCTCAGACTCGCTCATTCTTCATATCCTGAAGTGTTCTTCTCATGGTTTGTAGATCGGGTGTGCCATACCTACGTCCCCAAACTTAAGCTGAGTTTGTGTTTTCAGTCTTCTGTCCTCAAAGTCCTGGGCCACACTCCCTCCAGGCTGGGGCCCCTGGAGCCACACATTAGGACTGCCCCCACCCAATCCATGGGAATTCTGCCCATTCCATTGTCAAAAATCGTACAAATTAGGAGAACCCTCCAAAGTCCCTGAGGCCATCCCAATAGTGTAGGTCGCCCGGGACAAAAAAGGGCGGTTGATACCGGCTGAGCATCTACCTCCACTCATCTACCTCCACTAATACCAAGAAGATTGAACCAGACAGGATTCGAGGCCATTATCGGATCCATTGCTTTGGTTTACAGGCATGTCTCCTCAAAAGCCTGGATTCCAATACCAGCAGAGGGGATTTCCTGAGGCACCCATCAGAACAAATCTCGTCTCCACAAGGAAACTTGTGAATTGGAGCTAAGCCAAAGCTTAGGAGAATACTTCAGGGTCCCGGTGCCACCTCCCCATTCCAAGGCCCTCATGGACACAAACACACGTTAGGACCCATCCTCTGGAAAGTGCATTTCAACTCAGCCACCCCGGTTGCTCCCGCAGATCCATTAGATCTAAACTGTCTTGTTGCTAGGAGACAATTGGAAGGCGAGGCGGACTTCCCAGGCATCCATCCTCGAACGGTGCTCTGGAGTCATTCCATATGGGATGTCCTGGAGCTGTCCAACAGGTCTCAATTGTCCCGCAGAAGGAATCCTTGAAGGGGGCATCCCACATCTCCCAACGTGGAAAACCTCCATGGCCTCGAGATTCCGCTCCCTTCATGAAGGGGCCGTCATGCACAGAAACTCCAACCTAAGCCAACGTGTGATCCTCGCCCTGACTTCAGATGCATGAGATATTGGTTCAGATCTGCAGGGGGTACCTGCCGTGCCCTCACCCTGAATCCGAAGTCTAGCTTGTGTTCTCAGACTTCCGTCCTCACTCTCCTGGCCCCGAAGCCCTCAAGTTTGGCAATTCCGGACCGACAATGAAGCACTCTGCCTGTCCTCTAGAAAAAATATATTGCCTAATGAGCAGCCCAGGCAGCTTAAATGAGGATAAAACTACACGGCACTCGAATGTACCCAAATTATATAGTCTAACCTGGGCACTAATGCACTGTCTGACACAACCTGAGCCCGGACCTGCTGACCAACACCCAGACAGCTGACCGCACGCTGAGCACATCAGACCCGCCATGGCCTTAGGTCATCATCTCTTCCCTACCTCAGTTTTCAGGCTTCAGAACCTAGACCTTGTCTCCAATCACTTCCCACGGGTGACTGTGATGCAGAAATCAGAACTCATCCTGACCCATGGTAAGAAACCTTGTGGTTGGCATGTTGTCCAACGTTCAGTGTTGGAGAAACCAGCATTCACCCAGAGGCCCCGCCCATTCTTGAGTGCGACGAGAGCATAAACACGCATTGTGACCTCAGCGTGAGTCCTGTCCTCTAGTAAGTCCTCTCAGTGGCTGGACCATTAGATGTCATAATGGGCTTGACATGTCCCTAGTCCCCAATTTTTAACCAGATTTCTGGTTGTCCAGTCGCCCCACCCCAGGGCTCTACTATGGAATCCCTCATTTGGTGGGACATCTGAGGTTGAAAAACAAAATGAAACAAATCGACAACAACAAAAAACGGACTTCTTCCATCCCCAGAATGACCCCAAACTCTTTGGACGGGACCGAACCCCCAGAGAGTAAGACTCGTCCATTTCCCATGATGTCACCCGGCAATTTCACGACCATGAGTGACACGATATCCATAGATAAAAACTTGAGCAGGAGCCTCACACTCGCCCTTTTTTCATATCCCGAAGTGTTCTCCTCATGGTCTGTAGATCAGTCCTGCCATACCTATGACCCAAAACATAAGCCGAGTTTGTCTTTTCAGACAAGTGTCCAAACAGCTCTGGCCTACACACCCTACAGGCTCAGGGCCCTGGAGCCAAACCTGAGGACTGTACTTGCCCTCTCCAAGGGAATTGTATGTGCCCATTCCAATGGCCAAAACCCTAATAGTAGGATAACCTCCAAAGTCCCTGAGGCCATCCCAATAGTTGTGGCTTCCCAGGACAAACAGGGGCAATATGAGCCCATCTGAGCACCTACCTGCACTCAGACCCGTAGACTGATGTCCCCAGAGGTAAAAAGGAACGAACAGGCCCCTAGGCACTAATCGGATCCATTGCTTTGGTTTCCAGGCATCACTCCTCAGAGGCCTGGATTTCAATACCAGCATATGGCTGTTTCTTGACTCACCCATCAGAACAAATCTCATCTACACATGGGAAACATGCACGTTGGAGCTGTGTCAAAGCCTCTGTTTAGGAGAACCCTTCAGGGCCCCAGGGCCACCGCTTCATTCCAAGGTCTCCATAGACACAAAAACATATTAGGACACATCCACAGGAGAGTCCATTTCAACTCAGCCTCCTCGGTTCCCCCCCACATCCAGCAGATCTAACCTGTCTTTTTGCTTGGAGACAATTGGAATGCGAGGTGGGCTACCCAGCCATCCATCCTTAGAACCCTGCTCGGAATCGTTGGCCTGGAGCCAACCAACAGGTCTCAATTGTCCTGCAGAAGAATCATTGCAGTTTGGAGCTTCTCACAACTCCCATCGTGGGAAAACCCCCATGTCCTCGTGATCCAACCCCCTTCAAGAAAGGGCCATCAGGGCAGAAAGTCCAACCTGAGCGATCGTCTGATCCTTGCCCTGACTTCAGATGCACGAGATCTCGATTGAGGTCTGTAGATTGTGCCTGCCATATCCTCACCCAGAAACCTAGGCCTAGCTTGGGTTCTCAGACTCCGTCCTCAGACTACTGGCCCACAAGCCCTCCAGTTGGGCAATCCAGAACTACAATGCCGCACTCTGCCTGCCCTACAGAAGTAAAACATTGCCCTCAGGGCTACCCCGAAACCGCAAATGAGGATCAACCTGCACGCCATTCGGCTGTACCCCAATCATATAGGCTGACCTGGGCACTATTTCCCCTTCTGACCCAGCCTGAGCCTGGACCTCCTGGTCTCACCCAGACAGCTGGCCGCACACTGAGCACATCGGACCCGCCATGGCCTTAGGTCGTCATCTCTTCCCAACTGCGGTTTTCAGGCTCCAGAACCTAGACCTTATCTCCAACCACTGCCCAGGGTTGAAAATGATGCAGAAATCAGAACTCTTTCCCCATGGCAAGAAACCTTGTGGTTGGCGTGTTGTCCAATGTTCAGTGTAGTTGAAACAAGCGTGGCCCATGAGGCCCAGCCCATGCTTGCGGGCCACATTGGTCACAAACACACATTGTGACCCTCAGCCTGAGCCCAGTCCTCATGTAAGGCGTCTCAGGGCCTATATGAAGAGACAGCATATTGGGCTTGCCATGCCCCTGGGCCCCAATTTTTAATCATAGTTCGGGTTGTCCCTTCACTCTTCCCCAGGGCTCTGCTTTGGAATTCCTCTTTTGGTGGGACACCTGAGGTAACAAACCTGAAAGGAGTCCTCCCATCCCACAGATTGAAGAAAAACAATTGGGATCGGGCCAAATCCACAGATGAAGATTCGTCCATGTCCCATGAGACCTCCCCAACATTCCACGGCCATCGCTGAAACAAAAGTCAGAGACAAAAGCCTGAGCAAGCGCCTCAGACTCGCTCATTCTTCATATCCTGAAGAGTTCTTCTCATGGTTTGTAGATCGGGCGTGCCATACCTACGTCCCCAAACTTAAGCTGAGTTTGTTTTTTCAGTCTTCTGTCCTCAAAGTCCTGGGCCACACTCCCTCCAGGCTGGGGCCCCTGGAGCCACACATTAGGACTGCCCCCACCCAATCCATGGGAATTCTGCCCATTCCATTGTCAAAAATCGTACAAATTAGGAGAACCCTCCAAAGTCCCTGAGGCCATCCCAATAGTGTAGGTCGCCCAGGACAAAAAAGGGCAGTTGATACCGGCTGAGCATCTACCTCCACTCATCGACCTCCACTCATACCAAGAAGATTGAACCAGACAGGACCCGAGGCCATTATCGGATCCATTGCTTTGGTTTACAGGCATGTCTCCTCAAAAGCCTGGATTCCAATGCCAGCAGAGGGGATTTCCTGAGGCACCCATCAGAACAAATCTCGTCTCCACAAGGAAACTTGTGCATGGTAGCTAAGCCAAAGCTTAGGAGAATACTTCAGGGTCCCGGTGCCACCTCCCCATTCCAAGGCCCTCATGGATACAAACACACGTTAGGACCCATCCTCTGGAAAGTGCATTTCAACTCAGCCACCCCGGTTGCTCCCGCAGATCCATTAGATCTAAACTGTCTTGTTGCTAGGAGACAATTGGAAGGCGAGGCGGACTTCCCAGGCATCCATCCTCGAACAGTGCTCTGGAGTCATTCCATATGGGATGTCCTGGAGCTTTCCAACAGGTCTCAATTGTCCCGCAGAAGGAATCCTTGAAGGGGGCATCCCACATCTCCCAACGTGGAAAACCTCCATGGCCTCGAGATTCCGCTCCCTTCATGAAGGGGCCGTCATGCACAGAAACTCCAACCTGAGCCAACCTCGTTCCTCGCCCTGACTTCAGATGCATGAGATATTGGTTCAGATCTGCAGGGGGTACCTGCCGTGCCCTCACCCTGAATCCGAAGTCTAGCTTGTGTTCTCAGACTTCCGTCCTCACTCCCCTGGCCACGAAGCCCTCAAGTTTGGCAATTCCGGACCGACAATGAAGCACTCTGCCTGCCCTCTAGAAAAAATATATTGCCTAATGAGCAGCCCAGGCAGCTTAAATGAGGATAAACCTACACGGCACTCGAATGTACCCAAATTATATAGTCTAACCTGGGCACTTATGCACTGTCTGACACAACCTGAGCCCGGACCTGCTGACCAACACCCAGACAGCTGACCGCACGCTGAGCACATCAGACCCGCCATGGCCTTAGGTCATCATCTCTTCCCTACCTCAGTTTTCAGGCTTCAGAACCTAGACCTTATCTCCAATCACTGCCCACGGGTGACTGTGATGCAGAAATCAGAACTCTTCCTGACCCATGGCAAGAAACCTTGTGGTTGGCATGTTGTCCAACGTTCAGTGTAGGAGAAACCAGCATTCACCCTGAGGCCCCGCCCATTCTTGAGTGCGACGAGAGCATAAACACGCATTGTGACCTCAGCGTGAGTCCTGTCCTCTAGTAAGTCCTCTCAGTGGCTGGACCATTAGATGTCATAATGGGCTTGACATATCCTTAGTCCCCAATTTTTAACCAGATTTCTGGTTGTCCAGTCGACCCACCCCAGGGCTCTACTCTGGAATCCCTCATTTGGTGGGACATCTGAGGTTGAAAAACAAAATGAAACAAATCGACAACAACAAAAAAACGGACTTCTTCCATCCCCAGAATGACCCCAAACTCTTTGGATGGGACCGAAGCCCCAGAGAGTAAGACTCGTCCATTTCCCATGAAGTCACCCGGCAATTTCACGACCATGAGTGACACGATATCCAGAGACAAAAACTTGAGCAAGAGCCTCACACTCGACCTTTTTTCATATCCCGAAGTGTTCTCCTCATGGTCTGTAGATCAGTCCTGCCATACCTATGACCCAAAACATAAGCCGAGTTTGTGTTTTCAGACAACTGTCCAAACAGCTCTGGCCTACACACCCTACAGGCTCAGGGCCCTGGAGCCAAACCTGAGGACTGTACTTGCCCTCTCCAAGGGAATTGTATGTGCCCATTCCAATGGCCACAACCCTACTAGTAGGATAACCTCCAAAGTCCCTGAGGCCATCCAAATAGTTGTGGCTTCCCAGGACAAACAAGGGCAATCTGAGCCCATCTGAGCACCTACCTGCACTCAGACCCATAGACTGATGTCCCCAGAGGTAAAAAGGAACGAACAGGCCCCTAGGCACTAATCGGATCCATTGCTTTGGTTTCCAGGCATCTCTCCTCAGAGGCCTGGATTTCAATACCAGCATATGGCTGTTTCTTGACTCACCCATCAGAACAAATCTCATCTACACATGGGAAACATGCACATTGGAGCTGTGTCAAAGCCTCTGTTTAGGAGAACCCTTCAGGGCCCCAGGGCCACCGCTTCATTCCAAGGTCTCCATAGACACAAAAACATATTAGGACACATCCACAGGAGAGTCCATTTCAACTCAGTCTCCTCGGTTGCCCCCCACATCCAGCAGATCTAACCTGTCTTGTTGCTTGGAGACCATTGGAATGCGAGGTGGGCTACCCAGCCATCCATCCTTAGAACCCTGCTCGGAATCGTTGGCCTGGAGCCAACCAACAGGTCTCAATTGTCCTGCAGAAGAATCTTTGCAGTTTGGAGCTTCTCACAACTCCCATCGTGCGAAAACCCCCATGTCCTCGTGATCCAACCCCCTTCAAGAAAGGGCCATCAGGGCAAAAAGTCCAACCTGAGCGATCGTCTGATCCTTGCCCTGACTTCAGATGCACGAGATCTCGATTGAGGTCTGTAGATTGTGCCTGCCATATCCTCACCCAGAAACCTAGGCCTAGCTTGGGTTCTCAGACTCCGTCCTCAGACTACTGGCCCACAAGCCCTCCAGTTGGGCAATCCAGAACTACAATGCCGCACTCTGCCTGCCCTACAGAAGTAAAACATTGCCCTCAGGGCTACCCCGAAACCGCAAATGAGGATCAACCTGCACGCCATTCAGCTGTACCCCAAACATATAGGCTGACCTTGGCACTATTTCCCCTTCTGACCCAGCCTGAGATTGGACCTCCTGGTCCCACCCAGACAGCTGGCCGCACACTGAGCACATGGACACGCCATGGCCTTAGGTCGTCATCTCTTCCCAACTGCGGTTTTCAGGCTCCAGAACCTAGACCTTATCTTCAACCACTGCCCAGGGTTGAAAATGATGCAGAAATCAGAACTCTTTCCCCATGGCAAGAAACCTTGTGGTTGGCATGTTGTCCAACGTTCAGAGTAGTTGAAACAAGCGTGGCCCATGAGGCCCAGCCCATGCTTGCGGGCCACATTGGTCACAAACACACATTGTGACCCTCAGCCTGAGCCCAGTCCTCAGGTAAGGCCTCTCAGGGCCTATATGAAGAGACAGCATATTGGGCTTGCCATGCCCGTAGGCCGCAATTTTTAACCATAGTTCGGGTTGTCCCTTCACTCTTCCCCAGGGCTCTGCTTTGGAATTCCTCTTTTGGTGGGACACCTGAGGTAACAAACCTGAAAGGAGTCCTCCCATCCCACAGATTGAAGAAAAACAATTGGGATCGGGCCAAATCCACAGAGAGGAAGATTCGTCCATGGCCCATGAGACCTCCCCAACATTCCACGGCCATCGCTGAAACAAAAGTCAGAGACAAAAGCCTGAGCAAGCGCCTCAGACTCGCTCAATCTTCATATCCTGAAGAGTTCTTCTCATGGTTTGTAGATCGGGCGTGCCATACCCACGTCCCCAAACTTAAGCTGAGTTTCTGTTTTCAGTCTTCTGTCCTCAAAGTCCTGGGCCACACTCCCTCCAGGCTGGGGCCCCTGGAGCCACACATTAGGACTGCCCCCACCCAATCCATGGGAATTCTGCCCATTCCATTGTCAAAAATCGTACAAATTAGGAGAACCCTCCAAAGTCCCTGAGGCCATCCCAATAGTGTAGGTCGCCCAGGACAAAAAAGGGCGGTTGATACCGGCTGAGCAACTACCTCCACTCATCTACCTCCACTCATACCAAGAAGATTGAACCAGACAGGACCCGAGGCCATTATCGGATCCATTGCTTTGGTTTACAGGCATGTCTCCTCAAAAGCCTGGATTCCAATACCAGCACAGGGGATTTCCTGAGGCACCCATCAGAACAAATCTCGTCTCCACAAGGAAACTTGTGCATGGGAGCTAAGCCAAAGCTTAGGAGAATACTTCAGTGTCCCGGTGCCACCTCCCCATTCCAAGGCCCTCATGGACACAAACACACGTTAGGACCCATCCTCTGGAAAGTGCATTTCAACTCAGCCACCCCGGTTGCTCCCGCAGATCCATTAGATCTAAACTGTCTTGTTGCTAGGAGACAATTGGAAGGCGAGGCGGACTTCCCAGGCATCCATCCTTGAACGATGCTCTGGAGTCATTCCATATGGGATGTCCTGGAGCTTTCCAACAGGTCTCAATTGTCCCGCAGAAGGAATCCTTGAAGGGGGCATCCCACATCTCCCAACGTGGAAAACCTCCATGGCCTCGAGATTCCGCTCCCTTCATGAAGGGGCCGTCATGCACAGAAACTCCAACCTGAGCCAACGTCGGATCCTCGCCCTGACTTCAGATGCATGAGATGTTGGTTCAGATCTGCAGGGGGTACCTGCCGTGCCCTCACCCTGAATCCGAAGTCTAGCTTGTGTTCTCAGACTTCCGTCCTCACTGTCCTGGCACCGAAGCCCTCAAGTTTGGCAATTCCGGACCGACAATGAAGCACTCTGCCATGTCCTCTAGAAAAAATATATTGCCTAATGAGCAGCCCAGGCAGCTTAAATGAGGATAAACCTACACGGCACTCGAATGTACCCAAATTATATAGTCTAACCTGGGCACTAATGCACTGTCTGACACAACCTGAGCCCACCTTCTGACCAACACCCAGACAGCTGACCGCACCCTGAGCACATCAGACCCGCCCTGGCCTTAGGTCATCATCTCTTCCCTACCTCAGTTTTCAGGCTTCAGAACCTAGACCTTATCTCCAATCACTGCCCACGGGTGACTGTGATGCAGAAATCAGAACTCTTCCTGACCCATGGAAAGAAACCTTGTGGTTGGCATGTTGTCCAACGTTCAGTGTAGGAGAAACCAGCATTCACCCTGAGGCCCTGCCCATTCTTGCATGCGACGAGAGCATATACACGCATTGTGACCTCAGCGTGAGTCCTGTCCTCTAGTAAGTCCTCTCAGTGGCTGCACCATTAGATGTCATAATGGGCTTGACATGTTCCTAGTCCCCAATTTTTAACCAGATTTATGGTTGTCCAGTCGCCCCAACCCAGGGCTCTACTCTGGAATCCCTCATTTGGTGGGACATCTGAGGTTGAAAAACAAAATGAAACAAATCGACAACAACAAAAAAACGGACTTCTTCCATCCCCAGAATGACCCCAAACTCTTTGGACGGGACCGAACCCCTAGAGAGTAAGACTCGTCCATTTCCCATGAAGTCACCCGGCAATTTCACGACCATGAGTGACACGATATCCAGAGACAAAAACTTGAGCAAGAGTCTCACACTCGCCCTTTTTTCATATCCCGAAGTGTTCTCCTCATGGTCTGTAGATCAGTCCTGCCATACCTATGACCCAAAACATAAGCCGAGTTTGTGTTTTCAGACAACTGTCCAAGCAGCTCTGGCCTACACACCCTACAGGCTCAGGGCCCTGGAGCCAAACCTGAGGACTGTACTTGCCCTCTCCAAGGGAATTGTATGTGCCCATTCCAATGGCCACAACCCTACTAGTAGGATAACCTCCAAAGTCCCTGAGGCCATCCCAATAGTTGTGGCTTCCCAGGACAAACAGGGGCAATCTGAGCCCATCTGAGCACCTACCTGCACTCAGACCCGTAGACTGATGTCCCCAGAGGTAAAAAGGAACGAACAGGCCCCTAGGCACTAATCGGATCCATTGCTTTGGTTTCCAGGCATCTCTCCTCAGAGGCCTGGATTTCAATACCAGCATATGGCTGTTTCTTGACTCACCCATCAGAACAAATCTCATCTACACATGGGAAACATGCACGTTGGAGCTGTGTCAATGCCTCTGTTTAGGAGAACCCTTCAGGGCCCCAGGGCCACCGCTTCATTCCAAGGTCTCCATAGACACAAAAACATATTAGGACACATCCACAGGAGAGTCCATTTCAACTCAGCCTCCTCGGTTGCCCCCCACATCCAGCAGATCTAACCTGTCTTGTTGCTTGGAGACAATTGGAATGCGAGGTGGGCTACCCAGCCATCCATCCTTAGAACCCTGCTCTGAATCATTGGCCTGGAGCCAACCAACAGGTCTCAATTGTCCTGCAGAAGAATCTTTGCAGTTTGGAGCTTCTCACAACTCCCATCGTGGGAAAACCCCCATGTCCTCGTGATCCAAACCCCTTCAAGAAAGGGCCATCAGGGCAGAAAGTCCAACCTGAGCGATCGTCTGATCCTTGCCCTGACTTCAGATGCACGAGATCTCGATTGAGGTCTGTTGACTGTGCCTGCCATATCCTCACCCAGTAACCTAGGCCTAGCTTGGGTTCTCAGACTCCGTCCTCAGACTACTGGCCCACAAGCCCTCCAGTTTGGCAATCCAGAACTACAATGCCGCACTCTGCCTGCCCTACAGAAGTAAAACATTGCCCTCAGGGCTACCCCGAAACCCCAAATGAGGATCAACCTGCACGACATTCGGCTGTACCCCAAACATATAGGCTGACCTGGGCACTAATTCCCCTTCTGAACCAGCCTGAGCCTGGACCTCCTGGTCCCACCGAGACATCTGTCCACACACTGAGCACATCGGACCCGCCATGGCCTTAGGTCGTCATCTCTTCCCAACTGCGGTTTTCAGGCTCCAGAACCTAGACCTTATCTCCAACCACTGCCCAGGGTTGAAAATGATGCAGAAATCAGAACTCTTTCCCCATGGCAAGAAACCTTGTGGTTGGCATGTTGTCCAACGTTCAGTGTAGTTGAAACAAGTGTGGCCCATGAGGCCCAGCCCATGCTTGCGGGGCACATTGGTCACAAACACACATTGTGCCCTCAGCCTGAGCCCAGTCCTCAGGTAAGGCCTCTCAGGGCCTATATGAAGAGACAGCATATTGGGCTAGCCATGCCCCTAGTCCCCAATTTTTAACCATCGTTCGGGGTGTCCCTTCACTCTTCCCCAGGGCTCTGCTTTGGAATTCCTCTTTTGGTGGGACACCAGAGGTAACAAACCTGAAAGGAGTCCTCCCATCCCACAGATTGACGAAAAACAATTGGGATCGGGCCAAATCAACAGAGAGGAAGATTCGTCCATGGCCCATGAGACCTCCCCAACATTCCACGGCCATCGCTGAAACAAAATCCAGAGACAAAAGCCTGAGCAAGCGCCTCAGACTCGCTCATTCTTCATATCCTGAAGAGTTCTTCTCATGGTTTGTAGATCGGGCGTGCCATACCTACGTCCCCAAACTTAAGCTGAGTTTGTGTTTTCAGTCTTCTGTCCTCAAAGTCCTGGGCCACACTCCCTCCAGGCTGGGGCCCCTGGAGCCACACATTAGGACTGCCCTCACCCAATCCATGGGAATTCTGCCCATTCCATTGTCAAAAATCGTACAAATTAGGAGAACCCTCCAAAGTCCCTGAGGCCATCCCAATAGTGTAGGTCGCCCGGGACAAAAAAGGGCGTTTGATACCGGCTGAGCATCTACCTCCACTCATCTACCTCCACTCATACCAAGAAGATTGAACCAGACAGGATCCGAGGCCATTATCGGATCCATTGCTTTGGTTTACAGGCATGTCTCCTCAAAAGCCTGGATTCCAATACCAGCAGAGGGGATTTCCTGAGGCACCCATCAGAACAAATCTCGTCTCCACAAGGAAACTTTTGCATGGGAGCTATGCCAAAGCTTAGGAGAATACTTCAGGGTCCCGGTGCCACCTCCCCATTCCAAGGCCCTCATGGACACAAACACACGTTAGGACCCATCCTCTGGAAAGTGCATTTCAACTCAGCCACCCCGGTTGCTCCCGCACATCCATTAGATCTAAATTGTCTTGTTGCTAGGAGACAATTGGAAGGCGAGGCAGACTTCCCAGGCATCCATCCTCGAACGGTGCTCTGGAGTCATTCCATATGGGATGTCCTGGAGCTGTCCAACAGGTCTCAATTGTCCCGCAGAAGGAATCCTTGAAGGGGGCTTCCCACATGTCCCAACGTGGAAAACCTCCATGACCTCGAGATTCCGCTCCCTTCATGAAGGGGCCGTCATGCACAGAAAGGCCAACCAGAGCCAACTTCGGATCCTCGCCCTGACTTCAGATGCATGAGATATTGGTTCAGATCTGCAGGGGGTACCTGCCTGCCCTCACCCTGAATCCGAAGTCTAGCTTGTGTTCTCAGACTTCCGTCCTCACTCTCCTGGCCCCGAAGCCCTCAAGTTTGGCAATTCCAGACCGACAATGAAGCACTCTGCCTGCCCTCTAGAAAAAATATATTGCCTAATGAGCAGCCCAGGCAGCTTAAATGAAGATAAACCTACACGGCACTCGAATGTACCCAAATTATATAGTCTAACCTGGGCACTAATGCACTGTCTGACACAACCTGAGCCCGGAACTGCTGACCAACACCCAGACAGCTGACTGCACGCTGAGCACATCAGACCCGCCATGACTTAGGTCATCATCTGTCCTCTACCGCAGTTTTCAGGCTTCAGAACCTTGACCTTATCTCCAATCACTGCCCACGGGTGACTGTGATGCAGAAATCAGAACTCTTCCTGACCCATGGCAAGAAACCTTGTGGTTGGCATGTTGTCCAACGTTCAGTGTAGGAGAACACAGCATTCACCCTGAGGCCCCGCCCATTCTCGAGAGCATAAACAGGGATTGTGACCTCAGCGTGAGTCCTGTCCTCTAGTAAGTCCTCTCAGTGGCTGGACCATTAGATGTCATAATGGGCTTGACATGTCCCTAGTCCCCAATTTTTAACCAGATTTCTGGTTGTCCAGTCGCCCCACCCCAGGGCTCTACTCTGGAATCCCTCATTTGGTGGGACATCTGAGGTTGAAAAACAAAATGAAACAAATCGACAACAACAAAAAAACGGACTTCTTCCATCCCCAGAATGACCGCAAACTCTTTGGACGGGACCGAATCCCCAGAGAGTAAGACTCGTCCATTTCCCATAAAGTCACCCGGCAATTTCACGACCAAAGTGACACGATATCCAGAGACAAAAACTTGAGCAAGAGCCTCACACTCGCCCTTTTTTCATATCCCGAAGTGTTCTCCTCATGGTCTGTAGATCAGTCCTGCCATACCTATGACCGAAAACATAAGTCGAGTTTGTGTTTTCAGACAACTGTCCAAACAGCTCTGGCCTACACACCCTACAGGCTCAGGGCCCTGGAGCCAAACCTGAGGACTGTACTTGCCCTCTCCAAGGGAATTGTATGTGCCCATTCCAATGGCCACAACCCTACTAATAGGATAACCTCCAAAGTCCCTGAGGCCATCCCAATAGTTGTGGCTTCCCAGGACAAACAGGGGCAATCTGAGCCCATCTGAGCACCTACCTGCACTCAGTCCTGTAGACTGATGTCCCCAGAGGTAAAAAGGAACGAGCAGGCCCCTAGGCACTAATCGGATCAATTGCTTTGGTTTCTAGGCATCTCTCCTCAGAGGCCTGGATTACAATACCAGCATATGGCTGTTTCTTGACTCACCCATCAGAACAAATCTCATCTACACATGGGAAACATGCACGTTGGAGCTGTGTCAAAGCCTCTGTTTAGGAGAACCCGTCAGGGCCCCACGGCCACCGCTTCATTCCAAGGTCTCCATAGACACAAAAACATATTAGGACACATCCACAGGAGCGTCCATTTCAACTCAGCCTCCTCTGTTGCCCCCCATATCCAGCAGATCTAACCTGTCTTGTTGCTTGGAGACAATTGGAATGCGAGGTGGGCTACCCAGCCATCCATCCTTAGAACCCTGCTCGGAATCCTTGGCCTGGAGCCAACCAACAGGTCTCAATTGTCCTACAGAAGAATCTTTGCAGTTTGGAGCTTCTCACAACTCCCATCATGGGAAAACCCCCATGTCCTCGTGATCCAACCCCCTTCAAGAAAGGGCCATCAGGGCAGAACGTCCAACCTGAGTGATCGTCTGATCCTTGCCCTGACTTCAGATGCACGAGATCTCTATTGAGGTCTGTAGATTGTGCCTGCCATATCCTCACCCAGAAACCTAGGCCTAGCTTGGGTTCTCAGACTCCGTCCTCAGACTACTGGCCCACAAGCCCTCCAGTTGGGCAATCCAGAACTACAATGCCGCACTCTCCCTCCCTACAGAAGTAAAACATTGCCCTCAGGGCTACACCGAAACCCCAAATGAGGATCAACCTGCACGCCATTCGGCTGTACCCCAAACATATAGGCTGACCTGGGCACTATTTTCCCTTCTGACCCAGCCTGAGCCTGGACCTCCTGGTCCCACCCACACAGCTGGCCGCACACTGAGCACATCGGACCCGCCATGGCCTTAGGTCGTCATCTCTTCCCAACTGCGGTTTTCAGGCTCCAGAACCTAGACCTTATCTCCAACCACTGCCCAGGGTTGAAAATGATGCAGAAATCAGAACTCTTTACCCATGGCAAGAAACCTTGTGCTTGGCATGTTGTCCAACGTTCAGTGTAGTTGAAACAAGCATGGCCCATGAGGCCCAGCCCATGCTTGCGGGCCACATTGGTCACAAACACACATTGTGACCCTGAGCCTGAGCCCAGTCCTCAGGTAAGGCCTCTCAGGGCCTATATGAAGAGACAGCATATTGGGCTTGCCATGCCCCTAGGCCCCAATTTTTAACCATTGTTCGGGGTGTCCTTCACTCTTCCCCAGGGCTCTGCTTTGGAATTCCTCTTTTGGTGGGACACCAGAGGTAACAAACCTGAAAGGAGTCCTCCCATCCCACAGATTGACGAAAAACAATTGGGGTCGGGCCAAATCCACAGAGAGGAAAATTCGTCCATGGCCCATGAGACCTCCCCAACATTCCACGGCCATCGCTGAAACAAAATCCAGAGACAAAAGCCCGAGCAAGCGACTCAGACTCGCTCATTCTTCATATCCTGAAGAGTTCTTCTCATAGATTGTAGATCGGGCGTGCCATACCAACGTCCCCAAACTTAAGCTGAGTTTGTGTTTTCAGTCTTCTGTCCTCAAAGTCCTGGGCCACACTCCCTCCAGGCTGGGGCCCCTGGAGCCACACATTAGGACTGCCCTCACCCAATCCATGGGAATTCTGCCCATTCCATTGTCAAAAATCGTACAAATTAGGAGAACCCTCCAAAGTCCCTGAGGCCATCCCAATAGTGTAGGTCGCCCGGGACAAAAAAGGGCGTTTGATACCGGCTGAGCATCTACCTCCACTCATCTACCTCCACTCATACCAAGAAGATTGAACCAGACAGGATCCGAGGCCATTATCGGATCCATTGCTTTGGTTTACAGGCATGTCTCCTCAAAAGCCTGGATTCCAATACCAGCAGAGGGGATTTCCTGAGGCACCCATCAGAACAAATCTCGTCTCCACAAGGAAACTTGTGCATGGGAGCTATGCCAAAGCTTAGGAGAATACTTCAGGGTCCCGGTGCCACCTCCCCATTCCAAGGCCCTCATGGACACAAACACACGTTAGGACCCATCCTCTGGAAAGTGCATTTCAACTCAGCCACCCCGGTTGCTCCCGCACATCCATTAGATCTAAATTGTCTTGTTGCTAGGAGACAATTGGAAGGCGAGGCAGACTTCCCAGGCATCCATCCTCGAACGGTGCTCTGGAGTCATTCCATATGGGATGTCCTGGAGCTGTCCAACAGGTCTCAATTGTCCCGCAGAAGGAATCCTTGAAGGGGGCTTCCCACATGTCCCAACGTGGAAAACCTCCATGACCTCGAGATTCCGCTCCCTTCATGAAGGGGCCGTCATGCACAGAAAGGCCAACCAGAGCCAACTTCGGATCCTCGCCCTGACTTCAGATGCATGAGATATTGGTTCAGATCTGCAGGGGGTACCTGCCTGCCCTCACCCTGAATCCGAAGTCTAGCTTGTGTTCTCAGACTTCCGTCCTCACTCTCCTGGCCCCGAAGCCCTCAAGTTTGGCAATTCCAGACCGACAATGAAGCACTCTGCCTGCCCTCTAGAAAAAATATATTGCCTAATGAGCAGCCCAGGCAGCTTAAATGAAGATAAACCTACACGGCACTCGAATGTACCCAAATTATATAGTCTAACCTGGGCACTAATGCACTGTCTGACACAACCTGAGCCCGGAACTGCTGACCAACACCCAGACAGCTGACTGCACGCTGAGCACATCAGACCCGCCATGACTTAGGTCATCATCTGTCCTCTACCGCAGTTTTCAGGCTTCAGAACCTTGACCTTATCTCCAATCACTGCCCACGGGTGACTGTGATGCAGAAATCAGAACTCTTCCTGACCCATGGCAAGAAACCTTGTGGTTGGCATGTTGTCCAACGTTCAGTGTAGGAGAACACAGCATTCACCCTGAGGCCCCGCCCATTCTCGAGAGCATAAACAGGGATTGTGACCTCAGCGTGAGTCCTGTCCTCTAGTAAGTCCTCTCAGTGGCTGGACCATTAGATGTCATAATGGGCTTGACATGTCCCTAGTCCCCAATTTTTAACCAGATTTCTGGTTGTCCAGTCGCCCCACCCCAGGGCTCTACTCTGGAATCCCTCATTTGGTGGGACATCTGAGGTTGAAAAACAAAATGAAACAAATCGACAACAACAAAAAAACGGACTTCTTCCATCCCCAGAATGACCGCAAACTCTTTGGACGGGACCGAATCCCCAGAGAGTAAGACTCGTCCATTTCCCATAAAGTCACCCGGCAATTTCACGACCAAAGTGACACGATATCCAGAGACAAAAACTTGAGCAAGAGCCTCACACTCGCCCTTTTTTCATATCCCGAAGTGTTCTCCTCATGGTCTGTAGATCAGTCCTGCCATACCTATGACCGAAAACATAAGTCGAGTTTGTGTTTTCAGACAACTGTCCAAACAGCTCTGGCCTACACACCCTACAGGCTCAGGGCCCTGGAGCCAAACCTGAGGACTGTACTTGCCCTCTCCAAGGGAATTGTATGTGCCCATTCCAATGGCCACAACCCTACTAATAGGATAACCTCCAAAGTCCCTGAGGCCATCCCAATAGTTGTGGCTTCCCAGGACAAACAGGGGCAATCTGAGCCCATCTGAGCACCTACCTGCACTCAGTCCTGTAGACTGATGTCCCCAGAGGTAAAAAGGAACGAGCAGGCCCCTAGGCACTAATCGGATCCATTGCTTTGGTTTCTAGGCATCTCTCCTCAGAGGCCTGGATTACAATACCAGCATATGGCTGTTTCTTGACTCACCCATCAGAACAAATCTCATCTACACATGGGAAACATGCACGTTGGAGCTGTGTCAAAGCCTCTGTTTAGGAGAACCCGTCAGGGCCCCACGGCCACCGCTTCATTCCAAGGTCTCCATAGACACAAAAACATATTAGGACACATCCACAGGAGCGTCCATTTCAACTCAGCCTCCTCTGTTGCCCCCCATATCCAGCAGATCTAACCTGTCTTGTTGCTTGGAGACAATTGGAATGCGAGGTGGGCTACCCAGCCATCCATCCTTAGAACCCTGCTCGGAATCCTTGGCCTGGAGCCAACCAACAGGTCTCAATTGTCCTACAGAAGAATCTTTGCAGTTTGGAGCTTCTCACAACTCCCATCATGGGAAAACCCCCATGTCCTCGTGATCCAACCCCCTTCAAGAAAGGGCCATCAGGGCAGAAAGTCCAACCTGAGTGATCGTCTGATCCTTGCCCTGACTTCAGATGCACGAGATCTCTATTGAGGTCTGTAGATTGTGCCTGCCATATCCTCACCCAGAAACCTAGGCCTAGCTTGGGTTCTCAGACTCCGTCCTCAGACTACTGGCCCACAAGCCCTCCAGTTGGGCAATCCAGAACTACAATGCCGCACTCTGCCTGCCCTACAGAAGTAAAACATTGCCCTCAGGGCTACACCGAAACCCCAAATGAGGATCAACCTGCACGCCATTCGGCTGTACCCCAAACATATAGGCTGACCTGGGCACTATTTCCCCTTCTGACCCAGCCTGAGCCTGGACCTCCTGGTCCCACCCACACAGCTGGCCGCACACTGAGCACATCGGACCCGCCATGGCCTTAGGTCGTCATCTCTTCCCAACTGCGGTTTTCAGGCTCCAGAACCTAGACCTTATCTCCAACCACTGCCCAGGGTTGAAAATGATGCAGAAATCAGAACTCTTTACCCATGGCAAGAAACCTTGTGCTTGGCATGTTGTCCAACGTTCAGTGTAGTTGAAACAAGCATGGCCCATGAGGCCCAGCCCATGCTTGCGGGCCACATTGGTCACAAACACACATTGTGACCCTGAGCCTGAGCCCAGTCCTCAGGTAAGGCCTCTCAGGGCCTATATGAAGAGACAGCATATTGGGCTTGCCATGCCCCTAGGCCCCAATTTTTAACCATTGTTCGGGGTGTCCTTCACTCTTCCCCAGGGCTCTGCTTTGGAATTCCTCTTTTGGTGGGACACCAGAGGTAACAAACCTGAAAGGAGTCCTCCCATCCCACAGATTGACGAAAAACAATTGGGGTCGGGCCAAATCCACAGAGAGGAAAATTCGTCCATGGCCCATGAGACCTCCCCAACATTCCACGGCCATCGCTGAAACAAAATCCAGAGACAAAAGCCCGAGCAAGCGACTCAGACTCGCTCATTCTTCATATCCTGAAGAGTTCTTCTCATAGATTGTAGATCGGGCGTGCCATACCAACGTCCCCAAACTTAAGCTGAGTTTGTGTTTTCAGTCTTCTGTCCTCAAAGTCCTGGGCCACACTCCCTCCAGGCTGGGGCCCCTGGAGCCACACATTAGGACTGCCCCCACCCAATCCATGGGAATTCTGCCCATTCCATTGTCAAAAATCGTACAAATTAGGAGAACCCTCCAAAGTCCCTGAGGCCATCCCAATAGTGTAGGTCGCCCGGGACAAAAAAGGGCGGTTGATACCAGCTGAGCATCTACCTCCACTCATCTACCTCCACTCATACCAAGAAGATTGAACCAGACAGGACCCGAGGCCATTATCGGATCCATTGCTTTGGTTTACAGGCATGTCTCCTCAGAAGCCTTGATTCCAAAACCAGCAGAGGGGATTTCCTGAGGCACCCATCAGAACAAATCTCGTCTCCACAAGGAAACTTGTGCATGGGAGCTATGCCAAAGCTTAGGAGAATACTTCAGGGTCCCGGTGCCACCTCCCCATTCCAAGGCCCTCATGGACACAAACACATATTAGGACCCATCCTCTGGAAAGTGCATTTCAACTCAGCCACCCCGGTTGCTCCCGCAGATCCATTAGATCTAAACTGTCTTGTTGCTAGGAGACAATTGGAAGGCGAGGCGGACTTCCCAGGCATCCATCCTCGAACGGTGCTCTGGTGTCATTCCATATGGGATGTCCTGGAGCTGTCCAACAGGTCTCAATTGTCCCGCAGAAGGAATCCTTGAAGGGGGCATCCCACATCTCCCAACGTGGAAAACCTCCATGGCCTCGAGATTCCGCTCCCTTCATGAAGGGGCCGTCATGCACAGAAACTCCAACCTGAGCCAACCTCGTTCCTTGCCCTGACTTCAGATGCATGAGATGTTGGTTCAGATCTGCAGGGGGTACCTGCCGTGCCCTCACCCTGAATCCGAAGTCTAGGTTGTGTTCTCAGACTTCCGTCCTCACTCTCCTGGCCCCGAAGCCCTCAAGTTTGGCAATTCCGGACCGACAATGAAGCACTCTGCCTGCCCTCTAGAAAAAATATATTGCCTAATGAGCTGACCAGGCAGCTTAAATGAAGATAAACCTACACGGCACTCGAATGTACCCAAATTATATAGTCTAACCTGGGCACTAATGCACTGTCTGACACAACCTGAGCCCGGAACTGCTGACCAACACCCAGACAGCTGACGCACCCTGAGCACATCAGACCCGCCCTGGCCTTAGGTCATCATCTCTTCCCTACCTCAGTTTTCAGGCTTCAGAACCTAGACTTTATCTCCAATCACTGCCCACGGGTGACTCTGATGCAGAAATCAGAACTCTTCCTGACCCATGGCAAGAAACCTTGTGGTTGGCATGTTGTCCAACGTTCAGTGTAGGAGAAAACAGCATTCACCCTGAGGCCCCGCCCATTCTTGAGTGCGACGAGAGCATAAACACGCATTGTGACCTCAGCGTGAGTCCTGTCCTCTAGTAAGTCCTCTCAGTGGCTGGACCATTAGATGTCATAATGGGCTTGACATGTCCCTAGTCCCCAATTTTTAACCAGATTTCTGGTTGTCCAGTCGCCCCACCCCAGGGCTCTACTCTGGAATCCCTCATTTGGTGGGACATCTGAGGTTGAAAAACAAAATGAAACAAATCGACAACAACAACAAAAAAACGGACTTCTTCCATCCCCAGAATGACCGCAAACTCTTTGGACGGGACCGAACCCCCAGAGAGTAAGACTCGTCCATTTCCCATGAAGTCACCCGGCAATTTCACGACCATGAGTGACACGATATCCAGAGACAAAAACTTGAGCAAGAGCCTCACACTCGCCCTTTTTTCATATCCCGAAGTGTTCTCCTCATGGTCTGTAGATCAGTCCTGCCATACCTATGACCCAAAACATAAGCCGAGTTTGTGTTTTCAGACAACTGTCCAAACAGCTCTGGCCTACACACCCTACAGGCTCAGGGCCCTGGAGCCAAACCTGAGGACTGTACTTGCCCTCTCCAAGGGAATTGTATGTGCCCATTCCAATGGCCACAACCCTACTAGTAGGATAACCTCCAAAGTCCCTGAGGCCATCCCAATAGTTGTGGCTTCCCAGGACAAACAGGGGGCAATCTGAGCCCATCAGAGCACCTACCTGCACTCAGACCCGTAGACTGATGTCCCCAGAGGTAAAAAGGAACGAACAGGCCCCTAGGCACTAATCGGATCCATTGCTTTGGTTTCCAGGAAACTCTCCTCAGAGGCCTGGATTTCAATACCAGCATATGAATGTTTCTTGACTCACCCATCAGAACAAATCTCATCTACACTTGGGAAACCTGCACGTTGGAGCTGTGTCAAAGCCTCTGTTTAGGAGAAACCTTCAGGGCCCCAGGGCCACCGCTTCATTCCAAGGTCTCCATAGACACAAAAACATATTAGGACACATCCACAGGAGAGTCCATTTCAACTCAGCCTCCTCGGTTGCCCCCCACATCCAGCAGATCTAACCTGTCTTGTTGCTTGGAGACCATTGGAATGCGAGGTGGGCTACCCAGCCATCCATCCTTAGAACCCTGCTCGGAATCGTTGGCCTGGAGCCAACCAACAGGTCTCAATTGTCCTGCAGAAGAATCTTTGCAGTTTGGAGCTTCTCACAACTCCCATCGTGGGAAAACCCCCATGTCCTCGTGATCCAACCCCCTTCAAGAAAGGGCCATCAGGGCAGAAAGTCCAACCTGAGCGATCGTCTGATCCTTGCCCTGACTTCAGATGCACGAGATCTCGATTGAGGTCTGTAGATTGTGCCTGCCATATCCTCACCCAGAAACCTAGGCTTAGCTTGGGTTCTCAGACTCTGTCCTCAGACTACTGGCCCACAAGCCCTCCAGTTTGGCAATCCAGAACTACAATGCCGCACTCTGCCTGCCCTACAGAAGTAAAACATTGCCCTCAGGTCTACCCCGAAACCCCAAATGAGGATCAACCTGCATGCCAATCGGCTGTACCCCAAACATATAGGCTGACCTGGGCACTATTTCCCCTTCTGACCCAGCCTGAGCCTGGACCTCCTGGTCCCACCCAGACAGCTGGCCGCACACTGAGCACATCGGACCCGCCATGGCCTTTGGTCGTCATCTCTTCCCAACTGCGGTTTTCAGGCTCCAGAACCTAGACCTTATAACCAACCACTGCCCAGGGTTGAAAATGATGCAGAAATCAGAACTCTTTCCCCATGGCAAGAAACCTTGTGCTTGGCATGTGGTCCAACGTTCAGTGTAGTTGAAACAAGCGTGGCCCATGAGGCCCAGCCCATGCTTGCGGGCCACATTGGTCACAAACACACATTGTGCCCTCAGCCTGAGCCCAGTCCTCAGGTAAGGCCTCTCAGGGCCTATATGAAGAGACAGCATATTGGGCTTGCCATGCCCCTAGGCCCCAAATTTTAACCATAGTTCGGTGTGTCCCTTCACTCTTCCCCAGGGCTCTGCTATGGAATTCCTCTTTTGGTGGGACACCAGAGGTAACAAACCTGAAAGGAGTCCTCCCATCCCACAGATTGACGAAAAACAATTGGGGTCGGGCCAAATCCACAGAGAGGAAGATTCGTCCATGGCCCATGAGACCTCCCCAACATTCCACGGCCATCGCTGAAACAAAATCCAGAGACAAACGCCTGAGCTTGCGACTCAGACTCGCTCATTCTTCATATCCTGAAGAGTTCGTCTCATGGTTTGTAGATCGGGCGTGCCATACCTACGTCCCCAAACTTAAGCTGAGTTTGTGTTTTCAGTCTTCTGTCCTCAAAGTCCTGGGCCACACTACCTCCAGGCTGGGGCCCCTGGAGCCACACATTAGGACTACCCCCACCCAATCCATGGGAATTCTGCCCATTCCATTGTCAAAAATCGTACAAATTAGGAGAACCCTCCAAAGTCCCTGAGGCCATCCCAATAGTGTAGGTCGCCCGGGACAAAAAAGGGCGGTTGATACCAGCTGAGCATCTACCTCCACTCATCTACCTCCACTCATACCAAGAAGATTGAACCAGACAGGACCCGAGGCCATTATCGGATCCATTGCTTTGGTTTACAGGCATGTCTCCTCAGAAGCCTTGATTCCAAAACCAGCAGAGGGGATTTCCTGAGGCACCCATCAGAACAAATCTCGTCTCCACAAGGAAACTTGTGCATGGGAGCTATGCCAAAGCTTAGGAGAATACTTCAGGGTCCCGGTGCCACCTCCCCATTCCAAGGCCCTCATGGACACAAACACATATTAGGACCCATCCTCTGGAAAGTGCATTTCAACTCAGCCACCCCGGTTGCTCCCGCAGATCCATTAGATCTAAACTGTCTTGTTGCTAGGAGACAATTGGAAGGCGAGGCGGACTTCCCAGGCATCCATCCTCGAACGGTGCTCTGGTGTCATTCCATATGGGATGTCCTGGAGCTGTCCAACAGGTCTCAATTGTCCCGCAGAAGGAATCCTTGAAGGGGGCATCCCACATCTCCCAACGTGGAAAACCTCCATGGCCTCGAGATTCCGCTCCCTTCATGAAGGGGCCGTCATGCACAGAAACTCCAACCTGAGCCAACCTCGTTCCTCGCCCTGACTTCAGATGCATGAGATGTTGGTTCAGATCTGCAGGGGGTACCTGCCGTGCCCTCACCCTGAATCCGAAGTCTAGCTTGTGTTCTCAGACTTCCGTCCTCACTCTCCTGGCCCCGAAGCCCTCACGTTTGGCAATTCCGGACCGACAATGAAGCACTCTGCCTGCCCTCTAGAAAAAATATATTGCCCAATGAGCTGACCAGGCAGCTTAAATGAAGATAAACCTACACGGCACTCGAATGTACCCAAATTATATAGTCTAACCTGGGCACTAATGCACTGTCTGACACAACCTGAGCCCGGACCTGCTGACCAACACCCAGACAGCTGACGCACCATGAGCACATCAGACCCGCCCTGGCCTTAGGTCATCATCTCTTCCCTACCTCAGTTTTCAGGCTTCAGAACCTAGACTTTATCTCCAATCACTGCCCACGGGTGACTCTGATGCAGAAATCAGAACTCTTCCTGACCCATGGCAAGAAACCTTGTGGTTGGCATGTTGTCCAACGTTCAGTGTAGGAGAAAACAGCATTCACCCTGAGGCCCCGCCCATTCTTGAGTGCGACGAGAGCATAAACACGCATTGTGACCTAAGCGTGAGTCCTGTCCTCTAGTAAGTCCTCTCAGTGGCTGGACTATTAGATGTCATAATGGGCTTGACATGTCCCTAGTCCCCAATTTTTAACCAGATTTCTGGTTGTCCAGTCGCCCCACCCCAGGGCTCTACTCTGGAATCCCTCATTTGGTGGAACATCTGAGGTTGAAAAACAAAATGAAACAAATCGACAACAACAACAAAAAAACGGACTTCTTCCATCCCCAGAATGACCGCAAACTCTTTGGACGGGACCGAACCCCCAGAGAGTAAGACTCGTCCATTTCCCATGAAGTCACCCGGCAATTTCACGACCATGAGTGACACGATATCCAGAGACAAAAACTTGAGCAAGAGCCTCACACTCGCCCTTTTTTCATATCCCGAAGTATTCTCCCATGGTCTGTAGATCAGTCCTGCCATACCTATGACCCAAAACATAAGCCGAGTTTGTGTTTTCAGACAACTGTCCAAACAGCTCTGGCCTACACACCCTACAGGCTCAGAGCCCTGGAGCCAAACCTGAGGACTGTACTTGCCCTCTCCAAGGGAATTGTATGTGCCCATTCCAATGGCCACAACCCTACTAGTAGGATAACCTCCAAAGTCCCTGAGGCCATCCCAATAGTTGTGGCTTCCCAGGACAAACAGGGGGCAATCTGAGCCCATCTGAGCACCTACCTGCACTCAGACCCGTAGACTGATGTCCCCAGAGGTAAAAAGGAACGAACAGGCCCCTAGGCACTAATCGGATCCATTGTTTGGTTTCCAGGAAACTCTCCTCAGAGGCCTGGATTTCAATACCAGCATATGAATGTTTCTTGACTCACCCATCAGAACAAATCTCATCTACACTTGGGAAACCTGCACGTTGGAGCTGTGTCAAAGCCTCTGTTTAGGAGAAACCTTCAGGGCCCCAGGGCCACCGCTTCATTCCAAGGTCTCCATAGACACAAAAACATATTAGGACACATCCACAGGAGAGTCCATTTCAACTCAGCCTCCTCGGTTGCCCCCCACATCCAGCAGATCTAACCTGTCTTGTTGCTTGGAGACAATTGGAATGCGAGGTGTGCTACCCAGCCATCCATCCTTAGAACCCTGCTCGGAATCGTTGGCCTGGAGCCAACCAACAGGTCTCAATTGTCCTGCAGAAGAATCTTTGCAGTTTGGAGCTTCTCACAACTCCCATCGTGGGAAAACCCCCATGTCCTCGTGATCCAACCCCCTTCAAGAAAGGGCCATCAGGGCAGAAAGTCCAACCTGAGCGATCGTCTGATCCTTGCCCTGACTTCAGATGCACGAGATCTCGATTGAGGTCTGTAGATTGTGCCTGCCATATCCTCACCCAGAAACCTAGGCCTAGCTTGGGTTCTCAGACTCTGTCCTCAGACTACTGGCCCACAAGCCCTCCAGTTTGGCAATCCAGAACTACAATGCCGCACTCTGCCTGCCCTACAGAAGTAAAACATTGCCCTCAGGTCTACCCCGAAACCCCAAATGAGGATCAACCTGCATGCCAATCGGCTGTACCCCAAACATATAGGCTGACCTGGGCACTCTTTCCCCTTCTGACCCAGCCTGAGCCTGGACCTCCTGGTCCCACCCAGACAGCTGGCCGCACACTGAGCACATCGGACCCGCCATGGCCTTAGGTCGTCATCTCTTCCCAACTGCGGTTTTCAGGCTCCAGAACCTAGACCTTATAACCAACCACTGCCCAGGGTTGAAAATGATGCAGAAATCAGAACTCTTTCCCCATGGCAAGAAACCTTGTGCTTGGCATGTGGTCCAACGTTCAGTGTAGTTGAAACAAGCGTGGCCCATGAGGCCCAGCCCATGCTTGCGGGCCACATTGGTCACAAACACACATTGTGACCCTCAGCCTGAGCCCAGTCCTCAGGTAAGGCCTCTCAGGGCCTATATGAAGAGACAGCATATTGGGCTTGCCATGCCCCTAGGCCCCAAATTTTAACCATAGTTCGGTGTGTCCCTTCACTCTTCCCCAGGGCTCTGCTATGGAATTCCTCTTTTGGTGGGACACCAGAGGTAACAAACCTGAAAGGAGTCCTCCCATCCCACAGATTGACGAAAAACAATTGGGGTCGGGCCAAATCCACAGAGAGGAAGATTCGTCCATGGCCCATGAGACCTCCCCAACATTCCACGGCCATCGCTGAAACAAAATCCAGAGACAAACGCCTGAGCTTGCGACTCAGACTCGCTCATTCTTCATATCCTGAAGAGTTCGTCTCATGGTTTGTAGATCGGGCGTGCCATACCTACGTCCCCAAACTTAAGCTGAGTTTGTGTTTTCAGTCTTCTGTCCTCAAAGTCCTGGGCCACACTACCTCCAGGCTGGGGCCCCTGGAGCCACACATTAGGACTGCCCTCACCCAATCCATGGGAATTCTGCCCATTCCATTGTCAAAAATCGTACAAATTAGGAGAACCCTCCAAAGTCCCTGAGGCCATCCCAATAGTGTAGGTCGCCCGGGACAAAAAAGGGCGGTTGATACCAGCTGAGCATCTACCTCCACTCATCTACCTCCACTCATACCAAGAAGATTGAACCAGACAGGACCCGAGGCCATTATCGGATCCATTGCTTTGGTTTACAGGCATGTCTCCTCAAAAGCCTTGATTCCAAAACCAGCAGAGGGGATTTCCTGAGGCACCCATCAGAACAAATCTCGTCTCCACAAGGAAACTTGTGCATGGGAGCTATGCCAAAGCTTAGGAGAATACTTCAGGGTCCCGGTGCCACCTCCCCATTCCAAGGCCCTCATGGACACAAACACACATTAGGACCCATCCTCTGGAAAGTGCATTTCAACTCAGCCACCCCGGTTGCTCCCGCAGATCCATTAGATCTAAACTGTCTTGTTGCTAGGAGACAATTGGAAGGCGAGGCGGACTTCCCAGGCATCCATCCTCGAACGGTGCTCTGGTGTCATTCCATATGGGATGTCCTGGAGCTGTCCAACAGGTCTCAATTGTCCCGCAGAAGGAATCCTTGAAGGGGGCATCCCACATCTCCCAACGTGGAAAACCTCCATGGCCTCGAGATTCCGCTCCCTTCATGAAGGGGCCGTCATGCACAGAAACTCCAACCTGAGCCAACCTCGGATCCTCGCCCTGACTTCAGATGCATGAGATATTGGTTCAGATCTGCAGGGGGTACCTGCCATGCCCTCACCCTGAATCCGAAGTCTAGCTTGTGTTCTCAGACTTCCGTCCTCACTCTCCTGGCCCCGAAGCCCTCATGTTTGGCAATTCCGGACCGACAATGAAGCTCTCTGCCTGCCCTCTAGAAAAAATATATTGCCTAATGAGCTGACCAGGCAGCTTAAATGAAGATAAACCTACACGGCACTCGAATGTACCCAAATTATATAGTCTAACCTGGGCACTAATGCACTGTCTGAACAACCTGAGCCCGGACCTGCTGACCAACACCCAGACAGCTGACCGCACCCTGAGCACATCAGACCCGCCCTGGCCTTAGGTCATCATCTCTTCCCTACCTCAGTTTTCAGGCTTCAGAACCTAGACTTTATCTCCAATCACTGCCCACGGGTGACTGTGATGCAGAAATCAGAACTCTTCCTGACCCATGGCAAGAAACCTTGTGGTTGTCATGTTGTCCAACGTTCAGTGTAGGAGAAAACAGCATTCACCCTGAGGCCCCGCCCATTCTTGAGTGCGACGAGAGCATAAACACGGATTGTGACCTCAGCGTGAGTCCTGTCCTCTAGTAAGTCCTCTCAGTGGCTGGACCATTAGATGTCATAATGGGCTTGACATGTCCCTAGTCCCCAATTTTTAACCAGATTTCTGGTTGTCCAGTCGCCCCACCCCAGGGCTCTACTCTGGAATCCCTCATTTGGTGGGACATCTGAGGTTGAAAAACAAAATGAAACAAATCGACAACAACAACAAAAAAACGGACTTCTTCCATCCCCAGAATGACCGCAAACTCTTTGGACGGGACCGAACCCCCAGAGGGTAAGACTCGTCCATTTCCCCTGAAGTCACCCGGCAATTTCACGACCATGAGTGACACGATATCCAGAGACAAAAACTTGAGCAAGAGCCTCACACTCGTCCTGTTTTCATATCCCGAAGTGTTCTCCTCATGGTCTGTAGATCAGTCCTGCCATACCTATGACCCAAAACATAAGCCGAGTTTGTGTTTTCAGACAACTGTCCAAACAGCTCTGGCCTACACACCCTACAGGCTCAGGGCCCTGGAGCCAAACCTGAGGACTGTACTTGCCCTCTCCAAGGGAATTGTATGTGCCCATTCCAATGGCCACAACCCTACTAGTAGGATAACCTCCAAAGTCCCTGAGGCCATCCCAAGAGTTGTGGCTTCCCAGGAGAAACAGGGGCAATCTGAGCCCATCTGAGCACCTACCTGCACTCAGAGACCCGTAGACTGATGTACCCAGAGGTAAAAAGGACCGAACAGGCCCCTAGGCACTAATCGGATCCTTTGCTTTGGTTTCCAGGCATCTCTCCTCAGAGGCATGGATTTCAATACCAGCATATGGCTGTTTCTTGACTCACCCATCAGAACAAATCTCATCTACACATGGGAAACATGCACGTTGGAGCTGTGTCAAAGCCTCTGTTTAGGAGAACCCTTCAGGGCCCCAGGGCCACCGCTTCATTCCAAGGTCTCCATAGACACAAAAACATATTAGGACACATCCACAGGAGAGTCCATTTCAACTCAGCCTCCTCGGATGCCCGCCACATCCAGCAGATCTAACCTGTCTTGTTGCTTGGAGACAATTGGAATGCGAGGTGGGCTACCCAGCCATCCATCCTTAGAACCCTGCTCGGAATCGTTGGACTGGAGCCAACCAACAGTCTCAATTGTCCTGCAGAAGAATCTTTGCAGTTTGGAGCTTCTCACAACTCCCATCGTGGGAAAACCCCCATGTCCTCGTGATCCAACCCCCTTCAAGAAAGGGCCATCAGGGCAGAAAGTCCAACCTGAGCGATCGTCTGATCCTTGCCCTGACTTCAGATGCACGAGATCTCGATTGAGGTCTGTAGATTGTGCCTGCCATATCCTCACCCAGAAACCTAGGCCTAGCTTGGGTTCTCAGACTCCGTCCTCAGACTACTGGCCCACAAGCCCTCCAGTTTGGCAATCCAGAACTACAATGCCGCACTCTGCCTGCCCTACAGAAGTAAAACATTGCCCTCAGGGCTACCCCGAAACCCCAAATGAGGATCAACCTGCACGCCATTCGGCTGTACCCCAAACATATAGGCTGACCTGGGCACTATTTCCCCTTCTGACCCAGCCTGAGCCTGGACCTCCTGGTCCCACCCAGACAGCTGGCCGCACACTGAGCACATCGGACCCGCCATGGCCTTAGGTCGTCATCTCTTCCCAACTGCGGTTTTCAGGCTCCAGAACCTAGACCTTATCTCCAACCACTGCCCAGGGTTGAAAATGATGCAGAAATCAGAACTCTTTCCCCATGGCAAGAAACCTTGTGCTTGGCATGTTGTCCAACGTTCAGTGTAGTTGAAACAAGCGTGGCCCATGAGGCCCAGCCTATGTTGCGGGCCACATTGTTCACAAACACACATTGTGACCCTCAGCCTGAGCCCAGTCCTCAGGTAATGCCTCTCAGGGCCTATATGAAGAGACAGCATATTGGGCTTGCCATGCCCCTAGACCCCAATTTTTAACCATCGTTCGGGGTGTCCCTTCACTCTTCCCCAGGGCTCTGCTTTGGAATTCCTCTTTTGGTGGGACACCAGAGGTAACAAACCTGAAAGGAGTCCTCCCATCCCACAGATTGACGAAAAACAATTGGGATCGGGCCAAATCCACAGAGAGGAAGATTCGTCCATGGACCATGAGACCTCCCCAACATTCCACGGCCATCGCTGAAACAAAATCCAGAGACAAAAGCCTGAGCAAGCGACTCAGACTCGCTCATTCTTCATATCCTGAAGAGTTCTTCTCATGGTTTGTAGATCGGGCGTGCCATACCTACGTCCCAAAACTTAAGCTGAGTTTGTGTTTTCAGTCTTCTGTCTTCAAAGTCCTGGGCCACACTCCCTCCAGGCTGGGGCCCCTGGAGCCACACATTAGGACTGCCCCCACCCAATCCATGGGAATTCTGCCCATTCCATTGTCAAAAATCGTACAAATTAGGAGAACCCTCCAAAGTCCCTGAGGCCATCCCAATAGTGTAGGTCGCCCGGGACAAAAAAGGGCGGTTGATACCGGCTGAGCATCTACCTCCACTCATCTACCTCCACTCATACCAAGAAGATTGAACCAAACAGGACCCGAGGCCATTATCGGATCCATTGCTTTGGTTTACAGGCATGTCTCCTCAAAAGCCTGGATTGCAATACCAGCAGAGGGGATGTCCTGAGGCACCCATCAGAACAAATCTCGTCTCCATAAGGTAACTTGGGCATGGGAGCTATGCCAACGCTTAGGAGAATACTTCAGGGTCCCGGTGCCACCTCCCCATTCCAAGGCCCTCATGGACACAAACACACATTAGGACCCATCCTCTGGAAAGTGCATTTCAACTCAGCCACCCCGGTTGCTCCCGCAGATCCATTAGATCTAAACTCTCTTGTTGCTAGGAGACAATTGGAAGGCGATGCGGACTTCCCAGGCATCCATCCTCGAACGGTGCTCTGGAGTCATTCCATATGGGATGTCCTGGAGCTGTCCAACAGGTCTCAATTGTCCCGCAGAAGGAATCCTTGAAGGGGGCATCCCACATCTCCCAACGTGGAAAACCTCCATGGCCTCGAGATTCCGCTCCCTTCATGAAGGGGCCGTCATGCACAGAAACTCCAACCTGAGCCAACGTGGGATCCTCGCCCTGACTTCAGATGCATGAGATATTGGTTCAGATCTGCAGGGGGTACCTGCCGTGCTCTCACCCTGAATCCGAAGTCTAGCTTGTGTTCTCAGACTTCCGTCCTCACACTCCTGACCCCGAAGCCCTCAAGTTTGGCAATTCCGGACCGACAATGAAGCACTCTGCCTGCCCTCTAGAAAAAATATATTGCCTAATGAGCTGACCAGGCAGCTTAAATGAAGATAAACCTACACGGCACTCGAATGTACCCAAATTATATAGTCTAACCTGGGCACTAATGCACTGTCTGACACAACCTGAGCCCGGAACTGCTGACCAACACTCAGACAGCTGACTGCACGCTGAGCACATCAGACCCGCCATGACTTAGGTCATCATCTGTCCTCTACCTCAGTTTTCAGGCTTCAGAACCTTGACCTTATCTCCAATCACTGCCCACGGGTGACTGTGATGCAGAAATCAGAACTCTTCCTGACCCATGGCAAGAAACCTTGTGGTTGGCATGTTGTCCAACGTTCAGTGTAGGAGAAAACAGCATTCACCCTGAGGCCCCGCCCATTCTTGAGTGCGACGAGAGCATAAACACGCATTGTGACCTAAGCGTGAGTCCTGTCCTCTAGTAAGTCCTCTCAGTGGCTGGACCATTAGATTTCATAATGGGCTTGACATGTCCCTAGTCCCCAATTTTTAACCAGATTTCTGGTTGTCCAGTCGCCCCACCCCAGGGCTCTACTCTGGAATCCCTCATTTGGTGGGACATCTGAGGTTGAAAAACAAAATGAAACAAATCGACAACAACAACAAAAAAACGGACTTCTTCCATCCCCAGAATGACCCCAAACTCTTTAGACGGGACCGAATCCCCAGAGAGTAAGACTCGTCCATTTCCCATAAAGTCACCCGGCAATTTCACGACCATGAGTGACACGATATCCAGAGACAAAAACTTGAGCAAGAGCCTCACACTCGCCCTTTTTTCATATCCCGAAGTGTTCTCCTCATGGTCTGTAGATCAGTCCTGCCATACCTATGACCGAAAACATAAGTCGAGTTTGTGTTTTCAGACAACTGTCCAAACAGCTCTGGCCTACACACCCTACAGGCTCAGGGCCCTGGAGCCAAACCTGAGGACTGTACTTGCCCTCTCCAAGGGAATTGTATGTGCCCATTCCAATGGCCACAACCCTACTAATAGGATAACCTCCAAAGTCCCTGAGGCCATCCCAATAGTTGTGGCTTCCCAGGACAAACAGGGGCAATCTGAGCCCATCTGAGCACCTACCTGCACTCAGACCTGTAGACTGATGTCCCCAGAGGAAAAAAGGAACGAGCAGGCCCCTAGGCACTAATCGGATCCATTGCTTTGGTTTCTAGGCATCTCTCCTCAGAGGCCTGGATTACAATACCAGCATATGGCTGTTTCTTGACTCACCCATCAGAACAAATCTCATCTACACTTGGGAAACCTGCACGTTGGAGCTGTGTCAAAGCCTCTGTTTAGGAGAACCCTTCAGGGCCCCAGGGCCACCGCTTCATTCCAAGGTCTCCATAGACACAAAAACATATTAGGACACTTCCACAGGAGAGTCCATTTCAACTCAGCCTCCTCGGTTGCCCCCCACATCCAGCAGATCTAACCTGTCTTGTTGCTTGGAGACAATTGGAATGCGAGGTGGGCTACCCAGCCATCCATCCTTAGAACCCTGCTCGGAATCCTTGGCCTGGAGCCAACCAACAGGTCTCAATTGTCCTGCAGAAGAATCTTTGCAGTTTGGAGCTTCTCACAACTCCCATCGTGGGAAAACCCCCATGTCCTCGTGATCCAACCCCCTTCAAGAAAGGGCCATCAGGGCAGAAAGTCCAACCTGAGCGATCGTCTGATCCTTGCCCTGACTTCAGATGCACGAGATCTCTATTGAGGTCTGTAGATTGTGCCTGCCATATCCTCACCCAGAAACCTAGGCCTAGCTTGGGTTCTCAGACTCTGTCCTCAGACTACTGGCCCACAAGCCCTCCAGTTTGGCAATCCAGAACTACAATGCCGCACTCTGCCTGCCCTACAGAAGTAAAACATTGCCCTCAGGTCTACCCCGAAACCCCAAATGAGGATCAACCTGCATGCCAATCGGCTGTACCCCAACCATATAGGCTGACCTGGGCACTATTTACCCTTCTGACCCAGCCTGAGCCTGGACCTCCTGGTCCCACCCAGACAGCTGGCCGCACACTGAGCACATCGGACCCGCCATGGCCTTAGGTCGTCATCTCTTCCCAACTGCGGTTTTCAGGCTCCAGAACCTAGACCTTATAACCAACCACTGCCCAGGGTTGAAAATGATGCAGAAATCAGAACTCTTTCCCCATGGCAAGAAACCTTGTGCTTGGCATGTGGTCCAACGTTCAGTGTAGTTGAAACAAGCATGGCCCATGAGGCCCAGCCCATGCTTGCGGGCCACATTGGTCACAAACACACATTGTGACCCTGAGCCTGAGCCCAGTCCTCAGGTAAGGCCTCTCAGGGCCTATATGAAGAGACAGCATATTGGGCTTGCCATGCCCCTAGGCCCCAATTTTTAACCATAGTTCGGCGTGTCCTTCACTCTTCCCCAGGGCTCTGCTTTGGAATTCCTCTTTTGGTGGGACACCAGAGGTAACAAACCTGAAAGGAGTCCTCCCATCCCACAGATTGACGAAAAACAATTGGGATCGGGCCAAATCCACAGAGAGGAAAATTCGTCCATGGCCCATGAGACCTCCCCAACATTCCAAGGCCATCGCTGAAACAAAATCCAGAGACAAAAGCCTGAGCAAGCGACTCAGACTCGCTCATTCTTCATATCCTGAAGAGTTCTTCTCATGGTTTGTAGATCGGGCGTGCCATACCAACGTCCCCAAACTTAAGCTGAGTTTGTGTTTTCAGTCTTCTGTCCTCAAAGTCCTGGGCCACACTCCCTCCAGGCTGGGGCCCCTGGAGCCACACATTAGGACTGCCCCCACCCAATCCATGGGAATTCTGCCCATTCCATTGTCAAAAATCGTACAAATTAGGAGAACCCTCCAAAGTCCCTGAGGCCATCCCAATAGTGTAGGTCGCCCGGGACAAAAAAGGGCGGTTGATACCAGCTGAGCATCTTCCTCCACTCATCTACCTCCACTCATACCAAGAAGATTGAACCAGACAGGACCCGAGGCCATTATCGGATCCATTGCTTTGGTTTACAGGCATGTCTCCTCAATAGCCTGGATTCCAAAACCAGCAGAGGGGATTTCCTGAGGCACCCATCAGAACAAATCTCGTCTCCACAAGGAAACTTGTGCATGGGAGCTATGCCAAAGCTTAGGAGAATACTTCAGGGTCCCGGTGCCACCTCCCCATTCCAAAACCCTCATGGACACAAACACACATTAGGACCCATCCTCTGGAAAGTGCATTTCAACTCAGCCACCCCGGTTGCTCCCGCAGATCCATTAGATCTAAACTGTCTTGTTGCTAGGAGACAATTGGAAGGCGAGGCGGACTTCCCAGGCATCCATCCTCGAACGGTGCTCTGGTGTCATTCCATATGGGATGTCCTGGAGCTGTCCAACAGGTCTCAATTGTCCCGCAGAAGGAATCCTTGAAGGGGGCATCCCACATCTCCCAACGTGGAAAACCTCCATGGCCTCGAGATTCCGCTCCCTTCATGAAGGGGCCGTCATGCACAGAAACTCAAACCTGAGCCAACCTCGTTCCTCGCCCTGACTTCAGATGCATGAGATATTGGTTCAGATCTGCAGGGGGTACCTGCCATGCCCTCACCATGAATCCGAAGTCTAGCTTGTGTTCTCAGACTTCCGTCCTCACTCTCCTGGCCCCGAAGCCCTCAAGTTTGGCAATTCCGGACCGACAATGAAGCACTCTGCCTGCCCTCTAGAAAAAATATATTGCCTAATGAGCTGACCAGGCAGCTTAAATGAAGATAAACCTACACGGCACTCGAATGTACCCAAATTATATAGTCTAACCTGGGCACTAATGCACTGTCTGACACAACCTGAGCCCGGACCTGCTGACCAACACCCAGACAGCTGACGCACCCTGAGCACATCAGACCCGCCCTGGCCTTAGGTCATCATCTCTTCCCTACCTCAGTTTTCAGGCTTCAGAACCTAGACTTTATCTCCAATCACTGCCCACGGGTGACTCTGATGCAGAAATCAGAACTCTTCCTGACCCATGGCAAGAAACCTTGTGGTTGGCATGTTGTCCAACGTTCAGTGTAGGAGAAACCAGCATTCACCCTGAGGCCCCGCCCATTCTTGAGTGCGACGAGAGCATAAACACGCATTGTGACCTCAGCGTGAGTCCTGCCCTCTAGTAAGTCCTCTCAGTGGCTGGACCATTAGATGTCATAATGGGCTTGACATGTCCCTAGTCCCCAATTTTTAACCAGATTTCTGGTTGTCCAGTCGCCCCACCCCAGGGCTCTACTCTGGAATCCCTCATTTGTTGGGACATCTGAGGTTGAAAAACAAAATGAAACAAATCGACAACAACAACAAAAAAACGGACTTCTTCCATCCCCAGAATGACCGCAAACTCTTTGGACGGGACCGAACCCCCAGAGAGTAAGACTCGTCCATTTCCCATGAAGTCACCCGGCAATTTCACGACCATGAGTGACACGATATCCAGAGACAAAAACTTGAGCAAGAGCCTCACACTCGCCCTTTTTTCATATCCCGAAGTGTTCTCCTCATGGTCTGTAGATCAGTCCTGCCATACCTATGACCCAAAACATAAGCCGAGTTTGTGTTTTCAGACAACTGTCCAAACAGCTCTGGCCTACACACCCTACAGGCTCAGGGCCCTGGAGCCAAACCTGAGGACTGTACTTGCCCTCTCCAAGGGAATTGTATGTGCCCATTCCAATGGCCACAACCCTACTAGTAGGATAACCTCCAAAGTCCCTGAGGCCATCCCAATAGTTGTGGCTTCCCAGGACAAACAGGGGGCAATCTGAGCCCATCTGAGCACCTACCTGCACTCAGACCCGTAGACTGATGTCCCCAGAGGTAAAAAGGAACGAACAGGCCCCTAGGCACTAATCGGATCCATTGCTTTGGTTTCCAGGAAACTCTCCTCAGAGGCCTGGATTTCAATACCAGCATATGAATGTTTCTTGACTCACCCATCAGAACAAATCTCATCTACACTTGGGAAACCTGCACGTTGGAGCTGTGTCAAAGCCTCTGTTTAGGAGAACCCTTCAGGGCCCCAGGGCCACCGCTTCATTCCAAGGTCTCCATAGACACAAAAACATATTAGGACACTTCCACAGGAGAGTCCATTTCAACTCAGCCTCCTCGGTTGCCCCCCACATCCAGCAGATCTAACCTGTCTTGTTGCTTGGAGACAATTGGAATGCGAGGTGGGCTACCCAGCCATCCATCCTTAGAACCCTGCTCGGAATCCTTGGCCTGGAGCCAACCAACAGGTCTCAATTGTCCTGCAGAAGAATCTTTGCAGTTTGGAGCTTCTCACAACTCCCATCGTGGGAAAACCCCCATGTCCTCGTGATCCAACCCCCTTCAAGAAAGGGCCATCAGGGCAGAAAGTCCAACCTGAGCGATCGTCTGATCCTTGCCCTGACTTCAGATGCACGAGATCTCTATTGAGGTCTGTAGATTGTGCCTGCCATATCCTCACCCAGAAACCTAGGCCTAGCTTGGGTTCTCAGACTCTGTCCTCAGACTACTGGCCCACAAGCCCTCCAGTTTGGCAATCCAGAACTACAATGCCGCACTCTGCCTGCCCTACAGAAGTAAAACATTACCCTCAGGTCTACCCCGAAACCCCAAATGAGGATCAACCTGCATGCCAATCGGCTGTACCCCAAACATATAGGCTGACCTGGGCACTATTTCCCCTTCTGACCCAGCCTGAGCCTGGACCTCCTGGTCCCACACAGACAGCTGGCCGCACACTGAGCACATCGGACCCGCCATGGCCTTAGGTCGTCATCTCTTCCCAACTGCGGTTTTCAGGCTCCAGAACCTAGACCTTATAACCAACCACTGCCCAGGGTTGAAAACGATGCAGAAATCAGAACTCTTTCCCCATGGCAAGAAACCTTGTGCTTGGCATGTGGTCCAACGTTCAGTGTAGTTGAAACAAGCGTGGCCCATGAGGCCCAGCCCATGCTTGCGGGCCACATTGGTCACAAACACACATTGTGACCCTCAGCCTGAGCCCAGTCATCAGGTAAGGCCTCTCAGGGCCTATATGAAGAGACAGCATATTGGGCTTGCCATGCCCCTAGGCCCCAAATTTTAACCATAGTTCGGGGTGTCCCTTCACTCTTCCCCAGGGCTCTGCTATGGAATTCCTCTTTTGGTGGGACACCAGAGGTAACAAACCTGAAAGGAGTCCTCCCATCCCACAGATTGACGAAAAACAATTGGGATCGGGCCAAATCCACAGAGAGGAAGATTCGTCCATGGCCCATGAGACCTCCCCAACATTCCACGGCGAAGGCTGAAACAAAATCCAGAGACAAAAGCCTGAGCTTGCGACTCAGACTCGCTCATTCTTCATATCCTGAAGAGTTCGTCTCATGGTTTGTAGATCGGGGTGCCATACCTACATCCCCAAACTTAAGCTGAGTTTGTGTTTTCAGTCTTCTATCCTCAAAGTCCTGGGCCACACTCCCTCCAGGCTGGGGCCCCTGGAGCCACACATTAGGACTGCCCCCACCCAATCCATGTGAATTCTGCCCATTCCATTGTCAAAAATCGTACAAATTAGGAGAACCCTCCAAAGTCCCTGAGGCCATCCCAATAGTGTAGGTCGCCCGGGACAAAAAAGGGCGGTTGATACCAGCTGAGTATCTACCTCCACTCATCTACCTCCACTCATACCAAGAAGATTGAACCAGACAGGACCCGAGGCCATTATCGGATCCATTGCTTTGGTTTACAGGCATGTCTCCTCAAAAGCCTTGATTCCAAAACCAATAGAGGGGATTTCCTGAGGCACCCATCAGAACAAATCTCGTCTCCACAAGGAAACTTGTGCATGGGAGCTATGCCAAAGCTTAGGAGAATACTTCAGGGTCCCGGTGCCACCTCCCCATTCCAAGGCCCTCATGGACACAAACACACATTAGGACCCATCCTCTGGAAAGTGCATTTCAACTCAGCCACCCCGGTTGCTCCCGCAGATCCATTAGATCTAAACTGTCTTGTTGCTAGGAGACAATTGGAAGGCGAGGCGGACTTTCCAGGCATCCATCCTCGAACGGTGCTCTGGTGTCATTCCATATGGGATGTCCTGGAGCTGTCCAACAGGTCTCAATTGTCCCGCAGAATGAATCCTTGAAGGGGGCATCCCACATCTCCCAACGTGGAAAACCTCCATGGCCTCGAGATTCCGCTCCCTTCATGAAGGGGCCATCATGCACAGAAACTCCAACCTGAGCCAACCTCGGATCCTCGCCCTGACTTCAGATGCATGAGATATCGGTTCAGATCTGCAGGGGGTACCTGCCATGCCCTCACCCTGAATCCGAAGTCTAGCTTGTGTTCTAAGACTTCCGTCCTCACTCTCCTGGCCCCGAAGCCCTCATGTTTGGCAATTCCGGACCGACAATGAAGCACTCTGCCTGCCCTCTAGAAAAAATATATTGCCTAATGAGCTGACCAGGCAGCTTAAATGAAGATAAACCTACACGGCACTCGAATGTACCCAAATTATATAGTCTAACCTGGGCACTAATGCACTGTCTGACACAACCTGAGCCCGGACCTGCTGACCAACACCCAGACAGCTGACCGCACCCTGAGCACATCAGACCCGCCCTGGCCTTAGGTCATCATCTCTTCCCTACCTCAGTTTTCAGGCTTCAGAACCTAGACTTTATCTCCAATCACTGCCCACGGGTGACTGTGATGCAGAAATCAGAACTCTTCCTGACGCATGGCAAGAAACCTTGTGGTTGGCATGTTGTCCAACGTTCAGTGTAGGAGAAAACAGCATTCACCCTGAGGCCCCGCCCATTCTTGAGTGCGACGAGAGCATAAACACGCATTGTGACCTCAGCGTGAGTCCTGTCCTCTAGTAAGTCCTCTCAGTGGCTGGACCATTAGATATCATAATGGGCTTGACATGTCCCTAGTCCCCAATTTTTAACCAGATTTCTGGTTGTCCAGTCGCCCCACCCCAGGGCTCTACTCTGGAATCCCTCATTTGTTGGGACATCTGAGGTTGAAAAACAAAATGAAACAAATCGACAACAACAACAAAAAAACGGACTTCTTCCATCCCCAGAATGACCGCAAACTCTTTGGACGGGACCGAACCCCCAGAGAGTAAGACTCGTCCATTTCCCATGAAGTTACCCGGCAATTTCACGACCATGAGTGACACGATATCCAGAGACAAAAACTTGAGCAAGAGCCTCACACTCGCCCTTTTTTCATATCCCGAAGTGTTCTCCTCATGGTCTGTAGATCAGTCCTGCCATACCTATGACCCAAAACATAAGCCGAGTTTGTGTTTTCAGACAACTGTCCAAACAGCTCTGGCCTACACACCCTACAGGCTCAGGGCCCTGGAGCCAAACCTGAGGACTGTACTTGCCCTCTCCAAGGGAATTGTATGTGCCCATTCCAATGGCCACAACCCTACTAGTAGGATAACCTCCAAAGTCCCTGAGGCCATCCCAATAGTTGTGGCTTCCCAGGACAAACAGGGGGCAATCTGAGCCCATCTGAGCACCTACCTGCACTCAGACCCGTAGACTGATGTCCCCAGAGGTAAAAAGGAACGAACAGGCCCCTAGGCACTAATCGGATCCATTGCTTTGGTTTCCAGGAAACTCTCCTCAGAGGCCTGGATTTCAATACCAGCATATGAATGTTTCTTGACTCACCCATCAGAACAAATCTCATCTACACTTGGGAAACCTGCACGTTGAAGCTGTGTCAAAGCCTCTGTTTAGGAGAACCCTTCAGGGCCCCAGGGCCACCGCTTCATTCCAAGGTCTCCATAGACACAAAAACATATTAGGACACATCCACAGGAGAGTCCATTTCAACTCAGCCTCCTCGGTTGCCCCCCACATCCAGCAGATCTAACCTGTCTTGTTGCTTGGAGACAATTGGAATGCGAGGTGGGCTACCCAGCCATCCATCCTTAGAACCCTGCTCGGAATCGTTGGCCTGGAGCCAACCAACAGGTCTCAATTGTCCTGCAGAAGAATCTTTGCAGTTTGGAGCTTCTCACAACTCCCATCGTGGGAAAACCCCCATGTCCTCGTGATCCAACCCCCTTCAAGAAAGGGCCATCAGGGCAGAAAGTCCAACCTGAGCTATCGTCTGAACCTTGCCCTGACTTCAGATGCACGAGATCTCTATTGAGGTCTGTAGATTGTGCCTGCCATATCCTCACCCAGAAACCTAGGCCTAGCTTGGGTTCTCAGACTCTGTCCTCAGACTACTGGCCAACAAGCACTCCAGTTTGGCAATCCAGAACTACAATGCCGCACTCTGCCTGCCCTACAGAAGTAAAACATTGCCCTCAGGTCTACCCCGAAACCCCAAATGAGGATCAACCTGCATGCCAATCGGCTGTACCCCAACCATATAGGCTGACCTGGGCACTATTTACCCTTCTGACCCAGCCTGAGCCTGGACCTCCTGGTCCCACCCAGACAGCTGGCCGCACACTGAGCACATCGGACCCGCCATGGCCTTAGGTCGTCATCTCTTCCCAACTGCGGTTTTCAGGCTCCAGAACCTAGACCTTATAACCAACCACTGCCCAGGGTTGAAAATGATGCAGAAATCAGAACTCTTTCCCCATGGCAAGAAACCTTGTGCTTGGCATGTGGTCCAACGTTTAGTGTAGTTGAAACAAGCGTGGCCCATGAGGCCCAGCCCATGCTTGCGGGCCACATTGGTCACAAACACACATTGTGACACTCAGCCTGAGCCCAGTCCTCAGGTAAGGCCTCTCAGGGCCTATATGAAGTGACAGCATATTGGGCTTGCCATGCCCCTAGGCCCCAAATTTTAACCATAGTTCGGGGTGTCCCTTCACTCTTCCCCAGGGCTCTGCTATGGAATTCCTCTTTTGGTGGGACACCAGAGGTAACAAACCTGAAAGGAGTCCTCCCATCCCACAGATTGACGAAAAACAATTGGGATCGGGCCAAATCCACAGAGAGGAAGATTCGTCCATGGCCCATGAGACCTCCCCAACATTCCAAGGCCAAGGCTGAAACAAAATCCAGAGACAAAAGCCTGAGCTTGCGACTCAGACTCGCTCATTCTTCATATCCTGAAGAGTTCGTCTCATGGTTTGTAGATCGGGGTGCCATACCTACGTCCCCAAACTTAAGCTGAGTTTGTGTTTTCAGTCTTCTGTCCTCAAAGTCCTGGGCCACACTCCCTCCAGGCTGGGGCCCCTGGAGCCACACATTAGGACTGCCCCCACCCAATCCATGGGAATTCTGCCCATTCCATTGTCAAAAATCGTACAAATTAGGAGAACCCTCCAAAGTCCCTGAGGCCATCCCAATAGTGTAGGTCGCCCGGGACAAAAAAGGGCGGTTGATACCAGCTGAGCATCTACCTCCACTCATCTACCCCCACTCATACCAAGAAGATTGAACCAGACAGGACCCGAGGCCATTATCTTATCCATTGCTTTGGTTTACAGGCATGTCTCCTCAAAAGCCTTGATTCCAAAACCAGCAGAGGGGATTTCCTGAGGCACCCATCAGAACAAATCTCGTCTCCACAAGGAAACTTGTGCATGGGAGCTATGCCAAAGCTTAGGAGAATACTTCAGGGTCCCGGTGCCACCTCCCCATTCCAAGGCCCTCATGGACACAAACACACATTAGGACCCATCCTCTGGAAAGTGCATTTCAACTCAGCCACCCCGGTTGCTCCCGCAGATCCATTAGATCTAAACTGTCTTGTTGCTAGGAGACAATTGGAAGGCGAGGCGGACTTCCCAGGCATCCATCCTCGAACGGTGCTCTGGTGTCATTCCATATGGGATGTCCTGGAGCTGTCCAACAGGTCTCAATTGTCCCGCAGAAGGAATCCTTGAAGGGGGCATCCCACATCTCCCAACGTGGAAAACCTCCATGGCCTCGAGATTCCGCTCCCTTCATGAAGGGGCCGTCATGCACAGAAACTCCAACCTGAGCCAACGTCGGATCCTCGCCCTGACTTCAGATGCATGAGATATTGGTTCAGATCTGCAAGGGGTACCTGCCATGCCCTCACACTGAATCCGAAGTCTAGCTTGTGTTCTCAGACTTCCGTCCTCACTCTCCTGGCCCCGAAGCCCTCATGTTTGGCAATTCCGGACCGACAATGAAGCACTCTGCCTGCCCTCTAGAAAAAATATATTGCCTAATGAGCTGACCAGGCAGCTTAAATGAAGATAAACCTACACGGCACTCGAATGTACCCAAATTATATAGTCTAACCTGGGCACTAATGCACTGTCTGACACAACCTGAGCCCGGGCCTGCTGACCAACACCCAGACAGCTGACCGCACCCTGAGCACATCAGACCCGCCCTGGCCTTAGGTCATCATCTCTTCCCTACCTCAGTTTTCAGGCTTCAGAACCTAGACTTTATCTCCAATCACTGCCCACGGGTGACTGTGATGCAGAAATCAGAACTCTTCCTGACGCATGGCAAGAAACCTTGTGGTTGGCATGTTGTCCAACGTTCAGTGTAGGAGAAAACAGCATTCACCCTGAGGCCCCGCCCATTCTTGAGTGCGACGAGAGCATAAACACGCATTGTGACCTCAGCGTGAGTCCTGTCCTCTAGTAAGTCCTCTCAGTGGCTGGACCATTAGATGTCATAATGGGCTTGACATGTCCCTAGTCCCCAATTTTTAACCAGATTTCTGGTTGTCCAGTCGCCCCACCCCAGGGCTCTACTCTGGAATCCCTCATTTGGTGGGACATCTGAGGTTGAATAACAAAATGAAACAAATCGACAACAACAACAAAAAAACGGACTTCTTCCATCCCCAGAATGACCGCAAACTCTTTGGACGGGACCGAACCCCCAGAGAGTAAGACTCGTCCATTTCCCATGAAGTCACCCGGCAATTTCACGACCATGAGTGACACGATATCCAGAGACAAAAACTTGAGCAAGAGCCTCACACTCGCCCTTTTTTCATATCCCGAAGTGTTCTCCTCATGGTCTGTAGATCAGTCCTGCCATACCTATGACCCAAAACATAAGCCGAGTTTGTGTTTTCAGACAACTGTCCAAACAGCTCTGGCCTACACACCCTACAGGCTCAGGGCCCTGGAGCCAAACCTGAGGACTGTACTTGCCCTCTCCAAGGGAATTGTATGTGCCCATTCCAATGGCCACAACCCTACTAATAGGATAACCTCCAAAGTCCCTGAGGCCATCCCAAGAGTTGTGGCTTCCCAGGACAAACAGGGGCAATCTGAGCCCATCTGAGCACCTACCTGCACTCAGACCCGTAGACTGATGTCCCCAGAGGTAAAAAGGAACGAACAGGCCCCTAGGCACTAATCGGATCCATTGCTTTGGTTTCCAGGAAACTCTCCTCAGAGGCCTGGATTTCAATACCAGCATATGAATGTTTCTTGACTCACCCATCAGAACAAATCTCATCTACACTTGGGAAACCTGCACGTTGAAGCTGTGTCAAAGCCTCTGTTTAGGAGAACCCTTCAGGGCCCCAGGGCCACCGCTTCATTCCAAGGTCTCCATAGACACAAAAACATATTAGGACACATCCACAGGAGAGTCCATTTCAACTCAGCCTCCTCGGTTGCCCCCCACATCCAGCAGATCTAACCTGTCTTGTTGCTTGGAGACAATTGGAATGCGAGGTGGGCTACCCAGCCATCCATCCTTAGAACCCTGCTCGGAATCGTTGGCCTGGAGCCAACCAACAGGTCTCAATTGTCCTGCAGAAGAATCTTTGCAGTTTGGAGCTTCTCACAACTCCCATCGTGGGAAAACCCCCATGTCCTCGTGATCCAACCCCCTTCAAGAAAGGGCCATCAGGGCAGAAAGTCCAACCTGAGCTATCGTCTGAACCTTGCCCTGACTTCAGATGCACGAGATCTCTATTGAGGTCTGTAGATTGTGCCTGCCATATCCTCACCCAGAAACCTAGGCCTAGCTTGGGTTCTCAGACTCTCTCCTCAGACTACTGGCCAACAAGCACTCCAGTTTGGCAATCCAGAACTACAATGCCGCACTCTGCCTGCCCTACAGAAGTAAAACATTGCCCTCAGGTCTACCCCGAAACCCCAAATGAGGATCAACCTGCATGCCAATCGGCTGTACCCCAACCATATAGGCTGACCTGGGCACTATTTACCCTTCTGACCCAGCCTGAGCCTGGACCTCCTGGTCCCACCCAGACAGCTGGCCGCACACTGAGCACATCGGACCCGCCATGGCCTTAGGTCGTCATCTCTTCCCAACTGCGGTTTTCAGGCTCCAGAACCTAGACCTTATAACCAACCACTGCCCAGGGTTGAAAATGATGCAGAAATCAGAACTCTTTCCCCATGGCAAGAAACCTTGTGCTTGGCATGTGGTCCAACGTTCAGTGTAGTTGAAACAAGCGTGGCCCATGAGGCCCAGCCCATGCTTGCGGGCCACATTGGTCACAAACACACATTGTGACACTCAGCCTGAGCCCAGTCCTCAGGTAAGGCCTCTCAGGGCCTATATGAAGTGACAGCATATTGGGCTTGCCATGCCCCTAGGCCCCAAATTTTAACCATAGTTCGGGGTGTCCCTTCACTCTTCCCCAGGGCTCTGCTATGGAATTCCTCTTTTGGTGGGACACCAGAGGTAACAAACCTGAAAGGAGTCCTCCCATCCCACAGATTGACGAAAAACAATTGGGATCGGGCCAAATCCACAGAGAGGAAGATTCGTCCATGGCCCATGAGACCTCCCCAACATTCCAAGGCCAAGGCTGAAACAAAATCCAGAGACAAAAGCCTGAGCTTGCGACTCAGACTCGCTCATTCTTCATATCCTGAAGAGTTCGTCTCATGGTTTGTAGATCGGGGTGCCATACCTACGTCCCCAAACTTAAGCTGAGTTTGTGTTTTCAGTCTTCTGTCCTCAAAGTCCTGGGCCACACTCCCTCCAGGCTGGGGCCCCTGGAGCCACACATTAGGACTGCCCCCACCCAATCCATGGGAATTCTGCCCATTCCATTGTCAAAAATCGTACAAATTAGGAGAACCCTCCAAAGTCCCTGAGGCCATCCCAATAGTGTAGGTCGCCCGGGACAAAAAAGGGCGGTTGATACCAGCTGAGCATCTACCTCCACTCATCTACCCCCACTCATACCAAGAAGATTGAACCAGACAGGACCCGAGGCCATTATCTTATCCATTGCTTTGGTTTACAGGCATGTCTCCTCAAAAGCCTTGATTCCAAAACCAGCAGAGGGGATTTCCTGAGGCACCCATCAGAACAAATCTCGTCTCCACAAGGAAACTTGTGCATGGGAGCTATGCCAAAGCTTAGGAGAATACTTCAGGGTCCCGGTGCCACCTCCCCATTCCAAGGCCCTCATGGACACAAACACACATTAGGACCCATCCTCTGGAAAGTGCATTTCAACTCAGCCACCCCGGTTGCTCCCGCAGATCCATTAGATCTAAACTGTCTTGTTGCTAGGAGACAATTGGAAGGCGAGGCGGACTTCCCAGGCATCCATCCTCGAACGGTGCTCTGGTGTCATTCCATATGGGATGTCCTGGAGCTGTCCAACAGGTCTCAATTGTCCCGCAGAAGGAATCCTTGAAGGGGGCATCCCACATCTCCCAACGTGGAAAACCTCCATGGCCTCGAGATTCCGCTCCCTTCATGAAGGGGCCGTCATGCACAGAAACTCCAACCTGAGCCAACGTCGGATCCTCGCCCTGACTTCAGATGCATGAGATATTGGTTCAGATCTGCAAGGGGTACCTGCCATGCCCTCACACTGAATCCGAAGTCTAGCTTGTGTTCTCAGACTTCCGTCCTCACTCTCCTGGCCCCGAAGCCCTCATGTTTGGCAATTCCGGACCGACAATGAAGCACTCTGCCTGCCCTCTAGAAAAAATATATTGCCTAATGAGCTGACCAGGCAGCTTAAATGAAGATAAACCTACACGGCACTCGAATGTACCCAAATTATATAGTCTAACCTGGGCACTAATGCACTGTCTGACACAACCTGAGCCCGGACCTGCTGACCAACACCCAGACAGCTGACCGCACCCTGAGCACATCAGACCCGCCCTGGCCTTAGGTCATCATCTCTTCCCTACCTCAGTTTTCAGGCTTCAGAACCTAGACTTTATCTCCAATCACTGCCCACGGGTGACTGTGATGCAGAAATCAGAACTCTTCCTGACGCATGGCAAGAAACCTTGTGGTTGGCATGTTGTCCAACGTTCAGTGTAGGAGAAAACAGCATTCACCCTGAGGCCCCGCCCATTCTTGAGTGCGACGAGAGCATAAACACGCATTGTGACCTCAGCGTGAGTCCTGTCCTCTAGTAAGTCCTCTCAGTGGCTGGACCATTAGATGTCATAATGGGCTTGACATGTCCCTAGTCCCCAATTTTTAACCAGATTTCTGGTTGTCCAGTCGCCCCACCCCAGGGCTCTACTCTGGAATCCCTCATTTGGTGGGACATCTGAGGTTGAATAACAAAATGAAACAAATCGACAACAACAACAAAAAAACGGACTTCTTCCATCCCCAGAATGACCGCAAACTCTTTGGACGGGACCGAACCCCCAGAGAGTAAGACTCGTCCATTTCCCATGAAGTCACCCGGCAATTTCACGACCATGAGTGACACGATATCCAGAGACAAAAACTTGAGCAAGAGCCTCACACTCGCCCTTTTTTCATATCCCGAAGTGTTCTCCTCATGGTCTGTAGATCAGTCCTGCCATACCTATGACCCAAAACATAAGCCGAGTTTGTGTTTTCAGACAACTGTCCAAACAGCTCTGGCCTACACACCCTACAGGCTCAGGGCCCTGGAGCCAAACCTGAGGACTGTACTTGCCCTCTCCAAGGGAATTGTATGTGCCCATTCCAATGGCCACAACCCTACTAATAGGATAACCTCCAAAGTCCCTGAGGCCATCCCAAGAGTTGTGGCTTCCCAGGACAAACAGGGGCAATCTGAGCCCATCTGAGCACCTACCTGCACTCAGACCCGTAGACTGATGTCCCCAGAGGTAAAAAGGAACGAACAGGCCCCTAGGCACTAATCGGATCCATTGCTTTGGTTTCCAGGAAACTCTCCTCAGAGGCCTGGATTTCAATACCAGCATATGAATGTTTCTTGACTCACCCATCAGAACAAATCTCATCTACACTTGGGAAACCTGCACGTTGGAGCTGTGTCAAAGCCTCTGTTTAGGAGAACCCTTCAGGGCCCCAGGGCCACCGCTTCATTCCAAGGTCTCCATAGACACAAAAACATATTAGGACACATCCACAGGAGAGTCCATTTCAACTCAGCCTCCTCGGTTGCCCCCCACATCCAGCAGATCTCACCTGTCTTGTTGCTTGGAGACAATTGGAATGCGATGTGGGCTACCCAGCCATCCATCCTTAGAACCCTGCTCGGAATCCTTGGCCTGGAGCCAACCAACAGGTCTCAATTGTCCTGCAGAAGAATCTTTGCAGTTTGGAGCTTCTCACAACTCCCATCGTGGGAAAACCCCCATGTCCTCGTGATCCAACCCCCTTCAAGAAAGGGCCATCAGGGCAGAAAGTCCAACCTGAGCGATCGTCTGATCCTTGCCCTGACTTCAGATGCACGAGATCTCTATTGAGGTCTGTAGATTGTGCCTGCCATATCCTCACCCAGAAACCTAGGCCTAGCTTGGGTTCTCAGACTCTGTTCTCAGACTACTGGCCCACAAGCCCTCCAGTTTGGCAATCCAGAACTACAATGCCGCACTCTGCCTGCCCTACAGAAGTAAAACATTGCCCTCAGGTCTACCCCGAAACCCCAAATGAGGATCAACCTGCATGCCAATCGGCTGTACCCCAAACATATAGGCTGACCTGGGCACTATTTCCCCTTCTGACCCAGCCTGAGCCTGGACCTCCTGGTCCCACACAGACAGCTGGCCGCACACTGAGCACATCGGACCCGCCATGGCCTTAGGTCGTCATCTCTTCCCAACTGCGGTTTTCAGGCTCCAGAACCTAGAACTTATAACCAACCACTGCCCAGGGTTGAAAATGATGCAGAAATCAGAACTCTTTCCCCATGGCAAGAAACCTTGTGCTTGGCATGTGGTCCAACGTTCAGTGTAGTTGAAACAAGCATGGCCCATGAGGCCCAGCCCATGCTTGCGGGCCACATTGGTCACAAACACACATTGTGACCCTGAGCCTGAGCCCAGTCCTCAGGTAAGGCCTCTCAGGGCCTATATGAAGAGACAGCATATTGGGCTTGCCATGCCCCTAGGCCCCAATTTTTAACCATAGTTCGGGGTGTCCTTCACTCTTCCCCAGGGCTCTGCTTTGGAATTCCTCTTTTGGTGGGACACCAGAGGTAACAAACCTGAAAGGAGTCCTCCCATCCCACAGATTGACGAAAAACAATTGGGATCGGGCCAAATCCACAGAGAGGAAAATTCGTCCATGGCCCATGAGACCTCCCCAACATTCCAAGGCCATCGCTGAAACAAAATCCAGAGACAAAAGCCTGAGCAAGCGACTCAGACTCGCTCATTCTTCATATCCTGAAGAGTTCTCCTCATGGTTTGTAGATCGGGCGTGCCATACCAACGTCCCCAAACTTAAGCTGAGTTTGTGTTTTCAGTCTTCTGTCGTCAAAGTCCTGGGCCACACTCCCTCCAGGCTGGGGCCCCTGGAGCCACACATTAGGACTGCCCCCACCCAATCCATGGGAATTCTGCCCATTCCATTGTCAAAAATCGTACAAATTAGGAGAACCCTCCAAAGTCCCTGAGGCCATCCCAATAGTGTAGGTCGCCCGGGACAAAAAAGGGCGGTTGATACCGGCTGAGCATCTACATCCACTCATCTACCTCCACTCATACCAAGAAGATTGAACCAGACAGGACCCGAGGCCATTATCGGATCCATTGCTTTGGTTTACAGGCATGTCTCCTCAAAAGCCTTGATTCCAAAACCAGCAGAGGGGATTTCCTGAGGCACCCATCAGAACAAATCTCGTCTCCACAAGGAAACTTGTGCATGGGAGCTATGCCAAAGCTTAGGAGAATACTTCAGGGTCCCGGTGCCACCTCCCAATTCCAAGGCCCTCATGGACACAAACACACATTAGGACCCATCCTCTGGAAAGTGCATTTCAACTCAGCCACCCCGGTTGCTCCCGCAGATCCATTAGATCTAAACTGTCTTGTTGCTAGGAGACAATTGGAAGGCGAGGCGGACTTCCCAGGCATCCATCCTCGAACGGTGGTCTGGTGTCATTCCATATGGGATGTCCTGGAGCTGTCCAACAGGTCTCAATTGTCCCGCAGAAGGAATCCTTGAAGGGGGCATCCCACATCTCCCAACGTGGAAAACCTCCATGGCCTCGAGATTCCGCTCCCTTCATGAAGGGGCCGTCATGCACAGAAACTCCAACCCGAGCCAACGTCTGATCCTCGCCGTGACTTCAGATGCATGAAATATTGGTTCAGATCTGCAGGGGGTACCTGCCATGCCCTCACCCTGAATCCGAAGTCTAGCTTGTGTTCTCAGACTTCCGTCCTCACTCTCCTGGCCCCGAAGCCCTCATGTTTGGCAATTCCGGACCGACAATGAAGCACTCTGCCTGCCCTCTAGAAAAAATATATTGCCTAATGAGCTGACCAGGCAGCTTAAATGAAGATAAACCTACACGGCACTCGAATGTACCCAAATTATATAGTCTAACCTGGGCACTAATGCACTGTCTGACACAACCTGAGCCCGGACCTGCTGACCAACACCCAGACAGCTGACGCACCCTGAGCACATCAGACCCGCCCTGGCCTTAGGTCATCATCTCTTCCCTACCTCAGTTTTCAGGCTTCAGAACCTAGACTTTAACTCCAATCACTGCCCACGGGTGACTCTGATGCAGAAATCAGAACTCTTCCTGACCCATGGCAAGAAACCTTGTGGTTGGCATGTTGTCCAACGTTCAGTGTAGGAGAAACCAGCATTCAACCTGAGGCCCCGCCCATTCTTGAGTGCGACGAGAGCATAAACACGCATTGTGACCTCAGCGTGAGTCCTGCCCTCTAGTAAGTCCTCTCAGTGGCTGGACCATTAGATGTCATAATGGGCTTGACATGTCCCTAGTCCCCAATTTTTAACCAGATTTCTGGTTGTCCAGTCGCCCCACCCCAGGGCTCTACTCTGGAATCCCTCATTTGTTGGGACATCTGAGGTTGAAAAACAAAATGAAACAAATCGACAACAACAACAAAAAAACGGACTTCTTCCATCCCCAGAATGACCGCAAACTCTTTGGACGGGACCGAACCCCCAGAGAGTAAGACTCGTCCATTTCCCATGAAGTCACCCGGCAATTTCACGACCATGAGTGACACGATATCCAGAGACAAAAACTTGAGCAAGAGCCTCACACTCGCCCTTTTTTCATATCCCGAAGTGTTCTCCTCATGGTCTGTAGATCAGTCCTGCCATACCTATGACCCAAAACATAAGCCGAGTTTGTGTTTTCAGACAACTGTCCAAACAGCTCTGGCCTACACACCCTACAGGCTCAGGGCCCTGGAGCCAAACCTGAGGACTGTACTTGCCCTCTCCAAGGGAATTGTATGTGCCCATTCCAATGGCCACAACCCTACTAGTAGGATAACCTCCAAAGTCCCTGAGGCCATCCCAATAGTTGTGGCTTCCCAGGACAAACAGGGGGCAATCTGAGCCCATCTGAGCACCTACCTGCACTCAGACCCGTAGACTGATGTCCCCAGAGGTAAAAAGGAACGAACAGGCCCCTAGGCACTAATCGGATCCATTGCTTTGGTTTCCAGGAAACTCTCCTCAGAGGCCTGGATTTCAATACCAGCATATGAATGTTTCTTGACTCACCCATCAGAACAAATCTCATCTACACTTGGGAAACCTGCACGTTGGAGCTGTGTCAAAGCCTCTGTTTAGGAGAACCCTTCAGGGCCCCAGGGCCACCGCTTCATTCCAAGGTCTCCATAGACACAAAAACATATTAGGACACATCCACAGGAGAGTCCATTTCAACTCAGCCTCCTCGGTTGCCCCCCACATCCAGCAGATCTCACCTGTCTTGTTGCTTGGAGACAATTGGAATGCGAGGTGGGCTACCCAGCCATCCATCCTTAGAACCCTGCTCGGAATCCTTGGCCTGGAGCCAACCAACAGGTCTCAATTGTCCTGCAGAAGAATCTTTGCAGTTTGGAGCTTCTCACAACTCCCATCGTGGGAAAACCCCCATGTCCTCGTGATCCAACCCCCTTCAAGAAAGGGCCATCAGGGCAGAAAGTCCAACCTGAGCGATCGTCTGATCCTTGCCCTGACTTCAGATGCACGAGATCTCTATTGAGGTCTGTAGATTGTGCCTGCCATATCCTCACCCAGAAACCTAGGCCTAGCTTGGGTTCTCAGACTCTGTCCTCAGACTACTGGCCCACAAGCCCTCCAGTTTGGCAATCCAGAACTACAATGCCGCACTCTGCCTGCCCTACAGAAGTAAAACATTACCCTCAGGTCTACCCCGAAACCCCAAATGAGGATCAACCTGCATGCCAATCGGCTGTACCCCAAACATATAGGCTGACCTGGGCACTATTTCCCCTTCTGACCCAGCCTGAGCCTGGACCTCCTGGTCCCACACAGACAGCTGGCCGCACACTGAGCACATCGGACCCGCCATGGCCTTAGGTCGTCATCTCTTCCCAACTGCGGTTTTCAGGCTCCAGAACCTAGACCTTATAACCAACCACTGCCCAGGGTTGAAAACGATGCAGAAATCAGAACTCTTTCCCCATGGCAAGAAACCTTGTGCTTGGCATGTGGTCCAACGTTCAATGTAGTTGAAACAAGCGTGGCCCATGAGGCCCAGCCCATGCTTGCGGGCCACATTGGTCACAAACACACATTGTGACCCTCAGCCTGAGCCCAGTCATCAGGTAAGGCCTCTCAGGGCCTATATGAAGAGACAGCATATTGGGCTTGCCATGCCCCTAGGCCCCAAATTTTAACCATAGTTCGGGGTGTCCCTTCACTCTTCCCCAGGGCTCTGCTATGGAATTCCTCTTTTGGTGGGACACCAGAGGTAACAAACCTGAAAGGAGTCCTCCCATCCCACAGATTGACGAAAAACAATTGGGATCGGGCCAAATCCACAGAGAGGAAGATTCGTCCATGGCCCATGAGACCTCCCCAACATTCCACGGCCAAGGCTGAAACAAAATCCAGAGACAAAAGCCTGAGCTTGCGACTCAGACTCGCTCATTCTTCATATCCTGAAGAGTTCGTCTCATGGTTTGTAGATCGGGGTGCCATACCTACGTCCCCAAACTTAAGCTGAGTTTGTGTTTTCAGTCTTCTGTCCTCAAAGTCCTGGGCCACACTCCCTCCAGGCTGGGGCCCCTGGAGCCACACATTAGGACTGCCCCCACCCAATCCATGGGAATTCTGCCCATTCCATTGTCAAAAATCGTACAAATTAGGAGAACCCTCCAAAGTCCCTGAGGCCATCCCAATAGTGTAGGTCGCCCGGGACAAAAAAGGGCGGTTGATACCAGCTGAGTATCTACCTCCACTCATCTACCTCCACTCATACCAAGAAGATTGAACCAGACAGTACCCGAGGCCATTATCGGATCCATTGCTTTGGTTTACAGGCATGTCTCCTCAAAAGCCTTGATTCCAAAACCAGCAGAGGGGATTTCCTGAGGCACCCATCAGAACAAATCTCGTCTCCACAAGGAAACTTGTGCATGGGAGCTATGCCAAAGCTTAGGAGAATACTTCAGGGTCCCGGTGCCACCTCCCCATTCCAAGGCCCTCATGGACACAAACACACATTAGGACCCATCCTCTGGAAAGTGCATTTCAACACAGCCACCCCGGTTGCTCCCGCAGATCCATTAGATCTAAACTGTCTTGTTGCTAGGAGACAATTGGAAGGCGAGGCGGACTTTCCAGGCATCCATCCTCGAACGGTGCTCTGGTGTCATTCCATATGGGATGTCCTGGAGCTGTCCAACAGGTCTCAATTGTCCCGCAGAATGAATCCTTGAAGGGGGCATCCCACATCTCCCAACGTGGAAAACCTCCATGGCCTCGAGATTCCGCTCCCTTCATGAAGGGGCCATCATGCACAGAAACTCCAACCTGAGCCAACCTCGGATCCTCGCCCTGACTTCAGATGCATGAGATATCGGTTCAGATCTGCAGGGGGTACCTGCCATGCCCTCACCCTGAATCCGAAGTCTAGCTTGTGTTCTCAGACTTCCGTCCTCACTCTCCTGGCCCCGAAGCCCTCATGTTTGGCAATTCCGGACCGACAATGAAGCACTCTGCCTGCCCTCTAGAAAAAATATATTGCCTAATGAGCTGACCAGGCAGCTTAAATGAAGATAAACCTACACGGCACTCGAATGTACCCAAATTATATAGTCTAACCTGGGCACTAATGCACTGTCTGACACAACCTGAGCCCGGACCTGCTGACCAACACCCAGACAGCTGACCGCACCCTGAGCACATCAGACCCGCCCTGGCCTTAGGTCATCATCTCTTCCCTACCTCAGTTTTCAGGCTTCAGAACCTAGACTTTATCTCCAATCACTGCCCACGGGTGACTGTGATGCAGAAATCAGAACTCTTCCTGACCCATGGCAAGAAACCTTGTGGTTGGCATGTTGTCCAACGTTCAGTGTAGGAGAAACCAGCATTCACCCTGAGGCCCCGCCCATTCTTGAGTGCGACGAGAGCATAAACACGCATTGTGACCTCAGCGTGAGTCCTGTCCTCTAGTAAGTCCTCTCAGTGGCTGGACCATTAGATGTCATAATGGGCTTGACATGTCCCTAGTCCCCAATTTTTAACCAGATTTCTGGTTGTCCAGTCGCCCCACCCCAGGGCTCTACTCTGGAATCCCTCATTTGGTGGGACATCTGAGGTTGAAAAACAAAATGAAACAAATCGACAACAACAACAAAAAAACGGACTTCTTCCATCCCCAGAATGACCGCAAACTCTTTGGACGGGACCGAACCCCCAGAGAGTAAGACTCGTCCATTTCCCATGAAGTCACCCGGCAATTTCACGACCATGAGTGACACGATATCCAGAGACAAAAACTTGAGCAAGAGCCTCACACTCGCCCTTTTTTCATATCCCGAAGTGTTCTCCTCATGGTCTGTAGATCAGTCCTGCCATACCTATGACCCAAAACATAAGCCGAGTTTGTGTTTTCAGACAACTGTCCAAACAGCTCTGGCCTACACACCCTACAGGCTCAGGGCCCTGGAGCCAAACCTGAGGACTGTACTTGCCCTCTCCAAGGGAATTGTATGTGCCCATTCCAATGGCCACAACCCTACTAGTAGGATAACCTCCAAAGTCCCTGAGGCCATCCCAAGAGTTGTGGCTTCCCAGGACAAACAGGGGGCAATCTGAGCCCATCTGAGCACCTACCTGCACTCAGACCCGTAGACTGATGTCCCCAGAGGTAAAAAGGAACGAACAGGCCCCTAGGCACTAATCGGATCCATTGCTTTGGTTTCCAGGAAACTCTCCTCAGAGGCCTGGATTTCAATACCAGCATATGAATGTTTCTTGACTCACCCATCAGAACAAATCTCATCTACACTTGGGAAACCTGCACGTTGAAGCTGTGTCAAAGCCTCTGTTTAGGAGAACCCTTCAGGGCCCCAGGGCCACCGCTTCATTCCAAGGTCTCCATAGACACAAAAACATATTAGGACACATCCACAGGAGAGTCCATTTCAACTCAGCCTCCTCGGTTGCCCCCCACATCCAGCAGATCTAACCTGTCTTGTTGCTTGGAGACAATTGGAATGCGAGGTGGGCTACCCAGCCATCCATCCTTAGAACCCTGCTCGGAATCGTTGGCCTGGAGCCAACCAACAGGTCTCAATTGTCCTGCAGAAGAATCTTTGCAGTTTGGAGCTTCTCACAACTCCCATCGTGGGAAAACCCCCATGTCCTCGTGATCCAACCCCCTTCAAGAAAGGGCCATCAGGGCAGAAAGTCCAACCTGAGCTATCGTCTGAACCTTGCCCTGACTTCAGATGCACGAGATCTCTATTGAGGTCTGTAGATTGTGCCTGCCATATCCTCACCCAGAAACCTAGGCCTAGCTTGGGTTCTCAGACTCTGTCCTCAGACTACTGGCCCACAAGCCCTCCAGTTTGGCAATCCAGAACTACAATGCCGCACTCTGCCTGCCCTACAGAAGTAAAACATTGCCCTCAGGTCTACCCCGAAACCCCAAATGAGGATCAACCTGCATGCCAATCGGCTGTACCCCAACCATATAGGCTGACCTGGGCACTATTTACCCTTCTGACCCAGCCTGAGCCTGGACCTCCTGGTCCCACCCAGACAGCTGGCCGCACACTGAGCACATCGGACCCGCCATGGCCTTAGGTCGTCATCTCTTCCCAACTGCGGTTTTCAGGCTCCAGAACCTAGACCTTATAACCAACCACTGCCCAGGGTTGAAAATGATGCAGAAATCAGAACTCTTTCCCCATGGCAAGAAACCTTGTGCTTGGCATGTGGTCCAACGTTCAGTGTAGTTGAAACAAGCGTGGCCCATGAGGCCCAGCCCATGCTTGCGGGCCACATTGGTCACAAACACACATTGTGACCCTCACCCTGAGCCCAGTCCTCAGGTAAGGCCTCTCAGGGCCTATATGAAGTGACAGCATATTGGGCTTGCCATGCCCCTAGGCCCCAAATTTTAACCATAGTTCGGGGTGTCCCTTCACTCTTCCCCAGGGCTCTGCTATGGAATTCCTCTTTTGGTGGGACACCAGAGGTAACAAACCTGAAAGGAGTCCTCCCATCCCACAGATTGACAAAAAACAATTGGGATCGGGCCAAATCCACAGAGAGGAAGATTCGTCCATGGCCCATGAGACCTCCCCAACATTCCACGGCCAAGGCTGAAACAAAATCCAGAGACAAAAGCCTGAGCTTGCGACTCAGACTCGCTCATTCTTCATATCCTGAAGAGTTCGTCTCATGGTTTGTAGATCGGGGTGCCATACCTACGTCCCCAAACTTAAGCTGAGTTTGTGTTTTCAGTCTTCTGTCCTCAAAGTCCTGGGCCACACTCCCTCCAGGCTGGGGCCCCTGGAGCCACACATTAGGACTGCCCCCACCCAATCCATGGGAATTCTGCCCATTCCATTGTCAAAAATCGTACAAATTAGGAGAACCCTCCAAAGTCCCTGAGGCCATCCCAATAGTGTAGGTCGCCCGGGACAAAAAAGGGCGGTTGATACCAGCTGAGCATCTACCTCCACTCATCTACCCCCACTCATACCAAGAAGATTGAACCAGACAGGACCCGAGGCCATTATCGGATCCATTGCTTTGGTTTACAGGCATGTCTCCTCAAAAGCCTTGATTCCAAAACCAGCAGAGGGGATTTCCTGAGGCACCCATCAGAACAAATCTCGTCTCCACAAGGAAACTTGTGCATGGGAGCTATGCCAAAGCTTAGGAGAATACTTCAGGGTCCCGGTGCCACCTCCCCATTCCAAGGCCCTCATGGACACAAACACACATTAGGACCCATCCTCTGGAAAGTGCATTTCAACTCAGCCACCCCGGTTGTTCCCGCAGATCCATTAGATCTAAACTGTCTTGTTGCTAGGAGACAATTGGAAGGCGAGGCGGACTTCCCAGGCATCCATCCTCGAACGGTGCTCTGGTGTCATTCCATATGGGATGTCCTGGAGCTGTCCAACAGGTCTCAATTGTCCCGCAGAAGGAATCCTTGAAGGGGGCATCCCACATCTCCCAACGTGGAAAACCTCCATGGCCTCGAGATTTCGCTCCCTTCATGAAGGGGCCGTCATGCACAGAAACTCCAACCTGAGCCAACCTCGGATCCTCGCCCTGACTTCAGATGCATGAGATATTGGTTCAGATCTGCAGGGGGTACCTGCCATGCCCTCACACTGAATCCGAAGTCTAGCTTGTGTTCTCAGAATTCCGTCCTCACTCTCCTGGCCCCGAAGCCCTCATGTTTGGCAATTCCGGACCGACAATGAAGCACTCTGCCTGCCCTCTAGAAAAAATATATTGCCTAATGAGCTGACCAGGCAGCTTAAATGAAGATAAACCTACACGGCACTCGAATGTACCCAAATTATATAGTCTAACCTGGGCACTAATGCACTGTCTCACACAACCTGAGCCCGGACCTGCTGACCAACACCCAGACAGCTGACCGCACCCTGAGCACATCAGACCCGCCCTGGCCTTAGGTCATCATCTCTTCCCTACCTCAGTTTTCAGGCTTCAGAACCTAGACTTTATCTCCAATCACTGCCCACGGGTGACTGTGATGCAGAAATCAGAACTCTTCCTGACCCATGGCAAGAAACCTTGTGGTTGGCATGTTGTCCAACGTTCAGTGTAGGAGAAAACAGCATTCACCCTGAGGCCCCGCCCATTCTTGAGTGCGACGAGAGCATAAACACGCATTGTGACCTCAGCGTGAGTCCTGTCCTCTAGTAAGTCCTCTCAGTGGCTGGACCATGAGATGTCATAATGGGCTTGACATGTCCCTAGTCCCCAATTTTTAACCAGATTTCTGGTTGTCCAGTCGCCCCACCCCAGGGCTCTACTCTGGAATCCCTCATTTGGTGGGACATCTGAGGTTGAAAAACAAAATGAAACAAATCGACAACAACAACAAAAAAACGGACTTCTTCCATCCCCAGAATGACCGCAAACTCTTTGGACAGGACCGAACCCCCAGAGAGTAAGACTCGTCCATTTCCCATGAAGTCACCCGGCAATTTCACGACCATGAGTGACACGATATCCAGAGACAAAAACTTGAGCAAGAGCCTCACACTCGCCCTTTTTTCATATCCCGAAGTGTTCTCCTCATGGTCTGTAGATCAGTCCTGCCATACCTATGACCCAAAACATAAGCCGAGTTTGTGTTTTCAGACAACTGTCCAAACAGCTCTGGCCTACACACCCTACAGGCTCAGGGCCCTGGAGCCAAACCTGAGGACTGTACTTGCCCTCTCCAAGGGAATTGTATGTGCCCATTCCAATGGCCACAACCCTACTAATAGGATAACCTCCAAAGTCCCTGAGGCCATCCCAAGAGTTGTGGCTTCCCAGGACAAACAGGGGCAATCTGAGCCCATCTGAGCACCTACCTGCACTCAGACCCGTAGACTGATGTCCCCAGAGGTAAAAAGGAACGAACAGGCCCCTAGGCACTAATCGGATCCATTGCTTTGGTTTCCAGGAAACTCTCCTCAGAGGCCTGGATTTCAATACCAGCATATGAATGTTTCTTGACTCACCCATCAGAACAAATCTCATCTACACTTGGGAAACCTGCACGTTGGAGCTGTGTCAAAGCCTCTGTTTAGGAGAACCCTTCAGGGCCCCAGGGCCACCGCTTCATTCCAAGGTCTCCATAGACACAAAAACATATTAGGACACATCCACAGGAGAGTCCATTTCAACTCAGCCTCCTCGGTTGCCCCCCACATCCAGCAGATCTAACCTGTCTTGTTGCTTGGAGACAATTGGAATGCGAGGTGGGCTACCCAGCCATCCATCCTTAGAACCCTGCTCGGAATCCTTGGCCTGGAGCCAACCAACAGGTCTCAATTGTCCTGCAGAAGAATCTTTGCAGTTTGGAGCTTCTCACAACTCCCATCGTGGGAAAACCCCCATGTCCTCGTGATCCAACCCCCTTCAAGAAAGGGCCATCAGGGCAGAAAGTCCAACCTGAGCGATCGTCTGATCCTTGCCCTGACTTCAGATGCACGAGATCTCTATTGAGGTCTGTAGATTGTGCCTGCCATATCCTCACCCAGAAACCTAGGCCTAGCTTGGGTTCTCAGACTCTGTCCTCAGACTACTGGCCAACAAGCCCTCCAGTTTGGCAATCCAGAACTACAATGCCGCACTCTGCCTGCCCTACCGAAGTAAAACATTGCCCTCAGGTCTACCCCGAAACCCCAATGAGGATCAACCTGCATGCCAATCGGCTGTACCCCAAACATATAGGCTGACCTGGGCACTATTTCCCCTTCTGACCCAGCCTGAGCTTCACCTCCTGGTCCCACCCAGACAGCTGGCCGCACACTGAGCACATCGGACCCGCCATGGCCTTAGGTCGTCATCTCTTCCCAACTGCGGTTTTCAGGCTCCAGAACCTAGACCTTATCTCCAACCACTGCCCAGGGTTGAAAATGATGCAGAAATCAGAACTCTTTTTCCATGGCAAGAAACCTTGTGCTTGGCATGTGGTCCACCGTTCAGTGTAGTTGAAACAAGCGTGGCCCATGAGGCCCAGCCCATGCTTGCGGGCCACATTGGTCACAAACACACATTGTGACCCTCAGCCTGAGCCCAGTCCTCAGGTAAGGCCTCTCAGGGCCTATATGAAGAGACAGCATATTGGGCTTGCCATGCCCCTAGGCCCCAAATTTTAACCATAGTTTGGGGTGTCCCTTCACTCTTCCCCAGGGCTCTGCTATGGAATTCCTCTTTTGGTGGGACACCAGAGGTAACAAACCTGAAAGGAGTCCTCCCATCCCACAGATTGACGAAAAACAATTGGGGTCGGGCCAAATCCACAGAGAGGAAGATTCGTCCATGGCCCATGAGACCTCCCCAACATTCCACGGCCATCGCTGAAACAAAATCCAGAGACAAAAGCCTGAGCTTGCGACTCAGACTCGCTCATTCTTCATATCCTGAAGAGTTCGTCTCATGGTTTGTAGATCGGGCGTGCCATACCTACGTCCCCAAACTTAAGCTGAGTTTGTGTTTTCAGTCTTCTGTCCTCAAAGTCCTGGGCCACACTCCCTCCAGGCTGGGGCCCCTGGAGCCACACATTAGGACTGCCCCCACCCAATCCATGGGAATTCTGCCCATTCCATTGTCAAGAATCGTACAAATTAGGAGAACCCTCCAAAGTTACTGAGGCCATCCCAATAGTGTAGGACGCCCGGGACAAAAAAGGGCGGTTGATACCAGCTGAGCATCTACCTCCACTCATCTACCTCCACTCATACCAAGAAGATTGAACCAGACAGGACCCGAGGCCATTATCGGATCCATTGCTTTGGTTTACAGGCATGTCTCCTCAAAAGCCTTGATTCCAAAACCAGCAGAGGGGATTTCCTGAGGCACCCATCAGAACAAATCTCGTCTCCACAAGGAAACTTGTGCATGGGAGCTATGCCAAAGCTTAGGAGAATACTTCAGGGTCCCAGTGCCACCTCCCCATTCCAAGGCCCTCATGGACACAAACACACATTAGGACCCATCCTCTGGAAAGTGCATTTCAACTCAGCCACCCCGGTTGCTCCCGCAGATCCATTAGATCTAAACTGTCTTGTTGCTAGGAGACAATTGGAAGGCGAGGCGGACTTCCCAGGCATCCATCCTCGAACGGTGCTCTGGTGTCATTCCATATGGGATGTCCTGGAGCTGTCCAACAGGTCTCAATTGTCCCGCAGAAGGAATCCTTGAAGGGGGCATCCCACATCTCCCAACGTGGAAAACCTCCATGGCCTCGAGATTCCGCTCCCTTCATGAAGGGGCCGTCATGCACAGAAACTCCAACCTGAGCCAACCTCGGATCCTCGCCCTGACTTCAGATGCATGAGATATTGGTTCAGATCTGCAGGGGGTACCTGCCATGCCCTCACCCTGAATCCGAAGTCTAGCTTGTGTTCTCAGACTTCCGTCCTCACTCTCCTGGCCCCGAATCCCTCATGTTTGGCAATTCCGGACCGACAATGAAGCACTCTGCCTGCCCTCTAGAAAAAATATATTGCCTAATGAGCTGACCAGGCAGCTTAAATGAAGATAAACCTACACGGCACTCGAATGTACCCAAATTATATAGTCTAACCTGGGCACTAATGCACTGTCTGACACAACCTGAGCCCGGACCTGCTGACCAACACCCAGACAGCTGACCGCACCCTGAGCACATCAGACCCGCCCTGGCCTTAGGTCATCATCTCTTCCCTACCTCAGTTTTCAGGCTTCAGAACCTAGACTTTATCTCCAATCACTGCCCACGGGTGACTGTGATGCAGAAATCAGAACTCTTCCTGACCCATGGCAAGAAACCTTGTGGTTGGCATGTTGTCCAACGTTCAGTGTAGGAGAAAACAGCATTCACCCTGAGGCCCCGCCCATTCTTGAGTGCGACGAGAGCATAAACACGCATTGTGACCTAAGCGTGAGTCCTGTCCTCTAGTAAGTCCTCTCAGTGGCTGGACCATTAGATGTCATAATGGGCTTGACATGTCCCTAGTCCCCAATTTTTAACCAGATTTCTGGTTGTCCAGTCGCCCCACCCCAGGGCTCTACTCTGGAATCCCTCATTTGGTGGGACATCTGAGGTTGAAAAACAAAATGAAACAAATCGACAACAACAACAAAAAAACGGACTTCTTCCATCCCCAGAATGACCACAAACTCTTTGGACGGGACCGAACCCCCAGAGAGTAAGACTCGTCCATTTCCCATGAAGTCACCCGGCAATTTCACGACCATGAGTGACACGATATCCAGAGACAAAAACTTGAGCAAGAGCCTCACACTCGCCCTTTTTTCATATCCCGAAGTGTTCTCCTCATGGTCTGTAGATCAGTCCTGCCATACCTATGACCCAAAACATAAGCCGAGTTTGTGTTTTCAGACAACTGTTCAAACAGCTCTGGCCTACACACCCGACAGGCTCAGGGCCCTGGAGCCAAACCTGAGGACTGTACTTGCCCTCTCCAAGGGAATTGTATGTGCCCATTCCAATGGCCACAACCCTACTAGTAGGATAACCTCCAAAGTCCCTGAGGCCATCCCAATAGTTGTGGCTTCCCAGGACAAACAGGGGGCAATCTGAGCCCATCTGAGCACCTACCTGCACTCAGACCCGTAGACTGATGTCCCCAGAGGTAAAAAGGAACGAACAGGCCCCTAGGCACTAATCGGATCCATTGCTTTGGTTTCCAGGAAACTCTCCTCAGAGGCCTGGATTTCAATACCAGCATATGAATGTTTCTTGACTCACCCATCAGAACAAATCTCATCTACACTTGGGAAACCTGCACATTGGAGCTGTGTCAAAGCCTCTGTTTAGGAGAACCCTTCAGGGCCCCAGGGCCACCGCTTCATTCCAAGGTCTCCATAGACACAAAAACATATTAGGACACATCCACAGGAGAGTCCATTTCAACTCAGCCTCCTCGGTTGCCCCCCACATCCAGCAGATCTAACCTGTCTTGTTGCTTGGAGACAATTGGAATGCGAGGTGGGCTACCCAGCCATCCATCCTTAGAACCCTGCTCGGAATCGTTGGCCTGGAGCCAACCAACAGGTCTCAATTGTCCTGCAGAAGAATCTTTGCAGTTTGGAGCTTCTCACAACTCCCATCGTGGGAAAACCCCCATGTCCTCGTGATCCAACCCCCTTCAAGAAAGGGCCATCAGGGCAGAAAGTCCAACCTGAGCGATCGTCTGATCCTTGCCCTGACTTCAGATGCACGAGATCTCTATTGAGGTCTGTAGATTGTGCCTGCCATATCCTCACCCAGAAACCTAGGCCTAGCTTGGGTTCTCAGACTCTGTCCTCAGACTACTGGCCCACAAGCCCCTCCAGTTTGGCAATCCAGAACTACAATGCCGCACTCTGCCTGCCCTACAGAAGTAAAACATTGCCCTCAGGGCTACCCCGAAATCCCAAATGAGGATCAACCTGCATGCCAATCGGCTGTACCCCAAACATATAGGCTGACCTGGGCACTATTTCCCCTTCTGACCCAGCCTGAGCCTGGACCTCCTGGTCCCACCCAGACAGCTGGCCGCACACTGAGCACATCGGACCCGCCATGGCCTTAGGTCGTCATCTCTTCCCAACTGCGGTTTTCAGGCTCCAGAACCTAGACCTTATAACCAACCACTTCCCAGGGTTGAAAATGATGCAGAAATCAGAACTCTTTCCCCATGGCAAGAAACCTTGTGCTTGGCATGTGGTCCAACGTTCAGTGTAGTTGAAACAAGCGTGGCCCATGAGGCCCAGCCCATGCTTGCGGGCCACATTGGTCACAAACACACATTGTGACCCTCAGCCTGAGCCCAGTCCTCAGGTAAGGCCTCTCAGGGCCTATATGAAGAGACAGCATATTGGGCTTGCCATGCCCCTAGGCCCCAAATTTTAACCATAGTTCGGGGTGTCCCTTCACTCTTCCCCAGGGCTCTGCTATGGAATTCCTCTTTTGGTGGGACACCAGAGGTAACAAACCTGAAAGGAGTCCTCCCATCCCACAGATTGACGAAAAACAATTGGGGTCGGGCCAAATCCACAGAGAGGAAGATTCGTCCATGGCCCATGAGACCTCCCCAACATTCCACGGCCATCGCTGAAACAAAATCCAGAGACAAAAGCCTGAGCTTGCGACTCAGACTCGCTCATTCTTCATATCCTGAAGAGTTCGTCTCATGGTTTGTAGATCGGGCGTGACATACCTACGTCCCCAAACTTAAGCTGAGTTTGTGTTTTCAGTCTTCTGTCCTCAAAGTCCTGGGCCACACTCCCTCCAGGCTGGGGCCCCTGGAGCCACACATTAGGACTGCCCCCACCCAATCCATGGGAATTCTGCCCATTCCATTGTCAAAAATCGTACAAATTAGGAGAACCCTCCAAAGTCCCTGAGGCCATCCCAATAGTGTAGGTCGCCCGGGACAAAAAAGGGCGGTTGATACCAGCTGAGCATCTACCTCCACTCATCTACCTCCACTCATACCAAGAAGATTGAACCAGACAGGACCCGAGGCCATTATCGGATCCATTGCTTTGGTTTACAGGCATGTCTCCTCAGAAGCCTTGATTCCAAAACCAGCAGAGGGGATTTCCTGAGGCACCCATCAGAACAAATCTCGTCTCCACAAGGAAACTTGTGCATGGGAGCTATGCCAAAGCTTAGGAGAATACTTCAGGGTCCCGGTGCCACCTCCCCATTCCAAGGCCCTCATGGACACAAACACACATTAGGACCCATCCTCTGGAAAGTGCATTTCAACTCAGCCACCCCGGTTGCTCCCGCAGATCCATTAGATCTAAACTGTCTTGTTGCTAGGAGACAATTGGAAGGCGAGGCGGACTTCCCAGGCATCCATCCTCGAACGGTGCTCTGGTGTCATTCCATATGGGATGTCCTGGAGCTGTCCAACAGGTCTCAATTGTCCCGCAGAAGGAATCCTTGAAGGGGGCATCCCACATCTCCCAACGTGGAAAACCTCCATGGCCTCGGATTCCGCTCCCTTCATGAAGGGGCCGTCATGCACAGAAACTCCAACCTGAGCCAACCTCGGATCCTCGCCCTGACTTCAGATGCATGAGATATTGGTTCAGATCTGCAGGGGGTACCTGCCATGCCCTCACCCTGAATCCGAAGTCTAGCTTGTGTTCTCAGACTTCCGTCCTCACTCTCCTGGCCCCGAATCCCTCATGTTTGGCAATTCCGGACCGACAATGAAGCACTCTGCCTGCCCTCTAGAAAAAATATATTGCCTAATGAGCTGACCAGGCAGCTTAAATGAAGATAAACCTACACGGCACTCGAATGTACCCAAATTATATAGTCTAACCTGGGCACTAATGCACTGTCTGACACAACCTGAGCCCGGACCTGCTGACCAACACCCAGACAGCTGACCGCACCCTGAGCACATCAGACCCGCCCTGGCCTTAGGTCATCATCTCTTCCCTACCTCAGTTTTCAGGCTTCAGAACCTAGACTTTATCTCCAATCACTGCCCACGGGTGACTGTGTTGCAGAAATCAGAACTCTTCCTGACCCATGGCAAGAAACCTTGTGGTTGGCATGTTGTCCAACGTTCAGTGTAGGAGAAAACAGCATTCACCCTGAGGCCCCGCCCATTCTTGAGTGCGACGAGAGCATAAACACGCATTGTGACCTCAGCGTGAGTCCTGTCCTCTAGTAAGTCCTCTCAGTGGCTGGACCATTAGATGTCATAATGGGCTTGACATGTCCCTAGTCCCCAATTTTTAACCAGATTTCTGGTTTCCAGTCGCCCCACCCCAGGGCTCTACTCTGGAATCCCTCATTTGTTGGGACATCTGAGGTTGAAAAACAAAATGAAACAAATCGACAACAACAACAAAAAAACGGACTTCTTCCATCCCCAGAATGACCGCAAACTCTTTGGACGGGACCGAACCCCCAGAGAGTAAGACTCGTCCATTTCCCATGAAGTCACCCGGCAATTTCACGACCATGAGAGACACGATATCCAGAGACAAAAACTTGAGCAAGAGCCTCACACTCGCCCTTTTTTCATATCCCGAAGTGTTCTCCTCATGGTCTGTAGATCAGTCCTGCCATACCTATGACCCAAAACATAAGCCGAGTTTGTGTTTTCAGACAACTGTCCAAACAGCTCTGGCCTACACACCCTACAGGCTCAGGGCCCTGGAGCCAAACCTGAGGACTGTACTTGCCCTCTCCAAGGGAATTGTATGTGCCCATTCCAATGGCCACAACCCTACTAATAGGATAACCTCCAAAGTCCCTGAGGCCATCCCAATAGTTGTGGCTTCCCAGGACAAACAGGGGGCAATCTGAGCCCATCTGAGCACCTACCTGCACTCAGACCCGTAGACTGATGTCCCCAGAGGTAAAAAGGAACGAACAGGCCCCTAGGCACTAATCGGATCCATTGCTTTGGTTTCCAGGAAACTCTCCTCAGAGGCCTGGATTTCAATACCAGCATATGAATGTTTCTTGACTCGACCATCAGAACAAATCTCATCTACACTTGGGAAACCTGCACGTTGGAGCTGTGTCAAAGCCTCTGTTTAGGAGAACCCTTCAGGGCCCCAGGGCCACCGCTTCATTCCAAGGTCTCCATAGACACAAAAACATATTAGGACACATCCACAGGAGAGTCCATTTCAACTCAGCCTCCTCGGTTGCCCCCCACATCCAGCAGATCTAACCTCTCTTGTTGCTTGGAGACAATTGGAATGCGAGGTGGGCTACCCAGCCATCCATCCTTAGAACCCTGCTCGGAATCGTTGGCCTGGAGCCAACCAACAGGTCTCAATTGTCCTGCAGAAGAATCTTTGCAGTTTGGAGCTTCTCACAACTCCCATCGTGGGAAAACCCCCATGTCCTCGTGATCCAACCCCCTTCAAGAAAGGGCCATCAGGGCAGAAAGTCCAACCTGAGCGATCGTCTGATCCTTGCCCTGACTTCAGATGCACGAGATCTCTATTGAGGTCTGTAGATTGTGCCTGCCATATCCTCACCCAGAAACCTAGGCCTAGCTTGGGTTCTCAGACTCTGTCCTCAGACTACTGGCCCACAAGCCCTCCAGTTTGGCAATCCAGAACTACAATGCCGCACTCTGCCTGCCCTACCGAAGTAAAACATTGCCCTCAGGTCTACCCCGAAACCCCAAATGAGGATCAACCTGCATGCCAATCGGCTGTACCCCAAACATATAGGCTGACCTGGGCACTATTTCCCCTTCTGACCCAGCCTGAGCCTGGACCTCCTGGTCCCACCCAGACAGCTGGCCGCACACTGAGCACATCGGACCCGCCATGGCCTTAGGTCGTCATCACTTCCCAACTGCGGTTTTCAGGCTCCAGAACCTAGACCTTATAACCAACCACTGCCCAGGGTTGAAAATGATGCAGAAATCAGAACTCTTTCCCCATGGCAAGAAACCTTGTGCCTGGCATGTGGTCCAACGTTCAGTGTAGTTGAAACAAGCGTGGCCCATGAGGCCCAGCCCATGCTTGCGGGCCACATTGGTCACAAACACACATTGTGACCCTCAGCCTGAGCCCAGTCCTCAGGTAAGGCCTCTCAGGGCCTATATGAAGAGACAGCATATTGGGCTTGCCATGCCCCTAGGCCCCAATTTTTAACCATAGTTCGGGGTGTCCCTTCACTCTTCCCCAGGGCTCTGCTTTGGAATTCCTCTTTTGGTGGGACACCAGAGGTAACAAACCTGAAAGGAGTCCTCCCATCCCACAGATTGACGAAAAACAATTGGGATCGGGCCAAATCCACAGAGAGGAAGATTCGTCCATGGCCCATGAGACCTCCCCAACATTCCACGGCCAAGGCTGAAACAAAATCCAGAGACAAAAGCCTGAGCTTGCGACTCAGACTCGCTCATTCTTCATATCCTGAAGAGTTCGTCTCATGGTTTGTAGATCGGGGTGCCATACCTACGTCCCCAAACTTAAGCTGAGTTTGTGTTTTCAGTCTTCTGTCCTCAAAGTCCTGGGCCACACTCCCTCCAGGCTGGGGCCCCTGGAGCCACACATTAGGACTGCCCCCACCCAATCCATGGGAATTCTGCCCATTCCATTGTCAAAAATCGTACAAATTAGGAGAACCCTCCAAAGTCCCTGAGGCCATCCCAATAGTGTAGGTCGCCCGGGACAAAAAAGGGCGGTTGATACCAGCTGAGCATCTACCTCCACTCATCTACCTCCACTCATACCAAGAAGATTGAACCAGACAGGACCCGAGGCCATTATCGGATCCATTGCTTTGGTTTACAGGCATGTCTCCTCAAAAGCCTTGATTCCAAAACCAGCAGAGGGGATTTCCCGAGGCACCCATCAGAACAAATCTCGTCTCCACAAGGAAACTTGTGCATGGGAGCTATGCCAAAGCTTAGGAGAATACTTCAGGGTCCCGGTGCCACCTCCCCATTCCAAGGCCCTCATGGACACAAACACACATTAGGACCCATCCTCTGGAAAGTGCATTTCAACTCAGCCACCCCGGTTGCTCCCGCAGATCCATTAGATCTAAACTGTCTTGTTGCTAGGAGACAATTGGAAGGCGAGGCGGACTTCCCAGGCATCCATCCTCGAACGGTGCTCTGGTGTCATTCCATATGGGATGTCCTGGAGCTGTCCAACAGGTCTCAATTGTCCCGCAGAAGGAATCCTTGAAGGGGGCATCCCACATCTCCCAACGTGGAAAACCTCCATGGCCTCGAGATTCCGCTCCCTTCATGAAGGGGCCGTCATGCACAGAAACTCCAACCTGAGCCAACCTCGGATCCTCGCCCTGACTTCAGATGCATGAGATATTGGTTCAGATCTGCAGGGGGTACCTGCCATGCCCTCACCCTGAATCCGAAGTCTAGCTTGTGTTCTCAGACTTCCGTCCTCACTCTCCTGGCCCCGAAGCCCTCATGTTTGGCAATTCCGGACCGACAATGAAGCACTCTGCCTGCCCTCTAGAAAAAATATATTGCCTAATGAGCTGACCAGGCAGCTTAAATGAAGATAAACCTACACGGCACTCGAATGTACCCAAATTATATAGTCTAACCTGGGCACTAATGCACTGTCTGACACAACCTGAGCCCGGACCTGCTGACCAACACCCAGACAGCTGACGCACCCTGAGCACATCAGACCCGCCCTGGCCTTAGGTCATCATCTCTTCCCTACCTCAGTTTTCAGGCTTCAGAACCTAGACTTTAACTCCAATCACTGCCCACGGGTGACTCTGATGCAGAAATCAGAACTCTTCCTGACCCATGGCAAGAAACCTTGTGGTTGGCATGTTGTCCAACGTTCAGTGTAGGAGAAACCAGCATTCAACCTGAGGCCCCGCCCATTCTTGAGTGCGACGAGAGCATAAACACGCATTGTGACCTCAGCGTGAGTCCTGCCCTCTAGTAAGTCCTCTCAGTGGCTGGACCATTAGATGTCATAATGGGCTTGACATGTCCCTAGTCCCCAATTTTTAACCAGATTTCTGGTTGTCCAGTCGCCCCACCCCAGGGCTCTACTCTGGAATCCCTCATTTGTTGGGACATCTGAGGTTGAAAAACAAAATGAAACAAATCGACAACAACAACAAAAAAACGGACTTCTTCCATCCCCAGAATGACCGCAAACTCTTTGGACGGGACCGAACCCCCAGAGAGTAAGACTCGTCCATTTCCCATGAAGTCACCCGGCAATTTCACGACCATGAGTGACACGATATCCAGAGACAAAAACTTGAGCAAGAGCCTCACACTCGCCCTTTTTTCATATCCCGAAGTGTTCTCCTCATGGTCTGTAGATCAGTCCTGCCATACCTATGACCCAAAACATAAGCCGAGTTTGTGTTTTCAGACAACTGTCCAAACAGCTCTGGCCTACACACCCTACAGGCTCAGGGCCCTGGAGCCAAACCTGAGGACTGTACTTGCCCTCTCCAAGGGAATTGTATGTGCCCATTCCAATGGCCACAACCCTACTAGTAGGATAACCTCCAAAGTCCCTGAGGCCATCCCAATAGTTGTGGCTTCCCAGGACAAACAGGGGGCAATCTGAGCCCATCTGAGCACCTACCTGCACTCAGACCCGTAGACTGATGTCCCCAGAGGTAAAAAGGAACGAACAGGCCCCTAGGCACTAATCGGATCCATTGCTTTGGTTTCCAGGAAACTCTCCTCAGAGGCCTGGATTTCAATACCAGCATATGAATGTTTCTTGACTCACCCATCAGAACAAATCTCATCTACACTTGGGAAACCTGCACGTTGGAGCTGTGTCAAAGCCTCTGTTTAGGAGAACCCTTCAGGGCCCCAGGGCCACCGCTTCATTCCAAGGTCTCCATAGACACAAAAACATATTAGGACACATCCACAGGAGAGTCCATTTCAACTCAGCCTCCTCGGTTGCCCCCCACATCCAGCAGATCTCACCTGTCTTGTTGCTTGGAGACAATTGGAATGCGAGGTGGGCTACCCAGCCATCCATCCTTAGAACCCTGCTCGGAATCCTTGGCCTGGAGCCAACCAACAGGTCTCAATTGTCCTGCAGAAGAATCTTTGCAGTTTGGAGCTTCTCACAACTCCCATCGTGGGAAAACCCCCATGTCCTCGTGATCCAACCCCCTTCAAGAAAGGGCCATCAGGGCAGAAAGTCCAACCTGAGCGATCGTCTGATCCTTGCCCTGACTTCAGATGCACGAGATCTCTATTGAGGTCTGTAGATTGTGCCTGCCATATCCTCACCCAGAAACCTAGGCCTAGCTTGGGTTCTCAGACTCTGTCCTCAGACTACTGGCCCACAAGCCCTCCAGTTTGGCAATCCAGAACTACAATGCCGCACTCTGCCTGCCCTACAGAAGTAAAACATTACCCTCAGGTCTACCCCGAAACCCCAAATGAGGATCAACCTGCATGCCAATCGGCTGTACCCCAAACATATAGGCTGACCTGGGCACTATTTCCCCTTCTGACCCAGCCTGAGCCTGGACCTCCTGGTCCCACACAGACAGCTGGCCGCACACTGAGCACATCGGACCCGCCATGGCCTTAGGTCGTCATCTCTTCCCAACTGCGGTTTTCAGGCTCCAGAACCTAGACCTTATAACCAACCACTGCCCAGGGTTGAAAACGATGCAGAAATCAGAACTCTTTCCCCATGGCAAGAAACCTTGTGCTTGGCATGTGGTCCAACGTTCAATGTAGTTGAAACAAGCGTGGCCCATGAGGCCCAGCCCATGCTTGCGGGCCACATTGGTCACAAACACACATTGTGACCCTCAGCCTGAGCCCAGTCATCAGGTAAGGCCTCTCAGGGCCTATATGAAGAGACAGCATATTGGGCTTGCCATGCCCCTAGGCCCCAAATTTTAACCATAGTTCGGGGTGTCCCTTCACTCTTCCCCAGGGCTCTGCTATGGAATTCCTCTTTTGGTGGGACACCAGAGGTAACAAACCTGAAAGGAGTCCTCCCATCCCACAGATTGACGAAAAACAATTGGGATCGGGCCAAATCCACAGAGAGGAAGATTCGTCCATGGCCCATGAGACCTCCCCAACATTCCACGGCCAAGGCTGAAACAAAATCCAGAGACAAAAGCCTGAGCTTGCGACTCAGACTCGCTCATTCTTCATATCCTGAAGAGTTCGTCTCATGGTTTGTAGATCGGGGTGCCATACCTACGTCCCCAAACTTAAGCTGAGTTTGTGTTTTCAGTCTTCTGTCCTCAAAGTCCTGGGCCACACTCCCTCCAGGCTGGGGCCCCTGGAGCCACACATTAGGACTGCCCCCACCCAATCCATGGGAATTCTGCCCATTCCATTGTCAAAAATCGTACAAATTAGGAGAACCCTCCAAAGTCCCTGAGGCCATCCCAATAGTGTAGGTCGCCCGGGACAAAAAAGGGCGGTTGATACCAGCTGAGTATCTACCTCCACTCATCTACCTCCACTCATACCAAGAAGATTGAACCAGACAGTACCCGAGGCCATTATCGGATCCATTGCTTTGGTTTACAGGCATGTCTCCTCAAAAGCCTTGATTCCAAAACCAGCAGAGGGGATTTCCTGAGGCACCCATCAGAACAAATCTCGTCTCCACAAGGAAACTTGTGCATGGGAGCTATGCCAAAGCTTAGGAGAATACTTCAGGGTCCCGGTGCCACCTCCCCATTCCAAGGCCCTCATGGACACAAACACACATTAGGACCCATCCTCTGGAAAGTGCATTTCAACACAGCCACCCCGGTTGCTCCCGCAGATCCATTAGATCTAAACTGTCTTGTTGCTAGGAGACAATTGGAAGGCGAGGCGGACTTTCCAGGCATCCATCCTCGAACGGTGCTCTGGTGTCATTCCATATGGGATGTCCTGGAGCTGTCCAACAGGTCTCAATTGTCCCGCAGAATGAATCCTTGAAGGGGGCATCCCACATCTCCCAACGTGGAAAACCTCCATGGCCTCGAGATTCCGCTCCCTTCATGAAGGGGCCATCATGCACAGAAACTCCAACCTGAGCCAACCTCGGATCCTCGCCCTGACTTCAGATGCATGAGATATCGGTTCAGATCTGCAGGGGGTACCTGCCATGCCCTCACCCTGAATCCGAAGTCTAGCTTGTGTTCTCAGACTTCCGTCCTCACTCTCCTGGCCCCGAAGCCCTCATGTTTGGCAATTCCGGACCGACAATGAAGCACTCTGCCTGCCCTCTAGAAAAAATATATTGCCTAATGAGCTGACCAGGCAGCTTAAATGAAGATAAACCTACACGGCACTCGAATGTACCCAAATTATATAGTCTAACCTGGGCACTAATGCACTGTCTGACACAACCTGAGCCCGGACCTGCTGACCAACACCCAGACAGCTGACCGCACCCTGAGCACATCAGACCCGCCCTGGCCTTAGGTCATCATCTCTTCCCTACCTCAGTTTTCAGGCTTCAGAACCTAGACTTTATCTCCAATCACTGCCCACGGGTGACTGTGATGCAGAAATCAGAACTCTTCCTGACCCATGGCAAGAAACCTTGTGGTTGGCATGTTGTCCAACGTTCAGTGTAGGAGAAACCAGCATTCACCCTGAGGCCCCGCCCATTCTTGAGTGCGACGAGAGCATAAACACGCATTGTGACCTCAGCGTGAGTCCTGTCCTCTAGTAAGTCCTCTCAGTGGCTGGACCATTAGATGTCATAATGGGCTTGACATGTCCCTAGTCCCCAATTTTTAACCAGATTTCTGGTTGTCCAGTCGCCCCACCCCAGGGCTCTACTCTGGAATCCCTCATTTGGTGGGACATCTGAGGTTGAAAAACAAAATGAAACAAATCGACAACAACAACAAAAAAACGGACTTCTTCCATCCCCAGAATGACCGCAAACTCTTTGGACGGGACCGAACCCCCAGAGAGTAAGACTCGTCCATTTCCCATGAAGTCACCCGGCAATTTCACGACCATGAGTGACACGATATCCAGAGACAAAAACTTGAGCAAGAGCCTCACACTCGCCCTTTTTTCATATCCCGAAGTGTTCTCCTCATGGTCTGTAGATCAGTCCTGCCATACCTATGACCCAAAACATAAGCCGAGTTTGTGTTTTCAGACAACTGTCCAAACAGCTCTGGCCTACACACCCTACAGGCTCAGGGCCCTGGAGCCAAACCTGAGGACTGTACTTGCCCTCTCCAAGGGAATTGTATGTGCCCATTCCAATGGCCACAACCCTACTAGTAGGATAACCTCCAAAGTCCCTGAGGCCATCCCAAGAGTTGTGGCTTCCCAGGACAAACAGGGGGCAATCTGAGCCCATCTGAGCACCTACCTGCACTCAGACCCGTAGACTGATGTCCCCAGAGGTAAAAAGGAACGAACAGGCCCCTAGGCACTAATCGGATCCATTGCTTTGGTTTCCAGGAAACTCTCCTCAGAGGCCTGGATTTCAATACCAGCATATGAATGTTTCTTGACTCACCCATCAGAACAAATCTCATCTACACTTGGGAAACCTGCACGTTGAAGCTGTGTCAAAGCCTCTGTTTAGGAGAACCCTTCAGGGCCCCAGGGCCACCGCTTCATTCCAAGGTCTCCATAGACACAAAAACATATTAGGACACATCCACAGGAGAGTCCATTTCAACTCAGCCTCCTCGGTTGCCCCCCACATCCAGCAGATCTAACCTGTCTTGTTGCTTGGAGACAATTGGAATGCGAGGTGGGCTACCCAGCCATCCATCCTTAGAACCCTGCTCGGAATCGTTGGCCTGGAGCCAACCAACAGGTCTCAATTGTCCTGCAGAAGAATCTTTGCAGTTTGGAGCTTCTCACAACTCCCATCGTGGGAAAACCCCCATGTCCTCGTGATCCAACCCCCTTCAAGAAAGGGCCATCAGGGCAGAAAGTCCAACCTGAGCTATCGTCTGAACCTTGCCCTGACTTCAGATGCACGAGATCTCTATTGAGGTCTGTAGATTGTGCCTGCCATATCCTCACCCAGAAACCTAGGCCTAGCTTGGGTTCTCAGACTCTGTCCTCAGACTACTGGCCCACAAGCCCTCCAGTTTGGCAATCCAGAACTACAATGCCGCACTCTGCCTGCCCTACAGAAGTAAAACATTGCCCTCAGGTCTACCCCGAAACCCCAAATGAGGATCAACCTGCATGCCAATCGGCTGTACCCCAACCATATAGGCTGACCTGGGCACTATTTACCCTTCTGACCCAGCCTGAGCCTGGACCTCCTGGTCCCACCCAGACAGCTGGCCGCACACTGAGCACATCGGACCCGCCATGGCCTTAGGTCGTCATCTCTTCCCAACTGCGGTTTTCAGGCTCCAGAACCTAGACCTTATAACCAACCACTGCCCAGGGTTGAAAATGATGCAGAAATCAGAACTCTTTCCCCATGGCAAGAAACCTTGTGCTTGGCATGTGGTCCAACGTTCAGTGTAGTTGAAACAAGCGTGGCCCATGAGGCCCAGCCCATGCTTGCGGGCCACATTGGTCACAAACACACATTGTGACCCTCACCCTGAGCCCAGTCCTCAGGTAAGGCCTCTCAGGGCCTATATGAAGTGACAGCATATTGGGCTTGCCATGCCCCTAGGCCCCAAATTTTAACCATAGTTCGGGGTGTCCCTTCACTCTTCCCCAGGGCTCTGCTATGGAATTCCTCTTTTGGTGGGACACCAGAGGTAACAAACCTGAAAGGAGTCCTCCCATCCCACAGATTGACAAAAAACAATTGGGATCGGGCCAAATCCACAGAGAGGAAGATTCGTCCATGGCCCATGAGACCTCCCCAACATTCCACGGCCAAGGCTGAAACAAAATCCAGAGACAAAAGCCTGAGCTTGCGACTCAGACTCGCTCATTCTTCATATCCTGAAGAGTTCGTCTCATGGTTTGTAGATCGGGGTGCCATACCTACGTCCCCAAACTTAAGCTGAGTTTGTGTTTTCAGTCTTCTGTCCTCAAAGTCCTGGGCCACACTCCCTCCAGGCTGGGGCCCCTGGAGCCACACATTAGGACTGCCCCCACCCAATCCATGGGAATTCTGCCCATTCCATTGTCAAAAATCGTACAAATTAGGAGAACCCTCCAAAGTCCCTGAGGCCATCCCAATAGTGTAGGTCGCCCGGGACAAAAAAGGGCGGTTGATACCAGCTGAGCATCTACCTCCACTCATCTACCCCCACTCATACCAAGAAGATTGAACCAGACAGGACCCGAGGCCATTATCGGATCCATTGCTTTGGTTTACAGGCATGTCTCCTCAAAAGCCTTGATTCCAAAACCAGCAGAGGGGATTTCCTGAGGCACCCATCAGAACAAATCTCGTCTCCACAAGGAAACTTGTGCATGGGAGCTATGCCAAAGCTTAGGAGAATACTTCAGGGTCCCGGTGCCACCTCCCCATTCCAAGGCCCTCATGGACACAAACACACATTAGGACCCATCCTCTGGAAAGTGCATTTCAACTCAGCCACCCCGGTTGTTCCCGCAGATCCATTAGATCTAAACTGTCTTGTTGCTAGGAGACAATTGGAAGGCGAGGCGGACTTCCCAGGCATCCATCCTCGAACGGTGCTCTGGTGTCATTCCATATGGGATGTCCTGGAGCTGTCCAACAGGTCTCAATTGTCCCGCAGAAGGAATCCTTGAAGGGGGCATCCCACATCTCCCAACGTGGAAAACCTCCATGGCCTCGAGATTTCGCTCCCTTCATGAAGGGGCCGTCATGCACAGAAACTCCAACCTGAGCCAACCTCGGATCCTCGCCCTGACTTCAGATGCATGAGATATTGGTTCAGATCTGCAGGGGGTACCTGCCATGCCCTCACACTGAATCCGAAGTCTAGCTTGTGTTCTCAGAATTCCGTCCTCACTCTCCTGGCCCCGAAGCCCTCATGTTTGGCAATTCCGGACCGACAATGAAGCACTCTGCCTGCCCTCTAGAAAAAATATATTGCCTAATGAGCTGACCAGGCAGCTTAAATGAAGATAAACCTACACGGCACTCGAATGTACCCAAATTATATAGTCTAACCTGGGCACTAATGCACTGTCTCACACAACCTGAGCCCGGACCTGCTGACCAACACCCAGACAGCTGACCGCACCCTGAGCACATCAGACCCGCCCTGGCCTTAGGTCATCATCTCTTCCCTACCTCAGTTTTCAGGCTTCAGAACCTAGACTTTATCTCCAATCACTGCCCACGGGTGACTGTGATGCAGAAATCAGAACTCTTCCTGACCCATGGCAAGAAACCTTGTGGTTGGCATGTTGTCCAACGTTCAGTGTAGGAGAAAACAGCATTCACCCTGAGGCCCCGCCCATTCTTGAGTGCGACGAGAGCATAAACACGCATTGTGACCTCAGCGTGAGTCCTGTCCTCTAGTAAGTCCTCTCAGTGGCTGGACCATGAGATGTCATAATGGGCTTGACATGTCCCTAGTCCCCAATTTTTAACCAGATTTCTGGTTGTCCAGTCGCCCCACCCCAGGGCTCTACTCTGGAATCCCTCATTTGGTGGGACATCTGAGGTTGAAAAACAAAATGAAACAAATCGACAACAACAACAAAAAAACGGACTTCTTCCATCCCCAGAATGACCGCAAACTCTTTGGACAGGACCGAACCCCCAGAGAGTAAGACTCGTCCATTTCCCATGAAGTCACCCGGCAATTTCACGACCATGAGTGACACGATATCCAGAGACAAAAACTTGAGCAAGAGCCTCACACTCGCCCTTTTTTCATATCCCGAAGTGTTCTCCTCATGGTCTGTAGATCAGTCCTGCCATACCTATGACCCAAAACATAAGCCGAGTTTGTGTTTTCAGACAACTGTCCAAACAGCTCTGGCCTACACACCCTACAGGCTCAGGGCCCTGGAGCCAAACCTGAGGACTGTACTTGCCCTCTCCAAGGGAATTGTATGTGCCCATTCCAATGGCCACAACCCTACTAATAGGATAACCTCCAAAGTCCCTGAGGCCATCCCAAGAGTTGTGGCTTCCCAGGACAAACAGGGGCAATCTGAGCCCATCTGAGCACCTACCTGCACTCAGACCCGTAGACTGATGTCCCCAGAGGTAAAAAGGAACGAACAGGCCCCTAGGCACTAATCGGATCCATTGCTTTGGTTTCCAGGAAACTCTCCTCAGAGGCCTGGATTTCAATACCAGCATATGAATGTTTCTTGACTCACCCATCAGAACAAATCTCATCTACACTTGGGAAACCTGCACGTTGGAGCTGTGTCAAAGCCTCTGTTTAGGAGAACCCTTCAGGGCCCCAGGGCCACCGCTTCATTCCAAGGTCTCCATAGACACAAAAACATATTAGGACACATCCACAGGAGAGTCCATTTCAACTCAGCCTCCTCGGTTGCCCCCCACATCCAGCAGATCTAACCTGTCTTGTTGCTTGGAGACAATTGGAATGCGAGGTGGGCTACCCAGCCATCCATCCTTAGAACCCTGCTCGGAATCCTTGGCCTGGAGCCAACCAACAGGTCTCAATTGTCCTGCAGAAGAATCTTTGCAGTTTGGAGCTTCTCACAACTCCCATCGTGGGAAAACCCCCATGTCCTCGTGATCCAACCCCCTTCAAGAAAGGGCCATCAGGGCAGAAAGTCCAACCTGAGCGATCGTCTGATCCTTGCCCTGACTTCAGATGCACGAGATCTCTATTGAGGTCTGTAGATTGTGCCTGCCATATCCTCACCCAGAAACCTAGGCCTAGCTTGGGTTCTCAGACTCTGTCCTCAGACTACTGGCCAACAAGCCCTCCAGTTTGGCAATCCAGAACTACAATGCCGCACTCTGCCTGCCCTACCGAAGTAAAACATTGCCCTCAGGTCTACCCCGAAACCCCAATGAGGATCAACCTGCATGCCAATCGGCTGTACCCCAAACATATAGGCTGACCTGGGCACTATTTCCCCTTCTGACCCAGCCTGAGCTTCACCTCCTGGTCCCACCCAGACAGCTGGCCGCACACTGAGCACATCGGACCCGCCATGGCCTTAGGTCGTCATCTCTTCCCAACTGCGGTTTTCAGGCTCCAGAACCTAGACCTTATCTCCAACCACTGCCCAGGGTTGAAAATGATGCAGAAATCAGAACTCTTTTTCCATGGCAAGAAACCTTGTGCTTGGCATGTGGTCCACCGTTCAGTGTAGTTGAAACAAGCGTGGCCCATGAGGCCCAGCCCATGCTTGCGGGCCACATTGGTCACAAACACACATTGTGACCCTCAGCCTGAGCCCAGTCCTCAGGTAAGGCCTCTCAGGGCCTATATGAAGAGACAGCATATTGGGCTTGCCATGCCCCTAGGCCCCAAATTTTAACCATAGTTTGGGGTGTCCCTTCACTCTTCCCCAGGGCTCTGCTATGGAATTCCTCTTTTGGTGGGACACCAGAGGTAACAAACCTGAAAGGAGTCCTCCCATCCCACAGATTGACGAAAAACAATTGGGGTCGGGCCAAATCCACAGAGAGGAAGATTCGTCCATGGCCCATGAGACCTCCCCAACATTCCACGGCCATCGCTGAAACAAAATCCAGAGACAAAAGCCTGAGCTTGCGACTCAGACTCGCTCATTCTTCATATCCTGAAGAGTTCGTCTCATGGTTTGTAGATCGGGCGTGCCATACCTACGTCCCCAAACTTAAGCTGAGTTTGTGTTTTCAGTCTTCTGTCCTCAAAGTCCTGGGCCACACTCCCTCCAGGCTGGGGCCCCTGGAGCCACACATTAGGACTGCCCCCACCCAATCCATGGGAATTCTGCCCATTCCATTGTCAAGAATCGTACAAATTAGGAGAACCCTCCAAAGTTACTGAGGCCATCCCAATAGTGTAGGACGCCCGGGACAAAAAAGGGCGGTTGATACCAGCTGAGCATCTACCTCCACTCATCTACCTCCACTCATACCAAGAAGATTGAACCAGACAGGACCCGAGGCCATTATCGGATCCATTGCTTTGGTTTACAGGCATGTCTCCTCAAAAGCCTTGATTCCAAAACCAGCAGAGGGGATTTCCTGAGGCACCCATCAGAACAAATCTCGTCTCCACAAGGAAACTTGTGCATGGGAGCTATGCCAAAGCTTAGGAGAATACTTCAGGGTCCCAGTGCCACCTCCCCATTCCAAGGCCCTCATGGACACAAACACACATTAGGACCCATCCTCTGGAAAGTGCATTTCAACTCAGCCACCCCGGTTGCTCCCGCAGATCCATTAGATCTAAACTGTCTTGTTGCTAGGAGACAATTGGAAGGCGAGGCGGACTTCCCAGGCATCCATCCTCGAACGGTGCTCTGGTGTCATTCCATATGGGATGTCCTGGAGCTGTCCAACAGGTCTCAATTGTCCCGCAGAAGGAATCCTTGAAGGGGGCATCCCACATCTCCCAACGTGGAAAACCTCCATGGCCTCGAGATTCCGCTCCCTTCATGAAGGGGCCGTCATGCACAGAAACTCCAACCTGAGCCAACCTCGGATCCTCGCCCTGACTTCAGATGCATGAGATATTGGTTCAGATCTGCAGGGGGTACCTGCCATGCCCTCACCCTGAATCCGAAGTCTAGCTTGTGTTCTCAGACTTCCGTCCTCACTCTCCTGGCCCCGAATCCCTCATGTTTGGCAATTCCGGACCGACAATGAAGCACTCTGCCTGCCCTCTAGAAAAAATATATTGCCTAATGAGCTGACCAGGCAGCTTAAATGAAGATAAACCTACACGGCACTCGAATGTACCCAAATTATATAGTCTAACCTGGGCACTAATGCACTGTCTGACACAACCTGAGCCCGGACCTGCTGACCAACACCCAGACAGCTGACCGCACCCTGAGCACATCAGACCCGCCCTGGCCTTAGGTCATCATCTCTTCCCTACCTCAGTTTTCAGGCTTCAGAACCTAGACTTTATCTCCAATCACTGCCCACGGGTGACTGTGATGCAGAAATCAGAACTCTTCCTGACCCATGGCAAGAAACCTTGTGGTTGGCATGTTGTCCAACGTTCAGTGTAGGAGAAAACAGCATTCACCCTGAGGCCCCGCCCATTCTTGAGTGCGACGAGAGCATAAACACGCATTGTGACCTAAGCGTGAGTCCTGTCCTCTAGTAAGTCCTCTCAGTGGCTGGACCATTAGATGTCATAATGGGCTTGACATGTCCCTAGTCCCCAATTTTTAACCAGATTTCTGGTTGTCCAGTCGCCCCACCCCAGGGCTCTACTCTGGAATCCCTCATTTGGTGGGACATCTGAGGTTGAAAAACAAAATGAAACAAATCGACAACAACAACAAAAAAACGGACTTCTTCCATCCCCAGAATGACCACAAACTCTTTGGACGGGACCGAACCCCCAGAGAGTAAGACTCGTCCATTTCCCATGAAGTCACCCGGCAATTTCACGACCATGAGTGACACGATATCCAGAGACAAAAACTTGAGCAAGAGCCTCACACTCGCCCTTTTTTCATATCCCGAAGTGTTCTCCTCATGGTCTGTAGATCAGTCCTGCCATACCTATGACCCAAAACATAAGCCGAGTTTGTGTTTTCAGACAACTGTTCAAACAGCTCTGGCCTACACACCCGACAGGCTCAGGGCCCTGGAGCCAAACCTGAGGACTGTACTTGCCCTCTCCAAGGGAATTGTATGTGCCCATTCCAATGGCCACAACCCTACTAGTAGGATAACCTCCAAAGTCCCTGAGGCCATCCCAATAGTTGTGGCTTCCCAGGACAAACAGGGGGCAATCTGAGCCCATCTGAGCACCTACCTGCACTCAGACCCGTAGACTGATGTCCCCAGAGGTAAAAAGGAACGAACAGGCCCCTAGGCACTAATCGGATCCATTGCTTTGGTTTCCAGGAAACTCTCCTCAGAGGCCTGGATTTCAATACCAGCATATGAATGTTTCTTGACTCACCCATCAGAACAAATCTCATCTACACTTGGGAAACCTGCACATTGGAGCTGTGTCAAAGCCTCTGTTTAGGAGAACCCTTCAGGGCCCCAGGGCCACCGCTTCATTCCAAGGTCTCCATAGACACAAAAACATATTAGGACACATCCACAGGAGAGTCCATTTCAACTCAGCCTCCTCGGTTGCCCCCCACATCCAGCAGATCTAACCTGTCTTGTTGCTTGGAGACAATTGGAATGCGAGGTGGGCTACCCAGCCATCCATCCTTAGAACCCTGCTCGGAATCGTTGGCCTGGAGCCAACCAACAGGTCTCAATTGTCCTGCAGAAGAATCTTTGCAGTTTGGAGCTTCTCACAACTCCCATCGTGGGAAAACCCCCATGTCCTCGTGATCCAACCCCCTTCAAGAAAGGGCCATCAGGGCAGAAAGTCCAACCTGAGCGATCGTCTGATCCTTGCCCTGACTTCAGATGCACGAGATCTCTATTGAGGTCTGTAGATTGTGCCTGCCATATCCTCACCCAGAAACCTAGGCCTAGCTTGGGTTCTCAGACTCTGTCCTCAGACTACTGGCCCACAAGCCCCTCCAGTTTGGCAATCCAGAACTACAATGCCGCACTCTGCCTGCCCTACAGAAGTAAAACATTGCCCTCAGGGCTACCCCGAAATCCCAAATGAGGATCAACCTGCATGCCAATCGGCTGTACCCCAAACATATAGGCTGACCTGGGCACTATTTCCCCTTCTGACCCAGCCTGAGCCTGGACCTCCTGGTCCCACCCAGACAGCTGGCCGCACACTGAGCACATCGGACCCGCCATGGCCTTAGGTCGTCATCTCTTCCCAACTGCGGTTTTCAGGCTCCAGAACCTAGACCTTATAACCAACCACTTCCCAGGGTTGAAAATGATGCAGAAATCAGAACTCTTTCCCCATGGCAAGAAACCTTGTGCTTGGCATGTGGTCCAACGTTCAGTGTAGTTGAAACAAGCGTGGCCCATGAGGCCCAGCCCATGCTTGCGGGCCACATTGGTCACAAACACACATTGTGACCCTCAGCCTGAGCCCAGTCCTCAGGTAAGGCCTCTCAGGGCCTATATGAAGAGACAGCATATTGGGCTTGCCATGCCCCTAGGCCCCAAATTTTAACCATAGTTCGGGGTGTCCCTTCACTCTTCCCCAGGGCTCTGCTATGGAATTCCTCTTTTGGTGGGACACCAGAGGTAACAAACCTGAAAGGAGTCCTCCCATCCCACAGATTGACGAAAAACAATTGGGGTCGGGCCAAATCCACAGAGAGGAAGATTCGTCCATGGCCCATGAGACCTCCCCAACATTCCACGGCCATCGCTGAAACAAAATCCAGAGACAAAAGCCTGAGCTTGCGACTCAGACTCGCTCATTCTTCATATCCTGAAGAGTTCGTCTCATGGTTTGTAGATCGGGCGTGACATACCTACGTCCCCAAACTTAAGCTGAGTTTGTGTTTTCAGTCTTCTGTCCTCAAAGTCCTGGGCCACACTCCCTCCAGGCTGGGGCCCCTGGAGCCACACATTAGGACTGCCCCCACCCAATCCATGGGAATTCTGCCCATTCCATTGTCAAAAATCGTACAAATTAGGAGAACCCTCCAAAGTCCCTGAGGCCATCCCAATAGTGTAGGTCGCCCGGGACAAAAAAGGGCGGTTGATACCAGCTGAGCATCTACCTCCACTCATCTACCTCCACTCATACCAAGAAGATTGAACCAGACAGGACCCGAGGCCATTATCGGATCCATTGCTTTGGTTTACAGGCATGTCTCCTCAGAAGCCTTGATTCCAAAACCAGCAGAGGGGATTTCCTGAGGCACCCATCAGAACAAATCTCGTCTCCACAAGGAAACTTGTGCATGGGAGCTATGCCAAAGCTTAGGAGAATACTTCAGGGTCCCGGTGCCACCTCCCCATTCCAAGGCCCTCATGGACACAAACACACATTAGGACCCATCCTCTGGAAAGTGCATTTCAACTCAGCCACCCCGGTTGCTCCCGCAGATCCATTAGATCTAAACTGTCTTGTTGCTAGGAGACAATTGGAAGGCGAGGCGGACTTCCCAGGCATCCATCCTCGAACGGTGCTCTGGTGTCATTCCATATGGGATGTCCTGGAGCTGTCCAACAGGTCTCAATTGTCCCGCAGAAGGAATCCTTGAAGGGGGCATCCCACATCTCCCAACGTGGAAAACCTCCATGGCCTCGGATTCCGCTCCCTTCATGAAGGGGCCGTCATGCACAGAAACTCCAACCTGAGCCAACCTCGGATCCTCGCCCTGACTTCAGATGCATGAGATATTGGTTCAGATCTGCAGGGGGTACCTGCCATGCCCTCACCCTGAATCCGAAGTCTAGCTTGTGTTCTCAGACTTCCGTCCTCACTCTCCTGGCCCCGAATCCCTCATGTTTGGCAATTCCGGACCGACAATGAAGCACTCTGCCTGCCCTCTAGAAAAAATATATTGCCTAATGAGCTGACCAGGCAGCTTAAATGAAGATAAACCTACACGGCACTCGAATGTACCCAAATTATATAGTCTAACCTGGGCACTAATGCACTGTCTGACACAACCTGAGCCCGGACCTGCTGACCAACACCCAGACAGCTGACCGCACCCTGAGCACATCAGACCCGCCCTGGCCTTAGGTCATCATCTCTTCCCTACCTCAGTTTTCAGGCTTCAGAACCTAGACTTTATCTCCAATCACTGCCCACGGGTGACTGTGTTGCAGAAATCAGAACTCTTCCTGACCCATGGCAAGAAACCTTGTGGTTGGCATGTTGTCCAACGTTCAGTGTAGGAGAAAACAGCATTCACCCTGAGGCCCCGCCCATTCTTGAGTGCGACGAGAGCATAAACACGCATTGTGACCTCAGCGTGAGTCCTGTCCTCTAGTAAGTCCTCTCAGTGGCTGGACCATTAGATGTCATAATGGGCTTGACATGTCCCTAGTCCCCAATTTTTAACCAGATTTCTGGTTTCCAGTCGCCCCACCCCAGGGCTCTACTCTGGAATCCCTCATTTGTTGGGACATCTGAGGTTGAAAAACAAAATGAAACAAATCGACAACAACAACAAAAAAACGGACTTCTTCCATCCCCAGAATGACCGCAAACTCTTTGGACGGGACCGAACCCCCAGAGAGTAAGACTCGTCCATTTCCCATGAAGTCACCCGGCAATTTCACGACCATGAGAGACACGATATCCAGAGACAAAAACTTGAGCAAGAGCCTCACACTCGCCCTTTTTTCATATCCCGAAGTGTTCTCCTCATGGTCTGTAGATCAGTCCTGCCATACCTATGACCCAAAACATAAGCCGAGTTTGTGTTTTCAGACAACTGTCCAAACAGCTCTGGCCTACACACCCTACAGGCTCAGGGCCCTGGAGCCAAACCTGAGGACTGTACTTGCCCTCTCCAAGGGAATTGTATGTGCCCATTCCAATGGCCACAACCCTACTAATAGGATAACCTCCAAAGTCCCTGAGGCCATCCCAATAGTTGTGGCTTCCCAGGACAAACAGGGGGCAATCTGAGCCCATCTGAGCACCTACCTGCACTCAGACCCGTAGACTGATGTCCCCAGAGGTAAAAAGGAACGAACAGGCCCCTAGGCACTAATCGGATCCATTGCTTTGGTTTCCAGGAAACTCTCCTCAGAGGCCTGGATTTCAATACCAGCATATGAATGTTTCTTGACTCGACCATCAGAACAAATCTCATCTACACTTGGGAAACCTGCACGTTGGAGCTGTGTCAAAGCCTCTGTTTAGGAGAACCCTTCAGGGCCCCAGGGCCACCGCTTCATTCCAAGGTCTCCATAGACACAAAAACATATTAGGACACATCCACAGGAGAGTCCATTTCAACTCAGCCTCCTCGGTTGCCCCCCACATCCAGCAGATCTAACCTCTCTTGTTGCTTGGAGACAATTGGAATGCGAGGTGGGCTACCCAGCCATCCATCCTTAGAACCCTGCTCGGAATCGTTGGCCTGGAGCCAACCAACAGGTCTCAATTGTCCTGCAGAAGAATCTTTGCAGTTTGGAGCTTCTCACAACTCCCATCGTGGGAAAACCCCCATGTCCTCGTGATCCAACCCCCTTCAAGAAAGGGCCATCAGGGCAGAAAGTCCAACCTGAGCGATCGTCTGATCCTTGCCCTGACTTCAGATGCACGAGATCTCTATTGAGGTCTGTAGATTGTGCCTGCCATATCCTCACCCAGAAACCTAGGCCTAGCTTGGGTTCTCAGACTCTGTCCTCAGACTACTGGCCCACAAGCCCTCCAGTTTGGCAATCCAGAACTACAATGCCGCACTCTGCCTGCCCTACCGAAGTAAAACATTGCCCTCAGGTCTACCCCGAAACCCCAAATGAGGATCAACCGGCATGCCAATCGGCTGTACCCCAAACATATAGGCTGACCTGGGCACTATTTCCCCTTCTGACCCAGCCTGAGCCTGGACCTCCTGGTCCCACCCAGACAGCTGGCCGCACACTGAGCACATCGGACCCGCCATGGCCTTAGGTCGTCATCACTTCCCAACTGCGGTTTTCAGGCTCCAGAACCTAGACCTTATAACCAACCACTGCCCAGGGTTGAAAATGATGCAGAAATCAGAACTCTTTCCCCATGGCAAGAAACCTTGTGCCTGGCATGTGGTCCAACGTTCAGTGTAGTTGAAACAAGCGTGGCCCATGAGGCCCAGCCCATGCTTGCGGGCCACATTGGTCACAAACACACATTGTGACCCTCAGCCTGAGCCCAGTCCTCAGGTAAGGCCTCTCAGGGCCTATATGAAGAGACAGCATATTGGGCTTGCCATGCCCCTAGGCCCCAATTTTTAACCATAGTTCGGGGTGTCCCTTCACTCTTCCCCAGGGCTCTGCTTTGGAATTCCTCTTTTGGTGGGACACCAGAGGTAACAAACCTGAAAGGAGTCCTCCCATCCCACAGATTGACGAAAAACAATTGGGATCGGGCCAAATCCACAGAGAGGAAGATTCGTCCATGGCCCATGAGACCTCCCCAACATTCCACGGCCAAGGCTGAAACAAAATCCAGAGACAAAAGCCTGAGCTTGCGACTCAGACTCGCTCATTCTTCATATCCTGAAGAGTTCGTCTCATGGTTTGTAGATCGGGGTGCCATACCTACGTCCCCAAACTTAAGCTGAGTTTGTGTTTTCAGTCTTCTGTCCTCAAAGTCCTGGGCCACACTCCCTCCAGGCTGGGGCCCCTGGAGCCACACATTAGGACTGCCCCCACCCAATCCATGGGAATTCTGCCCATTCCATTGTCAAAAATCGTACAAATTAGGAGAACCCTCCAAAGTCCCTGAGGCCATCCCAATAGTGTAGGTCGCCCGGGACAAAAAAGGGCGGTTGATACCAGCTGAGCATCTACCTCCACTCATCTACCTCCACTCATACCAAGAAGATTGAACCAGACAGGACCCGAGGCCATTATCGGATCCATTGCTTTGGTTTACAGGCATGTCTCCTCAAAAGCCTTGATTCCAAAACCAGCAGAGGGGATTTCCCGAGGCACCCATCAGAACAAATCTCGTCTCCACAAGGAAACTTGTGCATGGGAGCTATGCCAAAGCTTAGGAGAATACTTCAGGGTCCCGGTGCCACCTCCCCATTCCAAGGCCCTCATGGACACAAACACACATTAGGACCCATCCTCTGGAAAGTGCATTTCAACTCAGCCACCCCGGTTGCTCCCGCAGATCCATTAGATCTAAACTGTCTTGTTGCTAGGAGACAATTGGAAGGCGAGGCGGACTTCCCAGGCATCCATCCTCGAACGGTGCTCTGGTGTCATTCCATATGGGATGTCCTGGAGCTGTCCAACAGGTCTCAATTGTCCCGCAGAAGGAATCCTTGAAGGGGGCATCCCACATCTCCCAACGTGGAAAACCTCCATGGCCTCGAGATTCCGCTCCCTTCATGAAGGGGCCGTCATGCACAGAAACTCCAACCTGAGCCAACCTCGGATCCTCGCCCTGACTTCAGATGCATGAGATATTGGTTCAGATCTGCAGGGGGTACCTGCCATGCCCTCACCCTGAATCCGAAGTCTAGCTTGTGTTCTCAGACTTCCGTCCTCACTCTCCTGGCCCCGAAGCCCTCATGTTTGGCAATTCCGGACCGACAATGAAGCACTCTGCCTGCCCTCTAGAAAAAATATATTGCCTAATGAGCTGACCAGGCAGCTTAAATGAAGATAAACCTACACGGCACACGAATGTACCCAAATTATATAGTCTAACCTGGGCACTAATGCACTGTCTGACACAACCTGAGCCCGGACCGGCTGACCAACACCCAGACAGCTGACCGCACCCTGAGCACATCAGACCCGCCCTGGCCTTAGGTCATCATCTCTTCCCTACCTCAGTTTTCAGGCTTCAGAACCTAGACCTTATCTCCAATCACTGCCCACGGGTGACTGTGATGCAGAAATCAGAACTCTTCCTGACCCATGGCAAGAAACCTTGTGGTTGGCATGTTGTCCAACGTTCAGTGTAGGAGAAAACAGCATTCACCCTGAGGCCCCGCCCATTCTTGAGTGCGACGAGAGCATAAACACGCATTGTGACCTCAGCGTGAGTGCTGTCCTCTAGTAAGTCCTCTCAGTGGCTGGACCATTAGATGTCATAATGGGCTTGACATGTCCCTAGTCCCCAATTTTTAACCAGATTTCTGGTTGTCCAGTCGCCCCACCCCAGGGCTCTACTCTGGAATCCCTCATTTGGTGGGACATCTGAGGTTGAAAAAGAAAATGAAACAAATCGACAACAACAACAAAAAAACGGATTTCTTCCATCCCCAGAATGACCGCAAACTCTTTGGACGGGACCGAACCCCCAGAGAGTAAGACTCGTCCATTTCCCATGAAGTCACCCGGCAATTTCACGACCATGAGTGACACGATATCCAGAGACAAAAACTTGAGCAAGAGCCTCACACTCGCCCTTTTTTCATATCCCGAAGTGTTCTCCTCATGGTCTGTAGATCAGTCCTGCCATACCTATGACCCAAAACATAAGCCGAGTTTGTGTTTTCAGACAACTGTCCAAACAGCTCTGGCCTACACACCCTACAGGCTCAGGGCCCTGGAGCCAAACCTGAGGACTGTACTTGCCCTCTCCAAGGGAATTGTATGTGCCCATTCCAATGGCCACAACCCTACTAATAGGATAACCTCCAAAGTCCCTGAGGCCATCCCAATAGTTGTGGCTTCCCAGGACAAACAGGGGGCAATCTGAGCCCATCTGAGCACCTACCTGCACTCAGACCCGTAGACTGATGTCCCCAGAGGTAAAAAGGAACGAACAGGCCCCTAGGCACTAATCGGATCCATTGCTTTGGTTTCCAGGAAACTCTCCTCAGAGGCCTGGATTTCAATACCAGCATATGGTTGTTTCTTGACTCACCCATCAGAACAAATCTCATCTACACTTGGGAAACATGCACGTTGGAGCTGTGTCAAAGCCTCTGTTTAGGAGAACCCTTCAGGGCCCCAGGGCCACCGCTTCATTCCAAGGTCTCCATAGACACAAAAACATATTAGGACACATCCACAGGAGAGTCCATTTCAACTCAGCCTCCTCGGTTGCCCCCCACATCCAGCAGATCTAACCTGTCTTGTTGCTTGGAGACAATTGGAATGCGAGGTGGGCTACCCAGCCATCCATCCTTAGAACCCTGCTTGGAATCGTTGGCCTGGAGCCAACCAACAGGTCTCAATTGTCCTGCAGAAGAATCTTTGCAGTTTGGAGCTTCTCACAACTCCCATCGTGGGAAAACCCCCATGTCCTCGTGATCCAACCCCCTTCAAGAAAGGGCCATCAGGGCAGAAAGTCCAACCTGAGCGATCGTCTGATCCTTGCCCTGACTTCAGATGCACGAGATCTCTATTGAGGTCTGTAGATTGTGCCTGCCATATCCTCACCCAGAAACCTAGGCCTAGCTTGGGTTCTCAGACTCTGTCCTCAGACTACTGGCCCACAAGCCCTCCAGTTTGGCAATCCAGAACTACAATGCCGCACTCTGCCTGCCCTACCGAAGTAAAACATTGCCCTCAGGTCTACCCCGAAACCCCAAATGAGGATCAACCTGCATGCCAATCGGCTGTACCCCAAACATATAGGCTGACCTGGGCACTATTTCCCCTTCTGACCCAGCCTGAGCCTGGACCTCCTGGTCCCACCCAGACAGCTGGCCGCACACTGAGCACATCGGACCCGCCATGGCCTTAGGTCGTCATCTCTTCCCAACTGCGGTTTTCAGGCTCCAGAACCTAGACCTTATAACCAACCACTGCCCAGGGTTGAAAATGATGCAGAAATCAGAACTCTTTCCCGATGGCAAGAAACCTTGTGCTTGGCATGTGGTCCAACGTTCAGTGTAGTTGAAACAAGCGTGGACCATGAGGCCCAGCCCATGCTTGCGGGCCACATTGGTCACAAACACACATTGTGACCCTCAGCCTGAGCCCAGTCCTCAGGTAAGGCCTCTCAGGGCCTATATGAAGAGACAGCATATTGGGCTTGCCATGCCCCTAGGCCCCAATTTTTAACCATAGTTCGGGGTGTCCCTTCACTCTTCACCAGGGCTCTGCTTTGGAATTCCTCTTTTGGTGGGACACCAGAGGTAACAAACCTGAAAGGAGTCCTCCCATCCCACAGATTGACGAAAAACAATTGGGATCGGGCCAAATCCACAGAGAGGAAGATTCGTCCATGGCCCATGAGACCTCCCCAACATTCCACGGCCAAGGCTGAAACAAAATCCAGAGACAAAAGCCTGAGCTTGCGACTCAGACTCGCTCATTCTTCATATCCTGAAGAGTTCGTCTCATGGTTTGTAGATCGGGGTGCCATACCTACGTCCCCAAACTTAAGCTGAGTTTGTGTTTTCAGTCTTCTGTCCTCAAAGTCCTGGGCCACACTCCCTCCAGGCTGGGGCCCCTGGAGCCACACATTAGGACTGCCCCCACCCAATCCATGGGAATTCTGCCCATTCCATTGTCAAAAATCGTACAAATTAGGAGAACCCTCCAAAGTCCCTGAGGCCATCCCAATAGTGTAGGTCGCCCGGGACAAAAAAGGGCGGTTGATACCAGCTGAGCATCTACCTCCACTCATCTACCTCCACTCATACCAAGAAGATTGAACCAGACAGGACCCGAGGCCATTATCGGATCCATTGCTTTGGTTTACAGGCATGTCTCCTCAAAAGCCTTGATTCCAAAACCAGCAGAGGGGATTTCCCGAGGCACCCATCAGAACAAATCTCGTCTCCACAAGGAAACTTGTGCATGGGAGCTATGCCAAAGCTTAGGAGAATACTTCAGGGTCCCGGTGCCACCTCCCCATTCCAAGGCCCTCATGGACACAAACACACATTAGGACCCATCCTCTGGAAAGTGCATTTCAACTCAGCCACCCCGGTTGCTCCCGCAGATCCATTAGATCTAAACTGTCTTGTTGCTAGGAGACAATTGGAAGGCGAGGCGGACTTCCCAGGCATCCATCCTCGAACGGTGCTCTGGAGTCATTCCATATGGGATGTCCTGGAGCTGTCCAACTGGTCTCAATTGTCCTGCAGAAGGAATCCTTGAAGGGGGCATCCCACATCTCCCAACGTGGAAAACCTCCATGGCCTCGAGATTCCGCTCCCTTCATGAAGGGGCCGTCATGCACAGAAACTCCAACCTGAGCCAACGTCGGATCCTCGCCCTGACTTCAGATGCATGAGATATTGGTTCAGATCTGCAGGGGGTACCTGCCATGCCCTCACCCTGAATCCGAAGTCTAGCTTGTGTTCTCAGACTTCCGTCCTCACTCTCCTGGCCCCGAATCCCTCATGTTTGGCAATTCCGGACCGACAATGAAGCACTCTGCCTGCCCTCTAGAAAAAATATATTGCCTAATGAGCTGACCAGGCAGCTTAAATGAAGATAAACCTACACGGCACTCGAATGTACCCAAATTATATAGTCTAACCTGGGCACTAATGCACTGTCTGACACAACCTGAGCCCGGACCTGCTGACCAACACCCAGACAGCTGACCGCACCCTGAGCACATCAGACCCGCCCTGGCCTTAGGTCATCATCTCTTCCCTACCTCAGTTTTCAGGCTTCAGAACCTAGACTTTATCTCCAATCACTGCCCACGGGTGACTGTGATGCAGAAATCAGAACTCTTCCTGACCCATGGCAAGAAACCTTGTGGTTGGCATGTTGTCCAACGTTCAGTGTAGGAGAAAACAGCATTCACCCTGAGGCCCCGCCCATTCTTGAGTGCGACGAGAGCATAAACACGCATTGTGACCTCAGCGTGAGTCCTGTCCTCTAGTAAGTCCTCTCAGTGGCTGGACCATTAGATGTCATAATGGGCTTGACATGTCCCTAGTCCCCAATTTTTAACCAGATTTCTGGTTGTCCAGTCGCCCCACCCCAGGGCTCTACTCTGGAATCCCTCATTTGGTGGGACATCTGAGGTTGAAAAACAAAATGAAACAAATCGACAACAACAACAAAAAAACGGACTTCTTCCATCCCCAGAATGACCGCAAACTCTTTGGACGGGACCGAACCCCCAGAGAGTAAGACTCGTCCATTTCCCATGAAGTCACCCGGCAATTTCACGACCATGAGTGACACGATATCCAGAGACAAAAACTTGAGCAAGAGCCTCACACTCGCCCTTTTTTCATATCCCGAAGTGTTCTCCTCATGGTCTGTAGATCAGTCCTGCCATACCTATGACCCAAAACATAAGCCGAGTTTGTGTTTTCAGACAACTGTCCAAACAGCTCTGGCCTACACACCCTACAGGCTCAGGGCCCTGGAGCCAAACCTGAGGACTGTACTTGCCCTCTCCAAGGGAATTGTATGTGCCCATTCCAAAGGCCACAACCCTACTAATAGGATAACCTCCAAAGTCCCTGAGGCCATCCCAATAGTTGTGGCTTCCCAGGACAAACAGGGGGCAATCTGAGCCCATCTGAGCACCTACCTGCACTCAGACCCGTAGACTGATGTCCCCAGAGGTAAAAAGGAACGAACAGGCCCCTAGGCACTAATCGGATCCATTGCTTTGGTTTCCAGGAAACTCTCCTCAGAGGCCTGGATTTCAATACCAGCATATGGTTGTTTCTTGACTCACCCATCAGAACAAATCTCATCTACACTTGGGAAACATGCACGTTGGAGCTGTGTCAAAGCCTCTGTTTAGGAGAACCCTTCAGGGCCCCAGGGCCACCGCTTCATTCCAAGGTCTCCATAGACACAAAAACATATTAGGACACATCCACAGGAGAGTCCATTTCAACTCAGCCTCCTCGGTTGCCCCCCACATCCAGCAGATCTAACCTGTCTTGTTGCTTGGAGACAATTGGAATGCGAGGTGGGCTACCCAGCCATCCATCCTTAGAACCCTGCTCGGAATCGTTGGCCTGGAGCCAACCAACAGGTCTCAATTGTCCTGCAGAAGAATCTTTGCAGTTTGGAGCTTCTCACAACTCCCATCGTGGGAAAACCCCCATGTCCTCGTGATCCAACCCCCTTCAAGAAAGGGCCATCAGGGCAGAAAGTCCAACCTGAGCGATCGTCTGATCCTTGCCCTGACTTCAGATGCACGAGATCTCTATTGAGGTCTGTAGATTGTGCCTGCCATATCCTCACCCAGAAACCTAGGCCTAGCTTGGGTTCTCAGACTCCGTCCTCAGACTACTGGCCCACAAGCCCTCCAGTTGGGCAATCCAGAACTACAATGCTGCACTCTGCCTGCCCTACAGAAGTAAAACATTGCCCTCAGGGCTACCCCGAAACCCCAAATGAGGATCAACCTGCATGCCAATCGGCTGTACCCCAAACATATAGGCTGACCTGGGCACTCTTTCCCCTTCTGACCCAGCCTGAGCCTGGACCTCCTGGTCCCACCCAGACAGCTGGCCGCACACTGAGCACATCGGACCCGCCATGGCCTTAGGTCGTCATCTCTTCCCAACTGCAGTTTTCAGGCTCCAGAACCTAGACCTTATCTCCAACCACTGACCAGGGTTGAAAATGATGCAGAAATCAGAACTCTTTCCCCATGGCAAGAAACCTTGTGCTTGGCATGTGGTCCAACGTTCAGTGTAGTTGAAACAAGCGTGGCCCATGAGGCCCAGCCCATGCTTGCGGGCCACATTGGTCACAAACACACATTGTGACCCTCAGCCTGAGCCCAGTCCTCAGGTAAGGCCTCTCAGGGCCTATATGAAGAGACAGCATATTGGGCTTGCCATGCCCCTAGGCCCCAATTTTTAACCATAGTTCGGGGTGTCCCTTCATTCTTCTCCAGGGCTCTGCTTTGGAATTCCTCTTTTGGTGGGACACCTGAGGTAACAAACCTGAAAGGAGTCCTCCCATCCCACAGATTGACGAAAAACAATTGGGATCGGGCCAAATCCACAGAGAGGAAGATTCGTCCATGGCCCATGAGACCTCCCCAACATTCCACGGCCATCGCTGAGACAAAATCCAGAGACAAAAGCCTGAGCAAGCGACCCAGACTCGCTCATTCTTCATATCCTGAAAAGTTCGTCTCATGGTTTGTAGATCGGGCGTGCCATACCTACGTCCCCAAACATAAGCTGAGTTTGTGTTTTCAGTCTTCTGTCGTCAAAGTCCTGGGCCACACTCCCTCCAGGCTGTGGCCCCTGGAGCCACACATTAGGACTGCCCCCACCCAATCCATGGGAATTCTGCCCATTCCATTGTCATAAATCGTACAAATTAGGAGAACCCTCCAAAGTCCCTGAGGCCATCCCAATAGTGTAGATCGCCCGGGACAAAAAAGGGCGGTTGATACCAGCTGAGCATCTTCCTCCACTCATCTACCTCCACTCATACCAAGAAGATTGAACCAGACAGGACCCGAGGCCATTATCGGATCCATTGCTTTGGTTTACAGGCATGTCTCCTCAAAAGCCTGGATTCCAATACCAGCAGAGGGGATTTCCCGAGGCACCCATCAGAACAAATCTCGTCTCCACGTGGAAACTTGTGCATGGGAGCTATGCCAAAGCTTAGGAGAATACTTCAGGGTCCCGGTGCCACCTCCCCATTCCAAGGCCCTCATGGACACAAACACACATTAGGACCCATCCTCTGGAAAGTGCATTTCAACTCAGCCACCCCGGTTGCTCCCGCAGATCCATTAGATCTAAACTGTCTTGTTGCTAGGAGACAATTGGAAGGCGAGGCGGACTTCCCAGGCATCCATCCTCGAACGGTGCTCTGGAGTCATTCCATATGGGATGTCCTGGAGCTGTCCAACAGGTCTCAATTGTCCCGCAGAAGGAATCCTTGAAGGGGGCATCCCACATCTCCCAACGTGGAAAACCTCCATGGCCTCGAGATTCCGCTCCCTTCATGAAGGGGCCGTCATGCACAGAAACTCCAACCTGAGCCAACGTCGGATCCTCGACCTGACTTCAGATGCATGAGATATTGGTTCAGATCTGCAGGGGGTACCTGCCGTGCCCTCACCCTGAATCCGAAGTCTAGCTTGTGTTCTCAGACTTCCGTCCTCACTCTCCTGGCCCCGAATCCCTCATGTTTGGCAATTCCGGACCGACAATGAAGCACTCTGCCTGCCCTCTAGAAAAAATATATTGCCTAATGAGCTGACCAGGCAGCTTAAATGAAGATAAACCTACACGGCACTCGAATGTACCCAAATTATATAGTCTAACCTGGGCACTAATGCACTGTCTGACACAACCTGAGCCCGGACCTGCTGACCAACACCCAGACAGCTGACCACACCCTGAGCACATCAGACCCTCCCTGGCCTTAGGTCATCATCTCTTCCCTACCTCAGTTTTCAGGCTTCAGAACCTAGACTTTATATCCAATCACTGCCCACGGGTGACTGTGATGCAGAAATCAGAACTCTTCCTGACCCATGGCAAGAAACCTTGTGGTTGGCATGTTGTCCAACGTTCAGTGTAGGAGAAAACAGCATTCACCCTGAGGCCCCGCCCATTCTTGAGTGCGACGAGAGCATAAACACGCATTGTGACCTCAGCGTGAGTCCTGTCCTCTAGTAAGTCCTCTCAGTGGCTGGACCATTAGATGTCATAATGGGCTTGACATGTCCCTAGTCCCCAATTTTTAACCAGATTTCTGGTTGTCCAGTCGCCCCACCCCAGGGCTCTACTCTGGAATCCCTCATTTGGTGGGACATCTGAGGTTGAAAAACAAAATGAAACAAATCGACAACAACAACAAAAAAACGGACTTCTTCCATCCCCAGAATGACCGCAAACTCTTTGGACGGGACCGAACCCCCAGAGAGTAAGACTCGTCCATTTCCCATGAAGTCACCCGGCAATTTCACGACCATGAGTGACACGATATCCAGAGACAAAAACTTGAGCAAGAGCCTCACACTCGCCCTTTTTTCATATCCCGAAGTGTTCTCCTCATGGTCTGTAGATCAGTCCTGCCATACCTATGACCCAAAACATAAGCCGAGTTTGTGTTTTCAGACAACTGTCCAAACAGCTCTGGCCTACACACCCTACAGGCTCAGGGCCCTGGAGCCAAACCTGAGGACTGTACTTGCCCTCTCCAAGGGAATTGTATGTGCCCATTCCAATGGCCACAACCCTACTAATAGGATAACCTCCAAAGTCCCTGAGGCCATCCCAATAGTTGTGGCTTCTCAGGACAAACAGGGGGCAATCTGAGCCCATCTGAGCACCTACCTGCACTCAGACCCGTAGACTGATGTCCCCAGAGGTAAAAAGGAACGAACAGGCCCCTAGGCACTAATCGGATCCATTGCTTTGTTTTCCAGGCATCTCTCCTCAGAGGCCTGGATTTCAATACCAGCATATGGCTGTTTCTTGACTCACCCATCAGAACAAATCTCATCTACACTTGGGAAACATGCACGTTGGAGCTGTGTCAAAGCCTCTGTTTAGGAGAACCCTTCAGGGCCCCAGGGCCACCGCTTCATTCCAAGGTCTCCATAGACACAAAAACATATTAGGACACATCCACAGGAGAGTCCATTTCAACTCAGCCTCCTCGGTTGCCCCCCACAACCAGCAGATCTAACCTGTCTTGTTGCTTGGAGACAATTGGAATGCGAGGTGGGCTACCCAGCCATCCATCCTTAGAACCCTGCTCGGAATCGTTGGCCTGGAGCCAACCAACAGGTCTCAATTGTCCTGCAGAAGAATCTTTGCAGTTTGGAGCTTCTCACAACTCCCATCGTGGGAAAACCCCCATGTCCTCGTGATCCAACCCCCTTCAAGAAAGGGCCATCAGGGCAGAAAGTCCAACCTGAGCGATCGTCTGATCCTTGCCCTGACTTCAGATGCACGAGATCTCTATTGAGGTCTGTAGATTGTGCCTGCCATATCCTCACCCAGAAACCTAGGCCTAGCTTGGGTTCTCAGACTCCGTCCTCAGACTACTGGCCCACAAGCCCTCCAGTTGGGCAATCCAGAACTACAATGCTGCACTCTGCCTGCCCTACAGAAGTAAAACATTGCCCTCAGGGCTACCCCGAAACCCCAAATGAGGATCAACCTGCATGCCAATCGGCTGTACCCCAAACATATAGGCTGACCTGGGCACTCTTTCCCCTTCTGACCCAGCCTGAGCCTGGACCTCCTGGTCCACCCAGACAGCTGGCCGCACACTGAGCACATCGGACCCGCCATGGCCTTAGGTCGTCATCTCTTCCCAACTGCGGTTTACAGGCTCCAGAACCTAGACCTTATCTCCAACCACTGCCCAGGGTTGAAAACGATGCAGAAATCAGAACTCTTTCCCCATGGCAAGAAACCTTGTGCTTGGCATGTTGTCCAACGTTCAGTGTAGTTGAAACAAGCGTGGACCATGAGGCCCAGCCCATGCTTGCGGGCCACATTGGTCACAAACACACATTGTGACCCTCAGCCTGAGCCCAGTCCTCAGGTAAGGCCTCTCAGGGCCTATATGAAGAGACAGCATATTGGGCTTGCCATGCCCCTAGGCCCCAAATTTTAACCAGAGTTCGGGGTGTCCCTTCACTCTTCCCCAGGGCTCTGCTTTGGAATTCCTCTTTTGGTGGGACACCAGAGGTAACAAACCTGAAAGGAGTCCTCCCATCCCACAGATGGACGAAAAACAATTGGGATCGGGCCAAAACCACAGAGAGGAAGATTCGTCCATGGCCCATGAGACCTCCCCAACATTCCACGGCCATCGCTGAAACAAAATCCAGAGACAAAAGCCTGAGCAAGCGACTCAGACTCGCTCATTCTTCATATCCTGAAGAGTTCTTCTCATGGTTTGTAGATCGGGCGTGCCATACCTACGTCCCCAAACTTAAGCTGAGTTTGTGTTTTCAGTCTTCTGTCGTCAAAGTCCTGGGCCACACTCCCTCCAGGCTGTGGCCCCTGGAGCCACACATTAGGACTGCCCCCACACAATCCATGGGAATTCTGCCCATTCCATTGTCAAAAATCGTACAAATTAGGAGAACCCTCCAAAGTCCCTGAGGCCATCCCAATAGTGTAGGTCGCCCGGGACAAAAAAGGGCGGTTGATACCAGCCGAGCATCTTCCTCCACTCATCGACCTCCACTCATACCAAGAACATTGAACCAGACAGGACCCGAGGCCATTATCGGATCCATTGCTTTGGTTTACAGGCATGTCTCCTCAAAAGCCTGGATTCCAATACCAGCAGAGGGGATTTCTTGAGGCACCCATCAGAACAAATCTCGTCTCCACGTGGAAACTTGTGCATGGGAGCTATGCCAAAGCTTAGGAGAATACTTCAGGGTCCCGGTGCCACCTCCCCATTCCAAGGCCCTCATGGACACAAACACTCATTAGGACCCATCCTCTGGAAAGTGCATTTCAACTCAGCCACCCCGGTTGCTCCCGCAGATCCATTAGATCTAAACTGTCTTGTTGCTAGGAGCAATTGGAAGGCGAGGCGGACTTCCCAGGCATCCATCCTCGAACGGTGCTCTGGAGTCATTCCATATGGGATGTCCTGGAGCTGTCCAACAGGTCTCAATTGTCCCGCAGAAGGAATCCTTGAAGGGGGCATCCCACATCTCCCAACGTGGAAAACCTCCAAGGCCTCGAGATTCCGCTCCCTTCATGAAGGGGCCGTTATGCACAGAAACTCCAACCTGAGCCAACGTCGGATCCTCGCCCTGACTTCAGATGCATGACATATTGGTTCAGATCTGCAGGGGGTACCTGCCGTGCCCTCACCCTGAATCCGAAGTCTAGCTTGTGTTCTCAGACTTCCGTCCTCACTCTCCTGGCCCCGAAGCCCTCATGTTTGGCAATTCCGGACCGACAATGAAGCACTCTGCCTGCCCTCTAGAAAAAATATATTGCCTAATGAGCTGACCAGGCAGCTTAAATGAAGACAAACCTACACGGCACTCGAATGTACCCAAATTATATAGTCTAACCTGGGCACTAATGCACTGTCTGACACAACCTGAGCCCGGACCTGCTGACCAACACCCAGACAGCTGACCGCACCCTGAGCACATCAGACCCGCCCTGGCCTTAGGTCATCATCTCTTCCCTACCTCAGTTTTCAGGCTTCAGAACCTAGACTTTATCTCCAATCACTGCCCACGGGTGACTGTGATGCAGAAATCAGAACTCTTCCTGACCCATGGCAAGAAACCTTGTGGTTGGCATGTTGTCCAACGTTCAGTGTAGGAGAAAACAGCATTCACCCTGAGGCCCCGCCCATTCTTGAGTGCGACAAGAGCATAAACACGCATTGTGACCTCAGCGTGAGTCCTGTCCTCTAGTAAGTCCTCTCAGTGGCTGGACCATTAGATGTCATAATGGGCTTGACATGTCCCTAGTCCCCAATTTTTAACCAGATTTCTGGTTGTCCAGTCGCCCCACCCCAGGGCTCTACTCTGGAATCCCTCATTTGGTGGGACATCTGAGGTTGAAAAACAAAATGAAACAAATCGACAACAACAACAAAAAAACGGACTTCTTCCATCCCCAGAATGACCGCAAACTCTTTGGACGGGACCGAACCCCCAGAGAGTAAGACTCGTCCATTTCCCATGAAGTCACCCGGCAATTTCACGACCATGAGTGACACGATATCCAGAGACAAAAACTTGAGCAAGAGCCTCACACTCGCCCTTTTTTCATATCCCGAAGTGTTCTCCTCATGGTCTGTAGATCAGTCCTGACATACCTATGACCCAAAACATAAGCCGAGTTTGTGTTTTCAGACAACTGTCCAAACAGCTCTGGCCTACACACCCTACAGGCTCAGGGCCCTGGAGCCAAACCTGAGGACTGTACTTGCCCTCTCCAAGGGAATTGTATGTGCCCATTCCAATGGCCACAACCCTACTAATAGAATAACCTCCAAAGTCCCTGAGGCCATCCTAATAGTTGTGGCTTCTCAGGACAAACAGGGGGCAATCTGAGCCCATCTGAGCACCTACCTGCACTCAGACCCGTAGACTGATGTCCCCAGAGGTAAAAAGGAACGAACAGGCCCCTAGGCACTAATCGGATCCATTGCTTTGGTTTCCAGGAAACTCTCCTCAGAGGCCTGGATTTCAATACCAGCATATGGCTGTTTCTTGACTCACCCATCAGAACAAATCTCATCTACACATGGGAAACATGCACGTTGGAGCTGTGTCAAAGCCTCTGTTTAGGAGAACCCTTCAGGGCCCCAGGGCCACCGCTTCATTCCAAGGTCTCCATAGACACAAAAACATATTAGGACACACCCACAGGAGAGTCCATTTCAACTCAGCCTCCTCGGTTGCCCGCCACATGCAGCAGATCTAACCTGTCTTGTTGCTTGGAGACAATTGGAATGCGAGGTGGGCTACCCAGCCATCCATCCTTAGAACCCTGCTCGGAATCGTTGGCCTGGAGCCAACCAACAGGTCTCAATTGTCCTGCAGAAGAATCTTTGCAGTTTGGAGCTTCTCACAACTCCCATCGTGGGAAAACCCCCATGTCCTCGTGATCCAACCCCCTTCAAGAAAGGGCCATCAGGGCAGAAAGTCCAACCTGAGCGATCGTCTGATCCTTGCCCTGACTTCAGATGCACGAGATCTCGATTGAGGTCTGTAGATTGTGCCTGCCATATCCTCACCCAGAAACCTAGGCCTAGCTTGGGTTCTCAGACTCCGTCCTCAGACTACTGGCCCACAAGCCCTCCAGTTTGGCAATCCAGAACTACAATGCCGCACTCTGCCTGCCCTACAGAAGTAAAACATTGCCCTCAGGGCTACCCCGAAACCCCAAATGAGGATCAACCTGCACGCCATTCGGCTGTACCCCAAACATATAGGCTGACCTGGGCACTATTTCCCCTTCTGACCCAGCCTGAGCCTGGACCTCCTGGTCCCACCCAGACAGCGGCCACACACTGAGCACATCGGACCCGCCATGGCCTTAGGTCGTCATCTCTTCCCAACTGCGGTTTACAGGCTCCAGAACCTAGACCTTATCTCCAACCACTGCCCAGGGTTGAAAATGATGCAGAAATGAGAACTCTTTCCCCATGGCAAGAAACCTTGTGCTTGGCATGTTGTCCAACGTTCAGTGTAGTTGAAACAAGCGTGGACCATGAGGCCCAGCCCATGCTTGCGGGCCACATTGGTCACAAACACACATTGTGACCCTCAGCCTGAGCCCAGTCCTCAGGTAAGGGCTCTCAGGGCCTATATGAAGAGACAGCATATTGGGCTTGCCATGCCCCTAGGCCCCAATTTTTAACCATAGTTCGGGGTGTCCTTCACTCTTCCCCAGGGCTCTGCTTTGGAATTCCTCTTTTGGTGGGACACCAGAGGTAACAAACCTGAAAGGAGTCCTCCCATCCCACAGATGGACGAAAAACAATTGGGATCGGGCCAAAACCACAGAGAGGAAGATTCGTCCATGGCCCATGAGACCTCCCCAACATTCCACGGCCATCGCTGAAACAAAATCCAGAGACAAAAGCCTGAGCAAGCGACTCAGACTCGCTCATTCTTCATATCCTGAGAGTTCTTCTCATGGTTTGTAGATCGGGCGTGCCATACCTACGTCCCCAAACTTAAGCTGAGTTTGTGTTTTCAGTCTTCTGTCCTCAAAGTCCTGAGCCACACTCCCTCCAGGCTGTGGCCCCTGGAGCCACACATTAGGACTGCCCCCACCCAATCCATGGGAATTCTGCCCATTCCATTGTCAAAAATCGTACAAATTAGGAGAACCCTCCAAAGTCCCTGAGGCCATCCCAATAGTGTAGGTCGCCCGGGACAAAAAAGGGCGGTTGATACCAGCTGAGCATCTTCCTCCACTCATCTACCTCCACTCATACCAAGAAGATTGAACCAGACAGGACCCGAGGCCATTATCGGATCCATTGCTTTGGTTTACAGGCATGTCTCCTCAAAAGCCTGGATTCCAATACCAGCAGAGGGGATTTCCTGAGGCACCCATCAGAACAAATCTCGTCTCCACATGGAAACTTGTGCATGGGAGCTATGCCAAAGCTTAGGAGAATACTTCAGGGTCCCGGTGCCACCTCCAAAATTCCAAGGCCCTCATGGACACAAACACTCATTAGGACCCATCCTCTGGAAAGTGCATTTCAACTCAGCCACCCCGGTTGCTCCCTCAGATCCATTAGATCTAAACTGTCTTGTTGCTAGGAGCAATTGGAAGGCGAGGCGGACTTCCCAGGCATCCATCCTCGAACGGTGCTCTGGAGTCATTCCATATGGGATGTCCTGGAGCTGTCCAACAGGTCTCAATTGTCCCGCAGAAGGAATCCTTGAAGGGGGCATCCCACATCTCCCAACGTGGATAATTTCCAAGGCCTCGAGATTCCGCTACCTTCATGAAGGGGCCGTCATGCACAGAAACTCCAACCTGAGCCAACGTCGGATCCTCGCCCTGACTTCAGATGCATGACATATTGGTTCAGATCTGCAGGGGGTACCTGCCGTGCCCTCACCCTGAATCCGAAGTCTAGCTTGTGTTCTCAGACTTCCGTCCTCACTCTCCTGGCCCCGAAGCCCTCATGTTTGGCAATCCCGGACCGACAATGAAGCACTCTGCCTGCCCTCTAGAAAAAATATATTGCCTAATGAGCTGACCAGGCAGCTTAAATGAAGACAAACCTACACGGCACTCGAATGTACCCAAATTATATAGTCTAACCTGGGCACTAATGCACTGTCTGACACAACCTGAGCCCGGACCTGCTGACCAACACCCAGACAGCTGACCGCACCCTGAGCACATCAGACTCGCCCTGGCCTTAGGTCATCATCTCTTCCCTACCTCAGTTTTCAGGCTTCAGAACCTAGACCTTATCTCCAATCACTGCCCACGGGTGACTGTGATGCAGAAATCAGAACTCTTCTTGACCCATGGCAAGAAACCTTGTGGTTGGCATGTTGTCCAACGTTCAGTGTAGGAGAAAACAGCATTCACCCTGAGGCCCCGCCCATTCTTGCGTGCGACGAGAGCATAAACACGCATTGTGACCTCAGCGTGAGTCCTGTCCTCTAGTAAGTCCTCTCAGTGGCTGGACCATTAGATTTCATAATGGGCTTGACATGTCCCTAGTCCCCAATTTTTAACCAGATTTCTGGTTGTCCAGTCGCCCCACCCCAGGGCTCTACTCTGGAATCCATCATTTGGTGGGACATCTGAGGTTGAAAAACAAAATGAAACAAATCGACAACAACAACAAAAAAACGGACTTCTTCCATCCCCAGAATGACCGCAAACTCTTTGGACGGGACCGAACCCCCAGAGAGTAAGACTCGTCCATTTCCCATGAAGTCACCCGGAAATTTCACGACCATGAATGACACGATATCCAGAGACAAAAACTTAAGCAAGAGCCTCACACTCGTCCTTTTTTCATATCCCAAAGTGTTCTCCTCATGGTCTGTAGATCAGTCCTGCCATACCTATGACCCAAAACATAAGCCGAGTTTGTGTTTTCAGACAACTGTCCAAACAGGTCTGGCCTACACACCCTACAGGCTCAGGGCCCTGGAGCCAAACCTGAGGACTGTACTTGCCCTCTCCAAGGGAATTGTATGTGCCCATTCCAATGGCCACAACCCTACTAATAGGATAACCTCCAAAGTCCCTGAGGCCATCCCAAGAGTTGTGGCTTCCCAGGACAAACAGGGGGCAATCTGAGCCCATCTGAGCACCTTCCTGCACTCAGACCCGTAGACTGATGTCCCCAGAGGTAAAAAGGAACGAACAGGCCCCTAGGCACTAATCGGATCCATTGCTTTGGTTTCCAGGAAACTCTCCTCAGAGGCCTGGATTTCAATACCAGCATATGGCTGTTTCTTGACTCACCCATCAGAACAAATCTCAACTACACATGGAAAACATGCACGTTGGAGCTGTGTCAAAGCCTCTGTTTAGGAGAACCCTTCAGGGCCCCAGGGCCACCACTTCATTCCAAGGTCTCCATAGACACAAAAACATATTAGGACACATCCACAGTAGAGTCCATTTCAACTCAGCCTCCTCGGTTGCCCTCCACATCCAGCAGATCTAAACTGTCTTGTTGCTTGGAGACAATTGGAATGCAAGGTGGGCTACCCAGCCATCCATCCTTAGAACCCTGCTCGGAATCGTTGGCCTGGAGCCAACCAACAGGTCTCAATCGTCCTGCAGAAGATTCTTTGCAGTTTGGAGCTTCTCACAACTCCCATCGTGGGAAAACCCCCATGTCCTCGTGATCCAACCCCCTTCAAGAAAGGGCCATCAGGGCAGAAAGTCCAACCTGAGCGATCGTCTGATCCTTGCCCTGACTTCAGATGCACGAGATCTCTATTGAGACTGTAGATTTTGCCTGCCATATCCTCACCCAGAAACCTAGGCCTAGCTTGGGTTCTCAGACTTCCGTCCTCAGACTACTGGCCCACAAGCCCTCCAGTTTGGCAATCCAGAACTACAATGCCGCACTCTGCCTGCCCTACAGAAGTAAAACATTGCCCTCAGGGCTACCCCGAAACCCCAAATGAGGATCAACCTGCACGCCATTCGTCTGTACCCCAAACATATAGGCTGACCTGGGCACTATTTCCCCTTCTGACCCAGCCTGAGCCTGGACCTCCTGGTCCCACCCAGACAGCTGGCCGCACACTGAGCACATCGGACCCGCCATGGCCTTAGGTCGTCATCTCTTCTCAACTGCGGTTTACAGGCTCCAGAACCTAGACCTTATCTCCAACCACTGCCCAGGGTTGAAAATGATGCAGAAATGAGAACTCTTTCCCCATGGCAAGAAACCTTGTGCTTGGCATGTTGTCCAACATTCAGTGTAGTTGAAACAAGCGTGGCCCATGAGGCCCAGCCCATGCTTGCGGGCCACATTGGTCACAAACACACATTGTGACCCTCAGCCTGAGCCCAGTCCTCAGGTAAGGCCTCTCAGGGCCTATATGAAGAGACAGCATATTGGGCTTGCCATGCCCCTAGGCCCCAATTTTTAACCATAGTTCGGGGTGTCCCTTCACTCTTCCCCAGGGCTCTGCTTTGGAATTCCTCTTTTGGTGGGACACCTGAGGTAACAAACCTGAAAGGAGTTCTCCCATCCCACAGATTGACGAAAAACAATTGGGATCGGGCCAAATCCACAGAGAGGAAGATTCGTCCATGGCCCATGAGACCTCCCCAACATTCCACGGCCATCGCTGAAACAAAATCCAGAGACAAAAGCCTGAGCAAGCGACTCAGACTCGCTCATTCTTCATATCCTGAAGAGTTCTGCTCATGGTTTGTAGATCGGGCGTGCCATACCTACGTCCCCAAACTTAAGCTGAGTTTGTGTTTTCAGTCTTCTGTCCTCAAAGTCCTGGGCCACACTCCCTCCAGGCTGTGGCCCCTGGAGCCACACATTAGGACTGCCCCCACCCAATCCATGGGAATTCTGCCCATTCCATTGTCAAAAATCGTACAAATTAGGAGAACCCTCCAAAGTCCCTGAGGCCCTCCCAATAGTGTAGGTCGCCCGGGACAAAAAAGGGCGGTTGATACCAGCTGAGCATCTTCCTCCACTCATCTACCTCCACTCATACCAAGAAGATTGAACCAGACAGGACCCGAGGCCATTATCGGATCCATTGCTTTGGTTTACAGGCATGTCTCCTCAAAAGCCTGGATTCCAATACCAACAGAGGGGATTTCCTGAGGCACCCATCAGAACAAATCTCGTCTCCACAAGGAAACTTGTGCATGGGAGCTATGCCAAAGTTTAGGAGAATACTTCAGGGTCCCGGTGCCACCTCCCCATTCCAAGGCCCTCATGGACACAAACACATATTAGGACCCATCCTCTGGAAAGTGCATTTCAACTCAGCCACCCCGGTTGTTCCCGCAGATCCATTAGATCTAAACTGTCTTGTTGCTAGGAGACAATTGGAATGCGAGGCGGACTTCCCAGGCATCCATCCTCGAACGGTGCTCTGCAGTCATTCCATATGGGATATCCTGGAGCTGTCCAACAGGTCTCAATTGTCCCGCAGAAGGAATCCTTGAAGGGGGCATCCCACATCTCCCAACGTGGAAAACCTCCATGGCCTCGAGATTCCGCTCCCTTCATGAAGGGGCCGTCATGCACAGAAACTCCAACCTGAGCCAACGTCGGATCCTCGCCCTGACTTCAGATGCATGAGATATTGGTTCAGATCTGCAGGGGGTACCTGCCATGCCCTCAACCTGAATCCGAAGTCTAGCTTGTGTTCTCAGACTTCCGTCCTCACTCTCCTGGCCCAGAAGCCCTCATGTTTGGCAATTCCGGACCGACAATGAAGCACTCTGCCTGCCCTCTAGAAAAAATATATTGCCTAATGTGCTGACCAGGCAGCTTTAATGAAGATAAACCTACACGGCACTCGAATGTACCCAAATTATATAGTCTAACCTGGGCACTAATGCACTGTCTGACACAACCTGAGCCCGGACCGGCTGACCAACACCCAGACAGCTGACCGCACCCTGAGCACATCAGACCCGCCCTGGCCTTAGGTCATCATCTCTTCCCTACCTCAGTTTTCAGGCTTCAGAACCTAGACCTTATCTCCAATTACTGCCCACGGTTGACTGTGATGCAGATATCAGAACTCTTCCTGACCCATGGCAAGAAATCTTGTGGTTGGCATGTTGTCCAACGTTCAGTGTAGGAGAAACCAGCATTCACCCTGAGGCCCCGCCCATTCTTGAGTGCGACGAGAGCATAAACACGCATTGTGACCTCAGCGTGAGTCCTGTCCTCTAGTAAGTCCTCTCAGTGGCTGGACCATTAGATGTCATAATGGGCTTGACATGTCCCTAGTCCCCAATTTTTAACCAGATTTCTGGTTGTCCAGTCGCCCCACCCCAGGGCTCTACTCTGGAATCCCTCATTTGGTGGGACATCTGAGGTTGAAAAACAAAATGAAACAAATCGACAACAACAACAAAAAAACGGACTTCTTCCATCCCCAGAATGACCGCAAACTCTTTGGACGGGACCGAACCCCCAGAGAGTAAGACTCGTCCATTTCCCATGAAGTCACCCGGCAATTTCACGACCATGAGTGACACGATATCCAGAGACAAAAACTTGAGCAAGAGCCTCACACTCGCCCTTTTTTCATATCCCGAAGTGTTCTCCTCATGGTCTGTAGATCAGTCCTGCCATACCTATGACCCAAAACATAAGCCGAGTTTGTGTTTTCAGACAACTGTCCAAACAGATCTGGCCTACACACCCTACAGGCTCAGGGCCCTGGAGCCAAACCTTAGGACTGTACTTGCCCTCTCCAAGGGAATTGTATGTGCCCATTCCAATGGCTACAAGCAAAATAATAGGATAACCTCCAAAGTCCCTGAGGCCATCCCAATAGTTGTGGCTTCCCAGGACAAACAGGGGCAATCTGAGCCCATCTGAGCACCTACCTGCACTCAGACCCGTTGACTGATGTCCCCAGAGGTAAAAAGGAACGAACAGGCCCCTAGGCACTAATCGGATCCATTGCTTTGGTTTCCAGGCATCTCTCCTCAGAGGCCTGGATTTCAATACCAGCAAATGGCTGTTTCTTGACTCACCCATCAGAACAAATCTCATCTACACATGGGAAACATGCACGTTGGAGCTGTGTCAAAGCCTCTGTTTAGGAGAACCCTTCAGGGCCCCAGGCCCACCGCTTCATTCCAAGGTCTCCATAGACACAAAAACATATTAGGACACATCCACAGGAGAGTCCATTTCAACTCAGCCTCCTCGGTTGCCCCCCACATCCAGCAGATCTAACCTGTCTTGTTGCTTGGAGACAATTGGAATGCGAGGTGGGCTACCCAGCCATCCATCCTTAGAACCCTGCTCGGAATCGTTGGCCTGGAGGCAACCAACGATTCTCAATTGTCCTGCAGAAGAAATTTTGCAGTTTGGAGCTTCTCACAACTCCCATCGTGGGAAAACCCCCATGTCCTCGTGATCCAACCCCCTTAAAGAAAGGGGAATCAGGGCAGAAAGTCCAACCTGAGCGATCGTCTGATCCTTGCCCTGACTTCAGATGCACGAGATCTCTATTGAGGTCTGTAGATTGTGCCTGCCATATCCTGACCCAGAAACCTAGGCCTAGCTTGGGTTCTCAGACTCCGTCCTCAGACTACTGGACCACAAGCCCTCCAGTTTGGCAATCCAGAACTACAATGCCGCACTCTGCCTGCCCTACAGAAGTAAAACATTGCCCTCAGGGCTACCCCGAAACCCCAAATGAGGATCAACCTGCACGCCAATCGGCTGTACCCCAAACATATAGGCTGACATGGGCACTATTTCCCCTTCTGACCCAGCCTGAGCCTGGACCTCCTGGTCCCACCCAGACAGCTGGCCGCACACTGAGCACATCGGACCCGCCATGGCCTTAGGTCGTCATCTCTTCCCAACTGCGGTTTTCAGGCTCCAGAACCTACACCTTATCTCCAACCACTGCCCAGGGTTGAAAATGATGCAGAAATCAGAACTCTTTCCCTATGGCAAGAAACCTTGTGCTTGGCATGTTGTCCAACGTTCAGTGTAGTTGAAACAAGAGTGGCCCATGAGGCCCAGCCCATGCTTGCGGGCCACATTGGTCACAAACACACATTGTGACCCTCAGCCTGAGCCCAGTCCTCAGGTAAGGCCTCTCAGGGCCTATATGAAGAGACAGCATATTGGGCTTGCCATGCCCCTAGGCCCCAATTTTTAACCATAGTTCGGGGTGTCCCTTCACTCTTCCCCAGGGCTCTGCTTTGGAATTCCTCTTTTGGTGGGTCACCTGAGGTAACAAAACTGAAAGGAGTCCTCCCATCCCACAGATTGACGAAAAACAATTGGGATCGGGCCAAATCCACAGAGAGGAAGATTCATCCATGGCCCATGAGAACTCCCCAAAATTCCACGGCCATCGCTGAAACAAAATCCCGAGACAAAAGCCTGAGCAAGCGACTCAGACTCGCTCATTCTTCATATCCTGAAGAGTTCTTCTCATGGTTTGTAGATCGGGCGTGCCATACCTACGTCCCCAAACTTAAGCTGAGTTTGTGTTTTCAGTCTTCTGTCGTCAAAATCCTGGGCCACACTCCCTCCAGGCTGGGGCCCCTGGAGCCACACATTAGGACTGCCCCCACCCAATCCATGGGAATTCTGCCCATTCCATTGTCAAAAATCGTACAAATTAGGAGAACCCTCCAAAGTCCCTGAGGCCCTCCCAATAGTGTAGGTCGCCCGGGACAAAAAAGGGCGGTTGATACCAGCTGAGCATCTTCCTCCACTCATCTACATCCACTCATACCAAGAAGATTGAACCAGACAGGACCCGAGGCCATTATCAGATCCATTGCTTTGGTTTACAGGCATGTCTCCTCAAAAGCCTGGATTCCAATACCAGCAGAGGGGATTTCCCGAGGCACCCATCAGAACAAATCTCGTCTCCACAAGGAAACTTGTGCATGGGAGCTATGCCAAAGCTTAGGAGAATACTTCAGGGTCCCGGTGCCACCTCCCCATTCCAAGGCCCTCATGGACACAAACACACATTAGGACCCATCCTCTGGAAAGTGCATTTCAACTCAGCCACCCCGGTTGCTCCCGCAGATCTATTAGATCTAAACTGTCTTGTTGCTAGGAGACAATTGGAAGGCGAGGCGGACTTCCCAGGCATCCATCCTCGAATGGTGCTCTGGAGTCATTCCATATGGGATGTCCTGGAGCTGTTTAACAGGTCTCAATTGTCCCGCAGAAGGAATCCTTGAAGGGGGCATCCCACATCTCCCAACGTGGAAAACCTCCATGGCCTCGAGATTCCGCTCCCTTCATGAAGGGGCCGTCATGCACAGAAACTCCAAACTGAGCCAACGTCGGATCCTTGCCCTGACTTCAGATGCATGACATATTGCTTCAGATCTGCAGGGGGTACCTGCCGTGCCCTCACCCTGAATCCGAAGTCTAGCTTGTGTTCTCAGACTTCCGTCCTCACTCTCCTGGCCCCGAAGCCCTCATGTTTGGCAATTCCGGACCGACAGTGAAGCACTCTGCCTGCCCTCTAGAAAAAAATATATTGCCTAATGAGCTGACCAGGCAGCTTAAATGAAGATAAACCTACACGGCACTCGAATGTACCCAAATTATATAGTCTAACCTGGGCACTAATGCACTGTCTGACACAACCTGAGCCCGGACCTGCTGACCAACACCCAGACAGCTGACCGCACGCTGAGCACATCAGACCCGACCTGGCCTTAGGTCATCATCTCTTCCCTACCTCAGTTTTCAGGCTTCAGAACCTAGACCTTATCTCCAATCACTGCCCACGGGTGACTGTGATGAAGAAATCAGAACTCTTCCTGACCCATGGCAAGAAACCTTGTGGTTGGCATGTTGTCCAACGTTCAGTGTAGGAGAAAACAGCATTCACCCTGAGGCCCCGACCATTCTTGAGTGCGACGAGAGCATAAACACGCATTGTGACCTCAGCGTGAGGCCTGTCCTCTAGTAAGTCCTCTCAGTGGCTGGACCATTAGATGTCATAATGGGCTTGACATGTCACTAGTCCCCAATTTTTAACCAGATTTCTGGTTGTCCAGTCGCCCCACCCCAGGGCTCTACTCTGGAATCCCTCATTTGGTGGGACATCTGAGGTTGAAAAACAAAATGAAACAAATCGACAACAACAACAAAAAAACGGACTTCTTCCATCCCCAGAATGACCGCAAACTCTTTGGACGGGACCGAACCCCCAGAGAGTAAGACTCGTCCATTTCCCATGATGTCACCCGGCAATTTCACGACCATGAGTGACACGATATCCAGAGACAAAAACTTGAGCAAGAGCCTCACACTCGACCTTTTTTCATATCCCGAAGTGTTCTCCTCATGGTCTGTAGATCAGTCCTGATATACCTATGACCCAAAACATAAGCCGAGTTAGTGTTTTCAGACAACTGTCCAAACAGCTCTGGCCTACACACCCTACAGGCTCAGGGCCCTGGAGCCAAACCTGAGGACTGTACTTGCCCTCTCCAAGGGAATTGTATGTGCCCATTCCAATGGCCACAACCCTACTAATAGGATAAGCTCCAAAGTCCCTGAGGCCATCCCAAGAGTTGTGGCTTCCCGGGACAAACAGGGGCAATCTGAGCCCATCTGAGCACCTACCTGCACTCAGACCCGTAGACTGATGTCCCCAGAGGTAAAAAGGAAAGAACAGGCCCCTAGGCACTAATCGGATCCATTGCTTTGGTTTCCAGGCATCTCTCCTCAGAGGCCTGGAGTTCAATACCAGCATATGGCTGTTTCTTGACTCACCCATCAGAACAAATATCATCTACACATGGGAAACATGCACGTTGGAGCTGTGTCAAAGCCTCTGTTTAGGAGAACCCTTCAGGGCCCCAGGGCCACCGCTTCATTCCAAGGTCTCCATAGACACAAAAACATATTAGGACACATCCACTGGAGAGTCCATTTCAACTCAGCCTTATAGGTTGCCCACCACATGCAGCAGATCTAACCTGTCTTGTTGCTTGGAGACAATTGGAATGCGAGGTTGGCCACCCATCCATCCATCCTTAGAACCCTGCTCGGAATCGTTGGCCTGGAGCCAACCAACAGGTCTCAATTGTCCTGCAGAAGAATCTTTGCAGTTTGGAGCTTCTCACAACTCCCATCGTGGGAAAACCCCCATGTCCTCGTGATCAAACCCCCTTCAAGAAAGGGCCATCAGGGCAGAAAGTCCAACCTGAGCGATCGTCTGATCCTTGCCCTGACTTCAGATGCACGAGATCTCTATTGAGGTCTGTAGATTGTGCCTGCCATATCCTCACCCAGAAACCTAGGCCTGGCTTGGGTTCTCAGACTCCGTCCTCAGACTACTGGCCCACAAGCCCTCCAGTTTGGAAATCCAGAACTACAATGCCGCACTCTGCCTGCCCTACAGAAGTAAAGCATTGCCCTCAGGGCTACCCCGAAACCCCAAATGAGGATCAACCTGCACGCCAATCGGCTGTACCCCAAACATATAGGCTGACCTGGGCACTATTTCCCTTTCTGACCCAGCCTGAGCCTGGACCTCCTGGTCCCACCCTGACAGCTGGCCGCACACTGAGCACATCGGACCCGCCATGGCCTTAGGTCGTCATCTCTTCCCAACTGCGGTTTTCAGGCTCCAGAACCTAGACCTTATCTCCAACCACTGCCCAGGGTTGAAAATGATGCAGAAATGAGAACTCTTTCCCCATGGCAAGAAACCTTGTGCTTGGCATGTTGTCCAACGTTCAGTGTAGTTGAAACAAGCGTGGCCCATGAGGCCCAGCCCATGCTTGCGGGCCACATTGGTCACAAACACACATTGTGACCCTCAGCCTGAGCCCAGTCCTCAGGTAAGGCCTCTCAGGGCCTATATGAAGAGACAGCATATTGGGCTTGCCATGCCCTAGGCCCCAATTTTTAACCATAGTTCGGGGTGTCCCTTCACTCTTCCCTAGGGCTCTGCTTTGGAATTCCTCTTTTGGTGGGACACCAGAGGTAACAAACCTGAAAGGAGTCCTGCCATCCCACAGATTGACGAAAAACAATTGGGATCGGTCCAAGTCCACAGAGAGGAAGATTCATCCATGGCCCATGAGAACTCCCCAAAATTCCACGGCCATCGCTGAAACAAAATCCAGAGACAAAAGCCTGAGCAAGCGACTCAGACTCGCTCATTCTTCATATCCTGAAGAGTTCTTCTCATGGTTTGTAGATCGGGCGTGCCATACCCACGTCCCCAAACTTAAGCTGAGTTTGTGTTTTCAGTCTTCTGTCGTCAAAGTCCTGGGCCACACTCCCTCCAGGCTGGGGCCCCTGGAGCCACACATTAGGACTGCCCCCACCCAATCCATGGGAATTCTGCCCATTCCATTGTCAAAAATCGTACAAATTAGGAGAACCCTCCAAAGTCCCTGAGGCCATCCCAATAGTGTAGGTCGCCCGAGACAAAAAAGGGCAGTTGATACCAGCTGAGCATCTTCCTCCACTCTTCTACCTCCACTCATACCAAGAAGATTGAACCAGACAGGACCCGAGGCCATTATCGGATCCATTGCTTTGGTTTACAGGCATGTCTCCTCAAAAGCCTGGATTCCTATACCAGCAGAGGGGATTTCCTGAGGCACCCATCAGAACAAATCTCGTCTCCACAAGGAAACTTGTGCATGGGAGCTATGCCAAAGCTTAGGAGAATACTTCAGGGTCCCGGTGCCACCTCCCCATTCCAAGGCCCTCATGGACACAAACACACATTAGGACCCATCCTCTGGAAAGTGCATTTCAACTCAGCCACCCCGGTTGCTCCCGCAGATCCATTAGATCTAAACTGTCTTGTTGCTAGGAGACAATTGGAATGCGAGGCGGACTTCCCAGGCATCCATCCTCGAATGGTGCTCTGGAGTCATTCATTATGGGATGTCCTGGAGCTGTTTAACAGGTCTCAATTGTCCCGCAGAAGGAATCCTTGAAGGGGGCATCCCACATCTCCCAACGTGGAAAACCTCCATGGCCTCGAGATTCCGCTCCCTTCATGAAGGGGCCGTCATGCACAGAAACTCCAAACTGAGCCAACGTCGGATCCTTGCCCTGACTTCAGATGCATGAGATATTGGTTCAGATCTGCAGGGGGTACCTGCCGTGCCCTCACCCTGAATCCGAAGTCTAGCTTGTGTTCTCAGACTTCCGTCCTCACTCTCCTGGCCCCGAAGCCCTCATGTTTGGCAATTCCGGACCGACAATGAAGCACTCTGCCTGCCCTCTAGAAAAAATATATTGCCTAATGAGCTGACCAGGCAGCTTAAATGAAGATAAACCTACACGGCACTCGAATGTACCCAAATTATATAGTCTAACCTGGGCACTAATGCACTGTCTGACACAACCTGAGCCCGGACCTGCTGACCAACACCCAGACAGCTGACCGCACCCTGAGCACATCAGACCCGCCCTGGCCTTAGGTCATCATCTCTTCCCTACCTCAGTTTTCAGGCTTCAGAACCTAGAACTTATCTCCAATCACTGCCCACGGGTGACTGTGACTCTTCCTGACCCATGGCAAGAAACCTTGTGGTTGGCATGTTGTCCAACGTTCAGTGTAGGAGAAACCAGCATTCACCCTGAGGCCCCGCCCATTCTTGAGTGCAACGAGTGCATAAACATGCATTGTGACCTCAGCGTGAGTCCTGTCCTCTAGTAAGTCCTCTCAGTGGCTGGACCATTAGATGTCATAATGGGCTTGACATGTCCCTAGTCCCCAATTTTTAACCAGATTTCTGGTTGTCCAGTCGCCCCACCCCAGGGCTCTACTCTGGAATCCCTCATTTGGTGGGACATCTGAGGTTGAAAAACAAAATGAAACAAATCGACAACAACAACAAAAAAACGGACTTCTTCCATCCCCAGAATGACCGCAAACTCTTTGGACGGGACCGAACCCCCAGAGAGTAAGACTCGTCCATTTCCCATGAAGTCACCCGGCAATTTCACGACCATGAGTGACACGATATCCAGAGACAAAAACTTGAGCAAGAGCCTCACACTCGCCCTTTTTTCATATCCCGAAGTGTTCTCCTCATGGTCTGTAGATCAGTCCTGCCATACCTATGACCCAAAACATAAGCCGAGTTTGTGTTTTCAGACAACTGTCCAAACAGCTCTGGCCTACACACCCTACAGGCTCAGGGCCCTGGAGCCAAACCTGAGGACTGTACTTGCCCTCTCCAAGGGAATTTTATGTGCCCATTCCATTGGCCACAACCCTACTAATAGGATAAACTCCAAATTCCCTGAGGCCATCCCAATAGTTGTGGCTTCCCAGGACAAACAGGGGGCAATCTAGCCCATCTGAGCACCTTCCTGCACTCAGACCCGTAGACTGATGTCCCCAGAGGTAAAAAGGAACGAACAGGGCCCTAGGCACTATTCGGATCCATTGGTTTGGTTTCCAGGAAACTCTCCTCAGAGGCCTGGATTTCAATACCAGCATATGGCTGTTTCTTGACTCACCCATCAGAACAAATCTCATCTACACATGGGAAACATGCACGTTGGAGCTGTGTCAAAGCCTCTGTTTAGGAGAACCCTTCAGGGCCCCAGGGCCACCGCTTCATTCCAAGGTCTCCATAGACACAAAAACATATTAGGACACATCCACAGGAGAGTCCATTTCAACTCAGCCTCCTCGGTTGCCCCCCACATCCAGCAGATCTAACCTGTCTTGTTGCTTGGAGACAATTGGAATGCGAGGTGGGCTACCCAGCCATCCATCCTTAGAACCCTGCTCGGAATCGTTGGCCTGGAGTCAACCAACAGGTCTCAATTGTCCTGCAGAAGAATCTTTGCAATTTGGAGCTTCTCACAACTCCCATCGTGGGAAAACCCCCATGTCCTCGTGATCCAACCCCCTTCAAGAAAGGGCCATCAGGGCAGAAAGTCCAACCTGAGCGATCGTCTGATCCTTGCCCTGACTTCAGATGCACGAGATCTCGATTGAGGTCTGTAGTTTGTGCCTGCCATATCCTCACCCAGAAACCTAGGCCTAGCTTGGGTTCTCAGACTCCGTCCTCAGACTACTGGCCCACAAGCCCTCCAGTTTGGCAATCCAGAACTACAATGCCGCACTCTGCCTGCCCTACAGAAGTAAAGCATTGCCCTCAGGGCTACCCCGAAACCCCAAATGAGGATCAACCTGCACGCCAATCGGCTGTACCCCAAACATATAGGCTGACCTGGGCACTATTTCCCTTTCTGACCCAGCCTGAGCCTGGACCTCCTGGTCCCACCCAGACAGCTGGCCGCACACTGAGCACATCGGACCTGCCATGGCCTTAGGTCGTCATCTCTTCCCAACTGCGGTTTTCAGGCTCCAGAACCTAGACCTTATCTCCAACCACTGCCCAGGGTTGAAAACGATGCAGAAATCAGAACTCTTTCCCCATGGCAAGAAACCTTGTGCTTGGCATGTTGTCCAACGTTCACTGTAGTTGAAACAAGCGTGGCCCATGTGGCCCAGCCCATGCTTGTGGGCCACATTGGTCACAAACACACATTGTGACCCTCAGCCTGAGCCCAGTCCTCAGGTAAGGCCTCTCAGGGCCTATATGAAGAGACAGCATATTGGGCTTGCCATGCCCCTAGGCCCCAATTTTTAACCATAGTTCGGGGTGTCCCTTCACTCTTCCCCAGGGCTCTGCTTTGGAATTCCTCTTTTGGTGGGACACCATAGGTAACAAACTTGAAAGGAGTCCTCCCATCCCACAGATTGACGAAAAACAATTGGGATCGGGCCAAATCCACAGAGAGGAAGATTCGTCCATGGCCCATGAGACCTCCCCAACATTCCACGGCCATCGCTGAAACAAAATCCAGAGACAAAAGCCTGAGCAAGCGCCTCAGACTCGATCATTCTTCATATCCTGAAGATTTCTTCTCATGGTTTGTAGATCGGGCGTGCCATACCTACGTCCCCAAACTTAAGCTGAGTTTGTGTTTTCAGTCTTCTGTCCTCAAAGTCCTGGGCCACACTCCCTCCAGGCTGGGGCCCCTGGAGCCACACATTAGGACTGCCCCACCCAATCCATGGGAATTCTGCCCATTCCATTGTCAAAAATCGTACAAATTAGGAGAACCCTCCAAAGTCCCTGAGGCCATCCCAATAGTGTAGGTCGCCCGGGACAAAAAAGGGCGGTTGATACCAGCTGAGCATCTTCCTCCACTCATCTACCTCCACTCATACCAAGAAGATTGAACCAGACAGGACCCGAGGCCATTATCGGATCCATTGCTTTGGTTTACTGGCATGTCTCCTCAAAAGCCTGGATTCCAATACCAGCAGAGAGGATTTCCTGAGGCACCCATCAGAACAAATCTCGTCTCCACAAGGAAACTTGTGCATGGGAGCTATGCCAAAGCTTAGGAGAATACTTCAGGGTCCCGGTGCCACCTCCCCATTCCAAGGCCCTCATGGACACAAACACACATTAGGACCCATCCTCTGGAAAGTGCATTTCAACTCAGCCACCCCGGTTGCTCCCGCAGATCCATTAGATCTAAACTGTCTTGTTGCTAGGAGACAATTGGAAGGCGAGGCGGACTTCCCAGGCATCCATCCTCGAACGGTGCTCTGGTGTCATTCCATATGGGATGTCCTGGAGCTGTCCAACAGGTCTCAATTGTCCCGCAGAAGGAATCCTTGAAGGGGGCATCCCACATCTCCCAACGTGGAAAACCTCCATGGCCTCGAGATTCCGCTCCCTTCATGAAGGGGCCGTCATGCACAGAAACTCCAACCTGAGCCAACGTCGGATCCTCGCCCTGACTTCAGATGCATGAGATATTGGTTCAGATCTGCAGGGGGTACCTGCCGTGCCCTCACCCTGAATCCGAAGTCTAGCTTGTGTTCTCAGACTTCCGTCCTCACTCTCCTGGCCCTGAAGCCCTCATGTTTGGCAATTCCGGACCGACAATGAAGCACTCTGCCTGCCCTCTAGAAAAAATATATTGCCTAATGAGCTGACCAGGCAGCTTAAATGAAGATAAACCTACACGGCACTCGAATGTACCCAAATTATATAGTCTAACCTGGGCACTAATGCACTGTCTGACACAACCTGAGCCCGGACCGGCTGACCAACACCCAGACAGCTGACCGCACCCTGAGCACATCAGACCCGCCCTGGCCTTAGGTCATCATCTCTTCCCTACCTCAGTTTTCAGGCTTCAGAACCTAGACCTTATCTCCAATCACTGCCCACGGGTGACTGTGATGCAGAAATCAGAACTCTTCCTGACCCATGGCAAGAAACCTTGTGGTTGGCATGTTGTCCAAAGTTCAGTGTAGGAGAAAACAGTATTCACCCTGAGGCCCCGCCCATTCTTGACTGCGACGAGAGCATAAACACGCATTGTGACCTCAGCGTGAGTCCTGTCCTCTAGTAAGTCCTCTCAGTGGCTGGACCATTAGATGTCATAATGGGCTTGACATGTTCCTAGTCCCCAATTTTTAACCAGATTTCTGGTTGTCCAGTCGCCCCACCCCAGGGCTCTACTCTGGAATCCCTCATTTGGTGGGACATCTGAGGTTGAAAAACAAAATGAAACAAATCGACAACAACAACAAAAAAACGGACTTCTTCCATCCCCAGAATGACCGCAAACTCTTTGGACGGGACCGAACCCCCAGAGAGTAAGACTCGTCCATTTCCCATGAAGTCACCCGGCAATTTCACGACCATGAGTGACACGATATCCAGAGACAAAAACTTGAGCAAGAGCCTCACACTCGCCCTTTTTTCATATCCCGAAGTGTTCTCCTCATGGTCTGTAGATCAGTCCTGCCATACCTATGACCCAAAACATAAGCCGAGTTTGTGTTTTCAGACAACTGTCCAAACAGCTCTGGCCTACACACCCTACAGGCTCAGGGCCCTGGAGCCAAACCTGAGGACTGTACTTGCCCTCTCCAAGGGAATTGTATGTGACCATTCCAATTGCCACAACCCTACTAATAGGATAACCTCCAAAGTCCCTGAGGCCATCCCAAGAGTTGTGGCTTCCCAGGACAAACAGGGGCAATCTGAGCACATCTGAGCACCTACCTGCACTCAGACCCGTAGACTGATGTCCCCAGAGGTAAAAAGGAACGAACAGGCCCCTAGGCACTAATCGGATCCATTGCTTTGGTTTCCAGGCATCTCTCCTCAGAGGCCTGGATTTCAATACCAGCATATGAATGTTTCTTGACTCACCCATCAGAACAAATCTCATCTACACATGGGAAACATGCACGTTGGAGCTGTGTCAAAGCCTCTGTTTAGGAGAACCCTTCAGGGCCCCAGGGCCACCGCTTCATTCCAAGGTCTCCATAGACAAAAAAACATATTAGGACACATCCACAGGAGAGTCCATTTCAACTCAGCCTCCTCGGTTGCCCCCCACATCCAGCAGATCTAACCTGTCTTGTTGCTTGGAGACAATTGGAATGCGAGGTGGGCTACCCAGCCATCCATCCTTAGAACCCTGCTCGGAATCGTTGGCCTGGAGCCAACCAACAGGTCTCAATTGTCCTGCAGAAGAATCTTTGCAGTTTGGAGCTTCTCACAGCTCCCATCGTGGGAAAACCCCCATGTCCTCGTGATCCAACCCCCTTCAAGAAAGGGCCATCAGGTCAGAAAGTCCAACCTGAGCGATCGTCTGATCCTTGCCCTGACTTCAGATGCACGAGATCTCTATTGAGGTCTGTAGATTGTGCCTGCCATATCCTCACCCAGAAACCTAGGCCTGGCTTGGGTTCTCAGACTCCGTCCTCAGACTACTGGCCCACAAGCACTCCAGTTTGGCAATCCAGAACTACAATGCCGCACTCTGCCTGCCCTACAGAAGTAAAACATTGCCCTCAGGGCTACCCCGAAACCCCAAATGAGGATCAACCTGCACGCCAATCGGCTGTACCCCAAACATATAGGCTGAACTGGGCACTATTTCCCCTTCTGACCCAGCCTGAGCCTGGACCTCCTGGTCCCACCCAGACATCTGGCCGCACACTGAGCACATCGGACCCGCCATGGCCTTAGGTCGTCATCTCTTCCCAACTGCGGTTTTCAGGCTCCAGGACCTAGACCTTATCTCCAACCACTGCCCAGGGTTGAAAATGATGCAGAAATCAGAACTCTTTCCCCATGGCAAGAAACCTTGTGCTTGGCATGTTGTCCAACGTTCAGTGTAGTTGAAACAAGCGTGGCCCATGAGGCCCAGCCCATGCTTGCGGGCCACATTGGTCACAAACACACATTGTGACCCTCAGCCTGAGCCCAGTCCTCAGGTAAGGCCTCTCAGGGCCTATATGAAGAGACAGCATATTGGGCTTGCCATGCCCCTAGGCCCCAATTTTTAACCATAGTTCGGGGTGTCCCTTCACTCTTCCCCAGGGCTCTGCTTTGGAATTCCTCTTTTGGTGGGTCACCTGAGGTAACAAACCTGAAAGGAGTCCTCCCATCCCACAGATTGACGAAAAACAATTGGGATCGGGCCAAATCCACAGAGAGGAAGATTCGTCCATGGCCCATGAGACATCCCCAACATTCCACGGCCATCGCTGAAACAAAATCCAGAGACAAAAGCCTGAGCAAGCGCCTCAGACTCGCTCATTCTTCATATCCTGAAGAGTTCTTCTCATGGTTTGTAGATCGGGCGTGCCATACCTACGTCCCCAAACTTAAGCTGAGTTTGTGTTTTCAGTCTTCTGTCCTCAAAGTCCTGGGCCACACTCCCTCCAGGCTGGGGCCCCTGGAGCCACACATTAGGACTGCCCCCACCCAATCCATGGGAATTCTGCCCATTCCATTGTCAAAAATCGTACGAATTAGGAGAACCCTCCAAAGTCCCTGAGGCCATCCCAATAGTGTAGGTCGCCCTGGACAAAAAAGGGCGGTTGATACCAGCTGAGCATCTTCCTCCACTCATCTACCTCCACTCATACCAAGAAGATTGAACCAGACAGGACCCGAGGCCATTATCGGATCCATTGCTTTGGTTTACAGGCATGTCTCCTCAAAAGCCTGGATTCCAATACCAGCAGAGGGGATTTCCTGAGGCACCCATCAGAACAAATCTCGTCTCCACAAGGAAACTTGTGCATGGGAGCTATGCCAAAGCTTAGGAGAATACTTCAGGGTCCCGGTGCCACCTCCCCATTCCAAGGCCCTCATGGACACAAACACACATTAGGACCCATCCTCTGGAAAGTGGATTTCAACTCAGCCACCCCGGTTGCTCCCGCAGATCCATTAGATCTAAACTGTCTTGTTGCTAGGAGACAATTGGAAGGCGAGGCGGACTTCCCAGGCATCCATCCTCGAACGGTGCTCTGGAGTCATTCCATATGGGATGTCCTGGAGCTGTCCAACAGGTCTCAATTGTCCTGCAGAAGGAATCCTTGAAGGGGGCATCCCACATCTCCCAACGTGGAAAACCTCCATGGCCTCGAGATTCCGCTCCCTTCATGAAGGGGCCGTCATGCACAGAAACTCCAACCTGAGCCAACGTCGGATCCTCGCCCTGACTTCAGATGCATGAGATATTGGTTCAGATCTGCAGGGGGTACCTGCCGTGCCCTCACCCTGAATCCGAAGTCTAGCTTGTGTTCTCAGACTTCCGTCCTCACTCTCCTGGCCCTGAAGCCCTCATGTTTGGCAATTCCGGACCGACAATGAAGCACTCTGCCTGCCCTCTAGAAAAAATATATTGCCTAATGAGCTGACCAGGCAGCTTAAATGAAGATAAACCTACACGGCACTCGAATGTACCCAAATTATATAGTCTAACCTGGGCACTAATGCACTGTCTGACACAACCTGAGCCCGGACCGGCTGACCAAAACCCAGACAGCTGACCGCACCCTGAGCACATCAGACCCGCCCTGGCCTTAGGTCATCATCTCTTCCCTACCTCAGTTTTCAGGCTTCAGAACCTAGACCTTATCTCCAATCACTGCCCACGGGTGACTGTGATGCAGAAATCAGAACTCTTCCTGACCCATGGCAAGAAACCTTGTGGTTGGCATGTTGTCCAAAGTTCAGTGTAGGAGAAAACAGTATTCACCCTGAGGCCCCGCCCATTCTTGACTGCGACGAGAGCATAAACACGCATTGTGACCTCAGCGTGAGTCCTGTCCTCTAGTAAGTCCTCTCAGTGGCTGGACCATTAGATGTCATAATGGGCTTGACATGTTCCTAGTCCCCAATTTTTAACCAGATTTCTGGTTGTCCAGTCGCCCCACCCCAGGGCTCTACTCTGGAATCCCTCATTTGGTGGGACATCTGAGGTTGAAAAACAAAATGAAACAAATCGACAACAACAACAAAAAAACGGACTTCTTCCATCCCCAGAATGACCGCAAACTCTTTGGACGGGACCGAACCCCCAGAGAGTAAGACTCGTCCATTTCCCATGAAGTCACCCGGCAATTTCACGACCATGAGTGACACGATATCCAGAGACAAAAACTTGAGCAAGAGCCTCACACTCGCCCTTTTTTCATATCCCGAAGTGTTCTCCTCATGGTCTGTAGATCAGTCCTGCCATACCTATGACCCAAAACATAAGCCGAGTTTGTGTTTTCAGACAACTGTCCAAACAGCTCTGGCCTACACACCCTACAGGCTCAGGGCCCTGGAGCCAAACCTGAGGACTGTACTTGCCCTCTCCAAGGGAATTGTATGTGACCATTCCAATTGCCACAACCCTACTAATAGGATAACCTCCAAAGTCCCTGAGGCCATCCCAAGAGTTGTGGCTTCCCAGGACAAACAGGGGCAATCTGAGCACATCTGAGCACCTACCTGCACTCAGACCCGTAGACTGATGTCCCCAGAGGTAAAAAGGAACGAACAGGCCCCTAGGCACTAATCGGATCCATTGCTTTGGTTTCCAGGCATCTCTCCTCAGAGGCCTGGATTTCAATACCAGCATATGAATGTTTCTTGACTCACCCATCAGAACAAATCTCATCTACACATGGGAAACATGCACGTTGGAGCTGTGTCAAAGCCTCTGTTTAGGAGAACCCTTCAGGGCCCCAGGGCCACCGCTTCATTCCAAGGTCTCCATAGACAAAAAAACATATTAGGACACATCCACAGGAGAGTCCATTTCAACTCAGCCTCCTCGGTTGCCCCCCACATCCAGCAGATCTAACCTGTCTTGTTGCTTGGAGACAATTGGAATGCGAGGTGGGCTACCCAGCCATCCATCCTTAGAACCCTGCTCGGAATCGTTGGCCTGGAGCCAACCAACAGGTCTCAATTGTCCTGCAGAAGAATCTTTGCAGTTTGGAGCTTCTCACAGCTCCCATCGTGGGAAAACCCCCATGTCCTCGTGATCCAACCCCCTTCAAGAAAGGGCCATCAGGTCAGAAAGTCCAACCTGAGCGATCGTCTGATCCTTGCCCTGACTTCAGATGCACGAGATCTCTATTGAGGTCTGTAGATTGTGCCTGCCATATCCTCACCCAGAAACCTAGGCCTGGCTTGGGTTCTCAGACTCCGTCCTCAGACTACTGGCCCACAAGCACTCCAGTTTGGCAATCCAGAACTACAATGCCGCACTCTGCCTGCCCTACAGAAGTAAAACATTGCCCTCAGGGCTACCCCGAAACCCCAAATGAGGATCAACCTGCACGCCAATCGGCTGTACCCCAAACATATAGGCTGAACTGGGCACTATTTCCCCTTCTGACCCAGCCTGAGCCTGGACCTCCTGGTCCCACCCAGACATCTGGCCGCACACTGAGCACATCGGACCCGCCATGGCCTTAGGTCGTCATCTCTTCCCAACTGCGGTTTTCAGGCTCCAGGACCTAGACCTTATCTCCAACCACTGCCCAGGGTTGAAAATGATGCAGAAATCAGAACTCTTTCCCCATGGCAAGAAACCTTGTGCTTGGCATGTTGTCCAACGTTCAGTGTAGTTGAAACAAGCGTGGCCCATGAGGCCCAGCCCATGCTTGCGGGCCACATTGGTCACAAACACACATTGTGACCCTCAGCCTGAGCCCAGTCCTCAGGTAAGGCCTCTCAGGGCCTATATGAAGAGACAGCATATTGGGCTTGCCATGCCCCTAGGCCCCAATTTTTAACCATAGTTCGGGGTGTCCCTTCACTCTTCCCCAGGGCTCTGCTTTGGAATTCCTCTTTTGGTGGGTCACCTGAGGTAACAAACCTGAAAGGAGTCCTCCCATCCCACAGATTGACGAAAAACAATTGGGATCGGGCCAAATCCACAGAGAGGAAGATTCGTCCATGGCCCATGAGACATCCCCAACATTCCACGGCCATCGCTGAAACAAAATCCAGAGACAAAAGCCTGAGCAAGCGCCTCAGACTCGCTCATTCTTCATATCCTGAAGAGTTCTTCTCATGGTTTGTAGATCGGGCGTGCCATACCTACGTCCCCAAACTTAAGCTGAGTTTGTGTTTTCAGTCTTCTGTCCTCAAAGTCCTGGGCCACACTCCCTCCAGGCTGGGGCCCCTGGAGCCACACATTAGGACTGCCCCCACCCAATCCATGGGAATTCTGCCCATTCCATTGTCAAAAATCGTACGAATTAGGAGAACCCTCCAAAGTCCCTGAGGCCATCCCAATAGTGTAGGTCGCCCTGGACAAAAAAGGGCGGTTGATACCAGCTGAGCATCTTCCTCCACTCATCTACCTCCACTCATACCAAGAAGATTGAACCAGACAGGACCCGAGGCCATTATCGGATCCATTGCTTTGGTTTACAGGCATGTCTCCTCAAAAGCCTGGATTCCAATACCAGCAGAGGGGATTTCCTGAGGCACCCATCAGAACAAATCTCGTCTCCACAAGGAAACTTGTGCATGGGAGCTATGCCAAAGCTTAGGAGAATACTTCAGGGTCCCGGTGCCACCTCCCCATTCCAAGGCCCTCATGGACACAAACACACATTAGGACCCATCCTCTGGAAAGTGGATTTCAACTCAGCCACCCCGGTTGCTCCCGCAGATCCATTAGATCTAAACTGTCTTGTTGCTAGGAGACAATTGGAAGGCGAGGCGGACTTCCCAGGCATCCATCCTCGAACGGTGCTCTGGAGTCATTCCATATGGGATGTCCTGGAGCTGTCCAACAGGTCTCAATTGTCCTGCAGAAGGAATCCTTGAAGGGGGCATCCCACATCTCCCAACGTGGAAAACCTCCATGGCCTCGAGATTCCGCTCCCTTCATGAAGGGGCCGTCATGCACAGAAACTCCAACCTGAGCCAACGTCGGATCCTCGCCCTGACTTCAGATGCATGAGATATTGGTTCAGATCTGCAGGGGGTACCTGCCGTGCCCTCACCCTGAATCCGAAGTCTAGCTTGTGTTCTCAGACTTCCGTCCTCACTCTCCTGGCCCCAAAGCCCTCATGTTTGGCAATTCCGGACCGACAATGAAGCACTCTGCCTGCCCTCTAGAAAAAATATATTGCCTAATGAGCTGACCAGGCAGCTTAAATGAAGATAAACCTACACGGCACTCGAATGTACCCAAATTATATAGTCTAACCTGGGCACTAATGCACTGTCTGACACAACCTGAGCCCGGACCGGCTGACCAACACCCAGACAGCTGACCGCACCCTGAGCACATCAGACCCGCCCTGGCCTTAGGTCATCATCTCTTCCCTACCTCAGTTTTCAGGCTTCAGAACCTAGACCTTATCTCCAATCACTGCCCACGGGTGACTGTGATGCAGAAATCAGAACTCTTCCTGACCCATGGCAAGAAACCTTGTGGTTGGCATGTTGTCCAACGTTCAGTGTAGGAGAAAACAGCATTCACCCTGAGGCCCCGCCCATTTTTGAGTGCGACAAGAGCATAAACACGCATTGAGACCTCAGCGTGAGTCCTGTCCTCTAGTAAGTCCTCTCAGTGGCTGGACCATTAGATGTCATAATGGGCTTGACATGTTCCTAGTCCCCAATTTTTAACCAGATTTCTGGTTGTCCAGTCGCCCCACCCCAGGGCTCTACTCTGGAATCCCTCATTTGGTGGGACATCTGAGGTTGAAAAACAAAATGAAACAAATCGACAACAACAACAAAAAAACGGACTTCTTCCATCCCCAGAATGACCGCAAACTCTTTGGACGGGACCGAACCCCCAGAGAGTAAGACTCGTCCATTTCCCATGAAGTCACCCGGCAATTTCACGACCATGAGTGACACGATATCCAGAGACAAAAACTTGAGCAAGAGCCTCACACTCGCCCTTTTTTCATATCCCGAAGTGTTCTCCTCATGGTCTGTAGATCAGTCCTGCCATACCTATGACCCAAAACATAAGCCGAGTTTGTGTTTTCAGACAACTGTCCAAACAGCTCTGGCCTACACACCCTACAGGCTCAGGGCCCTGGAGCCAAACCTGAGGACTGTACTTGCCCTCTCCAAGGGAATTGTATGTGCCCATTCCAATGGCCACAACCCTACTAATAGGATAACCTCCAAAGTCGCTGAGGCCATCCCAAGAGTTGTGGCTTCCCAGGACAAACAGGGGCAATCTGAGCCCATCTGAGCACCTACCTGCACTCAGACCCGTAGACTGATGTCCCCAGAGGTAAAAAGGAACGAACAGGCCCCTAGGCACTAATCGGATCCATTGCTTTGGTTTCCAGGAAACTCTCCTCAGAGGCCTGGAGTTCAATACCAGCATATGGCTGTTTCTTGAGTCACCCATCAGAACAAATCTCATCTACACATGGGAAACATGCACGTTGGAGCTGTGTCAAAGCCTCTGTTTAGGAGAACCCTTCAGGGCCCCAGGGCCACCGCTTCATTCCAAGGTCTCCATAGACACAAAAACATATTAGGACACATCCACAGGAGAGTCCATTTCAACTCAGCCTCCTCAGTTGCCCCCCACATCCAGCAGATATAACCTGTCTTGTTGCTTGGAGACAATTGGAATGCGAGGTGGGGTACCCAGCCATCCATCCTTAGAACCCTGCTTGGAATCCTTGGCCTGGAGCCAACCAACAGGTCTCAATTGTCCTGCAGAAGAATCTTTGCAGTTTGGAGCTTCTCACAACTCCCATCGTGGGAAAACCCCCATGTCCTCGTGATCCAACCCCCTTCAAGAAAGGGCCATCAGGGCAGAAAGTCCAACCTGAGCGATCGTCTGATCCTTGCCCTGACTTCAGATGCACGAGATCTCTATTGAGGTCTGTAGATTGTGCCTGCCATATCCTCACCCAGAAACCTAGGCCTAGCTTGGGTTCTCAGACTTCCGTCCTCAGACTACTGGCCCACAAGCCCTCCAGTTTGGCAATCCAGAACTACAATGCCGCACTCTGCCTGCCCTACAGAAGTAAAACATTGCCCTCAGGGCTACCCCGAAACCCCAAATGAGGATCAACCTGCACGCCAATCGGCTGTACCCCAAACATATAGGCTGACCTGGGCACTATTTACCCTTCTGACCCAGCCTGAGCCTGGACCTCCTGGTCCCACCCAGACAGCTGGCCGCACACTGAGCACATCGGACCCGCCATGGCCTTAGGTCGTCATCTCTTCCCAACTGCGGTTTTCAGGCTCCAGGACCTAGACCTTATCTCCAACCACTGCCCAGGGTTGAAAACGATGCAGAAATCAGAACTCTTTCCCCATGGCAAGAAACCTTGTGCTTGGCATGTTGTCCAACGTTCAGTGTAGTTGAAACAAGCGTGGCCCATGAGGCCCAGCCCATGCTTGCGGGCCACATTGGTCACAAACACACATTGTGACCCTCAGCCTGAGCCCAATCCTCAGGTAAGGCCTCTCAGGGCCTATATGAAGAGACAGCATATTGGGCGTGCCATGCCCCTAGGCCCCAATTTTTAACCATAGTTCGGGGTGTCCCTTCACTCTTCCCCAGGGCTCTGCTTTGGAATTCCTCTTTTGGTGGGTCACCTGAGGTAACAAACCTGAAAGGAGTCCTCCCATCCCACAAATTGACGAAAAACAATTGGGATCGGGCCAAGTCCACAGAGAGGAAGATTCGTCCATGGCCCATGAGACATCCCCAACATTCCACGGCCATCGCTGAAACAAAATCCAGAGACAAAAGCCTGAGCAAGCGCCTCAGACTCGCTCATTCTTCATATCCTGAAGAGTTCTTCTCATGGTTTGTAGATCGGGCGTGCCATACCTACGTCCCCAAACTTAAGCTGAGTTTGTGTTTTCAGTCTTCTGTCCTCAAAGTCCTGGCCACACTCCCTCCAGGCTGGGGCCCCTGGAGTCACACATTAGGACTGCCCCCAACCAATCCATGGGAATTCTGCCCATTCCATTGTCAAAAATCGTACAAATTAGGAGAACACTCCAAACTCCCTGAGGCCATCCCAATAGTGTAGGTTGCCCGGGACAAAAAAGGGCGGTTGATACCAGCTGAGCATCTTCCTCCACTCATCTACCTCCACTCATACCAAGAAGATTGAACCAGACAGGACCCGAGGCCATTATCGGATCCATTGCTTTGGTTTACAGGCATGTCTCCTCAAAAGCCTGGATTCCAATACCAGCAGAGAGGATTTCCTGAGGCACCCATCAGAACAAATCTCGTCTCCACAAGGAAACTTGTGCATGGGAGCTATGCCAAAGCTTAGGAGAATACTTCAGGGTCCCGGTGCCACCTCCCCATTCCAAGGCCCTCATGGACACAAACACACATTAGGACCCATCCTCTGGAAAGTGCATTTCAACTCAGCCACCCCGGTTGCTCCCGCAGATCCATTAGATCTAAACTGTCTTGTTGCTAGGAGACAATTGGAAGGCGAGGCGGACTTCCCAGGCATCCATCCTCGAACGGTGCTCTGGAGTCATTCCATATGGGATGTCCTGGAGCTGTCCAACTGGTCTCAATTGTCCTGCAGAAGGAATCCTTGAAGGGGGCATCCCACATCTCCCAACGTGGAAAACCTCCATGGCCTCGAGATTCCGCTCCCTTCATGAAGGGGCCGTCATGCACAGAAACTCCAACCTGAGCCAACGTCGGATCCTCGCCCTGACTTCAGATGCATGAGATATTGGTTCAGATCTGCAGGGGGTACCTGCCGTGCCCTCACCCTGAATCCGAAGTCTAGCTTGTGTTCTCAGACTTCCGTCCTCACTCTCCTGGCCCCGAAGCCCTCATGTTTGGCAATTCCGGACCGACAATGAAGCACTCTGCCTGCCCTCTAGAAAAAATATATTGCCTAATGAGCTGACCAGGCAGCTTAAATGAAGATAAACCTACACGGCACTCGAATGTACCCAAATTATATAGTCTAACCTGGGCACTAATGCACTGTCTGACACAGCCTGAGCCCGGACCGGCTGACCAACACCCAGACAGCTGACCGCACCCTGAGCACATCAGACCCGCCCTGGCCTTAGGTCATCATCTCTTCCCTACCTCAGTTTTCAGGCTTCAGAACCTAGACCTTATCTCCAATCACTGCCCACGGGTGACTGTGATGCAGAAATCAGAACTCTTCCTGACCCATGGCAAGAAACCTTGTGGTTGGCATGTTGTCCAACGTTCAGTGTAGGAGAAAACAGCATTCACCCTGAGGCCCCGCCCATTCTTGAGTGCGACGAGAGCATAAACACGCATTGTGACCTCAGCGTGAGTCCTGTCCTCTAGTAAGTCCTCTCAGTGGCTGGACCATTAGATGTCATAATGGGCTTGACATGTTCCTAGTCCCCAATTTTTAACCAGATTTCTGGTTGTCCAGTCGCCCCACCCCAGGGCTCTACTCTGGAATCCCTCATTTGGTGGGACATCTGAGGTTGAAAAACAAAATGAAACAAATCGACAACAACAACAAAAAAACGGACTTCTTCCATCCCCAGAATGACCGCAAACTCTTTGGACGGGACCGAACCCCCAGAGAGTAAGACTCGTCCATTTCCCATGAAGTCACCCGGCAATTTCACGACCATGAGTGACACGATATCCAGAGACAAAAACTTGAGCAAGAGCCTCACACTCGCCCTTTTTTCATATCCCGAAGTGTTTTCCTCATGGTCTGTAGATCAGTCCTGCCATACCTATGACCCAAAACATAAGCCGAGTTTGTGTTTTCAGACAACTGTCCAAACAGCTCTGGCCTACACACCCTACAGGCTCAGGGCCCTGGAGCCAAACCTGAGGACTGTACTTGCCCTCTCCAAGGGAATTGTATGTGCCCATTCCAATGGCCACAACCCTACTAATAGGATAACCTCCAAAGTCCCTGAGGCCATCCCAAGAGTTGTGGCTTCCCAGGACAAACAGGGGCAATCTGAGCCCATCTGAGCACCTACCTGCACTCAGACCCGTAGACTGATGTCCCCAGAGGTAAAAAGGAACGAACAGGCCCCTAGGCACTAATCGGATCCATTGCTTTGGTTTCCAGGCATCTCTCCTCAGAGGCCTGGAGTTCAATACCAGCATATGGCTGTTTCTTGACTCACCCATCAGAACAAATCTCATCTACACATGGGAAACATGCACGTTGGAGCTGTGTCAAAGCCTCTGTTTAGGAGAACCCTTCAGGGCCCCAGGGCCACCGCTTCATTCCAAGGTCTCCATAGACACAAAAACATATTAGGACACATCCACAGGAGAGTCCATTTCAACTCAGCCTCCTCGGTTGCCCCCCACATCCAGCAGATCTAACCTGTCTTGTTGCTTGGAGACAATTGGAATGCGAGGTGGGCTACCCAGCCATCCATCCTTAGAACCCTGCTCGGAATCCTTGGCCTGGAGCCAACCAACAGGTCTCAATTGTCCTGCAGAAGAATCTTTGCAGTTTGGAGCTTCTCACAGCTCCCATCGTGGGAAAACCCCCATGTCCTCGTGATCCAACCCCCTTCAAGAAAGGGCCATCAGGGCAGAAAGTCCAACCTGAGCGATCGTCTGATCCTTGCCCTGACTTCAGATGCACGAGATCTCTATTGAGGTCTGTAGATTGTGCCTGCCATATCCTCACCCAGAAACCTAGGCCTGGCTTGGGTTCTCAGACTCCGTTCTCAGACTACTGGCCCACAAGCCCTCCAGTTTGGCAATCCAGAACTACAATGCCGCACTCTGCCTGCCCTACAGAAGTAAAACATTGCCCTCAGGGCTACCCCGACACCCCAAATGAGGATCAACCTGCACGCCAATCGGCTGTACCCCAAACATATAGGCTGACCTGGGCACTATTTCCCCTTCTGACCCAGCCTGAGCCTGGACCTCCTGGTCCCACCCAGACAGCTGGCCGCACACTGAGCACATCGGACCCGCCATGGCCTTAGGTCGTCATCTCTTCCCAACTGCGGTTTTCAGGCTCCAGGACCTAGACCTTATCTCCAACCACTGCCCAGGGTTGAAAATGATGCAGAAATCAGAACTCTTTCCCCATGGCAAGAAACCTTGTGCTTGGCATGTTGTCCAACGTTCAGTGTAGTTGAAACAAGCGTGGCCCATGAGGCCCAGCCCATGCTTGCGGGCCACATTGGTCACAAACACACATTGTGACCCTCAGCCTGAGCCCAGTCCTCAGGTAAGGCCTCTCAGGGCCTATATGAAGAGACAGCATATTGGGCTTGCCATGCCCCTAGGCCCCAATTTTTAACCATAGTTCGGTGTGTCCCTTCACTCTTCCCCAGGGCTCTGCTTTGGAATTCCTCTTTTGGTGGGACACCTGAGGTAACAAACCTGAAAGGAGTCCTCCCATCCCACAGATTGACGAAAAACAATTGGGATCGGGCCAAATCCACAGAGAGGAAGATTCGTCCATGGCCCATGAGACATCCCCAACATTCCACGGCCATCGCTGAAACAAAATCCAGAGACAAAAGCCTGAGCAAGCGCCTCAGACTCGCTCATTCTTCATATCCTGAAGAGTTCTTCTCATGGTTTGTAGATCGGGCGTGCCATACCTACGTCCCCAAACTTAAGCTGAGTTTGTGTTTTCAGTCTTCTGTCCTCAAAGTCCTGGGCCACACTCCCTCCAGGCTGGGGCCCCTGGAGCCACACATTAGGACTGCCCCCACCCAATCCATGGGAATTCTGCCCATTCCATTGTCAAAAATCGTACAAATTAGGAGAACCCTCCAAAGTCCCTGAGGCCATCCCAATAGTGTAGGTCGCCCTGGACAAAAAAGGGCGGTTGATACCAGCTGAGCATCTTCCTCCACTCATCTACCTCCACTCATACCAAGAAGATTGAACCAGACAGGACCCGAGGCCATTATCGGATCCATTGCTTTGGTTTACAGGCATGTCTCCTCAAAAGCCTGGATTCCAATACCAGCAGAGGGGATTTCCTGAGGCACCCATCAGAACAAATCTCGTCTCCACAAGGAAACTTGTGCATGGGAGCTATGCCAAAGCTTAGGAGAATACTTCAGGGTCCCGGTGCCACCTCCCCATTCCAAGGCCCTCATGGACACAAACACACATTCGGACCCATCCTCTGGAAAGTGCATTTCAACTCAGCCACCCCGGTTGCTCCCGCAGATCCATTAGATCTAAACTGTCTTGTTGCTAGGAGACAATTGGAAGGCGAGGCGGACTTCCCAGGCATCCATCCTCGAACGGTGCTCTGGAGTCATTCCATATGGGATGTCCTGGAGCTGTCCAACAGGTCTCAATTGTCCTGCAGAAGGAATCCTTGAAGGGGGCATCCCACATCTCCCAACGTGGAAAACCTCCATGGCCTCGAGATTCCGCTCCCTTCATGAAGGGGCCGTCATGCACAGAAACTCCAACCTGAGCCAACGTCGGATCCTCGCCCTGATTTCAGATGCATGAGATATTGGTTCAGATCTGCAGGGGGTACCTGCCGTGCCCTCACCCTGAATCCGAAGTCTAGCTTGTGTTCTCAGACTTCCGTCCTCACTCTCCTGGCCCCAAAGCCCTCATGTTTGGCAATTCCGGACCGACAATGAAGCACTCTGCCTGCCCTCTAGAAAAAATATATTGCCTAATGAGCTGACCAGGCAGCTTAAATGAAGATAAACCTACACGGCACTCGAATGTACCCAAATTATATAGTCTAACCTGGGCACTAATGCACTGTCTGACACAACCTGAGCCCGGACCGGCTGACCAACACCCAGACAGCTGACCGCACCCTGAGCACATCAGACCCGCCCTGGCCTTAGGTCATCATCTCTTCCCTACCTCAGTTTTCAGGCTTCAGAACCTAGTCCTTATCTCCAATCACTGCCCACGGGTGACTGTGATGCAGAAATCAGAACTCTTCCTGACCCATGGCAAGAAACCTTGTGGTTGGCATGTTGTCCAACGTTCAGTGTAGGAGAAAACAGCATTCACCCTGAGGCCCCGCCCATTCTTGAGTGCGACAAGAGCATAAACACGCATTGAGACCTCAGCGTGAGTCCTGTCCTCTAGTAAGTCCTCTCAGTGGCTGGACCATTAGATGTCATAATGGGCTTGACATGTTCCTAGTCCCCAATTTTTAACCAGATTTCTGGTTGTCCAGTCGCCCCACCCCAGGGCTCTACTCTGGAATCCCTCATTTGGTGGGACATCTGAGGTTGAAAAACAAAATGAAACAAATCGACAACAACAACAAAAAAACGGACTTCTTCCATCCCCAGAATGACCGCAAACTCTTTGGACGGGACCGAACCCCCAGAGAGTAAGACTCGTCCATTTCCCATGAAGTCACCCGGCAATTTCACGACCATGAGTGACACGATATCCAGAGACAAAAACTTGAGCAAGAGCCTCACACTCGCCCTTTTTTCATATCCCGAAGTGTTCTCCTCATGGTCTGTAGATCAGTCCTGCCATACCTATGACCCAAAACATAAGCCGAGTTTGTGTTTTCAGACAACTGTCCAAACAGCTCTGGCCTACACACCCTACAGGCTCAGGGCCCTGGAGCCAAACCTGAGGACTGTACTTGCCCTCTCCAAGGGAATTGTATGTGCCCATTCCATTGGCCACAACCCTACTAATAGGATAACCTCCAAAGTCCCTGAGGCCATCCCAAGAGTTGTGGCTTCCCAGGACAAACAGGGGCAATCTGAGCCCATCTGAGCACCTACCTGCACTCAGACCCGTAGACTGATGTCCCCAGAGGTAAAAAGGAACGAACAGGCCCCTAGGCACTAATCGGATCCATTGCTTTGGTTTCCAGGAAACTCTCCTCAGAGGCCTGGAGTTCAATACCAGCATATGGCTGTTTCTTGACTCACCCATCAGAACAAATCTCATCTACACATGGGAAACATGCACGTTGGAGCTGTGTCAAAGCCTCTGTTTAGGAGAACCCTTCAGGGCCCCAGGGCCACCGCTTCATTCCAAGGTCTCCATAGACACAAAAACATATTAGGACACATCCACAGGAGAGTCCATTTCAACTCAGCCTCCTCGGTTGCCCCCCACATCCAGCAGATCTAACCTGTCTTGTTGCTTGGAGACAATTGGAATGCGAGGTGGGCTACCCAGCCATCCATCCTTAGAACCCTGCTCGGAATCCTTGGCCTGGAGCCAACCAACAGGTCTCAATTGTCCTGCAGAAGAATCTTTGCAGTTTGGAGCTTCTCACAGCTCCCATCGTGGGAAAACCCCCATGTCCTCGTGATCCAACCCCCTTCAAGAAAGGGCCATCAGGGCAGAAAGTCCAACCTGAGCGATCGTCTGATCCTTGCCCTGACTTCAGATGCACGAGATCTCTATTGAGGTCTGTAGATTGTGCCTGCCATATCCTCACCCAGAAACCTAGGCCTGGCTTGGGTTCTCAGACTCCGTTCTCAGACTACTGGCCCACAAGCCCTCCAGTTTGGCAATCCAGAACTACAATGCCGCACTCTGCCTGCCCTACAGAAGTAAAACATTGCCCTCAGGGCTACCCCGACACCCCAAATGAGGATCAACCTGCACGCCAATCGGCTGTACCCCAAACATATAGGCTGACCTGGGCACTATTTCCCCTTCTGACCCAGCCTGAGCCTGGACCTCCTGGTCCCACCCAGACAGCTGGCCGCACACTGAGCACATCGGACCCGCCATGGCCTTAGGTCGTCATCTCTTCCCAACTGCGGTTTTCAGGCTCCAGGACCTAGACCTTATCTCCAACCACTGCCCAGGGTTGAAAATGATGCAGAAATCAGAACTCTTTCCCCATGGCAAGAAACCTTGTGCTTGGCATGTTGTCCAACGTTCAGTGTAGTTGAAACAAGCGTGGCCCATGAGGCCCAGCCCATGCTTGCGGGCCACATTGGTCACAAACACACATTGTGACCCTCAGCCTGAGCCCAGTCCTCAGGTAAGGCCTCTCAGGGCCTATATGAAGAGACAGCATATTGGGCTTGCCATGCCCCTAGGCCCCAATTTTTAACCATAGTTCGGTGTGTCCCTTCACTCTTCCCCAGGGCTCTGCTTTGGAATTCCTCTTTTGGTGGGACACCTGAGGTAACAAACCTGAAAGGAGTCCTCCCATCCCACAGATTGACGAAAAACAATTGGGATCGGGCCAAATCCACAGAGAGGAAGATTCGTCCATGGCCCATGAGACATCCCCAACATTCCACGGCCATCGCTGAAACAAAATCCAGAGACAAAAGCCTGAGCAAGCGCCTCAGACTCGCTCATTCTTCATATCCTGAAGAGTTCTTCTCATGGTTTGTAGATCGGGCGTGCCATACCTACGTCCCCAAACTTAAGCTGAGTTTGTGTTTTCAGTCTTCTGTCCTCAAAGTCCTGGGCCACACTCCCTCCAGGCTGGGGCCCCTGGAGCCACACATTAGGACTGCCCCCACCCAATCCATGGGAATTCTGCCCATTCCATTGTCAAAAATCGTACAAATTAGGAGAACCCTCCAAAGTCCCTGAGGCCATCCCAATAGTGTAGGTCGCCCTGGACAAAAAAGGGCGGTTGATACCAGCTGAGCATCTTCCTCCACTCATCTACCTCCACTCATACCAAGAAGATTGAACCAGACAGGACCCGAGGCCATTATCGGATCCATTGCTTTGGTTTACAGGCATGTCTCCTCAAAAGCCTGGATTCCAATACCAGCAGAGGGGATTTCCTGAGGCACCCATCAGAACAAATCTCGTCTCCACAAGGAAACTTGTGCATGGGAGCTATGCCAAAGCTTAGGAGAATACTTCAGGGTCCCGGTGCCACCTCCCCATTCCAAGGCCCTCATGGACACAAACACACATTCGGACCCATCCTCTGGAAAGTGCATTTCAACTCAGCCACCCCGGTTGCTCCCGCAGATCCATTAGATCTAAACTGTCTTGTTGCTAGGAGACAATTGGAAGGCGAGGCGGACTTCCCAGGCATCCATCCTCGAACGGTGCTCTGGAGTCATTCCATATGGGATGTCCTGGAGCTGTCCAACAGGTCTCAATTGTCCTGCAGAAGGAATCCTTGAAGGGGGCATCCCACATCTCCCAACGTGGAAAACCTCCATGGCCTCGAGATTCCGCTCCCTTCATGAAGGGGCCGTCATGCACAGAAACTCCAACCTGAGCCAACGTCGGATCCTCGCCCTGATTTCAGATGCATGAGATATTGGTTCAGATCTGCAGGGGGTACCTGCCGTGCCCTCACCCTGAATCCGAAGTCTAGCTTGTGTTCTCAGACTTCCGTCCTCACTCTCCTGGCCCCAAAGCCCTCATGTTTGGCAATTCCGGACCGACAATGAAGCACTCTGCCTGCCCTCTAGAAAAAATATATTGCCTAATGAGCTGACCAGGCAGCTTAAATGAAGATAAACCTACACGGCACTCGAATGTACCCAAATTATATAGTCTAACCTGGGCACTAATGCACTGTCTGACACAACCTGAGCCCGGACCGGCTGACCAACACCCAGACAGCTGACCGCACCCTGAGCACATCAGACCCGCCCTGGCCTTAGGTCATCATCTCTTCCCTACCTCAGTTTTCAGGCTTCAGAACCTAGTCCTTATCTCCAATCACTGCCCACGGGTGACTGTGATGCAGAAATCAGAACTCTTCCTGACCCATGGCAAGAAACCTTGTGGTTGGCATGTTGTCCAACGTTCAGTGTAGGAGAAAACAGCATTCACCCTGAGGCCCCGCCCATTCTTGAGTGCGACAAGAGCATAAACACGCATTGAGACCTCAGCGTGAGTCCTGTCCTCTAGTAAGTCCTCTCAGTGGCTGGACCATTAGATGTCATAATGGGCTTGACATGTTCCTAGTCCCCAATTTTTAACCAGATTTCTGGTTGTCCAGTCGCCCCACCCCAGGGCTCTACTCTGGAATCCCTCATTTGGTGGGACATCTGAGGTTGAAAAACAAAATGAAACAAATCGACAACAACAACAAAAAAACGGACTTCTTCCATCCCCAGAATGACCGCAAACTCTTTGGACGGGACCGAACCCCCAGAGAGTAAGACTCGTCCATTTCCCATGAAGTCACCCGGCAATTTCACGACCATGAGTGACACGATATCCAGAGACAAAAACTTGAGCAAGAGCCTCACACTCGCCCTTTTTTCATATCCCGAAGTGTTCTCCTCATGGTCTGTAGATCAGTCCTGCCATACCTATGACCCAAAACATAAGCCGAGTTTGTGTTTTCAGACAACTGTCCAAACAGCTCTGGCCTACACACCCTACAGGCTCAGGGCCCTGGAGCCAAACCTGAGGACTGTACTTGCCCTCTCCAAGGGAATTGTATGTGCCCATTCCATTGGCCACAACCCTACTAATAGGATAACCTCCAAAGTCCCTGAGGCCATCCCAAGAGTTGTGGCTTCCCAGGACAAACAGGGGCAATCTGAGCCCATCTGAGCACCTACCTGCACTCAGACCCGTAGACTGATGTCCCCAGAGGTAAAAAGGAACGAACAGGCCCCTAGGCACTAATCGGATCCATTGCTTTGGTTTCCAGGAAACTCTCCTCAGAGGCCTGGAGTTCAATACCAGCATATGGCTGTTTCTTGACTCACCCATCAGAACAAATCTCATCTACACATGGGAAACATGCACGTTGGAGCTGTGTCAAAGCCTCTGTTTAGGAGAACCCTTCAGGGCCCCAGGGCCACCGCTTCATTCCAAGGTCTCCATAGACACAAAAACATATTAGGACACATCCACAGGAGAGTCCATTTCAACTCAGCCTCCTCGGTTGCCCCCCACATCCAGCAGATCTAACCTGTCTTGTTGCTTGGAGACAATTGGAATGCGAGGTGGGCTACCCAGCCATCCATCCTTAGAACCCTGCTCGGAATCCTTGGCCTGGAGCCAACCAACAGGTCTCAATTGTCCTGCAGAAGAATCTTTGCAGTTTGGAGCTTCTCACAACTCCCATCGTGGGAAAACCCCCATGTCCTCGTGATCCAACCCCCTTCAAGAAAGGGCCATCAGGGCAGAAAGTCCAACCTGAGCGATCGTCTGATCCTTGCCCTGACTTCAGATGCACGAGATCTCTATTGAGGTCTGTAGATTGTGCCTGCCATATCCTCACCCAGAAACCTAGGCCTAGCTTGGGTTCTCAGACTTCCGTCCTCAGACTACTGGCCCACAAGCCCTCCATTTTGGCAATCCAGAACTACAATGCCGCACTCTGCCTGCCCTACAGTAGTAAAACATTGCACTCAGGGGTACCCCGAAACCCCAAATGAGGATCAACCTGCACGCCAATCGGCTGTACCCCAAACATATAGGCTGACCTGGGCACTATTTCCCCTTCTGACCCAGCCTGAGCCTGGACCTCCTGGTCCCACCCAGACAGCTGGCCGCACACTGAGCACATCGGACCCGCCATGGCCTTAGGTCGTCATCTCTTCCCAACTGCGGTTTTCAGGCTCCAGAACCTAGACCTTATCTCCAACCACTGCCCAGGGTTGAAAACGATGCAGAAATCAGAACTCTTTCCCCATGGCAAGAAACCTTGTGCTTGGCATGTTGTCCAACGTTCAGTGTAGTTGAAACAAGCGTGGCCCATGAGGCCCAGCCCATGCTTGCGGGCCACATTGGTCACAAACACACATTGTGACCCTCAGCCTGAGCCCAGTCCTCAGGTAAGGCCTCTCAGGGCCTATATGAAGAGACAGCATATTGGGCTTGCCATGCCCCTAGGCCCCAATTTTTAACCATAGTTCGGGGTGTCCCTTCACTCTTCCCCAGGGCTCTGCTTTGGAATTCCTCTTTTGGTGGGTCACCTGAGGTAACAAACCTGAAAGGAGTCCTCCCATCCCACAGATTGACGAAAAACAATTGGGATCGGGCCAAATCCACAGAGAGGAAGATTCGTCCATGGCCCATGAGACATCCCCAACATTCCACGGCCATCGCTGAAACAAAATCCAGAGACAAAAGCCTGAGCAAGCGCCTCAGACTCGCTCATTCTTCATATCCTGAAGAGTTCTTCTCATGGTTTGTAGATCGGGCGTGCCATACCTACGTCCCCAAACTTAAGCTGAGTTTGTGTTTTCAGTCTTCTGTCCTCAAAGTCCTGGGCCACACTCCCTCCAGGCTGGGGCCCCTGGAGCCACACATTAGGACTGCCCCCACCCAATCCATGGGAATTCTGCCCATTCCATTGTCAAAAATCGTACAAATTAGGAGAACCCTCCAAAGTCCCTGAGGCCATCCCAATAGTGTAGGTCGCCCGGGACAAAAAAGGGCGGTTGATACCAGCTGAGCATCTTCCTCCACTCATCTACCTCCACTCATACCAAGAAGATTGAACCAGACAGGACCCGAGGCCATTATCGGATCCATTGCTTTGGTTTACAGGCATGTCTCCTCAAAAGCCTGGATTCCAATACCAGCAGAGGGGATTTCCTGAGGCACCCATCAGAACAAATCTCGTCTCCACAAGGAAACTTGTGCATGGGAGCTATGCCAAAGCTTAGGAGAATACTTCAGGGTCCCGGTGCCACCTCCCCATTCCAAGGCCCTCATGGACACAAACACACATTCGGACCCATCCTCTGGAAAGTGCATTTCAACTCAGCCACCCCGGTTGCTCCCGCAGATCCATTAGATCTAAACTGTCTTGTTGCTAGGAGACAATTGGAAGGCGAGGCGGACTTCCCAGGCATCCATCCTCGAACGGTGCTCTGGAGTCATTCCATATGGGATGTCCTGGAGCTGTCCAACAGGTCTCAATTGTCCCGCAGAAGGAATCCTTGAAGGGGGCATCCCACAACTCCCAACGTGGAAAACCTCCATGGCCTCGAGATTCCGCTCCCTTCATGAAGGGGCCGTCATGCACAGAAACTCCAACCTGAGCCAACCTCGGATCCTCGCCCTGACTTCAGATGCATGAGATATTGGTTCAGATCTGCAGGGGGTACCTGCCGTGCCCTCACCCTGAATCCGAAGTCTAGCTTGTTTTCTCAGACTTCTGTCCTCACTCTCCTGGCCCCGAAGCCCTCATGTTTGGCAATTCCGGACCGACAATGAAGCACTCTGCCTGCCCTCTAGAAAAAATATATTGCCTAATGAGCTGACCAGGCAGCTTAAATGAAGATAAACCTACACGGCACTCGAATGTACCCAAATTATATAGTCTAACCTGGGCACTAATGCACTGTCTGACACAACCTGAGCCCGGACCGGCTGACCAACACCCAGACAGCTGACCGCACCCTGAGCACATCAGACCCGCCCTGGCCTTAGGTCATCATCTCTTCCCTACCTCAGTTTTCAGGCTTCAGAACCTAGACCTTATCTCCAATCACTGCCCACGGGTGACTGTGATGCAGAAATCAGAACTCTTCCTGACCCATGGCAAGAAACCTTGTGGTTGGCATGTTGTCCAACGTTCAGTGTAGGAGAAAACAGCATTCACCCTGAGGCCCCGCCCATTCTTGAGTGCGACGAGAGCATAAACACGCATTGTGACCTCAGCGTGAGTCCTGTCCTCTAGTAAGTCCTCTCAGTGGCTGGACCATTAGATGTCATAATGGGCTTGACATGTTCCTAGTCCCCAATTTTTAACCAGATTTCTGGTTGTCCAGTCGCCCCACCCCAGGCCTCTACTCTGGAATCCCTCATTTGGTGGGACATCTGAGGTTGAAAAACAAAATGAAACAAATCGACAACAACATCAAAAAAACGGACTTCTTCCATCCCCAGAATGACCGCAAACTCTTTGGACGGGACCGAACCCCCAGAGAGTAAGACTCGTCCATTTCCCATGAAGTCACCCGGCAATTTCACGACCATGAGTGACACGATATCCAGAGACAAAAACTTGAGCAAGAGCCTCACACTCGCCCTTTTTTCATATCCCGAAGTGTTCTCCTCATGGTCTGTAGATCAGTCCTGCCATACCTATGACCCAAAACATAAGCCGAGTTTGTGTTTTCAGACAACTGTCCAAACAGCTCTGGCCTACACACCCTACAGGCTCAGGGCCCTGGAGCCAAACCTGAGGACTGTACTTGCCCTCTCCAAGGGAATTGTATGTGCCCATTCCAATGGCCACAACCCTACTAATAGGATAACCTCCAAAGTCCCTGAGGCCATCCCAAGAGTTGTGGCTTCCCAGGACAAACAGGGGCAATCTGAGCCCATCTGAGCACCTACCTGCACTCAGACCCGTAGACTGATGTCCCCAGAGGTAAAAAGGAACGAACAGGCCCCTAGGCACTAATCGGATCCATTGCTTTGGTTTCCAGGCATCTCTCCTCAGAGGCCTGGAGTTCAATACCAGCATATGGCTGTTTCTTGACTCACCCATCAGAACAAATCTCATCTACACATGGGAAACATGCACGTTGGAGCTGTGTCAAAGCCTCTGTTTAGGAGAACCCTTCAGGGCCCCAGGGCCACCGCTTCATTCCAAGGTCTCCATAGACACAAAAACATATTAGGACACATCCACAGGAGAGTCCATTTCAACTCAGCCTCCTCGGTTGCCCCCCACATCCAGCAGATATAACCTGTCTTGTTGCTTGGAGACAATTGGAATGCGAGGTGGGCTACCCAGCCATCCATCCTTAGAACCCTGCTCGGAATCCTTGGCCTGGAGCCAACCAACAGGTCTCAATTGTCCTGCAGAAGAATCTTTGCAGTTTGGAGCTTCTCACAACTCCCATCGTGGGAAAACCCCCATGTCCTCGTGATCCAACCCCCTTCAAGAAAGGGCCATCAGGGCAGAGAGTCCAACCTGAGCGATCGTCTGATCCTTGCCCTGACTTCAGATGCACGAGATCTCTATTGAGGTCTGTAGATTGTGCCTGCCATATCCTCACCCAGAAACCTAGGCCTAGCTTGGGTTCTCAGACTTCCGTCCTCAGACTACTGGCCCACAAGCCCTCCAGTTTGGCAATCCAGAACTACAATGCCGCACTCTGCCTGCCCTACAGAAGTAAAACATTGCCCTCAGGGCTACCCCGAAACCGCAAATGAGGATCAACCTGCACGCCAATCGGCTGTACCCCAAACATATAGGCTGACCTGGGCACTATTTCCCCTTCTGACCCAGCCTGAGCCTGGACCTCCTGGTCCCACCCAGACAGCTGGCCGCACAATGAGCACATCGGACCCGCCATGGCCTTAGGTCGTCATCTCTTCCCAACTGCGGTTTTCAGGCTCCAGGACCTAGACCTTATTTCCAACCACTGCCCAGGGTTGAAAACGATACAGAAATCAGAACTCTTTCCCCATGGCAAGAAACCTTGTGCTTGGCATGTTGTCCAACGTTCAGTGTAGTTGAAACAAGCGTGGCCCATGAGGCCCAGCCCATGCTTGCGGGCCACATTGGTCACAAACACACTTTGTGACCCTCAGCCTGAGCCCAGTCCTCAGGTAAGGCCTCTCAGGGCCTATATGAAGAGACAGCATATTGGGCTTGCCATGCCCCTAGGCCCCAATTTTTAACCATAGTTCGGGGTGTCCCTTCACTCTTCCCCAGGGCTCTGCTTTGGATTTCCTCTTTTGGTGGGTCACCTGAGGTAACAAACCTGAAAGGAGTCCTCCCATCCCACAGATTGACGAAAAACAATTGGGATCGGGCCAAATCCACAGAGAGGAAGATTCGTCCAGGGCCCATGAGACCTCCCCAAATTCCACGGCCATCATTGATACAAAATCCAAAGACAAAAGCCTGAGCAAGTACCTCAGACTCGCTCTTTCTTCATATCCTGAAGAGTTCTTCACATGGTTTGTAGATTACGCCTGCCATACCTACGTCCCCAAATCTAAGCTGAGTTTCTGTTTTCAATCTTCTGTCCTCAAAGTCCTGGGCCACACACCCTCCAGGCTGGGGCGCCAGGAGCCACACATTAGTACTGTGCCTACCCAATCCATGGGAATTCTGCCCATTCCATTGTCCCAAATCGTACAAATTAGGAGAACCCTCCAAAGTCCCTGAGGCCCTCCCAATAGTGTATGTCTCCGGGGACAAACAGGGCGGTCTGACACCAGATGATCATCTACCTCCACTCATTCCATAGATGGAGAACCCCAGAGAAGAAGATTGAACCAGACAGGACCCTAGGCCATAATCGGGTCCATTGCTTTGGTTTGCAGGCATGTCTCCTCAAAAGCCTGGATTCCAATACCAGCATAAGGGGTTTCCTGAGGCACCCATCAGAAAAAATCTCGTCTCCACAAGGAAACTTTTGCATGGGAGCTATGTCAAAAGCTTAGGAGAATACTTCAGGGTCCCGGTGCCACCGCCCTAATCCAAGGCCCTCATGGACACAACACACATTAGGCCCCATCCTCAGGAAAATCCATTTCAACTCAGCCACCTCGGTTGCTCCCACAGAGCCACCGATCTCAACTCTATTGTTGCTAGGAGACATTTGTAATGCGAGGCGGGCTTCCCTGGCATCCATCCTCCAACTGTGCTCTGCAGTCATTCCATATGGGATGTCCTGGAGCTGCCCGACAGGTCTCAATTGTCCCGCAGAAGGAATCCTTGAAGGGGGCATCCCACAACTCCCAACGTGGGAAAACCTCCAGGCCCTTGAGATTCCGCTCCGTTCATGAAGGATAGTCATGCACAGAAACTCCAACCTGAGCCAACGTCTGATACTCGCCGTGATTTCAGATGCTTGAGATATTGGTTCAGATCTGCAGGGGGTACCTGCAGTGCCCTCGGCCAGAAGCCCAAGTCGAGCTTGTGTTCTCAGACTTCTGTCCTCACACTCCTGGCCCAGAAGCCCTCACGTTTGGCAATTCCGGACCCACAATGCAGCACTCTGCCTGCCCTCTAGAAAATATATCTTCCCTAATGAGCTGCCTGGACACCTCAAATGAGGATAAACCTACAAGGCACTCGAATGTACCCAAATTATATAGTCTAACCTGGGTACTAATGCACTGTCTGACACAACCTGAGCCAGAACCTCCTGACCAACACCCAGGCAGCTGACCACACAGTGAGCCTATCAGACCCGCCATGCCCTTAGGTGGTCATCTCTTCCCAACAGCGGTTTTTCGGGCTTCAGAACATAGGCCTTATCTCCAACCACGGCCCATGGTTGAAAATGATGCAGAAATCAGAACACCCTTTCCATGGTTAGAGACCATGTGATTGGCAAGTTGTCCAAAGTCCAGTGTAGTTGAAACCAGTGTGGCCCATAAGGCCCCGCCCATGCTCGCAGGCCATATTGGTCACAAACTCACATTGTGACCCTCAGCATGAGCCCAGTCCTCAAGTCAGGCCTCTCAGTGGCTGGATGAAGAGACAGCATATTGGGCGTGCCATGCCCCTAGGCCCCAATTTTTAAACATAGTTTGGGTTGTCCCTTCACTCTTCCCCAGCACTCTGTTTTGGAATTCCGCTTATGTTCAGACACCTGAGTTAATAAACCTGAAAGGAGACCTCCCATTCCACAGATTTATGAAAAACAATTGGGACTGGGCCAAATCCACAGAGAGGAAGATTCGTCCATGGGCCATGAGGCCTCCCCAAATTCCACGGCCATTATTGATACAAAATCCAAAGACAAAAGCCTGAGCAAGTACCTCAGACTCGCTCTTTCTTCATATCCTGAAGAGTTCTTCTCATGGTTTGTAGATTACGCCTGCCATACCTACGTCCCCAAACCTAAGCTGAGATTCTGTTTTCAATCTTCTGTCCTCAAAGTCCTGGGCCACACACCCTCCAGGCTGGGGCGCCCGGAGCCACACATTAGTACTGTGCCTACCCAATCCATGGGAATTCTGCCCATTCCATTGTCCCAAATCGTACAAATTAGGAGAACCCTCCAAAGTCCCTGAGGCCCTCCCAATAGTGTATGTCTCCGGGGACAAACAGGGCGGTCTGACACCAGATGATCATCTACCTCCACTCATTCCATAGATGGAGAACCCCAGAGAAGAAGATTGAACCAGACAGGACCCTAGGCCATAATCGGGTCCATTGCTTTGGTTTACAGGCATGTGTCCTCAAAAGCCTGGATTCCAATACCAGCATAAGGGGTTTCCTGAGGCACCCATCAGAAAAAATCTCGTCTCCACACGGAAACTTTTGCATGGGAGCTATGTCAAAAGCTTAGGAGAATACTTCAGGGTCCCGGTGCCACCGCCCTAATCCAAGGCCCTCATGGACACAACACACATTAGGCCCCATCCTCAGGAAAATCCATTTCAACTCAGCCACCTCGGTTGCTCCCACAGAGCCACCGATCTCAACTCTATTGTTGCTAGGAGACAATTGTAATGCGAGGCGGGCTTCCCTGGCATCCATCCTCCAACGGTGCTCTGGAGTCATTCCATATGGGATGTCCTGGAGCTGCCCAACAGGTCTCAATTGTCGCACAGAAGGAATCCTTGAAGAGGGCATCCATAAACTCCCAACGTGGGAAAACCTCCATGGCCTTGAGATTCCTCTCCGTTCATGAAGGGGCAGGCATGCACAGAAACTCCAACCTGAGCCAACGTCTGATCCTCGCCTTGGCTTCAGATGCTTAAGATATTGGTTCCGATCTGCAGGGGGTACATGCCGTGCCCTCGGCCTGAAGCCCAAGTCTAGCTTGTGTTCTCAGACTTCTGTCCTCACACTCCTGGCCCAGAAGCTCTCAAGTTTGGCAATTCTGGACCCACAATGCAGCACTCTGCCTGCCCTCTAGAAAAAACATCTTGCCTAATGAGCTGCCCAGGAACCTAAAAGGGGGATAAACCTACACGGAACTCGACTGTACCCAAATTATATAGTCTAACCTGGTCACTAATGCACTGTCTGACACACCCTGAGCTAGAACCTCCTGACCAAAACCCAGGCAGATGAATGCACACTGAGCGTATGAGACCCACCATGGCCTTAGGTCGTCATCTCTTCCCAACTGCGATTTTTCAGGCTTCAGAACCTAGACTTTATCTCCAACCACTGCCCAGGGTTGAAAATGATGCAGAAATCAGAACACCTTCCCCATGGCAAGAGACCTTGTGATTGGCATGTTGTCCAAATCCAGTGTAGTTGAAACCAGTGTGGCCCATAAGGCCCCGCCCATGCTCGCAGGCCATATTGGTCACAAACTCACATTGTGACCCTCAGCATGAGCCCAGTCCTCAAGTCAGGCCTCTCAGTGGCTGGATGAAGAGACAGCATATTGGGCCTGCCATGCCCCTAGTCCCCAATTTTTAACCATAGTTTGGGTTGTCCCTTCACTCTTTCCCAAGGCTCTGCTTTGGAATTCCTCTTTTGTTCGGACACCTGAGTTAATAAACAGGAAAGGAAACCTCCCATCCCACAGATTGACGGAAAACAATTGGGACCAGGCCAAATCCACAGAGAGGAAGATTCGTCCATGGCCCATGAGGCCTCCCCACATTCCACGGCCATCATTGATATAAAATGCAGAGGCAAAACCTGATCAAGTGCCTCAGACTCGCTCTTTCTTCATATCCTGAAGAGTTCTTCTCATGGTTTGTAGATTGGGCCTGCATACCTACGTCCCCAAACCTGAGCTGAGTTTGTGTTTTTGGAATACTGTCCTCAAATTCCTTTGCCACACACCCTCTAGGCTGGGTCCCCTGGAGCCACCCATTAGGACTGTGCCCTCTCAATCCATGGGAATTCTTCCCATCCATTGTCCAAAATCGTACAAATTAGGAGAACTCTCCAAAGTCCCCGAGGCCATCCCAATAGTGTAGGTTTCGGGGACAAACAAGGGCGGTCTGACACCAGGTGAGCATCTACCTCCACTCATACCATACATGGATGTCCCCAGAGAAGAAGATTGAACCAGAGAGTACACTAGGCCATAATCAGATCCATTGCTTTGGTTTACAGGCATGTCTCCTCAAAAGCCTGGATTCCAATACAAGCATAAGTGGTTTGCTGAGGCACCCATCAGAACAAATCTCGTCTCCACAAGGAAACTTGTGCATGGGATCTATGTCAAAAGCTTAGGAGAGTACTACAGGGTCCCGGTGCCACCGCCCCATTCCAAGGCCCTCATGGACACAAACACACATTAGGCCCCATTCTCAGGAAAGTCTATTTCAACTAAGCCACCCAGGTTGCTCCCGCAGAGTCATCCGATCTCAAATGTATTGTTGCTAGGAGACAATTGGAATGCGAGGCGGGCTTCCCTGGCATCCATCTTCCAACGGTGCTCTGGAGTTAATCCATATGGGATGTCCTGGAGCTGCCCAACATGTCTCAATTGTCCCCAGAAGGAATCCTTGAAGGGGGCATCCCATAACTCCCAACATGGGAAAAACACCATGGCCTTGAGATTCCGCTCCGTTCATGAAGGGGCAGTCATGCACAGAAACTCCAACCTGAGCCAACATCTGATCCTCGCCGTGACTTCAGATGTATGAGATATTGGTTCAGATCTGCAGGGGGTACCTGCCGCGCCCTCGGCCTGATGTCCAAGTCAACTTGTGTTCTCAAACTTTTGTCCTCACACTCCTGGCCGAGAAGACCGCAAGTTTGGCAATTCCGGACCCACAATGCAGCACTCTGCCTGCACTCTAGAAAAAATATCTTGCCTAATGAGCTGCCCAGGCACCTCAAATGTGGATAAACCTACACGGCACTCGACTGTACCCAAATTATATAGTCTAACCTGAGCTCTAATGCACTCTCTGACACAAACTGAGACTGAACCTCCAGATCAACATCCAGGCAGCTGACCACACACTGAGCACATCAGAGCCGCCATGGCCTTAGGTCATCATCTCTACCCAACTGCGGTTTTCAGGCTTCAGAACCTAGTCCTTATCTCCAATCACTGCCCAGGGTTGAAAATGATGCAGAAATCACACCTTCCCCATGGAAAGAGACCTTGTGATTGGCATGTTGTCCAAAGTCCCGTGTAGTTGAAATTAGTGTGGCCCATGAGGCCCCGCCCATGCTCGCGGGCCACATTGGTCACAAACACACATTGTGACCCTCAGCCTGAGCCGTGTCCTCAAGTAAGGGCACTCAGTGGCTGGATGAAGAGACAGCATATTGGGCGTGCCATGCCCCTAGGCCCCAATTTTTAACCATAGTTTAGTTTGTCCCTTCACTCTTCCCCAGGTCTCTGCTTTGGAATTCCTCTTTTGTTCGGACACTTGAGGTAATAAACCTGAAAGGAGACCTCCCATCCCACAGATTGACGAAAAACAATTGGGACCGGGCCAAAACCACAGAGAGGAAGATTCGTCCATGGCCCATGAGGCCTCCCCACATTCCACGGCCATCGTTGATACAAAATACAGATACTAAAGCCTGAGCAAGTGCCTCAGACTCGCTCTTTCTTCATATCCTGAAGAGTTCTTCTCATGGTTTGTAGATTGGGCCTGCCATTCCTACGTCCCCAAACCTAAGCTGAGTTTGTGTTTTCAGACTTCTGTCCTCAAAGTCCTGGGCCAAACACCCTCCAGGCTGGGGCCCCTGGAGCCACACATTAGGACTGTGCCTACCCAATCTATGGGAATTCTGCCCATTCCATTGTCCAAAATCGTACAAATTAGGAGAACTCTCCAAAGTCCCAGGGGCCATCCCAATAGTGTAGGACTCGGGGGACAAACAAGGGTGGTCTGACAACAGGTGAACATCTACCTCCACTCATTCCATAGATGGATATCCCCAGAGAAGTAGATTGAACCAGACAGGACCCTAGGCCATAATTGGATCCATTGCTTTGGTTTGCAGGCATGTCTCCTCAAAAGCCTGGTATCCAATACGAGCATAAGGGGTTTCCGGAGGCACCCATCAAAACAAATCTAGTCTCCACAAGGAAACTTGTGCATGGGAGCTATATCAAAAGCTTAGGAGAATACTTAGGGTCCCGGAACCACCGCCCCATTCCAAGGACCTAATGGACACAAACACACATTAGGCCCCATCCTCAGGAAAGTCCATTTCAACTCAGCCACCCCGGTTGCTCCCGCAGAGCCATCCGATTTCAACTGTCTTGTTGCTAGGAGACAATTGGAATGCGAGGCAGGCTTCCCTGGCATCCATCCTCCAACTGTGCTCTGCAGTCATTCCATATGGGATGTCCTGGAGCTGCCCAACAGGTCTCAATTGTCCCGCAGAAGGAATCCTTGAAGGGGGCATCCCAGAACTCCCAACGTGGGAAAACCTCCAGGCCCTTGAGATTCCGCTCCGTTCATGAAGGATAGTCATGCACAGAAACTCCAACCTGAGCCCACGTCTGATACTCGCTGTGATTTCAGATGCTTGAGATATTGGTTCAGATCTGCAGGGGGTACCTGCAGTGCCCTCGGCCAGAAGCCCAAGTCGAGCTTGTGTTCTCAGACTTCTGTCCTCACACTCCTGGCCCAGAAGCCCTCAAGTTTGGCAATTCCGGACCCACAATGCAGCACTCTGCCTGCCCTCTAGAAAAAATATCTTCCCTAATGAGCTGCCTGGACACCTCAAATGAGGATAAACCTACAAGGCACTCGAATGTACCCAAATTATATAGTCTAACCTGGGCACTAATGCACTGTCTGACACAACCTGAGCCAGAACCTCCTGACCAACACCCAGGCAGCTGACCAAACACAGTGAGCCTATCAGATCCGCCATGGCCTTAGGTGGTCATCTCTTCCCAACAGCGGTTTTTCGGGCTTCAGAACCTAGGCCTTATCTCCAACCACGGCCCATGGTTGAAAATGATGCAGAAATCAGAACACCCTTCCCATGGTTAGAGACCTTGTGATTGGCAAGTTGTCCAAAGTCCAGTGTAGTTGAAACCAGTGTGGCCCATGAGGCCCCGCCCATGCTCGCAAAACCACATTGGTCACAAACAGACATTGTGACCCTCAGCCTGAGCCCAGTCCTCAAGTACGGCCTCTCAGTGGCTGGATGAAGAGACAGCATATTGGGCGTGCCATGCCCGTAGGCCCCAATTTTTAAACATAGTTTGGGTTGTCCCTTCACTCTTCCCTAGCACTCTGTTTTGGAATTCCGCTTATGTTCAGACACCTGAGTTTATAAACCTGAAAGGAGACCTCCCATTCCACAGATTGATGAAAAACAATTGGGACTGGGCCAAATCCACAGAGAGGAAGATTCGTCCATGGGCCATGAGGCCTCCCCAAATTCCACGGCCATCATTGATACAAAATCCAAAGACAAAAGCCTGAGCAAGTACCTCAGACTCGCTCTTTCTTCATATCCTGAAGAGTTCTTCACATGGTTTGTAGATTACGCCTGCCATACCTACGTCCCCAAACCTAAGCTGAGTTTCTGTTTTCAATCTTCTGTCCTCAAAGTCCTGGGCCACACACCCTCCAGGCTGGGGCGCCAGGAGCCACACATTAGTACTGTGCCTACCCAATCCATGGGAATTCTGCCCATTCCATTGTCCCAAATCGTACAAATTAGGAGAACCCTCCAAAGTCCCCGAGGCCCTCCCAATAGTGTATGTCTCCGGGGACAAACAGGGCGGTCTGACACCAGGTGATCATCTACCTCCACTCATTCCATAAATGGAGAAACCCAGAGAAGAAGATTGAACCAGACAGGACCCTAGGCCATAATCGGGTCCATTGCTTTGGTTTACAGGCATGTGTCCTCAAAAGCCTGGATTCCAATACCAGCATAAGGGGTTTCCTGAGGCACCCATCAGAAAAAATCTCGTCTCCACAAGGAAACTTTTGCATGGGAGCTATGTCAAAAGCTTAGGAGAATACTTCAGGGTCCCGGTGCCACCGCCCTAATCCAAGGCCCTCATGGACACAACACACATTAGGCCCCATCCTCAGGAAAATCCATTTCAACTCAGCCACCTCGGTTGCTCTCACAGAGCCACCGATCTCAACGCTATTGTTGCTAGGAGACAATTGTAATGCGAGGCGGGCTTCCCTGGCATCCATCCTCCAACGGTGCTCTGGAGTCATTCCATATGGGATGTCCTGGAGCTGCCCAACAGGTCTCAATTGTCCCACAGAAGGAATCCTTGAAGAGGGCATCCATAAACTCCCAACGTGGGAAAACCTCCATGGCCTTGAGATACCGCTCCGTTCATGAAGGGGCAGGCATGCACAGAAACTCCAACCTGAGCCAACGTCTGATCCTCGCCTTGCCTCAGATGCTTGAGATATTGGTTCCAATCTGCAGGGGGTACATGCCGTGCCCTCGGCCTGAAACACAAGTCTAGCTTGTGTTCTCAGACTTCTGTCTTCACACTCCTGGCCCAGAAGCTCTCAAGTTTTGCAATTCCGGACCCACAATGCAGCACTCTGCCTGCCCTCTAGAAAAAACATCTTGCCTAATGAGCTGCCCAGGAACCTAAAAGGGGGATAAACCTACACGGCACTCGACTGTACCCAAATTATATAGTCTAACCTGGTCACTAATGCACTGTCTGACACACCCTGAGCTAGAACCTCCTGACCAAAACCCAGGCAGATGAATGCACACTGAGCGTATGAGACCCACCATGGACTTAGGTCGTCATCTCTTCCCAACTGTGATTTTTCAGGCTTTAGATCCTAGACCTTATCTCCAACCACTGCCCATGGTTGAAAATGATGCAGAAATCAGAACACCTTCCCCATGGCAAGAGACCTTGTGATTGGCATGTTGTCCAAATCCAGTGTAGTTGAAACCAGTGTGGCCCATAAGGCCCCGCCCATGCTCGCAGGCCATATTGGTCACAAACTCACATTGTGACCCTCAGCATGAGCCCAGTCCTCAAGTCAGGCCTCTCAGTGGCTGGATGAAGAGACAGCATATTGGGCCTGCCATGCCCCTAGTCCCCAATTTTTAACCATAGTTTGGGTTGTCCCTTCACTCTTTCCCAAGGCTCTGCTTTGGAATTCCTCTTTTGTTCGGACACCTGAGTTAATAAACAGGAAAGGAGACCTCCCATCCCACAGATTGACGAAAAACAATTGGGACGGGGCCAAATCCACAGAGAGGAAGATTCGTCCATGGCCCATGAGGCCTCCCCACATTCCACGGCCATTGTTGATATAAATTGCAGCGGCAAAACCTGATCAAGTGCCTCAGACTCGCTCTTTCTTCATATCCTGAAGAGTTCTTCTCATGGTTTGTAGATTGGGCCTGCATACCTACGTCCCCAAACCTGAGCTGAGTTTGTGTTTTTAGAATACTGTCCTCAAAGTCCTTTGCCACACACCCTCCAGGCTGGGTCCCCTGGAGCCACCCATTAGGACTGTGCCTACTCAATCCATGGGAATTCTTCCCATCCATTGTCCAAAATCGTACAAATTAGGAGAACTCTCCAAAGTCCCCAAGGCCATCCCAATTGTGTAGGTTTTCGGGGACAAACAAGGGCGGTCTGACACCAGGTGAGCATCTACCTCCACTCATACCATACATGGATGTCCCCAGAGAAGAAGATTGAACCAGAGAGTACGCTAGGCCATAATCAGATCCATTGCTTTGGTTTACAGGCATGTCTCCTCAAAAGCCTGGATTCCAATACAAGCATAAGTGGTTTGCTGAGGCACCCATCAGAACAAATCTCGTCTCCACAAGGAAACTTGTGCATGGGATCTATGTCAAAAGCTTAGGAGAATACTACAGGGTCCCGGTGCCACCGCCCCATTCCAAGGCCCTCATGGACACAAACACACATTAGGCCCCATTCTCAGGAAAGTCTATTTCAACTAAGCCACCCAGGTTGCTCCCGCAGAGTCATCCGATCTCAAATGTATTGTTGCTAGGAGACAATTGGAATGCGAGGCGGGCTTCCCTGGCATCCATCTTCCAACGGTGCTCTGGAGTTAATCCATATGGGATGTCCTGGAGCTGCCCAACATGTCTCAATTGTCCCCAGAAGGAATCCTTGAAGGGGGCATCCCATAACTCCCAACATGGGAAAAACTCCATGGCCTTGAGATTCCGCTCCGTTCATGAAGGGGCAGTCATGCACAGAAACTCCAACCTGAGCCAACGTCTGATCCTCGCCGTGACTTCAGATGTATGAGATATTGGTTCAGATCTGCAGGGGGTACCTGCCGCGCCCTCGGCCTGATGTCCAAGTCAACTTGTGTTCTCAAACTTTTGTCCTCACACTCCTGGCCGAGAAGACCACAAGTTTGGCAATTCCGGACCCACAATGCAGCACTCTGCCTGCACTCTAGAAAAAATATCTTGCCTAATGAGCTGCCCAGGCACCTCAAATGTGGATAAACCTACACGGCACTCGACTGTACCCAAATTATATAGTCTAACCTGAGCTCTAATGCACTCTCTGACACAACCTGAGCCTGAACCTCCAGATCAACATCCAGGCAGCTGACCACACACTGAGCACATCAGAGCCGCCATGGCCTTAGGTCATCATCTCTACCCAACTGCGGTTTTCAGGCTTCAGAACCTAGTCCTTATCTCCAATCACTGCCCAGGGTTGAAAATGATGCAGAATTCACACCTTCCCCATGGAAAGAGACCTTGTGATTGGCATGTTGTCCAAGGTCCCGTGTAGTTGAAATTAGTGTGGCCCATGATGCCCCGCCCATGCTCGCGGGCCACATTGGTCACAAACACACATTGTGACCCTCAGCCTGAGCCGAGTCCTCATAAGGCCTCTCAGTGGCTGGATGAAGAGACAGCTTATTGGGCGTGCCATGCCCCTAGGCCCCAATTTTTAACCATAGTTTGGGTTGTCCCTTCACTCTTCCCCAGGTCTCTGCTTTGGAATTCCTCTTTTGTTCGGACACTTGAGGTAATAAACCTGAAAGGAGACCTCCCATCCCACAGATTGACGAAAAACAATTGGGACCGGGCCAAAACCACAGAGAGGAAGATTCGTCCATGGCCCATGAGGCCTCCCCACATTCCATGGCCATCGTTGATACAAAATACAGATACAAAAGCCTGAGCAAGTGCCTCAGACTCGCTCTTTCTTCATATCCTGAAGAGTTCTTCTCATGGTTTGTAGATTGGGCCTGCCATTCCTACGTCCCCAAACCTAAGCTGAGTTTGTGTTTTCAGACTTCTGTCCTCAAAGTCCTGGGCCAAACACCCTCCAGGCTGGGGCCCCTGGAGCCACACATTAGGACTGTGCCTACCCAATCTATGGGAATTCTGCCCATTCCATTGTCCAAAATCGTACAAATTAGGAGAACTCTCCAAAGTCCCAGGGGCCATCCCAATAGTGTAGGACTCCGGGGACAAACAAGGGTGGTCTGACAACAGGTGAACATCTACCTCCACTCATTCCATAGATGGATATCCCCAGAGAAGAAGATTGAACCAGACAGGACCCTAGGCCATAATTGGATCCATTGCTTTGGTTTGCAGGCATGTCTCCTCAAAAGCCTGGTATCCAATACGAGCGTAAGGGGTTTCCGGAGGCACCCATCAAAACAAATCTAGTCTCCACAAGGAAACTTGTGCATGGGAGCTATATCAAAAGCTTAGGAGAATACTTAGGGTCCCGGTGCCACCGCCCCATTCCAAGGCCCTAATGGACACAAAACCACATTAGGCCCCATCCTCAGGAAAGTCCATTTCAACTCAGCCACCCCGGTTGCTCCCGCAGAGCCATCCGATTTCAACTGTCTTGTTGCTAGGAGACAATTGGAATGCGAGGCAGGCTTCCCTGGCATCCATCCTCCAACTGTGCTCTGCAGTCATTCCATATGGGATGTCCTGGAGCTGCCCAACAGGTCTCAATTGTCCCGCAGAAGGAATCCTTGAAGGGGGCATCCCACAACTCCCAACGTGGGAAAACCTCCAGGCCCTTGAGATTCCGCTCCGTTCATGAAGGATAGTCATGCACAGAAACTCCAACCTGAGCCCACGTCTGATACTCGCCGTGATTTCAGATGCTTGAGATATTGGTTCAGATCTGCAGGGGGTACCTGCAGTGCCCTCGGCCAGAAGCCCAAGTCGAGCTTGTGTTCTCAGACTTCTGTCCTCACACTCCTGGCCCAGAAGCCCTCAAGTTTGGCAATTCCGGACCCACAATGCAGCACTCTGCCTGCCCTCTAGAAAAAATATCTTCCCTAATGAGCTGCCTGGACACCTCAAATGAGGATAAACCTACAAGGCACTCGAATGTACCCAAATTATATAGTCTAACCTGGGCACTAATGCACTGTCTGACACAACCTGAGCCAGAACCTCCTGACCAACACCCAGGCAGCTGACCACACACAGTGAGCCTATCAGACCCGCCATGGCCTTAGGTGGTCATCTCTTCCCAACAGCGGTTTTTCGGGCTTCAGAACCTAGGCCTTATCTCCAACCACGGCCCATGGTTGAAAATGATGCAGAAATCAGAACACCCTTCCCATGGTTAGAGACCTTGTGATTGGCAAGTTGTCCAAAGTCCAGTGTAGTTGAAACCAGTGTGGCCCATGAGGCCCCGCCCATGCTCGCAAAACCACATTGGTCACAAACACACATTGTGACCCTCAGCCTGAGCCCAGTCCTCAAGTACGGCCTCTCAGTGGCTGGATGAAGAGACAGCATATTGGGCGTGCCATGCCCCTAGGCCCCAATTTTTAAACATAGTTTGGGTTGTCCCTTCACTCTTCCCCAGCACTCTGTTTTGGAATTCCGCTTATGTTCGGACACCTGAGTTAATAAACCTGAAAGGAGACCTCCCATTCCACAGATTTATGAAAAACAATTGGGACTGGGCCAAATCCACAGAGAGGAAGATTCGTCCATGGGCCATGAGGCCTCCCCAAATTCCACGGCCATCATTGATACAAAATCCAAAGACAAAAGCCTGAGCAAGTACCTCAGACTCGCTCTTTCTTCATATCCTGAAGAGTTCTTCTCATGGTTTGTAGATTACGCCTGCCATACCTACGTCCCCAAACCTAAGCTGAGTTTCTGTTTTCAATCTTCTGTCCTCAAAGTCCTGGGCCACACACCCTCCAGGCTGGGGCGCCAGAGCCACACATTAGTACTGTGCCTACCCAATCCATGGGAATTCTGCCCATTCCATTGTCCCAAATCGTACAAATTAGGAGAACCCTCCAAAGTCCCCGAGGCCCTCCCAATAGTGTATGTCTCCGGGGACAAACAGGGCGGTCTGACACCAGGTGATCATCTACCTCCACTCATTCCATAGATGGAGAACCCCAGAGAAGAAGATTGAACCAGACAGGACCCTAGGCCATAATCGGGTCCATTGCTTTGGTTTACAGGCATGTGTCCTCAAAAGCCTGGATTCCAATACCAGCATAAGGGGTTTCCTGAGGCACCCATCAGAAAAAATCTCGTCTCCACACGGAAACTTTTGCATGGGAGCTATGTCAAAAGCTTAGGAGAATACTTCAGGGTCCCGGTGCCACCGCCCTAATCCAAGGCCCTCATGGACACAACACACATTAGGCCCCATCCTCAGGAAAATCCATTTCAACTCAGCCACCTCGGTTGCTCTCACAGAACCACCGATCTCAACGCTATTGTTGCTAGGAGACAATTGTAATGCGAGGCGGGCTTCCCTGGCATCCATCCTCCAACGGTGCTCTGGAGTCATTCCATATGGGATGTCCTGGAGCTGCCCAACAGGTCTCAATTGTCCCACAGAAGGAATCCTTGAAGAGGGCATCCATAAACTCCCAATGTGGGAAAACCTCCATGGCCTTGAGATTCCTCTCCGTTCATGAACGGGCAGTTATGCTCAGAAACTCCAACCTGAGCCAACGTCTGATCCTCGCCTTGGCTTCAGATGCTTGAGATATTGGTTCCGATCTGCAGGGGGTACATGTCGTGCCCTCGGCCTGAAGCCCAAGACTAGCTTGTGTTCTCAGACTTCTGTCCTCACACTCCTGGCCCAGAAGCTCTCAAGTTTGGCAATTCCGGACCCACAATGCAGCACTCTGCCTGCCCTCTAGAAAAAACATCTTGCCTAATGAGCTGCCCAGGAACCTAAAAGGGGGATAAACCTACACGGCACTCGACTGTACCCAAATTATAGAGTCTAACCTGGTCACTAATGCACTGTCTGACACACCCTGAGCTAGAACCTCCTGACCAAAACCCAGGCAGATGAATGCACACTGAGCGTATGAGACCCACCATGGCCTTAGGTCGTCATCTCTTCCCAACTGCGATTTTTCAGGCTTCAGAACCTAGACCTTATCTCCAACCACTGCCCATGGTTGAAAATGATGCAGAAATCAGAACACCTTCCCCATGGCAAGAGACCTTGTGATTGGCATGTTGTCCAAATCCAGTGTAGTTGAAACCAGTGTGGCCCATAAGGCCCCGCCCATGCTCGCAGTCCATATTGGTCACAAACTCACATTGTGACCCTCAGCATGAGCCCAGTCCTCAAATCAGGCCTCTCAGTGGCTGGATGAAGAGACAGCATATTGGACCTGCCATGCCCCTAGTCCCCAATTTTTAACCATAGTTTGGGTTGTCCCTTCACTCTTTCCCAAGGCTCTGCTTTGGAATTCCTCTTTTGTTCGGACACCTGAGTTAATAAACAGGAAAGGAGACCTCCCATCCCACAGATTGACGAAAAACAATTGGGACCAGGCCAAATCCACAGAGAGGAAGATTCGTCCATGGCCCATGAGGCCTCCCCACATTCCACGGCCATCGTTGATATAAAAGGCAGAGGCAAAACCTGATCAAGTGCCTCACACTCGCTCTTTCTTCATATCCTGAAGAGTTCTTCTCATGGTTTGTAGATTGGGCCTGCATACCTACGTCCCCAAACCTGAGCTGAGTTTGTGTTTTTAGAATACTGTCTTCAAAGTCCTTTGCCACACACCCTCCAGGCTGGGTCCCCTGGACCCACCCATTAGGACTGTGCCCACTCAATCCATGGGAATTCTTCCCATCCATTGTCCAAAATCGTACAAATTAGGAGAAGTCTCCAAAGTCCCTGAGGCCATCCCAATAGTGTAGGTTTCCGGGGACAAACAAAGGCGGTCTGACACCAGGTGAGCATCTACCTCCACGCATACCATACATGGATGTCCCCAGAGAAGAAGATTGAACCAGACAGTACGCTAGGCCATAATCAGATCCATTGCTTTGGTTTACAGGCATGTCTCCTCAAAAGCCTGGATTCCAATACAAGCATAAGTGGTTTGCTGAGGCACCCATCAGAACAAATCTCGTCTCCACAAGGAAACTTGTGCATGGGATCTATGTCAAAAGCTTAGGAGAATACTACAGGGTCCCGGTGTCACCGCCCCATTCCAAGGCCCTCATGGACACAAACACACATTAGGCCCCATTCTCAGGAAAGTCTATTTCAACTAAGCCACCCAGGTTGCTCCCGCAGAGTCATCCGATCTCAAATGTATTGTTGCTAGGAGACAATTGGAATGCGAGGCGGGCTTCCCTGGCATCCATCTTCCAACGGTGCTCTGGAGTTAATCCATATGGGATGTCCTGGAGCTGCCCAACATGTCTCAATTGTCCCCAGAAGGAATCCTTGAAGGGGGCATTCCACAACTCCCAACATGGGAAAAACTCCATGGCCTTGAGATTCCGCTCCGTTCATGAAGGGGCAGTCATGCACAGAAACTCCAACCTGAGCCAACGTCTGATCCTCGCCGTGACTTCAGATGTATGAGATATTGGTTCAGATCTGCAGGGGGTACCTGCCGCGCCCTCGGCCTGATGTCCAAGTCAACTTGTGTTCTCAAACTTTTGTCCTCACACTCCTGGCCGAGAAGACCGCAAGTTTGGCAATTCCGGACCCACAATGCAGCACTCTGCCTGCACTCTAGAAAAAATATCTTGCCTAATGAGCTGCCCAGGCACCTCAAATGTGGATAAACCTACACGGCACTCGACTGTACCCAAATTATATAATCTAACCTGAGCTCTAATGCACTCTCTGACACAACCTGAGCCTGAACCTCCAGATCAACATCCAGGCAGCTGACCACACACTGAGCACATCAGAGCCGCCATGGCCTTAGGTCATCATCTCTACCAAACTGCGGTTTTCAGGCTTCAGAACCTAGTCCTTATCTCCAATCACTGCCCAGGGTTGAAAATGATGCAGAAATCACACCTTCCCCATGGAAAGAGACCTTGTGATTGGCATGTTGTCCAAGGTCCCGTGTAGTTGAAATTAGTGTGGCCCATGATGCCCCGCCCATGCTCGCGGGCCACATTGGTCACAAACACACATTGTGACCCTCAGCCTGAGCCGAGTCCTCATAAGGCCTCTCAGTGGCTGGATGAAGAGACAGCTTATTGGGCGTGCCATGCCCCTAGGCCCCAATTTTTAACCATAGTTTGGGTTGTCCCTTCACTCTTCCCCAGGTCTCTGCTTTGGAATTCCTCTTTTGTTCGGACACTTGAGGTAATAAACCTGAAAGGAGACCTCCCATCCCACAGATTGACGAAAAACAATTGGGACCGGGCCAAAACCACAGAGAGGAAGATTCGTCCATGGCCCATGAGGCCTCCCCACATTCCACGGCCATCGTTGATACAAAATACAGATACAAAAGCCTGAGCAAGTGCCTCAGACTCGCTCTTTCTTCATATCCTGAAGAGTTCTTCTCATGGTTTGTAGATTGGGCCTGCCATTCCTACGTCCCCAAACCTAAGCTGAGTTTGTGTTTTCAGACTTCTGTCCTCAAAGTCCTGGGCCAAACACCCTCCAGGCTGGGGCCCCTGGAGCCACACATTAGGACTGTGCCTACCCAATCTATGGGAATTCTGCCCATTCCATTGTCCAAAATCGTACAAATTAGGAGAACTCTCCAAAGTCCCAGGGGCCATCCCAATAGTGTAGGACTCCGGGGACAAACAAGGGTGGTCTGACAACAGGTGAACATCTACCTCCACTCATTCCATAGATGGATATCCCCAGAGAAGAAGATTGAACCAGACAGGACCCTAGGCCATAATTGGATCCATTGCTTTGGTTTGGAGGCATGTCTCCTCAAAAGCCTGGTATCCAATACGAGCATAAGGGGTTTCCGGAGGCACCCATCAAAACAAATCTAGTCTCCACAAGGAAACTTGTGCATGGGAGCTATGTCAAAAGCTTAGGAGAATACTTAGGGTCCCGGTGCCACCGACCCATTCCAAGGCCCTAATGGACACAAACACACATTAGGCCCCATCCTCAGGAAAGTCCATTTCAACTCAGCCACCCCGGTTGCTCCCGCAGAGCCATCCGATTTCAACTGTCTTGTTGCTAGGAGACAATTGGAATGCGAGGCAGGCTTCCCTGGCATCCATCCTCCAACTGTGCTCTGCAGTCATTCCATATGGGATGTCCTGGAGCTGCCCAACAGGTCTCAATTGTCCCGCAGAAGGAATCCTTGAAGGGGGCATCCCACAACTCCCAACGTGGGAAAACCTCCAGGCCCTTGAGATTCCGCTCCGTTCATGAAGGATAGTCATGCACAGAAACTCCAACCTGAGCCCACGTCTGATACTCGCCGTGATTTCAGATGCTTGAGATATTGGTTCAGATCTGCAGGGGGTACCTGCAGTGCCCTCGGCCAGAAGCCCAAGTCGAGCTTGTGTTCTCAGACTTCTGTCCTCACACTCCTGGCCCAGAAGCCCTCACGTTTGGCAATTCCGGACCCACAATGCAGCACTCTGCCTGCCCTCTAGAAAAAATATCTTCCCTAATGAGCTGCCTGGACACCTCAAATGAGGATAAACCTACAAGGCACTCGAATGTACCCAAATTATATAATCTAACCTGGGCACTAATGCACTGTCTGACACAACCTGAGCCAGAACCTCCTGACCAACACCCAGGCAGCTGACCACACACAGTGAGCCTATCAGACCCGCCATGGCCTTAGGTGGTCATCTCTTCCCAACAGCGGTTTTTCGGGCTTCAGAACCTTATCTCCAACCACGGCCCATGGTTGAAAATGATGCAGAAATCAGAACACCCTTCCCATGGTTAGAGACCTTGTGATTGGCAAGTTGTCCAAAGTCCAGTGTAGTTGAAACTAGTGTGGCCCATGAGGCCCCGCCCATGCTCGCAAAACCACATTGGTCACAAACACACATTGTGACCCTCAGCCTGAGCCCAGTCCTCAAGTACGGCCTCTCAGTGGCTGGATGAAGAGACAGCATATTGGGCGTGCCATGCCCCTAGGCCCCAATTTTTAAACATAGTTTGGGTTGTCCCTTCACTCTTCCCCAGCACTCTGTTTTGGAATTCCGCTTATGTTCAGACACCTGAGTTAATAAACCTGAAAGGAGACCTCCCATTCCACAGATTTATGAAAAACAATTGGGACTGGGCCAAATCCACAGAGAGGAAGATTCGTCCATGGGCCATGAGTCCTCCCCAAATTCCACGGCCATCATTGATACAAAATCCAAAGACAAAAGCCTGAGCAAGTACCTCAGACTCGCTCTTTCTTCATATCCTGAAGAGTTCTTCTCATGGTTTGTAGATTACGCCTGCCATACCTACGTCCCCAAACCTAAGCTGAGTTTCTGTTTTCAATCTTCTGTTCAAAGTCCTGGGCCACACACCCTCCAGGCTGGGGCGCCAGGAGCCACACATTAGTACTGTGCCTACCCAAACCATGGGAATTCTGCCCATTCCATTGTCCCAAATCGTACAAATTAGGAGAACCCTCCAAAGTCCCCGAGGCCCTCCCAATAGTGTATGTCTCCGGGGACAAACAGGGCGGTCTGACACCAGGTGATCATCTACCTCCACTCATTCCATAGATGGAGAACCCCAGAGAAGAAGATTGAACCAGACAGGACCCTAGGCCATAATCGGGTCCAAGGCTTTGGTTTACAGGCATGTGTCCTCATAAGCCTGGATTCCAATACCAGCATAAGGGGTTTCCTGAGGCACCCATCAGAAAAAATCTCGTCTCCACAAGGAAACTTTTGCATGGGAGCTATGTCAAAAGCTTAGGAGAATACTTCAGGGTCCCGGTGCCACCGCCCTAATCCAAGGCCCTCATGGACACAACACACATTAGGCCCCATCCTCAGGAAAATCCATTTCAACTCAGCCACCTCGGTTGCTCCCACAGAGCCACCGATCTCAACTCTATTGTTGCTAGGAGACATTTGTAATGCGAGGCGGGCTTCCCTGGCATCCATCCTCCAACGGTGCTCTGGAGTCATTCCATATGGGATGTCCTGGAGCTGCCCAACAGGTCTCAATTGTCCCACAGAAGGAATCCTTTAAGAGGGCATTCATAAACTCCCAACGTGGGAAAAACTCCATGGCCTTGAGATTCCTCTCCGTTCATGAAGGGGCAGTTATGCTCAGAAACTCCAACCTGAGCCAACGTCTGATCCTCGCCTTGGCTTCAGATGCTTGAGATATTGGTTCCGATCTGCAGGGGGTACATGTCGTGCCCTCGGCCTGAAGCCCAAGTCTAGCTTGTGTTCTCAGACTTCTGTCCTCACACTCCTGGCCCAGAAGCTCTCTAGTTTGGCAATTCCGGACCCACAATGCAGCACTCTGCCTGCCCTCTAGAAAAAACATCTTGCCTAATGAGCTGCCCAGGAACCTAAAAGGGGGATAAACCTACACGGCACTCGACTGTACCCAAATTATATAGTCTAACCTGGTCACTAATGCACTGTCTGACACACCCTGAGCTAGAACCTCCTGACCAAAACCCAGGCAGATGAATGCACACTGAGCGTATGAGACCCACCATGGCCTTAGGTCGTCATCTCTTCCCAACTGCGATTTTTCAGGCTTCAGAACCTAGACCTTATCTCCAAACACTGCCCATGGTTGAAAATGATGCAGAAATCAGAACACCTTCCCCATGGCAAGAGACCTTGTAATTGGCATGTTGTCCAAAGTCCAGTGTAGTTGAAACCAGTGTGGCCCATGAGGCCCCGCCCATGCTCGCGGGCCACATTGGTCACAAACTCACATTGTGACCCTCAGCATGAGCCCAGTCCTCAAGTCAGGCCTCTCAGTGGCTGGATGAAGAGACAGCATATTGGGCCTGCCATGCCCCTAGTCCCCAATTTTTAACCATAGTTTGGGTTGTCCCTTCACTCTTTCCCAAGGCTCTGCTTTGGAATTCCTCTTTTGTTCGGACACCTGAGTTAATAAACAGGAAAGGAGACCTCCCATCCCACAGATTGACGAAAAACAATCGGGACCGGGCCAAATCCACAGAGAGGAAGATTCGTCCATGGCCCATGAGGCCTCCCCACATTCCACGGCCATCGTTGATATAAAAGGCAGAGGCAAAACCTGATCAAGTGCCTCACACTCGCTCTTTCTTCATATCCTGAAGAGTTCTTCTCATGGTTTGTAGATTGGGCCTGCATACCTACGTCCCCAAACCTGAGCTGAGTTTGTGTTTTTAGAATACTGTCCTCAAAGTCCTTTGCCACACACCCTCCAGGCTGGGTCCCCTGGAGCCACCCATTAGGACTGTGCCCACTCAATCCATGGGAATTCTTCCCATCCATTGTCCAAAATCGTACAAATTCGGAGAACTCTCCAAAGTCCCCGAGGCCATCCCAATAGTGTAGGTTTCCGGGGACAAACAAGGGCGGTCTGACACCAGGTGAGCATCTACCTCCACTCATACCATACATGGATGTCCCCAGAGAAGAAGATTGAACCAGACAGTACGCTAGGCCATAATCGGATCCATTGCTTTGGTTTACAGGCATGTCTCCTCAAAAGCCTGGATTCCAATACAAGCATAAGTGGTTTGCTGAGGCACCCATCAGAACAAATCTCGTCTCCACAAGGAAACTTGTGCATGGGATCTATGTCAAAAGCTTAGGAGAATACTACAGTGTCCCTGTGCCACCGCCCCATTCCAAGGCCCTCATGGACACAAACACACATTAGGCCCCATTCTCAGGAAAGTCTATTTCAACTAAGCCACCCAGGTTGCTCCCGCAGAGTCATCCGATCTCAAATGTATAGTTGCTAGGAGACAATTGGAATGCGAGGCGGGCTTCCCTGGCATCCATCTTCCAACGGTGCTCTGGAGTTAATCCATATGGGATGTCCTGGAGCTGCCCAACATGTCTCAATTGTCCCCAGAAGGAATCCTTGAAGGGGGCATTCCACAACTCCCAACATGGGAAAAACTCCATGGCCTTGAGATTCCGCTCCGTTCATGAAGGGGCAGTCATGCACAGAAACTCCAACCTGAGCCAACGTCTGATCCTCGCCGTGACTTCAGATGTATGAGATATTGGTTCAGATCTGCAGGGGGTACCTGCCGCGCCCTCGGCCTGATGTCCAAGTCAACTTGTGTTCTCAAACTTTTGTCCTCACACTCCTGGCCGAGAAGACCGCAAGTTTGGCAATTCCGGACCCACAATGCAGCACTCTGCCTGCACTCTAGAAAAAATATCTTGCCTAATGAGCTGCCCAGGCACCTCAAATGTGGATAAACCTACACGGCACTCGACTGTACCCAAATTATATAGTCTAACCTGAGCTCTAATGCACTCTCTGACACAACCTGAGCCTGAACCTCCAGATCAACATCCAGGCAGCTGACCACACACTGAGCACATCAGAGCCGCCATGGCCTTAGGTCATCATCTCTACCAAACTGCGGTTTTCAGGCTTCAGAACCTAGTCCTTATCTCCAATCACTGCCCAGGGTTGAAAATGATGCAGAAATCACACCTTCCCCATGGAAAGAGACCTTGTGATTGGCATGTTGTACAAAGTCCCGTGTAGTTGAAATTAGTGTGGCCCATGAGGCCCCGCCCATGCTCGCGGGCCACATTGGTCACAAACACACATTGTGACCCTCAGCCTGAGCCGAGTCCTCAAAAGGCCTCTCAGTGGCTGGATGAAGAGACAGCTTATTGGGCATGCCATGCCCCTAGGCCCCAATTTTTAACCATAGTTTGGGTTGTCCCTTCACTCTTCCCCAGGTCTCTACTTTGGAATTCCTCTTTTGTTCGGACACTTGAGGTAATAAACCTGAAAGGAGACCTCCCATCCCACAGATTGACGAAAAACAATTGGGACCGGGCCAAAACCACAGAGAGGAAGATTCGTCCATGGCCCATGAGGCCTCCCCACATTCCACGGCCATCGTTGATACAAAATACAGATACTAAAGAATGAGCAAGTGCCTCAGACTTGCTCTTTCTTCATATCCTGAAGAGTTCTTCTCATGGTTTGTAGATTGGGCCTGCCATTCCTACGTCCCCAAACCTAAGCTGAGTTTGTGTTTTCAGACTTCTGTCCTCAAAGTCCTGGGCCAAACACCCTCCAGGCTGGGGCCCCTGGAGCCATACATTAGGACTGTGCCTACTCAATCTATGGGAATTCTGCCCATTCCATTGTCCAAAATCGTACAAATTCGGAGAACACTCCAAAGTCCCAGGGGCCATCCCAATAGTGTAGGACTCCGGGGACAAACAAGGGTGGTCTGACAACAGGTGAGCATCTACCTCCACTCATTCCATAGATGGATATCCCCAGAGAAGAAGATTGAACCAGACAGGACCCTAGGCCATAATTGGATCCATTGCTTTGGTTTGCAGGCATGTCTCCTCAAAAGCCTGGTATCCAATACGAGCATAAGGGGTTTCCGGAGGCACCCATCAAAACAAATCTAGTCTCCACAAGGAAACTTGTGCATGGGAGCTATGTCAAAAGCTTAGGAGAATACTTAGGGTCCCGGTGCCACCGCCCCATTCCAAGGCCCTAATGGACACAAACACACATTAGGCCCCATCCTCAGGAAAGTCCATTTCAACTCAGCCACCCCGGTTGCTCCCGCAGAGCCATCCGATTTCAACTGTCTTGTTGCTAGGAGACAATTGGAATGCGAGGCAGGCTTCCCTGGCATCCATCCTCCAACTGTGCTCTGCAGTCATTCCATATGGGATGTCCTGGAGCTGCCCAACAGGTCTCAATTGTCCCGCAGAAGGAATCCTTGAAGGGGGCATCCCACAACTCCCAACGTGGGAAAACCTCCAGGCCCTTGAGATTCCGCTCCGTTCATGAAGGATAGTCATGCACAGAAACTCCAACCTGAGCCCACGTCTGATACTCGCCGTGATTTCAGATGCTTGAGATATTGGTTCAGATCTGCAGGGGGTACCTGCAGTGCCCTCGGCCAGAAGCCCAAGTCGAGCTTGTGTTCTCAGACTTCTGTCCTCACACTCCTGGCCCAGAAGCCCTCAAGTTTGGCAATTCCGGACCCACAATGCAGCACTCTGCCTGCCCTCTAGAAAAAATATCTTCCCTAATGAGCTGCCTGGACACCTCAAATGAGGATAAACATACAAGGCACTCGAATGTACCCAAATTATATAGTCTAACCTGGGCACTAATGCACTGTCTGACACAACCTGAGCCAGAACCTCCTGACCAACACCCAGGCAGCTGACCACACAGTGAGCCTATCAGACCCGCCATGCCCTTAGGTGGTCATCTCTTCCCAACAGCGGTTTTTCGGGCTTCAGAACCTAGGCCTTATCTCCAACCACGGCCCATGGTTGAAAATGATGCAGAAATCAGAACACCCTTCCCATGGTTAGAGACCTTGTGATTGGCAAGTTGTCCAAAGTCCAGTGTAGTTGAAACCAGTGTGGCCCATGAGGCCCCACCCATGCTCGCAAAACCACATTGGTCACAAACACACATTGTGACCCTCAGCCTGAGCCCAGTCCTCAAGTACGGCCTCTCAGTGGCTGGATGAAGAGACAGCATATTGGGCGTGCCATGCCCCTAGGCCCCAATTTTTAAACATAGTTTGGGTTGTCCCTTCACTCTTCCCCAGCACTCTGTTTTGGAATTCCGCTTATGTTCAGACACCTGAGTTAATAAACCTGAAAGGAGACCTCCCATTCCACAGATTTATGAAAAACAATTGGGACTGGGCCAAATCCACAGAGAGGAAGATTCGTCCATGGGCCATGAGTCCTCCCCAAATTCCACGGCCATCATTGATACAAAATCCAAAGACAAAAGCCTGAGCAAGTACCTCAGACTCGCTCTTTCTTCATATCCTGAAGAGTTCTTCTCATGGTTTGTAGATTACGCCATACCTACGTCCCCAAACCTAAGCTGAGTTTCTCTTTTCAATCTTCTGTTCAAAGTCCTGGGCCACACACCCTCCAGGCTGGGGCGCCAGGAGCCACACATTAGTACTGTGCCTACCCAAACCATGGGAATTCTGCCCATTCCATTGTCCCAAATCGTACAAATTAGGAGAACCCTCCAAAGTCCCCGAGGCCCTCCCAATAGTGTATGTCTCCGGGGACAAACAGGGCGGTCTGACACCAGGTGATCATCTACCTCCACTCATTCCATAGATGGAGAACCCCAGAGAAGAAGATTGAACCAGACAGGACCCTAGGCCATAATCGGGTCCAAGGCTTTGGTTTACAGGCATGTGTCCTCAAAAGCCTGGATTCCAATACCAGCATAAGGGGTTTCCTGAGGCACCCATCAGAAAAAATCTCGTCTCCACACGGAAACTTTTGCATGGGAGCTATGTCAAAAGCTTAGGAGAATACTTCAGGGTCCCGGTGCCACCACCCTAATCCAAGGCCCTCATGGACACAACACACATTAGGCCCCATCCTCAGGAAAATCCATATCAACTCAGCCACCTCGGTTGCTCCCACAGAGCCACCGATCTCAACTCTATTGTTGCTAGGAGACATTTTTAATGCGAGGCGGGCTTCCCTGGCATCCATGCTCCAACGGTGCTCTGGAGTCATTCCATATGGGATGTCCTGGAGCTGCCCAACAGGTCTCAATAGTCCCACAGAAGGAATCCTTTAAGAGGGCATTCATAAACTCCCAACGTGGGAAAACCTCCATGGCCTTGAGATTCCTCTCCGTTCATGAAGGGGCAGTTATGCTCAGAAACTCCAACCTGAGCCAACGTCTGATCCTCGCCTTGGCTTCAGATGCTTGAGATATTGGTTCCGATCTGCAGGGGGTACATGCCGTGCCCTCGGCCTGAAGCCCAAGTCTAGCTTGTGTTCTCAGACTTCTGTCCTCACACTCCTGGCCCAGAAGCTCTCAAGTTTGGCAATTCCGGACCCACAATGCAGCACTCTGCCTGCCCTCTAGAAAAAACATCTTGCCTAATGAGCTGCCCAGGAACCTAAAAGGGGGATAAACCTACACGGCACTCGACTGTACCCAAATTATATAGTCTAACCTGGTCACTAATGCACTGTCTTACACACCCTGATCTAGAACCTCCTGACCAAAACCCAGGCAGATGAATGCACACTGAGCGTATGAGACCCACCATGGCCTTAGGTCGTCATCTCTTCCCAACTGCGATTTTTCAGGCTTCAGAACCTAGACCTTATCTCCAACCACTGCCCATGGTTGAAAATGATGCAGAAATCAGAACACCTTCCCCATGGCAAGAGACCTTGTGATTGGCATGTTGTCCAAAGTCCAGTGTAGTTGAAACCAGTGTGGCCCATGAGGCCCCGCCCATGCTCGCGGGCCACATTGGTCACAAACTCACATTGTGACCCTCAGCATGAGCCCAGTCCTCAAGTCAGGCCTCTCAGTGGCTGGATGAAGAGACAGCATATTGGGCCTGCCATGCCCCTAGTCCCCAATTTTTAACCATAGTTTGGGTTGTCCCTTCACTCTTTCCCAAGGCTCTGCTTTGGAATTCCTCTTTTGTTCGGACACCTGAGTTAATAAACAGGAAAGGAGACCTCCCATCCCACAGATTGACGAAAAACTATCGGGACCGGGCCAAATCCACAGAGAGGAAGATTCGTCCATGGCCCATGAGGCCTCCCCACATTCCACGGCCATCGTTGATATAAAAGGCAGAGGCAAAACCTGATCAAGTGCCTCACACTCGCTCTTTCTTCATATCCTGAAGAGTTCTTCTCATGGTTTGTAGATTGGGCCTGCATACCTACGTCCCCAAACCTGAGCTGAGTTTGTGTTTTTAGAATACTGTCCTCAAAGTCCTTTGCCACACACCCTCCAGGCTGGGTCCCCTGGAGCCACCCATTAGGACTGTGCCCACTCAATCCATGGGAATTCTTCCCATCCATTGTCCAAAATCGTACAAATTAGGAGAAGTCTCCAAAGTCCCTGAGGCCATCCCAATAGTGTAGGTTTCCGGGGAGAAACAAAGGCGGTCTGACACCAGGAGAGCATCTACCTCCACGCATACCATACATGGATGTCCCCAGAGAAGAAGATTGAACCAGACAGTACGCTAGGCCATAATCAGATCCATTGCTTTGGTTTACAGGCATGTCTCCTCAAAAGCCTGGATTCCAATACAAGCATAAGTGGTTTGCTGAGGCACCCATCAGAACAAATCTCGTCTCCACAAGGAAACTTGTGCATGGGATCTATGTCAAAAGCTTAGGAGAATACTACAGGGTCCCGGTGCCACCGCCCCATTCCAAGGCCCTCATGGACACACACACATTAGGCCCCATTCTCAGGAAAGTCTATTTCAACTAAGCCACCCAGGTTGCTCCCGCAGAGTCATCCGATCTCAAATGTATTGTTGCTAGGAGACAATTGGAATGCGAGGCGGGCTTCCCTGGCATCCATCTTCCAACGGTGCTCTGGAGTTAATCCATATGGGATGTCCTGGAGCTGCCCAACATGTCTCAATTGTCCCCAGAAGGAATCCTTGAAGGGGGCATTCCACAACTCCCAACATGGGAAAAACTCCATGGCCTTGAGATTCCGCTCCGTTCATGAAGGGGCAGTCATGCACAGAAACTCCAACCTGAGCCAACGTCTGATCCTCGCCGTGACTTCAGATGTATGAGATATTGGTTCAGATCTGCAGGGGGTACCTGCCGCGCCCTCGGCCTGATGTCCAAGTCAACTTGTGTTCTCAAACTTTTGTCCTCACACTCCTGGCCGAGAAGACCGCAAGTTTGGCAATTCCGGACCCACAATGCAGCACTCTGCCTGCACTCTAGAAAAAATATCTTGCCTAATGAGCTGCCCAGGCACCTCAAATGTGGATAAACCTACACGGCACTCGACTGTACCCAAATTATATAGTCTAACCTGAGCTCTAATGCACTCTCTGACACAACCTGAGCCTGAACCTCCAGATCAACATCCAGGCAGCTGACCACACACTGAGCACATCAGAGCCGCCATGGCCTTAGGTCATCATCTCTACCAAACTGCGGTTTTCAGGCTTCAGAACCTAGTCCTTATCTCCAATCACTGCCCAGGGTTGAAAATGATGCAGAAATCACACCTTCCCCATGGAAAGAGACCTTGTGATTGGCATGTTGTCCAAGGTCCCGTGTAGTTGAAATTAGTGTGGCCCATGATGCCCCGCCCATGCTCGCGGGCCACATTGGTCACAAACACACATTGTGACCCTCAGCCTGAGCCGAGTCCTCAAAAGGCCTCTCAGTGGCTGGATGAAGAGACAGCTTATTGGGCGTGCCATGCCCCTAGGCCCCAATTTTTAACCATAGTTTGGGTTGTCCCTTCACTCTTCCCCAGGTCTCTGCTTTGGAATTCCTCTTTTGTTCGGACACTTGAGGTAATAAACCTGAAAGGAGACCTCCCATCCCACAGATTGACGAAAAACAATTGGGACCGGGCCAAAACCACAGAGAGGAAGATTCGTCCATGGCCCATGAGGCCTCCCCACATTCCACGGCCATCGTTGATACAAAATACAGATACTAAAGCCTGAGCAAGTGCCTCAGACTCGCTCTTTCTTCATATCCTGAAGAGTTCTTCTCATGGTTTGTAGATTGGGCCTGCCATTCCTACGTCCCCAAACCTAAGCTGAGTTTGTGTTTTCAGACTTCTGTCCCTAAAGTCCTGGGCCAAACACCCTCCAGGCTGGGGCCCCTGGAGCCACACATTAGGACTGTGCCTACCCAATCTATGGGAATTCTGCCCATTCCATTGTCCAAAATCGTACAAATTCGGAGAACGCTCCAAAGTCCCAGGGGCCATCCCAATAGTGTAGGACTCCGGGGACAAACAAGGGTGGTCTGACAACAGGTGAGCATCTACCTCCACTCATTCCATAGATGGATATCCCCAGAGAAGAAGATTGAGCCAGACAGGACCCTAGGCCATAATTGGATCCATTGCTTTGGTTTGCAGGCATGTCTCCTCAAAAGCCTGGTATCCAATACGAGCATAAGGGGTTTCCGGAGGCACCCATCAAAACAAATCTAGTCTCCACAAGGAAACTTGTGCATGGGAGCTATGTCAAAAGCTTAGGAGAATACTTAGGGTCCCGGTGCCACCGCCCCATTCCAAGGCCCTAATGGACACAAACACACATTAGGCCCCATCCTCAGGAAAGTCCATTTCAACTCAGCCACCCCGGTTGCTCCCGCAGAGCCATCCGATTTCAACTGTCTTGTTGCTAGGAGACAATTGGAATGCGAGGCAGGCTTCCCTGGCATCCATCCTCCAACTGTGCTCTGCAGTCATTCCATATGGGATGTCCTGGAGCTGCCCAACAGGTCTCAATTGTCCCGCAGAAGGAATCCTTGAAGGGGGCATCCCACAACTCCCAACGTGGGAAAACCTCCAGGCCCTTGAGATTCCGCTCCGTTCATGAAGGATAGTCATGCACAGAAACTCCAACCTGAGCCCACGTCTGATACTCGCCGTGATTTCAGATGCTTGAGATATTGGTTCAGATCTGCAGGGGGTACCTGCAGTGCCCTCGGCCAGAAGCCCAAGTCAAGCTTGTGTTCTCAGACTTCTGTCCTCACACTCCTGGCCCAGAAGCCCTCAAGTTTGGCAATTCCGGACCCACAATGCAGCACTCTGCCTGCCCTCTAGAAAAAATATCTTCCCTAATGAGCTGCCTGGACACCTCAAATGAGGATAAACCTACAAGGCACTCGAATGTACCCAAATTATATAATCTAACCTGGGCACTAATGCACTGTCTGACACAACCTGAGCCAGAACCTCCTGACCAACACCCAGGCAGCTGACCACACACAGTGAGCCTATCAGACCCGCCATGGCCTTAGGTGGTCATCTCTTCCCAACAGCGGTTTTTCGGGCTTCAGAACCTAGGCCTTATCTCCAACCACGGCCCATGGTTGAAAATGATGCAGAAATCAGAACACCCTTCCCATGGTTAGAGACCTTGTGATTGGCAAGTTGTCCAAAGTCCAGTGTAGTTGAAACCAGTGTGGCCCATGAGGCCCCGCCCATGCTCGCAAAACCACATTGGTCACAAACACACATTGTGACCCTCAGCCTGAGCCCAGTCCTCAAGTACGGCCTCTCAGTGGCTGGATGAAGAGACAGCATATTGGGCGTGCCATGCCCCTAGGCCCCAATTTTTAAACATAGTTTGGGTTGTCCCTTCACTCTTCCCCAGCACTCTGTTTTGGAATTCCGCTTATGTTCAGACACCTGAGTTAATAAACCTGAAAGGAGACCTCCCATTCCACAGATTTATGAAAAACAATTGGGACTGGGCCAAATCCACAGAGAGGAAGATTCGTCCATGGGCCATGAGGCCTCCCCAAATTCCACGGCCATCATTGATACAAAATCCAAAGACAAAAGCCTGAGCAAGTACCTCAGACTCGCTCTTTCTTCATATCCTGAAGAGTTCTTCTCATGCTTTGTAGATTACGCCTGCCATACCTACGTCCCCAAACCTAAGCTGAGTTTCTCTTTTCAATCTTCTGTTCAAAGTCCTGGGCCACACACCCTCCAGGCTGGGGCGCCAGGAGCCACACATTAGTACTGTGCCTACCCAAACCATGGGAATTCTGCCCATTCCATTGTCCCAAATCGTACAAATTAGGAGAACCCTCCAAAGTCCCCGAGGCCCTCCCAATAGTGTATGTCTCCGGGGACAAACAGGGCGGTCTGACACCAGGTGATCATCTACCTCCACTCATTCCATAGATGGAGAACCCCAGAGAAGAAGATTGAACCAGACAGGACCCTAGGCCATAATCGGGTCCAAGGCTTTGGTTTACAGGCATGTGTCCTCATAAGCCTGGATTCCAATACCAGCATAAGGGGTTTCCTGAGGCACCCATCAGAAAAAATCTCGTCTCCACAAGGAAACTTTTGCATGGGAGCTATGTCAAAAGCTTAGGAGAATACTTCAGGGTCCCGGTGCCACCGCCCTAATCCAAGGCCCTCATGGACACAACACACATTAGGCCCCATCCTCAGGAAAATCCATTTCAACTCAGCCACCTCGGTTGCTCCCACAGAGCCACCGATCTCAACTCTATTGTTGCTAGGAGACATTTGTAATGCGAGGCGGGCTTCCCTGGCATCCATCCTCCAACGGTGCTCTGGAGTCATTCCATATGGGATGTCCTGGAGCTGCCCAACAGGTCTCAATTGTCCCACAGAAGGAATCCTTTAAGAGGGCATTCATAAACTCCCAACGTGGGAAAACCTCCATGGCCTTGAGATTCCTCTCCGTTCATGAACGGGCAGTTATGCTCAGAAACTCCAACCTGAGCCAACGTCTGATCCTCGCCTTGGCTTCAGATGCTTGAGATATTGGTTCCGATCTGCAGGGGGTACATGTCGTGCCCTCGGCCTGAAGCCCAAGTCTAGCTTGTGTTCTCAGACTTCTGTCCTCACACTCCTGGCCCAGAAGCTCTCAAGTTTGGCAATTCCGGACCCACAATGCAGCACTCTGCCTGCCCTCTAGAAAAAACATCTTGCCTAATGAGCTGCCCAGGAACCTAAAAGGGGGATAAACCTACACGGCACTCGACTGTACCCAAATTATATAGTCTAACCTGGTCACTAATGCACTGTCTGACACACCCTGAGCTAGAACCTCCTGACCAAAACCCAGGCAGATGAATGCACACTGAGCGTATGAGACCCACCATGGCCTTAGGTCGTCATCTCTTCCCAACTGCGATTTTTCAGGCTTCAGAACCTAGACCTTATCTCCAACCACTGCCCATGGTTGAAAATGATGCAGAAATCAGAACACCTTCCCCATGGCAAGAGACCTTGTGATTGGCATGTTGTCCAAAGTCCAGTGTAGTTGAAACCAGTGTGGCCCATGAGGCCCCGCCCATGCTCGCGGGCCACATTGGTCACAAACTCACATTGTGACCCTCAGCATGAGCCCAGTCCTCAAGTCAGGCCTCTCAGTGGCTGGATGAAGAGACAGCATATTGGGCCTGCCATGCCCCTAGTCCCCAATTTTTAACCATAGTTTGGGTTGTCCCTTCACTCTTTCCCAAGGCTCTGCTTTGGAATTCCTCTTTTGTTCGGACACCTGAGTTAATAAACAGGAAAGGAGACCTCCCATCCCACAGATTGACGAAAAACAATCGGGACCGGGCCAAATCCACAGAGAGGAAGATTCGTCCATGGCCCATGAGGCCTCCCCACATTCCACGGCCATCGTTGATATAAAAGGCAGAGGCAAAACCTGATCAAGTGCCTCACACTCGCTCTTTCTTCATATCCTGAAGAGTTCTTCTCATGGTTTGTAGATTGGGCCTGCATACCTACGTCCCCAAACCTGAGCTGAGTTTGTGTTTTTAGAATACTGTCCTCAAAGTCCTTTGCCACACACCCTCCAGGCTGGGTCCCCTGGAGCCACACATTAGGACTGTGCCTACTCAATCCATGGGAATTCTTCCCATCCATTGTCCAAAATCGTACAAATTCGGAGAACTCTCCAAAGTCCCCGAGGCCATCCCAATAGTGTAGGTTTCCGGGGACAAACAAGGGCGGTCTGACACCAGGTGAGCATCTACCTCCACTCATACCATACATGGATGTCCCCAGAGAAGAAGATTGAACCAGACAGTACGCTAGGCCATAATCGGATCCATTGCTTTGGTTTACAGGCATGTCTCCTCAAAAGCCTGGATTCCAATACAAGCATAAGTGGTTTGCTGAGGCACCCATCAGAACAAATCTCGTCTCCACAAGGAAACTTGTGCATGGGATCTATGTCAAAAGCTTAGGAGAATACTACAGGGTCCCTGTGCCACCGCCCCATTCCAAGGCCCTCATGGACACAAACACACATTAGGCCCCATTCTCAGGAAAGTCTATTTCAACTAAGCCACCCAGGTTGCTCCCGCAGAGTCATCCGATCTCAAATGTATTGTTGCTAGGAGACAATTGGAATGCGAGGCGGGCTTCCCTGGCATCCATCTTCCAACGGTGCTCTGGAGTTAATCCATATGGGATGTCCTGGAGCTGCCCAACATGTCTCAATTGTCCCCAGAAGGAATCCTTGAAGGGGGCATTCCACAACTCCCAACATGGGAAAAACTCCATGGCCTTGAGATTCCGCTCCGTTCATGAAGGGGCAGTCATGCACAGAAACTCCAACCTGAGCCAACATCTGATCCTCGCCGTGACTTCAGATGTATGAGATATTGGTTCAGATCTGCAGGGGGTACCTGCCGCGCCCTCGGCCTGATGTCCAAGTCAACTTGTTTTCTCAAACTTTTGTCCTCACACTCCTGGCCGAGAAGACCGCAAGTTTGGCAATTCCGGACCCACAATGCAGCACTCTGCCTGCACTCTAGAAAAAATATCTTGCCTAATGAGCTGCCCAGGCACCTCAAATGTGGATAAACCTACACGGCACTCGACTGTACCCAAATTATATAATCTAACCTGAGCTCTAATGCACTCTCTGACACAACCTGAGCCTGAACCTCCAGATCAACATCCAGGCAGCTGACCACACACTGAGCACATCAGAGCCGCCATGGCCTTAGGTCATCATCTCTACCCAACTGCGGTTTTCAGGCTTCAGAACCTAGTCCTTATCTCCAATCACTGCCCAGGGTTGAAAATGATGCAGAAATCACACCTTCCCCATGGAAAGAGACCTTGTGATTGGCATGTTGTCCAAGGTCCCGTGTAGTTGAAATTAGTGTGGCCCATGATGCCCCGCCCATGCTCGCGGGCCACATTGGTCACAAACACACATTGTGACCCTCAGCCTGAGCCCAGTCCTCATAAGGCCTCTCAGTGGCTGGATGAAGAGACAGCTTATTGGGCGTGCCATGCCCCTAGGCCCCAATTTTTAACCATAGTTTGGGTTGTCCCTTCACTCTTCCCCAGGTCTCTGCTTTGGAATTCCTCTTTTGTTCGGACACTTGAGGTAATAAACCTGAAAGGAGACCTCCCATCCCACAGATTGACGAAAAACAATTGGGACCGGGCCAAAACCACAGAGAGGAAGATTCGTCCATGGCCCATGAGGCCTCCCCACATTCCACGGCCATCGTTGATACAAAATACAGATACTAAAGCCTGAGCAAGTGCCTCAGACTTGCTCTTTCTTCATATCCTGAAGAGTTCTTCTCATGGTTTGTAGATTGGGCCTGCCATTCCTACGTCCCCAAACCTAAGCTGAGTTTGTGTTTTCAGACTTCTGTCCTCAAAGTCCTGGGCCAAACACCCTCCAGGCTGGGGCCCCTGGAGCCACACATTAGGACTGTGCCTACCCAATCTATGGGAATTCTGCCCATTCCATTGTCCAAAATCGTACAAATTCGGAGAACGCTCCAAAGTCCCAGGGGCCATCCCAATAGTGTAGGACTCCGGGGACAAACAAGGGTGGTCTGACAACAGGTGAGCATCTACCTCCACTCATTCCATAGATGGATATCCCCAGAGAAGAAGATTGAGCCAGACAGGACCCTAGGCCATAATTGGATCCATTGCTTTGGTTTGCAGGCATGTCTCCTCAAAAGCCTGGTATCCAATACGAGCATAAGGGGTTTCCGGAGGCACCCATCAAAACAAATCTAGTCTCCACAAGGAAACTTGTGCATGGGAGCTATGTCAAAAGCTTAGGAGAATACTTAGGGTCCCGGTGCCACCGCCCCATTCCAAGGCCCTAATGGACACAAACACACATTAGGCCCCATCCTCAGGAAAGTCCATTTCAACTCAGCCACCCCGGTTGCTCCCGCAGAGCCATCCGATTTCAACTGTCTTGTTGCTAGGAGACAATTGGAATGCGAGGCAGGCTTCCCTGGCATCCATCCTCCAACTGTGCTCTGCAGTCATTCCATATGGGATGTCCTGGAGCTGCCCAACAGGTCTCAATTGTCCCGCAGAAGGAATCCTTGAAGGGGGCATCCCACAACTCCCAACGTGGGAAAACCTCCAGGCCCTTGAGATTCCGCTCCGTTCATGAAGGATAGTCATGCACAGAAACTCCAACCTGAGCCCACGTCTGATACTCGCCGTGATTTCAGATGCTTGAGATATTGGTTCAGATCTGCAGGGGGTACCTGCAGTGCCCTCGGCCAGAAGCCCAAGTCAAGCTTGTGTTCTCAGACTTCTGTCCTCACACTCCTGGCCCAGAAGCCCTCAAGTTTGGCAATTCCGGACCCACAATGCAGCACTCTGCCTGCCCTCTAGAAAAAATATCTTCCCTAATGAGCTGCCTGGACACCTCAAATGAGGATAAACCTACAAGGCACTCGAATGTACCCAAATTATATAATCTAACCTGGGCACTAATGCACTGTCTGACACAACCTGAGCCAGAACCTCCTGACCAACACCCAGGCAGCTGACCACACACAGTGAGCCTATCAGACCCGCCATGGCCTTAGGTGGTCATCTCTTCCCAACAGCGGTTTTTCGGGCTTCAGAACCTAGGCCTTATCTCCAACCACGGCCCATGGTTGAAAATGATGCAGAAATCAGAACACCCTTCCCATGGTTAGAGACCTTGTGATTGGCAAGTTGTCCAAAGTCCAGTGTAGTTGAAACCAGTGTGGCCCATGAGGCCCCGCCCATGCTCGCAAAACCACATTGGTCACAAACACACATTGTGACCCTCAGCCTGAGCCCAGTCCTCAAGTACGGCCTCTCAGTGGCTGGATGAAGAGACAGCATATTGGGCGTGCCATGCCCCTAGGCCCCAATTTTTAAACATAGTTTGGGTTGTCCCTTCACTCTTCCCCAGCACTCTGTTTTGGAATTCCGCTTATGTTCAGACACCTGAGTTAATAAACCTGAAAGGAGACCTCCCATTCCACAGATTTATGAAAAACAATTGGGACTGGGCCAAATCCACAGAGAGGAAGATTCGTCCATGGGCCATGAGTCCTCCCCAAATTCCACGGCCATCATTGATACAAAATCCAAAGACAAAAGCCTGAGCAAGTACCTCAGACTCGCTCTTTCTTCATATCCTGAAGAGTTCTTCTCATGGTTTGTAGATTACGCCTGCCATACCTACGTCCCCAAACCTAAGCTGAGTTTCTGTTTTCAATCTTCTGTTCAAAGTCCTGGGCCACACACCCTCCAGGCTGGGGCGCCAGGAGCCACACATTAGTACTGTGCCTACCCAAACCATGGGAATTCTGCCCATTCCATTGTCCCAAATCGTACAAATTAGGAGAACCCTCCAAAGTCCCCGAGGCCCTCCCAATAGTGTATGTCTCCGGGGACAAACAGGGCGGTCTGACACCAGGTGATCATCTACCTCCACTCATTCCATAGATGGAGAACCCCAGAGAAGAAGATTGAACCAGACAGGACCCTAGGCCATAATCGGGTCCAAGGCTTTGGTTTACAGGCATGTGTCCTCAAAAGCCTGGATTCCAATACCAGCATAAGGGGTTTCCTGAGGCACCCATCAGAAAAAATCTCGTCTCCACAAGGAAACTTTTGCATGGGAGCTATGTCAAAAGCTTAGGAGAATACTTCAGGGTCCCGGTGCCACCGCCCTAATCCAAGGCCCTCATGGACACAACACACATTAGGCCCCATCCTCAGGAAAATCCATTTCAACTCAGCCACCTCGGTTGCTCCCACAGAGCCACCGATCTCAACTCTATTGTTGCTAGGAGACATTTGTAATGCGAGGCGGGCTTCCCTGGCATCCATCCTCCAACGGTGCTCTGGAGTCATTCCATATGGGATGTCCTGGAGCTGCCCAACAGGTCTCAATTGTCCCACAGAAGGAATCCTTTAAGAGGGCATTCATAAACTCCCAACGTGGGAAAACCTCCATGGCCTTGAGATTCCTCTCCGTTCATGAACGGGCAGTTATGCTCAGAAACTCCAACCTGAGCCAACGTCTGATCCTCGCCTTGGCTTCAGATGCTTGAGATATTGGTTCCGATCTGCAGGGGGTACATGTCGTGCCCTCGGCCTGAAGCCCAAGTCTAGCTTGTGTTCTCAGACTTCTGTCCTCACACTCCTGGCCCAGAAGCTCTCAAGTTTGGCAATTCCGGACCCACAATGCAGCACTCTGCCTGCCCTCTAGAAAAAACATCTTGCCTAATGAGCTGCCCAGGAACCTAAAAGGGGGATAAACCTACACGGCACTCGACTGTACCCAAATTATATAGTCTAACCTGGTCACTAATGCACTGTCTGACACACCCTGAGCTAGAACCTCCTGACCCAAACCCAGGCAGATGAATGCACACTGAGCGTATGAGACCCACCATGGCCTTAGGTCGTCATCTCTTCCCAACTGCGATTTTTCAGGCTTCAGAACCTAGACCTTATCTCCAACCACTGCCCATGGTTGAAAATGATGCAGAAATCAGAACACCTTCCCCATGGCAAGAGACCTTGTGATTGGCATGTTGTCCAAAGTCCAGTGTAGTTGAAACCAGTGTGGCCCATGAGGCCCCGCCCATGCTCGCGGGCCACATTGGTCACAAACTCACATTGTGACCCTCAGCATGAGCCCAGTCCTCAAGTCAGGCCTCTCAGTGGCTGGATGAAGAGACAGCATATTGGGCCTGCCATGCCCCTAGTCCCCAATTTTTAACCATAGTTTGGGTTGTCCCTTCACTCTTTCCCAAGGCTCTGCTTTGGAATTCCTCTTTTGTTCGGACACCTGAGTTAATAAACAGGAAAGGAGACCTCCCATCCCACAGATTGACGAAAAACAATCGGGACCGGGCCAAATCCACAGAGAGGAAGATTCGTCCATGGCCCATGAGGCCTCCCCACATTCCACGGCCATCGTTGATATAAAAGGCAGAGGCAAAACCTGATCAAGTGCCTCACACTCGCTCTTTCTTCATATCCTGAAGAGTTCTTCTCATGGTTTGTAGATTGGGCCTGCATACCTACGTCCCCAAACCTGAGCTGAGTTTGTGTTTTTAGAATACTGTCCTCAAAGTCCTTTGCCACACACCCTCCAGGCTGGGTCCCCTGGAGCCACACATTAGGACTGTGCCTACTCAATCCATGGGAATTCTTCCATCCATTGTCCAAAATCGTACAAATTCGGAGAACTCTCCAAAGTCCCCGAGGCCATCCCAATAGTGTAGGTTTCCGGGGACAAACAAGGGCGGTCTGACACCAGGTGAGCATCTACCTCCACTCATACCATACATAGATGTCCCCAGAGAAGAAGATTGAACCAGACAGTACGCTAGGCCATAATCGGATCCATTGCTTTGGTTTACAGGCATGTCTCCTCAAAAGCCTGGATTCCAATACAAGCATAAGTGGTTTGCTGAGGCACCCATCAGAACAAATCTCGTCTCCACAAGGAAACTTGTGCATGGGATCTATGTCAAAAGCTTAGGAGAATACTACAGGGTCCCTGTGCCACCGCCCCATTCCAAGGCCCTCATGGACACAAACACACATTAGGCCCCATTCTCAGGAAAGTCTATTTCAACTAAGCCACCCAGGTTGCTCCCGCAGAGTCATCCGATCTCAAATGTATTGTTGCTAGGAGACAATTGGAATGCGAGGCGGGCTTCCCTGGCATCCATCTTCCAACGGTGCTCTGGAGTTAATCCATATGGGATGTCCTGGAGCTGCCCAACATGTCTCAATTGTCCCCAGAAGGAATCCTTGAAGGGGGCATTCCACAACTCCCAACATGGGAAAAACTCCATGGCCTTGAGATTCCGCTCCGTTCATGAAGGGGCAGTCATGCACAGAAACTCCAACCTGAGCCAACATCTGATCCTCGCCGTGACTTCAGATGTATGAGATATTGGTTCAGATCTGCAGGGGGTACCTGCCGCGCCCTCGGCCTGATGTCCAAGTCAACTTGTGTTCTCAAACTTTTGTCCTCACACTCCTGGCCGAGAAGACCGCAAGTTTGGCAATTCCGGACCCACAATGCAGCACTCTGCCTGCACTCTAGAAAAAATATCTTGCCTAATGAGCTGCCCAGGCACCTCAAATGTGGATAAACCTACACGGCACTCGACTGTACCCAAATTATATAATCTAACCTGAGCTCTAATGCACTCTCTGACACAACCTGAGCCTGAACCTCCAGATCAACATCCAGGCAGCTGACCACACACTGAGCACATCAGAGCCGCCATGGCCTTAGGTCATCATCTCTACCCAACTGCGGTTTTCAGGCTTCAGAACCTAGTCCTTATCTCCAACCACTGCCCAGGGTTGAAAATGATGCAGAAATCACACCTTCCCCATGGAAAGAGACCTTGTGATTGGCATGTTGTCCAAGGTCCCGTGTAGTTGAAATTAGTGTGGCCCATGATGCCCCGCCCATGCTCGCGGGCCACATTGGTCACAAACACACATTGTGACCCTCAGCCTGAGCCCAGTCCTCATAAGGCCTCTCAGTGGCTGGATGAAGAGACAGCTTATTGGGCGTGCCATGCCCCTAGGCCCCAATTTTTAACCATAGTTTGGGTTGTCCCTTCACTCTTCCCCAGGTCTCTGCTTTGGAATTCCTCTTTTGTTCGGACACTTGAGGTAATAAACCTGAAAGGAGACCTCCCATCCCACAGATTGACGAAAAACAATTGGGACCGGGCCAAAACCACAGAGAGGAAGATTCGTCCATGGCCCATGAGGCCTCCCCACATTCCACGGCCATCGTTGATACAAAATACAGATACTAAAGCCTGAGCAAGTGCCTCAGACTTGCTCTTTCTTCATATCCTGAAGAGTTCTTCTCATGGTTTGTAGATTGGGCCTGCCATTCCTACGTCCCCAAACCTAAGCTGAGTTTGTGTTTTCAGACTTCTGTCCTCAAAGTCCTGGGCCAAACACCCTCCAGGCTGGGGCCCCTGGAGCCACACATTAGGACTGTGCCTACCCAATCTATGGGAATTCTGCCCATTCCATTGTCCAAAATCGTACAAATTCGGAGAACGCTCCAAAGTCCCAGGGGCCATCCCAATAGTGTAGGACTCCGGGGACAAACAAGGGTGGTCTGACAACAGGTGAGCATCTACCTCCACTCATTCCATAGATGGATATCCCCAGAGAAGAAGATTGAGCCAGACAGGACCCTAGGCCATAATTGGATCCATTGCTTTGGTTTGCAGGCATGTCTCCTCAAAAGCCTGGTATCCAATACGAGCATAAGGGGTTTCCGGAGGCACCCATCAAAACAAATCTAGTCTCCACAAGGAAACTTGTGCATGGGAGCTATGTCAAAAGCTTAGGAGAATACTTAGGGTCCCGGTGCCACCGCCCCATTCCAAGGCCCTAATGGACACAAACACACATTAGGCCCCATCCTCAGGAAAGTCCATTTCAACTCAGCCACCCCGGTTGCTCCCGCAGAGCCATCCGATTTCAACTGTCTTGTTGCTAGGAGACAATTGGAATGCGAGGCAGGCTTCCCTGGCATCCATCCTCCAACTGTGCTCTGCAGTCATTCCATATGGGATGTCCTGGAGCTGCCCAACAGGTCTCAATTGTCCCGCAGAAGGAATCCTTGAAGGGGGCATCCCACAACTCCCAACGTGGGAAAACCTCCAGGCCCTTGAGATTCCGCTCCGTTCATGAAGGATAGTCATGCACAGAAACTCCAACCTGAGCCCACGTCTGATACTCGCCGTGATTTCAGATGCTTGAGATATTGGTTCAGATCTGCAGGGGGTACCTGCAGTGCCCTCGGCCAGAAGCCCAAGTCAAGCTTGTGTTCTCAGACTTCTGTCCTCACACTCCTGGCCCAGAAGCCCTCAAGTTTGGCAATTCCGGACCCACAATGCAGCACTCTGCCTGCCCTCTAGAAAAAATATCTTCCCTAATGAGCTGCCTGGACACCTCAAATGAGGATAAACCTACAAGGCACTCGAATGTACCCAAATTATATAATCTAACCTGGGCACTAATGCACTGTCTGACACAACCTGAGCCAGAACCTCCTGACCAACACCCAGGCAGCTGACCACACACAGTGAGCCTATCAGACCCGCCATGGCCTTAGGTGGTCATCTCTTCCCAACAGCGGTTTTTCGGGCTTCAGAACCTAGGCCTTATCTCCAACCACGGCCCATGGTTGAAAATGATGCAGAAATCAGAACACCCTTCCCATGGTTAGAGACCTTGTGATTGGCAAGTTGTCCAAAGTCCAGTGTAGTTGAAACCAGTGTGGCCCATGAGGCCCCGCCCATGCTCGCAAAACCACATTGGTCACAAACACACATTGTGACCCTCAGCCTGAGCCCAGTCCTCAAGTACGGCCTCTCAGTGGCTGGATGAAGAGACAGCATATTGGGCGTGCCATGCCCCTAGGCCCCAATTTTTAAACATAGTTTGGGTTGTCCCTTCACTCTTCCCCAGCACTCTGTTTTGGAATTCCGCTTATGTTCAGACACCTGAGTTAATAAACCTGAAAGGAGACCTCCCATTCCACAGATTTATGAAAAACAATTGGGACTGGGCCAAATCCACAGAGAGGAAGATTCGTCCATGGGCCATGAGGCCTCCCCAAATTCCACGGCCATCATTGATACAAAATCCAAAGACAAAAGCCTGAGCAAGTACCTCAGACTCGCTCTTTCTTCATATCCTGAAGAGTTCTTCTCATGCTTTGTAGATTACGCCTGCCATACCTACGTCCCCAAACCTAAGCTGAGTTTCTCTTTTCAATCTTCTGTTCAAAGTCCTGGGCCACACACCCTCCAGGCTGGGGCGCCAGGAGCCACACATTAGTACTGTGCCTACCCAATCCATGGGAATTCTGCCCATTCCATTGTCCCAAATCGTACAAATTAGGAGAACCCTCCAAAGTCCCCGAGGCCCTCCCAATAGTGTATGTCTCCGGGGACAAACAGGGCGGTCTGACACCAGGTGATCATCTACCTCCACTCATTCCATAGATGGAGAACCCCAGAGAAGAAGATTGAACCAGACAGGACCCTAGGCCATAATCGGGTCCATGGCTTTGGTTTACAGGCATGTGTCCTCAAAAGCCTGGATTCCAATACCAGCATAAGGGGTTTCCTGAGGCACCCATCAGAAAAAATCTCGTCTCCACACGGAAACTTTTGCATGGGAGCTATGTCAAAAGCTTAGGAGAATACTTCAGGGTCCCGGTGCCACCGCCCTAATCCAAGGCCCTCATGGACACAACACACATTAGGCCCCATCCTCAGGAAAATCCATTTCAACTCAGCCACCTCGGTTGCTCCCACAGAGCCACCGATCTCAACTCTATTGTTGCTAGGAGACATTTGTAATGCGAGGCGGGCTTCCCTGGCATCCATCCTCCAACGGTGCTCTGGAGTCATTCCATATGGGATGTCCTGGAGCTGCCCAACAGGTCTCAATTGTCCCACAGAAGGAATCCTTTAAGAGGGCATTCATAAACTCCCAACGTGGGAAAACCTCCATGGCCTTGAGATTCCTCTCCGTTCATGAACGGGCAGTTATGCTCAGAAACTCCAACCTGAGCCAACGTCTGATCCTCGCCTTGGCTTCAGATGCTTGAGATATTGGTTCCGATCTGCAGGGGGTACATGTCGTGCCCTCGGCCTGAAGCCCAAGTCTAGCTTGTGTTCTCAGACTTCTGTCCTCACACTCCTGGCCCAGAAGCTCTCAAGTTTGGCAATTCCGGACCCACAATGCAGCACTCTGCCTGCCCTCTAGAAAAAACATCTTGCCTAATGAGCTGCCCAGGAACCTAAAAGGGGGATAAACCTACACGGCACTCGACTGTACCCAAATTATATAGTCTAACCTGGTCACTAATGCACTGTCTGACACACCCTGAGCTAGAACCTCCTGACCAAAACCCAGGCAGATGAATGCACACTGAGCGTATGAGACCCACCATGGCCTTAGGTCGTCATCTCTTCCCAACTGCGATTTTTCAGGCTTCAGAACCTAGACCTTATCTCCAACCACTGCCCATGGTTGAAAATGATGCAGAAATCAGAACACCTTCCCCATGGCAAGAGACCTTGTGATTGGCATGTTGTCCAAAGTCCAGTGTAGTTGAAACCAGTGTGGCCCATGAGGCCCCGCCCATGCTCGCGGGCCACATTGGTCACAAACTCACATTGTGACCCTCAGCATGAGCCCAGTCCTCAAGTCAGGCCTCTCAGTGGCTGGATGAAGAGACAGCATATTGGGCCTGCCATGCCCCTAGTCCCCAATTTTTAACCATAGTTTGGGTTGTCCCTTCACTCTTTCCCAAGGCTCTGCTTTGGAATTCCTCTTTTGTTCGGACACCTGAGTTAATAAACAGGAAAGGAGACCTCCCATCCCACAGATTGACGAAAAACAATTGGGACCGGGCCAAATCCACAGAGAGGAAGATTCGTCCATGGCCCATGAGGCCTCCCCACATTCCACGGCCATCGTTGATATAAAAGGCAGAGGCAAAACCTGATCAAGTGCCTCACACTCGCTCATTCTTCATATCCTGAAGAGTTCTTCTCATGGTTTGTAGATTGGGCCTGCATACCTACGTCCCCAAACCTGAGCTGAGTTTGTGTTTTTAGAATACTGTCCTCAAAGTCCTTTGCCACACACCCTCCAGGCTGGGTCCCCTGGAGCCACACATTAGGACTGTGCCTACTCAATCCATGGGAATTCTTCCCATCCATTGTCCAAAATCGTACAAATTCGGAGAACTCTCCAAAGTCCCCGAGGCCATCCCAATAGTGTAGGTTTCCGGGGACAAACAAGGGCGGTCTGACACCAGGTGAGCATCTACCTCCACTCATACCATACATGGATGTCCCCAGAGAAGAAGATTGAACCAGACAGTACGCTAGGCCATAATCGGATCCATTGCTTTGGTTTACAGGCATGTCTCCTCAAAAGCCTGGATTCCAATACAAGCATAAGTGGTTTGCTGAGGCACCCATCAGAACAAATCTCGTCTCCACAAGGAAACTTGTGCATGGGATCTATGTCAAAAGCTTAGGAGAATACTACAGGGTCCCTGTGCCACCGCCCCATTCCAAGGCCCTCATGGACACAAACACACATTAGGCCCCATTCTCAGGAAAGTCTATTTCAACTAAGCCACCCAGGTTGCTCCCGCAGAGTCATCCGATCTCAAATGTATAGTTGCTAGGAGACAATTGGAATGCGAGGCGGGCTTCCCTGGCATCCATCTTCCAACGGTGCTCTGGAGTTAATCCATATGGGATGTCCTGGAGCTGCCCAACATGTCTCAATTGTCCCCAGAAGGAATCCTTGAAGGGGGCATTCCACAACTCCCAACATGGGAAAAACTCCATGGCCTTGAGATTCCGCTCCGTTCATGAAGGGGCAGTCATGCACAGAAACTCCAACCTGAGCCAACGTCTGATCCTCGCCGTGACTTCAGATGTATGAGATATTGGTTCAGATCTGCAGGGGGTACCTGCCGCGCCCTCGGCCTGATGTCCAAGTCAACTTGTGTTCTCAAACTTTTGTCCTCACACTCCTGGCCGAGAAGACCGCAAGTTTGGCAATTCCGGACCCACAATGCAGCACTCTGCCTGCACTCTAGAAAAAATATCTTGCCTAATGAGCTGCCCAGGCACCTCAAATGTGGATAAACCTACACGGCACTCGACTGTACCCAAATTATATAGTCTAACCTGAGCTCTAATGCACTCTCTGACAAAACCTGAGCCTGAACCTCCAGATCAACATCCAGGCAGCTGACCACACACTGAGCACATCAGAGCCTCCATGGCCTTAGGTCATCATCTCTACCCAACAGTGGTTTTCAGGCTTCAGAACCTAGTCCTTATCTCCAATCACTGCCCAGGGTTGAAAATGACGCAGAAATCACACCTTACCCATGGAAAGAGACCTTGTGATTGGCATGTTGTCCAAATCCCGTGTAGTTGAAATTAGTGTGGCCCATAAGGCCCCGCCCATGCTCGCGGGCCACATTGGTCACAAACACGCATTGTGACCCTCAGCCTGAGCCGAGTCCTCAAGTAAGGCCTCTCAGTGGCTGGATGAAGAGACAGCATATTGGGCGTGCCATGCCCCTAGGCCCCAATTTTTAACCCTAGTTTGGGTTGTCCCTTCACTCTTCCCCAGGGCTCTGCTTTGGAATTCCTCTTTTGTTCGGATACCTGATGTAATAAACCCAAAAGGAGACCCTCCATCGCACAGATTGACGAAAAACAATTGGGACCGGGCCAAATCCACAAAGAGGAAGATTCGTCCATGGCCCATGAGGCCTCCCCACATTCCATGGCTACCGTTGATAAAAATCCAGAGACAAAATCCTGAGCAAGCGCCTAAGACTCGATCTTTCTTCATTTCCTGAAAAGTTTTTCTCATGGATTGTATATTGGACCTGCCATACCTACATCCCCAAACCTAAGCTGTGTTTGTGTATTTTGACTTCAGTCCTCAATGTCCTGGGCCAGACACCCTCCAGGGCGGGGCCCCTGGAGCCACACATTAGGACTGTGCCTACCAAATACATGGGAATTCTGCCTACTCCATTTTCCAAATCGTAGATATTAGGAGAACTCTCCAAAGTCCCCGAGGCCATCCCAATAGTGTAGGTCTCCGGGGACAAACAAGTGCGGTCTGACACCAGGTGAGCATCTACCTCCACTCATTCCATAGATGGATATCCCCTGAGAAGAAGATTGAACCAGACAGGACCCTAGGCCATAATCGCATCCATTGCTTTGGTTTACAGGCATGTCTCCTCAAAGCCTGGATTCCAATTCTAGCATAGGGGGTTTACTGAGGCACCCATCAGAACAAATCCCGTCTCCACAAGGAAACCTGTGCTTGGGAGCTATGTAAAAGCTTAGGAGAATACTTCAGGGTCCCGAATCAACCGCCCCATTCCAAGGCCATCATGGACACAAACACACATTAAGCCCCATCCTCAGGAAAGTCCATTTCAACTCAGCCACCCCGGTTGCTCCCACATAGCCATCCGATCTCAACTGTCTTGTTGCTAGGAGACAATTGGAATGCAAGGCGGCTTCCCTGGCATCCATCCTCCAAGGGTGCTCTGGAGTCATTCCATATGGGATGTCCTGGACCTGCCCAACAGGTGTCAATTGTCCAGCAGAAGGAATCCTTGAAGGGGGCATCCCACAACTCCCAACGTGGGAAAACCTTCATAGACTTGAGATTTTGCTCCGTTCAAGAAGGGGCAATCCTGCACACAAACTCCAACCTGAGCCAACGTCTAATCCTCGCCGTGACTTCAGATGCATGAGATATTGGTTCAGATCTGCAAGGGGTACCTGCCGTGCCCTCGGCCCGAAGCCCAAGTCTAGCTTGTGTTCTCAGACTTCTGTCCTCACCCTCCTGGCCCAGAAGCCCTCAAGTTTGGCAATTCCGGACCCACAATACAGTACTCTTCCTGCCCTCTAGAAAAAATATCTTGCCTAATGAGCTGCCCAGGCACCTCAATGAGGATAATCATACACGGCACTCGACGGTACCCAAATTATATAGTTTAACCTGAGCTCTAATGCACTCTCTGACACAAACTGAGCCCAAACCTCCTGACCAACACCCAGCCAGCTGACCGCACAGTGAGCACATCAGACCGCCATGGCCTAGGTCATCATCTCATCCCAATTGCGGTTTTCAGGCTTCAGAACTAGACCTTATCTCGAAACACTGCCCAGGGTTGAAAATGTTGCAGAAATCAGAACTCCTTCCCCATGGCAAGAGACCTTGTGATTGGCATGTTGTCCAAAGTTCAGTGTAGTTGAAACCAGTGTGGCCCATGAGGCCCCGCCCATGCTCACAGGCCAAATTGGTCACAAACACACATTGTGGCCCTCAGCCTGAGCCGAGTCCTCAAGTAAGGCCTCTCAGTGTCTGGATGAAGAGAAAGCTATTGGGCCTGACATGCCCCTAGGCTCCAATTTTTAACCATAGTTTGGGTTGTCCCTTCACTCTTCCCCAGGGCTCTGCTTTGGAATTCTTCTTTGTTTGGGACACGTTAGATAACAAACCCGAAAGGAGACATCCATCCCACAGATTGACAGAAAACAAATGGGACCGGGCCAAATCCACAGAGAGGAAGATTCATCCATGGCGCATGAGGCCTCCACACATACCACGGCATTCGTTGAATCAAAATCCAGAGACAAAAGCCTGAGCAAGGGCCTCAGACTCTATCTTTCTTCATTTCTTGAAGAGTTCTTCTCATGGTTTGTAGATTGGGCCTGCCATACCTACGTCCCCATGCTTAAGCTGAGTTTGTGTTTTCAGACTTCTGTCCTCAAAGTCATGAGCCACACCCCTACAGGCTGGGGCCCCTGGAGCCACAAATAGGACTGTGCCTACCCAATCCATGAGACTTCTGCCCATTCCATTTTCCAAAATCGTACAAATTAGGAGTAACCTCCAAATTTGGAGGCCATCTCAATTGTGTAGGTCTCCGGGGAAAAACAAGGGCGGTGTGATACCAGCTGAGCACCTACCTCCACTCATACCATAGATGGATATACCCAGAGAAGAAGATTGAACCAGACAGTACGCTAGGCCATAATCGGATCCATTGCTTTGGTTTACAGGCATGTCTCCTCAAAATCCTGGATTCCAATACAAGCATAAGTGGTTTGCTGAGGCACCCATCAGAACAAATCTCGTCTCCACAAGGAAACTTGTGCATGGGATCTATGTCAAAAGCTTAGGAGAATACTTCAGGGTCCCGGTGCCACAGCCCCATTCCAAGGCCCTCATGGACACAAACACACATTAGGCCCCATTCTCAGGAAAGTCTATTTCAACTAAGCCACCCCGGTTGCTCCCGTAGAGTCATCCGATCTCAACTGTATTGTTGCTAGGAGACAATTGGAATGCGAGGCTGGCTTCCCTGGCATCCATCTTCCAACGGTGCTCTGGAGTTAATCCATATGGGATGTCCTGGAGCTGCCCAGCATGTCTCAATTGTCCCCCAAAAGGAATCCTTGAAGGGGGCATCCCACAACTCCCAACATGGGAAAACCTCCATGGCCTTGAGATTCCGCTCCGTTAAAAAGGGGCAGTCATGCACAGAAACTCCAACCTGAGCCAACGTCTGATCCTCGCCGTGACTTCAGATGTATGAGATATTGGTTCAGATCTGCAGGGGGTACCTGCCGTGCCCTCGGCCTGATGTCCAAGTCAACTTGTATTCTCAAACTTTTGTCCTCACACTCCTGGCCGAGAAGACCGCAAGTTTGGCAATTCCAGACCCACAATGCAGCACTCTGCCTGCACTCTAGATAAAATATCTTTCCTAATAGGCTGCCCAGGCACCTCAAATTTGGATAAACCTACACGGCACTCGACTGTACCCAAATTATATAGTCTAACCTGAGCTCTAATGCACTCTCTGACAAAACCTGAGCCTGAACCTCCAGATCAACATCCAGGCAGCTGACCACACACTGAGCACATCAGACCCGCCATGGGCTTAGGTCATCATCTCTACCCAACTGCGGTTTTCAGGCTTCAAAACCTAGACCTTATCTCCAACCACTGCCCAGGGTTGAAAATGATGCAGAAATCACACCTTCCCCATGGAAAGAGACCTGTGATTGGCATGTTGTCCAAAGTCCCGTGTAGTTGAAATCAGTGTGGCCCATGAGGCCCCGCCCATGCTCGCGGGCCACATTGGTCATAAACACACATTGTGACCCTCAGCCTGAGCCGAGTCCTCAAGTAAGTCCTCTCAGTGGCTGGATGAAGAGACAGCATATTGGGCGTGCCATGCCCCTAGGCCCCAATTTTTAACCCTAGTTTGGGTTGTCCATTCACTCTTCCCCAAGGCTCTGCTTTGGAATTCCTCTTTTTGTGGGACACCTGTGGTAATAAACCTGAAAGGAGACCTCCCATCCCACAGATTGACGAAAAACAATTGGGACCGGGGCATATCCACAGAGAGGAAGATTCATCCATGACCCATGAGGTCTCCCCACATTCCACGGCCACCGTTGATACAAAATCCAGAGACAAAATCCTGAGCAAGCGCCTAAGACTCGCTCTTTCTTCATTTCCTGAAAAGTTCTTCTCATGGTTAGTATATTGGGCCTGCCATACCTACGTCCCCAAACCTAAGCTGAGTTTGTGTATTCTGACTTCAGTCCTCAAAGTCCTGGGCCACACAACCTCCAGGCTGGGGCCCCTGGAGCCACACATTAGGTCTGTGCCTACCAAATACATAGGAATTCTGCCCACTCCATTGTCCAAAATCGTACAAATTAGGAGAACTCTCCAAATTCCTCGAGGCCATCCCAATAATGTAGGTCTCCGGGGACAAACAAGGGTGGTCTGACACCACTGAGCATCTCCCTCCACTCATACCATAGATGGATGTCCCCAGAGAAGAAGATTGAACCAGACAGGACCCTAGGACATAAACGGATCCATTGCTTTGGTTTACAGGCATGTCTCCTCAAAAGTCTGGATTCCATGACCAGCTTAGGGGTTTTTCTGAGGCACCCATCAGAACAAATCTCGTCTCCACTAGGAAACTTGTGCATGGGAACTATATCAAAAGCTTAGGAGAACACTTCATGGTCCCGGTGCCACTGCCCTATTCCAAGGCCCTCATGGACACAAACAAACTTTAGGCCCCATCCTCAGGAAAGTCCATTTCAACTCAGCCACCCCGGTTGCTCCGGCAGAGCCATCCGATCTCAAGTGTCTTGTTGCTAGGAGACAATTAGAATGCGATGCAGGCTTCCCTGGCATCCATCCTTGAACGGTGCTCTGGATTCGTTCCATATCGGATGTCCTGGAGCTGCCCAACATGTCTCAATTGTCCCGCAGAAGGAATACTTGAAGGGGGTATCCCACAACTCCCAAAGTGGGAAAACCTCCATGGCCTTGAGATTCCGCTCCGTTCATGAAGGGGCAGTCATGCACCCGATACTCCAATCTGAGCCAACGTCTGATCCTCGCCGTGACTTCAGATGCATGAGATATTGTTTCAGATCTGCAGGAGTACCTGCCGTGCCCTGGCCGAAGGCCAATCTAGCTTGTGTTCTCAGACTTCTGTCCTCACACTCCTGGCCCAGAAGACCTCACGTTTGGCAATTCCAAACCCACAATGCAGCACTCTGTCTGTCCTCTAGAAAAAAATACTTTGCCTAATGAGCTGCCCAGGTACCTCAAATGAGGATAAACCTACACGGCACTCGACTATACCCAAATTATATAGTCTAACCTGAGCACTAATGCACTCTCTGACACAACCTGAGCCCGAACCTCCTGACCAACACCCAGGCAGCTGACCGCACAGTGAGCACATCAGACCCACCAAGGCCTTAGGTCGTCATCTATTCCCATTTGCGGTTTTCATGCTTCAGAACCTACACCATATCGCCAACCACTGCCCTGGGTTGTAAATGATGCAGAAATCAGAACTCTTTCTCCATGGCAAGAGAGCTTGTGCTTGGAATGTTGTCCAAAGTTCAGTGTCGTTGAAACCAATGTGGCCCATGAGACCCCGCCCATGATCGTGGGCCACTATGGTCACAAACACACATTGTGACCCTCAGCCTGAGCCCAGTCCTCAAGTAAGGCCTCTCAGTGGCTGGATGAAGAGACAGCATATAGGTCCTGCCATGCCCCAAGCCACAATTTTAACCAGTTTGGGTTGTCCCTCCACTGTTCCCCAGGGCTCTGCTTTGGAATTCCTTTTTGGTTGGGACACCTGAGGTAACAAACCTGAAGGAGACCTCCCATCCCAGAGATTGATGAAAAAGAATTCTGACCTGACCAAATCCACAGAGAGGAAGATTTGTCCATGGCCCATGAGGCCTCCCCACTTTCCACGGCCATTGTTGATTCAAAATCCATAGACAAAATCCTGAGCAAGCGCCTCTGACTCTTTCTTCATACCCTGAAGAGTTCTTCTCATGGGTTTTTAAATTGGGCCTGCCATATCTACGTCCCAAACCTAAGCCGAGATTGTATTTTCAGGTTTCTTTCCTCAAAGTCCTGGGGCACACCCTCCCGGCAGGAACCCCTGGAGCCACACATTAGACTGTGCCTACCCAATCCATGGGAATTCTGCCCATTCCATTGTCCAGAATCGTACAAATCAGGAGATCCCTCCAAAGTCCCGGAGGCCATCCCAATATTGTAGGTGTCCTGGGACAAACAAGGGCGGTCTGAAAGCAGCTGAGCATCTACCTCCACTCATATCATAGATGGATGTCCCCAGAGAAGAAGATTGAACCAGACAGGAACCTAGGCCATAATCGGATCCATTGCTTTGGTTTACAGGCATGTCTCCTCAAAAGCCTGGATTCCAATACAAGCATAGGGGGTTTCCTGAGGCACCCATCAGAACAAATCTCAACTCCACAAGGAAACTTGTGCTTGGGAGCTATGTCAAAAGCTTAGGAGAATAATTCAGGGTCCCGGTGCCACCACCCCATTCCAAGGCCCTCATGGACACAAACACACATTAGGCCCAATCCTCAGGAAAGTCCATTTCAACTCAGCCACCCCGGTTGCTCCCGCAGAGCTATCCGATCTCAACTGTCTTGTTGTTAGGAGAAAATTGTAATGCGAGGCAGGCTTCCCTGGCATCCATCCTCGAACGGTGCTCTCGAGTCATTCCATATTGGATATCCTGGAGGTGCCCAACAGGTCTCAATTGTCCCGCAGAAGGAATCCTTAAAGGGGGCATCCCAAAACTCCCAACGTGGGAAAACCTCCATGGCCTTGAGATTCTGCTCCGTTCATGAAGGGGAAGTCATGCACAGAAACTCCAACCTGAGCCATCGTCTGATCCTCGCTGATACATCAGATACTTGAGATATTAGTTCAGATCTGCAGGGGGTAACTGCCATGCCGTCGGCCTGAAGCCCAAGTCTAGCTTGTATTCTCAGACTTCTGTCCTCACGCTCCTGACCTAGAAGTCCTCAAGTTTGGCAATTCTGGACCCACAATGCAGCACTCTGCCTGCCCTCAAAAAAAAAATATCTTGCCTAATGAGCTGCCCAGGCACCTCAAATGAGCATAAACCTACACGGCACTCGACTGTACCCAAATTATATAGTCTACCCTGACCACTAATGTACTCTCTGACACAACCTGAGCGCAAACCTCCTGACCAACACCCAGGCAGCTGACTGCACAGTGAGCATATCAGACCCGCCATGGCCTTATGTCGTCATCTATACCCAACTGCGGATTTCAGGCTTTAGAACCTAGACCTTATCTCCAACCACTGCCCAGGGTTGAAAATGATGCAGAAATCAGAACTCTTTTCCCATGGCAAGAGAGTTTGTGCTTGGAATGTTGTCCAAAGTTCAGTGTATTTGAAACCAGTGCGGCCCATTAGGCCCCGTCCATGCTCACGGGCCACATTGGTCACAAACACACATTTTGACCCTCAGCCTGAGCCCAGTACTCAAGTAAGGCCTCTCAGTGGCTAGATGAAGAGAGAGCATATTGGGCCTGCCATGCCACTAGGCCCCAATTTTTAACTATAATTTGGGTTGTCCCTTCACTCTTCCCCAAGGACAATTTGGAATTCCTCTTTGTTTGGGACACCTAAGTTAACAAACCGGAAAGGAGACCTCCCATCCCACAGCTTGACGAAAAACAATTGGGACCGGGCCAAATCCACACAGAGGAAGATTCGTCCATGGCCCATGAGGCCTCCCCACAGTTCACGGCCATCGTTGATATAAAATCCAGAGACAAAAGCCTGAGCAAGCACCTCAAACTCGCTCTTTCTTCATATCCTGAAGAGTTCTTCTCATGGATTGTAGATTGGGCCTGCCCTACCTACGTCCCCAAACCTAAGCTGAGTTTGTGTTTTCAGATTCTGTCCTCAAAGTCCTGGGACACACACCCTCCAGGCTGGGGCCCCTGGAGCCACACATTAGGACTGTACCTACCCGTTCCATGGGAATTCAGCCCATTCCACTGTCCAAAATCGTACAAATTTGGACAACACTCCAAAGTCCCCGAGGCCATCCCAATAGTGTAGGATTCCAGGAAAAACAAGGGCGGTCTGACACCAGCTGAGCATCTACCTCCACTCATACCATAGATAGATGTTCCCAGAGAAGAATATTGAACCAGACTGGACCCTAGGCCTTAATCGGATCCATTGCTTTGGTTTACAGGCATGTCTCCTCAAAAGCCTGGATTCCAATATCAGCATAGTGGGTTTTCTGAGCCACCCATCAGAACAAATCTCGTCTCCACAAGGAAACTTGTGCATGGGAGATATGTCAAAAGCTTAGGAGAATACTTCAGTGTCCTGGTGCCACCGCCCCATTCCAAGGCCCTCATGGACACACACACACACATTAGGCCCCATCCTCAGGAAAGTCCATTTTAATTCAGGCACCCCGGTTGCTCTCACAGAGCTATCCGATCTCAACTGTCTTGTTGCTAGGAGAAATTGGAATGAGAGGCTGCCTTTCCTGGCATCCATTCTCGAACGGCGCTCTGGAGTCATTCCATATGGGATGTCCTGGAGCTCCCCAACACGTCTCTAATGTCGCACAGGAGGAATCCTTGAAGGGGGAATCACACAACTCACAACGTGGGAAAACCTCCATGGCCTTGAGATTCCGCTCCGTTCATGATGGGGCAGTCATGCACAGAAACTCCAACCTGAGCCAACGTCTGATCCTCGCCATTACTTCAGATACTTGAGATATTAGTTCAGATCTGCAGGGGGTACCTACCGTGCCCTCTGCCTGAAGCCCAAGTCTAGCTTGTATTCTCAAACTTCTGTCCTCACACTCCTGACCTAGAAGTCCTCAAGTTTGTATATTCCGGACCCACAATGCAGCACTCTGCCTGCCCTCTAGAAAAAATATCTTGCCTAATGAGCTGCCCAGGCACCTCAAATGAGCATAAACCTACAGGGCACTCGACTGTACCCAAATTATATAGTCTAACCTGACCACTAATGTACTCTCTGACACAACCTGAGCGCAAACCTCCTAACCAACACCCAGGCAGCTGACCGCACAGTGAGCATATCAGACCCGCCATGGCCTTATGTCGTCATCTATACCCAACTGCAGTTTTCAGGCTTCAGAACCTACACCTTATCTCCAACCACTGCCCAGGGTTGAAAATGATGCAGAAATCAGAACTCTTTATCCATGGCAAGAGAGCTTGTGCTTGGAATGTTGTCCAAAGTTCAGTGTAGTTGAAACCAGTGTGGCCCATGAGACCCCGCCCATGATCGTGGGTCACATTGGTCACAAACACAGCCTGAGCCCAGTCCTCAAGTAAGGCCTCTCAGTGGCTGGATGAAGAGACAGCATATAGGGCCTGCCATGCCCCTAGCCACAATTTTTAACCATAGTTTGGGTTGTCCCTTCACTCTTCCCCAGGGCTCTGCTTTGGAATTCCACTTTGGTTGGGACACCTGAGGTAACAAACCTGAAAGGAGATTGATGAAAAAGAATTCGGACCGGACCAAATCCACAGAGAGGAAGATTCATCCATGGCCCATGAGGCCTCCAACATTCCACGGCCATCGTTGATAAAAAATCCAGAGACAAAATCCTGAGCAAGCACCTCTGACTCGCTCTTTTTCATATTCTGAAGAGTTCTTCTCATGGGTTTTTAGTTTGGGCCTGCCATACATTCGTCCCAAACCTAAGCCGAGTTTGTGTTTTCAGATTTCCGTCCTCAAAGACCTGGGGCAAACCCTCCCGGCTGGAGCCTCTGGAGCCACACATTAGACTGTGCCTACCAATCCATGGGAATTCTGCCCATACCATTGCCAAGAATCGTACAAATCAGGAGATCCCTCCAATGTCCCAAAGGCCATCCCAATAGTGTAGGTCTCCTGGGACAAACAAGGGCAGTCTGACAGCAGCTGAGCATCTACATCCACTCATATCATAGATGGATGTCCCCAGAGAAGAAGATTGAACCAGACAGGACCCTAGGCCAAATCGGATCCATTGCTTTGGTTTACAGTCATGTCTCCTCAAAAGCCTGGATTACAATACGAGCATAGGGGGTTTCCTGAGGCACCCATCAGAACAAATCTCGCCTCTACAAGGAAACTTGTCCATGGGAGCTATGTCAAAGCTTAGGAGAATACTTCAGGTTCCTGGTGCCACCGCCCCATTCCAAGGCCCTCATGGACACAAACACACATTAGGCCCCATCCTCAGGAAAGTCCATTTCAACTCAGCCACCCCGGTTGCTCCCACAGAGCTATCCGATCTCAACTGCCTGTTGTTAGAAAAAAATTGGAATGCGAGGCTGGCTTCCCTGGCATCCATCCTCGAACGGTGCTCTGGAGTCATTCCATATTGGATATCCTGGAGCTGCCCAACAGGTCTCAATTGTCCCGCAGAAGGAATCCTTGAAGGGGGCATCCCAGAACTCCCAACGTGGGAAAACCTACATGGCCTTGAGATTCCATTCCGTTCATGAAGGGGCAGTCATGCACAGAAACTCCAACCCGAGCCAACGTCTGATCCTCGCCATTACTTCAGATACTTGAGATATTAGTTCAGATCTGCAGGGGGTACCTACCCTGCCCTCGGCCTGAAGCCCAAGTCTAGCTTGTATTCTCAAACTTCTGTCCTCACACTCCTGACCTAGAAGTCCTCAAGTTTGTATATTCCGGACCCACAATGCAGCACTCTGCCTGCCCTCTAGAAAAAATATCTTGCCTAATGAGCTGCCTGGACACCTCAAATGAGGATAAACCTACACTGCACTCGACTGTACCCACATTATATAGTCTAACCTGAACACTAATGCACTGTCTGACACAACCTGAGCCCGAACCTCCTGACCCACACCCAGGCAGCTGACCGCACAGTGAGCACATCAGACCCGTCATGGCCTTAGGTTGTCATCTCTTCCCAACTGCCGTTTTCATGCTTCAGAACCTCGACCTTATCTCCAACCACTGCCCAGGGTTGAAAATGATGCAGAAATCAGAACACCTTCCCCATGGCAAGAGACCTTGTGATTGGCATCTTGTCCAAAGTTCAGTGTAGTTGAAACCAGTGTAGCCCATGAGGCCCCGGCCATGCTCGTGGGCCACATTGTTCACAAACATACATTGTGACTCTCAGCCTGAGCCCAGTCTTCAAGTAAGACCTCTCAGTGGCTGGATAAAGAGACAGCATATTGGGCCTGCCATGCCCCTAGGCCCCAATTTTAACCATAGTTTGGGTTGTCCCTTCACTCATCCCTAGGGCTCTGCTTTGGATTTCCTCTTTGGTTGTTACACTTGAGGTAACCAACCTTAAAGGAGACCTCCCATCCCACTGCTTGACGAAAAACAATTGGGACCAGAACAAATCCACAGAGAGGAAGATTCATCCATGGCCCATGAGGCCTCCCCACATTCGACGGCCATCGTTGATACAAAATCCAGAGACGAAAGCCTGAGCAAGCGCCTCAGATTAATTCTTTCTTCATATCCTGAAGAGTTCTTCTCATGGTTTGTAGATTGGGCCTGCCATACCCACGTCCCCAAACATATGCTGAGTTTGTGTTTTCAGACTTCTGTCCTCAAAGTCCTGGGCCAAACACCCTCCTGGCTGGGGCCCCTAGAGCCACTAATTAGGACTGTGTCTACCCAATCCATGGGAATTCTGCCCATTCCATTGTTGAAATCGTACAAATTAGGAGAACCCCCCAAAATCCCCGAGGCCATCCCAATAGTATAGGTCTCCGGGGACAAAAAAGGGCGGTCTGACAGCAGCTGAGAATCTACCTCCACTCATACCATAGATGGATGTCCCCAGAGAAGAAGATTGAACCATACAGGACCCTAGGCCATTATCGGATCCATTGCTTTGGTTTACAGGCATGTCTCCTCAAAAGCCTGGATTCCAATACCAGCATAAGGGGTTTCCAAGGCACCCATCAGAACAATTATCCTCTCCACAAGGAAACTTGTGCATGGGAGCTATGCCAAAAGCTTAGGAGAATACTTCAGGGTCCCGGTGCCACCGCTTTATTCCAAGGCCCTCATGGACACAAACACACATTAGGTCCCATCATCAGGAAAGTCCATTTCAACTCAGCCACCCCGGTTGCTCGCCCAGAGCCATCTGATCTCAACTGTCTTGTTGCTAGGAGACAATTGTAATGGGATGCGGCTACCCTGGCATCCATCCTCGAAAGGTGCTCTGGAGTCATTCCAAATGGGATATCCTGGAGCTGCTCAACAGGTCTCAAATGACCCACAGATATAATTCTTAAAAGGGGCATCCCACAACTCCCAACGTGGGAAAACCTCCATGGCCTTGAGATTCCGCTCCGTTCATGAAGGGGCAGTCATGCACAGAAACTCCAACCTGAGCCAACGTCTGATCCTCGCCGTGACTTCAGATGCTTGAGATATTGGTTCAGATATGCAGGGGGTACCTGCCGTGCCCTCGGCCTGAAGCCCAAGTCTAGCTTGTGTTCTCAGACTTCTGTCCTCACACTCCTGGCCCAGAAGCCCTCAAGTTTGGCAATTCCGGACCCACAATGCAGCACTCTGCCTGCACTCTATGAAAAATATCTTGCCTAATGAGCTGCCCAGGCACCTCAAAAGAGGATAAACCTACACGGCACTCGACTGTACCCAAATTATATAGTCTAACCGAAACACTAATGCACTGTCTGACACAACCTGAGCCCGAACCTCCTGACCAACACTCAGGCAGCTGACCGCACAGTGAGCACATCAGACTTGCCATGGCCTTCATTCGTCATCCCTTCCCAACTGCGGTTTTCAGGTTTCAGAACCTAGACCTTATCTCCAACCACTGCCCAGGGTTGAAAATGATGCAGAAATCAGAACTCCTTCCTCATGGCAAGAAACCTTGTTATTGGCATGTTGTCCAAAGTTCAGTGAAGTTGAAACCAGTGTGGCCCATGAGGCCCCGCCCATGCTCGTGGGCTACATTGGTCATAAACACACATTGTGACCCTCAGCTTTAGACCAGTCCTCAATTAAGGGCTCTCAGAAGCTGGATGTATAGACAGCATATTGGGCCTGCCATGCCACTAGGCCCCAATTTTTAACCATAGATTGGCTTGTCCCTTCACTCTTCCTGTTGGCTCTGCTTTGGAATGCCTCTTTTGTTGGGACACCTGAGGTAATGAACCTGAAAGGAGACCCCCCATCCCACAGCTTGACGAAAAACAATTGGGACCGGGCCAAATCCACAGAGAGGAAGATTCGTCCATGGCCCATGAGAACTCCCCACATTCCACGGCCATCGTTGATACAAAATCCAGATACAAAAGCATGAGCAAGCGCCTCAGATTTGGTCTTTCTTTATATCCTGAGGAGTTCTTCTAATGGTTTGTAGATTGGGCCACCCATACGTACGTCCCCAACCTATGCTGAGTTTGTGTTTTCAGACTTCTGTCCTCAAAGTCCTGGGTCACACACCCTCCAGGCTGGGGCCCCTGGAGCCACTCATTAGGACTGTTCCTAACAAATCCATGGGAATTCTGCACATTCCATTGTCTAAAATCGTACAAAATAAGAGGACCCTACAAATTCTTGAGTCCCTGCTTATAGTGTAGGTCTCCCGGGACAAACAAGGGCGGTCTGACACCAGCTGAAATCTACCTCCACTCATACCATAGATGGATTTCCCCAGAGAAGAAATTGAACTACACAGGACCCTAGGCCATAATCGGAACCATTGCTTTGGTTTACAGGCATGTCTCCTCAAAAGTCTGGAATCCAATACCAGCATAGGGGGTTTCCGGAGGCACCCATCAGAACAAATCTCGTCTCCACAAGGAAACTTGTGCATTGGAGCTATGTCAAAAGCTTTGGAGAATACTTCAGGGTCCCGGTGCCACTGACCCATTCCAAGGCCCTCATGGACACAAATACACATTAGGACCCATCCTCAGGAATGTCCATTTCAACAGCCACCCTTGTTGTTCCCGCAGAGCTATCCGATCTCAACTGTATTGTTTCTAGGAGACAATTGGAATGCGAGGCGGGCTTCCCTGGCATCCATCCTCCAATGCTGCTCTGGAGTCATTCCATATGGCATGTCCTGGAGCTGCCCAACAGGTCTCAATTGTCAGGCAGAAGGAATCCTTGAAGGGGGCATCCCAAAACTCCCTACGTGGGAAAACCGCCAAGGCCTTGAGATTCCGCTCCGTTCATGAAGGGGCAGTCATGCACAGAAACTCCAACCTGAGCCAACGTCTGATCCTCGCCGTGACTTCAGATGCTTGAGATATTGGTTCAGATCTGCGGGTGTACCTTCTGTGTCCTCGGCCTGAAGCCCAATTCGAGCTTGTGTTCTCAGACTTCTGTCCTCACACTCCTGGCCCAGAAGCCCTCATGTTTGGCAATTCCGGACCCACAATGCAGCACTCTGCCTGCCCTCTAGAAAAAATATCTTTCCTAATGAGCAGCCCAGGCTCCTCAAATGAGAATAAATCTACACGGCACTCGACGGTACCCAAATTCTATAGTCTAACTAGGGCACTAATACACTGTCTGACACAACCTGAAGCTGAGCCTCCTGACCAAGACCCAGCAGCTGACCGCACAGTGAGCACATCAGTCCCGCCAAGGCCTAGGTCGTCATCTCTTCCCAACTGCGGTATTCAGGCTTCAGAACCTAGACCTTATCTCCAACCACTGCCCAGGGTTGAAAATGATGCAGAAATCAGAACTCCTTCACCATGGCAAGAGACCTTCTGATTGGCATCTTGTCCAAAGTTCAGTGTAGTTGAAACCAGTGTAGCCCATGAGCACCTGGCCATGCTCGCGGGCCACATTGGTCACAAACACACATTGTGACTCTCAGCTCAGCCCAGTCCTCAAATAAGTCCTCTCAGTGGCTGGATGGAGAGACAGCATATTGGGCCTGCCATGCCCATATGCCCCAATTTTTAACCATAGTTTGGGTTGTCCCTTCACTCTTCCCTAGGTCTCTGGTTTGCAATTTCTCTTTGGTGGGGGCACATTAGGTAACAACATTGAGAGGAGACCTCCCATCCCACAGCTTGACGAAAAACAATTGGGACTGGACCAAATCCAAAGATAGGAAGATTCGTCCATGGACCATGAGGCCTCCCCACATTCCACTGCCATCGTTGATACAAAATCCAGAGACAAAAGCCTGAGGAAGCGCCGCAGATTCGCTCTTTCTTCATATCCTGAAGAGTTCTTCTCATGGTTTGTAGATTCGGCCTGCCATACCTACGTCCCCAAACCTAAGCTGTGTTTGTGTTTTCAGACTTCTGTCCTCAAAGTCCTGGGCCACACACCCTCCAGGCTGGGGCCCCTGGAGCCACATATTAGGACTGTGCCTACCCAATACGTGGGAATTCTGCCCACTACATTTTCCAAAATCGTACAAATTAGCAGAACTCTCCAATGTACCCGAGGCCATCCCAAAAGTATAGGTCTCCAAGCATAAACAAGGGCGGTCTGACACCAGCTGAAATCTACGTCCACTCATACCATAGATGGATGTCCCCAGAGAAGAAATTGAACTACACAGGACCCTAGGCCATAATCGGAACCATTGCTTTGGTTTACAGGCATGTCTCCTCAAAAGTCTGGAATCCAATACCAGCATAGGGGGTTTCCGGAGGCACCCATCAGAACAAATCTCGTCTCCACAAGGAAACTTGTGCATTGGAGCTATGTCAAAAGCTTGGGAGAATACTTCAGGGTCCCGGTGCCACCGCCCCATTCCAAGGCCCTCATGGACACAAACACACATTAGGACCCATCCTCAGGAATGTCCATTTCAACAGCCACCCTTGTTGTTCCCGCAGAGCTATCCGATCTCAACTGTATTGTTTCTAGGAGACAATTGGAATGCGAGGCGGGCTTCCCTGGCATCCATCCTCCAACGCTGCTCTGGAGTCATTCCATATGGCATGTCCTGGAGCTCCCCAACAGGTCTCAATTGTCAGGCAGAAGGAATCCTTGAAGGGGGCATCCCACAACTCCCTACGTGGCAAAACCTCCAAGGCCTTGAGATTCCGCTCCGTTCATGAAGAGGCAGTCATGCACAGAAACTCCAACCTGAGCCAACGTCTGATCCTCGCTGTGACTTCAGATGCTTGAGATATTGGTTCAGATCTGCGGGTGTACCTTCTGTGTCCTCGGCCTGAGCCCAATTCGAGCTTGTGTTCTCAGACTTCTGTCCTCACACTCCTGGCCCAGAAGCCCTCAAGTTTGGCAATTACGGACCCACAATGCAGCACTCTGCCTGCCCTCTAGAAAAAATATCTTGCCTATTGAGCTGCCCAGGCACCTCAAATGAGGATAAACCTACACGGAACTCGACTGTACCCAAATGATATAGTCTATCCTGGGCACTAATACACTGTCTGACACAACCTGAAGCTGAGCCTCCTGACCAAAACCCAGGCAGCTGACCGCACAGTGAGCAAATCAGACCTGCCATGGTTTTAGTTCGTCATCTCTTCCTAACTACGGTTCAGGACTCAGAATCTAGACATTATCTACAACCACTGCCCAGGGTTGAAAATAATGCAGAAATCAGAACTCCTTCCCCATGGCAAGAGACCTTTTGATTGGCATGTTGTTCAAAGTTCAGTGTAGTTGAAAAAAGTGTGGCCCATGAGGCCCCGCCCATGCTCGCGGGGAAAATTGATCACAAACAAACATTGTGACCCTCAGCCTTAGCTCAGTCCTCAAGTAAGGCCTCTCAGTGGCTGGATGAAGAGACAGCATATTGGGCCTGCCATGCCCCTAGGCCGCAATTTTTACCATAGTTTGGGTTGTACCTTCACTCTTTCACAGGGCTCTGCTTTGGAATTCCTCTTTTGTTCGACACCTGAGGTAATGAAACTGAAAGGAGTCTTCCCATTCCACAGATTGACGTAAAACAATTTGGGTCGGGCCAAATCCACAGAGAGGAAAATTCGTCCATGGCCCATGAGGACTCCCCACATTCCACGGCCATCGATGATACAAAATCCAGAGACTAAAGGCTGAGCAAGTTCCTCAGAATCACTCTTTCTTCATATCCTGAAGAGTTCTTCTCATGGTTTGTAGATTGGGCTGCCATACCTACGTCCCCAAACCTAACCTGAGTTTGGGTTTTCAGACTTCTGTCCTCAAAGTCCTGGGCCACACACCGTCAAGGCTGGGGCCCCTGGAGCCACACATTAGGACTGTGCCTGCCCAATCCATGGGAATTCTCCCCATTCCATTGTCCAAAATCTTAAAAATTAAGAGAACTCTCCAAAGACCCCGAGGCCATCCCAATAGTGTAGGTCTCCGGGGACAAACAAGGGAGGTCTGACACCAGTTGAGCATCTACCTCCACACATTCCTTCGATGGATATCACCAGAGAATAAGATTGAACCAGACAGGACCCTAGGCCATAATCGGATCCATTGATTTGGTTTACAGGCATGTCTCCTCAAAAGCCAGGATTCCAATACCAGCATAAGGGGTTCCCGAGGCACCCATCAGAACAAATCTCGTCTCCAAAAGGAAACTTGTGCATGGGAGCTATGTCAAAAGCTTAGGAGAATACTTCAGGGTCCCGGTGCCACCGCCCCATTCCAAGGCCCTCATGGACACAAACACACATTAGACCCCAAGCTCAGGAAAGTCCATTTCATCTAGGCCACCCCGGTTGCTCCCACAGAGCCATCCGATCTCAAATGTATTGCTAGGAGACAATTGGAATGCGAGGCAGGCTTCCGGCCATCCATCCTCCAATGGTGCGATGGAGTCATTCCATATGGGATGTCCTGGAGCTGCCCAACAGGTCTCAATTGTCCTGCAGAAGGAATCCTTGAAGGGGGCATCCCACAACTCCCAACGTGGGAAAACCTCCATGGCCTTGAGATTCCGCTCCGTTCATGAAGGGTCAGTCATGCAGAGAAACTCCAACCTGAGCCAACGTCTGATCCTCGCCGTGACTTCAGATGCTTGAGATATTTGTTCAGATCTGCGGGTGTACCTGCCGTGTCCTCGGCCTGAGCCAAAGTCGAGCTTGTGTTCTCAGACTCCTGTCCTAACACTCCTGGCCCAGAGGCCCTCACTTTTGTCAATTTCGGAACCACAATGCAGCACTCTGCCTGCCCTCTAGAAAAAATATCATGCCTAATGAGCTGCCCAGGCACCGCAAATGAGGATAAACCTACACGGCACTCGACTGTACCAAATTTTATAGTCTAACCTGGGCACTAATGCACTGTCTGACACAACCTGAGCCAGAACCTCCTGACCAAAACCCAGGCAGCTGACCGCTCACTGAGCTTATCAGACCCGCCATGGCCTTAGGTCGTCATCTCTTCCCAACTGCTGCTTTTCAGGCTTCAGGACCTAGACGTTATCTCCAACCACTGCCCAGGGTTGAAAATGATGCAGAAATCAGAACACCTTCCCCATGGCAAGAGACCTTGTGATTGGCATGTTGTCCAAATTCCAGTGTAGTTGAAACCAGTGTGGCCCATGAGCCGCGCCCATGCTCGCAGGCCACATTGGTCACAAACACACATTGTGACCCTCAGCCTGTGCCCAGTTATCAAGTAAGGCCTCAGTTGCTGGATATAGAGACAGCATATTGGGCCTGCCATGCCCGTAGGCCCCAATTTTTAACCATAGTTTGGTTTGTCCCTTCACTCTTCCCCAGGCCTCCTCTTTGGAATTCCTCTTTGGTTCGGACACCTGAGGTAATAAACCTGAAAGGAGACCTCCCTTCCCACAGATTGACGAAAAAAATTGGGACTGGGCCAAATCCACAGAGAGGAAGATTCGTCCATGGCCCATGAGGCCTACCAACATTCCAAGGCCATCGTTGATACAAAATCCAGAGACAAACGCCTGAGCAATTCCTCAGAATCGCTCTTTCTTCATCAACTGAAGAGTTCTTCTCATGGTTTGTAGATTGGGCCTGCCAAACCTACGTCCCCAAACCTAAGCTGAGTTTGTGTTTTCAGAATTCTGTCCTCAAAGTCCTGGGCCACACACCCTCCAGGCTGGGGCCCCTGGAGCCACACATTAGGACTGTGCCTACCCAATCCATGGGAATTCTGCCCATTCCATTGTCCAAAATCATACGAATTAGGAGAACTCTCCAAAGTCCCCGAGGCCATCCCAATACTGTAGGTCTCCGGGGACAAACAAGGGCGGTCTGACACCAGGTGAGCATCTACCTCCACTCATTCCATAGATGGATATCCCCAGAGAAGAAGATTGAACCAGACAGGCCGTAGGCCATAATCGGATCCATTGCTTTCGTTTACAGGCATGTCTCCTCAAAAGCCTGAATTCCAATACCATCATAAGGGGTTTCCTGAGGCACCCATCAGAACAAATCTCGTCTCCAAATTGAAACTTGTGCATGGGAGCTATGTCAAAAGCTTAGGAGAATACTTCAGGGTCCTGGTGCCACCTCCCCATTCCAAGGCCCTCATGGACACAAACACATATTAGGCCCCATCCTCAGGAAAGTCCATTTCAACACAGCCACCAAGGTTTCTCCCGCAGAGCCATCCGATCTCAACTCTCTTGTTGCTATGAGACAATTGGAATGCGAGGCGGGCTTCCCTGGCATCCATCCTCCAAAGTTGCTCTGGCGTCATTCCATATGGGATGTCCTGGAGCTGCCCAACATGTCTCTATTATCCCGCAGAAGGAATCCTTGAAGGGGGCATCCCACAACCCCAACGTTGGAAAACCTGCATGGCCTTGAGATTCCGCTCTGTTCATGAAGGGGCAGTCTTGCACAGAAACTCCAATCTGATCCAACGTCTGATCCTTGCCGTGACTTCAGATGCATGAGATATTGGTTCAGATCTGCAGGGGGGTAACTGCCATGCCCTCGGCCTGAAGCCCAAGTGTAGCTTGTGTTCTCAGACTTCTGTCCTCACACTCCTGGCCCAGAAGCCCTCAAGTTTGGCAATTCCGGACCCACAATGCAGCACTCTGCCTGCCCTCTAAAAAAATATCTGGCCTAATGAACAGCCCAGGCACCTCAAATGAGGATAAACCTACACGGCACTCGACTGTACCCAAAATATATAGTCTAACCTGAGCACTAATGCACTGTGTGACACAAATGAGCCCGAACCTCCTGACCAACACCCAGGCGGCTGACCGCACAGTGAGCACTTCAGACCCGCCATGGCCTTTGGTCGTCATCTCTTCCCAAGTGCGGTTTTCATGCTTCGGAACCTAGACCTTATTTCCAACCACTGCCCAGGTTTGAAAATGATGCAGAAATCAGAAATCCTTACCCATGGCAAGAGAGCTTGTGATTGGTATGTTGTCCAAAGTCCAGTGCAGTTGAAACCAGTGTGGCCCATGAGGCCCCGCCCATGCTCCCGGGACACATTGGTCACAAACACACATTGTGACCCTAAGCCTGAGACCAGTCTTCAAGTAAGGTCTCTCAGTGGCTGATGAAGAGACAGCATATTGGGCCTTGCATGCCCCTAGGCCCAAATTTTTAACCATATTTGGGTTGTCCCTTCTCACTTCCCTAGGGCTCTGCTTGGAATTCCTCTTTCTTTGGGACACCTAAGGTAACAAACCTGAAAGGGGACCTCCATCACACAGCTTGACGAAAAACAATTGGGATCGGGCCAAATCCACAGAGAGGAATATTCGTCCATGTCCCATGATGCCTCCCCATATACCACGGACATCGTTGATACAAAATCCAGAGACAAAAGCCTGAGCAAGCGCCTCAGACTCGCTCTTTCTTCATATCCTGAAGAGTTCTTCTCATGGTTTGTAGATTGGTCCTGCCATACCTACGTCCCCAAACCTAAGCTGAGTTTGTGTTTTCAGACTTCTGTCCTCAAAGTCCTGGGCCACACACCCTCCAGGCTGGGGCCCCTGGAGCCACACATTAGGACTCTGCCTACCAATCCATGAGAATTCTGCCCATTCCATTGTCCAAAATCGTACAAATTAGGAGAAACCTCCAAAGTCCCTGAGGCCATCCCAATTGTGTAGGTCACCCGGAACAAAGATGGGTTGTCTGACACCAGCTGATAATCTACCACCACTCAGACTATACATGGATGTCCCCAGAGGAGAAGATTGAACCACACAGGACCCTAGGCTATAATAGGATCCAATGCCTTGGTTTACAGGCATGTCTCCTCAAAAGCCTGATTCCAATACGAGCATAGGGGTTTTGCTGAGGCACCTAGCAGAAGTCATCTCGTCTCCACAAGGAAACCTGTGCATGGGAGCCATCCAAAGCATAGGAGAGTACTCAGGGTCCCGGGGTCACCGCCCCATTCCAAGGCCCTCATGGACACAAAAACACATTAGGAACCATCCTCAGGAAAGTCCATTTCAACTCAGCCACCCCGGTTGCTCCCACAGAGCCATCAGCTCTAAACTGTCTTGTTGCCAGGAGACAATTGGAATGCGAGGCGGGCTTCCCAGGCATCCATCCTCGAACGGTGCCCTGGAGTCATTCCATATGGGATGTCCTGGAGCTGTCCAACAGGTCTCAATTGTCCCGCAGAAGGAATCCTTGAAGGGGGCATCCCACAACTCCCAACGTGGGAAAACTTCAGTGGCCTCAGATTCCGCTCCCTTCATGAAGCGGCCGTCATGCACGGAAACTCCGACCTGAGCCAACGTCTGACCTCGCCCTGACTTCAGATGCATGAGTATTGTTTCAGATCTGCAGGGAGTACCTGCCGTGCCCTAGGCCTGAAACCCAAGTCTAGCTTGTCTTCTCAGACTTCCGTCCTCACACTCCTGCCCCCGAAGCCCTCAAGTTTGGCAATAACGGACCCACAATGCAGCACTCTGCCTGCCCTCTACAAAAAAATTATTGCCTCATGAGCTGCCCAGGCACCTTCAATGAGGATAAACCTCCACAGCACTCGACTTCACCCAAATTATATAGTCTAACCTGGGCACTAATGCACTGTCGGACACAACCTGAGCCCGGACCTCCTGACCAACACCCGGAAAGCAGACCGCACACTGAGCACATAAGACCCGCCATGGCCTTAGGTCATCATCTCTTCCCTACCTCCGTTTTCAGGCCTCAGAACCGAGACATTATCTCCAATCACTGCCCAGGGGTGAGTTTGATGCAGAAATCAGAATACCTCCTTACCCATGTTAAGAAACGTTGTGGTTGGCATGTCGTCCAACGTTCAGTGTAGGAGAAACCAGCATTCACCCTGAGGCCCCGTCCATTCTTGAGTGCGACAAGGGCATATACATGCATTGTGACCCTCAGCATGAGTCCTGTCCTCTAGTAAGTCGTCTCTGTGACTGGACCTTTAGATGTGATAATGGGCTTGATATGTCCCTAAGCCCCAATTTTTAACTAGATTTCTGATTGTCCAGTCACCCCCCCCCAGGGCTTTACTCTGGAATCCCTCATTCGGTGGGACACCTGAGGTTAAAAAGAAAACAACATCAAAAAAAAAAAAACCAAAAACAAAAAAAAAAAGAATTCTTCCATCCCACAGAGTGACCCCAAACGCTTTGGACTGGACCAAACCACCAGGAAGTACGACTCGTCCACTTCCCATGAGGTCATCCAGAAATTTCACGAACATGAGTGACACGATATCCAGAGACAAAAACTTGAGCAAGAGCCTAACACTCACCTTTTTCTCAAATCCCGAAATGTTCTCCTCATGTTCTGTAGATAAGTCCTGCCATACCTATGACCTGAAACATAAGCCAAGTTTGTGTTTTCAGACAACGATCCAAAAAGCCCTGGCCTACACAACCTACAAGCTCAGGCCCCTGAAGCCAAACCTGAGGACTGTACTTGCCCTCTCCAAGGGAATTGTCTGTGCCTATTCCAATGGCCACATCCCTTCTAATAGGATAAACCTCCACAGTCCCTGATCCATCTCATTATTGGTGGCTTTCCAGGTAAAACAGGGGCAATCTGAGCCCATCTGAGCACCTACCTGTACTCAGACCCATAGACAGATGTCCCCAGAGGTAAAAAGGAAAGAACAGGCCCCTAGGCACTAATCATATCCATTGCTTTTGTTTCCAGGCATCTCTCCTCAGAGGCCTGGATTTCAAAACCAGCATATGGCTGTTTCTTGACTCACCCATCAGAAAACATCTCATCTACACATGGGAAACTTGCACGTTGGAGCTGTGTCAAAGCCTCTGTTTTGGAGAACCCTTCAGGGCCCCAGTGCCACCGCTTCATTCCAAGGTCTCCATAGACACAAAAGCACATTAGGACCCATCCATAGGAGAGTCCATTTCAACTCAGCCTCCTCGGTTGATCCCCCAGATCCAGCAGATCTAACCTGTCTTGTTTCTAGGAAACAATTGGAATGCGAGTTGGGCTACCCAGCCATGCATCCTTAGAACCCTGCTCAGAATCATTGGCCTGGAGCCAAACAACAGGTCTCAATTGTCCTGCAGAAGACACTTTGCAGTTTGGAGCTTCTCACAAATCCCATCGTGGGAAAACCCCCATGGCCTCGTGATGCCGCCCCATCGTGAAGGGGCCATCAGGGACAGAAACACCAACTTGAGCGATCGTCTGATCCTCGCCCTGACTTCAGATGCACGAGATCTCGATTCAGGTCTGTAGATTGTGCCATCGCTGATACAAAATCCAGAGACAAAAACCTGAGCAAGCGCCTCAGACTCGCACTTTCTTCATATCCTGAAGAGTTCTTCTCATGGTTTGTAGATCGGATCTGCCATACCAACGTCCCCAAACCTAAGCTGAGTTTGTGTTTACAGACTTCTGTCCTCAAAGGCCAGGGCAACACACCCTCCAGGCTGGGGCCCCTGGAGCCACACATTAGGACTGTGCCTACCAATCCATGGGAATTCTGCCCATTCCATTGTCCAAAATCATACAAATTAGGAGAAACCTCCAAAGTCCCTGAGGCCATCCCAATCGTGTAGGTCGCCCGGAACAAACAAGGGCTGTCTGACACCAGCTGATAATCTACCTCCACTCATACCATAAATGGATGTCCCCAGAGGAGAAGATTGAACCAGACAGGACCCTAGGCCATAATAGAATCCATTGCCTTGGTTTACAGGCATGTCTCCTCAAAAGCCTGATTCCAATACGAGCATGGGGATTTTGCTAAGGCACCCAGCAGAACTCATCTCGTCTCCACAAGGAAACCTGTGCATGGGAGCCATGTCCAAAGCATAGGAGAGTACTTCAGGGTCCCGGTGCCACCGCCCCATTCCAAGGCCCTCATGGAAACAAAAACACATTAGGACCCATCCTCATGGGAGTCCATTTCAACTCAACCACCCCGGTCGCTCCCGCAGAGCCATCAGATCTAAACTGTCTTGTTGCTAGGAGACAATTGGAATGCGAGGCGGGCTTCCCAAGCATCCATCCTCGAACGGTGCTCTGGAGTCATTCCATATGGGATGTCCTGGAGCTGTCCAACAGGTCTCAATTGTCCCGCAGAAGGAATCCTTGAAGGGGGCATCCCACAACTTCCAACGTGGGAAAACTTCAGTGGCCTCGAGATTCCGCTCCCTTCATGAAGCAGCCGTCATGCACGGAAACTCCGACCTGAGCCAACGTCTGATCCTCGCCCTGATTTCAGATGCATGAGTATTGGTTCAGATCTGCAGGGAGTACCTGCCGTGCCCTCGGCCTGAAACCCAAGTCTAGCTTGTCTTCTCAGACTTCCGTCCTCACTCTCCTGCCCCCGAAGCCCTCAAGTTTGGCAATAACGGACCCACAATGCAGCACTCTGCCTGCCCTCTAGAAAAAAATTATTGCCTCATGAGCTGCCCAGGCACCTTCAATGAGAAAAACCTCCACAGCACTCGACTTCACCCAAATTATATAGTCTAACCTGGGCACTAATGCACTGTCGGACACAAACTGAGCCCGGACCTCCTGACCAACACCCAGAAAGCAGGCCGCACACTGAGCACATAAGACCCGCCATGGCCTTAGGTCATCATCTCTTCCCTACCTCAGATTTCAGTCCTCAGAACCGAGACCTTATCTCCAATCACTGCCCAGAGGTGAGTGTGATGCAGAAATCAGAACACCTCCTTACCCATGGTAAGAAACCTTGTGGTTGGCACGTCGTCCAACATTCAGTGTAGGAGAATCCAGCATTCACCCTGACGCCCCGCCCATTCTTGAGTGCGACAAGGGCATAAACACGCATTGTGACCCTCAGCATGAGTCCTGACCTCTAGTAAGTCCTCTCAGTGAATGAAACATTAGATGTGATAATGGCCTTTATATGTCCCTAAGCCCTAATTTTTAACCAGATTTCTGATTGTCCCGTCACCCGCCCCCCCAGGGCTCTACTCTGGAATCCCTCATTCGGTGGGACACCTGAGGTTAAAAAGAAAACAACATCAAAAAAAAAAACAACAAAAAAACCTGACTTCTTCCATCCCACAGAGTGACCCCAAACGCTTTGCACTGGGCCAAACCACCAGGGAGTAAGACTCGTCCATTTCCCATGAAGTCATCCAGAAATTTCACGACCATGAGTGACACGATATCCAGAGACAAAAACTTGAGCAAGAGCCTCACACTCGCCCTTTTCTCAAATCCCGAAAAGTTCTCCTCATGGTCTGTAGATAAGTCCTGCCATACCTATGACCTGAAACATAAGTCAAGTTTGTGTTTTCAGACAACTGTCCAAACAGCCCTGGCCTACACAACCTACAGGATCAGGCCCCTGAGGCAAACCTGAGGACTGTACTTGCCCTCACCAAGGGAATTGTGTGTGCCTATTCTAATGGCCACATCCCTTCTAATAGGATAAACCTCCAAAGTCCCTGATCGATCTCATTAGTGGTGGCTTCCCAGGTAAAACAGGGGCAATCTGAGCCCATCTGAGCACCTACCTGTACTCAGACCCATAGACAGATGTCCCCAGAGGTAAAAAGGAAAGAACAGGCCCCTAGGCACTAATCATATCCATTGCTTTGGTTTCCAGGCATCTCTCCTCAGAGGCCTGGATTTCAATACCAGCATATGGCTGTTTCTTGACTCACCCATCAGAAAACATCTCATCTACACATGGGAAACTTGCACGTTGGAACTGTGTCAAAGCCTCTGTTTAGGAGAACCCTTCAGGGACCCAGTGCTACCGCTTAATTCCAAGGTCTCCATAGACACAAAAGCACATTAGGACCCATCCATAGGAGAGTCCATTTCAACTCAGCCTCCTCGGTTGATCCCCCAGATCCAGCAGATCTAATCTGTCTTGTTTCTAGGAGACAATTGGAATGCGAGTTGGGCTACCCAGCCATGCATCCTTAGAACCCGGCTCAGAATCATTGGCCTGGAGCCAAACAACAGGTCTCAATTGTCCTGCAGAAGACACTTTGCAGTTTGGAGCTTCTCACAAATCCCATCGTGGGAAAACTCCATGGCCTCGTGATGCCTCCCCTTCGTGAAGGGGCCATCAGGGACAGAAACACCAACTTGAGCGATCGTCTGATCCTCGCCCTGACTTCAGATGCACGAGATCTCGATTCAGGTCTGTAGATTGTGCCATCGATGATACAAAATCCAGAGACAAAAACCTGAGCAAGCGCCTCAGACTCGCACTTTCTTTATATCCTGAAGAGTTCTTCTCATGTTTTGTTGATCGTGCCTGCCATACCTACGTCCCCAAACCTAACTGAGATTGTGTTTTCAGACTTCTATCCTCAATGTCCAGGGCCACACACCCTCCAGGCTGGGGCCCCTGGAGCCACACATTAGGACGGTACCTACCAATCCATGGGAATTCTGCCCATTCCATTGTCCAAATCGTACAAATTAGGAGAAACCTCCAAAGTCCCTGAGGCCATCCCAATCGTGTAGGTCGCCCGGAACAAACAAGGGCTGTCTGACACCAGCTGATAATCTACCTCCACTCATACCATAAATGGATGTCCCCAGAGGAGAAGATTGAACCAGACAGGACCCTAGGCCATAATAGGATCCATTGCCTTGGTTTACAGGCATGTCTCCTCAAAAGCCTGATTCCAATACGAGCATAGGGGTTTTGCTGAGGCACCCAGCAGAACTCATCTCGTCTCCACAAGGAAATCTGTGCATGGGAGCCATGTCCAAAGCATAGGAGAGTACTTCAGGGTCCCGGTGCCACCGCCCCATTCCGAGGCCCTCATGGACACAAAAACACATTAGGACCCATCCTCAGGGGAGTCCATTTCAACTCAGCCACCCCGGTCGCTCCCGCAGAGCCATCAGATCAAAACTGTCTTGTTGCTAGGAGACAATTGGAATGCGAGGCAGGCTTCCCAAGCATCCATCCTCGAACGGTGCTCTGGAGTTATTCCATATGGGATGTCCTGGAGCTGTCCAACAGGTCTCAATTTTCCCGCAGAAGGAATCCTTGAAGGGGACATCCCACAACTCCCAACCTGGGAATACTTCAGTGGCCTCGAGATTCCGCTCCCTTCATGAAGCGGCCGTCATGCACGGAAACTCCGACCTGAGCCAACGTCTGATCCTCGCCCTGACTTCAGATGCATGAGTATTGGTTCAGATCTGCAGGGAGTACCTGCTGTCCCCTCGGCCTGAAACCCAAGTCTAGCTTGTCTTCTCAGACTTCCGTCCTCACACTCCTGCCCCCGAAGCCCTCAAGTTTGGCAATTCCGGACCCAAAATGCAGCACTCTGCCTGCACTCTAGAAAAAAATTATTGCCTCATGAGCTGCCCAGGCACCTTCAATGAGGAAAAACCTCCACAGCACTCGACTTCACCCAAATTATATAGTCTAACCTGGGCACTAATGCACTGTCGGACACAACCTGAGCCCGAACCTGCTGACCAACACCCGGAAAGCAGACCACACACTGAGCACATAAGACCCGCCATGGCCTTAGGTCATCATCTCTTCCCTACCTCAGATTTCAGGCCTCAGAACCGAGACATTATCTCCAATCACTGCCCAGGGGTGAGTGTGATGCAGAAATCAGAACACCTCCTTACCCATGGTAAGAAACCTTGTGGTTGGCACGTCATCCAACGTTCAGTGTAGGAGAAACCAGCATTCACCCTGAGGCCCCGCCCATTCTTGAGTGCGACAAGGGCATAAACACGCATTGTGACCCTCAGCATGAGTCCTGTCCTCTAGTAAGTCCTCTCAGTGACTGGACCTTTAGATGTGATAATGGGCTTGATATGTCCCTAAGCCCCAATTTTTAACCAGATTTCTGATTGTCCAGTCACCCCCCCTCCAGGGCTCTACTCTGGAATCCTTCATTCGGTGGGACACCTGAGGTTAAAAAGAAAACAACATAAAAAAAAAAAAAACCGGACTTCTTCCATCCCACAGAGTGACCCCAAACGCTTTGGACTGGGCCAAACCACCAGGAAGTACTACTCGTCCATTTCCCATGAAGTCATCCAGAAATTTCACGACCATGAGTGACACGATATCCAGAGACAAAAACTTGAGCAAGAGCCTCACACTCACCCTTTTCTCAAATCCCGAAAAGTTCTCCTCATGGTCTGTAGATAAGTCCTGCCATACCTATGACCTGAAACATAAGCCAAGTTTGTGTTTTCAGACAACTGTCCAAACAGCCCTTGCCTACACAACCTACAGGCTCAGGCCCCTGGAGCCAAACCTGAGGACTGTACTTGCCCTCTCCAAGGGAATTGTCTGTGCCTATTCCAATGGCCACATCCCTTCTAATAGGATAAACCTCCACAGTCCCTGATCCATCTCATTATTGGTGGCTTTCTAGGTAAAACAGGGGCAATCTGAGCCCATCTGAGCACCTACCAGTACTCAGACCCATAGACAGATGTCCCCAGAGGTAAAAAGGAAAGAACAGGCCCCTAGGCACTAATCATATCCATTGCTTTGGTTTCCAGGCATCTCTCCTCAGAGGCCTGGATTTCAATACCAGCATATGGCTGTTTCTTGACTCACCCATCAGAAAACATCTCATCTACACATGGGAAACTTGCACGTTGGAGCTGTGTCAAAGCCTCTGTTTTGGAGAACCCTTCTGGGCCCAAGTGCCACCGCTTCATTCCAAGGTCTCCATAGACACAAAAGCACATTAGGACCCATCCATAGGAGAGTCCATTTCAACTCAGCCTCCTCGGTTGATCCCCCAGATCCAGCAGATCTAACCTGTCTTGTTTCTAGGAGACCATTGGAATGCGAGTTGGGCTACCCAGCCATGCATCCTTAGAACCCTGCTCAGAATCATTGGCCTGGAGCCAAACAACAGGTCTCAATTGTCCTGCAGAAGACACTTTGCAGTTTGGAGCTTCTCACAAATCCCATCGTGGGAAAACCCCCATGGCCTCGTGATGCCGCCCCTTCGTGAAGGGGCCATCAGGGACAGAAACACCAACTTGAGCGATCGTCTGATCCTCGCCCTGACTTCAGATGCACGAGATCTCAATTCAGGTCTGTAGATTGTGCCATCACTGATACAAAATGCAGAGACAAAAACCTGAGCAAGCGCCTCAGACTCGCACTTTTTTTATATCCTGAAGAGTTCTTCTCATGCTTTGTAGATCGGGCCTGCCATACCTACGTCCCCAAACCTAAGCTGAGTTTGTGTTTTCAGACTTCTGTGCTCAAAGTCCAGGGTCACACACCCTCCAGGCTGGGGCCCCTGGAGCCACACATTAGGACTGTGCCTACCAATCCATGGGAATTCTGCCCATTCCATTGTCCAAAATCGTACAAATTAGGAGAAACCTCCAAAGTCCCTGAGGCCATCCCAATCGTGTAGGTCGCCCGGAACAAACAAGGGCTGTCTGACACCAGCTGATAATCTACCACAACTCAGACTATACATGGATGTCCCCAGAGGAGAAGATTGAACCACACAGGACCCTAGGCCATAATAGGATCCAATGCCTTGGTTTACAGGCATGTGTCCTCAAAAGCCTGATTCCAATACGAGCATAGGGGTTTTGCTGAGGCACCTAGCAGAACTCATCTCGTCTCCACAAGGAAACCTGCGCATGGGAGCCATCCAAAGCATAGGAGAGTACTCAGGGTCCCGGGGCCACCGCCCCATTCCAAGGCCCTCATGGACACAAAAACACATTAGGAACCATCCTCAGGAAAGTCCATTTCAACTCAGCCACCCCGGTTGCTCCCGCAGAGCCATCAGATCTAAACTGTCTTGTTGCTAGGAGACAATTGGAATGCGAGGCGGGCTTCCTAGGCATCATCCTCGAACTGTACTCTGGAGTCATTCCATATGGGATGTCCTGGAGCTGTCCAACAGGTCTCAATTGTCCCGCAGAAGGAATCCTTGAAGGGGACATCCCACAACTCCCAACGTGGGAAACATCAGTGGCCTCGAGATTCCGCTCCATTAATGAAGCGGCCGTCATGCACGGAAACTCCGACCAGAGCCAACGTCTGATCCTCGCCCTGACTTCAGATGCATGAGTATTGGTTCAGATCTGCAGGGGGTACCTGCCGTGCCCTCGGCCTGAAACCCAAGTCTAGCTTGTCTTCTCAGACTTCCGTCCTCACACTCCTGTCCCCGAAGCCCTCAAATTTGGCAATTCCGGACCCAAAATGCAGCACTCTGCCTGCCCTCTAGAAAAAATTATTGCCTCATGAGCTGCCCAGGCACCTTCAATGAGGATAAACCTCCACAGCACTCGACTTCACCCAAATTATATAGTCTAACCTGGGCACTAATGCACTGTCGGACCCAACCTGAGCCCGGACCTCCTGAACAACACCTGGAAAGCAGACCGCACACTGAGCACATAAGACCCACCATGGCCTTAGGTCATCATCTCTTCCCTACTTCACTTTTCAGGCCTCAGAACCGAGACATTATCTCCAATCACTGCCCTGGGGTGAGTGTGATGCAGAAATCAGAACACCTCCTTACCCATGGTAAGAAACCTTGTGGTTGGCACGTCGTCCAACGTTCAGTGTAGGAGAAACCAGCATTCACCCTGAGGCCCCGCCCATTCTTGAGTGCGACAAGGGCATAAACACGCATTGTGACCCTCAGCATGAGTCCTGTCCTCTAGTAAGTCCTCTCAGTGACTGGACCATTAGATGTGATAATGGACTTGATATGTTCCTAAGCCCCAATTTTTAACCAGATTTCTGATTGTCCAGTCACCCCGCCGCCCAGGGCTCTACTCTGGAATCCCTCATTTGGTGCGACACCTGAGGTTAAAAAGAAAATAACCTCAAAAAAAAAAAAAAAACAAAAAAAACGGAATTCTTCCATCCCACAGAGTGACCCCAAATGCTTTGGACTGGGTCAAAACACCAGGAAGTACTACTCGTCCATTTCCCATGAAGTCATCCAGAAATTTCACGACCATGAGTGACACGATATCCAGAGACAAAAACTTGAGGAAGAGCCTCACACTCGCCCTTTTCTCAAATCCCGAAATCTTCTCCTCATGGTCTGTAGATAAGTCCTGCCATACCTATGACCTGAAACATAAGCCAAGTTTGTGTTTTCAGACAACTGTCCAAACAGCCCTGGCCTACACAACCTACAGGCTCAGGCCCCTGGAGCCAAACCTGAGGACTGTACTTGCCCTCTCCAAGGGAATTGTGTGTGCCTATTCCAATGGCCACATCCCTTCTAATAGGATAAACCTCCAAATTCCCTGATCCATGTCATTAGTGGTGGCTTCCCAGGTAAAACAGGGGCAATCTGAGCCCATCTGAGCACCTACCTGTACTCAGACCCATAGACAGATGTCCCCAGAGGTAAAAAGGTAAGAACAGGCCCCTAGGCACTAATCATATCCATTGCTTTTGTTTCCAGGCATCTCTCCTCAGAGGCCTGGATTTCAAAACCAGCATATGGCTGTTTCTTGACTCACCCATCAGAAAACATCTCATCTACACATGGGAAACTTGCACTTTGGAGCTGTGTCAAAGCCTCTGTTTAGGAGAATCCTTCTGGGCCCCAGTGCCACCTCTTCATTCCAAGGTCTCCATAGACACAAAAGCACATTAGGACCCATCCATAGGAGAGTCAATTTCAACTCAGCTTCCTCGGTAGCTCCCCCAGATCCAGCAGATCTAACCTGTCTTGTTTCTAGGAGACCATTGGAATGCGAGGTGGGCTACCCAGCCATCCATCCTTAGAACCCTGCTCAGAATTATTGGCCTGGAGCCAAACAACAGGTCTCAATTGTCCTGCAGAAGACATTTGCAGTTTGGAGCTTCTCACAAATCCCATCGTGGGAAAACTCCCATGGCCTCGTGATGCCGCTCCTTCGTGAAGGGGCCATCAGGGACAGAAACACCAACTTGAGCGATCGTCTGATTCTCGCCCTGACTTCAGATGCACGAGATCTCGATTCAGGTCTGTAGATTGTGCCATCGCTGATACAAAATCCAGAGACAAAAACCTGAGCAAGCGCCTCAGACTCGCACTTTCTCTATATCCTGAAGAGTTCTTCTCATGGTTTGTAGATCGGATCTGCCATACCAACGTCCCCAAACATAAGCTGAGTTTGTGTTTTCAGACTTCTGTCCTCAAAGTCCAGGGCCACACACCCTCCAGGCTGGGGCCCCTGGAGCCACACATTAGGACTGTGCCTACCAATCCATGGGAATTCTGCCCATTCCATTGTCCAAAATCGTACAAATTAGGAGAAACCTCCAAAGTCCCTGAGGCCATCCCAATCGTGCAGGTCGCCCGGAACAAACAAGGGCTGTCAGACACCAGCTGATAATCTACCTCCACTCATACCATAAATGGATGTCCCCAGAGGAGAAGATTGAACCAGACAGGACCCTAGGCCATAATAGGATCCATTGCCTTGGTTTACAGACATGTCTCCTCAAAAGCCTGATTCCAATACGAGCATAGGGGTTTTGCTGAGGCACCCAGCAGAACTCATCTCGTCTCCACAAGGAAACCTGTGCATGGGAGCCATGTCCAAAGCATAGGAGAGTACTTCAGGGTCCCGGTGCCACCGCCCCATTCCAAGGCCCTCATGGACACAATAACACATTAGGACCCATCCTCAGGGGAGTCCATTTCAACTCAGCCACCCCGGTCGCTCCCGCAGAGCCATCAGATCTAAACTGTCTTGTTGCTAGGAGACAATTGGAATGCGAGGCGGGCTTCCCAAGCATCCATCATCGAACGGTGCTCTGGAGTCATACCATATGGGATGTCCTGGAGCTGTCCAACAGGTCTCAATTGTCCCGCAGAAGGAATCCTTGAAGGGGGCATCCCACAACTCCCAACGTGGGAAAACTTCAGTGTCCTCGAGATTCCCCTCCCTTCATGAAGCGGCCGTCATGCACGGAAACTCCGACCTGAGCCAACGTCTGATCCTCGCCCTGACTTCAGATGCATGAGTATTGGTTCAGATCTGGAAGGGGTACCTGCCGTGCCCTCGGCCTGAAACCCAAGTCTAGCTTGTCTTCTCAGACTTCCGTCCTCACACTCCTGCCCCCGAAGCCCTCAAGTTTGGCAATTCCAGACCCAAAATGCAGCACTCTGCCTGCCCTCTAGAAAAAAATTATTGCCTCATGAGGTGCCCATGCACCTTCAATGAGGAAAACCTCCACAGCACTCGATTTACCCAAATTATATAGTCTAACCTGGGCACTAATGCACTGTCGGACACAACCTGAGCCCGGACCTCCTGACCAACACCCGGAAAGCAGACCGCACACTGAGCACATAAGACCCGCCATGGCCTTAGGTCATCATCTCTTCCCTACCTCAGTTTTCAGGCCTCAGAACCGAGACATTATCTCCAATCACTGCCCAGGGGTGAGTGTGATGCAGAAATCAGAACACCTCCTTACCCATGGTAAGAAACCTTGTGGTTGGCACGTCGTCCAATGTTCAGTGTAGGAGAAACCAGCATTCACCCTGAGGCCCCGCCCATTCTTGAGTGCGACAAGGGCATAAACATGCATTGTGACCCTCAGCATGAGTCCTGTCCTCTAGTAAGTCCTCTCAGTGACTGGACCATTAGATGTCATAATGGGCTTGATATGTTCCTAGGCCCCAATTTTTAACCAGATATCTGATTGTCCAGTCACCCCCACCCCAGGGCTCTACTCTGGAGTCCCTCATTTGGTGCGACACCTGAGGTTAAAAAGAAAACAACATCAAAAAAAAAAAAACGGACTTCTTCCATCCCACAGTGTGACCCCAAACGCTTTGATGGACCAAACCACCAGGGAGTAAGACTCGTCCATTTCCCATGAAGTCACCCAGAAATTTCACGACCATGAGTGACACGATATCCAGAGACAAAAACTTGAGCAAGAGCCTCACACTCGCCCTTTTCTCAAATCCCAAAAAGTTTTCCTAATGGTCTGTAGATAAGTCCTGCCATCCCTATGACCTGAAACATAAGCCAAGTTTGTGTTTTCAGACAACTGTCCAAACAGTCCTGGTCTACTCAACCTACAGGCTCAGGCCCCTGGAGCCAAACCTGAGGACTGTACTTGCCCTCTCCAAGGGAATTGTGTGTGCCCATTCCAATGGCTACATCCCTTCTAATAGGATAAACCTCCAAAGTCCCTGATCCATCTCATTAGTGGTGGCTTCCCAGGTAAAACAGGGGCAATCTGAGCCCATCTGAGCACCTACCTGTACTCAGACCCATAGACAGATGTCCCCAGAGGTTAAAAGGAAAGAACAGGCCCCTAGGCACTAATCATATCCATTGCTTTTGTCTCCAGGCATCTCTCCTCAGAGGCCTGGATTTCAAAACCATCATATGGCTGTTTCTTGACTCACCCATCAGAAAATATCTCATCTACACATTGGAAACTTGCACGTTGGAGCTTTTTTAAAGGCTCTGTTTAGGAGAACCCTTCAGAGCCCCAGTGCCACCGCTTCATTCCAAGGTCTCCAAAGACACAAAAGCACAATAGGACACATCTACAGGAGAGTCCATTTCAACTCAGCTTCCTCGGTTTCTCCCCTAGATCCAGCAGAACTAAACTGTCTAGTTGCTAGGAGACAATTGGAATGCGAGGTGGGCTACCCAGCCATCCATCCTTAGAACCCTGCTCAGAATCATTAGTCTGGAGCCAACAACAGGTCTCAATTGTCCTGCAGAAGACACTTTGCAGTTTGGACCTTCTCACAATTCCCATTGTGGGAAAACCGCCATGGCCTCGTGATCCCCCCCTTCATGAGGGCGCTATCAGGGTCAGAAATTCCAACCTGAGCGATCGTCTGATCCTCGCCATGACTTCAGATGCACGAGATCTCTATTCAGTTCTGTAGATTGTGCCTGCCATGTCCTCACCCAGAAACCTAAGCCTAGCTTGTGTTCTCAGACTTCTTTCCTCAGACTACTGACCAAGAAGCCCTCCAATTTGGCAATCCAGAACTACAAAGCAGCACTCTGCCTGCCCTCCAGAAGAAACACATTGCCCTCTGGGGCTACCAAGTAACCCCAAGTGAGGATCAACCTGCACCTACCTTGGCTGTACCCCAAATACATAGGCTGACCAGGGCACTAATGCCCTTTCTGACACAGCCTGAGCCTAGAACTCCTGGCCCCACCAAGACAGCTGGCCGCACACTGAGCACATCGAGCCGCCATGGCCTTAGAACGTCATCTCTTTCCACCTCGGTTTTCAGGCTTCAGAACCTAGACCTTATCTCTATTCACTGCCTAGGTCTGAACGTAATGCAGAAATCAGAAATCCTTCCCCACGGCAAGAAACCTTGTGGTTGGCATGTTGTGCAACGTTCAGTGTAGTTGAAACCAGTGTGGCACATGAGGCCCCGCGCATGCTTGCTTTCCAAGCCCCCATACACCCAATCCTCACCAGTGTTTGAGTTTTCCGGTCACCCCGCCCGTACCTGGGGCTCTGCTCTGGAATCCCTTTCTTGGAGAGACACATGAGCCAGAAAACACAACTCCACCCTTCCCACAAAATGACCCCAAACTCTTGGGAGCTGGGACAAATACCCAGAGAGGGATACTCGTCCATAGTCCCTGAGGCAACCCCTCCTATCCACGGCTATCCCGGACACAACATCCAGAGACAAAAGCCTGAAGGAACGCCTCCCACTCGCCCTTGTTTCAGAGGCCCAGGAGCTCCCTCTTGGGCTGTACATCCGGCCTGCCATACGCTAGGCGCCACGCATAAGCTGAGTTTGTGTTTTCAGACTTCTGTGCCCACAGCCTGGACCCACACAACCTATAGGCTAGGGCCTCTGGAGCCACAGCGAAAGATTGTGCCTGCCCTCTCCAAGGAAATTGTGCCCAATCCATTGACCACAACCCTACAGGTTAGGGAAAAGCTCCAAGGCCCCTGAGGTCATCAATAGTGTAGGCCACCCTGGACTAAGAGGGGCTCTCTGACACCAGCGGAGCATCTATATCCACTTAGAGTCTCAGACAGTGTCCCCAGAGACAGAAGGTTGAAATGGACAGGCCTCCAGGCCCTCGCTTCATGAAGGTGCCATCATAGACACATACGCCAGCCTCAGCCAACATCTGATCCTCAGCCTGACTTCAGATGCAGGAGATTTTGATTCAGCCTCTGCAGAGTGGGCCTGCTCTGCCCTTGGCTCCAATCCTCACCCTAGCTTGTGTTTTCAGACTTCCGTCCTCACACTCCTGGCCCACAAACCCTCCCTACTGGGAATTCTGGGGCCACAATGAAGCACTCTGCCTGCCACCCAGGAGAAAAACATTGTCTATGGTGCTGCCCAGAAACCCCAAATGAGGATCAAACTGTTTGGCCCTCGGCAACACCCCAATTGCATAGGCTACCTTAAACACTAATGCTCTTTCGCAAATAGCCTGAGCCCAGACCTTCCAACAGACACCGAAACAGCTGGCTGCACACCCAGCACATTGGACCCGCCACTGCCTTAGTCCACCATCCATTCCCAACCTGGGTTTTCAGTCTTCGGATCCTAGACTTATCTCCAATCCCTGCACAGGGGGGAACCTGATGCACAAGTCAGAACTCCTCCTTCCCCATGGCAAGAAACCTTGCTGCTGGCAGTGAGTCCAACCTTCAGTGTAGAAAAAAACGGCATGGCCCATGAGGCCACGACCATGCGTGAGCGCCGCCTTGGGCACCAACACACATTGTAACCCTCAGCGTGAGTTCCTTATTCAAGTAACGCCTCTCAGTGATTGGACCAAGAGCCCGCATATGTGGCTTGCCATGGCCATAGGCACGCAGGACTAACTAGATGGTGTGTATTCCAGTTGAGGGATCCCATTGCTTTGCTCTAGAGTCCCTCTCTTGGGGGGTCCCTTGTGGCAGAAAACAGTACTCTTCCCTTCCCACAGAATGAACCAAAACACTTGGGAGCTTGGACAATCCCCCGAGAGGAAGGGTCTTCCTCAGCCCCTGAAGCAACCCCTACCCTGAACGGCCACTGTGAACGCAACACCCAGAGACAAAAGCCTGAGCAACTGCCTCCCACTTGCCCTCCTTTGATATCCAGAGGATCTCCCCTCACGGAGTGGTGATCAGGCCTGCCATTACCTTGGCCCCTAGCTGAACCAAGTTTGCTTTTTCAGACATCTGTCCCCACAGCCCTGGCAAACACAGCCTCTAGGCTGGGTCCTCTGGAGCATTACCACAGGAACGTGCCTGCTCTCTCCTGGGAAACTGTGTCCATTCCTTTGGCGTCACACCTCCAGAATATAAGGAACCTCAAGGCCCCCGAGGACATCCCACTACTGGGAGCCTCCCTGGACACACAGGGGCATTCTGACACAAGCTGAGCAGCTACCTCCACGAAGGCATGCATACAGATGTCAACAGAGATAGAAGGTTGAGCTGGACAGGCCCTTAGGGCCTAATCTCAACTCTTGCTTTGTTTTCCAGGTGTCACTCCTCAGAGGCTTTGGTTCGAAGAACAGGATATGGGGCTTTCCTGAGGCACTGAACAGAACTCCTCTCGTCTCCACATGGGAAGCTTCCTTGTTGAAGCCGTGTCAAACACCTCAGGTTGGAGAATCCTGCAGAGTCCCTGAGCCACTTCCACATCCCAAGGTCTCCCAGGCCACCAAGCCACAGTAGGACTCATCTTCAGGAGAGTCCATTTCAACTCTCCCCTCTGGGTAGCTCACCCAGGAGCCCACAGATTGAGCCAACCTTGTCCTGACTAAACAGTGGGAATATGAGGTGGCATTCCCAGGCATCCATGCTTAGACACCTGCTCTCGAGTCTTTCCGTATGGGGCCTCCTGGAACCATCCAAGAGGACTCGACAGTCGTGCAGAAGGAAACCTTGAGGTTTGGAGTAGTTCACAAATCCCATCGTAGGCAAACATCCCTGGCCTCATGAAAAACCCACACCCTTCAGGAAGATGCCATGCTGGACAAAAACTCTAGCCTGAGGCACGTCTCATATTTGACATGACCTCAAAGCAGGAGATATCGATTCAGCCTCTGCAGTGTGGGCCTGCCATGCCCTCGGTCCCAAACCTCATGCTAGCTTGTGTTTTCAGACTTGCTTCCTCACACTCCTGGCAAACAAGCCCTCCGGACTATGAACTCCAGAACCACAACCCAGCCCAGTGTCTGCCCAATGGAAGAAAAACGTTTCCCTGTTGGGTTCTCCAGAAAACCCAGATGAGGATCAACCTGCTCGGGCTTCGACGGTCCCCGAAATGGATAGGCTGCTCTGGGCACTCATGCTCTGTCTGACACAGCCTGAAGCCAGATGTCCAGTCAGACAAGGAGACAGCTGGCCGCATACCCATCACTTCGGACACGCCATGGTCTTATGCAGTCAATTCTTCCTAACCTTAGTTTTCAGATATCTGAACCTAGACATTATATCAATTCTCCACACAACTGGGTATCGCAGGCACAAAACAGAACTCCTCCTTCCCCATGGTTGTAAAGCTTGCTCTTGGCATGGAATCACAACTTCAGGGTGGGAGAAATCTTTATGGCCCCTGATGCCACGCCCAAACTTGAGTGCTGCTTGGGCACAAATTCACACTGTGACCCTCAGCATGAGCCCCATGTCAAAGAAAGGCCTGTCAGGGCCTGGACCAAGAGCCCACATATGGGGCTTGCAAAGCCCATATGCTCCCAATCCTCACCAGTGTTTGAGTTTACCAGTCGCCCAGCCCATACCAGGGGCTCTGCTCTGGAATCCCTTTCTTGGAGAGACACATGAGCCAGAAAACACGACTCCACCCTTACCACAAAATGACCCCAAACTCTTGGGAGCTGGGACAAATCCCCAAAGAGAGATACTCGTGCACAGTCCCTGAGGCCACCCCTCCTATCCACGGCTATCCCGGACACAACATCCAGAGACAAAAGCCTGAAGGAACGCCTCCAACTCGCCCTTGTTTAAGAGGCCCAGGAGCTCCCTCTCGGGCTGTACATGCGGCCTGCCATACGCTAGGCGCCACGCATAAGCTGAGTTTGTGTTTTCAGACTTCTGTGCCCACAGCCTGGACCCACACAACCTCCAGGCTAGGGCCTCTGGAGCCACAGCGAAAGATTGTGCCTGCCCTCTCCAAGGAAATTGTGCCCAATCCATTGACCACAACCCTACAGGTTAGGGAAAAGCTCCAAGGCCCCTGAAGTCATCAATAGTGTAGGCCACCCTGGACTAAGAGGGGCTCTCTGACACCGGTGGAGCATCTATATCCACTTAGACTCTCAGACAGTGTCCCCAGAGACAGAAGGTTGAAATGGACAGGCCCCCAGGCCCTAATCTGAACCTTAGATTTGGTTTCCATGTGTCCGTCCTCAGAGGACTGTTTTCGTAGACCAGCACACGGGGCTTTTCTGAGGCACCAAAGAAACCTCTCTCGTCTCCACATGGGGAGCTTACTTACTGGGGACGTATCAAACCCTTCAGGTAGGAGAGTTCCGCAGGGCCACTGAACAACCTGCACATTCCAAGGTCTCCATGGACACAAACGCAAATTACGACGCATCCTCAGGAGAGGCCATTTCAACGTAGCCCCCTGGGTAGCGTGCCCCAGAGGCAGCAGATCAAACATATCTTGTGGCTAACGGCCAAAGGGAATGCGAGGCATGCTGTTCAGGGATCCATCCTTCGAACCCTGTTCTCCACTACTTCCGTATCCTATGTCCTGGAGCCATGCAACAGGACTCGAATGTCCCGCAGAAGGAAACCTTGTGGTTGGGGTAACCTCCAAACTCAGCGTGGGAAAACTTCCTTGGCCTCATGAGGCCCCTGCTTCATGAAGGTGCCATCATGGACACATACTCCAGCCTCAGCTAACGTCTGATCCTCAGCCTGACTTCAGATGAAGGAGATTTTGATTCAGCCTCTGCAGAGTTGGCCTGCTCCGCCCTTGGCTCCAATCCTCACCCTAGCTTGTGTTTTCAGACTTCTGTCCTCACATTCCGGGCCCACTAACCCACCCTCCTGGGAATTCTGGGGCCACAATGAAGCACTCTGCCTGCCTCCCAGGAGAAAAATATTGTCTATGGTGCTGCCCAGAACCCCAAATGAGGACCAAAGAGCTTGGCCGTCGGCAACACCCCAATTGCATAGGCTACCTTAAACACTGATGCTCTGTCGCAAATAGCCTGAGCCCAGACCTTCCAACAGACACCGACACAGCTGGCTGCACACCTAGCACATTGGACCACAGGACCGTGCCTGCTCTCTCCTGGAAAACTGTGTCCATTCCTTTGGCGTCACACCTCCAGAATATGAGAAACCTCAAGGACATCCCACTACTGGGAGCCTCCCTGGAGACACAGGGGCATTCGGACACAAGCTGAGCAGCTACTTCCACCAAGGCATGCACACAGATGTCAACAGAGATAGAAGGTTGAGCCGGACAGGCCCTTAGGCCCTAATCTCAACTCTTGCTTTGGTGTCCAGGTGTCACTCCTCAGAGGCTTTGGTTTGAAGAACAGTATATGGGGCTTTCCTGAGGCACTGAACATAACACCTCTCGACTCCACATGAAAGCTTCCTTGTTGGAGCCATGTTAAACACCTCAGGTTGGAGAATCCTGCAGAGTCCTGAGCCCCCTCCACATTCCAAGTTCTCCCAGGCCACCAAGCCACAGTAGGACTCATCTTCAGGAGAGTCCATTTCAACTCTCCCCTCTGGGTAGCTCACCCAGGAGCCCGCAGATTGAGCCTGACTTGTCCTGACTAAAGAGTGGGAATATGAGGTGGCGTTCCCAGGCATCCATGCTTAGACACCTGCTCTCGAGTGTTTCCATATGGGACCTCCTGGAACCATCCAATAGGACTCGACTGTCGTGCAGAAGGAAACCTTGAGGTTTGGAGTAGTTCACAAATCCCATCGTAGGCAAACATCCCTGGCGTCATGAAGCCCCCACACCCTTAAGGAAGAGGCCATGCTGGACAAAAACTCTAGCCTGAGGCACGTCTCATAGTTGACATGACCTCAGTGCAGGAGATCTCGATACAGCCTCTGCAGAGTGGGCCTGCTCTGCCCTTGGTCCCAAAACTCAGGCTAGCTTGTATTTTCAGACTTCCTTCCTCACACTCCTGGCAAACAAGCCCTCCGGACTAGGAACTCCAGAACCACAATCCAGCCCAGGGTCTGCCCAACGGAAGAACAACGTTTCCCTGTGGGGTTCTCCAGAAAACCCATATGAGGATCAACCTGCTCGGGCCTCGACGGTACCCGACCTGGATAGGCTGCTCTGGGCACTTATGCTCCATCTGACACAGCCTGATGCCACACGTCGAGACAGCCAAGGAGACAGCTGGCCACACACCCAGCACTTCGGACACGCCATGGTCTTATACCGTCACCTCTTCCTAACCTTGGTTTTCAGATATCTGAACCTAGACATTATATCAATTCTCCACACAGCTGGGTATCGCAAGCACAAAAGAGAACTCCTCCTTCCCCATGGTTGTAAAGCTTGCTCTTGGCATGGAGTCACACCTTCAGGGTGAGAGAAACCTTCATGGCCCCTGATGCCACGCCCAACCGTGAGTGCAGCAGCACAAATTCACACTGTGACCCTCAGTGTGAGCCCCATGTCAAAGTAAGGCCTGTCAGGGCCTGGACCAAGAGCCCATATATGGGGCTTGCCAGGCCGCTATGCACCCAATCCTCACCTTGTTTGAGTTTTCCAGTCTCCCCGCCCGTACCTGGGGCTCTGCTCTCGAATCCCTTTCTTGGAGAGACACATGAGCCAGACAACACGACTCCACCCTTCCCACAAAATGACCCCAAACTCTTGGGAGCTGGGACAAATACCCAGAGAGGGATACTCGTCCATATTCCCTGAGGCCACCCGTCCAATCCACGGCTATCCCGGACACAACATCCAGAGACAAAAGCCTGAAGGAACGCCTCCCACTCGCCCTTGTTTCAGAGGCCCAGGAGCTCCCTCTTGGGCTGTACATCCGGCCTGCCATACCCTAGGCGCCACTCATAAGCTGAGTTTGTGTTTCCAGACATCTGTGCCCACAGCCTGGACCCAAACAACCTCCAGGCTAGCCTCCATTACAAGGCCCTCATGGACACAAACACACATTAGGCCCCATCCTCAAGAAAGTCCATTTCAACTCAGCCACCCCGGTTTCTCCCGCAGAGCCATCAGATCTCAACTGTCTAGTCCCTTCTCTCTTCCCCAGGGCTCTGCTTTGGAATTCCTATTTGTTTGGGGCACCTGAGGTATCAAACCTGAAAGGAGACCTCCCATCCCACAGATTGACGAAAAATCATTGGGACTGGGCCATATCCACAGAGAGGAAGATTTGTCCATGGCCCAGGAGGCCTCCCCACATTCCAAGGCCATGGTTGATACAAAATCCAGAGACAAAAGCCTGAGCAAGCGCCTCAGACTCGCTCTTTCTTCATATCCTGAAGTTTTATTCTCATGGTTTGTAGATTGGGCCTGCCATACCGACGTCCCCAAACCTAAGCTGAGTTTGTGTTTTCAGCTTTCTGTCCTCAAATTCCAGGGCCACACACCCTCCAGGATGGGGCCCCTGGAGCCACACATTAGGACTGTGCTTACCCCATGCATGGAAATTCTGCCCATTCCATTGTTCAATATCGTACATATTAGGAGAACCCTGCAAAGTCCCCGAGGCCATCCCAAGAGTGTAGGTCTCCCGGGACAAACAAGGGCTGTCTGACACCAGCTGAGCATCTATCTCCACACATGACATAGATGGATGTCCCCAGAGAAGAAGATGGAACCAGACATGACCCTAGGCCATAATCGGATCCAAGCTTTGGTTTACAATCATGTCTCCTCAAAAGCCTGAATTCCAATACAAGCATAGGGGGTTTCCTGAGGCACCCATCAGAACAAACCTCATCTGCACAAGGATACTTGAGCATGGGTGCTATGTCAAAAGTTTAGGAGAATACTTAGGGTCCCGGTGCCACCGCCCCATTCCAAGGCCCCCATGGACACAAACACACTTTAGGACCTTACCTCGGGAAAGTCCATTTCAACTCAGCCTTCCCGGTGTCTCCCGCAGAGCCATCAGATCTCAACTTTCTTGTTGTTAGGAGACAATTGGAATGCGAGGCAATCTTCCCTGGCATCCATCCTCGAACAATGCTCTGGAGTCATTCCATAGGAAATGTCCTGGAGCTGCCCAACAGGTCTCAAATGTCCCGAATAAGGAATCCTTGAAGGGGGCATCGAACTACTCCCAACGTGGGAAAACGTTAACAGCCTTAAGACTTTGCTTCGTTCATGAAGGGGCAGTCATGCACAGAAACTCCAACCTGAGCCAAGTCTGATCCACGCCGTGACTTCAGATGCATGAGATATTGGTTCATACCTGCAGGGGGTACCTGCCCTGCCCTCGGCCTGACATCGGAGTCTAGCTGGTGTTCTCAGATTTCTGTCCTCACACTACTGGCCCCGAAGCCCTCACTTTTGGCAATTCTGGACCCACAATGCAGCACTCTGCCTGCCCTCTAGAAAAAATATCTTGCGTACTTAGCGGCCCAGGCACCACAAATGAGGATAAAACTACACGGCACTCGACTGTAACAAAATTATAAAGTCGAACCTGGACACTAATGCAATGTCTGACACAACCTGAGCCCGAACCTCCTGACCAACAACCAGGCAGCTGACCGCACACTGAGCATATCAGACCCACCATGGCCTTAGGTCATCATCTCTTCCCAACTGCGGTTTTCAGGATTTAGAACCTAGACCTTAAATCCACCCACTGCCCAGGGTTGAAAATGATGCAGAAATCAGACCTCCTTCCCCATGGCAAGAAACCTTGTGATTGGCATGTTGTCCAAAGTTCAGTGAAGTTGAAACCAGTGTGGCCCATGTGGCCCCGCCCATGCTCGCAGGCCAATTGGTCACAAATACACATTTTGACTCTCAGCCTGAGTCCAGTCCTAAAGTAAGGCCTCTCAGTGGCTGGATGAAGAGACAGCATATTGGGCCTGCCATGCCCCTAGGCCCAAATTTTTAACCATAATTGGGTTGTCCCTACACTCTTCCCCAGGGCTCTGCTTTGGAATTCCTCTTTGGTTGAGACACCTGAGGTAACAAACCTGAAAGGAGACCTCCCATCCCACAGATTGTCGAAAAACCACTGGGACCGGGCCATATCCACAGAGAGGAAGATTCGCCCATGGCCCATGAGGCCTCCCCACTTTCCACGGCCATAGTTGATACAAAATCCAGAGACAAAAGCCTGAGCAAGCGCCTCAGACTCACTCTTTCTTCATATCCTGAAGAGTTGTTCTCATGGTTTGAGATTGGGCCTGCCATACCTACGTCCCCAAACCTAAGCTGAGTTTGTGTTTTCAGACTTCTGTCCGCAACGTCCTGGGCCACACACCCTCCAGGCTGGGGCCCCTGGAGCCTCACATTAGGACTGTGCTTACCCCATGAATGGGAATTCTGCCCATTCCATTGTCCAAAATCGTACATATTAGGAGAACCCTCCAATTCCCCGAGGCCATCCCAATAGTGTAGGTCTCCCGGGACAAACAAGGGCGGTCTGACACCAGCTGAGCATCTACCTCCACTCATACCATAGATGGATGCCCCAGAGAAGAAGATTGAACCAGACAGGACCCTAGGCCATAAAGGATCAGTTGCTTTGGTTTACAGGCATGTATCCTCAAAAGCCTGGACTCCAATAAGAGCATAGGGGGTTTCCTGAGGCACCCATCAGGTTAAATCTCGTCTCCACGAGGAAACTTGTGCATGGGAGCTATGTCAAAAGCTAAGGAGAATACTTCAGGGTCCCGGTGCCACCGCCCCATTCCAAGGCCCTCGTGGACACAAACACACATTAGGCCACATCCTCATGAAAGTCCATTTCAACTCAGCCAACCTGGTTGCTCCAGCAGAGCCAGAAGATCTCAACTGTCTTGTTGCTAGGAGACAATTGGAATGCGAGGCGGGCTTCCCTGGCATCCATCCTCGAACGATGCTCTGGAGTCTTTCCATATGGGACGTCCTGGAGCTGCCCATCAGGTCTCAATTGTCCCGCAGAAGGAATCCTTGAAGGGGGCATCCCACAACTCCCAACGTGGGAAAACCTCCATGGCCTTGAGATTCCGCTCCTTTCATGGAGGGGCAGTCATGCACAGAAACTCAAACCTGAGCCAACGTCTGATCCTCGCCGTGAGTTCAGATGCATGAGATAATGGTTCAGATCTGAAGGGGGTACCTGCCGTGCCCTCGGCCTCAAGCCCAAGTCTAGCTTCTGTTCTCAGACTTCTGTCCTCACACTCCTGGCCCAGAATCCCTCAAGTCTGGCAATTCCGGACACATATGCAGCACTCTGCTTGACCTCTAGAAAAAATTTATTGCTTAAGAGCTGCCCAGGCACCTTAAATGAGGATAAACCTACACGGCACTCGACTGTACTCAAATATATAGTCTAACATGGGCATAATGCACTGTCTGACACAACCTGAGCCCAACCTCCTGACCAACACCCAGACAGCTGACTGCACACTGAGCAAATCAGACCCGCCATGGCCTTAAGTCCTCATCTCTACCCAACTGCGGTTTTCAGGTTTCAGAACCTAGACCTTATCTCCAACCACTGCCCAGGGTTGAAAATGATGCAGAAATCAGAATTCCTTCCCCATGGCTAGACACCTTGTGATTGGCATGTGGTCCAATGTACAGTGTAGATGAAACCAGTGTTGCCCATGTGGCCCCGCCCATGTACGCAGGCCACATTGGTCACAAACACACATTGTGACCCTCAGCCTGAACCCAGTCCTCAAGTAAGGCTTCTAAGTGGCTATTGAAGGGACAGCATATTGGGCCTGCCCTGCCCCTAGGCCCCAATTTTTAAGCAGAGTTTGCGTAGCCCCTTCACTCTTCCACAGTGCTCTGCTTTGGAATTCCTCTTTGGTTGGGACACCTGAGGTAACAAACCTGAAAGGAGACCTCCCATCCAACAGATTGACGAAAAACAATTGGGCCGTGCCTAATCCACAGAGATGAAGATTCGTCCATGGCCCATGAGGTCTCCGCACATTCCACGGCTATTGATACATAATCCAGAGACAAAAGCCTGAGCAAGCGCCTCAGACTCGTTCTTGCTTCAGATACTGAAGTGTTCTTCACATGGTTTGTAGATTTGGCCTGCCATACCTACGTCCCCAAACCTAAGCTGAGTTTTTGTTTTCAGACTTCTGTCCTCAAAGTCCTGGGCCACAAAACCTCCAGGCTGTGGCCCCTGAGTCACATATTAGGACTGTGCCTACACAATCCATTGGAATTCTGCCCATTCCATTGTCCAAAATCGTACAAATCAGGAGAACCCTCCAAAGTCCCCGAGGCCATCCCAATAGTGTAGGTCTCCCGGGACAAACAAGGGCGGTCTGACACCAGCTGAGCATCTACCTCCACTCATACCATAGATGGATATCCCCAAAGAAGAAGATTGAACCAGACAGGACCCTAGGCCATAATCGGATGCATTGCTTTGGTTTACAGGCATGTCTCCTCAAAGGACTGGATTCCAATACCAGCAAAGCGGGTTTCCTGAGGCACCCATGAGAACAAATCTCATCTCCACAAGAAAACTTGTGCATGGGAGCTATGTCAAAAGCTTAGTAGAATACTTCAGGGTCACTGTGCCACCGCCCCAAACCAAGGCCATCATGGACCCAAACACACATTATGCCCCATCCTCAGGAAAGACCATTTCTTTTTTTTTCTATTTAAGATTTCTTTTATTTATTTGACAGACAAAGATCACAAGCAGGCAGAGAGGCAGGCAGAGAGAGAGTAGGAGGTAGGCTCCCTGCTAAGCAGAGAGCCTGATATGAGGCTTGATCGAGAACTCTGAGATCATGACTTCAGCCAAAGGCAGCAGCTTAACCCACTGAGACACCCAGGAGACCCATTATAGTCCATTTCAATTCAGCCACCCCGGTTGCTCCCGCAGAGCCATCTGATCTACACTGTCTTGTTGCTATTAGCCAATTGGAATGCGAGGCGGGCTTCCCTGGAATCCATCCACCAACGGTGCTCTGGAGTCATTCCATATGAGATGTACTGGATCTGCCCAACAGGTCTCAATTGTCCCGCAGAAGGAATCCTTGAAGGGGGCATCCCACAACTCCCAACGTGGAAAAACCCCCATGGCCTTGAGATTCCGCTCCGTTCATGAAGGGGCAGTCATGCACAGAAATTCCAACCTGAGCCAACGTCTGATCCTCGCCGTGACTTCAGATGCATGAGATATTGGTTCAGATCTGCAGGGGGTACCTGCCGTGCCCTCGGCCTGAAGCCCAAGTCTAGCTTGTGTTCTCAGACTACTGTCCTCACACTACTACCCAGAACCCCTCAAGTCTAGCAATTCCGGACCCACAATGCACCAGACTGCCAGCACTCTAGAAAAAATATATTTCCTAATGAGTTTCCGAGGAATCTCAAATGATGATAAACATACACGGCACTCGACTGTACACAAATTATGTAGGCTAACCTGGGCACTAATGCACTCTGGCCCAACCTGTGCCTGAACCTCTTGACCAACACCCAGGCAGCTGACCGTACACTGAGCACATCAGACCCGACATGGCCTTAGGTCTTCATCTCCTCCCAACTGCGATTTTCAGGCTTCAGAACCTAGACATTATCTCCAACCACTGCCCAGGGTTGAAAATGATGCAGAAATCAGAACTCCTTTCCCATGGCAAGAATCCATGTGATTGGCATGTTGTCCAAAGTTCAGTGTAGTTGAAACCAGTGTGGCCCATGATCCCCGGGGATGCTTGTTGGCCACATTGGTCACAAACACACATTGTGACCCTCAGCCTGAGCCAAGTCCTCAAGTAAGGCCTCTTAGTGGCTGGATGAAGTGACAGTATATTGGGCCTGCCATGCCCCAAGGCACCAATTTTAGCCATAGTTTGGGTTGTCCCTTCACTCTTCCCCAGGGCTCTGCTTTGGATTTCCTCTTTTGTTGGGACACTGAGGTAACAAACCTGAAAGGAGACCTCCCATCCCAGAGATTGACGGAAAACCATTGGGACTGGGCCAAATCCACAAAGAGGAAGATTCGTCCATGGCACATGAGGAATCCCCACATTCCACGGCCACCGTTGATACAAAATCCAGAGACAAAAGCCTGAGCAAGCGCCTCAGACTAGCTCTTTCTTCATACCCTGAAGATTTCTTCTCATGGTCTGTAGATTGGGCCTGCCATTCCTACGTCCCCAAACCTAAGGTGAGTTTGTGTTTTCAGACTTGTGTCCTCAAAGTCCTGGGACACACACCGTAAAGGCTGGTGCCCCTGGAGCCACACAGTAGGACTGGGCCTACCCAATCCATGGGAATTCTGCGCATTCCATTGTTCAAAATCTTACAAATCAGGAGAACCCTCCAAAGTCCCCGAGGCCATCCCAATAGTGTAGGTCTCCCGGGACAAACAAGGGCGGTCTGACACCGGCTGAGCATCTACCTCCACTCATACCATAGATGGATGTCCCCAGAGAAGAAGATGGAACCAGACAGGACCCTAGCCCATAATCGGATGCATTGATTTGGTTTACAGGCATGTCTCCTCAAAGGACTGCATTCTAATACCAGCAAAAATGGTTTCCTCAGGCACCGATCAGAACAAATCTGTCTCCACAAGGAAACTTGTGCATGGGAGTTATGTCAAAAGCTTAGGAGAATACTTCATGGGCCCTGTGCCACCGCCCCAATCCAAGGCCCTCATGGACACAATCACACATTAGGCCCCATCCTCAGGAAAATCCAATTCAACTCAGCCACCCCGGTTCCACCCGCAGAGCCATCCAATCTAAACTGCTTGGTGCTAGGAGACAATTGGAATGCGAGGCGGGCTTCCCTGGCATCGATCTTGAACGGTGCTCTGGAGTCATTCCATATGGGATGTCTGGAGCTGCCAAACAGGTCTCAATTGTCCTGATCAGACTTCTCTCCTCACACTCCTGGCCCAGAAGCCCTCAAATTTGGCAATTCCGGACCCACAATGCAGGACTCTGCCTGCCCTCTAGAAAAAAAAAATATATATATATTGTGACCCTCAGCCTGAGCAGAGTCCTCAAGTAATGCCTCTCAGCGGCTGGATGAAGAGACAGCATATTGGGCCTGCCATGATCCTAGGCCCCAATTTTTAACCACAGTTTGGGTTGTCCATTCACTCTTCCCCGGGGCTCTACTTTGGAATTCCTCTTTGGTTGAGACACTGAGGTAACAAACCTGAAAGGAGACCTCCCATCCCACAGCTTGACGAAAAACAATTGGGAACGGGTCAAATCCGCAGAGAGGAAGATTCGTCCACGGCCCATGAGGCCTCCCCACATTCCACGGCCATCGTTGATACAAAATCCAGAGACAAAGCCTGAGCAAGTGCCTCAGACTCGCTCTTTCTTCATATCCTGAAGAATTCTTTACATGGTTTATAGATTGGACCTGCCATACCTACGTCCCCAAACCTAAGCTGAGTTTGTGTTTTCAGACTTCTGTCCTCAAAGTCCTGGGCCACACACCCTCCAGGCTGGGGCCCCTGGAGCCATACATATAGGACTGTGCCTACCCAATCCATGGGAATCTGCGCATTCCATTGTCCAAAATCGTACACATTAGGAGAACCATCCAAAGTACCCGAGGCCATCCCAATAATGTAGGTCTCCGGGGACAAACAAGGGCGGTCTGACACCAGCTGAGCATCTACCTCCAATTATACCATAGATGGATGTCCCTAGAGAAGAAGATTGAACCAGACAGGACCCTAGGCCATAATCGGATCCATTGCTTTGGTTTACAGTCATGTCTCATCAAAAGCCTGGATTCCAATACCAGAATAAGGGGCTTCCTGTGGCACCCATCAGAACAAATCTCGTCTCCACAAGGAAATTTGTGCATGGGAGCTATGTCAAAAGCTTAGGAGAATACTTCAGGGTCCCGGTGCCACCGCCCCATTCCAAGGCCTTCATGGACACAAACACACATTAGGCACCATCCTCAGGCAGTCCATTTCTTTTTTTTGTTTAAAGATTTTATTTATTTATAAGACAGACAGAGATCACAAGCAGGCAGAGAGGCAGGCAGAGAGATAGAAGGAAGCAGGCCCGATATGAGGCTCGAAACCAGGACTCTGAGATCATGACCTGAGCCTAAGGAAGCGGCTTAACCCACTGAGCCACCCAGGAGCCGCAGGAAAGTCCATTTCAACTCAGCCACCCAGTTTGCCCCCGCAGAGCCATCCGAACTAAACTGTCTTGTTCCTAGGAGACAATTGGAATGCGAGGCGGGCTTCCCTGGCATCCATCCTCGAACGGTGCTCTGGAGTCATTCCATATGGGATGTCCTGGAGCTGCCCAACAGGTCTTAATTGTCCCGCAGAAGGAATCCTTGAAGGGGGCAGCCCCTTGAAGGGGGCAGCCCACAACTCCCAACGTGGGAAAACCTCCATGGCCTTTAGAACTGCTCCGTTCATGAAGAGGCAGTCATGCACAGAAACTCCAAACTGAGCCAACGTCTGATCCTCGCCGTGACTTCATACGCATGAGACATTGGGTCAGATCTGCAGGGGGTACCTGCTGTGGCCTCGGCCTGAAGTCCAAGTCTAGCTTGTGTTCTCAGACATCTGTCCTCACACTCCTGGCCTACAAGCCCTCAAGTTTGTCAATTCCGGACCCACAATGCAGCACTCTGCCAGCCCTCTAAAAAAACATATCTTGCCTAATGAGCTGCCCAAGCACCTTAAATGAGTATAAACCTACACGGCACTCGACTGTACCCAAATTATATAGTCTAACCTGGGCACTAATGCACCATCAGCACCAACTGAGCACGAACCTCCTGACCAAATCCCAGGCAGCTGACCGCACACTGAGCACATCAGACCCGCCATGGCCTTAGGTCAGTGTAGTTGAAAGCAGTGTTGCCAAAGTTGCCCCGCCCATGCTCGCGGGCCACATAGGTCACACACACACTTAGGTCGTCATCTCTTCCCTACTGCGGTTTTCAGGCTTCAGAACCTAGACCTTATCTCAAACCACTGCCCAGGGTAAAAATGATCAAGAAATCAGAACTCTTTCCCCGTGGTAAGAAACCTTGTAATTGGCATGTTGTCCAAAGTTCAGTGTAGTTGAAATCAGTGTGGCCAATTAGGCCCCGCCCATGCTCGCGGGGCACATTGGTCACAAACGCATATTGTGACCCTCAGCCTGAGCCCAGTCCTCAAGTAAGGCCTCTCAGTGGCTGGATGAAGTGACAGCATATTGGGCATGCCATGCCCCTAGGCCCCAATTTTTAACCATAGTTTGGGTTTTCCCTTCACTCTTCCCCAGGGCTCTGCTTGGAATTCCTCTTTTGTTGGGACACCTGAGGTAGCAAAGCTGAAAGAGACCTCCCATCCCACAGATTGACGAAAAATATTTGGGACCGGGCCAAATCCACAAAGAGGGAGATTCGTCCATGGCCCATGAGGCCTCCCCATCTTCCACGGCCATCGTTGATACAATATCCAGAGACAAATGTCTGAACAAGCACCTCAGACTAGCTCTTTCTTCATATCCTGAAGAATTCTTCTCATGGTTTGTAGATTGGGCCTGCCATACCTACCTCCCACAACCTAAGATGAGTTTGTGTTATCAGACTTCTGTCCCCAAAGTCCTGGGCCACACACCCTCCAGGCTGGGGCCCCTGGAGCCACACATTAGGACTGTGACTACCCAATCCATGGGAAGAAGATTGAACCAGACAGGACACTAGGCCATAATCGGATCCATTGCTTTGGTTTACAGGCATGTCTTCTCAAAACCCTGGAAACTAATACCAGCAAAGGGGGTTTCCTGAGTCACCCATCAGAACAAATCTCGTCTTCACAAGGAAACTTGTGCATGGGAGCTAGTCAAAAACTTAGGAGAATACTTCAGGGTCCCGGTGCCACCCCCCCATTCCAAGGCCCTCATGGACAAAAACACACATTAGGCCCCATTCTCAGGAAAGTCCATTTCAACTCAGCCACCCCGGTTGCTCCTGCAGAGCCATCCATTCTAAACTGTCTTTGTGCTAGGAGAAAATTGGAATGCGAGGCGGGCTTCCCTGGCATCCATCCCCGAACACTGCTCTGGAGTCATTCCATATGTGATGTCCTGGAGCTGCCCAACAGGTCTCAATTGTCCCGCACATGAATCCTTGAAGGGGGCATCCCACAACTCCCAACGTGGAAAAACGTCCATGGCCTTGAGATTCCGCACCGTTCATGAAGGGGCTGTCATGCACAGAAACTCCAATCTGAGCCAACGTCTGATCCTCACCGTGACATCAGATGCATGAGATATAGGTTCAGATCTGCAGGGGGTACCAGCTTCCCCTCGGCCTGAAGCCCAAGTCTAGCTTGTGTTCTCAGACTTCTGTCCTCACACTCCTAGGCAAGAATCCCTCAAGTTTTGCAATTCCGGACCCACAAGGCAAGACTCTGCCTGACCTCTTCAAAAAATTTTATTGCCTAATGAGCTACCCAGGCACCTTAAATGAGGATAAAACTAAACGGCACTCCACTGCACCCAAATTATATAGTCTAAGCTGTGCACTAATGCACTGTCTGTCACCACCTGAGCCCGAACCTCCTGACCAACACCCAGGTAGCTGACCTCATACTGAGCACATCAACATGCCATGGCCTAAGGTCGTCATCTCTTCCCAACTGTGGTTATCAGGCTTCAGAACCTAGACCTTATCTCCAACCACTGCCCAGGGTTGATAATGATGCAGAAAGCAGAACTCTTTCCCCATGGCAAGAAACCTTGTGATTGGCATGTTGTCCAAAGTTCAGTGTAGTTGAAACCAGTGTGGCCCATGAGGCCCCGCTCATGCTCGAGGGCCACATACTTCAGGTTCCCGGTCCCACCGCCCCATTCCAAGGCCCTCATGGACACAAACACACATTAGGCCCCATCCTCAGGAAAGACCATTTCAACTCAGCCACCCCGGTTGCTCCCGCAGAGCCATCCGATCTCCACTGTCTTGTTGCGAGGAGACAATTGGAAAGCGAGGTGGGCTTCCTTGGCATTCATCCTCGAACGGTGCTCTGGCGTCATTCCATATGGGAGGTCCTGGAGCTGCCCAACAGGTCTCAATTGTCCCGCAGAAGGAATCCTTGAAGGGGGCATCCCACAACTCCCAACGTGGGAGAAATTCCATGGCCTTGAGATTCTGCTCCATTCATGAAGGTGCAGTCATGGACAGAAACTCCAAACTGAGCCAACGTCTCATCCTCGCCGTGACTTCCGATGCATGAGATATTGGTTCAGATCTGCAGGGGGTACCTGCCGTGCCCACAGCCTGAAGTCCAAGTCTAGCTTGTGTTCTCAGAATTCTGTCCTCACACACCTGGCCCAGAAGCCCTCAACTCTGGCAATTCCTGACCCACAATGCAGCACTGACAGCCCTCTCGAAAAATATTTTGCCTAATGAGCCTCCCAGGCACCTTAATGAGGATAAACCTACACGGCTCCGACTATACCCAAATTATATAGTCTAACCAGAACACTAATGCACTGTCTGACACAACCTGAGCCCGAACATCCTGACCAACACCCAGACAGCTGACCGCACACTGAGCACATCAGACCCGCCATGGCCTTAGGTCATCATCTCTTCCCAACTGCGGTTCAGGCTTCAGAACCTAGACTTTATATCCAACCTCTGCCCAGGGTTGAAAATGATGCAGAAATCAGAACTCCATCCCCATGGCAAGAGACCTTGTGATTGGCATGTTGTCCAAAGTTCAGTGTAGTTGAAACCAATGTGGCCAATGAGGCCCCGCCCAAGCTCGAGGGCCACATTGGTCACAAACACACATTCTGTCCCTCAGCCTAAGCCCAGTCCTCAAGTAAGGCCTATCAGCGGCTGGATGATGAGATAGCATATTGGGCCTGCCCTGCCCATAGGCCCCAATTTTTAACCATAGTTTGGGTTGTCCCTTCACTATTTCCCAGGCCTCTGCTTAGGATTCCTCTTTGGTTGGGACACCTGAGGTAACAAACCTGAAAGCAGACCTCCCATCCAACAGATTGACGAAAAACAATTGGGACCGGGACTAATCCACAGAGAGGAAGATTCATCCATGGCCCATGTGGCCTCCCCACATTCCACGGCCATCGTTGATACAAAATCCAGAGACAAAAGCCTGAGCAAGCGCCTCAGACTCGCTCTTTCTTCATATCCTGAAGAGTTCTTCCTACGGTTTGTAGATTGGGCCTGCCATACCTACGTCCCCAAACCTAAGCTAAGTTTGTGTTTTCAGAATTCTGTCCTCAAAGTCCTGGGCCACACACCCTCTAGGCTAGGGCCACTGGAGCCACACATGAGCACTGTGTCTACCCAATCTATGGGAATTCTGCCCATTCCATTGTCGAAAATCGCACAAATAAGGAGAACCCTCTATAGTCCCCGAGGCCATCCCAATTGTGTAAGTCTCCCAGGACAAACAAGGGCGGTCTCACACCAGCTGAGCATCTACCTCCACTCATACCACAGATGGATGTCCCCAGAGAAGAAAATTGAACCAGACAGGACGCTAGGCCATAAACGGATCCATTGCTTTGGTTTACAGGCATGTCTCCTCAAAAGCTTGGATTCCAATACCAGCGTAGGGGGTTTCCTGAGGCACCCATTAGAACAAATCTCATCTCCACAAGGAAACTTGCGCATGGGAGCTATGTCCAAATCTTAGGAGAATACTTCAGGGTCCCGGTGCCCCCGCCCCATTCCAAGGCCCTCATGGACACAAACACACCTTAGACCCCAACCTCAGAAAGTCCATTACTTTTTTTTTTAAGATTTTATTTATTTATTTGACAGTCATAGATCACAAGCAGGCAGAGAGAGAGTAGGAAGCAGGCTCCCTGCTGAGCAGAGTGCCTGATGTGAGGCTCGATCCTAGGACTCTGAGATCATGACCTGAGTCGAAAGAAGTGGCTTAACACACTGAGCCACCCAGGAGCCCCACGAAAGTCCCATTCAACTCAGTCACACCGGTAGCTCCCGCAGAACCATCCAATCTAAACTGTCTTGGTGCTAGCAGACTATTGGAATGCGAGGCGGGCTTTCCTGGCATCCATCCTCGAACGGTGCTCCGGAATCATTCCATATGGGATGTCCTGGAGCTGCCCAACAGGTCTGAAATGTCCCGCCGAAAAAATCCTTGAAGGGGGCATCCCACAACTTCCAACTTGGGAAAACCACCAAAGCCTTGAGTTTCCGCTCCGTTCCTGAAGGGACAGTCATGCACAGAAACTCCAACATGAGCCAACGTCTAATCATCGCCGTGACTTCAGAAGCATGAGATATTGGTTCAGTTTGGGTTGTCCCTTCACTCTTCCCCAGGGCTCTGCTTTGGAATTCCTCTTTGGTTGGGACACCTGAGGTAACAAACCTGAAAGGTGACTTCCCATCCCACAGATTGACGAATAACAATGGGGACCGCGCCAAATCCACAGAGAGGAAGATTCATCCATGGCCCATGAGGCCTCCCCACATTCCACGGCCATCGTTGATACAAAATCAAGAAATAGCCTGAGCAGGCGCCTCAGACTCGCACTTTCTTCATATCCTGAAGAGTTCTTTTCATGGTTTGTAGATTGGGCCTGCCATACCTACGTCCCAAACCTTGGCTGAGTTTGTGTTTTCAGTCTTCTGTCCTAGAAATCCTGGGCCACACACCCTCCAGGCTGGGCACCTGGAGCCACATATTAGAACTGTGCCTACACAATACATGGGAATTCTGCCCATTCCATTGTTCCAAATCGTACAAATTAGGAGAACCCTACAAAGTACCCGAGGATATCACAATTGTGTGGTCTCCCGGGAAACAAGGGCCGTCTGACACCAGCTGAGCATCTACCTCCACTCATACCATAGATATATGTCCTCAGAGAAGAAGATTGAACCAGACAGGACACTAGGCCATAATCGGATCCATTGCTTTGGTTTACAGGCATGTCTCCTCAAAAGCCTGGATTCCAATACAAGCATAGGGGTTTTCCTGAGGCACCCATGAGAACAATTCTCGTCTCCATGAGGAAACTTGTGCATGTAAGCTATGTCAAAAGCTTAGGAGAATACTTCAGGGTCCCAGTGACACCGCCCATTCCAAGGTCCTCATGGACACAAACACACATTAGGCCCCATCCTCAGGAAAGTCCATTTCAACTCAGCCACCCCGGTTGCTCCCGCAGAGCCATCCGATTTCAAATGTCTTGTTGCGAGGAGACAATTGGAATGCGAGGCGGGCTTCCTTGGCATCCATATTCGAACTGTGCTCTTGAGTCATTCCATATGGGAAGTCCTGGAGCTGCCCAAAAGGTCTCAATTGTCCCGCAGAAGAAATCCTGGAAAGGGGCATCCCACAAGTCCCAACGTGTTGAAAACCTCCATGGTCGTGAGATTCAGCCATGTTCATGAAGGTGCAGTCATGCACAGAAACTCCAAACTGAGCCAACGTCTGATCCTCGCCGTGACTTCAGATGCATGAGATATTGGTTCAGAACTTCAGGGGGTACCTGCCCTGCTCTCGGCCTGAAGCTCAAGTCTAGCTTGTGTTCTCAGACTTCTGTCCTCACACTACTGGCCCAGAATTCCTCAAGTTTGGCAATTCTGGACCCACAATGCAGCACTCTGCCTACCCTCTAGAAAAAAATATATTGCCTAATGAGGTGCCCAGGCATCTTAAAGGAGGATAAAACTACAAGGCACTCGACTACACCCAAATTATACAGTCTAACCTGGGCACTAATGCACTGTCTGACACAACCTGAGCCCGAACTTGCTGACCAACACCCAGGCAGCTGACCGCACACTGAGAACATCAGACCCGCCATGGACTTAGGTCGTCATCTCTTCCCAACTGCGGTTTTCAGGATCAGGAACCTAGACCTTATCTCCAACCACTGCCCAGGTTTGAAAATGATGCAGAAAGCAGAACTCCTTCCCAATGGCAAGAAACCTTGTGATTGGCATGTTGTCCAAAGTTCAGTGTAGTTGAAACCAGTGTGGCCCATGAGGCCCCGCCCATGCTCGCGGGCCACATTGGTCACAAACACACATTGTGACCCTCAGCCTGAGCCCAGTCCTCAAGTAAGGCCTCTCAGTGGCTGGATGAAGAGACAGCATATGGGGCCTGCCATGCCACTAGGCCCAAATTTTTAACCATAGTTTGGGTTGTCCCTTCACTCTTCCCCAGGTCTCTGCTTTGGAATTCCTCTTTGGTTCGGACACCTGAGGTAACATACCTGAAGGCAACATCCCAGCCCACAGATTTACGAAAAACAATTGGGACCAGGCAAAATTCACAGAGAGGAATATTCGTCCATGGCCCATGAGGCCTCCTCACATTCGACGGCCTTCATTGATACAAAATACAGAGACCATAGCCTGAGCAAGCGCCTCAGACTCGCTCTTTCTTCATATCCTGAAGAGTTCTTCTCATGGTTTGTAGATGGGGCCTGATATACCTACGTCCCCAAACCAAGCTGAGTTTGTGTTTTCAGACATCTGTCCTCAAAGTACTGGGCCACACACACTCCAGGCTGGGGCCACTGGAGCCACACATTAGGACTGTGCCTACCCCATGCCCATTCCATTGTATAATTTCGTACAAATTAGGAGAACCCTCCAAAGTCCCTAGGCCATCCCAATAGTGTAGGTCTCTGTGGACAAACAAGGGCGGTCTGACAACATAATCGGATCCATTGCTTTGGTTTATAGGCATGTCTCCTCAAAATCCTGGATTCCAATACCAGCATAGGGGGTTTCCTGAGGCACCCATCAGAAATAATCTCGTCTCCACGAAGAAACTTGTGCATGGGACCTATGTAGGTCATGAAGGGGCAGTCATGCACAGAAACTACAACCTGAGCCCGAACCTCCTGACCAACAACCAGGCAGCTGACCGCACACTGAGCACATCAGACCCACCATGGCCTTAGGTCATCATCTCTTCCCAACTGCGGTTTTCAGGATTCAGAACCTAGCTGAGTTTGTGTTTTCCGACTTCTGTCCTCAAAGTCCTGGGCAACACACCCTCCTGGCTGGGGCCCCTGGAGCCACATATTAGGACTGTGCCTACTTCATGCATGGGAATTCTGCCCATTCCATTGTCCAAAATTGTACAAATTAGGAGAACCCTCAAAGTCCCTGAGGCCATCCCAATATGTAGGTCTCTTTGGACAAACAAGGGCGGTCTGACACCAGCTGAGCATCTACCTCCACTCATACCATAGATGGATGTCCCAAGAGAAGGAGATGGAACCAGACAGGACCCTAGGCCATAATCGGATCCATTGCTTTTGTTTACAGGCATGTCTCCTCAAAATCCTGGATTCCAATACCAGCATAGGGGGTTTCCTGAGGCACCCATCAGAAAACATCTCGTCTCCACGAGGAAACTTGTGCATGGGACCTATATCAAAATCTTAGGAGAATACTTCAGAGCCGGTGCCACCGCCCCATTCCAAGGCCCTCATGGACACAAACACACCTTAGACCCCAACCTCAGAAAGTCCATTACTTTTTTTTTTTAAGATTTTATTTATTTATTTGACAGTCATAGATCACAAGCAGGCAGAGAGAGAGTAGGAAGCAGGCTCCCTGCTGAGCAGAGTGCCTGATGTGAGGCTCGATCCTAGGACTCTGAGATCATGACCTGAGTCGAAAGAAGTGGCTTAACACACTGAGCCACCCAGGAGCCCCACGAAAGTCCCATTCAACTCAGTCACACCGGTAGCTCCCGCAGAACCATCCAATCTAAACTGTCTTGGTGCTAGCAGACTATTGGAATGCGAGGCGGGCTTTCCTGGCATCCATCCTCGAACGGTGCTCCGGAATCATTCCATATGGGATGTCCTGGAGCTGCCCAACAGGTCTGAAATGTCCCGCCGAAAAAATCCTTGAAGGGGGCATCCCACAACTTCCAACTTGGGAAAACCACCAAAGCCTTGAGTTTCCGCTCCGTTCCTGAAGGGACAGTCATGCACAGAAACTCCAACATGAGCCAACGTCTAATCATCGCCGTGACTTCAGAAGCATGAGATATTGGTTCAGTTTGGGTTGTCCCTTCACTCTTCCCCAGGGCTCTGCTTTGGAATTCCTCTTTGGTTGGGACACCTGAGGTAACAAACCTGAAAGGTGACTTCCCATCCCACAGATTGACGAATAACAATGGGGACCGCGCCAAATCCACAGAGAGGAAGATTCATCCATGGCCCATGAGGCCTCCCCACATTCCACGGCCATCGTTGATACAAAATCAAGAAATAGCCTGAGCAGGCGCCTCAGACTCGCACTTTCTTCATATCCTGAAGAGTTCTTTTCATGGTTTGTAGATTGGGCCTGCCATACCTACGTCCCAAACCTTGGCTGAGTTTGTGTTTTCAGTCTTCTGTCCTAGAAATCCTGGGCCACACACCCTCCAGGCTGGGCACCTGGAGCCACATATTAGAACTGTGCCTACACAATACATGGGAATTCTGCCCATTCCATTGTTCCAAATCGTACAAATTAGGAGAACCCTACAAAGTACCCGAGGATATCACAATTGTGTGGTCTCCCGGGAAACAAGGGCCGTCTGACACCAGCTGAGCATCTACCTCCACTCATACCATAGATATATGTCCTCAGAGAAGAAGATTGAACCAGACAGGACACTAGGCCATAATCGGATCCATTGCTTTGGTTTACAGGCATGTCTCCTCAAAAGCCTGGATTCCAATACAAGCATAGGGGTTTTCCTGAGGCACCCATGAGAACAATTCTCGTCTCCATGAGGAAACTTGTGCATGTAAGCTATGTCAAAAGCTTAGGAGAATACTTCAGGGTCCCAGTGACACCGCCCATTCCAAGGTCCTCATGGACACAAACACACATTAGGCCCCATCCTCAGGAAAGTCCATTTCAACTCAGCCACCCCGGTTGCTCCCGCAGAGCCATCCGATTTCAAATGTCTTGTTGCGAGGAGACAATTGGAATGCGAGGCGGGCTTCCTTGGCATCCATATTCGAACTGTGCTCTTGAGTCATTCCATATGGGAAGTCCTGGAGCTGCCCAAAAGGTCTCAATTGTCCCGCAGAAGAAATCCTGGAAAGGGGCATCCCACAAGTCCCAACGTGTTGAAAACCTCCATGGTCGTGAGATTCAGCCATGTTCATGAAGGTGCAGTCATGCACAGAAACTCCAAACTGAGCCAACGTCTGATCCTCGCCGTGACTTCAGATGCATGAGATATTGGTTCAGAACTTCAGGGGGTACCTGCCCTGCTCTCGGCCTGAAGCTCAAGTCTAGCTTGTGTTCTCAGACTTCTGTCCTCACACTACTGGCCCAGAATTCCTCAAGTTTGGCAATTCTGGACCCACAATGCAGCACTCTGCCTACCCTCTAGAAAAAAATATATTGCCTAATGAGGTGCCCAGGCATCTTAAAGGAGGATAAAACTACAAGGCACTCGACTACACCCAAATTATACAGTCTAACCTGGGCACTAATGCACTGTCTGACACAACCTGAGCCCGAACTTGCTGACCAACACCCAGGCAGCTGACCGCACACTGAGAACATCAGACCCGCCATGGACTTAGGTCGTCATCTCTTCCCAACTGCGGTTTTCAGGATCAGGAACCTAGACCTTATCTCCAACCACTGCCCAGGTTTGAAAATGATGCAGAAAGCAGAACTCCTTCCCAATGGCAAGAAACCTTGTGATTGGCATGTTGTCCAAAGTTCAGTGTAGTTGAAACCAGTGTGGCCCATGAGGCCCCGCCCATGCTCGCGGGCCACATTGGTCACAAACACACATTGTGACCCTCAGCCTGAGCCCAGTCCTCAAGTAAGGCCTCTCAGTGGCTGGATGAAGAGACAGCATATGGGGCCTGCCATGCCACTAGGCCCAAATTTTTAACCATAGTTTGGGTTGTCCCTTCACTCTTCCCCAGGTCTCTGCTTTGGAATTCCTCTTTGGTTCGGACACCTGAGGTAACATACCTGAAGGCAACATCCCAGCCCACAGATTTACGAAAAACAATTGGGACCAGGCAAAATTCACAGAGAGGAATATTCGTCCATGGCCCATGAGGCCTCCTCACATTCGACGGCCTTCGTTGATACAAAATACAGAGACCATAGCCTGAGCAAGCGCCTCAGACTCGCTCTTTCTTCATATCCTGAAGAGTTCTTCTCATGGTTTGTAGATGGGGCCTGATATACCTACGTCCCCAAACCAAGCTGAGTTTGTGTTTTCAGACATCTGTCCTCAAAGTACTGGGCCACACACACTCCAGGCTGGGGCCACTGGAGCCACACATTAGGACTGTGCCTACCCCATGCCCATTCCATTGTATAATTTCGTACAAATTAGGAGAACCCTCCAAAGTCCCTAGGCCATCCCAATAGTGTAGGTCTCTGTGGACAAACAAGGGCGGTCTGACAACATAATCGGATCCATTGCTTTGGTTTATAGGCATGTCTCCTCAAAATCCTGGATTCCAATACCAGCATAGGGGGTTTCCTGAGGCACCCATCAGAAATAATCTCGTCTCCACGAAGAAACTTGTGCATGGGACCTATGTAGGTCATGAAGGGGCAGTCATGCACAGAAACTACAACCTGAGCCCGAACCTCCTGACCAACAACCAGGCAGCTGACCGCACACTGAGCACATCAGACCCACCATGGCCTTAGGTCATCATCTCTTCCCAACTGCGGTTTTCAGGATTCAGAACCTAGCTGAGTTTGTGTTTTCCGACTTCTGTCCTCAAAGTCCTGGGCAACACACCCTCCTGGCTGGGGCCCCTGGAGCCACATATTAGGACTGTGCCTACTTCATGCATGGGAATTCTGCCCATTCCATTGTCCAAAATTGTACAAATTAGGAGAACCCTCAAAGTCCCTGAGGCCATCCCAATATGTAGGTCTCTTTGGACAAACAAGGGCGGTCTGACACCAGCTGAGCATCTACCTCCACTCATACCATAGATGGATGTCCCAAGAGAAGGAGATGGAACCAGACAGGACCCTAGGCCATAATCGGATCCATTGCTTTTGTTTACAGGCATGTCTCCTCAAAATCCTGGATTCCAATACCAGCATAGGGGGTTTCCTGAGGCACCCATCAGAAAACATCTCGTCTCCACGAGGAAACTTGTGCATGGGACCTATATCAAAATCTTAGGAGAATACTTCAGAGCCGGTGCCACCGCCCCATTCCAAGGCCCTCATGGACACAAACACACCTTAGACCCCAACCTCAGAAAGTCCATTACTTTTTTTTTTTAAGATTTTATTTATTTATTTGACAGTCATAGATCACAAGCAGGCAGAGAGAGAGTAGGAAGCAGGCTCCCTGCTGAGCAGAGTGCCTGATGTGAGGCTCGATCCTAGGACTCTGAGATCATGACCTGAGTCGAAAGAAGTGGCTTAACACACTGAGCCACCCAGGAGCCCCACGAAAGTCCCATTCAACTCAGTCACACCGGTAGCTCCCGCAGAACCATCCAATCTAAACTGTCTTGGTGCTAGCAGACTATTGGAATGCGAGGCGGGCTTTCCTGGCATCCATCCTCGAACGGTGCTCCGGAATCATTCCATATGGGATGTCCTGGAGCTGCCCAACAGGTCTGAAATGTCCCGCCGAAAAAATCCTTGAAGGGGGCATCCCACAACTTCCAACTTGGGAAAACCACCAAAGCCTTGAGTTTCCGCTCCGTTCCTGAAGGGACAGTCATGCACAGAAACTCCAACATGAGCCAACGTCTAATCATCGCCGTGACTTCAGAAGCATGAGATATTGGTTCAGTTTGGGTTGTCCCTTCACTCTTCCCCAGGGCTCTGCTTTGGAATTCCTCTTTGGTTGGGACACCTGAGGTAACAAACCTGAAAGGTGACTTCCCATCCCACAGATTGACGAATAACAATGGGGACCGCGCCAAATCCACAGAGAGGAAGATTCATCCATGGCCCATGAGGCCTCCCCACATTCCACGGCCATCGTTGATACAAAATCAAGAAATAGCCTGAGCAGGCGCCTCAGACTCGCACTTTCTTCATATCCTGAAGAGTTCTTTTCATGGTTTGTAGATTGGGCCTGCCATACCTACGTCCCAAACCTTGGCTGAGTTTGTGTTTTCAGTCTTCTGTCCTAGAAATCCTGGGCCACACACCCTCCAGGCTGGGCACCTGGAGCCACATATTAGAACTGTGCCTACACAATACATGGGAATTCTGCCCATTCCATTGTTCCAAATCGTACAAATTAGGAGAACCCTACAAAGTACCCGAGGATATCACAATTGTGTGGTCTCCCGGGAAACAAGGGCCGTCTGACACCAGCTGAGCATCTACCTCCACTCATACCATAGATATATGTCCTCAGAGAAGAAGATTGAACCAGACAGGACACTAGGCCATAATCGGATCCATTGCTTTGGTTTACAGGCATGTCTCCTCAAAAGCCTGGATTCCAATACAAGCATAGGGGTTTTCCTGAGGCACCCATGAGAACAATTCTCGTCTCCATGAGGAAACTTGTGCATGTAAGCTATGTCAAAAGCTTAGGAGAATACTTCAGGGTCCCAGTGACACCGCCCATTCCAAGGTCCTCATGGACACAAACACACATTAGGCCCCATCCTCAGGAAAGTCCATTTCAACTCAGCCACCCCGGTTGCTCCCGCAGAGCCATCCGATTTCAAATGTCTTGTTGCGAGGAGACAATTGGAATGCGAGGCGGGCTTCCTTGGCATCCATATTCGAACTGTGCTCTTGAGTCATTCCATATGGGAAGTCCTGGAGCTGCCCAAAAGGTCTCAATTGTCCCGCAGAAGAAATCCTGGAAAGGGGCATCCCACAAGTCCCAACGTGTTGAAAACCTCCATGGTCGTGAGATTCAGCCATGTTCATGAAGGTGCAGTCATGCACAGAAACTCCAAACTGAGCCAACGTCTGATCCTCGCCGTGACTTCAGATGCATGAGATATTGGTTCAGAACTTCAGGGGGTACCTGCCCTGCTCTCGGCCTGAAGCTCAAGTCTAGCTTGTGTTCTCAGACTTCTGTCCTCACACTACTGGCCCAGAATTCCTCAAGTTTGGCAATTCTGGACCCACAATGCAGCACTCTGCCTACCCTCTAGAAAAAAATATATTGCCTAATGAGGTGCCCAGGCATCTTAAAGGAGGATAAAACTACAAGGCACTCGACTACACCCAAATTATACAGTCTAACCTGGGCACTAATGCACTGTCTGACACAACCTGAGCCCGAACTTGCTGACCAACACCCAGGCAGCTGACCGCACACTGAGAACATCAGACCCGCCATGGACTTAGGTCGTCATCTCTTCCCAACTGCGGTTTTCAGGATCAGGAACCTAGACCTTATCTCCAACCACTGCCCAGGTTTGAAAATGATGCAGAAAGCAGAACTCCTTCCCAATGGCAAGAAACCTTGTGATTGGCATGTTGTCCAAAGTTCAGTGTAGTTGAAACCAGTGTGGCCCATGAGGCCCCGCCCATGCTCGCGGGCCACATTGGTCACAAACACACATTGTGACCCTCAGCCTGAGCCCAGTCCTCAAGTAAGGCCTCTCAGTGGCTGGATGAAGAGACAGCATATGGGGCCTGCCATGCCACTAGGCCCAAATTTTTAACCATAGTTTGGGTTGTCCCTTCACTCTTCCCCAGGTCTCTGCTTTGGAATTCCTCTTTGGTTCGGACACCTGAGGTAACATACCTGAAGGCAACATCCCAGCCCACAGATTTACGAAAAACAATTGGGACCAGGCAAAATTCACAGAGAGGAATATTCGTCCATGGCCCATGAGGCCTCCTCACATTCGACGGCCTTCGTTGATACAAAATACAGAGACCATAGCCTGAGCAAGCGCCTCAGACTCGCTCTTTCTTCATATCCTGAAGAGTTCTTCTCATGGTTTGTAGATGGGGCCTGATATACCTACGTCCCCAAACCAAGCTGAGTTTGTGTTTTCAGACATCTGTCCTCAAAGTACTGGGCCACACACACTCCAGGCTGGGGCCACTGGAGCCACACATTAGGACTGTGCCTACCCCATGCCCATTCCATTGTATAATTTCGTACAAATTAGGAGAACCCTCCAAAGTCCCTAGGCCATCCCAATAGTGTAGGTCTCTGTGGACAAACAAGGGCGGTCTGACAACATAATCGGATCCATTGCTTTGGTTTATAGGCATGTCTCCTCAAAATCCTGGATTCCAATACCAGCATAGGGGGTTTCCTGAGGCACCCATCAGAAATAATCTCGTCTCCACGAAGAAACTTGTGCATGGGACCTATGTAGGTCATGAAGGGGCAGTCATGCACAGAAACTACAACCTGAGCCCGAACCTCCTGACCAACAACCAGGCAGCTGACCGCACACTGAGCACATCAGACCCACCATGGCCTTAGGTCATCATCTCTTCCCAACTGCGGTTTTCAGGATTCAGAACCTAGCTGAGTTTGTGTTTTCCGACTTCTGTCCTCAAAGTCCTGGGCAACACACCCTCCTGGCTGGGGCCCCTGGAGCCACATATTAGGACTGTGCCTACTTCATGCATGGGAATTCTGCCCATTCCATTGTCCAAAATTGTACAAATTAGGAGAACCCTCAAAGTCCCTGAGGCCATCCCAATATGTAGGTCTCTTTGGACAAACAAGGGCGGTCTGACACCAGCTGAGCATCTACCTCCACTCATACCATAGATGGATGTCCCAAGAGAAGGAGATGGAACCAGACAGGACCCTAGGCCATAATCGGATCCATTGCTTTTGTTTACAGGCATGTCTCCTCAAAATCCTGGATTCCAATACCAGCATAGGGGGTTTCCTGAGGCACCCATCAGAAAACATCTCGTCTCCACGAGGAAACTTGTGCATGGGACCTATATCAAAATCTTAGGAGAATACTTCAGAGCCGGTGCCACCGCCCCATTCCAAGGCCCTCATGGACACAAACACACCTTAGACCCCAACCTCAGAAAGTCCATTACTTTTTTTTTTTAAGATTTTATTTATTTATTTGACAGTCATAGATCACAAGCAGGCAGAGAGAGAGTAGGAAGCAGGCTCCCTGCTGAGCAGAGTGCCTGATGTGAGGCTCGATCCTAGGACTCTGAGATCATGACCTGAGTCGAAAGAAGTGGCTTAACACACTGAGCCACCCAGGAGCCCCACGAAAGTCCCATTCAACTCAGTCACACCGGTAGCTCCCGCAGAACCATCCAATCTAAACTGTCTTGGTGCTAGCAGACTATTGGAATGCGAGGCGGGCTTTCCTGGCATCCATCCTCGAACGGTGCTCCGGAATCATTCCATATGGGATGTCCTGGAGCTGCCCAACAGGTCTGAAATGTCCCGCCGAAAAAATCCTTGAAGGGGGCATCCCACAACTTCCAACTTGGGAAAACCACCAAAGCCTTGAGTTTCCGCTCCGTTCCTGAAGGGACAGTCATGCACAGAAACTCCAACATGAGCCAACGTCTAATCATCGCCGTGACTTCAGAAGCATGAGATATTGGTTCAGTTTGGGTTGTCCCTTCACTCTTCCCCAGGGCTCTGCTTTGGAATTCCTCTTTGGTTGGGACACCTGAGGTAACAAACCTGAAAGGTGACTTCCCATCCCACAGATTGACGAATAACAATGGGGACCGCGCCAAATCCACAGAGAGGAAGATTCATCCATGGCCCATGAGGCCTCCCCACATTCCACGGCCATCGTTGATACAAAATCAAGAAATAGCCTGAGCAGGCGCCTCAGACTCGCACTTTCTTCATATCCTGAAGAGTTCTTTTCATGGTTTGTAGATTGGGCCTGCCATACCTACGTCCCAAACCTTGGCTGAGTTTGTGTTTTCAGTCTTCTGTCCTAGAAATCCTGGGCCACACACCCTCCAGGCTGGGCACCTGGAGCCACATATTAGAACTGTGCCTACACAATACATGGGAATTCTGCCCATTCCATTGTTCCAAATCGTACAAATTAGGAGAACCCTACAAAGTACCCGAGGATATCACAATTGTGTGGTCTCCCGGGAAACAAGGGCCGTCTGACACCAGCTGAGCATCTACCTCCACTCATACCATAGATATATGTCCTCAGAGTAGAAGATTGAACCAGACAGGACACTAGGCCATAATCGGATCCATTGCTTTGGTTTACAGGCATGTCTCCTCAAAAGCCTGGATTCCAATACAAGCATAGGGGTTTTCCTGAGGCACCCATGAGAACAATTCTCGTCTCCATGAGGAAACTTGTGCATGTAAGCTATGTCAAAAGCTTAGGAGAATACTTCAGGGTCCCAGTGACACCGCCCATTCCAAGGTCCTCATGGACACAAACACACATTAGGCCCCATCCTCAGGAAAGTCCATTTCAACTCAGCCACCCCGGTTGCTCCCGCAGAGCCATCCGATTTCAAATGTCTTGTTGCGAGGAGACAATTGGAATGCGAGGCGGGCTTCCTTGGCATCCATATTCGAACTGTGCTCTTGAGTCATTCCATATGGGAAGTCCTGGAGCTGCCCAAAAGGTCTCAATTGTCCCGCAGAAGAAATCCTGGAAAGGGGCATCCCACAAGTCCCAACGTGTTGAAAACCTCCATGGTCGTGAGATTCAGCCATGTTCATGAAGGTGCAGTCATGCACAGAAACTCCAAACTGAGCCAACGTCTGATCCTCGCCGTGACTTCAGATGCATGAGATATTGGTTCAGAACTTCAGGGGGTACCTGCCCTGCTCTCGGCCTGAAGCTCAAGTCTAGCTTGTGTTCTCAGACTTCTGTCCTCACACTACTGGCCCAGAATTCCTCAAGTTTGGCAATTCTGGACCCACAATGCAGCACTCTGCCTACCCTCTAGAAAAAAATATATTGCCTAATGAGGTGCCCAGGCATCTTAAAGGAGGATAAAACTACAAGGCACTCGACTACACCCAAATTATACAGTCTAACCTGGGCACTAATGCACTGTCTGACACAACCTGAGCCCGAACTTGCTGACCAACACCCAGGCAGCTGACCGCACACTGAGAACATCAGACCCGCCATGGACTTAGGTCGTCATCTCTTCCCAACTGCGGTTTTCAGGATCAGGAACCTAGACCTTATCTCCAACCACTGCCCAGGTTTGAAAATGATGCAGAAAGCAGAACTCCTTCCCAATGGCAAGAAACCTTGTGATTGGCATGTTGTCCAAAGTTCAGTGTAGTTGAAACCAGTGTGGCCCATGAGGCCCCGCCCATGCTCGCGGGCCACATTGGTCACAAACACACATTGTGACCCTCAGCCTGAGCCCAGTCCTCAAGTAAGGCCTCTCAGTGGCTGGATGAAGAGACAGCATATGGGGCCTGCCATGCCACTAGGCCCAAATTTTTAACCATAGTTTGGGTTGTCCCTTCACTCTTCCCCAGGTCTCTGCTTTGGAATTCCTCTTTGGTTCGGACACCTGAGGTAACATACCTGAAGGCAACATCCCAGCCCACAGATTTACGAAAAACAATTGGGACCAGGCAAAATTCACAGAGAGGAATATTCGTCCATGGCCCATGAGGCCTCCTCACATTCGACGGCCTTCGTTGATACAAAATACAGAGACCATAGCCTGAGCAAGCGCCTCAGACTCGCTCTTTCTTCATATCCTGAAGAGTTCTTCTCATGGTTTGTAGATGGGGCCTGATATACCTACGTCCCCAAACCAAGCTGAGTTTGTGTTTTCAGACATCTGTCCTCAAAGTACTGGGCCACACACACTCCAGGCTGGGGCCACTGGAGCCACACATTAGGACTGTGCCTACCCCATGCCCATTCCATTGTATAATTTCGTACAAATTAGGAGAACCCTCCAAAGTCCCTAGGCCATCCCAATAGTGTAGGTCTCTGTGGACAAACAAGGGCGGTCTGACAACATAATCGGATCCATTGCTTTGGTTTATAGGCATGTCTCCTCAAAATCCTGGATTCCAATACCAGCATAGGGGGTTTCCTGAGGCACCCATCAGAAATAATCTCGTCTCCACGAAGAAACTTGTGCATGGGACCTATGTAGGTCATGAAGGGGCAGTCATGCACAGAAACTACAACCTGAGCCCGAACCTCCTGACCAACAACCAGGCAGCTGACCGCACACTGAGCACATCAGACCCACCATGGCCTTAGGTCATCATCTCTTCCCAACTGCGGTTTTCAGGATTCAGAACCTAGCTGAGTTTGTGTTTTCCGACTTCTGTCCTCAAAGTCCTGGGCAACACACCCTCCTGGCTGGGGCCCCTGGAGCCACATATTAGGACTGTGCCTACTTCATGCATGGGAATTCTGCCCATTCCATTGTCCAAAATTGTACAAATTAGGAGAACCCTCAAAGTCCCTGAGGCCATCCCAATATGTAGGTCTCTTTGGACAAACAAGGGCGGTCTGACACCAGCTGAGCATCTACCTCCACTCATACCATAGATGGATATCCCAAGAGAAGGAGATGGAACCAGACAGGACCCTAGGCCATAATCGGATCCATTGCTTTTGTTTACAGGCATGTCTCCTCAAAATCCTGGATTCCAATACCAGCATAGGGGGTTTCCTGAGGCACCCATCAGAAAACATCTCGTCTCCACGAGGAAACTTGTGCATGGGACCTATATCAAAATCTTAGGAGAATACTTCAGAGCCGGTGCCACCGCCCCATTCCAAGGTCCTCATGGACACAAACACACATTAGGCCCCATGCTCACGAAAGTCAATTTCAAATCAGCCACCCCGGTTGCTCCCGCAGAGCCATCCGATCTCCACTGTCTTGTTGCTAGGAGACAATTGGAATGCGAAGCGGGCATCCCTGGAATCCATCCTCGAACGGTACTCTGGAGTCATTCCATATGGGATGTTTTGGGGCTGCCCAACAGGTCTCAATTGTCCCGCAGAAGGAATCCTTGAAGGGGGCATCCCACAACTCCCAACGAGGCAAAACCTCCATGGCATTGAGATTCCTCTCCATTCATGAAGGGCAGTCATGCACAGAAACTACAACCTGAGTCAACGTCTGATCCTGCCGTGACTTCAGATGCATGAGATATGGGTTCAGATGTGCAGGGGGTAGCTGCCTTGCACTCGGCCTGACGCCCAAGTCTAGCTTGTGGTCTCAGACTTCTGTCCTCACACTACTGGCCCAGAAGCCCTCACGTTTGGCAATTCCGGACCCACAATGCAGTACTCTGCCTGCCCTCTAGAAAAAATATCTTGCCTAATGAGCTTCCCAGGCACCACAAGATGATCAACCTTCACGGAACTCGACTGTACCCAAATTATATAGTCTAACCTGGGCACTAATGCACTGTCTGACACAACCTGAGCCCGAAACTCCTGACCAACAACCAGGCAGCTGACCGCACACTGAGCACATCAGACCCACTATGGCCTTAAGTCATCATCTCTTCCCAACTGCGGTTTTCAGGCTTCCGAACCTAGACCTTATCTCCAACCACTTCCCAGGGTTGAAAATGATGCAGAAATCAGAACTCCTTCCCCATTGCAAGAGACCGTGTGTTTGGCATGTTGTCCAAAGTTCAGTGTAGTTGAAACCAGTGTGGCCCATGAGGCTCGGACCCTGCTCGCGGGACACATTGGTCACAAACACACATTGTGACCCTCAGCCTGAGCCCAGTCCTCAAGTAAGGCCTCTCAGTGGCTGGATGAAGAGATAGCATATGGAGCCTGCCATGCCCCTAGGCCCCAAATTTTAATCATAGTTTGGGGTGTCCCTTCACTCTTCCCAGGGCTCTGTTTGGAATTCCTCTATGGTTGGGACACCTGAGGTAACAAACCTGAAAGGAGACCTCCCATCCCACAGATTGACGAAAAACAATTGGGACCGGGCCAAATCCCAAGAGAGGAAGTTCGTCCATGGCCCATGAGGCCTCCCCTCATTCCATGGCCATCGTTGACACAAAATCCAGACACCAAAGCCTGAGCAAGCGCCTCAGACTCGTTCTTTCTTCGTATCCTGAAGATTTCTTCTCATGGTTTGTAGATTGGTCCTGCCATACCTACGTCCCCAAACCTAAGCTGCGTTTGTGTTTTCCGACGTCTGTCCTCACAGTCCTGGGCCACACACCCTCCAGGGTCTGGCCACTGGTGCCACACATTAGGACTGTGCCTACCCCATGCATGGGAATTCTGCCCATTCCATTGTCCAAAATTGTACAAATTAGGAGAACCCTCCAAAGTCCCCGAGGCCATCCCAATAATGTAGGTCTCTGTGAACAAAGAAGGGCGGTCTGACACCAGCTGAGCATCTACCTCCACTCATACCATAGATGGATGTCCCCAGAGAAGGAGATGGAACCAGACAGGACCCTAGGCCATAATCGGATCCATTGCTTTGGTTTACAGGCATGTCTCCTCAAAAGCCTGGATACCAATACCAGCATAGGGGGTTTCCTGAGGCACCCATCAGAAAACATCTCGTCTCCACGAGGAAACTTGTGCATGGGACATATGTCAAAATCTTAGGAGAATACTTCAGAGTCCCAGTGCCACAGCCCCATTCCAAGGTCCTCATGGACACAAACACATATTAGGCCCCATGCTCGGGAATGAACATTTGAACTCAGCCACCCCAGTTGCTCCCGCAGAGCCATCCGATCTCCACTGTCTTGTTGCTAGGAGACAATTGGAATGCGAGGCGGGCTTCCCTGGCATCCATCCTCGAACGGTACTCTGGGTCATTCCATATGGGAAGTTTTGGAGCTGCCAAACAGATCTCAATTGTCCCGCAGAAGGAATCCTTGAAGGGTCATCCCACAACTCCCAATGTGGGAAAACCTCCATGGCCTTGAGATTCCTCTCCGTTCATGCAGGGGCAGTCATGCACAGAAACTACAACCTGAGCCAACGTCTGATCTTTGCCGTGACATCAGATGCATGAGATATTGGTTCAGATGTGCAGGGGGTACCTGCCTTACCCTCGGGCCTGAAGCCCAAGTCTAGTTGTGGTCTCAGACTTCTGTCCACATCTGTCTATGGGTCTGAGTGCAGGTTGGTGCTCAGTTGGGCTCAGATTGCCCCTGTTTTTCCTGGGAAGCCACCACTATTGAGATGGATCAGGGACTTCGGAGGTTTATCCTATTAGAAGGGTTGTGGCCATTGGAATGGGCACACACAATTCCCTAGGAGAGGGCAAGTACAGTCCTCAGGTTTGGCTCCAGGGTCCTGAGCCTGTAGGTTTTGTAGGCCAGGGCTGTTTGGACAGTTGTCTGAAAACACAAACTCGGCTTATGTTTCGGGTCATAGGTATGGCAGGACTGATCTACAGACCATGAAGAGAACACTTCGGGATTTGAAAGAAGGGCGAGTGCGAGGCTCCTGCTCAAGTTTTTGTCTCTGGATATCGTGTCACTCATGGTCGTGAAATTTCTGGGGGACTTCATGGGAAATGGACGAGTCTTACTCTCTTGTGGTTTGGCCCCGTCCAAAGAGTTTGGGGGCATTCTATGGGCTGGAAGAAGTCCGTTTTTTGTTGTTGTTGTTGTTGTTGTTGTTTTCTTTTTTAACCTCAGGTGTCCCACCAAATGAGGGATTCCGGAGTAGAGCCCTGGGGAGGGGCGACTGGACAATCAGAAATCTGGTTAAAAATTGGGGCCTAGGGACATGTCAAGCCCATTATGACATCTAATGGTCCAGCAACTGAGAGGACTTACTAGAGGACAGGACTCATGCTGAGGGTCACAATGCGTGTGTATGCCCTCGTCGCACTCAAGAATGGGCGGGGCCTCAGGGTGAATGCTGGATTCTCCTACACTGAACGTTGGACAACGTGCCAACCACAAGGGTTCTTGCTATGGGTAAGGAGGAGTTCTGATTTCTGCATCACACTCACCCCTGGGCAGTGCTCGGAGATAAGGTCTCGGTTCTGAAGCCTGAAAACTGAGGTAGGGAAGAGATGATGACCTAAGGCCATGGCGGGTTTTATGGGCTCAGTGTGCGGTCAGCTTTCTGGGTGTTGGTCAGGAGGTCCGGGTTCAGGTTGTGTTCGACAGTGCATTAGTGCCCAGGATAGACTATATAATTTGGGTAAAGTCGAGTGCTGTGTAGGTTGATCCTCATTTAATGTGCCTGGGCAGCTCATGAGGCAATAATTTTTTTTCTAGAGGGCAGGCAGAGTGCTGCATAGTGGGTCCGGAATTGCCAAACTTGAGGGCTTCGGGGCCAGGAATGTGAGGACGGAAGTCTGAGAAGACAAGCTAGACTTGGGTTTCAGGGCGAGGGCACGGCAGGTACCCCCTGCAGATCTGACCCAATATCTCATGCATCTGAAGTCAGGGCGAGGATCAGACGTTGGCTCAGGTTGGAGTTTCTGTGCATGACGGCCGCTTCATGTAGGGAGCGGAATCTCGAGGCCATTGAGGTTTTCCCACGTTGGGAGTTGTGGGATGCCCCCTTCAAGGATTCCTCTGCAGGACAATTGAGACCTGTTGGACGTCTCCAGGACATCCCATATGGAATGACTCCAGTGCACCGTTCGCGGATGGATGCCTGGGAAGCCTGCCTCGCATTCCAATTGTCTCCTAGCAACAAGACAGTTTAGATATGATGGCTCTCCCGGAGCAACCGGGGTGGCTGAGTTGAAATGGACTTTCCTGATCATGGGTCCTAATGTGTTTTTGTGTCCATGAGGGCCTTGGAATGGGGCGGTGGCACCGGGACCCTGAAGTACTCTCCTAAGCTTTGGACATGGCTCCCATGCACAGGTTTCCTTGTGGAGACGAGATGAGTTCTGATGGGTGCCTCAGGAAAACCCCTATGCTCGTATTGGAATCAGGCTTTTGAGGACACATGCCTGTAACCCAAAGCAATGGATCCTATTATGGCCTAGGGTCCTGTCTGTTTCAATCTTCTTCTCTGGGGACATCCATCTATGGTATGAGTGGAGGTCGATTATCAGCTGGTGTCAGACAGCCCTTTTTTGTTCCGGGCGACCTACACTATTGCGATGGCCTCAGGGACTTTGGAGGTTTCTCCTAATTTGTACGATTTTGGACCATGGAATGGGCAGAATTCCCATGGATTGGTAGGCACAGTCCTAATGTGTGGCTCCAGGGTGTGTGGCCCAGACTTTGAGGACAGAATCTGAAAACACAAACTCAGCTTAGGTTTGGGGACGTAGGTATGGCAGGCACGATCTATAAGCTATGAGAAGAACTCTTCAGGATACGAAGAAAGTGCGAGTCTGCGGCGCTTGCTCAGGCTTTTGTCTCTGGATTTTGTATCAGCGATGGCCGTGGAATGTCGGGGAGGCCTCCTGGGCCATGGACGAATCTTCCTCTCTGAGGATTTGGTCCGATTCCCAATTGCTTTTCGTCAATCTGTGGGATGGAAGGAGTCATTTCAGTTTTGTTACCTCAGGTGTCCCTCCAAAAGAGGAATTCCAAAGCAAAGCCGTGGGGAAGACTGAAGGGACAACCCGAACTATGGTTAAAAATTGGGGCCTAGGGGCATGGCAAGCCCAATATGCTATCTTTTCATCTAGCCACTGAGTGGCCTTACTTGAGGACTGACTCAGCCTGAGGGTCACAATGTGTGTTTGTGACCAATGTGGCCCGCGAGCATGGGCGGGGCCTCATGGGCCACACTGGTTTCAACTGCACTGAACGTTGGACAACATGCCAACCACAAGGTTTCTTGCCATGGGGAAGGAGATCCGATTTCTGTATCACCTTCAACCCTGGGCAGTGATTGGAGATAAGGTCTAGGTTCTGAAACCTGAAAACCGAGTTTGGGAAGAGATGACGACCTAATGCCATGGCGGCTCCATGTGCTCAGTGTGCGGCCAGCTGTCAGGGAGGGGCCAGGGGTCCAGGCTCAGACTGTGTCAGAAAGGGCATTAGTGCCCTGGTCAGCCTATGTATTTGGGGTACAGCCAAGGTCGGTGCAGGTTGATCCTCATTTGGGGTTACTGGGTAGCCCCAGAGGACAATGTTTTTCTTCTGGAGGGCAGGCAGAGTGCTGCATTTTAGTTCTGGATTGCCAAACTGGAGGGCTTGTGGGCCAGTAGTCTGACGACAAATTTCTGAGAACACAAGCAAGGCTTAGGTTACTGGGTGAGGCCATGGCAGGCACAATCTACAGACCTGAATCGAGATCTCGTGCATCTGAAGTCAGGGCGAGGATCAGACGATCGCTCAGGTTGGAGTTTCTGCCCCTGATGGCCCCTTCATGAATGTGGGGGCATTCACGAGGCCATGGGGGTTTTCCCACGATGGGAGTTATGAGAAGCTCCAAACTGCAGAGAGTCTTCTGCAGGACAATTGAGACCTGTTGTTTGGGTCCAGGCCAATGATTCTGAGCAGGGTTCTAAGGATGGATGGCTGGGTAGCCCACCTCGCATTCCAATTGTCTCCTAGCAACAAGAGAGTTTAGATGCTGGATCTTGTCGAGCAACCGAGGAGGCTGAGTTGAAATGGACTCGCCTGTGGATGGCTCCTAATGTGCTTTTGTGTGTATGCAGACCTTGGAATGAAGCAGTGGCACTGGGGCCCTGATCGTTCTCCTAAACAGATGCTTTGACACAGCTCCAACGTGCAAGTTTCCCATGTGTAGATGAGATGTTTTCTGATGGCTGAGTCAAGAAACAGCCATATGCTGGTTTTGAAAACCAGGCCTCTGAGGAGAGATGCCTGGAAACCAAAGCAATGGATCTGATTAGTGCCTAGGTTCCAGTTCTTTCCTTTGGACCTCTGGGGACATCTGTCTATTGGTCTGAGTGTAGATAAGTGCTCAGATGGCCTCAGATTGCCTCTGATTTTCCTGGGAAGCCACCACTAGTGAGATGGATCAGGGACGTTGGCGATTTTTCCTATTAGAAGTGTTGTGGCCATCGGAATGGGCACACACAATCCCCTTGGAGAGGGCAAGTATAGTCCTCAGGTTTGGCTCCAGGGACCTGAGCCTGTAGGTTGTGTAGGCCAGGGCTGTTTGGACAGTTGTCTGAAAATACAAACTCGGCTTATGTTTCGGGTCATAGGTATGGCAGGACTGATCTACAGACTTGAGGAGAACTCTTCGTGATTTGAGAAAAGGGCGAGTGTGAGGCTCTTGAGCAAGTTTTTGTCTCTGGATATAGTGTCAATCATGGTGGTGAAATTTCTGCGTGACTTCATGGGAAATGGTCGAGTCTTACTCTCTGGTGGTTTGGCCCTGTACAAAGAGTTTGTGGTCATACTGTGGGATGGAAAAAGTCCGTTATTATGTTGTTGTTGCTTTCTTTTTTAACCTCAGGTGTCCCACCAAATGAGGGATTCCAGAGTAGAGCCCTGGGTAGGGACGACTGGACAATCTGAAATCGGGTTAAAAATTGGGGCCTAGGGACATGTCAAGCCCATTATGATATCTAATGGTCCAGCCACTGAGAGGACTTACTAGAGGACAGAACTCATGCTGAGGGTCACAATGCGTGTTTATGCCCTCGTCGCACTCAAAATGGGTGGGGCATCAGGGTGAATGCTGGTTTCTCCTCTACTGAACGTTGGACAACGTGCCAACCACAAGGTTTCTTGCCATGGGTAAGGAGGAGTTCTGATTTCTGCATCACACTCACCCCTGGGCAGTGATTGGAGATAAGGTCTCGTTTTGAAGCCTGAACTGAGGTATCGAAGAGAAGGCGACCTAAGGCCATGGCAGGTCTGATGTGCTCAACGTGCGGTCAGCTGCCTGATGTTGGTCCGGAGGTTCGGGCTCAGGTTTTGTCAGAGAGTGCATTAGTGCTCTGTTTAGACTATATAATTTGGGTACAGTCGAGTGCCGTGTAGGTTTATCCTCATTTGAGGTGCCTGGGCAGCTCATTAGGCAAGATATTTTTTCTAGAGGGCTGGCAGAGTGCTGCATTGTGGGTCCGGAATTGCCAAACCTGAGGTCTCCTGGGCCAATAGTGTGAGGACAGAAGTCTTAGAACACAAGCTAGACTTGGGCTTCAGGCCGAAAGCACGGGAGTTACCCCCTGCAGATCGGAACCAATATCTCATGCATCTGAATTCACGGCGAGGATCAGACGTTGGCTCAGGTTGGATTTTCTGTGCTTGACTGCCCCTTCATGAACGGACCGGAATCTCAAGGCCATGGAGGTTTTCCCACGTTGGGAGTTGTGGGATTCCCCCTTCATGGATTGCTTCTGAGGGACAATTGAGACTTGTTGGGCAGCTCCAGGACATCCCATAAGGAATGACTCCAGATCACCATTGGAGGATGGATGCCAGGGAAGCCCGCCTCGCATTCCAATTGTCTTTTAGCAACAAGACAGGTGAGATCGGATGGCTATGCTGGAGCAACCGGGGTGGCTGAGTTGAAATGGATTTTTCCTCAGAATGGAGCCTAAGGTGTGTTTGTGTCCATGAGGGCCTTGGAGGATGGATGCCCAGGAAGACCGCCTCGCATTCCAATTGTCTCCTAGCAACAAGACAGTTGAGATCGAATGGCCTGCGGGAGCAACCTTGGTGGCTGAGTTGAAATGGACTTTCCTGAGGATGGGGCCTAATGTGTTTTTGTGTCCATGAGGGCGTTGGAATGGGGGGGTGGCACCGGGACCCTGAAGTATTCTCCTAACCTTTGGACATAGCTCCCAAGCACAAGTTTCCTTGTGAAGACGATTTTTGTTCTGATGGGTGCCTCAGGAAACCCCCTTTGCTGGTATTGGAATCCGGGATTTTGAGGAGACATGCCTGTAAACCAAATAATGGATCCGATTATGGCCTAGGGTCCTGTCTGGTTCAATCTTCTTCTCTGGGGACATCCATCTATGGTATGAATGGAGGTAGATGCTCAGCTGGTGGCAGACCACCCTTGTTTGTCCCTGGAGACTTACACTATTGGGTTGGCTTCCGGGATGTTGGAGTGTTCTCCTAATTTGTACGATTTTGGACAATGGTATGGGCAGAATTCCCATGGATTGGGTAGGCGCAGTCCTAATGTGTGGCTCCAGGGGCCTCAGCCTGGAGGGTGTGTGGCCCAGGACTTAGAGGACAGAAGGCTGAAAACACAAACTCAGCTTACGTTTGGGGACGCAGGTATGGCAGGCCCAATCTACAAACCATTAGAAGAACTCTTCAGGATATGAAGAAAGAGCGAGTCTGAGGTACGTGATCAGGATTTTGTCTCTGGATTTTGTATCAACGATTGCCGTGGAATGTGGAGAGTCCTCATGAGCCAGGGACGAATCTTCCTCTCTTTGGAATTGGCCCGGTCCCAATTGTTTTTCGTCAAGCTGTGCGATGGGAGGTCTCCTTTCAGGTTTGTGACCTCAGGTGTCCCAACCAAAGAGGAATTACAAAGCAGAACCCTGGAAAAGAGTGAATGGACAACCCAAACTATTGTTAAAAATTTAGGGTCTAGGGGCTTGGCAGGCCCAATATGCTTTCTCTTCATCGAGCCACTGAGAGGACTTACTTGAGGACTGGGCTCAGGCAGAGGGTCACAAAGTGTGTTGGTGACCAATGTGACCCGCGAGCATGGGCGGGGCCTCATGGGCCACCCTGGTTTCAACTACACTGAATTTTGGACAACATGCCAAACACAAGGTCTCTTGCAATGGGGAAGGAGTTCTGATTTCGGCATCATTTTCATCCCTGGGCAGTGGTTGGAGATAACGTCTAGGTTTTGAAGCCTGAAAACCGCAGTTGGAAAGAGATGACGACCTAAGGCCATGGCGGGTCTTATGGGCTCAGTGTGCGGTCAGCAGGCTGGGAGTTGGTCAGGAGTATCTGGCACAGTTGTTTCAGAGAGTGCAATAGTGCCCAGATTACACTACATAATTTGGGTACAGTCGAGTGCCGTGAAGGTTTATCCTCATTTGAGGTGCCTGGGCAGCTCATTAGGCAAGATATTTTTTCTAGAGGGCAGGCAGAGTGCTGCATTGTGGGTATGGAATTGCCAAACTTGAGGGCTTCTGGGCCAGGAGTGAGAGGACAGAAGTCTGAGAACACAAGCTGGACTTGGGCTTCAGGCCGAGGGCACGACAGGTACCCCCTGCAGTTCTGAACCAATATCTCATGCATCTGAAGTCACAGCGAGGATCAGATATTAGCTCAGGTTGGAGTTTTTGTGCATGACGGCCCCTTCATGAACGGAGCGGAATCTCAAGTCCACGGAGGTTTTCCCACTTGGGAGTTGTGGGATGCCCCCTTCAAGGATTCCTTCTGCGGGAAAATTGTGACCAGTTGGGCAGCTCCAGGACATCCCATACGGAATGACTCCAGAGCACCGTTGGATGATGAATGCCAGGGAAGCCCACCTCGCATTCCAATTGTCTTTTAGCAACAAGACAGTTGAGATCGGATGGCTATGTGGGAGCAACTGGGGTGGCTGAGTTGAAATGGACTTTCCTTAGTTTGGGGCCCAATGTGTGTTTGTGTCCATGAGGGCATTGGAATGGGGCGGTGGCACCGGGACCCTGAAGTATTCTCCTAAGCTATTGACATAGCTCCCATGCACAAGTTTCCTTGTGGAGACGAGATTTGTTCTGATGGGTGCCTCAGGAAACCTCTCTATGCTGGTATTGGAATCCAGGTTTTGAGGAGACATGCCTGTAAACCAAAGCATGGATCCGATTATGGCCTAGGGTCCTGTCTGCTTCCATCTTCTTCTCTGGGGACATCCATCTATGGTATGAGTGGAGGTAGATGCTCACCAGGTGTCAGACCACCCTTGTTTGTCCCCGGAAACCTAACTATGGGTATGGCCTCGGGGACATTGGAGCGTTCTCCTAATTGTATGATTTTGGACAATGGAATGGGCAGAATTCCCATAGATTGGGTAGGCACTGTCCTAATAATAATGGCTCCAGGGGCCCCAGCCTAGGAGGGTGTGTGGCCCAGAACTTTGAGGACAGAACTTGAAAACACAAACTCCGCTTACGTTTGGGGACGTAGGTATGGCAGGCCCGATCTACAAAACATGAGAAGAACTCTTCAGGAAATGAAGAAAGAGCGAGTCTGAGGCGCTTGTTCAGGCTTTTATCTCTGGATTTTGTATCAACGATGGCCATGGAATGTGGGGAGTCCTCATGAGCCAGGAACGAATCTTCCTCTCTGAGGATTTGGCCCGGTCCCAATTGTTTTTCGTCAATCTGTGGGATAGGAGGTCTCCTTTCAGGTTTGTTACCTCAGGTGTCCGAACCAAAGAGGAATTCCAAAGCAGAGCCCTGGGGAAGAGTGAAGGGACCACCCAAACTATGGTTAAAAATTGGTGCCTAAGGGCATTTCAGGCCCAATATGCTGTCTCTTCATCCAGCCACTGAGAGGCCTTACTTGAGGACTGGGCTCAGGCTGAGGGTCACAATGTGTGATTGTGTCCAATGTGGCCCGGGAGAGTGGGCGTGGCCTCGTGGGCCACACTGGTTTCACCTACACTGAACTTTGGACAACATGCCAATCACAAGGTCTCTTGCCATGGGGAAGGAGTTCTGATTTCTGCATCATTTTCAATCCTGGGCAGTGGTTGGAGATAAGTTCTAGGTACTGAAGCATGAAAACCGCAGTTTGGAAGAGATGACGACCTAAGGATATGGCGGGTCTGATGTGCTCAGTGTGCGTTCAGCTGCCTGGGTGTTGGTCAGGAGATTCGGGCTCATGTGGTGTCAGAAAGTGCATTAGTGCCCAGGTTACACTCTATAATTTGGGTACAGTTGAGTGCCGTCTAGGTTTATATTCATTTGAGGTGCCTGGGCAGCTCATTAGGCAAGATATTTTTGCTAGAGGGAGGGCAGATTGCTGCATTGTGGGTCCGGAATTGCAAAACTACTGGACCTCTGGACCAGGAGTGTGAGGATAGACGTCTGAGAACACAATCTAGACTTGAGCTTCAGGCCGAGGGCACGGCAGGTACCCCCTGCAGATCTGAACCAATCTCTCATGCATCTGAAGTCACGGCGAGGTTCAGACGTTGGCTCAGTTTGGAGTTTCTGTGCATGACTGCCCCTTCATGAACGGACCGGAACCTCAAGGCCATGGAGTTTTTCCCACGTTGAGAGTTGTGGGATGCCCCTTTCAAGGATTTCTTCTGCGGGAAAATTGAGACCTTTTGGGGCAGCTCCATGATATCCCATATGGAATGACTCCAAAGCACTTTCGGGGATGATGCCAGGGTAGCCGGCCCCGCATACCAATTGTCTCCTAGCAACAAGACAGTTGAGATCTGATGGCTCTACGGGAGCCACCGGGGTGGCTGAGTTTAAATGGACTTTCCCGAGGATAGGGCCTAATATGTGTTTGTGTCCATTAAAGCCTTGGAATGGGGCGGTGGCACCGGGACCCTGAAGTATTCTCCTAAGCTTTTGACATAGGTCCCATGCACAAGTTTCCTTGTGGAGACGAGATTTGTTCTGATGGGTGCCTCAGGAAACCCCCTATGCTGGTCTTGGAATCCAGGCTTTTGAGGAGACATGCCTTTAAACCAAAGCAATGGATCCGATTATGGCCTAGGGTCCTGTCTGATTCCATCTTCTTCTCTGGGGACATCCATATGGTATGAGTGGAGGTAGATGCTCACCGGTTGTCAGACCCCCCTTGTTTGTCCACGGACTCCTACATTATTGGGATGGCCTCGGGATCTTTGGCAGGTTCTCCTAATTTGTACAATTTGGGCAATGGAATGGGCAGAATTCCCATGGATTTGGTAGGCACAGTCCTAATGTGTGGCTCCAAAGGCCCCAGCCTGGAGTGTGTGTGGCCCAGGAATTTGAAGACAGAAGTCTGAAAACACAAACCCAGCTTAGGGTTGTGGACACGGTATGGCAGGCCCAATCTGCAAACCATGAGAAGAACTCTTCAGGATATGAAGAAAGAGCGAGTCTGATGCGCTTGCTCAGGCTTTTGTCTCTGGATTTTGTATCAATGATGGCCGTGGATGTGGGGAGGCCTCATGGGCCATGGACGAATCTTCCTCTCTGTGGATTTGGTCCGGTCCCAATTCTTTTTCGTCAATCTGTGGGATGGAAGGTCTCCTTTCAGGTTTGTTACCTCAGGTGTCCCAACCAAAGAGGAATTCCAAAGCAGAGACCTAGGGAAGAGTGAAGGGACAACCCAAACTATGGTTAAAAATTGGTGCCTAGGGGCATGGCAGGCCCAATATGCTGTCTCTTCATCCATCCACTGAGAGGCCTTACTTGAGGACTGGGCTCAGGCTGAGGGTCACAATGTGTGTTTGTGTCCAATGTGGCCCGGGAGAGTGGGCGTGGCCTCGTGGGCCACACTGGTTTCAACTACACTGAACTTTGGACAACTTGCCAATCACAAGGTCTCTTGCCATGGGGAAGGAGTTCTGATTTCTGCATCATTTTCAATCCGTGGCAGTGGTTGGAGATACGTTCTAGGTACTGAAGCCTGAAAACCGCAGTTTGGAAGAGATGACGACCAAAGGCCATGGCGGGTCTGATGTGCTCAGTGTGCGGTCAGCTGCCTGGGTGTTGGTCAGGAGGTTCGGGCTCATGTGGTGTCAGACAGTGCATTAGTGCCCAGGTTACACTCTATAATTTGGGTACAGTCGAGTGCCGTGTAGGTTTATCCTCATTTGAGGTGCCTGGGCAGCTCATTAGGCAAGATATTTTTGCTAGAGGGCAGGAAGAGTGCTGCATTGTGGGTCCGGAATTGCCAAACTTGAGGGCTTCTGGGCGAGGAGTGTGAGGACAGAAGTCTGAGAACACGATCTAGACTTGGGCTTCAGGCCGAGGCTACGGCAGGTACCCCCTGCAGATCTGAACCAATCTCTCATGCATCTGAAGCCACGGTGAGGATCAGACGTTGACTCAGGTTTGAGTTTCTGTGCATGACTGCCCCTTCATGAACAGAGCGGAATCTCAAGGCCATGGAGGTTTTCCCACGTTGGGAGTTGTGGGATGCACCTTTCAAGGATTCCTTCTGCGGGACAATTGAGACCTGTTGGTCAGCTCTAAGACATCACATATGGAATGACTCCAGAGCAACGTTCGACAATGGATGCTAGAAAGCCAGCCTCGCATTCCAGTTGTCTCCTAGCAACGAGATACTTGAGATCTGATGGCTCTGTGGGAGCAATCGGGGCGGCTGTGTTGAAAGGGACATTCCCGAGGATGGGGCCTAATGTGTGTTTGTCTCCATGAAGGCCTTGGTATGGGGCGGTGGCAGCAGGACCATGAAGTATTCTCCTAAGCTTTTGACATAGCTCCCATGCACAAGTTTCCTTGTGGAGACGAGATTTGTTCTGATGGGTGCCTCAGGAAACCCCCTATGCTGGTCTTGGAATCCAGGCTTTTGAGGAGACATGCCTGTAAACCAAAGCAATGGATCTGATTATGGCCTAGCGTCCTGTCTGCTTCCATCTTCTTCTCTGGGGACATCCATCCATGGTGTGAGTGGTGGTAGATGCTCAGGTGGTGTCAGACCGCCCTTGTTTGTCCCGGGAGACCTACACTATTGGGATGGCCTCGGGGACTTTGGAGGGTTCTCCTAATTTGTACGATTTGGAACAATGGAATGGGCAGAATTCCCATGGACTGGGTAGGCACAGTCCTAATGTGTGGCTCCGGGGGCCCCAGCCTGGAGGGTGTGTGGCCCAGGACTTTGAGGACAGAAGTCTGAAAATACAAACTCAGCTTAGGGTTGTGGACATGGTATGGCAGGCCCAATCTACAAACCATAAAAAGAACTCTTAGGATATGAAGAAAGAGCGAGTCTGAGGCGCTTCCTCAGGCTTGTGTCTCTGGATTTTGTATCAACGATGGCCGTGGAATGTGGGGAGGCCTCATGGGCCATGGACGAATCTTCCTCTCTGTGGATTTGGCCGGGTCCCAATTGTTTTTCGTCAATCTGTGGGATGGAAGGTCTCCTTTCAGGTTTGTTACCTCAGGTGTCCCAACCAAAGAGGAATTCCAAAGCAGAGCCCTGGGGAAGAGTGAAGGGACAACCCAAACTATGGTTAAAAATTGGCGCCTAGGGGCATGGCAGGCCCAATATGCTGTCTCTTCATCCATCCACTGAGAGGCCTTACTTGAGGACTGGGCTCAGGCTGAGGGTCACAATGTGTGTTTGTGTCCAATGTGGCCCGGGAGAGTGGGCGTGGCCTCGTGGGCCACACTGGTTTCAACTACACTGAACTTTGGACAAATGCCAATACAAGGTCTCTTGCCATGGGCAAGGAGTTCTGATTTCTGCATCATTTTCAATCCGGGGCAGTGGTTGGAGATAAGTTCTAGGTACTGAAGCCTGAAAACCGCAGTTTGGAAGAGATGACGACCAAAGGCCATGGCGGGTCTGATGTGCTCAGTGTGGGGTCAGCTGCCTGGGTGTTGGTCAGGAGGTTCGGGCTCATGTGGTGTCAGACAGTGCATTAGTGCCCAGGTTACACTCTATAATTTGGGTACAGTCGAGTGCCGTGTAGGTTTATCCTCATTTGAGGTGCCTGGGCAGCTCATTAGGCAAGATATTTTTGCTAGAGGGCAGGCAGAGTGCTGCATTGTGGGTCCGGAATTGCCAAACTTGAGGGCTTCTGGGCAAGGAGTGTGAGGACATAAGTCTGAGAACACGATCTAGAATTGGGCTTCAGGCCGAAGCTACGGCAGGTACCCCCTGCAGATCTGAACCAATATCTCATGCATCTGAAGTCACGGCGGGGATCAGACATTGGCTCAGGTTGGAGTTTCTGTGCATGACTGCCCCTTCATGAACAGAGCAGAATCTCAAGGCCTTGGAGGTTTTCCCACGTTGGGAGTTGTGGGATGCACCCTTCAAGGATTCCTTCTGCGGGACAAGTGAGACCTGTTGGTCAGCTCTAAGACATCACATATGGAATGACTCCAGAGCACCGTTCGACGATGGATGCTAGAAAGCCAGCCTCGCAATCCAGTTGTCTCCTAGCAACAAGATACTTGAGATCTGATGGCTCTGCGGGAGCCATCGGGGTGGCTGTGTTGAAAGGGACTTTCCCGAGGATGGGGCCTAATGTGTGTTTGTCTCCATGAAGGCCTTGGTATGGGGCGGTGGCACCGGGACCATGAAGTATTCTCCTAAGCTTTTGACATAGCTCCCATGCACAAGTTTCCTTGTGGAGACGAGATTTGTTTTGATGGGTGCCTCAGGAAACCCCCTATGCTGGTCTTGGAATCCAGGCTTTTGAGGAGACATGCCTGTAAACCAAAGCAATGGATCCGATTATGGCCTAGCGTCCTGTCTGCTTCCATCTTCTTCTCTGGGGACATCCATCCATGGTGTGAGTGGTGGTAGATGCTCAGGTGGTGTCAGACCGCCCTTGTTTGTCCCGGGAGACCTACACTATTGGGATGGCCTCGGGGACTTTGGAGGGTTCTCCTAATTTGTACGATTTAGAACAATGGAATGGGCAGAATTCCCATGGACTGGGTAGGCACAGTCCTAATGTGTGGCTCCGGGGGCCCCAGCCTGGAGGGTGTGTGGCCCAGGACTTTGAGGACAGAAGTCTGAAAACACAAACTCAGCTTAGGGTTGTGGACATGGTATGGCAGGCCCAATCTACAAACCATAAAAAGAACTCTTCAGGATATGAAGAAAGAGCGAGTCTGAGGCGCTTCCTCAGGCTTGTGTCTCTGGATTTTGTATCAACGATGGCCGTGGAATGTGGGGAGGCCTCATGGGCCATGGACGAATCTTCCTCTCTGTGGATTTGGCCGGGTCCCAATTGTTTTTCGTCAATCTGTGGGATGGAAGGTCTCCTTTCAGGTTTGTTACCTCAGGTGTCCCAACCAAAGAGGAATTCCAAAGCAGAGCCCTGGGGAAGAGTGAAGGGACAACCCAAACTATGGTTAAAAATTGGCGCCTAGGGGCATGGCAGGCCCAATATGCTGTCTCTTCATCCATCCACTGAGAGGCCTTACTTGAGGACTGGGCTCAGGCTGAGGGTCACAATGTGTGTTTGTGTCCAATGTGGCCCGGGAGAGTGGGCGTGGCCTCGTGGGCCACACTGGTTTCAACTACACTGAACTTTGGACAAATGCCAATCACAAGGTCTCTTGCCATGGGCAAGGAATTCTGATTTCTGCATCATTTTCAATCCGGGGCAGTGGTTGGAGATAAGTTCTAGGTACTGAAGCCTGAAAACCGCAGTTTGGAAGAGATGACGACTAAGGCCATGGCGGGTCTGATGTGCTCAGTGTGCGGTCAGCTGCCTGGATGTTGGTCAGGAGGTTCGGGCTCATGTGGTGTCAGACAGTGCATTAGTGCCCAGGTTACACTCTATAATTTGGGTACAGTCGAGTGCCGTGTAGGTTTATCCTCATTTGAGGTGCCTGGGCAGCTCAGTAGGCAAGATATATTTGCTAAAGGGCAGGCAGAGTGCTGCATTGTGGGTCCGGAATTGCCAAACTTGAGGGCTTCTGGGCGAGGAGTGTGAGGACAGAAGTCTGAGAACACGATCTAGACTTGGGTTCAGGCCGAGGCTACGGCAGGTACCCCCTGCAGATCTGAACCAATCTCTCATGCATCTGAAGTCACGGCGAGGATCAGACGTTGGCTCAGGTTTGAGTTTCTGTGCATGACTGCCCCTTCATGAACGGACCAGAATCTCAAGGCCATGGAGGTTTTCCCACGATGGGAGTTGTGGGATGCACCCTTCAAGAATTTCTTCTGCGGTACAATTGAGACCTGTTGGGCAGCTCCAGGATATCCCATATGGAAGAACTCCAGAGCACCGTTCGGGGATGGATTCCAGGGAAGCCGGCCTCGCATCCAAATTGTCTCCTAGCAACAAGACAGTTGAGAACTGATGGCTCTGCCGGAGCTACCGGGGTGTCTGAGATGAAATGGAATTTCCCGAGGATGGGGCCCAATATGTGTTTGTGTTTCTAATGACCCTGGAAAAGGGCAGTGGCATCGGGACACTGAAGTATTCTCCTAAGCTTTTGACATAGGTCCCATGCACAAGTTTCCTTGTGGAGACGAGATTTGTTCTGATGGGTGCCTCAGGAAACCCCCTATGCTGGTCTTGGAATCCAGGCTTTTGAGGAGACATGCCTGTAAACCAAAGCAATGGATCCGATTATGGCTAGGGTTCTGTCTGGTTCCATCTCCTTCTCTGGGGACATCCATCTATGGTATGAGTGGAAGTAGATGCTCAGCTGGTGTCAGACCGCCCTTGTTTGTCCACGGAGTCCTATACTATTGGGATGGCCTCGGGGACTTTGGAGAGTTCTACTAATTTGTACAATTTGGAACAATGGAATGGGCAGAATTCCCATGGATTGGGTAGGCACAGTCCTAATGTGTGGCTCCAGGGGCCCCAGCCTGGAGGGTGTGTGGCCCAGGAATTTGAGGACAGAAGTCTGAAAACACAAACTCAGCTTAGGTTAGGGGACGTAGGTATGGCAGGTCCATTCTACAAACCATGAGAAGAACTCTTCAGCATATGAAGAAAGAGCGAGTCTGAGGCACTTGCTCTGGCTTTTGTCTCTGGACTTTGTATCAACGATGGCCGTGGATGTGGGGAGGCCTCATGGGCCATGGACGAATCTTCCTCTCTTTGGATTTGGTCCGGTCCCAATTGTTTTTCGTCAATCTGTGGGATGGAAGGTCTCCTTTCAGGTTTGTTACCTCAGGTGTCCCAACCAAAGAGGAATTCCAAAGCAGAGACCTAGGGAAGAGTGAAGGGACAACCCAAACTATGGTTAAAAATTGGCGCCTAGGGGCATGGCAGGCCCAATATGCTGTCTCTTCATCCATCCACTGAGAGGCCTTACTTGAGGACTGGGCTCAGGCTGAGGGTCACAATGTGTGTTTGTGTCCAATGTGGCCCGGGAGAGTGGGCGTGGCCTCATGGGCCACACTGGTTTCAACTACACTAAACTTTGGACAACTTGCCAATCACAAGGTCTCTTGCCATGGGGAAGGAGTTCTGATTTCTGCATCATTTTCAATCCTGGGCAGTGGTTGGAGATAAGTTCTAGGTCCTGAAGCATGAAAACCGCTGTTTGGAAGAGATGACGGCCTAAGGCCATGGCGGGTCTGTTGTGCTCAGTGTGCGGTCAGCTGCCTGGGTGTTGGTCAGGAGTTTCGGTCTCATGTGGTGTCAGACAGTGCATTAGTGCCCAAGTTACACTCTATAATTTGCGTACAGTTGAGTGCCGTGTAGGTTTATCCTCATTTGAGGTGCCAGGGCAGCTCATTATGCAATATATTTTTGCTAGAGGGCAGGCAGAGTGCTGCATTGTGGGTCCGGAATTGCCAAACTTCTGGACTCTTGGACCAGGAGTGTGAGGACAGAAGTCTGAGAACACGATCTAGACTTGGGCTTCAGGCCGAGGGCACGGCAGGTACCCCCTGCAGATCTGAACCAATCTCTCATGCATCTGAAGTCACGGCGAGGTTCAGACGTTGGCTCAGTTTGGAGTTTCTGTGCATGACTGCCCCTTCATGAACGGACCGGAACCTCAAGGCCATGGAGTTTTTCCCACGTTGAGAGTTGTGGGATGCCCCTTTCAAGGATTTCTTCTGCGGGAAAATTAGACCTTTTGGGGCAGCTCCATGATATCCCATATGGAATGACTCCAAAGCACTTTCGGGGATGATGCCAGGGTAGCCGGCCCCGCATACCAATTGTCTCCTAGCAACAAGACAGTTGAGATCTGATGGCTCTGCGGGAGCAACCGATGTGGCTGAGTTGAAATGGTCTTTCCAGAGGATGGGGCCTAATATGTGTTTGTGTCCATTAAAGCCTTGGAATGGGGCGGTGGCACCGGGACCCTGAAGTATTCTCCTAAGCTTTTGACATAGGTCCGAAACTGAAGTTTTCTTGTGGAGACGAGATTTGTTCTGATGGGTGCCTCAGGAAACCCCCTATGCTGGTCTTGGAATCCAGGCTTTTGAGGAGACATGCCTTTAAACCAAAGCAATGGATCCGATTATGGCCTAGGGTCCTGTCTGATTCCATCTTCTTCTCTGGGGACATCCATCTATAGTACGAGTGGAGGTAGATGCTCAGCTGGTGTCAGACCTCCCTTGTTTGTCCACGGACTCCTACATTATTGGGATGGCCTCGGGAACTTTGGAGGGTTCTCCTAATTTGTACGATTTTGGGCAATGGAATGGGCAGAATACCCATGGATTTGGTAGGCACAGTCCTAATGTGTGGCTCTAGAGGCCCCAGCCTGGAGTGTGTGTGGCCCAGGAATTTGAAGACAGAAGTCTGAAAACACAAAGTCAGCTTAGGTTAGGGGACGTAGGTATGGCAGGTCCAATCTACAACCATGAGAAGAACTCTTCAGGATATGAAAAAAGAGTGATTCTGAGGTGCTTCCTCAGGCATTTGTCTGTGGATTTTGTATCAAAGATGGGCGTCAAATGTGGGAAGACTTCATGGGCGATGGACGAATCTTCCTCTCTGTGGATTTGGCCCGGTCCCAATTTCTTTCCGTGAATCTGTGGGATGGGAGGTCTCCTCTCAGGTTTGTTACCTCAGGTGTACAACCAAAGAGGAATTCCTAAGGAGAGCCCTGGGGAAGAGTGAAGGGACAACCCAAATTATGGTTAAAAAATGGGGCCTAGGGGCATGGCAGGCCCAATAAGCTGTCTCTTCTTCCAGCCACTGAGTGCCCTTACTTGAGGACGGGGTTCAGGCTGAGGGTCACAATGTGTGTTTGTGACTAATGTGGCCTGCGAACAGGGGAGGGGCCTCATGTGCCACACTGGTTTCATCTACTTTGAATTTTGGACAACATGCTAATCACAAGGTCTTTTGCCATGTTGAAGGAGCTCTGATTTCTGCATCATTTTCAACCCTGGGCAGTGGTTGGAGATAAGGTCTAGGTTCTGAAGCCTGGAAACCGCAGTTGGGAAGAGATGACGAACTAAGGCCATGGCGGGTCTGATGTGCTCAGTGTGCGGTCAGCTGCCTGGGTGTTGGTCCGGAGGTTCTCTTTCAGGTTGTGTCAGACAGTGCATTAGTGCCCAGGTTAGATATATAATTTAGGTACATTCTAGTGCCGTGTAGGTTTATCATCATTTGAGGTGCCTGGGCAACACATTAGGCAATATATTTTTTCTAGAGGGCAAGCAGAGTGCTGCATTGTGGGTCCGGTATTGCCGAACATGAGGGATTCTGGACCAGGAGTGTGAGGACAAGTCTGAGAACAGAAGCTAGACTTGGGCTTCAGGCCGAGGGCATGGCTGGTACCCCTTGCAGATCTGAACGAATATCTCATGCTTCTGAAGTTACGGCGAGGTTCAGACGTTCACTCAAGTTGGAGTTTCTGTGCTGACTGCCCCTTCATGAACGGAGCGGAATCTCAAGGCCATGGAGGTTTTTCCACGTTGGGAGTTTTGGGATGCCCCCTTCAAGGATTCCTTCTGCGGGACAATTGAGACCTGGTGGGCAGCTCCAGGATATCCGATATGGAATGACACCAGAGCACCGTTCGGGGATGGATGCCAGGGAAGCCGGCCTCGCATTCTAATTGTCTCCTAGCAACAAGACAGTTGAGATCTGAAGGCCATGCCGGAGCAACCGGGGTGGCTGAGTTGAAATGGACTTTCCCGAGGATGTGGCCTTATATGTGTTTGTGTCCATGAGAACTTGGAATGGGGCGGTGGCACCGGGACCCTGAAGTATTCTCCTAAGCTTTTGACATAGGTCTCATGCACAAGTTTCCTTGTGGAGACGAGATTTGTTCTGATGGGTGCCTCAGGAAGCCCCCTATGCTGGTCTTGGAATCCAGGCTTTTGAGGAGACATGCCTGTAAACAAAAGCAATGGATCCGATTATGGCCTAGGGTACTGTCTGGTTCCATCTTCTTCTCTGGGGACATCCATCTATGGTATGAGTGTAGGTAGATGCTCAGCTGGTGTCAGACCGCCCTTGTTTGTCCCGGGAGACCTACACTATTGGGATGGCCTCGGGAACTTTGGAGGGTTCTCCTAATTTGTACGATTTTGGACAATGGAATGGGCAGAATTCCCATGGATTGGGTAGACACAGTCCTAATGTGTGGCTCCAGGGGCCCCAGGTTGGAGGGTGTTTGGCCCAGGAATTTGAGGACAGAGGTCTGAGAACACAAACTCAGCTTAGGTTTGGGGACGTAGGTATGGCAGGTCCAATCTACAAATCATGTGAAGAACTCTTCAGGATATGAAGAAAGAGCGAGTCTGAGGCGCTTGCTCAGGCTTTTGTCTCTGGATTTTGTATCAAATATGGGGGTGGAATGTGGGGAGGCCTCATGGGCCATGGAGGAATCTTCCTCTGTGGATTTGGCCCGGTCCCAATTTCTTTCCTTCAATCTGTGGGATGGGAGGTCTCCTCTCAGGTTTGTTACCTCAGGTGTCCCAACCAAAGAGGAATTCCAAAGCAGAGACCTGGGGAAGAGTGAAGGGACAACCCAAACTATGGTTAAAAAATGGGGCTTGGGGAATGGCAGGCCCCATATGCTGTCTCTTCATCCAGCCACTGAGTGGCCTTACTTAAGGACTGGGCACAGGCTGTGGGTCACAATGTGTATTTGTGACCAATGTGGCCCACGAGCATGAGTGGGACCTCATAGGCCACACTGTTTCAACTACACTGAACTTTGGACAACATGCCAATCACAAGGTCTCTTGCCATGGGGAAGGAGCTCTGATTTCTGCATCATTTTCAACCCTGGGCAGTGTTTGGAGTTAAGGTCTAGGTTCTGAAGCCTGAAAACCGCAGTTGTGAAGAGATGACGACCTTAGGCCATGGCGATTCTGATGTGCTCAGTGTGCGGTCAGCTGCCTGGGTGTTGGTTCGGAGGTTCGGGTTCAGGTTTTGACAGCCAGTGCATTAGTGCCCGGATTAGACTATATAATTTAGGTACAGTCGAGTGCCGTGTACGTTTATACTCATTTGAGGTGCCTGGGCTACTCATTAGGCACGATATTTTTTAAGAGGGCTGGCAGAGTGCTGCATTGTGGGTCCAGAATTGCCAAAATTGAGGGCTTCTGGGCCAGGAGTAGGAGGACAGAAGTCTGAGAACACAAGCTAGACCTGGGCTTCAGGCCGAGGGCACGGCAGGTACCGCCTGCAGATCTGAACCAATATCTCATGCATCTGAAGTCACGGCGAGGATCAGACGTTGGCTCAGGTTGGAGTTTCTGTGCATGACTGCCCCTTCATGAACGGAACGGAAACTCAAGGCAATGGAGGTTTTCCCATGTTGGAAGTTGTGGGATGTTTCCTTGAAGGATTCCTTCTGCGGGAAAATTGGGACCTGTTGTCAGCTCCAGGACATCCCATATGGAATGACACCAGAGCACCGTTCGAGGATGGATGCTAGGGAAGCCCGCCTCGCATTCCAATTGTCTGCTAGCAACAAGACAGTTGAGATCTGATGGCTCAGGGGGAGCAATTGGGGCGGCTGTGTTGAAATGGACTTTCCCGAGGATGGGGCCTAATGTGTGTTTATGTCCATTAAGACCTTGGATTTGGGCGGTGGCACCGGGACCCTGAAGTATTCTCCTAAGCTTTTGACATAGGTCCCATGCACAAGTTCCTTGTGGAGACGAGATTTATTCTGATGGGTGCCTCAGGAAACCCCCTATGCTGGTCTAGGAATCCAGGCTTTGAGGAGACATGCCTGTAAACCAAAGCAATGGATCCGATTATGGCCTAGGGTCCTGTCTGGTTCCATTTCTTCTCTGGGGATGTCCATATATGGTATGAGTGGAGGTACATGCTCAGGTGGTGTCAGACGGCCCTTGTTTGTCCCGGGAGACCTACACTATTGGGATGGTCTAGGGGACTTCGGAGGGTTCTTCTAATTTGTACGATTTTGAACAATGGAATGGGCAGAATTCCCATGGATTGGTTAGGCACAGTCCTATGTGTGGCCCAGGGGTCCCAGCCTGGAGGGTGAGTGGCCCAGGATTTTGAAGACAGATGTCTGAAAACAAAAACTCAGCTTAGGTTTGGGGACGTAGGTATGGCAGGTCCAATCTACAAACCATGAGAAGAACTCTTCAGGCTATGAAGAAAGAGCGAGTCTGAGGGACTTGCTCAGGCTTTGGTCTCTGGATTTTGTGTCAACGATGGCCATGGAATGTGGGGAGGCCTCATGGGCCATGGACGAAACTTCCTATCTGTGGATTTGGCCCGGTCCCAATTTCTTTCCGTCAATCTGTGGGATGGGAGGTCTCCTCTCAGGTTTGTTACCTCAGGTGTCCCAACCAAAGAGGAATTCCTAAGCAGAGCCCTGGGGAAGAGTGAAGTGACAACCCAAATTATCGTTAAAAAATGGGGCTTAGGGGCATGGCAGGCCAAATATGCTGTCTCTTCTTCCAGCCACTGAGTGGCCTTACGTGAGGACGGGGTTCAGGCTGAGGGTCAGCATGTGTGTTTGTGACTAATGTTGCCCGCCAGCAGGGGCGGGGCCTCATGTGCCACACTGTTTTCATCTACACTGAACTTTGGACAACATGCCAATCACAAGGTCTCTTGCCATGGGGAAGGAGCTCTGATTTCTGCATCATTTTCAACCCTGGGCAGTGGTTGGAGATGAGGTCTAGTTTCTGAAGCCTGGAAACCGCAGTTGGGAAGAGATGACGACCTAAGGCCATGGCGGGTCTGATGTGCTCAGTTTGCGGGCAGCTGCCTGGGTGTTGGTCCGGAGTTTCGGGTTCAGGTTGTGTCAGACTGTGCATTAGTGCCCAGGTTAGATATATAATTTAGGTACATTCTAGTGCCGTGTAGGTTTATCCTCATTTGATGTGCCTGGGCAACTCATTAGGCAATATATTTTTTTCTAGAGGGCAAGCAGAGTGCTGCATTGTGGGTCCGGTATTGCCGAAAATGAGGGATTCTGGGCCAGGAGTGTGAGGACAAGTCTGAGAAGAGAAGCTAGACTTGGGCTTCAGGCCGAGGGCATGGCTGGTACCCCTTGCTGATCTGAACGAATATCTCATGCTTCTGAAGTTATGGCGAGGTTCAGACGTTGGCTCAGGTTGGAGTTTCTGTGCTGACTGCCCCTTCATGAATGGAGCGGAATCTCAAGGCCATGGAGGTTTTCCCACGTTCGGAGTTTTGGAATGCCCCCTTCAAGGATTCCTTCTGCGGGCCAATTAAGACATGTTGGGCAGCTCCAGGATATCCCATATGGAAGGACTCCAGAGCACCGTTCGGGGTGGATGCCTGGGAAGCGGGCCTCGCATTCCAAATATCTCCTAGCAACAAGACAGTTGAGATCGGATAGCTCTGCGGGAGCAACCGGCGTGGCTGAGTTGAAATGGACTTTTAGGGTCGGGCCCATTGTGTGTTTGTGTCCATGAGGGCCTTGGAATGGGGCGTTGGCACCGGGACCCTGAAGTATTCTCCTAAGCTTTTGACATACCTCCCAAGCACAAGTTTACTTGTGGAGATGAGATTTGTTCTGAGGGGTGCCTCAGGAAACCCCCTATGCTGGTATTGGAATCCAGGCTTTTGAGGAGACATGCCTGTAAACCAAAACAATGGATCCGATTATGGCCTAGGGTCCTGTCTGGTTCAATCTTCTTCTCTGGTGATATCCATATATGGAATGAGTGGAGGGAGATGCTCACCTGGTGTCACACCGCCCTTGCTGTCCCTGGAGACCTACACTATTGGGATGGCCTCGGGGACTTTGGAGAGTTTTCTTAATTGGTGAGAATTTGGACAATGGAATGGGCTGAATTCCCATGGATTGGGTAGGCACAGTCCTAATGTGTGGCTCCAGGGGCCTTAGCCTGGAGGGTGTGGCCCAGGACTTTGAGGACCGAAGTCTGAAAACACAAACTCAGCTAAGGTTTTGGGACGTAGGTATGGGAGGCCCAATCTACAAACTATGAGAAGTACCCCTCAGGATATGAAGAAAGAGCGAGTCTGAGGCACTTGCTCAGGCTTTTGTCTCTGGATTTTGTATCAACAATGGCTGTAGAATGTTGGGAGGCCTCATGGGATATGGACGAATCTTCCTCTCTGTGGATTTGGCCCGGTCCCAATAGTTTTTCTTCAATTGTCGGATGGGAGGTCTCCTATCAGGTTTATTACCTCAGGTGTCCGAACAAAATAGGAATTCCAAAGCAGAGCCCTGGGGAAGAGTGAAGGGACAACCCAAACTATGGTTAAAAATTGGGGCCTAGGTGCATGGCAGGCCCAATATGCTGTCTCTTCATCCAGCCACTGAGAGGCCTTACTTGAGGACTGGGCTCATGCTGAGGGTCACAATGTGTGTTTGTGACCAATGTGGCCCGCGAGCATGGGCGGGGCCTCATGGGCCACACTGGTTTCAACTACACTGGACTTTGGACAACCTGCCAAACACAAGGTCTCTGGCCATGGGGAATGTGTTCTGATATCTGCATCATTTTCAACCCTGGGCAGTGGTTGGAGATAAGGTCTAGGTTCTGAAGCCTGAAAAACCGAAGTTGGGTGGAGATGACGACATAAGGCCATGGCGGGTCTGAGATGCTCAGTGTGCGGTCAGCTGCCTGGGTTTTGGTCAGGAGGTTCGGGCTCAGGTTGTGTCAGTTAGTGCATTAGTCCCAGGTTAGACTATATGATTTGGGTACAGTCGAGTGCCGTATAGGTTTATCCTCATTTGAGGTGCCTGGGGAGCTCAATAGGCAAGATATTTTTTCTAGAGGGCAGGCAGAGTGCTGCACTTTGGTTCCAGAATTGCCAAACTTGAGGGCTTCTGGGCCAGGAGTGTGAGGACAGAAGTCTGAGAACACAAGCTAGACTTGGGCTTCAGGCCGAGGTCACGGCAGGTACCTCCTGCAGATCTGAACCAATATTTCATGCATCTGAAGTCACGGCGAGGATCAGACGTTGGCTCGGGTTGGAGTTTCTGTGCATGACTGCCCCTTCATGAACGGAGCGGAATCTCAAGGCCATGGAGGTTTTCCCACGTTGGGAGTTGTGGGATGCCCCCTTCAAGGATTACTTCTGCGGGACAATTGAGACCTGTTGGTCAGCTCCAGGACATCCCATATGGAATGACTCCAGAGCACCGTTCGAGGATCGATGCCAGGGAATCCTGCCTCGCATTCCAATTTTCTCCTAGCAACAAGACAGTTGAGTTTTGATGGCTCTGCGGGAGCAATCGGGGCGGCTGTGTTGAAATGGACTTTCCCGAGGATGGGGCCTAATGTGTGTTTGTGTCCATGAGGGCCTTGGAATGGGGCGGTGACACCGGGACCCTGAAGTATTCTCCTAAGCTTTTGACATAGGTCCCATGCACAAGTTTCCTTGTGGAAACGAGGTTTGTTCTGATGGGTGCGTCAAAAATACCCCTATGCTGGTCTTGGAATCCAGGCTTTTGAGGAGACATGTCTGTAAACCAAAGCAATGGATCCGAATATGGACTAGGGTCCTGTCTGGTTCCATCTTCTTCTCTGGGGACATCCATTTATGATATGAGTGGAGGTAGATGCTCAGCTGTTGTCAGACCGCCCTTGTTTGTCCCCTGAGACCTACACTATTGGGATGGCCTCGGGGACTTTGGAGAGTTCTCCTAATTTGTACGATTTTGGATAATGGAATGGGCAGAATTCCCATGGATTGGGTAGGCACAGTCCTAATGTGTGGCTCCAGGGGCCCCAGCCTGGAGGGTGTGTGGCCCAGGATTCTGAGGACAGAAGTCTGAAAACACAAACTCAGCTTAGGTTGGGAACGTAGGTATGGCAGGTCCAATCTACAAACCATGAGAAGGACTCTTCAGGATATGAAGAAAGAGCGATTCTGAGGCGCTTGCTCAGGCTTTTGTCTCTGGATTTTGTATCAAAGATGGGCGTGGAACGTGGGGAGGCCTCATGGGCCATGGACGAATCTTCCTCTCTGTGGATTTGGCCCGGTCCCAATTTCTTTCTGTCAATCTGTGGGATGGGTGGTCTCCTCTCAGGTTTGTTACCTCAGGTGTCCCAACCAAAGAGGAATTCCAAAGCAGAGCCCTGGGGAAGAGTGAAGGGACAACCCAAACGATGGTTATAAATTGGGGCCTAGGGGCATGGCAGACCCAATATGCTGTCTCTTCATCCAGCCACTGAGTGGCCTTATTTAAAGACTGGGCACAGGCTGAGGGTCAGCATGTGTGTTTGTGACCAATGTGGCCCGCGAGCATGGGCGGGGCCTCATGGGCCACACTGGTTTCAACTACACTGAACTTTGGATAACATGCCAATCACAAGGTCTCTTGCCATGGGGAAGGAGCTCTGATTTCTGCATCATTTTCAACCCTGGGCAGTGTTTGGAGATAAGGTCTACGTTCTGAAGCCTGAAAACCGCAGTTGGGAAGAGATGACGACCTAAGGCCATGGCGGGTCTGATGTGCTCAGTGTGCGGTCAGCTGCCTGGGTGTTGGTCCGGAGGTTCGGGTTCAGGTTGTGTCAGCCAGTGAATTAGTACCCAGGTTAGACTATATAATTCAGGTACAGTCGAGAGCCGTGTAGGTTTATCCTCATTGGAGGTGCCTGGGCTACTCATTAGGCAATATATTTTTTCTAGAGGCAGCAGAGTGCTTCATTGTGGGTCCGGTATTGCCAAACATGAGGGATTCTGGACCAGGAGTGTGAGGACAAGTCTGAGAACAGAAGCTAGACTTGGGCTTCAGGCTGAGGGCACGGCTGGTAGCCCCTGCAGATCTGAACGAATATCTCATGCTTCTGAAGTCACGGCTAGGATCAGACGTTGGCTCGGGTTGGAGTTTCTGTGCATGACTGCCCCTTCATGAACGGAGCGGAATCTCAAGGCCATGGAGGTTTTCCCACGTTGGGAGTTGTGGGATGCCCCCTTCAAGGATTCCTTCTGCGGGACAATTGAGACCTGTTGGGCAGCTCCAGGATATCCCATATGGAAGGACTCCAGAGCACCGTTCGGGGTGGATGCCTGGGAAGCGGGCCTCGCATTCCAAATGTCTCCTAGCAACAAGACAGTTGAGATCGGATAGCTCTGCGGGAGCAACTGGCGTGGCTGAGTTGAAATGGACTTTTAGGGTCGGGCCCATTGTGTGTTTGTTTCCATGAGGGCCTTGGAATGGGGCGTTGGCACCGGGACCCTGAAGTATTCTCCTAAGCTTTTGACATACCTCCCAAGCAAAGTTTACTTGTGGAGATGAGATTTGTTCTGAGGGGTGCCTCAGGAAACCCCCTATGCTGGTATTGGAATCCAGGCTTTTGAGGAGACATGCCTATAAACCAAAACAATGGATCCGATTATGGCCTAGGGTCCTGTCTGGTTCAATCTTCTTCTCTGGTGATATCCATATATGGAATGAGTGGAGGGAGATGCTCACCTGGTGTCACAACGCCCTTGCTGTCCCTGGAGACCTACACTATTGGGATGGCCTCGGGGACTTTGGAGAGTTTTCAAAATTGGTGAGAATTTGGACAATGGAATGGGCTGAATTCCCATGGATTGGGTAGGCACAGTCCTAATGTGTGGCTCCAGGGGCCTTAGCCTGGAGGGTGTGGCCCAGGACTTTGAGGACCGAAGTCTGAAAACACAAACTCAGCTAAGGTTTTGGGACGTAGGTATGGGAGGCCCAATCTACAAACTATGAGAAGTACCCCTCAGGATATGAAGAAAGAGCGAGTCTGAGGCACTTGCTCAGGCTTTTGTCTCTGGATTTTGTATCAACAATGGCTGTAGAATGTGGGGAGGCCTCATGGGATATGGACGAATCTTCCTCTCTGTGGATTTGGCCCGGTCCCAATAGTTTTTCTTCAATTGTCGGATGGGAGGTCTCCTTTCAGGTTTATTACCTCAGGTGTCCGAACAAAATAGGAATTCCAAAGCAGAGCTTTGGGGAAGAGTGAAGGGACAACCCAAACTATGGTTAAAAATTGGGGCCTAGGTGCATGGCAGGCCCAATATGCTGTCTCTTCATCCAGCCACTGAGAGGCCTTACTTGAGGACTGGGCTCATGCTGAGGGTCACAATGTGTGTTTGTGACCAATGTGGCCCGCGAGCATGGGCGGGGCCTCATGGGCCACACTGGTTTCAACTACACTGGACTTTGGACAACCTGCCAAACACAAGGTCTCTGGCCATGGGGAATGTGTTCTGATATCTGCATCATTTTCAACCCTGGGCAGTGGTTGGAGATAAGGTCTAGGTTCTGAAGCCTGAAAAACCGAAGTTGGGTGGAGATGACGACCTAAGGCCATGGCGGGTCTGAGATGCTCAGTGTGCGGTCAGCTGCCTGGGTTTTGGTCAGGAGGTTCGGGCTCAGGTTGTGTCAGTTAGTGCATTAGTCCCAGGTTAGACTATATGATTTGGGTACAGTCGAGTGCCGTATAGGTTTATCCTCATTTGAGTTGCCTGGGGAGCTCAATAGGCAAGATATTTTTTCTAGAGGGCAGGCAGAGTGCTGCACTTTGGTTCCAGAATTGCCAAACTTGAGGGCTTCTGGGCCAGGAGTGTGAGGACAGAAGTCTGAGAACACAAGCTAGACTTGGGCTTCAGGCCGAGGGCACGGCAGGTACCTCCTGCAGATCTGAACCAATATTTCATGCATCTGAAGTCACGGCGAGGATCAGACGTTGGCTCGGGTTGGAGTTTCTGTGCATGACTGCCCCTTCATGAACGGAGCGGAATCTCAAGGCCATGGAGGTTTTCCCACGTTGGGAGTTGTGGGATGCCCCCTTCAAGGATTCCTTCTGCGGGACAATTGAGACCTGTTGGTCAGCTCCAGGACATCCCATATGGAATGACTCCAGAGCACCGTTCGAGGATCGATGCCAGGGAATCCCGCCTCGCATTCCAATTTTCTCCCAGCAACAAGACAGTTGAGTTTTGATGGCTCTGCGGGAGCAATCGGGGCGGCTGTGTTGAAATGGACTTTCCCGAGGATGGGGCCTAATGTGTGTTTGTGTCCATGAGGGCCTTGGAATGGGGCGGTGACACCGGGACCCTGAAGTATTCTCCTAAGCTTTTGACATAGGTCCCATGCACAAGTTTCCTTGTGGAAACGAGGTTTGTTCTGATGGGTGCGTCAAAAATACCCCTATGCTGGTCTTGGAATCCAGGCTTTTGAGGAGACATGTCTGTAAACCAAAGCAATGGATCCGAATATGGACTAGGGTCCTGTGTGGTTCCATCTTCTTCTCTGGGGACATCCATTTATGATATGAGTGGAGGTAGATGCTCAGCTGTTGTCAGACCGCCCTTGTTTGTCCCCTGAGACCTACACTATTGGGATGGCCTCGGGGACTTTGGAGAGTTCTCCTAATTTGTACGATTTTGGATAATGGAATGGGCAGAATTCCCATGGATTGGGTAGGCACAGTCCTAATGTGTGGCTCCAGGGGCCCCAGCCTGGAGGGTGTGTGGCCCAGGAATCTGAGGACAGAAGTCTGAAAACACAAACTCAGCTAAGGTTTTGGGACGTAGGTATGGGAGGCCCAATCTACAAACTATGAGAAGTACCCCTCAGGATATGAAGAAAGAGCGAGTCTGAGGCACTTGCTTAGGCTTTTGTCTCTGGATTTTGTATCAACAATGGCTGAAGAATGTGGGGAGGCCTCATGGGATATGGACGAATCTTCCTCTCTGTGGATTTGGCCCGGTCCCAATAGTTTTTCTTCAATTGTCGGATGGGAGGTCTCCTTTCAGGTTTATTACCTCAGGTGTCCGAACAAAATAGGAATTCCAAAGCAGAGCCCTGGGGAAGTGTGAAGGGACAACCCAAACTATGGTTAAAAATTGGGGCCTAGGTGCATGGCAGGCCCAATATGCTGTCTCTTCATTCAGCCACTGAGAGGCCTTACTTGAGGACTGGGCTCATGCTGAGGGTCACAATGTGTGTTTGTGACCAATGTGGCCCGCGAGCATGGGCGGGGCCTCATGGGCCACACTGGTTTCAACTACACTGGACTTTGGACAACCTGCCAAACACAAGGTCTCTGGCCATGGGGAATGTGTTCTGATATCTGCATCATTTTCAACCCTGGGCAGTGGTTGGAGATAAGGTCTAGGTTCTGAAGCCTGAAAAACCGAAGTTGGGAAGAGATGACGACCTAAGGCCATGGCGGGTCTGATATGCTCAGTGTGCGGTCAGCTGCCTGGGTGTTGGTCAGGAGGTTCGGGCTCAGGTTGTGTCAGTCAGTGCATTAGTCCCAGGTTAGACTATATGATTTGGGTACAGTCGAGTGCCGTATAGGTTTATCCTCATTTGAGGTGCCTGGGGAGCTCAATAGGCAAGATATTTTTTCTAGAGGGCAGGCAGAGTGCTGCACTTTCCTTCCAGAATTGCCAAACTTGAGGGCTTCTGGGCCAGGAGTGTGAGGACAGAAGTCTGAGAACACAAGCTAGACTTGGGCTTCAGGCCGAGGGCACGGCAGGTACCTCCTGCAGATCTGAACCAATATTTCATGCATCTGAAGTCACGGCGAGGATCAGACGTTGGCTCGGGTTGGAGTTTCTGTGCATAACTGCCCCTTCATGAACGGAGCGGAATCTCAAGGCCATGGAGGTTTTCCCACGTTGGGAGTTGTGGGATGCCCCCTTCAAGGATTCCTTCTGCGGGACAATTGAGACCTGTTGTGCAGCTCCAGGACATCCCATATGGAATGACTCCAGAGCACCGTTCGAGGATCGATGCCAGGGAATCCCGCCTCGCATTCCAATTTTCTCCCAGCAACAAGACAGTTGAGTTTTGATGGCTCTGCGGGAGCAATCGGGGCGGCTGTGTTGAAATGGACTTTCCCGAGTTTGGGGCCTAATGTGTGTTTGTGTCCATGAGGACCTTGGAATGGGGCGGTGATACCGGGACCCTGAAGTATTCTCCTAAGCTTTTGACATTGGTCCCATGCACAAGTTTCCTTGTGGAAACAAGATTTGTCTGATGGGTGCCTCAGGAAACCCCCTATGCTGGTCTTGGAATCCAGGCTTTTGAGGAGACATGTCTGTAAACCAAAGCAATGGATCCGAATATGACCTAGGGTCCTGTCTGGTTCCATCTTCTTCTCTGGGGATATCCATCTATGGAATGAGTGGAGGTAGATGCTCACCTGTTGTCAGACCACCCTTGTTTGTCCCCGGAGTCCTACACTATTGGGATGGCCCCTGGGACTTTGGAGAGTTCTCCTAATTTGTACGATTTTGGACAATGGAATGGGCAGAATTCCCATGGATTGGGTAGGCACAGTCCTAATGTGTGGCTCCAGGGGCCACAGCCTGTAGGGTGTGTGGCCCAGGAATCTGAGGACAGAAGTCTGAAAACACAAACTCAGCTTATGTTGGGAACGTAGGTATGGCAGGGCCAATCTACAAACCATGAGAAGGACTCTTCAGGATATGAAGAAAGAGCGAGTCTGAGGCGCTTGCTCAGGCTTTTGTCTCTGGATTTTGTATCAAAGATGGGCGTGGAACGTGGGGAGGCCTCATGGGCCATGGACGAATCTTCCTCTCTGTGGATTTGGCCCGGTCCCAATTTCTTTCTGTCAATCTGTGGGATGGGAGGTCTCCTCTCAGGTTTGTTACCTCAGGTGTCCCAACCAAAGAGGAATTCCAAAGCAGAGCCCTGGGGAAGAGTGAAGGGACAACCCAAACGATGGTTATAAATTGGGGCCTAGGGGCATGGCAGACCCAATATGCTGTCTCTTCATCCAGCCACTGAGTGGCCTTACTTAAAGACTGGGCACAGGCTGAGGGTCAGCATGTGTGTTTGTGACCAATGTGGCCCGCGAGCATGGGCGGGGCCTCATGGGCCACACTGGTTTCAACTACACTGAACTTTGGATAACATGCCAATCACAAGGTCTCTTGCCATGGGGAAGGAGCTCTGATTTCTGCATCATTTGCAACCCTGGGCAGTGTTTGGAGATAAGGTCTACGTTCTGAAGCCTGAAAACCGCAGTTGGGAAGAGATGACGACCTAAGGCCATGGCGGGTCTGATGTGCTCAGTGTGCGGTCAGCTGCCTGGGTGTTGGTCCGGAGGTTCGGGTTCAGGTTGTTTCAGACAGTGAATTAGTACCCAGGTTAGACTATATAATTCAGGTACAGTCGAGAGCCGTGTAGGTTTATCCTCATTTGAGGTGCCTGGGCTACTCATTAGGCAATATATTTTTTCTAGAGGCAGGCAGAGTGCTGCATTGTGGGTCCGGTATTGCCAAACATGAGGGATTCTGGACCAGAAGTGTGTGGATAAGTCTGAGAACAGAAGCTAGACTTGGGCTTCAGGCCGAGGGTACGGCTGGTACCCCCTGCAGATCTGAACGAATATCTCATGCTTCTGAAGTCACGGCGAGGATCAGACGTTGGCTCGGGTTGGAGTTTCTGTGCATGACTGCCCCTTCATGAACGGAGCGGAATCTCAAGGCCATGGAGGTTTACCCACGTTGGGAGTTGTGGGATGCCCCCTTCAAGGATTCCTTCTGCGGGACAATTGAGACCTGTTGGGCAGCTCAAGGATATCCCATATGGAAGGACTCCAGAGCACCGTTCGGGGTGGATGCCTGGAAGCGGGCCTCGCATTCCAAATGTCTCCTAGCAACAAGACAGTTGAGATCGGATAGCTCTGCGGGAGCAACCGGCGTGGCTGAGTTGAAATGGACTTTTAGGGTCGGGCCCATTGTGTGTTTGTGTCCATGAGGGCCTTGAAATGGGGCGTTGGCACCGGGAACCCTGAAGTATTCTCCTAAGCTTTTGACATACCTCCCATGCACAAGTTTCCTTGTGGAGATGAGATTTGTTCTGAGGGGTGCCTCAGGAAACCCCCTATGCTGGTATTGGAAACCAGGCTTATGGGGAGACATGCCTGTAAACCAAAACAATGGATCCGATTATGGCCTAGGGTCCTGTCTGGTTCAATCTTCTTCTCTGGTGATATCCATCTATGGAATGAGTGGAGGGAGATGCTCACCTGGTGTCACACCGCCCTTGTTTGTCCCTGGAGACCTACACTATTGGGATGGCCTCGGTTACTTTGGAGAGTTTTCTTAATTGGTGAGAATTTAGACAATGGAATGGGCAGAATTCCCATGGATTGGGTAGGCACAGTCCTAATGTGTGGCTCCAGGGGCCCCAGCCTGGAGGGTGTGCGGCCCAGGACTTTGAGGACAGAAGTCTGAAAACACAAACTCAGCTAAGGTTTTGGGACGTAGGTATGGGAGGCCCAATCTACAAACCATGAGAAGTATCCCTCAGGATATGAAGAAAGAGCGAGTCTGAGGCACTTGCTCAGGCTTTTGTCTCTGGATTTTGTATCAACAATGGCTGTAGAATGTGGGGAGGCCTCATGGGATAAGGACGAATCTTCCTCTCTGTGGATTTGGCCCGGTCCCAATAGTTTTTCTTCAATTGTCGGATTGGAGGTCTCCTTTCAGGTTTATTACCTCAGGTGTCCGAACAAAATAGGAATTCCAAAGCAGAGCCCTGGGGAAGAGTGAAGGGACAACCCAAACTATGGTTAAAAATTGGGGCCTAGGTGCATGGCAGGCCCAATATGCTGTCTCTTCATCCAGCCACTGAGAGGCCTTACTTGAGGACTGGGCTCATGCAGAGGGTCACAATGTGTGTCTGTGACCAATGTGGCCCGCGAGCATGGGCGGGGCCTCATGGGCCACACTGGTTTCAACTACACTGGACTTTGGACAACCTGCCAAACACAAGGTCTCTGGCCATGGGGAATGTGTTCTGATATCTGCATCATTTTCAACCCTGGGAAGTGGTTGGAGATAAGGTCTAGGTTCTGAAGCCTGAAAAACCGAAGTTGGGAAGAGATGACGACCTAAGGCCATGGCGGGTCTGAGATGCTCAGTGTGCGGTCAGCTGCCTGGGTGTTGGTCAGGAGGTTCGGGCTCAGGTTGTGTCAGTCAGTGCATTAGTCCCAGGTTAGACTATATGATTTGGGTACAGTCGAGTGCCGTATAGGTTTATCCTCATTTGAGGTGCCTGGGGAGCTCAATAGGCAAGATATTTTTTCTAGAGGGCAGGCAGAGTGCTGCACTTTCCTTCCAGAATTGCCAAACTTCAGGGCTTCTGGGCCAGGAGTGTGAGGAAAGAAGTCTGAGAACACAAGCTAGACTTGGGCTTCAGGCCGAGGGCACGGCAGGTACCTCCTGCAGATCTGAACCAATATTTCATGCATCTGAAGTCACGGGAAGTATCAGACGTTGGCTCGGGTTGGAGTTTCTGTGCATGACTGCCCCTTCATGAACGGAGCGGAATCTCAAGGCCATGGAGGTTTTCCCACGTTGGGAGTTGTGGGATGCCCCCTTCAAGGATTCCTTCTGCGGGCCAATTGAGACCTGTTGTGCAGCTCCAGGACATCCCATATGGAATGACTCCAGAGCACCGTTCGAGGATCGATGCCAGGGAATCCCGCCTCGCATTCCAATTTTCTCCCAGCAACAAGACAGTTGAGTTTTGATGGCTCTGCGGGAGCAATCGGGGCGGCTGTGTTGAAATGGACTTTCCCGAGGTTGGGGCCTAATGTGTGTTTGTGTCCATGAGGACCTTGGAATGGGGCGGTGATACCGGGACCCTGAAGTATTCTCCTAAGCTTTTGACATAGGTCCCATGCACAAGTTTCCTTGTGGAAACAAGATTTGTCTGATGGGTGCCTCAGGAAACCCCCTATGCTGGTCTTGGAATCCAGCCTTTTGAGGAGACATGTCTGTAAACCAAAGCAATGGATCCGAATATGGCCTAGGGTCCTGTCTGGTTCCATCTTCTTCTCTGGGGATATCCATCTATGGAATGAGTGGAGGTAGATGCTCACCTGTTGTCAGACCACCCTTGTTTGTCCCCGGAGTCCTACACTATTGGGATGGCCCCTGGGACTTTGGAGAGTTCTCCTAATTTGTACGATTTTGGACAATGGAATGGGCAGAATTCCCATGGATTGGGTAGGTACAGTCCTAATGTGTGGCTCCAGGGGCCCCAGCCTGTAGGGTGTGTGGCCCAGGAATCTGAGGACAGAAGTCTGAAAACACAAACTCAGCTTATGTTGGGAACGTAGGTATGGCAGGGCCAATCTACAAACCATGAGAAGGACTCTTCAGGATATGAAGAAAGAGCGAGTCTGAGGCGCTTGCTCAGGCTTTTGTCTCTGGATTTTGTATCAAAGATGGGCGTGGAACGTGGGGAGGCCTCATGGGCCATGGACGAATCTTCCTCTCTGTGGATTTGGCCCGGTCCCAATTTCTTTCTGTCAATCTGTGGGATGGGAGGTCTCCTCTCAGGTTTGTTACCTCAGGTGTCCCAACCAAAGAGGAATTCCAAAGCAGAGCCCTGGGGAAGAGTGAAGGGACAACCCAAACGATGGTTATAAATTGGGGCCTAGGGGCATGGCAGACCCAATATGCTGTCTCTTCATCCAGCCACTGAGTGGCCTTATTTAAAGACTGGGCACAGGCTGAGGGTCAGCATGTGTGTTTGTGACCAATGTGGCCCGCGAGCATGGGCGGGGCCTCATGGGCCACACTGGTTTCAACTACACTGAACTTTGGATAACATGCCAATCACAAGGTCTCTTGCCATGGGGAAGGGGCTCTGATTTCTGCATCATTTGCAACCCTGGGCAGTGTTTGGAGATAAGGTCTACGTTCTGAAGCCTGAAAACCGCAGTTGGGAAGAGATGACGACCTAAGGCCATGGCAGGTCTGATGTGCTCAGTGTGCGGTCAGCTGCCTGGGTGTTGGTCCGGAGGTTCGGGTCAGGTTGTGCCAGACAGTGAATTAGTACCCAGGTTAGACTATATAATTCAGGTACAGTCGAGAGCCATGTAGGTTTATCCTGATTTGAGGTGCCTGGGCTACTCATTAGGCAATATATTTTTTCTAGAGGCAGGCAGAGTGCTGCATTGTGGGTCCGGTATTGCCAAACATGAGGGATTCTGGACCAGGAGTGTGAGGACAAGTCTGAGAACAGAAGCTAGACTTGGGCTTCAGGCCGAGGGCACGGCTGGTACCCCTTGCAGATCTGAACGAATATCTCATGCTTCTGAAGTCACGTCGAGGATCAGACGTTGGCTCGGGTTGGAGTTTCTGTGCATGACTGCCCCTTCATGAACGGAGCGGAATCTCAAGGCCATGGAGGTTTTCCCACGTTGGGAGTTGTGGGATGCCCCCTTCAAGGATTCCTTCTGCGGGACAATTGAGACCTGTTGGGCAGCTCCAGGATATCCCATATGGAAGGACTCCAGAGCACCGTTCGGGGTGGATGCCTGGGAAGCGGGCCTCGCATTCCAAATGTCTCCTAGCAACAAGACAGTTGAGATCGGATAGCTCTGCGGGAGCAACTGGCGTGGCTGAGTTGAAATGGACTTTTAGGGTCGGGCCCATTGTGTGTTTGTGTCCATGAGGGCCTTGGAATGGGGCGTTGGCACCGGGACCCTGAAGTATTCTCCTAAGCTTTTGACATACCTCCCATGCACAAGTTTCCTTGTGGAGATGAGTTTTGTTCTGAGGGGTGCCTCAGGAAACCCCCTATGCTGGTATTGGAAATTAGGCTTTTGAGGAGACATGCCTGTAAACCAAAACAATGGATCCGATTATGGCCTAGGGTCCTGTCTGGTTCAATCTTCTTCTCTGGTGATATCCATCTATGGAATCAGTGGAGCGAGATGCTCACCTGGTGTCACACCGCCCTTGTTTGTCCCTGGAGACCTACACTATTGGGATGGCCTCGGGGACTTTGGAGAGTTTTCTTAATTGGTGAGAATTTGGACAATGGAATGGGCAGAATTCCCATGGATTGGGTAGGCACAGTCCTAATGTGTGGCTCCAGGGGCCCCAGCCTGGAGGGTGTGCGGCCCAGGACTTTGAGGACAGAAGTCTAAAAACACAAACTCTTCTAAGGTTTTGGGACGTAGGTATGGGAGGCCCAATCTACAAACCATGAGAAGTACCCCTCAGGATATGAAGAAAGAGCGAGTCTGAGGCACTTGCTCAGGCTTTTGTCTCTGGATTTTGTATCAACAATGGCTGTAGAATGTGGGGAGGCCTCATGGGATATGGACGAATCTTCCTCTCTGTGGATTTGGCCCGGTCCCAATAGTTTTTCTTCAATTGTCGGATTGGAGGTCTCCTTTCAGGTTTATTACCTCAGGTGTCCGAACAAAATAGGAATTCCAAAGCAGAGCCCTGGGGAAGAGTGAAGGGACAACCCAAACTATGGTTAAAAATTGGGGCCTAGGTGCATGGCAGGCCCAATATGCTGTCTCTTCATCCAGCCACTGAGAGGCCTTACTTGAGGACTGGGCTCATGCAGAGGGTCACAATGTGTGTCTGTGACCAATGTGGCCCGCGAGCATGGGCGGGGCCTCATGGGCCACACTGGTTTCAACTACACTGGACTTTGGACAACCTGCCAAACACAAGGTCTCTGGCCATGGGGAATGTGTTCTGATATCTGCATCATTTTCAACCCTGGGAAGTGGTTGGAGATAAGGTCTAGGTTCTGAAGCCTGAAAAACCGAAGTTGGGAAGAGATGACGACCTAAGGCCATGGCGGGTCTGATATGCTCAGTGTGCGGTCAGCTGCCTGGGTGTTGGTCAGGAGGTTCGGGCTCAGGTTGTGTCAGTCAGTGCATTAGTCCCAGGTTAGACTATATGATTTGGGTACAGTCGAGTGCCGTATAGGTTTATCCTCATTTGAGGTGCCTGGGGAGCTCAATAGGCAAGATATTTTTTCTAGAGGGCAGGCAGAGTGCTGCACTTTCCTTCCAGAATTGCCAAACTTCAGGGCTTCTGGGCCAGGAGTGTGAGGAAAGAAGTCTGAGAACAAAAGCTAGACTTGGGCTTCAGGCCGAGGGCACGGCAGGTACCTCCTGCAGATCTGAACCAATATTTCATGCATCTGAAGTCACGGGAAGGATCAGACGTTGGCTCGGGTTGGAGTTTCTGTGCATGACTGCCCCTTCATGAACGGAGCGGAATCTCAAGGCCATGGAGGTTTTCCCACGTTGGGAGTTGTGGGATGCCCCCTTCAAGGATTCCTTCTGCGGGCCAATTGAGACCTGTTGTGCAGCTCCAGGACATCCCATATGGAATGACTCCAGAGCACCGTTCGAGGATCGATGCCAGGGATCCCGCCTCGCATTCCAATTTTCTCCCAGCAACAAGACAGTTGAGTTTTGATGGCTCTGCGGGAGCAATCGGGGCGGCTGTGTTGAAATGGACTTTCCCGAGGTTGGGGCCTAATGTGTGTTTGTGTCCATGAGGACCTTGGAATGGGGCGGTGATACCGGGACCCTGAAGTATTCTCCTAAGCTTTTGACATAGGTCCCATGCACAAGTTTCCTTGTGGAAACAAGATTTGTCTGATGGGTGCCTCAGGAAACCCCCTATGCTGGTCTTGGAATCCAGGCTTTTGAGGAGACATGTCTGTAAACCAAAGCAATGGATCCGAATATGGCCTAGGGTCCTGTCTGGTTCCATCTTCTTCTCTGGGGATATCCATCTATGGAATGAGTGGAGGTAGATGCTCACCTGTTGTCAGACCACCCTTGTTTGTCCCCGGAGTCCTACACTATTGGGATGGCCCCTGGGACTTTGGAGAGTTCTCCTAATTTGTACGATTTTGGACAATGGAATGGGCAGAATTCCCATGGATTGGGTAGGCACAGTCCTAATGTGTGGCTCCAGGGGCCCCAGCCTGTAGGGTGTGTGGCCCAGGAATCTGAGGACAGAAGTCTGAAAACACAAACTCAGCTTATGTTGGGAACGTAGGTATGGCAGGGCCAATCTACAAACCATGAGAAGGACTCTTCAGGATATGAAGAAAGAGCGAGTCTGAGGCGCTTGCTCAGGCTTTTGTCTCTGGATTTTGTATCAAAGATGGGCGTGGAACGTGGGGAGGCCTCATGGGCCATGGACGAATCTTCCTCTCTGTGGATTTGGCCCGGTCCCAATTTCTTTCTGTCAATCTGTGGGATGGGAGGTCTCCTCTCAGGTTTGTTACCTCAGGTGTCCCAACCAAAGAGGAATTCCAAAGCAGAGCCCTGGGGAAGAGTGAAGGGACAACCCAAACGATGGTTATAAATTGGGGCCTAGGGGCATGGCAGACCCAATATGCTGTCTCTTCATCCAGCCACTGAGTGGCCTTATTTAAAGACTGGGCACAGGCTGAGGGTCAGCATGTGTGTTTGTGACCAATGTGGCCCGCGAGCATGGGCGGGGCCTCATGGGCCACACTGGTTTCAACTACACTGAACTTTGGATAACATGCCAATCACAAGGTCTCTTGCCATGGGGAAGGGGCTCTGATTTCTGCATCATTTGCAACCCTGGGCAGTGTTTGGAGATAAGGTCTACGTTCTGAAGCCTGAAAACCGCAGTTGGGAAGAGATGACGACCTAAGGCCATGGCAGGTCTGATGTGCTCAGTGTGCGGTCAGCTGCCTGGGTGTTGGTCCGGAGGTTCGGGTTCAGGTTGTGCCAGACAGTGAATTAGTACCCAGGTTAGACTATATAATTCAGGTACAGTCGAGAGCCATGTAGGTTTATCCTGATTTGAGGTGCCTGGGCTACTCATTAGGCAATATATTTTTTCTAGAGGCAGGCAGAGTGCTGCATTGTGGGTCCGGTATTGCCAAACATGAGGGATTCTGGACCAGGAGTGTGAGGACAAGTCTGAGAACAGAAGCTAGACTTGGGCTTCAGGCCGAGGGCACGGCTGGTACCCCTTGCAGATCTGAACGAATATCTCATGCTTCTGAAGTCACGTCGAGGATCAGACGTTGGCTCGGGTTGGAGTTTCTGTGCATGACTGCCCCTTCATGAACGGAGCGGAATCTCAAGGCCATGGAGGTTTTCCCACGTTGGGAGTTGTGGGATGCCCCCTTCAAGGATTCCTTCTGCGGGACAATTGAGACCTTTTGGGCAGCTCCAGGATATCCCATATGGAAGGACTCCAGAGCACCGTTCGGGGTGGATGCCTGGGAAGCGGGCCTCGCATTCCAAATGTCTCCTAGCAACAAGACAGTTGAGATCGGATAGCTCTGCGGGAGCAACTGGCGTGGCTGAGTTGAAATGGACTTTTAGGGTCGGGCCCATTGTGTGTTTGTGTCCATGAGGGCCTTGGAATGGGGCGTTTGCACCGGGACCCTGAAGTATTCTCCTAAGCTTTTGACATACCTCCCATGCACAAGTTTCCTTGTGGAGATGAGTTTTGTTCTGAGGGGTGCCTCAGGAAACCCCCTATGCTGGTATTGGAAATTAGGCTTTTGAGGAGACATGCCTGTAAACCAAAACAATGGATCCGATTATGGCCTAGGGTCCTGTCTGGTTCAATCTTCTTCTCTGGTGATATCCATCTATGGAATCAGTGGAGCGAGATGCTCACCTGGTGTCACACCGCCCTTGTTTGTCCCTGGAGACCTACACTATTGGGATGGCCTCGGGGACTTTGGAGAGTTTTCTTAATTGGTGAGAATTTGGACAATGGAATGGGCAGAATTCCCATGGATTGGGTAGGCACAGTCCTAATGTGTGGCTCCAGGGGCCCCAGCCTGGAGGGTGTGCGGCCCAGGACTTTGAGGACAGAAGTCTAAAAACACAAACTCTTCTAAGGTTTTGGGACGTAGGTATGGGAGGCCCAATCTACAAACCATGAGAAGTACCCCTCGGGATATGAAGAAAGAGCGAGTCTGAGGCACTTGCTCAGGCTTTTGTCTCTGGATTTTGTATCAACAATGGCTGTAGAATGTGGGGAGGCCTCATGGGATATGGACGAATCTTCCTCTCTGTGGATTTGGCCCGGTCCCAATAGTTTTTCTTCAATTGTCGGATGGGAGGTCTCCTTTCAGGTTTATTACCTCAGGTGTCCGAACAAAATAGGAATTCCAAAGCAGAGCCCTGGGGAAGAGTGAAGGGACAACCCAAACTATGGTTAAAAATTGGGGCCTAGGTGCATGGCAGGCCCAATATGCTGTCTCTTCATCCAGCCACTGAGAGGCCTTACTTGAGGACTGGGCTCATGCAGAGGGTCACAATGTGTGTCTGTGACCAATGTGGCCCGCGAGCATGGGCGGGGCCTCATGGGCCACACTGGTTTCAACTACACTGGACTTTGGACAACCTGCCAAACACAAGGTCTCTGGCCATGGGGAATGTGTTCTGATATCTGCATCATTTTCAACCCTGGGAAGTGGTTGGAGATAAGGTCTAGGTTCTGAAGCCTGAAAAACCGAAGTTGGGAAGAGATGATGACCTAAGGCCATGGCGGGTCTGATATGCTCAGTGTGCGGTCAGCTGCCTGGGTGTTGGTCAGGAGGTTCGGGCTCAGGTTGTGTCAGTCAGTGCATTAGTCCCAGGTTAGACTATATGATTTGGGTACAGTCGAGTGCCGTATAGGTTTATCCTCATTTGAGGTGCCTGGCGAGCTCAATAGGCAAGATATTTTTTCTAGAGGGCAGGCAGAGTCCTGCACTTTGGTTCCAGAATTGCCAAACTTGAGGGCTTCTGGGCCAGGAGTGTGAGGACAGAAGTCTGAGAACACAAGCTAGACTTGGGCTTCAGGCCGAGGGCACGGCAGGTACCTCCTGCAGATCTGAACCAATATTTCATGCATCTGAAGTCACGGCGAGGATCAGACGTTGGCTCGGGTTGGAGTTTCTGTGCATGACTGCCCCTTCAAGAACGGAGCAGAATCTCAAGGCCATGGGGTTTTCCCACGTTGGGAGTTGTGGGATGCCCCCTTCAAGGATTCCTTCTGCGGGACAATTGAGACCTGTTGGTCAGCTCCAGGACATCCCATATGGAATGACTCCAGAGCACCGTTCGAGGATCGATGCCAGGGAATCCTGCCTCGCATTCCAATTTTCTCCTAGCAACAAGACAGTTGAGTTTTGATGGCTCTGCGGGAGCAATCGGGGCGGCTGTGTTGAAATGGACTTTCCCGAGGATGGGGCCTAATGTGTGTTTGTGTCCATGAGGGCCTTGGAATGGGGCGGTGACACCGGGACCCTGAAGTATTCTCCTAAGCTTTTGACATAGGTCCCATACACAAGTTTCCTTGTGGAAACGAGATTTGTTCTGATGGGTGCCTCAAAAAAACCCCTATGCTGGTCTTGGAATCCAGGCTTTTGAGGAGACATGTCTGTAAACCAAAGCAATGGATCCGAATATGGCCTAGGGTCCTGTCTGGTTCCATCTTCTTCTCTGGGGACATCCATTTATGATATGAGTGGAGGTAGATGCTCAGCTGGTGTCAGACCGCCCTTGTTTGTCCCCGGAGACCTACACTATTGGGATGGCCTCGGGGACTTTGGAGAGTTCTGAAGCCTGAAAACCGCAGTTGGGAAGAGATGACGACCTAAGGCCATCGCGGGTCTGATGTGCTCAGTGTGCGGTCAGCTGCCTGGGTGTTGGTCCGGAGGTTCGGGTTCAGGTTGTGTCAGACAGTGAATTAGTACCCAGGTTAGACTATATAATTCAGGTACAGTCGAGAGCCGTGTAGGTTTATCCTCATTTGAGGTGCCTGGGCTACTCATTAGGCAATATATTTTTTCTAGAGGCAGGCAGAGTGCTCTATTGTGGGTCCGGTATTGCCAAACATGAGGGATTCTGGACCAGGAGTGTGAGGACAAGTCTGAGAACAGAAGTTAGACTTGGGCTTCAGGCCGAGGGCACGGCTGGTACCCCCTGCAGATCTGAACGAATATCTCATGCTTCTGAAGTCACGTCGAGGATCAGACGTTGGCTCGGGTTGGAGTTTCTGTGCATGACTGCCCCTTCATGAACGGAGCGGAATCTCAAGGCCATGGAGGTTTTCCCACGTTGGGAGTTGTGGGATGCCCCCTTCAAGGATTCCTTCTGAGGGACAATTGAGACCTGTTGGGCAGCTCCAGGATATCCCATATGGAAGGACTCCAGAGCACCATTCGGGGTGGATGCCTGGGAAGCGGGCCTCGCATTCCAAATGTCTCCTAGCAACAAGACAGTTGAGATCGGATAGCTCTGCGGGAGCAACCGGCGTGGCTGAGTTGAAATGGACTTTTAGGGTCGGGCCCATTGTGTGTTTGTGTCCATGAGGGCCTTGGAATGTGGCGTTGGCACCGGGACCCTGAAGTATTCTCCTAAGCTTTTGACATACCTCCCATGCACAAGTTTCCTTGTGGAGATGAGATTTGTTCTGAGGGGTGCCTCAGGAAACCCCCTATGCTGGTATTGGAATCCAGGCTTTTGAGGAGACATGCCTATAATCCAAAACAATGGATCCGATTATGGCCTAGGGTCCTGTCTCGTTCCAACTTCTTCTCTGGTGATATCCATCTATGAAATGAGTGGAGGGAGATGCTCACCTGGTGTCACACCGCCCTTGCTGTCCCTGGAGACCTACACTATTGGGATGGCCTCGGGGACTTTGGAGAGTTTTCTTAATTGGTGAGATTTTGGACAATGGAATGGGCAGAATTCCCATGGATTGGGTAGGCACAGTCCTAATGTGTGGCTCAGGGGCCCCAGCCTGGAGGGTGTGTGGCCCAGGACTTTGAGGACAGAAGTCTGAAAACACAAACTCAGCTAAGGTTTTGGGACGTAGGTATGGGAGGCCCAATCTACAAACCATGAGAAGTACCCCTCAGGATATGAAGAAAGAGCGAGTCTGAGGCACTTGCTCAGGCTTTTGTCTCTGGATTTTGTATCAACAATGGCTGTAGAATGTGGGGAGGCCTCATGGGATATGGACGAATCTTCCTCTCTGTGGATTTGGCCCAGTCCCAATAGTTTTTCTTCAATTGTCGGATGGGAGGTCTTCTTTCAGGTTTATTACCTCAGGTGTCCGAACAAAATAGGAATTCCAAAGCAGAGCCCTGGGGAAGAGTGAAGGGACAACCCAAGCTATGGTTAAAAATTGGGGCCTAGGTGAATGGCAGGCCCAATATGCAATCTCTTCATCCAGCCACTGAGAGGCCTTACTTGAGGACTGGGCTCATGCTGAGGGTCACAATGTGTGTTTGTGACCAATGTGGCCCGCGAGCATGGGCGGGGCCTCATGGGCCACAATGGTTTCAACTACACTGGACTTTGGACAACCTGCCAAACACAAGGTCTCTGGCCATGGGGAATGTGTTCTGGTATCTGCATCATTTTCAACCCTGGGCAGTGGTTGGAGATAAGGTCTAGGTTCTGAAGCCTGAAAAACCGAAGTTGGGAAGAGATGACGACCTAAGGCCATGGCGGGTCTGATATGCTCAGTGTGCGGTCAGCTGCCTGGGTGTTGGTCAGGAGGTTCGGGCTCAGGTTGTGTCAGTCAGTGCATTAGTCCCAGGTTAGACTATATGATTTGGGTACAGTCGAGTGCCGTATAGGTTTATCCTCATTTGAGGTGCCTGGGGAGCTCAATAGGCAAGATATGTTTTCTTGAGGGCAGGCAGAGTGCTGCACTTTGGTTCCAGAATTGCCAAACTTGAGGGCTTCTGGGCCAGGAGTGTGAGGACAGAAGTCTGAGAACACAAGCTAGACTTGGGCTTCAGGCCGAGGGCACGGCAGGTACCTCCTGCAGATCTGAACCAATATTTCATGCATCTGAAGTCACGGCGAGGATCAGACGTTGGCTCGGGTTGGAGTTTCTGTGCATGACTGCCCCTTCAAGAACGGAGCAGAATCTCAAGGCCATGGGGTTTTCCCACGTTGGGAGTTGTGGGATGCCCCCTTCAAGGATTCCTTCTGCGGGACAATTGAGACCTGTTGGTCAGCTCCAGGACATCCCATATGGAATGACTCCAGAGCACCGTTCGAGGATCGATGCCAGGGAATCCCGCCTCGCATTCCAATTTTCTCCTAGCAACAAGACAGTTGAGTTTTGATGGCTCTGCGGGAGCTATCGGGGCGGCTGTGTTGAAATGGACTTTCCCGATGTTGGGGCCTAATGTGTGTTTATTTGTCCATGAGGGCCTTGGAATGGGGCGGTGACACCGGGACCCTGAAGTATTCTCCTAAGCTTTTGACATAGGTCCCATACACAAGTATCCTTGTGGAAACGAGATTTGTTCTGATGGGTGCCTCAGGAAACCCCCTATGCTGGTCTTGGAATCCAGGCTTTTAAGGAGACATGTCTGTAAACCAAAGCAATGGATCCGAATATGGCCTAGGGTCCTGTCTGGTTCCATCTTCTTCTCTGGGGACATCCATTTATGATATGAGTGGAGGTAGATGCTCAGCTGGTGTCAGACCGCCCTTGTTTGTCCCCGGAGACCTACACTATTGGGATGACCTCGGGGACTTTGGAGAGTTCTCCTAATTTGTACGATTTTGGATAATGGAATGGGCAGAATTCCCATGGATTGGGTAGGCACAGTCCTAATGTGTGGCTCCAGGGGCCCCAGCCTGTAGGGTGTGTGGCCCAGGAATCTGAGGACAGAAGTCTGAAAACACAAACTCAGCTTAGGTTGGGAACGTAGGTATGGCAGGGCCAATCTACAAACCATGAGAAGCACTCTTCAGGATATGAAGAAAGAGCGAGTCTGAGGCGCTTTCTCAGGCTTTTGTCTCTGGATTTTGTATCAAAGATGGGCGTGGAACGTGGGGAGGCCTCATGGGCCATGGACGAATCTTCCTCTCTGTGGATTTGGCCCGGTCCCAATTTCTTTCCGTCAATCTGTGGGATGGGAGGTCTCCTCTCAGGTTTGTTACCTCAGGTGTCCCAACCAAAGAGGAATTCCAAAGCAGAGCCCTGGGGAAGAGAGAAGGGACAACCCAAACGATGGTTATAAATTGGGGCCTAGCGCATGGCAGACCCAATATGCTCTCTCTTCATTCAGCCACTGAGTGGCCTTACTTAAAGACTGGGCACAGGCTGAGGGTCAGCATGTGTGTTTGTGACCAATGTGGCCTGCGAGCATGGGCGGGGCCTCATGGGCCACACTGGTTTCAACTACACTGAACTTTGGATAACATGCCAATCACAAGGTCTCTTGCCATGGGGAAGGAGCTCTGATTTCTCCATCATTTGCAACCCTGGGCAGTGTTTGGAGATAAGGTCTACGTTCTGAAGCCTAAAAACCGCAGTTGGGAAGAGATGACGACCTAAGGCCATGGCGGGTCTGATGTGCTCAGTGTGCGGTCAGCTGCCTGGGTGTTGGTCCGGAGGTTCGGGTTCAGGTTGTGTCAGACAGTGAATTAGTACCCAGGTTAGACTATATAATTCAGGTACAGTCGAGAGCCGTGTAGGTTTATCCTCATTTGAGGTGCCTGGGCTACTCATTAGGCAATATATTTTTTCTGGAGGCAGGCAGAGTGCTGCATTGTGGGTCCGTTATTGCCTAACATGAGGGATTCTGGACCAGGAGTGTGAGGACAAGTCTGAGAACAGAAGTTAGACTTGGGCTTCAGGCCGAAGGCACGGCTGGTACCCCCTGCAGATCTGAACGAATATCTCATGCTTCTGAAGTCACGGCCAGGATCAGACGTTGGCTCTGGTTGGAGTTTCTGTGCATGACTGCCCCTTCATGAACGGAGCGGAATCTCAAGGCCATGGAGGTTTTCCCACGTTGGGAGTTGTGGGATGCCCCCTTCAAGGATTCCTTCTGAGGGACAATTGACACCTGTTGGGCAGCTCCAGGATATCCCATATGGAAGGACTCCAGAGCACCATTCAGGGTGGATGCCTGGGAAGCGGGCCTCGCATTCCAAATGTCTCCTAGCAACAAGACAGTTGAGATCGGATAGCTCTGCGGGAGCAACCGGCGTGGCTGAGTTGAAATGGACTTTTATGGTCGGCCCAATTTGTGTTTGTGTCCATGAGGGCCTTGGAATGGGGCGTTGGCACCGGGACCCTGAAGTATTCTCCTAAGCTTTTGACATACCTCCCAAGCACAAGTTTCCTTGTGGAGATGAGATTTGTTCTGAGGGGTGCCTCAGGAAACCCCCTATGCTGGTATTGGAATCCAGGCTTTTGAGGAGACATGCCTGTAAACCAAAACAATGGATCCGATTATGGCCTAGGGTCCTGTCTGGTTCAATCTTCTTCTCTGGTGATATCCATCTATGGAATGAGTGGAGGGAGATGCTCACCTGTTGTCACACCGCCCTTGCTGTCCCTGGAGACCTACACTATTGGGATAGCCTCGGGGACTTTGGAGAGTTTTCTTAATTGGTGAGAATTTGGACAATGGAATGGGCAGAAATCCCATGGATTGGGTAGGCACAGTCCTAATGTGTGGCTCCAGGGGCCCCAGCCTGGAGGGTGTGCGGCCCAGGACTTTGAGGACAGAAGTCTGAAAACACAAACTCAGCTAAGGTTTTGGGACGTAGGTATGGGAGGCCCAATCTACAAACCATGAGAAGTACCCCTCAGGATATGAAGAAAGAGCGAGTCTGAGGCACTTGCTCAGGCTTTTGTCTCTGGATTTTGTATCAACAATGGCTGTAGAATGTGGGGAGGCCTCATGGGATATGGACGAATCTTCCTCTCTGTGGATTTGGCCCGGTCCCAATAGTTTTTCTTCAATTGTCGGATGGGAGGTCTCCTTTCAGGTTTATTACCTCAGGTGTCCGAACAAAATAGGAATTCCAAAGCAGAGCCCTGGGGAAGAGTGAAGGGACAACCCAAACTATGGTTAAAAATTGGGGCCTAGGTGCATGGCAGGCCCAATATGCTGTCTCTTCATCCAGCCACTGAGAGGCCTTACTTGAGGACTGGGCTCATGCAGAGGGTCACAATGTGTGTCTGTGACCAATGTGGCCCGCGAGCATGGGCGGGGCCTCATGGGCCACAATGGTTTCAACTACACTGGACTTTGGACAACCTGCCAAACACAAGGTCTCTGGCCATGGGGAATGTGTTCTGATATCTGCATCATTTTCAACCCTGGGAAGTGGTTGGAGATAAGGTCTAGGTTCTGAAGCCTGAAAAACCGAAGTTGGGAAGAGATGACGACCTAAGGCCATGGCGGGTCTGATATGCTCAGTGTGCGGTCAGCTGCCTGGGTGTTGGTCAGGAGGTTCGGGCTCAGGTTGTGTCAGTCAGTGCATTAGTCCCAGGTTAGACTATATGATTTGGGTACAGTCGAGTGCCGTATAGGTTTATCCTCATTTGAGGTGCCTGGGGAGCTCAATAGGCAAGATATTTTTTCTAGAGGGCAGGCAGAGTGCTGCACTTTGGTTCCAGAATTGCCAAACTTGAGGGCTTCTGGGCCAGGAGTGTGAGGACAGAAGTCTGAGAACACAAGCTAGACTTGGGCTTCAGGCCGAGGGCACGGCAGGTACCTCCTGCAGATCTGAACCAATATTTCATGCATCTGAAGTCACGGCGAGGATCAGAGGTTGGCTCGGGTTGGATTTTCTGTGCATGACTGCCCCTTCATGAACGGAGCGGAATCTCAAGGCCATGGAGGTTTTCCCACGTTGGGAGTTGTGGAATGCCCCCTTCAAGGATTCCTTCTGCGGGACAATTGAGACCTGTTGGTCAGCTCCAGGACATCCCATATGGAATGACTCCAGAGCACCGTTTGAGGATCGATGCCAAAGAATCCCGCCTCGCATTCCAATTTTCTCCTAGCAACAAGACAGTTGAGTTTTGATGGCTCTGCCGGAGCAATCGGGGAGGCTGTGTTGAAATGGACTTTCCCGAGGTTGGGGCCTAATGTGTGTTTATTTGTCCATGAGGGCCTTGGAATGGGGCGGTGACACCGGGACCCTGAAGTATTCTCCTAAGCTTTTGACATAGGTCCCATACACAAGTATCCTTGTGGAAACGAGATTTGTTCTGATGGGTGCCTCAGGAAACCCCCTATGCTGGTCTTGGAATCCAGGCTTTTAAGGAGACATGTCTGTAAACCAAAGCAATGGATCCGAATATGGCCTAGGGTCCTGTCTGGTTCCATCTTCTTCTCTGGGGACATCCATTTATGATATGAGTGGAGGTAGATGCTCAGCTGGTGTCAGACCGCCCTTGTTTGTCCCCGGAGACCTACACTATTGGGATGGCCTCGGGGACTTTGGAGAGTTCTCCTAATTTGTACGATTTTGGATAATGGAATGGGCAGAATTCCCATGGATTGGGTAGGCACAGTCCTAATGTGTGGCTCCAGGGGCCCCAGCCTGTAGGGTGTGTGGCCCAGGAATCTGAGGACAGAAGTCTGAAAACACAAACTCAGCTTAGGTTGGGAACGTAGGTATGGCAGGGCCAATCTACAAACCATGAGAAGCACTCTTCAGGATATGAAGAAAGAGCGAGTCTGAGGCGCTTGCTCAGGCTTTTGTCTCTGGATTTTGTATCAAAGATGGGCGTGGAACGTGGGGAGGCCTCATGGGCCATGGACGAAACTTCCTCTCTGTGGATTTGGCCCGGTCCCAATTTCTTTCCGTCAATCTGTGGGATGGGAGGTCTCCTCTCAGGTTTGTTACCTCAGGTGTCCCAACCAAAGAGGAATTCCAAAGCAGAGCCCTGGGGAAGAGTGAAGGGACAACCCAAACGATGGTTATAAATTGGGGCCTAGGGGCATGGAAGACCCAATATGCTGTCTCTTCATCCAGCCACTGAGTGGCCTTACTTAAATACTGGGCACAGGCTGAGGGTCAGCATGTGTGTTTGTGACCAATGTGGCCCGCGAGCATGGGCGGGGCCTCATGGGCCACACTGGTTTCAACTACACTGAACTTTGGATAACATGCCAATCACAAGGTCTCTTGCCATGGGGAAGGAGCTCTGATTTCTGCATCATTTGCAACCCTGGGCAGTGTTTGGAGATAAGGTCTACGTTCTGAAGCCTGAAAACCGCAGTTGGGAAGAGATGACGACCTAAGGCCATGGCGGGTCTGATGTGCTCAGTGTGCGGTCAGCTGCCTGGGTGTTGGTCCGGAGGTTCGGGTTCAGGTTGTGTCAGACAGTGAATTAGTACCCAGGTTAGACTATATAATTCAGGTACAGTCGAGAGCCGTGTAGGTTTATCCTCATTTGAGGTGCCTGGGCTACTCATTAGGCAATATATTTTTTCTAGAGGCAGGCAGAGTGCTGCATTGTGGGTCCGGTATTGCCAAACATGAGGGATTCTGGACCAGGAGTGTGAGGACAAGTCTGAGAACAGAAGCTAGACTTGGGCTTCAAGCCGAGGGCACGGCTGGTACCCCCTGCAGATCTGAACGAATATCTCATGCTTCTGAAGTCACGGCGAAGATCAGACTTTGGCTCGGGTTGGAGTTTCTGTGCATGACTGCCCCTTCATGAACGGAGCGGAATCTCAAGGCCATGGAGGTTTTCCCACGTTGGGAGTTGTGGGATGCCCCCTTCAAGGATTCCTTCTGAGGGACAATTGAGACCTGTTGGGCAGCTCCAGGATATCCCATATGGAAGGACTCCAGAGCACCATTCGGGGTGGATGCCTGGGAAGCGGGCCTCGCATTCCAAATGTCTCCTAGCAACAAGACAGTTGAGATCGGATAGCTCTGCGGGAGCAACCGGCGTGGCTGAGTTGAAATGGACTTTTAGGGTCGGGCCCATTGTGTGTTTGTGTCCATGAGGGCCTTGGAATGGGGCATTGGCACCGGGACCCTGAAGTATTCTCCTAAGCTTTTGACATACCTCCCAAGCACAAGTTTCCTTGTGGAGATGAGATTTGTTCTGAGGGGTGCCTCAGGAAACCCCCTATGCTGGTATTGGAATCCAGGCTTTTGAGGAGACATGCCTGTAAACCAAAACAATGGATCCGATTATGGCCTAGGGTCCTGTCTGGTTCAATCTTCTTCTCTGGTGATATCCATCTATGGAATGGGGGGAGGGAGATGCTCACCTGGTGTCACACCGCCCTTGCTGTCCCTGGAGACCTACACTATTGGGATGGCCTCGGGGACTTGGGAGAGTTTTCTTAATTGGTGAGAATTTGGACAATGGAATGGGCAGAAATCCCATGGATTGGGTAGGCACAGTCCTAATGTGTGGCTCCAGGGGCCCCAGCCTGGAGGGTGTGCGGCCCAGGACTTTGAGGACAGAAGTCTGAAAACACAAACTCAGCTAAGGTTTTGGGACGTAGGTATGGGAGGCCCAATCTACAAACCATGAGAAGTACCCCTCAGGATATGAAGAAAGAGCGAGTCTGAGGCACTTGCTCAGGCTTTTGTCTCTGGATTTTGTATCAACAATGGCTGTAGAATGTGGGGAGGCCTCATGGGATATGGACGAATCTTCCTCTCTGTGGATTTGGCCCGGTCCCAATAGTTTTTCTTCAATTGTCGGATGGGAGGTCTCCTTTCAGGTTTATTACCTCAGGTGTCCGAACAAAATAGGAATTCCAAAGCAGAGCCCTGGGGAAGAGTGAAGGGACAACCCAAACTATGGTTAAAAATTGGGGCCTAGGTGCATGGCAGGCCCAATATGCTGTCTCTTCATCCAGCCACTGAGAGGCCTTACTTGAGGACTGGGCTCATGCTGAGGGTCACAATGTGTGTTTGTGACCAATGTGGCCCGCGAGCATGGGCGGGGCCTCATGGGCCACAATGGTTTCAACTACACTGGACTTTGGACAACCTGCCAAACACAAGGTCTCTGGCCATGGGGAATGTGTTCTGATATCTGCATCATTTTCAACCCTGGGCAGTGGTTGGAGATAAGGTCTAGGTTCTGAAGCCTGAAAAACCGAAGTTGGGAAGAGATGACGACCTAAGGCCATGGCGGGTCTGATATGCTCAGTGTGCGGTCAGCTGCCTGGGTGTTGGTCAGGAGGTTCGGGCTCAGGTTGTGTCAGTCAGTGCATTAGTCCCAGGTTAGACTATATGATTTGGGTACAGTCGAGTGCCGTATAGGTTTATCCTCATTTGAGGTGCCTGGGGAGCTCAATAGGCAAGATATTTTTTCTAGAGGGCAGGCAGAGTGCTGCACTTTGGTTCCAGAATTGCCAAACTTGAGGGCTTCTGGGCCAGGAGTGTGAGGACAGAAGTCTGAGAACACAAGCTAGACTTGGGCTTCAGGCCGAGGGCACGGCAGGTACCTCCTGCAGATCTGAACCAATATTTCATGCATCTGAAGTCACGGCGAGGATCAGAGGTTGGCTCGGGTTGGATTTTCTGTGCATGACTGCCCCTTCATGAACGGAGCGGAATCTCAAGGCCATGGAGGTTTTCCCACGTTGGGAGTTGTGGAATGCCCCCTTCAAGGATTCCTTCTGCGGGACAATTGAGACCTGTTGGTCAGCTCCAGGACATCCCATATGGAATGACTCCAGAGCACCGTTTGAGGATCGATGCCAAAGAATCCCGCCTCGCATTCCAATTTTCTCCTAGCAACAAGACAGTTGAGTTTTGATGGCTCTGCGGGAGCAATCGGGGCGGCTGTGTTGAAATGGACTTTCCCGATGTTGGGGCCTAATGTGTGTTTATTTGTCCATGAGGGCCTTGGAATGGGGCGGTGACACCGGGACCCTGAAGTATTCTCCTAAGCTTTTGACATAGGTCCCATACACAAGTATCCTTGTGGAAACGAGATTTGTTCTGATGGGTGCCTCAGGAAACCCCCTATGCTGGTCTTGGAATCCAGGCTTTTAAGGAGACATGTCTGTAAACCAAAGCAATGGATCCGAATATGGCCTAGGGTCCTGTCTGGTTCCATCTTCTTCTCTGGGGACATCCATTTATGATATGAGTGGAGGTAGATGCTCAGCTCGTGTCAGACCGCCCTTGTTTGTCCCCGGAGACCTACACTATTGGGATGGCCTCGGGGACTTTGGAGAGTTCTCCTAATTTGTACGATTTTGGATAATGGAATGGGCAGAATTCCCATGGTATGGGTAGGCACAGTCCTAATGTGTGGCTCCAGGGGCCCCAGCCTGTAGGGTGTGTGGCCCAGGAATCTGAGGACAGAAGTCTGAAAACACAAACTCAGCTTAGGTTGGGAACGTAGGTATGGCAGGGCCAATCTACAAACCATGAGAAGCACTCTTCAGGATATGAAGAAAGAGCGAGTCTGAGGCGCTTTCTCAGGCTTTTGTCTCTGGATTTTGTATCAAAGATGGGCGTGGAACGTGGGGAGGCCTCATGGGCCATGGACGAAACTTCCTCTCTGTGGATTTGGCCCGGTCCCAATTTCTTTCCGTCAATCTGTGGGATGGGAGGTCTCCTCTCAGGTTTGTTACCTCAGGTGTCCCAACCAAAGAGGAATTCCAAAGCAGAGCCCTGGGGAAGAGTGAAGGGACAACCCAAACGATGGTTATAAATTGGGGCCTAGGGGCATGGCAGACCCAATATGCTGTCTCTTCATCCAGCCACTGAGTGGCCTTACTTAAAGACTGGGCACAGGCTGAGGGTCAGCATGTGTGTTTGTGACCAATGTGGCCCGCGAGCATGGGCGGGGCCTCATGGGCCACACTGGTTTCAACTACACTGAACTTTGGATAACATGCCAATCACAAGGTCTCTTGCCATGGGGAAGGAGCTCTGATTTCTGCATCATTTGCAACCCTGGGCAGTGTTTGGAGATAAGGTCTACGTTCTGAAGCCTGAAAACCGCAGTTGGGAAGAGATGACGACCTAAGGCCATGGCGGGTCTGATGTGCTCAGTGTGCGGTCAGCTGCCTGGGTGTTGGTCCGGAGGTTCGGGTTCAGGTTGTGTCAGACAGTGAATTAGTACCCAGGTTAGACTATATAATTCAGGTACAGTCGAGAGCCGTGTAGGTTTATCCTCATTTGAGGTGCCTGGGCTACTCATTAGGCAATATATTTTTTCTAGAGGCAGGCAGAGTGCTGCATTGTGGGTCCGGTATTGCCAAACATGAGGGATTCTGGACCAGGAGTGTGAGGACAAGTCTGAGAACAGAAGCTAGACTTGGGCTTCAAGCCGAGGGCACGGCTGGTACCCCCTGCAGATCTGAACGAATATCTCATGCTTCTGAAGTCACGGCGAAGATCAGACTTTGGCTCGGGTTGGAGTTTCTGTGCATGACTGCCCCTTCATGAACGGAGCGGAATCTCAAGGCCATGGAGGTTTTCCCACGTTGGGAGTTGTGGGATGCCCCCTTCAAGGATTCCTTCTGAGGGACAATTGAGACCTGTTGGGCAGCTCCAGGATATCCCATATGGAAGGACTCCAGAGCACCATTCGGGGTGGATGCCTGGGAAGCGGGCCTCGCATTCCAAATGTCTCCTAGCAACAAGACAGTTGAGATCGGATAGCTCTGCGGGAGCAACCGGCGTGGCTGAGTTGAAATGGACTTTTAGGGTCGGGCCCATTGTGTGTTTGTGTCCATGAGGGCCTTGGAATGGGGCATTGGCACCGGGACCCTGAAGTATTCTCCTAAGCTTTTGACATACCTCCCAAGCACAAGTTTCCTTGTGGAGATGAGATTTGTTCTGAGGGGTGCCTCAGGAAACCCCCTATGCTGGTATTGGAATCCAGGCTTTTGAGGAGACATGCCTGTAAACCAAAACAATGGATCCGATTATGGCCTAGGGTCCTGTCTGGTTCAATCTTCTTCTCTGGTGATATCCATCTATGGAATGAGTGGAGGGAGATGCTCACCTGGTGTCACACCGCCCTTGCTGTCCCTGGAGACCTACACTATTGGGATGGCCTCGGGGACTTTGGAGAGTTTTCTTAATTGGTGAGAATTTGGACAATGGAATGGGCAGAAATCCCATGGATTGGGTAGGCACAGTCCTAATGTGTGGCTCCAGGGGCCCCAGCCTGGAGGGTGTGCGGCCCAGGACTTTGAGGACAGAAGTCTGAAAACACAAACTCAGCTAAGGTTTTGGGACGTAGGTATGGGAGGCCCAATCTACAAACCATGAGAAGTACCCCTCAGGATATGAAGAAAGAGCGAGTCTGAGGCACTTGCTCAGGCTTTTGTCTCTGGATTTTGTATCAACAATGGCTGTAGAATGTGGGGAGGCCTCATGGGATATGGACGAATCTTCCTCTCTGTGGATTTGGCCCGGTCCCAATAGTTTTTCTTCAATTGTCGGATGGGAGGTCTCCTTTCAGGTTTATTACCTCAGGTGTCCGAACAAAATAGGAATTCCAAAGCAGAGCCCTGGGGAAGAGTGAAGGGACAACCCAAACTATGGTTAAAAATTGGGGCCTAGGTGCATGGCAGGCCCAATATGCTGTCTCTTCATCCAGCCACTGAGAGGCCTTACTTGAGGACTGGGCTCATGCTGAGGGTCACAATGTGTGTTTGTGACCAATGTGGCCCGCGAGCATGGGCGGGGCCTCATGGGCCACAATGGTTTCAACTACACTGGACTTTGGACAACCTGCCAAACAGAAGGTCTCTGGCCATGGGGAATGTGTTCTGATATCTGCATCATTTTCAACCCTGGGCAGTGGTTGGAGATAAGGTCTAGGTTCTGAAGCCTGAAAAACCGAAGTTGGGAAGAGATGACGACCTAAGGCCATGGCGGGTCTGATATGCTCAGTGTGCGGTCAGCTGCCTGGGTGTTGGTCAGGAGGTTCGGGCTCAGGTTGTGTCAGTCAGTGCATTAGTCCCAGGTTAGACTATATGATTTGGGTACAGTCGAGTGCCGTATAGGTTTATCCTCATTTGAGGTGCCTGGGGAGCTCAATAGGCAAGATATTTTTTCTAGAGGGCAGGCAGAGTGCTGCACTTTGGTTCCAGAATTGCCAAACTTGAGGGCTTCTGGGCCAGGAGTGTGAGGACAGAAGTCTGAGAACACAAGCTAGACTTGGGCTTCAGGCCGAGGGCACGGCAGGTACCTCCTGCAGATCTGAACCAATATTTCATGCATCTGAAGTCACGGCGAGGATCAGACGTTGATTGGGTTGGAGTTTCTGTGCATGACTGCCCCTTCATGAACGGAGCGGATCTCAAGGCCATGGAGGTTTTCCCACGTTGGGAGTTGTGGGATGCCCCCTTCAAGGATTCCTTCTGCGGGCCAATTGAGACCTGTTGTGCAGCTCCAGGACATCCCATATGGAATGACTCCAGAGCACCTTTCGAGGATCGATGCCAGGGAATCCCGCCTCGCATTCCAATTTTCTCCCAGCAACAAGACAGTTGAGTTTTGATGGCTCTGCGGGAGCAATCGGGGCGGCTGTGTTGAAATGGACTTTCCCGAGGTTGGGGCCTAATGTGTGTTTGTGTCCATGAGGGCCTTGGAATGGGGCGGTGACACCGGGACCCTGAAGTATTCTCCTAAGCTTTTGACATAGGTCCCATGCACAAGTTTCCTTGTGGAAACAAGATTTGTCTGATGGGTGCCTCAGGAAACCCCCTATGCTGGTCTTGGAATCCAGGCTTTTGAGGAGACATGTCTGTAAACCAAAGCAATGGATCCGAATATGGCCTAGGGTCCTGTCTGGTTCCATCTTCTTCTCTGGGGATATCCATCTATGGAATGAGTGGAGGTAGATGCTCACCTGTTGTCAGACCACCCTTGTTTGTCCCCGGAGTCCTACACTATTGGGATGGCCCCTGGGACTTTGGAGAGTTCTCCTAATTTGTACGATTTTGGACAATGGAATGGGCAGATTTCCATGGATTGGGTAGGCACAGTCCTAATGTGTGGCTCCAGGGGCCCCAGCCTGTAGGGTGTGTGGCCCAGGAATCTGAGGACAGAAGTCTGAAAACACAAACTCAGCTTATGTTGGGAACGTAGGTATGGCAGGGCCAATCTACAAACCATGAGAAGGACTCTTCAGGATATGAAGAAAGAGCGAGTCTGAGGCGCTTGCTCAGGCTTTTGTCTCTGGATTTAGTATCAAACATGGGCGTGGAACGTGGGGAGGCCTCATGGGCCATGGACGAATCTTCCTCTCTGTGGATTTGGCCCGGTCCCAATTTCTTTCTGTCAATCTGTGGGATGGGAGGTCTCCTCTCAGGTTTGTTACCTCAGGTGTCCCAAACAAAGAGGAATTCCAAAGCAGAGCCCTGGGGAAGAGTGAAGGGACAACCCAAACGATGGTTATAAATTGGGGCCTAGGGGCATGGCAGACCCAATATGCTGTCTCTTCATCCAGCCACTGAGTGGCCTTATTTAAAGACTGGGCACAGGCTGAGGGTCAGCATGTGTGTTTGTGACCAATGTGGCCCGCGAGCATGAGCGGGGCCTCATGGGCCACACTGGTTTCAACTACACTGAACTTTGGATAACATGCCAATCACAAGGTCTCTTGCCATGGGGAAGGGGCTCTGATTTCTGCATCATTTGCAACCCTGGGCAGTGTTTGGAGATAAGGTCTACGTTCTGAAGCCTGAAAACCGCAGTTGGGAAGAGATGACGACCTAAGGCCATGGCGGGTCTGATGTGCTCAGTGTGCGGTCAGCTGTCTGGGTGTTGGTCCGGAGGTTCGGGTTCAGGTTGTGCCAGACAGTGAATTAGTACCCAGGTTAGACTATATAATTCAGGTACAGTCGAGAGCCGTGTAGGTTTATCCTGATTTGAGGTGCCTGGGCTACTCATTAGGCAATATATTTTTTCTAGAGGCAGGCAGAGTGCTGCATTGTGGGTCCGGTATTGCCAAACATGAGGGATTCTGGACCATGAGTGTGAGGACAAGTCTGAGAACAGAAGCTAGACTTGGGCTTCAGGCCGAGGGCACGGCTGGTACCCCTTGCAGATCTGAACGAATATCTCATGCTTCTGAAGTCACGTCGAGGATCAGACGTTGGCTCGGGTTGGAGTTTCTGTGCATGACTGCCCCTTCATGAACGGAGCGGAATCTCAAGGCCATGGAGGTTTTCCCACGTTGGGAGTTGTGGGATGCCCCCTTCAAGGATTCCTTCTGCGGGACAATTGAGACCTGTTGGGCAGCTCCAGGATATACCATATGGAAGGACTCCAGAGCACCGTTCGGGGTGGATGCCTGGGAAGCGGGCCTCGCATTCCAAATGTCTCCTAGCAACAAGACAGTTGAGATCGGATAGCTCTGCGGGAGCAACTGGCGTGGCTGAGTTGAAATGGACTTTTAGGGTCGGGCCCATTGTGTGTTTGTGTCCATGAGGGCCTTGGAATGGGGCGTTGGCACCGGGACCCTGAAGTATTCTCCTAAGCTTTTGACATACCTCCCATGCACAAGTTTCCTTGTGGAGATGAGTTTTGTTCTGAGGGGTGCCTCAGGAAACCCCCTATGCTGGTATTGGAAATTAGGCTTTTGAGGAGACATGCCTGTAAACCAAAACAATGGATCCGATTATGGCCTAGGGTCCTGTCTGGTTCAATCTTCTTCTCTGGTGATATCCATCTATGGAATCAGTGGAGCGAGATGCTCACCTGGTGTCACACCGCCCTTGTTTGTCCCTGGAGACCTACACTATTGGGATGGCCTCGGGGACTTTGGAGAGTTTTCTTAATTGGTGAGAATTTGGACAATGGAATGGGCAGAATTCCCATGGATTGGGTAGGCACAGTCCTAATGTGTGGCTCCAGGGGCCCCAGCCTGGAGGGTGTGCGGCCCAGGACTTTGAGGACAGAAGTCTAAAAACACAAACTCTTCTAAGGTTTTGGGACGTAGGTATGGGAGGCCCAATCTACAAACCATGAGAAGTACCCCTCAGGATATGAAGAAAGAGCGAGTCTGAGGCACTTGCTCAGGCTTTTGTCTCTGGATTTTGTATCAACAATGGCTGTAGAATGTGGGGAGGCCTCATGGGATATGGACGAATCTTCCTCTCTGTGGATTTGGCCCGGTCCCAATAGTTTTTCTTCAATTGTCGGATGGGAGGTCTCCTTTCAGGTTTATTACCTCAGGTGTCCGAACAAAATAGGAATTCCAAAGCAGAGCCCTGGGGAAGAGTGAAGGGACAACCCAAACTATGGTTAAAAATTGGGGCCTAGGTGCATGGCAGGCCCAATATGCTGTCTCTTCATCCAGCCACTGAGAGGCCTTACTTGAGGACTGGGCTCATGCTGAGGGTCACAATGTGTGCTTGTGACCAATGTGGCCCGCGAGCATGGGCGGGGCCTCATGGGCCACACTGGTTTCAACTACACTGGACTTTGGACAACCTGCCAAACACAAGGTCTCTGGCCATGGGGAATGTGTTCTGATATCTGCATCATTTTCAACCCTGGGCAGTGGTTGGAGATAAGGTCTAGGTTCTGAAGCCTGAAAAACCGAAGTTGGGAAGAGATGACGACCTAAGGCCATGGCGGGTCTGATATGCTCAGTGTGCGGTCAGCTGCCTGGGTGTTGGTCAGGAGGTTCGGGCTCAGGTTGTGTCAGTCAGTGCATTAGTCCCAGGTTAGACTATATGATTTGGGTACAGTCGAGTGCCGTATAGGTTTATCCTCATTTGAGGTGCCTGGGGAGCTCAATAGGCAAGATATTTTTTCTAGAGGGCAGGCAGAGTCCTGCACTTTGGTTCCAGAATTGCCAAACTTGAGGGCTTCTGGGCCAGGAGTGTGAGGACAGAAGTCTGAGAACACAAGCTAGACTTGGGCTTCAGGCCGAGGGCACGGCAGGTACCTCCTGCAGATCTGAACCAATATTTCATGCATCTGAAGTCACGGCGAGGATCAGACGTTGGCTCGGGTTGGAGTTTCTGTGCATGACTGCCCCTTCATGATCGGAGCGGAATCTCAAGGCCATGGAGGTTTTCCCACGTTGGGAGTTGTGGGATGCCCCCTTCAAGGATTCCTTCTGCGGGACAATTGAGACCTGTTGGTCAGCTCCAGGACATCCCATATGGAATGACTCCAGAGCACCGTTCGAGGATCGATGCCAGGGAATCCTGCCTCGCATTCCAATTTTCTCCTAGCAACAAGACAGTTGAGTTTTGATGGCTCTGCGGGAGCAATCGGGGCGGCTGTGTTGAAATGGACATTCCCGAGGATGGGGCCTAATGTGTGTTTGTGTCCATGAGGGCCTTGGAATGGGGCGGTGACACCGGGACCCTGAAGTATTCTCCTAAGCTTTTGACATAGGTCCCATACACAAGTTTCCTTGTGGAAACTAGATTTGTTCTGATGGGTGCCTCAAAAAAACCCCTATGCTGGTCTTGGAATCCAGGCTTTTGAGGAGACATGTCTGTAAACCAAAGCAATGGATCCGAATATGGCCTAGGGTCCTGTCTGGTTCCATCTTCTTCTCTGGGGACATCCATTTATGATATGAGTGGAGGTAGATGCTCAGCTGGTGTCAGACCGCCCTTGTTTGTCCCCGGAGACCTACACTATTGGGATGGCCTCGGGGACTTTGGAGAGTTCTGAAGCCTGAAAACCGCAGTTGGGAAGAGATGACGACCTAAGGCCATGGCGGGTCTGATGTGCTCAGTGTGCGGTCAGCTGCCTGGGTGTTGGTCCGGAGGTTCGGGTTCAGGTTGTGTCAGACAGTGAATTAGTACCCAGGTTAGACTATATAATTCAGGTACAGTCGAGAGCCGTGTAGGTTTATCCTCATTTGAGGTGCCTGGGCTACTCATTAGGCAATATATTTTTTCTAGAGGCAGGCAGAGTGCTGCATTGTGGGTCCGGTATTGCCAAACATGAGGGATTCTGGACCAGGAGTGTGAGGACAAGTCTGAGAACAGAAGTTAGACTTGGGCTTCAGGCCGAGGGCACGGCTGGTACCCCCTGCAGATCTGAACGAATATCTCATGCTTCTGAAGTCACGGCGAAGATCAGACGTTGGCTCGGGTTGGAGTTTCTGTGCAAGACTGCCCCTTCATGAACGGAGCGGAATCTCAAGGCCATGGAGGTTTTCCCACGTTGGGAGTTGTGGGATGCCCCCTTCAAGGATTCCTTCTGAGGGACAATTGAGACCTGTTGGGCAGCTCCAGGATATCCCATATGGAAGGAATCCAGAGCACCATTCGGGGTGGATGCCTGGGAAGCGGGCCTCGCATTCCAAATGTCTCCTAGCAACAAGACAGTTGAGATCGGATAGCTCTGCGGGAGCAACCGGCGTGGCTGAGTTGAAATGGACTTTTAGGGTCGGGCCCATTGTGTGTTTGTGTCCATGAGGGCCTTGGAATGTGGCGTTGGCACCGGGACCCTGAAGTATTCTCCTAAGCTTTTGACATACCTCCCATGCACAAGTTTCCTTGTGGAGATGAGATTTGTTCTGAGGGGTGCCTCAGGAAACCCCCTATGCTGGTATTGGAATCCAGGCTTTTGAGGAGACATGCCTGTAAACCAAAACAATGGATCCGATTATGGCCTAGGGTCCTGTCTCGTTCCAACTTCTTCTCTGGTGATATCCATCTATGAAATGAGTGGAGGGAGATGCTCACCTGGTGTCACACCGCCCTTGCTGTCCCTGGAGACCTACACTATTGGGATGGCCTCGGGGACTTTGGAGAGTTTTTTAATTGGTGAGATTTTGGACAATGGAATGGGCAGAATTCCCATGGATTGGGTAGGCACAGTCCTAATGTGTGGCTCAGGGGCCCCAGCCTGGAGGGTGTGTGGCCCAGGACTTTGAGGACAGAAGTCTGAAAACACAAACTCAGCTAAGGTTTTGGGACGTAGGTATGGGAGGCCCAATCTACAAACCATGAGAAGTACCCCTCAGGATATGAAGAAAGAGCGAGTCTGAGGCACTTGCTCAGGCTTTTGTCTCTGGATTTTGTATCAACAATGGCTGTAGAATGTGGGGAGGCCTCATGGGATATGGACGAATCTTCCTCTCTGTGGATTTGGCCCGGTCCCAATAGTTTTTCTTCAATTGTCGGATGGGAGGTCTTCTTTCAGGTTTATTACCTCAGGTGTCCGAACAAAATAGGAATTCCAAAGCAGAGCCCTGGGGAAGAGTGAAGGGACAACCCAAGCTATGGTTAAAAATTGGGGCCTAGGTGAATGGCAGGCCCAATATGCTGTCTCTTCATCCAGCCACTGAGAGGCCTTACTTGAGGACTGGGCTCATGCTGAGGGTCACAATGTGTGTTTGTGACCAATGTGGCCCGCGAGCATGGGCGGGGCCTCATGGGCCACACTGGTTTCAACTACACTGGACTTTGGACAACCTGCCAAACACAAGGTCTCTGGCCATGGGGAATGTGTTCTGGTATCTGCATCATTTTCAACCCTGGGCAGTGGTTGGAGATAAGGTCTAGGTTCTGAAGCCTGAAAAACCGAAGTTGGGAAGAGATGACGACCTAAGGCCATGGCGGGTCTGATATGCTCAGTGTGCGGTCAGCTGCCTGGGTGTTGGTCAGGAGGTTCGGGCTCAGGTTGTGTCAGTCAGTGCATTAGTCCCAGGTTAGACTATATGATTTGGGTACAGTCGAGTGCCGTATAGGTTTATCCTCATTTGAGGTGCCTGGGGAGCTCAATAGGCAAGATATTTTTTCTAGAGGGCAGGCAGAGTGCTGCACTTTGGTTCCAGAATTGCCAAACTTGAGGGCTTCTGGGCCAGGAGTGTGAGGACAGAAGTCTGAGAACACAAGCTAGACTTGGGCTTCTGGCCGAGGGCACGGCAGGTACCTCCTGCAGATCTGAACCAATATTTCATGCATCTGAAGTCACGGCGAGGATCAGACGTTGGCTCGGGTTGGAGTTTCTGTGCATGACTGCCCCTTCATGAACGGAGCAGAATCTCAAGGCCATGGAGGTTTTCCCACGTTGGGAGTTGTGGGATGCCCCCTTCAAGGATTCCTTCTGCGGGACAATTGAGACCTGTTGGTCAGCTCCAGGACATCCCATATGGAATGACTCCAGAGCACCGTTCGAGGATCGATGCCAGGGAATCCCGCCTCGCATTCCAATTTTCTCCTAGCAACAAGACAGTTGAGTTTTGATGGCTCTGCGGGAGCAATCGGGGCGGCTGTGTTGAAATGGACTTTCCCAATGTTGGGGCCTAATGTGTGTTTATTTGTCCATGAGGGCCTTGGAATGGGGCGGTGACACCGGGACCCTGAAGTATTCTCCTAAGCTTTTGACATAGGTCCCATACACAAGTATCCTTGTGGAAACGAGATTTGTTCTGATGGGTGCCTCAGGAAACCCCCTATGCTGGTCTTGGAATCCAGGCTTTTAAGGAGACATGTCTGTAAACCAAAGTAATGGATCCGAATATGGCCTAGGGTCCTGTCTGGTTCCATCTTCTTCTCTGGGGACATCCATTTATGATATGAGTGGAGGTAGATGCTCAGCTGGTGTCAGACCGACCTTGTTTGTCCCCGGAGACCTACACTATTGGGATGGCCTCGGGGACTTTGGAGAGTTCTCCTAATTTGTACGATTTTGGATAATGGAATGGGCAGAATTCCCATGGATTGAGTAGGCACAGTCCTAATGTGTGGCTCCAGGGGCCCCAGCCTGTAGGGTGTGTGGCCCAGGAATCTGAGGACAGAAGTCTGAAAACACAAACTCAGCTTAGGTTGGGAACGTAGGTATGGCAGGGCCAATCTACAAACCATGAGAAGCACTCTTCAGGATATGAAGAAAGAGCGAGTCTGAGGCGCTTTCTCAGGCTTTTGTTTCTGGATTTTGTATCAAAGATGGGCGTGGAACGTGGGGAGGCCTCATGGGCCATGGACGAATCTTCCTCTCTGTGGATTTGGCCCGGTCCCAATTTCTTTCCGTCAATCTGTGGGATGGGAGGTCTCCTCTCAGGTTTGTTACCTCAGGTGTCCCAACCAAAGAGGAATTCCAAAGCAGAGCCCTGAGGAAGAGAGAAGGGACAACCCAAACGATGGTTATAAATTGGGGCCTAGCGCATGGTAGACCCAATATGCTCTCTCTTCATTCAGCCACTGAGTGGCCTTACTTAAAGACTGGGCACAGGGTGAGGGTCAGCATGTGTGTTTGTGACCAATGTGGCCTGCGAGCATGGGCGGGGCCTCATGGGCCACACTGGTTTCAACTACACTGAACTTTGGATGACATGCCAATCACAAGGTCTCTTGCCATGGGGAAGGAGCTCTGATTTCTGCATCATTTGCAACCCTGGGCAGTGTTTGGAGATAAGGTCTACGTTCTGAAGCCTGAAAACCGCAGTTGGGAAGAGATGACGACCTAAGGCCATGGCGGGTCTGATGTGCTCAGTGTGCGGTCAGCTGCCTGGGTGTTGGTCCGGAGGTTCGGGTTCAGGTTGTGTCAGACAGTGAATTAGTACCCAGGTTAGACTATATAATTCAGGTACAGTCGAGAGCCGTGTAGGTTTATCCTCATTTGAGGTGCCTGGGCTACTCATTAGGCAATATATTTTTTCTAGAGGCAGGCAGAGTGCTGCATTGTGGGTCCGTTATTGCCAAACATGAGGGACTCTGGACCAGGAGTGTGAGGACAAGTCTGAGAACAGAAGTTAGACTTGGGCTTCAGGCCGAGGGCACGGCTGGTACCCCCTGCAGATCTGAACGAATATCTCATGCTTCTGAAGTCACGGCGAGGATCAGACGTTGGCTCGGGTTGGAGTTTCTGTGCATGACTGCCCCTTCATGAACGGAGCGGAATCTCAAGGACATGGAGGTTTTCCCACGTTGGGAGTTGTGGGATGCCCCCTTCAAGGATTCCTTCTGAGGGACAATTGAGACCTGTTGGGCAGCTCCAGGATATCCCATATGGAAGGACTCCAGAGCACCATTCAGGGTGGATGCCTGGGAAGCGGGCCTCGCATTCCAAATGTCTCCTAGCAACAAGACAGTTGAGATCGGATAGCTCTGCGGGAGCAACCGGCGTGGCTGAGTTGAAATGGACTTTTATGGTCGGCCCAATTTGTGTTTGTGTCCATGAGGGCCTTGGAATGGGGCGTTGGCACCGGGACCCTGAAGTATTCTCCTAAGCTTTTGACATACCTCCCAAGCACAAGTTTCCTTGTGGAGATGAGATTTGTTCTGAGGGGTGCCTCAGGAAACCCCCTATGCTGGTATTGGAATCCAGGCTTTTGAGGAGACATGCCTGTAAACCAAAACAATGGATCCGATTATGGCCTAGGGTCCTGTCTGGTTCAATCTTCTTCTCTGGTGATATCCATCTATGGAATGAGTGGAGGGAGATGCTCACCTGGTGTCACACCGCCCTTGCTGTCCCTGGAGACCTACACTATTGGGATGGCCTCGGGGACTTTGGAGAGTTTTCTTAATTGGTGAGAATTTGGACAATGGAATGGGCAGAAATCCCATGGATTGGGTAGGCACAGTCCTAATGTGTGGCTCCAGGGGCCCCAGCCTGGAGGGTGTGCGGCCCAGGACTTTGAGGACAGAAGTCTGAAAACACAAACTCAGCTAAGGTTTTGGGACGTAGGTATGGGAGGCCCAATCTACAAACCATGAGAATTACCCCTCAGGATATGAAGAAAGAGCGAGTCTGAGGCACTTGCTCAGGCTTTTGTCTCTGGATTTTGTATCAACAATGGCTGTAGAATGTGGGGAGGCCTCATGGGATATGGACGAATCTTCCTCTCTGTGGATTTGGCCCGGTCCCAATAGTTTTTCTTCAATTGTCGGATGGGAGGTCTCCTTTCAGGTTTATTACCTCAGGTGTCCGAACAAAATAGGAATTCCAAAGCAGAGCCCTGGGGAAGAGTGAAGGGACAACCCAAACTATGGTTAAAAATTGGGGCCTAGGTGCATGGCAGGCCCAATATGCTGTCTCTTCATCCAGCCACTGAGAGGCCTTACTTGAGGACTGGGCTCATGCTGAGGGTCACAATGTGTGTTTGTGACCAATGTGGCCCGCGAGCATGGGCGGGGCCTCATGGGCCACAATGGTTTCAACTACACTGGACTTTGGACAACCTGCCAAACACAAGGTCTCTGGCCATGGGGAATGTGTTCTGATATCTGCATCATTTTCAACCCTGGGCAGTGGTTGGAGATAAGGTCTAGGTTCTGAAGCCTGAAAAACCGAAGTTGGGAAGAGATGACGACCTAAGGCCATGGCGGGTCTGATATGCTCAGTGTGCGGTCAGCTGCCTGGGTGTTGGTCAGGAGGTTCGGGCTCAGGTTGTGTCAGTCAGTGCATTAGTCCCAGGTTAGACTATATGATTTGGGTACAGTCGAGTGCCGTATAGGTTTATCCTCATTTGAGGTGCCTGGGGAGCTCAATAGGCAAGATATTTTTTCTAGAGGGCAGGCAGAGTGCTGCACTTTGGTTCCAGAATTGCCAAACTTGAGGGCTTCTGGGCCAGGAGTGTGAGGACAGAAGTCTGAGAACACAAGCTAGACTTGGGCTTCAGGCCGAGGGCACGGCAGGTACCTCCTGCAGATCTGAACCAATATTTCATGCATCTGAAGTCACGGCGAGGATCAGACGTTGGCTCGGGTTGGATTTTCTGTGCATGACTGCCCCTTCATGAACGGAGCGGAATCTCAAGGCCATGGAGGTTTTCCCACGTTGGGAGTTGTGTAATGCCCCCTTCAAGGATTCCTTCTGCGGGACAATTGAGACCTGTTGGTCAGCTCCAGGACATCCCATATGGAATGACTCCAGAGCACCGTTTGAGGATCGATGCCAAAGAATCCCGCCTCGCATTCCAATTTTCTCCTAGCAACAAGACAGTTGAGTTTTGATGGCTCTGCGGGAGCAATCGGGGAGGCTGTGTTGAAATGGACTTTCCCGAGGTTGGGGCCTAATGTGTGTTTATTTGTCCATGAGGGCCTTGGAATGGGGCGGTGACACCGGGACCCTGAAGTATTCTCCTAAGCTTTTGACATAGGTCCCATACACAAGTATCCTTGTGGAAACGAGATTTGTTCTGATGGGTGCCTCAGGAAACCCCCTATGCTGGTCTTGGAATCCAGGCTTTTAAGGAGACATGTCTGTAAACCAAAGCAATGGATCCGAATATGGCCTAGGGTCCTGTCTGGTTCCATCTTCTTCTCTGGGGACATCCATTTATGATATGAGTGGAGGTAGATGCTCAGCTGGTGTCAGACCGCCCTTGTTTGTCCCCGGAGACCTACACTATTGGGATGGCCTCGGGGACTTTGGAGAGTTCTCCTAATTTGTACGATTTTGGATAATGGAATGGGCAGAATTCCCATGGATTGGGTAGGCACAGTCCTAATGTGTGGCTCCAGGGGCCCCAGCCTGTAGGGTGTGTGGCCCAGGAATCTGAGGACAGAAGTCTGAAAACACAAACTCAGCTTAGGTTGGGAACGTAGGTATGGCAGGGCCAATCTACAAACCATGAGAAGCACTCTTCAGGATATGAAGAAAGAGCGAGTCTGAGGCGCTTGCTCAGGCTTTTGTCTCTGGATTTTGTATCAAAGATGGGCGTGGAACGTGGGGAGGCCTCATGGGCCATGGATGAAACTTCCTCTCTGTGGATTTGGCCCGGTCCCAATTTCTTTCCGTCAATCTGTGGGATGGGAGGTCTCCTCTCAGGTTTGTTACCTCAGGTGTCCCAACCAAAGAGGAATTCCAAAGCAGAGCCCTGGGGAAGAGTGAAGGGACAACCCAAACGATGGTTATAAATTGGGGCCTAGGGGCATGGCAGACCCAATATGCTGTCTCTTCATCCAGCCACTGAGTGGCCTTACTTAAAGACTGGGCACAGGCTGAGGGTCAGCATGTGTGTTTGTGACCAATGTGGCCCGCGAGCATGGGCGGGGCCTCATGGGCCACACTGGTTTCAACTACACTGAACTTTGGATAACATGCCAATCACAAGGTCTCTTGCCATGGGGAAGGAGCTCTGATTTCTGCATCATTTGCAACCCTGGGCAGTGTTTGGAGATAAGGTCTACGTTCTGAAGCCTGAAAACCGCAGTTGGGAAGAGATGACGACCTAAGGCCATGGCGGGTCTGATGTGCTCAGTGTGCGGTCAGCTGCCTGGGTGTTGGTCCGGAGGTTCGGGTTCAGGTTGTGTCAGACAGTGAATTAGTACCCAGGTTAGACTATATAATTCAGGTACAGTCGAGAGCCGTGTAGGTTTATCCTCATTTGAGGTGCCTGGGCTACTCATTAGGCAATATATTTTTTCTAGAGGCAGGCAGAGTGCTGCATTGTGGGTCCGGTATTGCCAAACATGAGGGATTCTGGACCAGGAGTGTGAGGACAAGTCTGAGAACAGAAGCTAGACTTGGGCTTCAAGCCGAGGGCACGGCTGGTACCCCCTGCAGATCTGAACGAATATCTCATGCTTCTGAAGTCACGGCGAAGATCAGACGTTGGCTCGGGTTGGAGTTTCTGTGCATGACTGCCCCTTCATGAACGGAGCGGAATCTCAAGGCCATGGAGGTTTTCCCACGTTGGGAGTTGTGGGATGCCCCCTTCAAGGATTCCTTCTGAGGGACAATTGAGACCTGTTGGGCAGCTCCAGGATATCCCATATGGAAGGACTCCAGAGCACCATTCGGGGTGGATGCCTGGGAAGCGGGCCTCGCATTCCAAATGTCTCCTAGCAACAAGACAGTTGAGATCGGATAGCTCTGCGGGAGCAACCGGCGTGGCTGAGTTGAAATGGACTTTTAGGGTCGGGCCCATTGTGTGTTTGTGTCCATGAGGGCCTTGGAATGGGGCGTTGGCACCGGGACCCTGAAGTATTCTCCTAAGCTTTTGACATACCTCCCAAGCACAAGTTTCCTTGTGGAGATGAGATTTGTTCTGAGGGGTGCCTCAGGAAACCCCCTATGCTGGTATTGGAATCCAGGCTTTTGAGGAGACATGCCTGTAAACCAAAACAATGGATCCGATTATGGCCTAGGGTCCTGTCTGGTTCAATCTTCTTCTCTGGTGATATCCATCTATGGAATGAGTGGAGGGAGATGCTCACCTGGTGTCACACCGCCCTTGCTGTCCCTGGAGACCTACACTATTGGGATGGCCTCGGGGACTTTGGAGAGTTTTCTTAATTGGTGAGAATTTGGACAATGGAATGGGCAGAAATCCCATGGATTGGGTAGGCACAGTCCTAATGTGTGGCTCCAGGGGCCCCAGCCTGGAGGGTGTGCGGCCCAGGACTTTGAGGACAGAAGTCTGAAAACACAAACTCAGCTAAGGTTTTGGGACGTAGGTATGGGAGGCCCAATCTACAAACCATGAGAAGTACTCCTCAGGATATGAAGAAAGAGCGAGTCTGAGGCACTTGCTCAGGCTTTTGTCTCTGGATTTTGTATCAACAATGGCTGTAGAATGTGGGGAGGCCTCATGGGATATGGACGAATCTTCCTCTCTGTGGATTTGGCCCGGTCCCAATAGTTTTTCTTCAATTGTCGGATGGGAGGTCTCCTTTCAGGTTTATTACCTCAGGTGTCCGAACAAAATAGGAATTCCAAAGCAGAGCCCTGGGGAAGTGTGAAGGGACAACCCAAACTATGGTTAAAAATTGGGGCCTAGGTGCATGGCAGGCCCAATATGCTGTCTCTTCATCCAGCCACTGAGGGGCCTTACTTGAGGACTGGGCTCATGCTGAGGGTCACAATGTGTGTTTGTGACCAATGTGGCCCGCGAGCATGGGCGGGGCCTCATGGGCCACACTGGTTTCAACTACACTGGACTTTGGACAACCTGCCAAACACAAGGTCTCTGGCCATGGGGAATGTGTTCTGATATCTGCATCATTTTCAACCCTGGGCAGTGGTTGGAGATAAGGTCTAGGTTCTGAAGCCTGAAAAACCGAAGTTGGGAAGAGATGACGACCTAAGGCCATGGCGGGTCTGATATGCTCAGTGTGCGGTCAGCTGCCTGGGTGTTGGTCAGGAGGTTCGGGCTCAGGTTGTGTCAGTCAGTGCATTAGTCCCATGTTAGACTATATGATTTGGGTACAGTCGAGTGCCGTATAGGTTTATCCTCATTTGAGGTGCCTGGGGAGCTCAATAGGCAAGATATTTTTTCTAGAGGGCAGGCAGAGTGCTGCACTTTGGTTCCAGAATTGCCAAACTTGAGGGCTTCTGGGCCAGGAGTGTGAGGACAGAAGTCTGAGAACACAAGCTAGACTTGGGCTTCAGGCCGAGGGCACGGCAGGTACCTCCTGCAGATCTGAACCAATATTTCATGCATCTGAAGTCATGGCGAGGATCAGACGTTGGCTCGGGTTGGAGTTTCTGTGCATGACTGCCCCTTCATGAACGGAGCGGAATCTCAAGGCCATGGAGGTTTTCCCACGTTGGGAGTTCTGGAATGCCCCCTTCAAGGATTCCTTCTGCGGGACAATTGAGACCTGTTGGTCAGCTCCAGGACATCCCATATGGAATGACTCCAGAGCACCGTTCGAGGATCGATGCCAAAGAATCCCGCCTCGCATTCCAATTTTCTCCTAGCAACAAGACAGTTGAGTTTTGATGGCTCTGCGGGAGCAATCGGGGCGGCTGTGTTGAAATGGACTTTCCCGAGGTTGGGGCCTAATGTGTGTTTATTTGTCCATGAGGGCCTTGGAATGGGGCGGTGACACCGGGACCCTGAAGTATTCTCCTAAGCTTTTGACATAGGTCCCATACACAAGTATCCTTGTGGAAACGAGATTTGTTCTGCTGGGTGCCTCAGGAAACCCCCTATGCTGGTCTTGGAATCCAGGCTTTTAAGGAGACATGTCTGTAAACCAAAGCAATGGATCCGAATATGGCCTAGGGTCCTGTCTGGTTCCATCTTCTTCTCTGGGGACATCCATTTATGATATGAGTGGAGGTAGATGCTCAGCTGGTGTGAGACCGACCTTGTTTGTCCCCGGAGACCTACACTATTGGGATGGCCTCGGGGACATTGGAGAGTTCTCCTAATTTGTACGATTTTGGATAATGGAATGGGCAGAATGCCCATGGATTGGGTAGGCACAGTCCTAATGTGTGGCTCCAGGGGCCCCAGCCTGTAGGGTGTGTGGCCCAGGAATCTGAGGACAGAAGTCTGAAAACACAAACTCAGCTTAGGTTGGGAACGTAGGTATGGCAGGGCCAATCTACAAACCATGAGAAGCACTCTTCAGGATATGAAGAAAGAGCGAGTCTGAGGCGCTTGCTCAGGCTTTTGTCTCTGGATTTTGTATCAAAGATGGGCGTGGAACGTGGGGAGGCCTCATGGGCCATGGACGAATCTTCCTCTCTGTGGATTTGGCCCGGTCCCAATTTCTTTCCGTCAATCTGTGGGATGGGAGGTCTCCTCTCAGGTTTGTTACCTCAGGTGTCCCAACCAAAGAGGAATTCCAAAGCAGAGCCCTGGGGAAGAGTGAAGGGACAACCCAAACGATGGTTATAAATTGGGGCCTAGGGGCATGGCAGACCCAATATGCTGTCTCTTCATCCAGCCACTGAGTGGCCTTACATAAAGACTGGGCACAGGCTGAGGGTCAGCATGTGTGTTTGTGACCAATGTGGCCCGCGAGCATGTGCGGGGCCTCATGGGCCACACTGGTTTCAACTACACTGAACTTTGGATAACATGCCAATCACAAGGTCTCTTGCCATGGGGAAGGAGCTCTGATTTCTGCATCATTTTCAACCCTGGGCAGTGTTTGGAGATAAGGTCTACGTTCTGAAGCCTGAAAACCGCAGTTGGGAAGAGATGACGACCTAAGGCCATGGCGGGTCTGATGTGCTCAGTGTGCGGTCAGCTGCCTGGGTGTTGGTCCGGAGGTTCGGGTTCAGGTTGTGTCAGCCAGTGAATTAGTACCCAGGTTAGACTATATAATTCAGGTACAGTCGAGAGCCGTGTAGGTTTATCCTCATTGGAGGTGCCTGGGCTACTCATTAGGCAATATATTTTTTCTAGAGGCAGGCAGAGTGCTGCATTGTGGGTCCGGTATTGCCAAACATGAGGGATTCTGGACCAGGAGTGTGAGGACAAGTCTGAGAAGAGAAGCTAGACTTGGGCTTCAGGCCGAGGGCACGGCTGGTACCCCCTGCAGATCTGAACGAATATCTCATGCTTCTGAAGTCACGGCGAGGATCAGACGTTGGCTCGGGTTGGAGTTTCTGTGCATGACTGCCCCTTCAAGAACGGAGCGGAATCTCAAGGCCATGGAGGTTTTCCCACGTTGGGAGTTGTGGGATGCCCCCTTCAAGGATTCCTTCTGCGGGACAATTGAGACCTGTTGGGCAGCTCCAGGATATCCCATATGGAAGGATACCAGAGCACCGTTCGGGGTGGATGCCTGGGAAGCGGGCCTCGCATTCCAAATGTCTCCTAGCAACAAGACAGTTGAGATCGGATAGCTCTGCGGGAGCAACCGGCGTGGCTGAGTTGAAATGGACTTTTAGGGTCGGGCCCATTGTGTGTTTGTGTCCATGAGGGCCTTGGAATGGGGCGTTGGCACCGGGACCCTGAAGTATTCTCCTAAGCTTTTGACATACCTCCCATGCACAAGTTTCCTTGTGGAGATGAGATTTGTTCTGAGGGGTGCCTCAGGAAACCCCCTATGCTGGTATTGGAATACAGGCTTTTGAGGAGACATGCCTGTAAACCAAAACAATGGATCCGATTATGGCCTAGGGTCCTGTCTGGTTCAATCTTCTTCTCTGGTGATATCCATCTATGGAATGAGTGGAGGGAGATGCTCACCTGGTGTCACACCGCCCTTGTTTGTCCCTGGAGACCTACACTATTGGGATGGCCTCGGGGACTTTGGAGAGTTTTCTTAATTGGTGAGATTTTGGACAATGGAATGGGCAGAATTCCCATGGATTGGGTAGGCACAGTCCTAATGTGTGGCTCCAGGGGCCCCAGCCTGGAGGGTGTGCGGCCCAGGACTTTGAGGACAGAAGTCTGAAAACACAAACTCAGCTAAGGTTTTGGGACGTAGGTATGGGAGGCCCAATCTACAAACCATGAGAAGTACCCCTCAGGATATGAAGAAAGAGCGAGTCTGAGGCACTTGCTCAGGCTTTTGTCTCTGGATTTTGTATCAACAATGGCTGTAGAATGTGGGGAGGCCTCATGGGATATGGACGAATCTTACTCTCTGTGGATTTGGCCCTGTCCCAATAGTTTTTCTTCAATTGTCGGATGGGAGGTCTCCTTTCAGGTTTATTACCTCAGGTGTCCGAACAAAATAGGAATTCCAAAGCAGAGCCCTGGGGAAGAGTGAAGGGACAACCCAAACTATGGTTAAAAATTGGGGACTAGGTGCATGGCAGGCCCAATATGCTGTCTCTTCATCCAGCCACTGAGAGGCCTTACTTGAGGACTGGGCTCATGCTGAGGGTCACAATGTGTGTTTGTGACCAATGTGGCCCGCGAGCATGGGCGGGGCCTCATGGGCCACATTGGTTTCAACTACACTGGACTTTGGACAACCTGCCAAACACAAGGTCTGTGGCCATGGGGAATGTGTTCTGATATCTGCATCATTTTCAACCCTGGGCAGTGGTTGGAGATAAGGTCTAGGTTCTGAAGCCTGAAAAACCGAAGTTGGGAAGAGATGACGACCTAAGGCCATGGCGGGTCTGATATGCTCAGTGTGCGGTCAGCTGCCTGGGTGTTGGTCAGGAGGTTCGGGCTCAGGTTGTGTCAGTCAGTGCATTAGTCCCATGTTAGACTATATGATTTGGGTACAGTCGAGTGCCGTATAGGTTTATCCTCATTTGAGGTGCCTGGGGAGCTCAATAGGCAAGATATTTTTTCTAGAGGGCAGGCAGAGTGCTGCACTTTGGTTCCAGAATTGCCAAACTTGAGGGCTTCTGGGCCAGGAGTGTGAGGACAGAAGTCTGAGAACACAAGCTAGACTTGGGCTTCAGGCCGAGGGCACGGCAGGTACCTCCTGCAGATCTGAACCAATATTTCATGCATCTGAAGTCACGGCGAGGATCAGACGTTGGCTCGGGTTGGAGTTTCTGTGCATGACTGCCCCTTCATGAACGGAGCGGAATCTCAAGGCCATGGAGGTTTTCCCACGTTGGGAGTTGTGGAATGCCCCCTTCAAGGATTCCTTCTGCGGGACAATTGAGACCTGTTGGTCAGCTCCAGGACATCCCATATGGAATGACTCCAGAGCACCGTTCGAGGATCGATGCCAAAGAATCCCGCCTCGCATTCCAATTTTCTCCTAGCAACAAGACAGTTGAGTTTTGATGGCTCTGCGGGAGCAATCGGGGCGGCTGTGTTGAAATGGACTTTCCCGAGGTTGGGGCCTAATGTGTGTTTATTTGTCCATGAGGGCCTTGGAATGGGGCGGTGACACCGGGACCCTGAAGTATTCTCCTAAGCTTTTGACATAGGTCCCATACACAAGTATCCTTGTGGAAACGAGATTTGTTCTGATGGGTGCCTCAGGAAACCCCCTATGCTGGTCTTGGAATCCAGGCTTTTAAGGAGACATGTCTGTAAACCAAAGCAATGGATCCGAATATGGCCTAGGGTCCTGTCTGGTTCCATCTTCTTCTCTGGGGACATCCATTTATGATATGAGTGGAGGTAGATGCTCAGCTGGTGTCAGACCGCCCTTGTTTGTCCCCGGAGACCTACACTATTGGGATGGCCTCGGGGACTTTGGAGAGTTCTCCTAATTTGTACGATTTTGGATAATGGAATGGGCAGAATTCCCATGGATTGGGTAGGCACAGTCCTAATGTGTGGCTCCAGGGGCCCCAGCCTGTAGGGTGTGTGGCCCAGGAATCTGAGGACAGAAGTCTGAAAACACAAACTCAGCTTAGGTTGGGAACGTAGGTATGGCAGGGCCAATCTACAAACCATGAGAAGCACTCTTCAGGATATGAAGAAAGAGCGAGTCTGAGGCGCTTGCTCAGGCTTTTGTCTCTGGATTTTGTATCAAAGATGGGCGTGGAACGTGGGGAGGCCTCATGGGCCATGGACGAATCTTCCTCTCTGTGGATTTGGCCCGGTCCCAATTTCTTTCCGTCAATCTGTGGGATGGGAGGTCTCCTCTCAAGTTTGTTACCTCAGGTGTCCCAACCAAAGAGGAATTCCAAAGCAGAGCCCTGGGGAAGAGTGAAGGGACAACCCAAACGATGGTTAGAAATTGGGGCCTAGGGGCATGGCAGACCCAATATGCTGTCTCTTCATCCAGCCACTGAGTGGCCTTACTTAAAGACTGGGCACAGGCTGAGGGTCAGCATGTGTGTTTGTGACCAATGTGGCCCGCGAGCATGGGCGGGGCCTCATGGGCCACACTGGTTTCAACTACACTGAACTTTGGATAACATGCCAATCACAAGGTCTCTTGCCATGGGGAAGGAGCGCTGATTTCTGCATCATTTGCAACCCTGGGCAGTGTTTGGAGATAAGGTCTACGTTCTGAAGCCTGAAAACCGCAGTTGGGAAGAGATGACGACCTAAGGCCATGGCGGGTCTGATGTGCTCAGTGTGCGGTCAGCTGCCTGGGTGTTGGTCCGGAGGTTCGGGTTCAGGTTGTGTCAGACAGTGAATTAGTACCCAGGTTAGACTATATAATTCAGGTACAGTCGAGAGCCGTGTAGGTTTATCCTCATTTGAGGTGCCTGGGCTACTCATTAGGCAATATATTTTTTCTAGAGGCAGGCAGAGTGCTGCATTGTGGGTCCGGTATTGCCAAACATGAGGGATTCTGGACCAGGAGTGTGAGGACAAGTCTGAGAACAGAAGCTAGACTTGGGCTTCAGGCCGAGGGCACGGCTGGTACCCCCTGCAGATCTGAACGAATATCTCATGCTTCTGAAGTCACGGCGAGGATCAGACGTTGGCTCGGGTTGGAGTTTCTGTGCATGACTGCCCCTTCAAGAACGGAGCGGAATCTCAAGGCCATGGAGGTTTTCCCACGTTGGGAGTTGTGGGATGCCCCCTTCAAGGATTCCTTCTGCGGGACAATTGAGACCTGTTGGGCAGCTCCAGGATATCCCATATGGAAGGACACCAGAGCACCATTCGGGGTGGATGCCTGGGAAGTGGGCCTCGCATTCCAAATGTCTCCTAGCAACAAGACAGTTGAGATCGGATAGCTCTGCGGGAGCAACCGGCGTGGCTGAGTTGAAATGGACTTTTAGGGTCGGCCCAATTTGTGTTTGTGTCCATGAGGGCCTTGGAATGGGGCGTTGGCACCGGGACTCTGAAGTATTCTCCTAAGCTTTTGACATACCTCCCAAGCACAAGTTTCCTTGTGGAGATGAGATTTGTTCTGAGGGGTGCCTCAGGAAACCCCCTATGCTGGTATTGGAATCCAGGCTTTTGAGGAGACATGCCTGTAAACCAAAACAATGGATCCGATTATGGCCTAGGGTCCTGTCTGGTTCAATCTTCTTCTCTGGTGATATCCATCTATGGAATGAGTGGAGGGAGATGCTCACCTGGTGTCACACCGCCCTTGCTGTCCCTGGAGACCTACACTATTGGGATGGCCTCGGGGACTTTGGAGAGTTTTCTTAATTGGTGAGATTTTGGACAATGGAATGGGCAGAAATCCCATGGATTGGGTAGGCACAGTCCTAATGTGTGGCTCCAGGGGCCCCAGCCTGGAGGGTGTGCGGCCCAGGACTTTGAGGACAGAAGTCTGAAAACACAAACTCAGCTAAGGTTTTGGGACGTAGGTATGGGAGGCCCAATCTACAAACCATGAGAAGTACCCCTCAGGATATGAAGAAAGAGCGAGTCTGAGGCACTTGCTCAGGCTTTTGTCTCTGGATTTTGTATCAACAATGGCTGTAGAATGTGGGGAGGCCTCATGGGATATGGACGAATCTTCCTCTCTGTGGATATGGCCCGGTCCCAATAGTTTTTCTTCAATTGTCGGATGGGAGGTCTCCTTTCAGGTTTATTACCTCAGGTGTCCGAACAAAATAGGAATTCCAAAGCAGAGCCCTGGGGAAGAGTGAAGGGACAACCCAAACTATGGTTAAAAATTGGGGCCTAGGTGCATGGCAGGCCCAATATGCTGTCTCTTCATCCAGCCACTGAGAGGCCTTACTTGAGGACTGGGCTCATGCAGAGGGTCACAATGTGTGTCTGTGACCAATGTGGCCCGCGAGCATGGGCGGGGCCTCATGGGCCACACTGGTTTCAACTACACTGGACTTTGGACAACCTGCCAAACACAAGGTCTCTGGCCATGGGGAATGTGTTCTGATATCTGCATCATTTTCAACCCTGGGCAGTGGTTGGAGATAAGGTCTAGGTTCTGAAGCCTGAAAAACCGAAGTTGGGAAGAGATGACGACCTAAGGCCATGGCGGGTCTGATATGCTCAGTGTGCGGTCAGCTGCCTGGGTGTTGGTCAGGAGGTTCGGGCTCAGGTTGTGTCAGTCAGTGCATTAGTCCCATGTTAGACTATATGATTTGGGTACAGTCGAGTGCCGTATAGGTTTATCCTCATTTGAGGTGCCTGGGGAGCTCAATAGGCAAGATATTTTTTCTAGAGGGCAGGCAGAGTGCTGCACTTTGGTTCCAGAATTGCCAAACTTCAGGGCTTCTGGGCCAGGAGTGTGAGGACAGAAGTCTGAGAACACAAGCTAGACTTGGGCTTCAGGCCGAGGGCACGGCAGGTACCTACTGCAGATCTGAACCAATATTTCATGCATCTGAAGTCACGGCGAGGATCAGACGTTGGCTCGGGTTGGAGTTTCTGTGCATGACTGCCCCTTCATGAACGGAGCGGAATCTCAAGGCCATGGAGGTTTTCCCACGTTGGGAGTTCTGGAATGCCCCCTTCAAGGATTCCTTCTGCGGGACAATTGAGACCTGTTGGTCAGCTCCAGGACATCCCATATGGAATGACTCCAGAGCACCGTTCGAGGATCGATGCCAAAGAATCCCGCCTCGCATTCCAATTTTCTCCTAGCAACAAGACAGTTGAGTTTTGATGGCTCTGCGGGAGCAATCGGGGCGGCTGTGTTGAAATGGACTTTCCCGAGTTTGGGGCCTAATGTGTGTTTATTTGTCCATGAGGGCCTTGGAATGGGGCGGTGACACCGGGACCCTGAAGTATTCTCCTAAGCTTTTGACATAGGTCCCATACACAAATATCCTTGTGGAAACGAGATTTGTTCTGATGGGTGCCTCAGGAAACCCCCTATGCTGGTCTTGGAATCCAGGCTTTTAAGGAGACATGTCTGTAAACCAAAGTAATGGATCCGAATATGGCCTAGGGTCCTGTCTGGTTCCATCTTCTTCTCTGGGGACATCCATTTATGATATGAGTGGAGGTAGATGCTCAGCTGGTGTCAGACCGCCCTTGTTTGTCCCCGGAGACCTACACTATTGGGATGGCCTCGGGGACTTTGGAGAGTTCTCCTAATTTGTACGATTTTGGATAATGGAATGGGCAGAATTCCCATGGATTGGGTAGGCACAGTCCTAATGTGTGGCTCCAGGGGCCCCAGCCTGGAGGGTGTGTGGCCCAGGAATCTGAGGACAGAAGTCTGAAAACACAAACTCAGCTTAGGTTGGGAACGTAGGTATGGCAGGGCCAATCTACAAACCATGAGAAGCACTCTTCAGGATATGAAGAAAGAGCGAGTCTGAGGCGCTTGCTCAGGCTTTTGTCTCTGGATTTTGTATCAAAGATGGGCATGGAACGTGGGGAGGCCTCATGGGCCATGGACGAATCTTCCTCTCTGTGGATTTGGCCCGGTCCCAATTTCTTTCTGTCAATCTGTGGGATGGGAGGTCTCCTCTCAGGTTTGTTACCTCAGGTGTCCCAACCAAAGAGGAATTCCAAAGCAGAGCCCTGGGGAAGAGTGAAGGGACAACCCAAACGATGGTTATAAATTGGGGCCTAGGGGCATGGCAGACCCAATATGCTGTCTCTTCATCCAGCCACTGAGTGGCCTTACTTAAAGACTGGGCACAGGCTGAGGGTCAGCATGTGTGTTTGTGACCAATGTGGCCCGCGAGCATGGGCGGGGCCTCATGGGCCACACTGGTTTCAACTACAGTGAACTTTGGATAACATGCCAATCACAAGGTCTCTTGCCATGGGGAAGGAGCTCTGATTTCTGCATCATTTGCAACCCTGGGCAGTGTTTGGAGATAAGGTCTACGTTCTGAAGCCTGAAAACCGCAGTTGGGAAGAGATGACGACCTAAGGCCATGGCGGGTCTGATGTGCTCAGTGTGCGGTCAGCTGCCTGGGTGTTGGTCCGGAGGTTCGGGTTCAGGTTGTGTCAGACAGTGAATTAGTACCCAGGTTAGACTATATAATTCAGGTACAGTCGAGAGCCGTGTAGGTTTATCCTCATTTGAGGTGCCTGGGCTACTCATTAGGCAATATATTTTTTCTAGAGGCAGGCAGAGTGCTGCATTGTGGGTCCGGTATTGCCAAACATGAGGGATTCTGGACCAGGAGTGTGAGGACAAGTCTGAGAACAGAAGCTAGACTTGGGCTTCAGGCCGAGGGCACGGCTGGTACCCCCTGCAGATCTGAACGAATATCTCATGCTTCTGAAGTCACGGCGAGGATCAGACGTTGGCTCGGGTTGGAGTTTCTGTGCATGACTGCCCCTTCATGAACGGAGCGGAATCTCAAGGCCATGGAGGTTTTCCCACGTTGGGAGTTGTGGGATGCCCCCTTCAAGGATTCCTTCTGAGGGACAATTGAGACCTGTTGGGCAGCTCCAGGATATCCCATATGGAAGGATTCCAGAGCACCATTCGGGGTGGATGCCTGTTAAGCGGGCCTCGCATTCCAAATGTCTCCTAGCAACAAGAGAGTTGAGATCGGATAGCTCTGCGGGAGCAACTGGCGTGGCTGAGTTGAAATGGACTTTTAGGGTCGGGCCCATTGTGTGTTTGTGTCCATGAGGGCCTTGGAATGGGGCGTTGGCACCGGGACCCTGAAGTATTCTCCTAAGCTTTTGACATACCTCCCAAGCACAAGTTTCCTTGTGGAGATGAGATTTGTTCTGAGGGGTGCCTCAGGAAACCCCCTATGCTGGTATTGGAATCCAGGCTTTTGAGGAGACATGCCTGTAAACCAAAACAATGGATCCGATTATGGCCTAGGGTCCTGTCTGGTTCAATCTTCTTCTCTGGTGATATCCATCTATGGAATGAGTGGAGGGAGATGCTCACCTGGTGTCACACCGCCCTTGCTGTCCCTGGAGACCTACACTATTGGGATGGCCTCGGGGACTTGGGAGAGTTTTCTTAATTGGTGAGAATTTGGACAATGGAATGGGCAGAAATCCCATGGATTGGGTAGGCACAGTCCTAATGTGTGGCTCCAGGGGCCCCAGCCTGGAGGGTGTGCGGCCCAGGACTTTGAGGACAGAAGTCTGAAAACACAAACTCAGCTAAGGTTTTGGGACGTAGGTATGGGAGGCCCAATCTACAAACCATGAGAAGTACCCCTCAGGATATGAAGAAAGAGCGAGTCTGAGGCACTTGCTCAGGCTTTTGTCTCTGGATTTTGTATCAACAATGGCTGTAGAATGTGGGGAGGCCTCATGGGATATGGACGAATCTTCCTCTCTGTGGATTTGGCCCGGTCCCAATAGTTTTTCTTCAATTGTCGGATGGGAGGTCTCCTTTCAGGTTTATTACCTCAGGTGTCCGAACAAAATAGGAATTCCAAAGCAGAGCCCTGGGGAAGAGTGAAGGGACAACCCAAACTATGGTTAAAAATTGGGGCCTAGGTGCATGGCAGGCCCAATATGCTGTCTCTTCATCCAGCCACTGAGAGGCCTTACTTGAGGACTGGGCTCATGCTGAGGGTCACAATGTGTGTTTGTGACCAATGTGGCCTGCGAGCATGGGCGGGGCCTCATGGGCCACACTGGTTTCAACTACACTGGACTTTGGACAACCTGCCAAACACAAGGTCTCTGGCCATGGGGAATGTGTTCTGATATCTGCATCATTTTCAACCCTGGGCAGTGGTTGGAGATAAGGTCTAGGTTCTGAAGCCTGAAAAACCGAAGTTGGGAAGAGATGACGACCTAAGGCCATGGCGGGTCTGATATGCTCAGTGTGCGGTCAGCTGCCTGGGTGTTGGTCAGGAGGTTCGGGCTCAGGTTGTGTCAGTCAGTGCATTAGTCCCAGGTTAGACTATATGATTTGGGTACAGTCGAGTGCCGTATAGGTTTATCCTCATTTGAGGTGCCTGGGGAGCTCAATAGGCAAGATATTTTTTCTAGAGGGCAGGCAGAGTGCTGCACTTTGGTTCCAGAATTGCCAAACTTGAGGGCTTCTGGGCCAGGAGTGTGAGGACAGAAGTCTGAGAACACAAGCTAGACTTGGGCTTCAGGCCGAGATCACGGCAGGTACCTCCTGCAGATCTGAACCAATATTTCATGCATCTGAAGTCACGGCGAGGATCAGACGTTGGCTCGGGTTGGAGTTTCTGTGCATGACTGCCCCTTCATGAACGGAGCGGAATCTCAAGGCCATGGAGGTTTTCCCACGTTGGGAGTTCTGGAATGCCCCCTTCAAGGATTCCTTCTGCGGGACAATTGAGACCTGTTGGTCAGCTCCAGGACATCCCATATGGAATGACTCCAGAGCACCGTTCGAGGATCGATGCCAAAGAATCCCGCCTCGCATTCCAATTTTCTCCTAGCAACAAGACAGTTGAGTTTTGATGGCTCTGCGGGAGCAATCGGGGCGGCTGTGTTGAAATGGACTTTCCCGAGGTTGGGGCCTAATGTGTGTTTATTTGTCCATGAGGGCCTTGGAATGGGGCGGTGACACCGGGACCCTGAAGTATTCTCCTAAGCTTTTGACATAGGTCCCATACACAAGTATCCTTGTGGAAACGAGATTTGTTCTGATGGGTGCCTCAGGAAACCCCCTATGCTGGTCTTGGAATCCAGGCTTTTAAGGAGACATGTCTGTAAACCAAAGCAATGGATCCGAATATGGCCTAGGGTCTTGTCTGGTTCCATCTTCTTCTCTGGGGACATCCATTTATGATATGAGTGGAGGTAGATGCTCAGCTGGTGTCAGACCGACCTTGTTTGTCCCCGGAGACCTACACTATTGGGATGGCCTCGGGGACTTTGGAGAGTTCTCCTAATTTGTACGATTTTGGATAATGGAATGGGCAGAATGCCCATGGATTGGGTAGGCACAGTCCTAATGTGTGGCTCCAAGGGCCCCAGCCTGTAGGGTGTGTGGCCCAGGAATCTGAGGACAGAAGTCTGAAAACACAAACTCAGCTTAGGTTGGGAACGTAGGTATGGCAGGGCCAATCTACAAACCATGAGAAGCACTCTTCAGGATATGAAGAAAGAGCGAGTCTGAGGCGCTTGCTCAGGCTTTTGTCTCTGGATTTTGTATCAAAGATGGGCGTGGAACGTGGGGAGGCCTCATGGGCCATGGACGAATCTTCCTCTCTGTGGATTTGGCCCGGTCCCAATTTCTTTCCGTCAATCTGTGGGATGGGAGGTCTCCTCTCAGGTTTGTTACCTCAGGTGTCCCAACCAAAGAGGAATTCCAAAGCAGAGCCCTGGGGAAGAGTGAAGGGACAACCCAAACGATGGTTATAAATTGGGGCCTAGGGGCATGGCAGACCCAAAAAGCTGTCTCTTCATCCAGCCACTGAGTGGCCTTACTTAAAGACTGGGCACAGGCTGAGGGTCAGCATGTGTGTTTGTGACCAATGTGGCCCGCGAGCATGGGCGGGGCCTCATGGGCCACACTGGTTTCAACTACACTGAACTTTGGATAACATGCCAATCACAAGGTCTCTTGCCATGGGGAAGGAGCGCTGATTTCTGCATCATTTGCAACCCTGGGCAGTGTTTGGAGATAAGGTCTACGTTCTGAAGCCTGAAAACCGCAGTTGGGAAGAGATGACGACCTAAGGCCATGGCGGGTCTGATGTGCTCAGTGTGCGGTCAGCTGCCTGGGTGTTGGTCCGGATGTTCGGGTTCAGGTTGTGTCAGACAGTGAATTAGTACCCAGGTTAGACTATATAATTCAGGTACAGTCGAGAGCCGTGTAGGTTTATCCTCATTTGAGGTGCCTGGGCTACTCATTAGGCAATATATTTTTTCTAGAGGCAGGCAGAGTGCTGCATTGTGGGTCCGGTATTGCCAAACATGAGGGATTCTGGACCAGGAGTGTGAGGACAAGTCTGAGAACAGAAGCTAGACTTGGGCTTCAGGCCGAGGGCACGGCTGGTACCCCCTGCAGATCTGAACGAATATCTCATGCTTCTGAAGTCACGGCGAGGATCAGACGTTGGCTCGGGTTGGAGTTTCTGTGCATGACTGCCCCTTCAAGAACGGAGCGGAATCTCAAGGCCATGGAGGTTTTCCCACGTTGGGAGTTGTGGGATGCCCCCTTCAAGGATTCCTTCTGCGGGACAATTGAGACCTGTTGGGCAGCTCCAGGATATCCCATATGGAAGGACACCAGAGCACCATTCGGGGTGGATGACTGGGAAGCGGGCCTCGCATTCCAAATGTCTCCTAGCAACAAGACAGTTGAGATCGGATAGCTCTTCGGGAGCAACCGGCGTGGCTGAGTTGAAATGGACTTTTAGGGTCGGGCCCATTGTGTGTTTGTGTCCATGAGGGCCTTGGAATGGGGCGTTGGCACCGGGACCCTGAAGTATTCTCCTAAGCTTTTGACATACCTCCCATGCACAAGTTTCCTTGTGGAGATGAGATTTGTTCTGAGGGGTGCCTCAGGAAACCCCCTATGCTGGTATTGGAATACAGGCTTTTGAGGAGACATGCCTGTAAACCAAAACAATGGATCCGATTATGGCCTAGGGTCCTGTCTGGTTCAATCTTCTTCTCTGGTGATATCCATCTATGGAATGAGTGGAGGGAGATGCTCACCTGGTGTCACACCGCCCTTGCTGTCCCTGGAGACCTACACTATTGGGATGGCCTCGGGGACTTTGGAGAGTTTTCTTAATTGGTGAGAATTTGGACAATGGAATGGGCAGAAATCCCATGGATTGGGTAGGCACAGTCCTAATGTGTGGCTCCAGGGGCCCCAGCCTGGAGGGTGTGCGGCCCAGGACTTTGAGGACAGAAGTCTGAAAACACAAACTCAGCTAAGGTTTTGGGACGTAGGTATGGGAGGCCCAATCTACAAACCATGAGAAGTACCCCTCAGGATATGAAGAAAGAGCGAATCTGAGGCACTTGCTCAGGCTTTTGTCTCTGGATTTTGTATCAACAATGGCTGTAGAATGTGGGGAGGCCTCATGGGATATGGACGAATCTTCCTCTCTGTGGATTTGGCCCGGTCCCAATAGTTTTTCTTCAATTGTCGGATGGGAGGTCTCCTTTCAGGTTTATTACCTCAGGTGTCCGAACAAAATAGGAATTCCAAAGCAGAGCCCTGGGGAAGAGTGAAGGGACAACCCAAACTATGGTTAAAAATTGGGGCCTAGGTGCATGGCAGGCCCAATATGCTGTCTCTTCATCCAGCCACTGAGAGGCCTTACTTGAGGACTGGGCTCATGCAGAGGGTCACAATGTGTGTCTGTGACCAATGTGGCCCGCGAGCATGGGCGGGGCCTCATGGGCCACACTGGTTTCAACTACACTGGACTTTGGACAACCTGCCAAACACAAGGTCTCTGGCCATGGGGAATGTGTTTTGATATCTGCATCATTTTCAACCCTGGGCAGTGGTTGGAGATAAGGTCTAGGTTCTGAAGCCTGAAAAACCGAAGTTGGGAAGAGATGACGACCTAAGGCCATGGCGGGTCTGATATGCTCAGTGTGCGGTCAGCTGCCTGGGTGTTGGTCAGGAGGTTCGGGCTCAGGTTGTGTCAGTCAGTGCATTAGTCCCAGGTTAGACTATATGATTTGGGTACAGTCGAGTGCCGTATAGGTTTATCCTCATTTGAGGTGCCTGGGGAGCTCAATAGGCAAGATATTTTTTCTAGAGGGCAGGCAGAGTGCTGCACTTTGGTTCCAGAATTGCCAAACTTGAGGGCTTCTGGGCCAGGAGTGTGAGGACAGAAGTCTGAGAACACAAGCTAGACTTGGGCTTCAGGCCGAGGGCACGGCAGGTACCTCCTGCAGATCTGAACCAATATTTCATGCATCTGAAGTCACGGCGAGGATCAGACGTTGGCTCGGGTTGGAGTTTCTGTGCATGACTGCCCCTTCATGAACGGAGCGGAATCTCAAGGCCATGGAGGTTTTCCCACGTTGGGAGTTCTGGAATGCCCCCTTCAAGGATTCCTTCTGCGGGACAATTGAGACCTGTTGGTCAGCTCCAGGACATCCCATATGGAATGACTCCAGAGCACCGTTCGAGGATCGATGCCAAAGAATCCCGCCTCGCATTCCAATTTTCTCCTAGCAACAAGAGAGTTGAGTTTTGATGGCTCTGCGGGAGCAATCGGGGCGGCTGTGTTGAAATGGACTTTCCCGAGGTTGGGGCCTAATGTGTGTTTATTTGTCCATGAGGGCCTTGGAATGGGGCGGTGACACCGGGACCCTAAAGTATTCTCCTAAGCTTTTGACATAGGTCCCATACACAAGTATCCTTGTGGAAACGAGATTTGTTCTGATGGGTGCCTCAGGAAACCCCCTATGCTGGTCTTGGAATCCAGGCTTTTAAGGAGACATGTCTGTAAACCAAAGCAATGGATCCGAATATGGCCTAGGGTCCTGTCTGGTTCCATCTTCTTCTCTGGGGACATCCATTTATGATATGAGTGGAGGTAGATGCTCAGCTGGTGTCAGACCGACCTTGTTTGTCCCCGGAGACCTAAACTATTGGGATGGCCTCGGGGACTTTGGAGAGTTCTCCTAATTTGTACGATTTTGGCTAATGGAATGGGCAGAATGCCCATGGATTGGGTAGGCACAGTCCTAATGTGTGGCTCCAGGGGCCCCAGCCTGTAGGGTGTGTCGCCCAGGAATCTGAGGACAGAAGTCTGAAAACACAAACTCAGCTTAGGTTGGGAACGTAGGTATGGCAGGGCCAATCTACAAACCATGAGAAGCACTCTTCAGGATATGAAGAAAGAGCGAGTCTGAGGCGCTTGCTCAGGCTTTTGTCTCTGGATTTTGTATCAAAGATGGGCGTGGAACGTGGGGAGGCCTCATGGGCCATGGACGAATCTTCCTCTCTGTGGATTTGGCCCGGTCCCAATTTCTTTCCGTCAATCTGTGGGATGGGAGGTCTCCTCTCAGGTTTGTTACCTCAGGTGTCCCAACCAAAGAGGAATTCCAAAGCAGAGCCCTGGGGAAGAGTGAAGGGACAACCCAAACGATGGTTATAAATTGGGGCCTAGGGGCATGGCAGACCCAATATGCTGTCTCTTCATCCAGCCACTGAGTGGCCTTACTTAAAGACTGGGCACAGACTGAGGGTCAGCATGTGTGTTTGTGACCAATGTGGCCCGCGAGCATGGGCGGGGCCTCATGGGCCACACTGGTTTCAACTACACTGAACTTTGGATAACATGCCAATCACAAGGTCTCTTGCCATGGGGAAGGAGCGCTGATTTCTGCATCATTTGCAACCCTGGGCAGTGTTTGGAGATAAGGTCTACGTTCTGAAGCCTGAAAACCGCAGTTGGGAAGAGATGACGACCTAAGGCCATGGCGGGTCTGATGTGCTCAGTGTGCGGTCAGCTGCCTGGGTGTTGGTCCGGATGTTCGGGTTCAGGTTGTGTCAGACAGTGAATTAGTACCCAGGTTAGACTATATAATTCAGGTACAGTCGAGAGCCGTGTAGGTTTATCCTCATTTGAGGTGCCTGGGCTACTCATTAGGCAATATATTTTTTCTAGAGGCAGGCAGAGTGCTGCATTGTGGGTCCGGTATTGCCAAACATGAGGGATTCTGGACCAGGAGTGTGAGGACAAGTCTGAGAACAGAAGCTAGACTTGGGCTTCAGGCCGAGGGCACGGCTGGTACCCCCTGCAGATCTGAACGAATATCTCATGCTGCTGAAGTCACGGCGAGGATCAGACGTTGGCTCGGGTTGGAGTTTCTGTGCATGACTGCCCCTTCAAGAACGGAGCGGAATCTCAAGGCCATGGAGGTTTTCCCACGTTGGGAGTTGTGGGATGCCCCCTTCAAGGATTCCTTCTGCGGGACAATTGAGACCTGTTGGGCAGCTCCAGGATATCCCATATGGAAGGACACCAGAGCACCATTCGGGGTGGATGACTGGGAAGCGGGCCTCGCATTCCAAATGTCTCCTAGCAACAAGACAGTTGAGATCGGATAGCTCTTCGGGAGCAACCGGCGTGGCTGAGTTGAAATGGACTTTTAGGGTCGGGCCCATTGTGTGTTTGTGTCCATGAGGGCCTTGGAATGGGGCGTTGGCACCGGGACCCTGAAGTATTCTCCTAAGCTTTTGACATACCTCCCATGCACAAGTTTCCTTGTGGAGATGAGATTTGTTCTGAGGGGTGCCTCAGGAAACCCCCTATGCTGGTATTGGAATACAGGCTTTTGAGGAGACATGCCTGTAAACCAAAACAATGGATCCGATTATGGCCTAGGGTCCTGTCTGGTTCAATCTTCTTCTCTGGTGATATCCATCTATGGAATGAGTGGAGGGAGATGCTCACCTGGTGTCACACCGCCCTTGCTGTCCCTGGAGACCTACACTATTGGGATGGCCTCGGGGACTTTGGAGAGTTTTCTTAATTGGTGAGAATTTGGACAATGGAATGGGCAGAAATCCCATGGATTGGGTAGGCACAGTCCTAATGTGTGGCTCCAGGGGCCCCAGCCTGGAGGGTGTGCGGCCCAGGACTTTGAGGACAGAAGTCTGAAAACACAAACTCAGCTAAGGTTTTGGGACGTAGGTATGGGAGGCCCAATCTACAAACCATGAGAAGTACCCCTCAGGATATGAAGAAAGAGCGAATCTGAGGCACTTGCTCAGGCTTTTGTCTCTGGATTTTGTATCAACAATGGCTGTAGAATGTGGGGAGGCCTCATGGGATATGGACGAATCTTCCTCTCTGTGGATTTGGCCCGGTCCCAATAGTTTTTCTTCAATTGTCGGATGGGAGGTCTCCTTTCAGGTTTATTACCTCAGGTGTCCGAACAAAATAGGAATTCCAAAGCAGAGCCCTGGGGAAGAGTGAAGGGACAACCCAAACTATGGTTAAAAATTGGGGCCTAGGTGCATGGCAGGCCCAATATGCTGTCTCTTCATCCAGCCACTGAGAGGCCTTACTTGAGGACTGGGCTCATGCAGAGGGTCACAATGTGTGTCTGTGACCAATGTGGCCCGCGAGCATGGGCGGGGCCTCATGGGCCACACTGGTTTCAACTACACTGGACTTTGGACAACCTGCCAAACACAAGGTCTCTGGCCATGGGGAATGTGTTTTGATATCTGCATCATTTTCAACCCTGGGCAGTGGTTGGAGATAAGGTCTAGGTTCTGAAGCCTGAAAAACCGAAGTTGGGAAGAGATGACGACCTAAGGCCATGGCGGGTCTGATATGCTCAGTGTGCGGTCAGCTGCCTGGGTGTTGGTCAGGAGGTTCGGGCTCAGGTTGTGTCAGTCAGTGCATTAGTCCCAGGTTAGACTATATGATTTGGGTACAGTCGAGTGCCGTATAGGTTTATCCTCATTTGAGGTGCCTGGGGAGCTCAATAGGCAAGATATTTTTTCTAGAGGGCAGGCAGAGTGCTGCACTTTGGTTCCAGAATTGCCAAACTTGAGGGCTTCTGGGCCAGGAGTGTGAGGACAGAAGTCTGAGAACACAAGCTAGACTTGGGCTTCAGGCCGAGGGCACGGCAGGTACCTCCTGCAGATCTGAACCAATATTTCATGCATCTGAAGTCACGGCGAGGATCAGACGTTGGCTCGGGTTGGAGTTTCTGTGCATGACTGCCCCTTCATGAACGGAGCGGAATCTCAAGGCCATGGAGGTTTTCCCACGTTGGGAGTTCTGGAATGCCCCCTTCAAGGATTCCTTCTGCGGGACAATTGAGACCTGTTGGTCAGCTCCAGGACATCCCATATGGAATGACTCCAGAGCACCGTTCGAGGATCGATGCCAAAGAATCCCGCCTCGCATTCCAATTTTCTCCTAGCAACAAGAGAGTTGAGTTTTGATGGCTCTGCGGGAGCAATCGGGGCGGCTGTGTTGAAATGGACTTTCCCGAGGTTGGGGCCTAATGTGTGTTTATTTGTCCATGAGGGCCTTGGAATGGGGCGGTGACACCGGGACCCTAAAGTATTCTCCTAAGCTTTTGACATAGGTCCCATACACAAGTATCCTTGTGGAAACGAGATTTGTTCTGATGGGTGCCTCAGGAAACCCCCTATGCTGGTCTTGGAATCCAGGCTTTTAAGGAGACATGTCTGTAAACCAAAGCAATGGATCCGAATATGGCCTAGGGTCCTGTCTGGTTCCATCTTCTTCTCTGGGGACATCCATTTATGATATGAGTGGAGGTAGATGCTCAGCTGGTGTCAGACCGACCTTGTTTGTCCCCGGAGACCTAAACTATTGGGATGGCCTCGGGGACTTTGGAGAGTTCTCCTAATTTGTACGATTTTGGCTAATGGAATGGGCAGAATGCCCATGGATTGGGTAGGCACAGTCCTAATGTGTGGCTCCAGGGGCCCCAGCCTGTAGGGTGTGTCGCCCAGGAATCTGAGGACAGAAGTCTGAAAACACAAACTCAGCTTAGGTTGGGAACGTAGGTATGGCAGGGCCAATCTACAAACCATGAGAAGCACTCTTCAGGATATGAAGAAAGAGCGAGTCTGAGGCGCTTGCTCAGGCTTTTGTCTCTGGATTTTGTATCAAAGATGGGCGTGGAACGTGGGGAGGCCTCATGGGCCATGGACGAATCTTCCTCTCTGTGGATTTGGCCCGGTCCCAATTTCTTTCCGTCAATCTGTGGGATGGGAGGTCTCCTCTCAGGTTTGTTACCTCAGGTGTCCCAACCAAAGAGGAATTCCAAAGCAGAGCCCTGGGGAAGAGTGAAGGGACAACCCAAACGATGGTTATAAATTGGGGCCTAGGGGCATGGCAGACCCAATATGCTGTCTCTTCATCCAGCCACTGAGTGGCCTTACTTAAAGACTGGGCACAGACTGAGGGTCAGCATGTGTGTTTGTGACCAATGTGGCCCGCGAGCATGGGCGGGGCCTCATGGGCCACACTGGTTTCAACTACACTGAACTTTGGATAACATGCCAATCACAAGGTCTCTTGCCATGGGGAAGGAGCGCTGATTTCTGCATCATTTGCAACCCTGGGCAGTGTTTGGAGATAAGGTCTACGTTCTGAAGCCTGAAAACCGCAGTTGGGAAGAGATGACGACCTAAGGCCATGGCGGGTCTGATGTGCTCAGTGTGCGGTCAGCTGCCTGGGTGTTGGTCCGGAGGTTCGGGTTCAGGTTGTGTCAGACAGTGAATTAGTACCCAGGTTAGACTATATAATTCAGGTACAGTCGAGAGCCGTGTAGGTTTATCCTCATTTGAGGTGCCTGGGCTACTCATTAGGCAATATATTTTTTCTAGAGGCAGGCAGAGTGCTGCATTGTGGGTCCGGTATTGCCAAACATGAGGGATTCTGGACCAGGAGTGTGAGGACAAGTCTGAGAACAGAAGCTAGACTTGCGCTTCAGGCCGAGGGCACGGCTGGTACCCCCTGCAGATCTGAACGAATATCTCATGCTTCTGAAGTCACGGCGAGGATCAGACGTTGGCTCGGGTTGGAGTTTCTATGCATGACTGCACCTTCAAGAACGGAGCGGAATCTCAAGGCCATGGAGGTTTTCCCACGTTGGGAGTTGTGGGATGCCCCCTTCAAGGATTCCTTCTGCGGGACAATTGAGACCTGTTGGGCAGCTCCAGGGTATCCCATATGGAAGGACACCAGAGCACCGTTCGGGGTGGATGCCTGGGAAGCGGGCCTCGCATTCCAAATGTCTCCTAGCAACAAGACAGTTGAGATCGGATAGCTCTGCGGGAGCAACCGGCGTGGCTGAGTTGAAATGGACTTTTAGGGTCGGGCCCATTGTGTGTTTGTGTCCATGAGGGCCTTGGAATGGGGCGTTGGCACCGGGACCCTGAAGTATTCTCCTAAGCTTTTGACATACCTCCCATGCACAAGTTTCCTTGTGGAGATGAGATTTGTTCTGAGGGGTGCCTCAGGAAACCCCCTATGCTGGTATTGGAATACAGGCTTTTGAGGAGACATGCCTGTAAACCAAAACAATGGATCCGATTATGGCCTAGGGTCCTGTCTGGTTCAATCTTCTTCTCTGGTGATATCCATCTATGGAATGAGTGGAGGGAGATGCTCACCTGGTGTCACACCGCCCTTGTTTGTCCCTGGAGACCTACACTATTGGGATGGCCTCGGGGACTTTGGAGAGTTTTCTTAATTGGTGAGATTTTGGACAATGGAATGGGCAGAATTCCCATGGATTGGGTAGGCACAGTCCTAATGTGTGGCTCCAGGGGCCCCAGCCTGGAGGGTGTGCGGCCCAGGACTTTGAGGACAGAAGTCTGAAAACACAAACTCAGTTAAGGTTTTGGGACGTAGGTATGGGAGGCCCAATCTACAAACCATGAGAAGTACCCCTAAGGATATGAAGAAAGAGCGAGTCTGAGGCACTTGCTCAGGCTTTTGTCTCTGGATTTTGTATCAACAATGGCTGTAGAATGTGGGGAGGCCTCATGGGATATGGACGAATCTTCCTCTCTGTGGATTTGGCCCGGTCCCAATAGTTTTTCTTCAATTGTCGGAAGGGAGGTCTCCTTTCAGGTTTATTACCTCAGGTGTCCGAACAAAATAGGAATTCCAAAGCAGAGCCCTGGGGAAGAGTGAAGGGACAACCCAAACTATGGTTAAAAATTGGGGCCTAGGTGCATGGCAGGCCCAATATGCTGTCTCTTCATCCAGCCACTGAGAGGCCTTACTTGAGGACTGGGCTCATGCTGAGGGTCACAATGTGTGTTTGTGACCAATGTGGCCCGCGAGCATGGGCGGGGCCTCATGGGCCACACTGGTTTCAACTCACTGGACTTTGGACAACCTGCCAAACACAAGGTCTCTGGCCATGGGGAATGTGTTCTGATATCTGCATCATTTTCAACCCTGGGCAGTGGTTGGAGATAAGGTCTAGGTTCTGAAGCCTGAAAAACCGAAGTTGGGAAGAGATGACGACCTAAGGCCATGGCGGGTCTGATATGCTCAGTGTGCGGTCAGCTGCCTGGGTGTTGGTCAGGAGGTTCGGGCTCAGGTTGTGTCAGTCAGTGCATTAGTCCCAGGTTAGACTATATGATTTGGGTACAGTCGAGTGCCGTATAGGTTTATCCTCATTTGAGGTGCCTGGGGAGCTCAATAGGCAAGATATTTTTTCTAGAGGGCAGGCAGAGTGCTGCACTTTGGTTCCAGAATTGCCAAACTTGAGGGTTCTGGGCCAGGAGTGTGAGGACAGAAGTCTGAGAACACAAGCTAGACTTGGGCTTCAGGCCGAGGGCACGGCAGGTACCTCCTGCAGATCTGAACCAATATTTCATGCATCTGAAGTCACGGCGAGGATCAGACGTTGGCTCGGGTTGGAGTTTCTGTGCATGACTGCCCCTTCATGAACGGAGCGGAATCTCAAGGCCATGGAGGTTTTCCCACGTTGGGAGTTGTGGAATGCCCCCTTCAAGGATTCCTTCTGCGGGACAATTGAGACCTGTTGGTCAGCTCCAGGACATCCCATATGGAATGACTCCAGAGCACCGTTCGAGGATCGATGCCAGGGAATCCTGCCTCGCATTCCAATTTTCTCCTAGCAACAAGATAGTTGAGTTTTGATGGCTCTGCGGGAGCAATCGGGGCGGCTGTGTTGAAATGGACTTTCCCGAGGTTGGGGCCTAATGTGTGTTTATTTGTCCATGAGGGCCTTGGAATGGGGCGGTGACACCGGGACCCTGAAGTATTCTCCTAAGCTTTTGACATAGGTCCCATACACAAGTATCCTTGTGGAAACGAGATTTGTTCTGATGGGTGCCTCAGGAAACCCCCTATGCTGGTCTTGGAATCCAGGCTATAAGGAGACATGTCTGTAAACCAAAGCAATGGATCCGAATATGGCCTAGGGTCCTGTCTGGTTCCATCTTCTTCTCTGGGGACATCCATTTATGATATGAGTGGAGGTAGATGCTCAGCTGGTGTCAGACCGACCTTGTTTGTCCCCGGAGACCTACACTATTGGGATGGCCTCGGGGACTTTGGAGAGTTCTCCTAATTTGTACGATTTTGGATAATGGAATGGGCAGAATGCCCATGGATTGGGTAGGCACAGTCCTAATGTGTGGCTCCAGGGGCCCCAGCCTGGAGGGTGTGTGGCCCAGGAATCTGAGGACAGAAGTCTGAAAACACAAACTCAGCTTAGGTTGGGAACGTAGGTATGGCAGGGCCAATCTACAAACCATGAGAAGCACTCTTCAGGATATGAAGAAAGAGCGAGTCTGAGGCGCTTGCTCAGGCTTTTGTCTCTGGATTTTGTATCAAAGATGGGCGTGGAACGTGGGGAGGCCTCATGGGCCATGGACGAATCTTCCTCTCTGTGGATTTGGCCCGGTCCCAATTTCTTTCCGTCAATCTGTGGGATGGGAGGTCTCCTCTCAGGTTTGTTACCTCAGGTGTCCCAACCAAAGAGGAATTCCAAAGCAGAGCCCTGGGGAAGAGTGAAGGGACAACCCAAACGATGGTTATAAATTGGGGCCTAGGGGCATGGCAGACCCAATATGCTGTCTCTTCATCCAGCCACTGAGTGGCCTTACTTAAAGACTGGGCACAGGCTGAGGGTCAGCATGTGTGTTTGTGACCAATGTGGCCCGCGAGCATGGGCGGGGCCTCATGGGCCACACTGGTTTCAACTACACTGAACTTTGGATAACATGCCAATCACAAGGTCTCTTGCCATGGGGAAGGAGCTCTGATTTCTGCATCATTTGCAACCCTGGGCAGTGTTTGGAGATAAGGTCTACGTTCTGAATCCTGAAAACCGCAGTTGGGAAGAGATGACGACCTAAGGCCATGGCGGGACTGATGTGCTCAGTGTGCGGTCAGCTGCCTGGGTGTTGGTCCGGAGGTTCGGGTTCAGGTTGTGTCAGACAGTGAATTAGTACCCAGGTTAGACTATATAATTCAGGTACAGTCGAGAGCCGTGTAGGTTTATCCTCATTTGAGGTGCCTGGGCTACTCATTAGGCAATATATTTTTTCTAGAGGCAGGCAGAGTGCTGCATTGTGGGTCCGGTTTGCCAAACATGAGGGATTCTGGACCAGGAGTGTGAGGACAAGTCTGAGAACAGAAGCTAGACTTGGGCTTCAGGCCGAGGGCACGGCTGGTACCCCCTGCAGATCTGAACGAATATCTCATGCTTCTGAAGTCACGGAGAGGATCAGACGTTGGCTCGGGTTGGAGTTTCTGTGCATGACTGCCCCTTCAAGAACGGAGCGGAATCTCAAGGCCATGGAGGTTTTCCCACGTTGGGAGTTGTGGGATGCCCCCTTCAAGGATTCTTTCTCGGGACAATTGAGACCTGTTGGGCAGCTCCAGGGTATCCCATATGGAAGGATACCAGAGCACCGTTCGGGGTGGATGCCTGGGAAGCGGGCCTCGCATTCCAAATGTCTCCTAGCAACAAGACAGTTGAGATCGGATAGCTCTGCGGGAGCAACCGGCGTGGCTGAGTTGAAATGGACTTTTAGGGTCGGGCCCATTGTGTGTTTGTGTCCATGAGGGCCTTGGAATGGGGCGTTGGCACCGGGACCCTGAAGTATTCTCCTAAGCTTTTGACATACCTCCCATGCACAAGTTTCCTTGTGGAGATGAGATTTGTTCTGAGGGGTGCCTCAGGAAACCCCCTATGCTGGTATTGGAATACAGGCTTTTGAGGAGACATGCCTGTAAACCAAAACAATGGATCCGATTATGGCCTAGGGTCCTGTCTGGTTCAATCTTCTTCTCTGGTGATATCCATCTATGGAATGAGTGGAGGGAGATGCTCACCTGGTGTCACACCGCCCTTGTTTGTCCCTGGAGACCTACACTATTGGGATGGCCTCGGGGACTTTGGAGAGTTTTCTTAATTGGTGAGATTTTGTACAATGGAATGGGCAGAATTCCCATGGATTGGGTAGGCACAGTCCTAATGTGTGGCTCCAGGGGCCCCAGCCTGGAGGGTGTGCGGCCCAGGGCTTTGAGGACAGAAGTCTGAAAACACAAACTCAGCTAATTTTGGGACGTAGGTATGGGAGGCCCAATCTACAAACCATGAGAAGTACCCCTCAGGATATGAAGAAAGAGCGAGTCTGAGGCACTTGCTCAGGCTTTTGTCTCTGGATTTTGTATCAACAATGGCTGTAGAATGTGGGGAGGCCTCATGGGATATGGACGAATTTTCCTCTCTGTGGATTTGGCCCGGTCCCAATAGTTTTTCTTCAATTGTCGGATGGGAGGTCTCCTTTCAGGTTTATTACCTCAGGTGTCCGAACAAAATAGGAATTCCAAAGCAGAGCCCTGGGGAAGAGTGAAGGGACAACCCAAACTATGGTTAAAAATTGGGGCCTAGGTGCATGGCAGGCCCAATATGCTGTCTCTTCATCCAGCCACTGAGAGGCCTTACTTGAGGACTGGGCTCATGCTGAGGGTCACAATGTGTGTTTGTGACCAATGTGGCCCGCGAGCATGGGCGGGGCCTCATGGGCCACACTGGTTTCAACTACACTGGACTTTGGACAACCTGCCAAACACAAGGTCTCTGGCCATGGGGAATGTGTTCTGATATCTGCATCATTTTCAACCCTGGGCAGTGGTTGGAGATAAGGTCTAGGTTCTGAAGCCTGAAAAACCGAAGTTGGGAAGAGATGACGACCTAAGGCCATGGCGGGTCTGATATGCTCAGTGTGCGGTCAGCTGCCTGGGTGTTGGTCAGGAGGTTCGGGCTCAGGTTGTGTCAGTCAGTGCATTAGTCCCAGGTTAGACTATATGATTTGGGTACAGTCGAGTGCCGTATAGGTTTATCCTCATTTGAGGTGCCTGGGGAGCTCAATAGGCAAGATATTTTTTCTAGAGGGCAGGCAGAGTGCTGCACTTTGGTTCCAGAATTGCCAAACTTGAGGGCTTCTGGGCCAGGAGTGTGAGGACAGAAGTCTGAGAACACAAGCTAGACTTGGGCTTCAGGCCGAGGGCACGGCAGGTACCTCCTGCAGATCTGAACCAATATTTCATGCATCTGAAGTCACGGCGAGGATCAGAGGTTGGCTCGGGTTGGATTTTCTGTGCATGACTGCCCCTTCATGAACGGAGCGGAATCTCAAGGCCATGGAGGTTTTCCCACGTTGGGAGTTGTGGAATGCCCCCTTCAAGGATTCCTTCTGCGGGACAATTGAGACCTGTTGGTCAGCTCCAGGACATCCCATATGGAATGACTCCAGAGCACCGTTCGAGGATCGATGCCAAAGAATCCCGCCTCGCATTCCAATTTTCTCCTAGCAACAAGACAGTTGAGTTTTGATGGCTCTGCGAGAGCAATCGGGGCGGCTGTGTTGAAATGGACTTTCCCGAGGTTGGGGCCTAATGTGTGTTTATTTGTCCATGAGGGCCTTGGAATGGGGCGGTGACACCGGGACCCTGAAGTATTCTCCTAAGCTTTTGACATAGGTCCCATACACAAGTATCCTTGTGGAAACGAGATTTGTTCTGATGGGTGACTCAGGAAACCCCCTATGCTGGTCTTGGAATCCAGGCTTTTAAGGAGACATGTCTGTAAACCAAAGCAATGGATCCGAATATGGCCTAGGGTCCTGTCTGGTTCCATCTTCTTCTCTGGGGACATCCATTTATGATATGAGTGGAGGTAGATGCTCAGCTGGTGTCAGACCGACCTTGTTTGTCCCCGGAGACCTACACTATTGGGATGGCCTCGGGGACTTTGGAGAGTTCTCCTAATTTGTACGATTTTGGCTAATGGAATGGGCAGAATGCCCATGGATTGGGTAGGCACAGTCCTAATGTGTGGCTCCAGGGGCCCCAGCCTGTAGGGTGTGTGGCCCAGGAATCTGAGGACAGAAGTCTGAAAACACAAACTCAGCTTAGGTTGGGAACGTAGGTATGGCAGGGCCAATCTACAAACCATGAGAAGCACTCTTCAGGATATGAAGAAAGAGCGAGTCTGAGGCGCTTGCTCAGGCTTTTGTCTCTGGATTTTGTATCAAAGATGGGCATGGAACGTGGGGAGGCCTCATGGGCCATGGACGAATCTTCCTCTCTGTGGATTTGGCCCGGTCCCAATTTCTTTCCGTCAATCTGTGGGATGGGAGGTCTCCTCTCAGGTTTGTTACCTCAGGTGTCCCAACCAAAGAGGAATTCCAAAGCAGAGCCCTGGGGAAGAGTGAAGGGACAACCCAAACGATGGTTATAAATTGGGGCCTAGGGGCATGGCAGACCCAATATGCTGTCTCTTCATCCAGCCACTGAGTGGCCTTACTTAAAGACTGGGCACAGGCTGAGGGTCAGCATGTGTGTTTGTGACCAATGTGGCCCGCGCGTATGGGCGGGGCCTCATGGGCCACACTGGTTTCAACTACACTGAACTTTGGATAACATGCCAATCACAAGGTCTCTTGCCATGGGGAAGGAGCGCTGATTTCTGCATCATTTGCAACCCTGGGCAGTGTTTGGAGATAAGGTCTACGTTCTGAAGCCTGAAAACCGCAGTTGGGAAGAGATGACGACCTAAGGCCATGGCGGGTCTGATGTGCTCAGTGTGCGGTCAGCTGCCTGGGTGTTGGTCCGGAGGTTCGGGTTCAGGTTGTGTCAGACAGTGAATTAGTACCCAGGTTAGACTATATAATTCAGGTACAGTCGAGAGCCGTGTAGGTTTATCCTCATTTGAGGTGCCTGGGCTACTCATTAGGCAATATATTTTTTCTAGAGGCAGGCAGAGTGCTGCATTGTGGGTCCGGTATTGCCAAACATGAGGGATTCTGGACCAGGAGTGTGAGGACAAGTCTGAGAACAGAAGCTAGACTTGGGCTTCAGGCCGAGGGCACGGCTGGTACCCCCTGCAGATCTGAACGAATATCTCATGATTCTGAATTCACGGCGAGGATCAGACGTTGGCTCGGGTTGGAGTTTCTGTGCATGACTGCCCCTTCATGAACGGAGTGGAATCTCAAGGCCATGGAGGTTTTCCCACGTTGGGAGTTGTGGGATGCCCCCTTCAAGGATTCCTTCTGCGGGACAATTGAGACCTGTTGGGCAGCTCCAGGGTATCCCATATGGAAGGATACCAGAGCACCGTTCGGGGTGGATGCCTGGGAAGCGGGCCTCGCATTCCAAATGTCTCCTAGCAACAAGACAGTTGAGATCGGATAGCTCTGCGGGAGCAACCGGCGTGGCTGAGTTGAAATGGACTTTTAGGGTCGGGCCCATTGTGTGTTTGTGTCCATGAGGGCCTTGGAATGGGGCGTTGGCACCGGGACCCTGAAGTATTCTCCTAAGCTTTTGACATACCTCCCATGCACAAGTTTCCTTGTGGAGATGAGATTTGTTCTGAGGGGTGCCTCAGGAAACCCCCTATGCTGGTATTGGAATACAGGCTTTTGAGGAGACATGCCTGTAAACCAAAACAATGGATCCGATTATGGCCTAGGGTCCTGTCTGGTTCAATCTTCTTCTCTGGTGATATCCATCTATGGAATGAGTGGAGGGAGATGCTCACCTGGTGTCACACCGCCCTTGTTTGTCCCTGGAGACCTACACTATTGGGATGGCCTCGGGGACTTTGGAGAGTTTTCTTAATTGGTGAGATTTTGTACAATGGAATGGGCAGAATTCCCATGGATTGGGTAGGCACAGTCCTAATGTGTGGCTCCAGGGGCCCCAGCCTGGAGGGTGTGCGGCCCAGGGCTTTGAGGACAGAAGTCTGAAAACACAAACTCAGCTAATTTTGGGACGTAGGTATGGGAGGCCCAATCTACAAACCATGAGAAGTACCCCTCAGGATATGAAGAAAGAGCGAGTCTGAGGCACTTGCTCAGGCTTTTGTCTCTGGATTTTGTATCAACAATGGCTGTAGAATGTGGGGAGGCCTCATGGGATATGGACGAATTTTCCTCTCTGTGGATTTGGCCCGGTCCCAATAGTTTTTCTTCAATTGTCGGATGGGAGGTCTCCTTTCAGGTTTATTACCTCAGGTGTCCGAACAAAATAGGAATTCCAAAGCAGAGCCCTGGGGAAGAGTGAAGGGACAACCCAAACTATGGTTAAAAATTGGGGCCTAGGTGCATGGCAGGCCCAATATGCTGTCTCTTCATCCAGCCACTGAGAGGCCTTACTTGAGGACTGGGCTCATGCTGAGGGTCACAATGTGTGTTTGTGACCAATGTGGCCCGCGAGCATGGGCGGGGCCTCATGGGCCACACTGGTTTCAACTCACTGGACTTTGGACAACCTGCCAAACACAAGGTCTCTGGCCATGGGGAATGTGTTCTGATATCTGCATCATTTTCAACCCTGGGCAGTGGTTGGAGATAAGGTCTAGGTTCTGAAGCCTGAAAAACCGAAGTTGGGAAGAGATGACGACCTAAGGCCATGGCGGGTCTGATATGCTCAGTGTGCGGTCAGCTGCCTGGGTGTTGGTCAGGAGGTTCGGGCTCAGGTTGTGTCAGTCAGTGCATTAGTCCCAGGTTAGACTATATGATTTGGGTACAGTCGAGTGCCGTATAGGTTTATCCTCATTTGAGGTGCCTGGGGAGCTCAATAGGCAAGATATTTTTTCTAGAGGGCAGGCAGAGTGCTGCACTTTGGTTCCAGAATTGCCAAACTTGAGGGCTTCTGGGCCAGGAGTGTGAGGACAGAAGTCTGAGAACACAAGCTAGACTTGGGCTTCAGGCCGAGGGCACGGCAGGTACCTCCTGCAGATCTGAACCAATATTTCATGCATCTGAAGTCACGGCGAGGATCAGACGTTGGCTCGGGTTGGAGTTTCTGTGCATGACTGCCCCTTCATGAACGGAGCGGAATCTCAAGGCCATGGAGGTTTTCCCACGTTGGGAGTTGTGGGATGCCCCCTTCAAGGATTCCTTCTGCGGGACAATTGAGACCTGTTGGTCAGCTCCAGGACATCCCATATGGAATGACTCCAGAGCACCGTTCGAGGATCGATGCCAAAGAATCCCGCCTCGCATTCCAATTTTCTCCTAGCAACAAGACAGTTGAGTTTTGATGGCTCTGCGGGAGCAATCGGGGCGGCTGTGTTGAAATGGACTTTCCCGAGGTTGGGGCCTAATGTGTGTTTATTTGTCCATGAGGGCCTTGGAATGGGGCGGTGACACCGGGACCCTGAAGTATTCTCCTAAGCTTTTGACATAGGTCCCATACACAAGTATCCTTGTGGAAACGAGATTTGTTCTGATGGGTGACTCAGGAAACCCCCTATGCTGGTCTTGGAATCCAGGCTTTTAAGGAGACATGTCTGTAAACCAAAGCAATGGATCCGAATATGGCCTAGGGTCCTGTCTGGTTCCATCTTCTTCTCTGGGGACATCCATTTATGATATGAGTGGAGGTAGATGCTCAGCTGGTGTCAGACCGACCTTGTTTGTCCCCGGAGACCTACACTATTGGGATGGCCTCGGGGACTTTGGAGAGTTCTCCTAATTTGTACGATTTTGGCTAATGGAATGGGCAGAATGCCCATGGATTGGGTAGGCACAGTCCTAATGTGTGGCTCCAGGGGCCCCAGCCTGTAGGGTGTGTGGCCCAGGAATCTGAGGACAGAAGTCTGAAAACACAAACTCAGCTTAGGTTGGGAACGTAGGTATGGCAGGGCCAATCTACAAACCATGAGAAGCACTCTTCAGGATATGAAGAAAGAGCGAGTCTGAGGCGCTTGCTCAGGCTTTTGTCTCTGGATTTTGTATCAAAGATGGGCGTGGAACGTGGGGAGGCCTCATGGGCCATGGACGAATCTTCCTCTCTGTGGATTTGGCCCGGTCCCAATTTCTTTCCGTCAATCTGTGGGATGGGAGGTCTCCTCTCAGGTTTGTTACCTCAGGTGTCCCAACCAAAGAGGAATTCCAAAGCAGAGCCCTGGGGAAGAGTGAAGGGACAACCCAAACGATGGTTATAAATTGGGGCCTAGGGGCAATGCAGACCCAATATGCTGTCTCTTCATCCAGCCACTGAGTGGCCTTACTTAAAGACTGGGCACAGGCTGAGGGTCAGCATGTGTGTTTGTGACCAATGTGGCCCGCGAGCATGGGCGGGGCCTCATGGGCCACACTGGTTTCAACTACACTGAACTTTGGATAACATGCCAATCACAAGGTCTCTTGCCATGGGGAAGGAGCGCTGATTTCTGCATCATTTGCAACCCTGGGCAGTGTTTGGAGATAAGGTCTACGTTCTGAAGCCTGAAAACCGCAGTTGGGAAGAGATGACGACCTAAGGCCATGGCGGGTCTGATGTGCTCAGTGTGCGGTCAGCTGCCTGGGTGTTGGTCCGGAGGTTCGGGTTCAGGTTGTGTCAGACAGTGAATTAGTACCCAGGTTAGACTATATAATTCAGGTACAGTCGAGAGCCGTGTAGGTTTATCCTCATTTGAGGTGCCTGGGCTACTCATTAGGCAATATATTTTTTCTAGAGGCAGGCAGAGTGCTGCATTGTGGGTCCGGTATTGCCAAACATGAGGGATTCTGGACCAGGAGAGTGAGGACAAGTCTGAGAACAGAAGCTAGTCTTGGGCTTCAGGCCGAGGGCACGGCTGGTACCCCCTGCAGATCTGAACGAATATCTCATGCTTCTGAATTCACGGCGAGGATCAGACGTTGGCTCGGGTTGGAGTTTCTGTGCATGACTGCCCCTTCATGAACGGAGTGGAATCTCAAGGCCATGGAGGTTTTCCCACGTTGGGAGTTGTGGGATGCCCCCTTCAAGGATTCCTTCTGAGGGACAATTGAGACCTGTTGGGCAGCTCCAGGATATCCCATATGGAAGGACTCCAGAGCACCGTTCGGGGTGGATGCCTGGGAAGCGGGCCTCGCATTCCAAATGTCTCCTAGCAACAAGACAGTTGAGATCGGATAGCTCTGCGGGAGCAACCGGCGTGGCTGAGTTGAAATGGACTTTTAGGATCGGGCCCATTGTGTGTTTGTGTCCATGAGGGCCTTGAAATGGGGCGTTGGCACCGGGACCCTGAAGTATTCTCCTAAGCTTTTGACATACCTCCCTTGCACAAGTTTCCTTGTGGAGATGAGATTTGTTCTGAGGGGTGCCTCAGGAAACCCCCTATGCTGGTATTGGAATCCAGGCTTTTGAGGAGACATGCCTGTAAACCAAAACAATGGATCCGATTATGGCCTAGGGTCCTGTCTGGTTCAATCTTCTTCTCTGGTGATATCCATCTATGGAATGAGTGGAGGGAGATGCTCACCTGGTGTCACACCGCCCTTGTTTGTCCCTGGAGACCTACACTATTGGGATGGCCTCGGGGACTTTGGAGAGTTTTCTTAATTGGTGAGATTTTGTACAATGGAATGGGCAGAATTCCCATGGATTGGGTAGGCACAGTCCTAATGTGTGGCTCCCGGGGCCCCAGCCTGGAGGGTGTGCGGCCCAGGACTTTGAGGACAGAAGTCTGAAAACACAAACTCAGCTAAGGTTTTGGGACGTAGGTATGGGAGGCCCAATCTACAAACCATGAGAAGTACCCCTCAGGATATGAAGAAAGAGCGAGTCTGAGGCACTTGCTCAGGATTTTGTCTCCTGATTTTGTATCAAAGATGGGCGTGGAACGTCGGGAGGCCTCATGGGCCATGGACGAATCTTCCTCTCTGTGGATTTGACCCGGTCCCAATTTCGTTCCGTCAATCTGTGGGATGGGAGGTCTCCTCTCAGGTTTGTTACCTCAGGTGTCCCAACCAAAGAGGAATTCCAAAGCAGAGCCCTCGGGAAGAGTGAAGGGACAACCCAAACGATGGTTATAAATTGGGGCCTAGGGGCATGGCAGACCCAATATGCTGTCTCTTCATCCAGCCACTGAGTGGCCTTACTTAAAGACTGGGCACAGGCTGAGGGTCAGCATGTGTGTTTGTGACCAATGTGGCCCGCGCGTATGGGCGGGGCCTCATGGGCCACACTGGTTTCAACTACACTGAACTTTGGATAACATGCCAATCACAAGGTCTCTTGCCATGGGGAAGGAGCTCTGATTTCTGCATCATTTTCAACCCTGGGCCGTGGTTGGAGATAAGGTCTAGGTTCTGAAGCCTGAAAACCACAGTTGGGAAGTGATGACGATCTAAGGCCATGTAGGGGCTCATGTGCTCAGTGTGCGGTCAGCTGCCTGGGTGTTGGTCCAGAGTTTCGGGTTCAGGTTGTGTCAGACTGTGCATTATTGCCCAGGTTAGACTATATAATTTAGGTACAGTCGAGTGCCGTGTAAGTTTATCCTCATTTGAGGTGCCTGGGAAAATCATTAAGCAATATATTTTTCCCAGAGGGCAGGCATATTGCTGCATTGAGGGTCCGGAATTGCCAAACTTGAGGGCTTCTGGGCCAAGAGTGTGAGGACAGAAGTTTCAGAACACAAGCTAGACTTGGGCTTCAGGCCTTGGGTAGGGCAATGGGTATGGCAAATACCCCCTGCAATTCTGAACCAATATCTCATGTATCTGAAGTCACGGCGAGGATCAGAAGTTGGCTCGGGTTGGAGTTTCTGTGCATGTCTGCCCCTCCATGAACGGAGCGGAATCTCAAGGCCATGGAGGTTTTCCAACGTTGGGAGTGTGGGATCCCCCTTCAAGGATTCCTTCTGCGGGACAATTGAGCACTGTTGGTCAGCTCCAGGACAATCCATATGGAATGACTGCAGTGCATCATTCGAGGACTGATGCCAGGGAAGCCAGCCTCGCATTCCAATTGTCTCCTAGCAACAAGACAGTTGAGTTCTATGGCTCTGACTGAGCAATCGGGGCGGCTGTGTTGAAATGGACTTTCCCGAGGTTGGGGCCTAATGTGTGTTTGTGTCCATGAGGACCTTGGAATGGAGCGGTGGCACTGGGACCCTGAAGTATTCTCCTAAGCTTTTGACATAGGTCCCATGCACAAGTTTCCTCGTGGAGACGAGTTTTGTTCTGATGGGTGCCTCAGGAAACCCCCTATGCTGGTCTTGGAATCCAGGCTCTTGAGGAGATATGCCTGTAAACCAAAGCAATGGATCCGATTATGGCCTAGGGTCCTGTCTGGTTCCATCTTCTTCTCTGGGGACATCCATTTATGGTATGAGTGGATGTAGATGCTCAGCTGGTGTCAGACCGCCCTTGTTTGTCCCGGGAGACCTACACTATTGGGATGGCCTTGGGGACTTTGGAGGGTTCTTCTAATTTGTATGATTTTGAACAATGGAATGGGCAGAATTCCCATGAATTGGGTAGGCACAGTCCTAATGTGTGGCTCCAGGGGCCCCAGCCTGGAGGGTGTGTGGCGCAGAAATTTGAGGACAGAAGTCTGAAAACACAATCTCAGCTTAGGTTGGGGACGTAGGTATGGCAGGTCCAATCTACAAACCATGAGAAGAACTCTTCAGGATATGAAGAACGAGCGAGTCTGAGGCGCTTGCTCAGCTTTTGTCTCTAGATTTTGTATCAAAGATGGGCGTGGAATGTGGGGAGGCCTCATGGGCCATGGATGAATCTTCCTGTCTGTTGATTTGGCCCGGTCCCAATTTCTTTCCATCAATCTGTGGAATGGGAGGTATCCTCTCAGGTTTGTTAATTCAGGTGTCCCAACCAAAGAGGAATTCCAAAGCAGAGCCCTGGGGAAGAGTGAAGGGACAACCCAAACGATGGTTAAAAATTGGGGCCTAGGGGCATGGCAGGCCCAATATGCTGTCTCTTCATCCAGCCACTGAGTGGCCTTACTTAAGGACTGGGCACAGCCTGAGAGTCACAATGTGTGTTTGTGACCAATGTGGCCACGAGCATGGGCGGGGCCTCATGGGCCATACTGGTTTCAACTACACTGAACTTAGGACAATATGCCAATCACAAGGTCTCTTGCCATGGGGAAGGAGCTCTGATTTCTGCATCATTTTCAACCCTGGGCAGTGGTTGGATATAAGGTCTAGGATCTGAAGTCTGAAAACCGCAGTTGGGAAGAGATGACGACCTAAAGCCATGGCGGGTCTGATGTGCTCAGTGTGCGGTCAGCTGCCTGGGTGTTGGTCCGGAGTTTCGGGTTCAGGTTGTGTCAGACAGTGCATTAGTGCCCAGGTTAGACTATATAATTTAGGTACAGTCGAGTGCCTTTTAAGTTTATCCTCATTTGAAGTGCCTGGGCAAATCATTAGGCAAGATATTTTTTCTAGAGGGGAGGCAGGGTGCTGCATTGTGGGTCCGGAATTGCCAAACTTGAGGGCTTCTGGGCCAGGAGTATGAGGACAGAAGTCTGAGAACACAAGCTAGACTTGGGCTTCAGGCCGAGGGCACGGCAGGTACCGCCTGCAGATCTGAAACAATATCTCTTGCATCTGAAGTCACGGCGAGGATCAGACTTTGCCTCGGGTTGGAGTTTCTGTGCATGACTGCCCCTTCATGAACGGAGCGGAATTTCAAGGCCATGGAGGTTTTCCCACGTTGGGAGTTGTGGGATGCCCCCTTCAAGGATTCCTTCTGCGGGACAATTGAGACCTGTTGGGCAGCTCCAGGATATCCCATATGGAAGTACTCCAGAGCACCGTTCGGGGATGGATGCCAGGGAAGTGGGCCTCGCATTCCAATTGTCTCCTAGCAACAAGACAGTTGAGATCTGAAGACTCTGCGGTAGCAACCGGGTTGGCTAGTTGAAATGGACTTTCCCGAGAATGGGGCCTGATATGTGTTTGTTTCCATGAGGGCATTGGAATGGGGCGGTGGCACCGGGACCCTGAAGTATTCTCCTAAGCTTTTGACATAGGTCCCATGCACAAGTTTCCTTGTCGAGACGAGATTTGTTCTGATGGGTGCCTCAGGAAATCCCCTATGCTGGTCTGGAATCCAGGCTTTTGAGGAGACATGCCTGTAAACCAAAGCAATGGATCCGATTATGGCCTAGGGTCCTGTATGGTTCCATCTTCTTCTCTGGGGACATCCATCTATGGTATGAGTGGAGGTTGATGCTCAGCTTGTGTCAGACCGCCCTTGTTTATACCGGGAAACCTACACTATTGTGATGGCCTCGGGAAATTTGGAGGGTTCTCCTAATTTGTACGATTTTGGACAATGGAATGGGCAGTGTTCCCATGGATTGGGTAGGCACAGTCCTAATGTGTGGCTCCAGGGGCCCCAGCCCGGAGGGAGTGTGGCCCAGGAATCTGAGGACAGAAGTCTGAAAACACAAACTCAGCTTACGTTTAGGGAAGTACGTATGGCAGGTCCAATCTACAAACCATGAGAAAACTCTTCAGGATATGAAGAAAGATCGAGTCTGAGGCACTTACTCAGGCTTTTGTCTCTGGATTTTGTATCAAAGATGGGCGTGGAACGTGGGGAGGCCTCATGGGCCATGGACGAATCTTCCTCTCTGTGGATTTGTCCCAGTCCCAATTTCTTTCCGTCAATCTGTGGGATGGGAGTTCTCCTCTCAGGTTTGTTACCTCAGGTGTCCCAACCAAAGAGGAATTCCAAAGCAGAGCCCTGGGGAAGAGTGAAGGGACAACCCAAACTATGTTTAAAAATTGGGACCAAGGGGCATGGCAGGCCCAATATGCTGTCTCTTCATCCAACCACTGAGAGGCCTTACTTGAGGACTGGGCACAGGCTGAGGGTCACAATGTGTGTTTGTGACCAATGTGGCCCGCGAGCATGGGCGGGGCCTCATGGGCCACACTGGTTTCAACTACACTGGACTTTGGACAACATGCCAATCACAAGGTCTCTTGCCACGAGGAAGGTGTTCTGATGTCTGCATCATTTTCAACCCTGGGCAGTGGTTGGAGATAAGGTCTAGGTTCTGAAGCCTGAAAAACCGAAGTTGGGAAGAGATGACGACCTAAGGCCATGGCGGGTCTGATATGCTCAGTGTGCGGTCAGCTGCCTGGGTGTTGGTCAGGAGGTTCGGGCTCAGGTTGTGTCAGTCAGTGCATTAGTCCCAGGTTAGACTATATGATTTGGGTACAGTCGAGTGCCGTATAGGTTTATCCTCATTTGAGGTGCCTGGGGAGCTCAATAGGCAAGATATTTTTTCTAGAGGGCAGGCAGAGTGCTGCACTTTGGTTCCAGAATTGCCAAACTTGAGGGCTTCTGGGCCAGGAGTGTGAGGACAGAAGTCTGAGAACACAAGCTAGACTTGGGCTTCAGGCCGAGGGCACGGCAGGTACCTCCTGCAGATCTGAACCAATATTTCATGCATCTGAAGTCACGGCGAGGATCAGACGTTGGCTCGGGTTGGAGTTTCTGTGCATGACTGCCCCTTCATGAACGGAGCGGAATCTCAAGGCCATGGAGGTTTTCCCACGTTGGGAGTTGTGGGATGCCCCCTTCAAGGATTCCTTCTGCGGGACAATTGAGACCTGTTGGTCAGCTCCAGGACATCCCATATGGAATGACTCCAGAGCACCGTTCGAGGATCGATGCCAAAGAATCCCGCCTCGCATTCCAATTTTCTCCTAGCAACAAGACAGTTGAGTTTTGATGGCTCTGCGGGAGCAATCGGGGCGGCTGTGTTGAAATGGACTTTCCCGAGGTTGGGGCCTAATGTGTGTTTATTTGTCCATGAGGGCCTTGGAATGGGGCGGTGACACCGGGACCCTGAAGTATTCTCCTAAGCTTTTGACATAGGTCCCATACACAAGTATCCTTGTGGAAACGAGATTTGTTCTGATGGGTGACTCAGGAAACCCCCTATGCTGGTCTTGGAATCCAGGCTTTTAAGGAGACATGTCTGTAAACCAAAGCAATGGATCCGAATATGGCCTAGGGTCCTGTCTGGTTCCATCTTCTTCTCTGGGGACATCCATTTATGATATGAGTGGAGGTAGATGCTCAGCTGGTGTCAGACCGACCTTGTTTGTCCCCGGAGACCTACACTATTGGGATGGCCTCGGGGACTTTGGAGAGTTCTCCTAATTTGTACGATTTTGGCTAATGGAATGGGCAGAATGCCCATGGATTGGGTAGGCACAGTCCTAATGTGTGGCTCCAGGGGCCCCAGCCTGTAGGGTGTGTGGCCCAGGAATCTGAGGACAGAAGTCTGAAAACACAAACTCAGCTTAGGTTGGGAACGTAGGTATGGCAGGGCCAATCTACAAACCATGAGAAGCACTCTTCAGGATATGAAGAAAGAGCGAGTCTGAGGCGCTTGCTCAGGCTTTTGTCTCTGGATTTTGTATCAAAGATGGGCGTGGAACGTGGGGAGGCCTCATGGGCCATGGACGAATCTTCCTCTCTGTGGATTTGGCCCGGTCCCAATTTCTTTCCGTCAATCTGTGGGATGGGAGGTCTCCTCTCAGGTTTGTTACCTCAGGTGTCCCAACCAAAGAGGAATTCCAAAGCAGAGCCCTGGGGAAGAGTGAAGGGACAACCCAAACGATGGTTATAAATTGGGGCCTAGGGGCAATGCAGACCCAATATGCTGTCTCTTCATCCAGCCACTGAGTGGCCTTACTTAAAGACTGGGCACAGGCTGAGGGTCAGCATGTGTGTTTGTGACCAATGTGGCCCGCGAGCATGGGCGGGGCCTCATGGGCCACACTGGTTTCAACTACACTGAACTTTGGATAACATGCCAATCACAAGGTCTCTTGCCATGGGGAAGGAGCGCTGATTTCTGCATCATTTGCAACCCTGGGCAGTGTTTGGAGATAAGGTCTACGTTCTGAAGCCTGAAAACCGCAGTTGGGAAGAGATGACGACCTAAGGCCATGGCGGGTCTGATGTGCTCAGTGTGCGGTCAGCTGCCTGGGTGTTGGTCCGGAGGTTCGGGTTCAGGTTGTGTCAGACAGTGAATTAGTACCCAGGTTAGACTATATAATTCTGGTACAGTCGAGAGCCGTGTAGGTTTATCCTCATTTGAGGTGCCTGGGCTACTCATTAGGCAATATATTTTTTCTAGAGGCAGGCAGAGTGCTGCATTGTGGGTCCGGTATTGCCAAACATGAGGGATTCTGGACCAGGAGAGTGAGGACAAGTCTGAGAACAGAAGCTAGTCTTGGGCTTCAGGCCGAGGGCACGGCTGGTACCCCCTGCAGATCTGAACGAATATCTCATGCTTCTGAATTCACGGCGAGGATCAGACGTTGGCTCGGGTTGGAGTTTCTGTGCATGACTGCCCCTTCATGAACGGAGTGGAATCTCAAGGCCATGGAGGTTTTCCCACGTTGGGAGTTGTGGGATGCCCCCTTCAAGGATTCCTTCTGAGGGACAATTGAGACCTGTTGGGCAGCTCCAGGATATCCCATATGGAAGGACTCCAGAGCACCGTTCGGGGTGGATGCCTGGGAAGCGGGCCTCGCATTCCAAATGTCTCCTAGCAACAAGACAGTTGAGATCGGATAGCTCTGCGGGAGCAACCGGCGTGGCTGAGTTGAAATGGACTTTTAGGATCGGGCCCATTGTGTGTTTGTGTCCATGAGGGCCTTGAAATGGGGCGTTGGCACCGGGACCCTGAAGTATTCTCCTAAGCTTTTGACATACCTCCCTTGCACAAGTTTCCTTGTGGAGATGAGATTTGTTCTGAGGGGTGCCTCAGGAAACCCCCTATGCTGGTATTGGAATCCAGGCTTTTGAGGAGACATGCCTGTAAACCAAAACAATGGATCCGATTATGGCCTAGGGTCCTGTCTGGTTCAATCTTCTTCTCTGGTGATATCCATCTATGGAATGAGTGGAGGGAGATGCTCACCTGGTGTCACACCGCCCTTGTTTGTCCCTGGAGACCTACACTATTGGGATGGCCTCGGGGACTTTGGAGAGTTTTCTTAATTGGTGAGATTTTGTACAATGGAATGGGCAGAATTCCCATGGATTGGGTAGGCACAGTCCTAATGTGTGGCTCCCGGGGCCCCAGCCTGGAGGGTGTGCGGCCCAGGACTTTGAGGACAGAAGTCTGAAAACACAAACTCAGCTAAGGTTTTGGGACGTAGGTATGGGAGGCCCAATCTACAAACCATGAGAAGTACCCCTCAGGATATGAAGAAAGAGCGAGTCTGAGGCACTTGCTCAGGATTTTGTCTCCTGATTTTGTATCAAAGATGGGCGTGGAACGTCGGGAGGCCTCATGGGCCATGGACGAATCTTCCTCTCTGTGGATTTGACCCGGTCCCAATTTCGTTCCGTCAATCTGTGGGATGGGAGGTCTCCTCTCAGGTTTGTTACCTCAGGTGTCCCAACCAAAGAGGAATTCCAAAGCAGAGCCCTCGGGAAGAGTGAAGGGACAACCCAAACGATGGTTATAAATTGGGGCCTAGGGGCATGGCAGACCCAATATGCTGTCTCTTCATCCAGCCACTGAGTGGCCTTACTTAAAGACTGGGCACAGGCTGAGGGTCAGCATGTGTGTTTGTGACCAATGTGGCCCGCGCGTATGGGCGGGGCCTCATGGGCCACACTGGTTTCAACTACACTGAACTTTGGATAACATGCCAATCACAAGGTCTCTTGCCATGGGGAAGGAGCTCTGATTTCTGCATCATTTTCAACCCTGGGCCGTGGTTGGAGATAAGGTCTAGGTTCTGAAGCCTGAAAACCACAGTTGGGAAGTGATGACGATCTAAGGCCATGTAGGGGCTCATGTGCTCAGTGTGCGGTCAGCTGCCTGGGTGTTGGTCCAGAGTTTCGGGTTCAGGTTGTGTCAGACTGTGCATTATTGCCCAGGTTAGACTATATAATTTAGGTACAGTCGAGTGCCGTGTAAGTTTATCCTCATTTGAGGTGCCTGGGAAAATCATTAAGCAATATATTTTTCCCAGAGGGCAGGCATATTGCTGCATTGAGGGTCCGGAATTGCCAAACTTGAGGGCTTCTGGGCCAAGAGTGTGAGGACAGAAGTTTCAGAACACAAGCTAGACTTGGGCTTCAGGCCTTGGGTAGGGCAATGGGTATGGCAAATACCCCCTGCAATTCTGAACCAATATCTCATGTATCTGAAGTCACGGCGAGGATCAGAAGTTGGCTCGGGTTGGAGTTTCTGTGCATGTCTGCCCCTCCATGAACGGAGCGGAATCTCAAGGCCATGGAGGTTTTCCAACGTTGGGAGTGTGGGATCCCCCTTCAAGGATTCCTTCTGCGGGACAATTGAGCACTGTTGGTCAGCTCCAGGACAATCCATATGGAATGACTGCAGTGCATCATTCGAGGACTGATGCCAGGGAAGCCAGCCTCGCATTCCAATTGTCTCCTAGCAACAAGACAGTTGAGTTCTATGGCTCTGACTGAGCAATCGGGGCGGCTGTGTTGAAATGGACTTTCCCGAGGTTGGGGCCTAATGTGTGTTTGTGTCCATGAGGACCTTGGAATGGAGCGGTGGCACTGGGACCCTGAAGTATTCTCCTAAGCTTTTGACATAGGTCCCATGCACAAGTTTCCTCGTGGAGACGAGTTTTGTTCTGATGGGTGCCTCAGGAAACCCCCTATGCTGGTCTTGGAATCCAGGCTCTTGAGGAGATATGCCTGTAAACCAAAGCAATGGATCCGATTATGGCCTAGGGTCCTGTCTGGTTCCATCTTCTTCTCTGGGGACATCCATTTATGGTATGAGTGGATGTAGATGCTCAGCTGGTGTCAGACCGCCCTTGTTTGTCCCGGGAGACCTACACTATTGGGATGGCCTTGGGGACTTTGGAGGGTTCTTCTAATTTGTATGATTTTGAACAATGGAATGGGCAGAATTCCCATGAATTGGGTAGGCACAGTCCTAATGTGTGGCTCCAGGGGCCCCAGCCTGGAGGGTGTGTGGCGCAGAAATTTGAGGACAGAAGTCTGAAAACACAATCTCAGCTTAGGTTGGGGACGTAGGTATGGCAGGTCCAATCTACAAACCATGAGAAGAACTCTTCAGGATATGAAGAACGAGCGAGTCTGAGGCGCTTGCTCAGCTTTTGTCTCTAGATTTTGTATCAAAGATGGGCGTGGAATGTGGGGAGGCCTCATGGGCCATGGATGAATCTTCCTGTCTGTTGATTTGGCCCGGTCCCAATTTCTTTCCATCAATCTGTGGAATGGGAGGTATCCTCTCAGGTTTGTTAATTCAGGTGTCCCAACCAAAGAGGAATTCCAAAGCAGAGCCCTGGGGAAGAGTGAAGGGACAACCCAAACGATGGTTAAAAATTGGGGCCTAGGGGCATGGCAGGCCCAATATGCTGTCTCTTCATCCAGCCACTGAGTGGCCTTACTTAAGGACTGGGCACAGCCTGAGAGTCACAATGTGTGTTTGTGACCAATGTGGCCACGAGCATGGGCGGGGCCTCATGGGCCATACTGGTTTCAACTACACTGAACTTAGGACAATATGCCAATCACAAGGTCTCTTGCCATGGGGAAGGAGCTCTGATTTCTGCATCATTTTCAACCCTGGGCAGTGGTTGGATATAAGGTCTAGGATCTGAAGTCTGAAAACCGCAGTTGGGAAGAGATGACGACCTAAAGCCATGGCGGGTCTGATGTGCTCAGTGTGCGGTCAGCTGCCTGGGTGTTGGTCCGGAGTTTCGGGTTCAGGTTGTGTCAGACAGTGCATTAGTGCCCAGGTTAGACTATATAATTTAGGTACAGTCGAGTGCCTTTTAAGTTTATCCTCATTTGAAGTGCCTGGGCAAATCATTAGGCAAGATATTTTTTCTAGAGGGGAGGCAGGGTGCTGCATTGTGGGTCCGGAATTGCCAAACTTGAGGGCTTCTGGGCCAGGAGTATGAGGACAGAAGTCTGAGAACACAAGCTAGACTTGGGCTTCAGGCCGAGGGCACGGCAGGTACCGCCTGCAGATCTGAAACAATATCTCTTGCATCTGAAGTCACGGCGAGGATCAGACTTTGCCTCGGGTTGGAGTTTCTGTGCATGACTGCCCCTTCATGAACGGAGCGGAATTTCAAGGCCATGGAGGTTTTCCCACGTTGGGAGTTGTGGGATGCCCCCTTCAAGGATTCCTTCTGCGGGACAATTGAGACCTGTTGGGCAGCTGCAGGATATCCCATATGGAAGTACTCCAGAGCACCGTTCGGGGATGGATGCCAGGGAAGTGGGCCTCGCATTCCAATTGTCTCCTAGCAACAAGACAGTTGAGATCTGAAGACTCTGCGGTAGCAACCGGGTTGGCTAGTTGAAATGGACTTTCCCGAGAATGGGGCCTGATATGTGTTTGTTTCCATGAGGGCATTGGAATGGGGCGGTGGCACCGGGACCCTGAAGTATTCTCCTAAGCTTTTGACATAGGTCCCATGCACAAGTTTCCTTGTCGAGACGAGATTTGTTCTGATGGGTGCCTCAGGAAATCCCCTATGCTGGTCTGGAATCCAGGCTTTTGAGGAGACATGCCTGTAAACCAAAGCAATGGATCCGATTATGGCCTAGGGTCCTGTATGGTTCCATCTTCTTCTCTGGGGACATCCATCTATGGTATGAGTGGAGGTTGATGCTCAGCTTGTGTCAGACCGCCCTTGTTTATACCGGGAAACCTACACTATTGTGATGGCCTCGGGAAATTTGGAGGGTTCTCCTAATTTGTACGATTTTGGACAATGGAATGGGCAGTGTTCCCATGGATTGGGTAGGCACAGTCCTAATGTGTGGCTCCAGGGGCCCCAGCCCGGAGGGAGTGTGGCCCAGGAATCTGAGGACAGAAGTCTGAAAACACAAACTCAGCTTACGTTTAGGGAAGTACGTATGGCAGGTCCAATCTACAAACCATGAGAAAACTCTTCAGGATATGAAGAAAGATCGAGTCTGAGGCACTTACTCAGGCTTTTGTCTCTGGATTTTGTATCAAAGATGGGCGTGGAACGTGGGGAGGCCTCATGGGCCATGGACGAATCTTCCTCTCTGTGGATTTGTCCCAGTCCCAATTTCTTTCCGTCAATCTGTGGGATGGGAGTTCTCCTCTCAGGTTTGTTACCTCAGGTGTCCCAACCAAAGAGGAATTCCAAAGCAGAGCCCTGGGGAAGAGTGAAGGGACAACCCAAACTATGTTTAAAAATTGGGACCAAGGGGCATGGCAGGCCCAATATGCTGTCTCTTCATCCAACCACTGAGAGGCCTTACTTGAGGACTGGGCACAGGCTGAGGGTCACAATGTGTGTTTGTGACCAATGTGGCCCGCGAGCATGGGCGGGGCCTCATGGGCCACACTGGTTTCAACTACACTGGACTTTGGACAACATGCCAATCACAAGGTCTCTTGCCACGAGGAAGGTGTTCTGATGTCTGCATCATTTTCAACCCTGGGCAGTGGTTGGAGATAAGGTCTAGGTTCTGAAGCCTGAAAAACCGAAGTTGGGAAGAGATGACGACCTAAGGCCATGGCGGGTCTGATATGCTCAGTGTGCGGTCAGCTGCCTGGGTGTTGGTCAGGAGGTTCTGGCTCAGGTTGTGTCAGACAGTGCATTAGTGCCCAGGTTTGACTATATGATTTGGGTACAGTCGAGTGCCGTGTAGGTTTATCCTCATTTGATGTGCCTGGGCTGCTCTTAGGCAAGATATTTTTTATAGATGGCAGGCAGAGTGCTGCATTGTGAGTCCGGAATTGCCAAACTTGAGGGCTTCTGGGCCAGGAGTGTGAGTACAGAAGTCTGAGAACACAAGCTAAACTTGGGCTTCAGGCAGAGGGCACAGCATGTACCCCCTGCAGAGTGAACCAATATCTCAAGCATCTGAAGTCACGGTGAGGATCAGATGTTGGCTCAGGTTGGAGTTTCTGTGCATGACTGCCCCTTCATGAACAGAGCGGAATCTCAAGGCCATGGAGGTTTTCCCACGTTGGGAGTTGTGGGATGCCCCCTTCAAGGATTCCTTCTGCGGGACAATTGAGACCTGTTGGTCAGCTCCAGGACATCCCATATGGAATGACTCCAGAGCACCGTTCGAGGATCGATGCCAGGGAATCCCGCCTCGCATTCCAATTTTCTCCCAGCAACAAGACAGTTGAGTTTTGATGGCCCTGCGGGAGCAATCGGGGCGGCTGTGTTGAAATGGACTTTCCCGAGGTTGGGGCCTAATATGTGTTTGTGTCCATGAGGGCCTTGGAATGGGGCGGTGACACCGGGACCCTGAAGTATTCTCCTAAGCTTTTGACATAGGTCCCATGCACAAGTTTCCTTGTGGAAACGAGATTTGTTCTGATGGGTGCCTCAAAAAAACCCCTATGCTGGTCTTGGAATCCAGGCTTTTGAGGAGACATGTCTGTAAACCAAAGCAATGGATCCGAATATGGCCTAGGGTCCTGTCTGGTTCCATCTTCTTCTCTGGGGACATCCATTTATGATATGAGTGGAGGTAGATGCTCAGCTGGTGTCAGACCGCCCTTTTTTGTCCCCGGAGACCTACACTATTGGGATGGCCTCGGGGACTTTGGAGAGTTCTCCTAATTTGTACGATTTTGGATAATGGAATGGGCAGAAAGCCCATGGATTGGATAGGCACAGTCCTAATGTGTGGCTCCAGGGGCCCCAGCCTGGAGGGTGTGTGGCCCAGGAATCTGAGGACAGAAGTCTGAAAACACAAACTCAGCTTAGGTTGGGAGCGTAGGTATGGCAGGGCCAATCTACAAACCATGAGAAGGACTCTTCAGGATATGAAGAAAGAGCGAGTCTGAGGCGATTGCTCAGGCTTTTGCCTCTGGATTTTGTATCAAAGATGGGCGTGGAACGTGGGGAGGCCTCATGGGCCATGGACGAATCTTCCTCTCTGTGGATTTGGCCCGGTCCCAATTTCTTTCTGTCAATCTGTGGGATGGGAGGTCTCCTCTCAGGTTTGTTACCTCAGGTGTCCCAACCAAAGAGGAATTCCAAAGCAGAGCCCTGGGGAAGAGTGAAGGGACAACCCAAACGATGGTTATAAATTGGGGCCTAGGGGCATGGCAGACCCAATATGCTGTCTCTTCATCCAGCCACTGAGTGGTCTTACTTAAAGACTGGGCACAGGCTGAGGGTCAGCATGTGTGTTTGTGACCAATGTGGCCCGCGAGCATGGGCGGGGCCTCTTGGGCCACACTGGTTTCAACTACACTGAACTTTGGATAACATGCCAATCACAAGGTCTCTTGCCATGGGGAAGGAGCTCTGATTTCTGCATCATTTTCAACCCTGGGCAGTGTTTGGAGATAAGGTCTACGTTCTGAAGCCTGAAAACCGCAGTTGGGAAGAGATGACGACCTAAGGCCATGGCGGGTCTGATGTGCTCAGTGTGCGGTCAGCTGCCTGGGTGTTGGTCCGGAGGTTCGGGTTCAGGTTGTGTCAGACAGTGAATTAGTACCCAGGTTAGACTATATAATTCAGGTACAGTCGAGAGCCGTGTAGGTTTATCCTCATTGAGGTGCCTGGGCTACTCATTAGGCAATATATTTTTTCTAGAGGCAGGCAGAGTGCTGCATTGTGGGTCCGGTATTGCCAAACATGAGGGATTCTGGACCAGGAGTGTGAGGACAAGTCTGAGAACACAAGCTAGACTTGGGCTTCAGGCCGAGGGCACGGCTGGTACCCCCTGCAGATCTGAACGAATATCTCATGCTTCTGAAGTCACGGCGAGGATCAGACGTTGGCTCGGGTTGGAGTTTCTGTGCATGACTGCCCCTTCATGAACGGAGCGGAATCTCAAGGCCATGGAGGTTTTCCCACGTTGGGAGTTGTGGGATGCCCCCTTCAAGGATTCCTTCTGCGGGACAATTGAGACCTGTTGGGCAGCTCCAGGATATCCCATATGGAAGGACTCCAGAGCCCCGTTCGGGGTGGATGCCTGGGAAGCGGGCCTCGCATTCCAAATGTCTCCTAGCAACAAGACAGTTGAGATCGGATAGCTCTGCGGGAGCAACCGGCGTGGCTGAGTTGAAATGGACTTTTAGGATCGGGCCCATTGTGTGTTTGTGTCCATGAGGGGCTTGGAATGGGGCGTTGGCACCGGGACCCTGAAGTATTCTCCTAAGCTTTTGACATACCTCCCATGCACAAGTTTCCTTGTGGAGATGAGATTTGTTCTGAGGGGTGCCTCAGGAAACCGCCTATGCTGGTATTGGAATCCAGGCTTTTGAGGAGACATGCCTGTACACCAAAGCAATGGATCCGATTATGGCCTAGGGTCCTGTCTGGTTCCATCTTCTTCTCTGGGGACATCCATTTATGGTATGAGTGGATGTAGATGCTCAGCTGGTGTCAGACCGCCCTTGTTTGTCCCGGGAGAACTACACTATTGGGATGGCCTTGGGGACTTTGGAGGGTTCTTCTAATTTGTACGATTTTGAACAATGGAATGGGCAGAATTCCCATGGATTGGGTAGGCACAGTCCTAATGTGTGGCTCGAGGGGCCCCGGCCTGGAGGGTGTGTGGCCCAGAAATTTGAGGACAGAAGTCTGAAAACACAAACTCAGCTTAGGTTGGGGACGTAGGTATGGCAGGTCCAATCTACAAACCATGAGAATAACTCTTCAGGATATGAAGAAAGAGCGAGTCTGAGGCGCTTGCTCAGGCTTTTGTCTCTGGATTTTGTATCAAAGATGGGCGTGGAATGTGGGGAGGCCTCATGGGCCATGGATGAATCTTCGTCTCTGTTGATTTGGCCCGGTCCCAATTTCTTTCCATCAATCTGTGGAATGGGAGGTATCCTCTCAGGTTTGTTAATTCAGGTGTCCCAACCATAGAGGAATTCCAAAGCAGAGCCCTGGGGAAGAGTGAAGGGACAACCCAAACGATGGTTAAAAATTGGGGCCTAGGGGCATGGCAGGCCCAATATGCTGTCTCTTCATCCAGCCACTGAGTGGCCTTACTTAAGGACTGGGCACAGCCTGAGAGTCACAATGTGTGTTTGTGACCAATGTGGCCACGAGCATGGGCGGGGCCTCATGGGCCATACTGGTTTCAACTACACTGAACTTAGGACAATATGCCAATCACAAGGTCTCTTGCCATGGGGAAGGAGCTCTGATTTCTGCATCATTTTCAACCCTGGGCAGTGGTTGGCTATAAGGTCTAGGATCTGAAGTCTGAAAACCGTAGTTGGGAAGAGATGACGACCTAAAGCCATGGCGGGTCTGATGTGCTCAGTGTGCGGTCAGCTGCCTGGGTGTTGGTCCGGAGTTTCGGGTTCAGGTTGTGTCAGACAGTGCATTAGTGCCCAGGTTAGACTATATAATTTAGGTACAGTCGAGTGCCGTTTAAGTTTATCCTCATTTGAAGTGCCTGGGCAAATCATTAGGCTAGATATTTTTTCTAGAGGGGAGGCAGGGTGCTGCATTGTGGGTCCGGAATTGCCAAACTTGAGGGCTTCTGGGCCAGGAGTATGAGGACAGAAGTCTGAGAACACAAGCTAGACTTGGGCTTCAGGCCGAGGGCACGGCAGGTACCGCCTGCAGATCTGAAACAATATCTCTTGCGTATGAAGTCACGGCGAGGATCAGACTTTGCCTCGGGTTGGAGTTTCTGTGCATGACTGCCCCTTCATGAACGGAGCGGAATTTCAAGGCCATGGAGGTTTTCCCACGTTGGGAGTTGTGGGATGCCCCCTTCAAGGATTCCTTCTGCGGGACAATTGAGACCTGTTGGGCAGCTCCAGGATATCCCATATGGAAGTACTCCAGAGCACCGTTCGGGGATGGATGCCAGGGAAGTGGGCCTCGCATTCCAATTGTCTCCTAGCAACAAGACAGTTGAGATCTGAAGACTCTGCGGTAGCAACCGGGTTGGCTAGTTGAAATGGACTTTCCCGAGAATGGGGCCTGATATGTGTTTGTTTCCATGAGGGCATTGGAATGGGGCGGTGGCACCGGGACCCTGAAGTATTCTCCTAAGCTTTTGACATAGGTCCCATGCACAAGTTTCCTTGTCGAGACGAGATTTGTTCTGATGGGTGCCTCAGGAAATCCCCTATGCTGGTCTGGAATCCAGGCTTTTGAGGAGACATGCCTGTAAACCAAAGCAATGGATCCGATTATGGCCTAGGGTCCTGTATGGTTCCATCTTCTTCTCTGGGGACATCCATCTATGGTATGAGTGGAGGTTGATGCTCAGCTTGTGTCAGACCGCCCTTGTTTATACCGGGAAACCTACACTATTGTGATGGCCTCGGGAAATTTGGAGGGTTCTCCTAATTTGTACGATTTTGGACAATGGAATGGGCAGTGTTCCCATGGATTGGGTAGGCACAGTCCTAATGTGTGGCTCCAGGGGCCCCAGCCCGGAGGGAGTGTGGCCCAGGAATCTGAGGAGAGAAGTCTGAAAACACAAACTCAGCTTACGTTTAGGGAAGTACGTATGGCAGGTCCAATCTACAAACCATGAGAAAACTCTTCAGGATATGAAGAAAGATCGAGTCTGAGGCACTTACTCAGGCTTTTGTCTCTGGATTTTGTATCAAAGATGGGCGTGGAACGTGGGGAGGCCTCATGGGCCATGGACGAATCTTCCTCTCTGTGGATTTGTCCCAGTCCCAATTTCTTTCCGTCAATCTGTGGGATGGGAGTTCTCCTCTCAGGTTTGTTACCTCAGGTGTCCCAACCAAAGAGGAATTCCAAAGCAGAGCCCTGGGGAAGAGTGAAGGGACAACCCAAACTATGTTTAAAAATTGGGACCAAGGGGCATGGCAGGCCCAATATGCTGTCTCTTCATCCAACCACTGAGAGGCCTTACTTGAGGACTGGGCACAGGCTGAGGGTCACAATGTGTGTTTGTGACCAATGTGGCCCGCGAGCATGGGCGGGGCCTCATGGGCCACACTGGTTTCAACTACACTGGACTTTGGACAACATGCCAATCACAAGGTCTCTTGCCACGAGGAAGGTGTTCTGATGTCTGCATCATTTTCAACCCTGGGCAGTGGTTGGAGATAAGGTCTAGGTTCTGAAGCCTGAAAAACCGAAGTTGGGAAGAGATGACGACCTAAGGCCATGGCGGGTCTGATATGCTCAGTGTGCGGTCAGCTGCCTGGGTGTTGGTCAGGAGGTTCTGGCTCAGGTTGTGTCAGACAGTGCATTAGTGCCCAGGTTTGACTATATGATTTGGGTACAGTCGAGTGCCGTGTAGGTTTATCCTCATTTGATGTGCCTGGGCTGCTCTTAGGCAAGATATTTTTTATAGATGGCAGGCAGAGTGCTGCATTGTGAGTCCGGAATTGCCAAACTTGAGGGCTTCTGGGCCAGGAGTGTGAGTACAGAAGTCTGAGAACACAAGCTAAACTTGGGCTTCAGGCAGAGGGCACAGCATGTACCCCCTGCAGAGTGAACCAATATCTCAAGCATCTGAAGTCACGGTGAGGATCAGATGTTGGCTCAGGTTGGAGTTTCTGTGCATGACTGCCCCTTCATGAACAGAGCGGAATCTCAAGGCCATGGAGGTTTTCCCACGTTGGGAGTTGTGGGATGCCCCCTTCAAGGATTCCTTCTGCGGGACAATTGAGACCTGTTGGTCAGCTCCAGGACATCCCATATGGAATGACTCCAGAGCACCGTTCGAGGATCGATGCCAGGGAATCCCGCCTCGCATTCCAATTTTCTCCCAGCAACAAGACAGTTGAGTTTTGATGGCCCTGCGGGAGCAATCGGGGCGGCTGTGTTGAAATGGACTTTCCCGAGGTTGGGGCCTAATATGTGTTTGTGTCCATGAGGGCCTTGGAATGGGGCGGTGACACCGGGACCCTGAAGTATTCTCCTAAGCTTTTGACATAGGTCCCATGCACAAGTTTCCTTGTGGAAACGAGATTTGTTCTGATGGGTGCCTCAAAAAAACCCCTATGCTGGTCTTGGAATCCAGGCTTTTGAGGAGACATGTCTGTAAACCAAAGCAATGGATCCGAATATGGCCTAGGGTCCTGTCTGGTTCCATCTTCTTCTCTGGGGACATCGATTTATGATATGAGTGGAGGTAGATGCTCAGCTGGTGTCAGACCGCCCTTTTTTGTCCCCGGAGACCTACACTATTGGGATGGCCTCGGGGACTTTGGAGAGTTCTCCTAATTTGTACGATTTTGGATAATGGAATGGGCAGAAAGCCCATGGATTGGATAGGCACAGTCCTAATGTGTGGCTCCAGGGGCCCCAGCCTGGAGGGTGTGTGGCCCAGGAATCTGAGGACAGAAGTCTGAAAACACAAACTCAGCTTAGGTTGGGAGCGTAGGTATGGCAGGGCCAATCTACAAACCATGAGAAGGACTCTTCAGGATATGAAGAAAGAGCGAGTCTGAGGCGATTGCTCAGGCTTTTGCCTCTGGATTTTGTATCAAAGATGGGCGTGGAACGTGGGGAGGCCTCATGGGCCATGGACGAATCTTCCTCTCTGTGGATTTGGCCCGGTCCCAATTTCTTTCTGTCAATCTGTGGGATGGGAGGTCTCCTCTCAGGTTTGTTACCTCAGGTGTCCCAACCAAAGAGGAATTCCAAAGCAGAGCCCTGGGGAAGAGTGAAGGGACAACCCAAACGATGGTTATAAATTGGGGCCTAGGGGCATGGCAGACCCAATATGCTGTCTCTTCATCCAGCCACTGAGTGGTCTTACTTAAAGACTGGGCACAGGCTGAGGGTCAGCATGTGTGTTTGTGACCAATGTGGCCCGCGAGCATGGGCGGGGCCTCTTGGGCCACACTGGTTTCAACTACACTGAACTTTGGATAACATGCCAATCACAAGGTCTCTTGCCATGGGGAAGGAGCTCTGATTTCTGCATCATTTTCAACCCTGGGCAGTGTTTGGAGATAAGGTCTACGTTCTGAAGCCTGAAAACCGCAGTTGGGAAGAGATGACGACCTAAGGCCATGGCGGGTCTGATGTGCTCAGTGTGCGGTCAGCTGCCTGGGTGTTGGTCCGGAGGTTCGGGTTCAGGTTGTGTCAGACAGTGAATTAGTACCCAGGTTAGACTATATAATTCAGGTACAGTCGAGAGCCGTGTAGGTTTATCCTCATTGAGGTGCCTGGGCTACTCATTAGGCAATATATTTTTTCTAGAGGCAGGCAGAGTGCTGCATTGTGGGTCCGGTATTGCCAAACATGAGGGATTCTGGACCAGGAGTGTGAGGACAAGTCTGAGAACACAAGCTAGACTTGGGCTTCAGGCCGAGGGCACGGCTGGTACCCCCTGCAGATCTGAACGAATATCTCATGCTTCTGAAGTCACGGCGAGGATCAGACGTTGGCTCGGGTTGGAGTTTCTGTGCATGACTGCCCCTTCATGAACGGAGCGGAATCTCAAGGCCATGGAGGTTTTCCCACGTTGGGAGTTGTGGGATGCCCCCTTCAAGGATTCCTTCTGCGGGACAATTGAGACCTGTTGGGCAGCTCCAGGATATCCCATATGGAAGGACTCCAGAGCCCCGTTCGGGGTGGATGCCTGGGAAGCGGGCCTCGCATTCCAAATGTCTCCTAGCAACAGGACAGTTGAGATCGGATAGCTCTGCGGGAGCAACCGGCGTGGCTGAGTTGAAATGGACTTTTAGGATCGGGCCCATTGTGTGTTTGTGTCCATGAGGGGCTTGGAATGGGGCGTTGGCACCGGGACCCTGAAGTATTCTCCTAAGCTTTTGACATACCTCCCATGCACAAGTTTCCTTGTGGAGATGAGATTTGTTCTGAGGGGTGCCTCAGGAAACCGCCTATGCTGGTATTGGAATCCAGGCTTTTGAGGAGACATGCCTGTACACCAAAGCAATGGATCCGATTATGGCCTAGGGTCCTGTCTGGTTCCATCTTCTTCTCTGGGGACATCCATTTATGGTATGAGTGGATGTAGATGCTCAGCTGGTGTCAGACCGCCCTTGTTTGTCCCGGGAGAACTACACTATTGGGATGGCCTTGGGGACTTTGGAGGGTTCTTCTAATTTGTACGATTTTGAACAATGGAATGGGCAGAATTCCCATGGATTGGGTAGGCACAGTCCTAATGTGTGGCTCGAGGGGCCCCGGCCTGGAGGGTGTGTGGCCCAGAAATTTGAGGACAGAAGTCTGAAAACACAAACTCAGCTTAGGTTGGGGACGTAGGTATGGCAGGTCCAATCTACAAACCATGAGAATAACTCTTCAGGATATGAAGAAAGAGCGAGTCTGAGGCGCTTGCTCAGGCTTTTGTCTCTGGATTTTGTATCAAAGATGGGCGTGGAATGTGGGGAGGCCTCATGGGCCATGGATGAATCTTCGTCTCTGTTGATTTGGCCCGGTCCCAATTTCTTTCCATCAATCTGTGGAATGGGAGGTATCCTCTCAGGTTTGTTAATTCAGGTGTCCCAACCATAGAGGAATTCCAAAGCAGAGCCCTGGGGAAGAGTGAAGGGACAACCCAAACGATGGTTAAAAATTGGGGCCTAGGGGCATGGCAGGCCCAATATGCTGTCTCTTCATCCAGCCACTGAGTGGCCTTACTTAAGGACTGGGCACAGCCTGAGAGTCACAATGTGTGTTTGTGACCAATGTGGCCGCGAGCATGGGCGGGGCCTCATGGGCCATACTGGTTTCAACTACACTGAACTTAGGACAATATGCCAATCACAAGGTCTCTTGCCATGGGGAAGGAGCTCTGATTTCTGCATCATTTTCAACCCTGGGCAGTGGTTGGCTATAAGGTCTAGGATCTGAAGTCTGAAAACCGTAGTTGGGAAGAGATGACGACCTAAAGCCATGGCGGGTCTGATGTGCTCAGTGTGCGGTCAGCTGCCTGGGTGTTGGTCCGGAGTTTCGGGTTCAGGTTGTGTCAGACAGTGCATTAGTGCCCAGGTTAGACTATATAATTTAGGTACAGTCGAGTGCCGTTTAAGTTTATCCTCATTTGAAGTGCCTGGGCAAATCATTAGGCTAGATATTTTTTCTAGAGGGGAGGCAGGGTGCTGCATTGTGGGTCCGGAATTGCCAAACTTGAGGGCTTCTGGGCCAGGAGTATGAGGACAGAAGTCTGAGAACACAAGCTAGACTTGGGCTTCAGGCCGAGGGCACGGCAGGTACCGCCTGCAGATCTGAAACAATATCTCTTGCGTATGAAGTCACGGCGAGGATCAGACTTTGCCTCGGGTTGGAGTTTCTGTGCATGACTGCCCCTTCATGAACGGAGCGGAATTTCAAGGCCATGGAGGTTTTCCCACGTTGGGAGTTGTGGGATGCCCCCTTCAAGGATTCCTTCTGCGGGACAATTGAGACCTGTTGGGCAGCTCCAGGATATCCCATATGGAAGTACTCCAGAGCACCGTTCGGGGATGGATGCCAGGGAAGTGGGCCTCGCATTCCAATTGTCTCCTAGCAACAAGACAGTTGAGATCTGAAGACTCTGCGGTAGCAACCGGGTTGGCTAGTTGAAATGGACTTTCCCGAGAATGGGGCCTGATATGTGTTTGTTTCCATGAGGGCATTGGAATGGGGCGGTGGCACCGGGACCCTGAAGTATTCTCCTAAGCTTTTGACATAGGTCCCATGCACAAGTTTCCTTGTCGAGACGAGATTTGTTCTGATGGGTGCCTCAGGAAATCCCCTATGCTGGTCTGGAATCCAGGCTTTTGAGGAGACATGCCTGTAAACCAAAGCAATGGATCCGATTATGGCCTAGGGTCCTGTATGGTTCCATCTTCTTCTCTGGGGACATCCATCTATGGTATGAGTGGAGGTTGATGCTCAGCTTGTGTCAGACCGCCCTTGTTTATACCGGGAAACCTACACTATTGTGATGGCCTCGGGAAATTTGGAGGGTTCTCCTAATTTGTACGATTTTGGACAATGGAATGGGCAGTGTTCCCATGGATTGGGTAGGCACAGTCCTAATGTGTGGCTCCAGGGGCCCCAGCCCGGAGGGAGTGTGGCCCAGGAATTTGAGGAGAGAAGTCTGAAAACACAAACTCAGCTTACGTTTGGGGAAGTACGTATGGCAGGTCCAATCTACAAACCATGAGAAGAACTCTTCAGGATATGAAGAAAGATCGAGTCTGAGGCACTTGCTCAGGCTTTTGTCTCTGGATTTTGTATCAAAGATGGGCGTGGAACGTGGGGAGGCCTCATGGGCCATGGACGAATCTTCCTCTCTGTGGATTTGTCCCAGTCCCAATTTCTTTCCGTCAATCTGTGGGATGGGAGTTCTCCTCTCAGGTTTGTTACCTCAGGTGTCCCAACCAAAGAGGAATTCCAAAGCAGAGCCCTGGGGAAGAGTGAAGGGACAACACAAACTATGTTTAAAAATTGGGACCTAGGGGCATGGCAGGCCCAATATGCTGTCTCTTCATCCAACCACTGAGAGGCCTTACTTGAGGACTGGGCACAGGCTGAGGGTCACAATGTGTGTTTGTGACCAATGTGGCCCGCGAGCATGGGCGGGGCCTCATGGGCCACACTGGTTTCAACTACACTGGACTTTGGACAACATGCCAATCACAAGGTCTCTTGCCATGAGGAAGGTGTTCTGATGTCTGCATCATTTTCAACCCTGGGCAGTGGTTGGAGATAAGGTCTAGGTTCTGAAGCCTGAAAAACCGAAGTTGGGAAGAGATGACGACCTAAGGCCATGGCGGGTCTGATATGCTCAGTGTGCGGTCAGCTGCCTGGGTGTTGGTCAGGAGGTTCTGGCTCAGGTTGTGTCAGACAGTGCATTAGTGCCCAGGTTTGACTATATGATTTGGGTACAGTCGAGTGCCGTGTAGGTTTATCCTCATTTGATGTGCCTGGGCTGCTCTTAGGCAAGATATTTTTTATAGATGGCAGGCAGAGTGCTGCATTGTGAGTCCGGAATTGCCAAACTTGAGGGCTTCTGGGCCAGGAGTGTGAGTACAGAAGTCTGAGAACACAAGCTAAACTTGGGCTTCAGGCAGAGGGCACAGCATGTACCCCCTGCAGAGTGAACCAATATCTCAAGCATCTGAAGTCACGGTGAGGATCAGATGTTGGCTCAGGTTGGAGTTTCTGTGCATGACTGCCCCTTCATGAACGGAGCGGAATCTCAAGGCCATGGAGGTTTTCCCACGTTGGGAGTTGTGGGATGCCCCCTTCAAGGATTCCTTCTGCGGGACAATTGAGACCTGTTGGTCAGCTCCAGGACATCCCATATGGAATGACTCCAGAGCACCGTTCGAGGATCGATGCCAGGGAATCCCGCCTCGCATTCCAATTTTCTCCCAGCAACAAGACAGTTGAGTTTTGATGGCTCTGCGGGAGCAATCGGGGCGGCTGTGTTGAAATGGACTTTCCCGAGGTTGGGGCCTAATATGTGTTTGTGTCCATGAGGGCCTTGGAATGGGGCGGTGACACCGGGACCCTGAAGTATTCTCCTAAGCTTTTGACATAGGTCCCATGCACAAGTTTCCTTGTGGAAACGAGATTTGTTCTGATGGGTGCCTCAAAAAACCCCCTATGCTGGTCTTGGAATCCAGGCTTTTGAGGAGACATGTCTGTAAACCAAAGCAATGGATCCGAATATGGCCTAGGGTCCTGTCTGGTTCCATCTTCTTCTCTGGGGACATCCATTTATGATATGAGTGGAGGTAGATGCTCAGCTGGTGTCAGACCGCCCTTTTTTGTCCCCGGAGACCTACACTATTGGAATGGCCTCGGGGACTTTGGAGAGTTCTCCTAATTTGTACGATTTTGGATAATGGAATGGGCAGAATGCCCATGGATTGGATAGGCACAGTCCTAATGTGTGGCTCCAGGGGCCCCAGCCTGGAGGGTGTGTGGCCCAGGAATCTGAGGACAGAAGTCTGAAAACACAAACTCAGCTTAGGTTGGGAACGTAGGTATGGCAGGGCCAATCTACAAACCATGAGAAGGACTCTTCAGGATATGAAGAAAGAGCGAGTCTGAGGCGCTTGCTCAGGCTTTTGTCTCTGGATTTTGTATCAAAGATGGGCGTGGAACGTGGGGAGGCCTCATGGGCCATGGACGAATCTTCCTCTCTGTGGATTTGGCCCTGTCCCAATTTCTTTCTGTCAATCTGTGGGATGGGAGGTCTCCTCTCAGGTTTGTTACCTCAGGTGTCCCAACCAAAGAGGAATTCCAAAGCAGAGCCCTGGGGAAGAGTGAAGGGACAACCCAAACGATGGTTATAAATTGGGGCCTAGGGGCATGGCAGACCCAATATGCTGTCTCTTCATCCAGCCACTGAGTGGCCTTACTTAAAGACTGGGCACAGGCTGAGGGTCAGCATGTGTGTTTGTGACCAATGTGGCCCGCGAGCATGGGCGGGGCCTCATGGGCCACACTGGTTTCAACTACACTGAACTTTGGATAACATGCCAATCACAAGGTCTCTTGCCATGGGGAAGGAGCTCTGATTTCTGCATCATTTTCAACCCTGGGCAGTGTTTGGAGATAAGGTCTACGTTCTGAAGCCTGAAAACCGCAGTTGGGAAGAGATGACGACCTAAGGCCATGGCGGGTCTTATGTGCTCACTGTGCGGTCAGCTGCCTGGGTGTTGGTCCGGAGGTTCGGGTTCAGGATGTGTCAGACAGTGAATTAGTACCCAGGTTAGACTATATAATTCAGGTACAGTCGAGAGCCGTGTAGGTTTATCCTCATTTGAGGTGCCTGGGCTACTCATTAGGCAATATATTTTTTCTAGAGGCAGGCAGAGTGCTGCATTTTGGGTCCGGTATTGCCAAACATGAGGGATTCTGGACCAGGAGTGTGAGGACAAGTCTGAGAACAGAAGCTAGACTTGGGCTTCAGGCCGAGTGCATGGCTCGTACCCCCTGCAGATCTGAACGAATATCTCATGCTTCTGAAGTCACGGCGAGGATCAGACGTTGGCTCGGGTTGGAGTTTCTGTGCATGACTGCCCCTTCATGAACGGAGCGGAATCTCAAGGCCATGGAGGTTTTCCCACGTTGGGAGTTGTGGGATGCCCCCTTCAAGGATTCCTTCTGCGGGACAATTGAGACCTGTTGGGCAGCTCCAGGATATCCCATATGGAAGGACTCCAGAGCCCCGTTCGGGGTGGATGCCTGGGAAGCGGGCCTCGCATTCCAAATGTCTCCTAGCAACAAGACAGTTGAGATCGGATAGCTCTGCGGGAGCAACCGGCGTGGCTGAGTTGAAATGGACTTTTAGGATCGGGCCCATTGTGTGTTTGTGTCCATGAGGGCCTTGGAATGGGGCGTTGGCACCGGGACCCTGAAGTATTCTACTAAGCTTTTGACATACCTCCCATGCACAAGTTTCCTTGTGGAGATGAGATTTGTTCTGAGGGGTGCCTCAGGAAACCGCCTATGCTGGTATTGGAATCCAGGCTTTTGAGGAGACATGCCTGTAAAACAAAACAATGGATCCGATTATGGCCTAGGGTCCTGTCTGGTTCAATCTTCTTCTCTGGTGCTATCCATCTATGGAATGAGTGGAGGGAGATCCTCACCTGGTGTCACACCGCCCTTGTTTGTCCCTGGAGACCTACACTATTGGGATGGCCTCGGGGACTTTGGAGAGTTTTCTTAATTGGTGAGATTTTGGACAATGAAATGGGCAGAATTCCCATGGATTGGGTAGGCACAGTCCTAATGTGTGGCTCCAGGGGCCCCAGCCTGGAGGGTGTGCGGCCCAGGACTTTGAGGACAGAAGTCTGAAAACACAAACTCAGCTAAGGTTTTGGGACGTAGGTATGGGAGGCCCAATCTACAAACCATGAGAAGTACCCCTCAGGATATGAAGAAAGAGCGAGTCTGAGGCACTTGCTCAGGATTTTGTCTCTGGATTTTGTATCAAAGATGGGCGTGGATCGTCGGGAGGCCTCATGGGCCATGGACGAATCTTCCTCTCTGTGGATTTGACCCGGTCCCAATTTCGTTCCGTCAATCTGTGGGATGGGAGGTCTCCTCTCAGGTTTGTTACCTCAGGTGTCCCAACCAAAGAGCAATTCCAAAGCAGAGCCCTGGGGAAGAGTGAAGGGACAACCCAAACGATGGTTATAAATTGGGGCCTATGGGCATGGCAGACCCAATATGCTGTCTCTTCATCCAGCCACTGAGTGGCCTTACTTAAAGACTGGGCACAGGCTGAGGGTCAGCATGTGTGTTTGTGACCAATGTGTCCCGCAAGCATGGGCGGGGCCTCATGGGCCACACTGGTTTCAACTACACTGAACTTTGGATAACATGCCAATCACAAGGTCTCTTGCCATGGGGAAGGAGCTTTGATTTCTGCATCATTTTCAACCCTGGGTCGTGGTTGGAGATAAGGTCTAGGTTCTGAAGCTTGAAAACCACAGTTGGGAAGTGATGACGATCTAAGGCCATGTCGGGGCTCATGTGCTCAGTGTGCGGTCAGCTGCCTGGGTGTTGGTCCAGAGTTTCGGGTTCAGGTTGTGTCAGACAGTGCATTATTGCCCAGGTTAGACTATATAATTTAGGTACAGTCGAGTGCCGTGTAAGTTTATCCTCATTTGAGGTGCCTGGGAAAATCATTAGGCAATATATTTTTCCCAGAGGGCAGGCATATTGCTGCATTGAGGGTCCGGAATTGCCAAACTTGAGGGCTTCTGGGCCAAGAGTGTGAGGACAGAAGTTTCAGAACACAAGCTAGTCTTGGGCTTCAGGCCTTGGGTAGGGCAATGGGTATGGCAAATACCCCCTGCAGATCTGAACCAATATCTCATGTATCTGAAGTCACGGCGAGGATCAGAAGTTGGCTCGTGTTGGAGTTTCTGTGCATGTCTGCCCCTCCATGAACGGAGCGGAATCTCAAGGCCATGGAGGTTTTCCAACGTTGGGAGTGTGGGATCCCCCTTCAAGGATTCCTTCTGCGGGACAATTGAGCACTGTTGGTCAGCTCCAGGACAATCCATATGGAATGACTGCAGTGCACCGTTCGAGGACTGATGCCAGGGAAGCCAGCCTCGCATTCCAATTGTCTCCTAGCAACAAGACAGTTGAGTTCTATGGCTCTGACTGAGCAATCGGGGCGGCTGTGTTGAAATGGACTTTCCCGAGGTTGGGACCTAATGTGTGTTTGTGTCCATGAGGACCTTGGAATGGAGCGGTGGCACTGGGACCCTGAAGTATTCTCCTAAGCTTTTGACATAGGTCCCATGCACAAGTTTCCTCGTGGAGACGAGTTTTGTTCTGATGGGTGCCTCAGGAAACCCCCTATGCTGGTCTTGGAATCCAGGCTCTTGAGGAGATATGCCTGTAAACCAAAGCAATGGATCCGATTATGGCCTAGGGTCCTGTCTGGTTCCATCTTCTTCTCTGGGGACATCCATTTATGGTATGAGTGGATGTAGATGCTCAGCTGGTGTCAGACCGCCCTTGTTTGTCCCGGGAGACCTACACTATTGGGATGGCCTTGGGACTTTGGAGGGTTCTTCTAATTTGTACGATTTTGAACAATGGAATGGGCAGAATTCCCATGGATTGGGTAGGCACAGTCCTAATGTGTGGCTCCAGGGGCCCCAGCCTGGAGGGTGTGCGGCCCAGGACTTTGAGGACAGAAGTCTGAAAACACATATCAGCTAAGGTTTTGGGACGTAGGTATGGGAGGCCCAATCTACAAACCATGAGAAGTACCCCTCAGGATATAAAGAAAGAGCGAGTCTGAGGCACTTGCTCAGGATTTTGTCTCTGGATTTTGTATCAAAGTTGGGCGTGGAACGTGGGGAGGCCTCATGGGCCATGGACGAATCTTCCTCTCTGTGGATTTGGCCCGGTCCCAATTTCTTTCTGTCAATCTGTGGGCCGGGAGGTCTCCTCTCAGGTTTGTTACCTCAGGTGTCCCAACCAAAGATGAATTCCAAAGCAGAGCCCTGGGGAAGAGTGAAGGGACAACCCAAACGATGGTTATAAATTGGGGCCTAGGGGCATGGCAGACCCAATATGCTGTCTCTTCATCCAGCCACTGAGTGGCCTTACTTAAAGACTGGGCATAGGCTGAGGGTCAGCATGTGTGTTTGTGACCAATGTGGCCCGCGAGCATGGGCGGGGCCTCATGGGCCACACTGGTTTCAACTACACTGAACTTTGGATAACATTCCAATCACAAGGTCTCTTGCCATGGGGAAGGTACTCTGATTTCTGCATCATTTTCAACCCTGGGCAGTGTTTGGAGATAAGGTCTACGTTCTGAAGCCTGAAAACCGCAGTTGGGAAGAGATGACGACCTAAGGCCATGGTGGGTCTGATGTGCTCACTGTGCGGTCAGCTGCCTGGGTGTTGGTCCGGAGGTTCGGGTTCAGGTTGTGTCAGACAGTGAATTAGTACCCAGGTTAGACTATATAATTCAGGTACAGTCGAGAGCCGTGTAGGTTTATCCTCATTTGAGGTGCCTGGGCTACTCATTAGGCAATATATTTTTTCTAGAGGCAGGCAGAGTGCTGCATTGTGGGTCCGGTATTGCCAAACATGAGGGATTCTGGACCAGGAGTGTGAGGACAAGTCTGAGAACAGAAGGTAGACTTGTTCTTCAGGCCGAGGGCACGGCTGGTACCCCCTGCAGATCTGAACGAATATCTCATGCTTCTGAAGTCACGGCGAGGGTCAGACGTTGGCTCGGGTTGGAGTTTCTGTGCATGACTGCCCCTTCATGAACGAGCGGAATCTCAAGGCCATGGAGGTTTTCCCACGTTGGGAGTTGTGGGATGCCCCCTTCAAGGATTCCTTCTCGGGACAATTGAGACATGTTGGGCAGCTCCAGGATATCCCATATGGAAGGACTCCAGAGCACCGTTCGGGGTGGATGCCTGGGAAGCGGGCTCGCATTCCAAATATCTCCTAGCAACAAGACAGTTGAGATCGGATAGCTCTGCGGGAGCATCCGGCGTGGCTGAGTTGAAATGGACTTTTAGGATCGGTCCCATTGTGTGTTTGTGTCCATGAGGGCCTTGGAATGGGGCGTTGGCACCGGGACCCTGAAGTATTCTCCTAAGCTTTTGACATACCTCCCATGCACAAGTTTCCTTGTGGAGATGAGATTTGTTCTGAGGGGTGCCTCAGGAAACCCCCTATGCTGGTATTGGAATCCAGGCTTTTGAGGAGACATGCCTGTAAACCAAAACAATGGATCCGATTATGGCCTAGGGTCCTGTCTGGTTCAATCTTCTTCTCTGGTGATATCCATCTATGGAATGAGTGGAGGGAGATGCTCACCTGGTGTCACACCGCCCTTGTTTGTCCCTGGAGACCTACACTATTGGGATGGCCTCGGGGACTTTGGAGAGTTTTCTTAATTGGTGAGATTTTGGACAATGGAATGGGCAGAATTCCCATGGATTGGGTAGGCACAGTCCTAATGTGTGGCTCCAGGGGCCCCAGCCTGGAGGGTGTGCGGCCCAGGACTTTGAGGACAGAAGTCTGAAAACACAAACTCAGCTAAGGTTTTGGGACGTAGGTATGGGAGACCCAATCTACAAACCATGAGAAGTACCCCTCAGGATATGAAGAAAGAGCGAGTCTGAGGCACTTGCTCAGGCTTTTGTCTCTGAATTTTGTATCAACAATGGCTGTAGAATGTAGGGAGGCCTCATGTGATATGGACGAATCTTCGTCTCTGTGGATTTGGCCTGGTCCCAATAGTTTTTCTTCAATTGTTGGATGGGAGGTCTCCTTTCAGGTTTATTACCTCAGGTGTCTGAACAAAATAGGAATTCCAAAGCAGAGCCCTGGGGAAGAGTGAAGGGACAACCCAAACTATGGTTAAAAATTGGGGCCTAGGTGCATGGCAGGCCCAATATGCTGTCTCTTCATCCAGCCACTGAGAGGCCTTACTTGAGGACTGGGCTCATGCTGAGGGTCACAATGTGTGTTTGTGACCAATGTGGCCCGCGAGCATGGGCGGGGCCTCATGGGCCACACTGGTTTCAACTACACTGGACTTTGGACAACCTGCCAAACACAAGGTCCCTGGCCATGGGGAATGTGTTCTGATATCTGCATCATTTTCAACCCTGGGCAGTGGTTGGAGATAAGGTCTAGGTTCTGAAGCCTGAAAAACCGAAGTTGGGAAGAGATGACGACCTAAGGCCATGACGGGTCTGATATGCTCAGTGTGCGGTCAGCTGCCTGGGTGTTGGTCAGGAGGTTCGGGCTCAGGTTGTGTCAGTCAGTGCATTAGTCCCAGGTTAGACTATATGATTTGGGTACAGTCGAGTGCCGTATAGGTTTATCCTCATTTGAGGTGCCTGGGGAGCTCAATAGGCAAGATATTTTTTCTAGAGGGCAGGCAGAGTGCTGCACTTTGGTTCCAGAATTGCCAAACTTGAGGGCTTCTGGGCCAGGAGTGTGAGGACAGAAGTCTGAGAACACAAGCTAGACTTGGGCTTCAGGCCGAGGGCACGGCAGGTACCTCCTGCAGATCTGAACCAATATTTCATGCATCTGAAGTCACGGCGAGGATCAGACGTTGGCTCAGGTTGGAGTTTCTGTGCATGACTGCCCCTTCATGAACGGAGCGGAATCTCAAGGCCATGGAGGTTTTCCCACGTTGGGAGTTGTGGGATGCCCCCTTCAAGGATTCCTTCTGCGGGACAATTGAGACCTGTTGGTCAGCTCCAGGGCATCCCATATGGAATGACTCCAGAGCACCGTTCGAGGATCGATGCCAGGGAATCCCGCCTCGCATTCCAATTTTCTCCTAGCAACAAGACAGTTGAGTTTTGATGGCTCTGCGGGAGCAATCGGGGCGGCTGTGTTGAAATGGACTTTCCCGAGGTTGGGGCCTAATGTGTGTTTGTGTCCATGAGGGCCTTGGAATGGGGCGGTGGCACCGAGACACTGAAGTTTCTCCTAAGCTTTTGACATAGCTCCCATGCACAAGTTTCCCTGTGGAGACAAGATTTGTTCTGATGGGTGCCTCAGGAAATCACTTATGCTGGTATTGGAATCCAGGCTTTTGAGTAGACACGCCTGTACCAAAGCAATGGATCTGATTATGGCCTAGGGTCCTGTCTGGTTCCATCTTCTTCTCTGGAGATATCCATCTATGGAATGAGTGGAGGTAGATGCTCACGTGTGTTAGACCGTCCTTGTTTGTCCCGGAGATCTACACTATTGGGATGGCCTCGGGGACTTTGGAGGTTTCTCCTAATTTGTACGATTTTGGACAATGGAATGGGCAGAATTCCCATGGATTGGGTAGGCACAGTCCTAATGTGTGGCTCCAGGGGCCCAAGCCAGGAGGGTATGTTGCCCAGGACTTTGAGGACAGATCTAAAAATACAAACTCAGCTCAGGTTTTGGGACGTAGGTATGGCAGGCCCAATCTACAGACCATGAGGAGAACTCTTCAGGGTATGAAGAAAGAGCGAGTCTGAGGCACTTGCTCAGGCTTTTGTCTCTCGATTGTGAATCAACGATGGCCATGGATGTGGGGAGGCCTCATGGGCCATGGACCAATCTTCCTCTCTGTGAATTTGTCCCAGTCCCAATTCTTTTTCGTCAATCTGTGGAATGGGAGGTCGCCTTTCACATTTGTTACATCAGGTGACCCAACCAAAGAGTAATTACAAAGCACAGCCCTGGGGAAGAGTGAAGGGACAACCCAAACTATGTTTAAAAATTGGGACCTAGGGGCATGGCAGGCCCAATATGCTGTCTCTTCATGCAACCACTGAGAGGCCTTACTTGAGGACTGGGCACAGGCTGAGGGTCACAATGTGTGTTTGTGACCAATGTGGCCCGCGAGCATGGGCGGGGCCTCATGGGCCACACTGGTTTCAACTACACTGGACTTTGGACAACATGCCAATCACAAGGTCTCTTGCCATGAGGAAGGTGTTCTGATGTCTGCATCATTTTCAACCCTGGGCAGTTGTTGGAGATAAGGTCTAGGTTCCGAAGCCTGAAAAACCGAAGTTGGGAAGAGATGACGACATAAGGCCATGGTGTGTCTGATATGATCAGTGGGCGGTCAGCTGCCTGGATGTAGGTCAGAAGGTTCTGGCTCAGGTTGTGTCAGACAGTGCATTAGTGCCCAGGTTTGACTATATGATTTGGGTACAGTCGAGTGCCGTGTAGGTTTATCCTCATTTGATGTGCCTGGGCTGCTCTTAGGCAAGATATTTTTTATAGATGGCAGGCAGAGTGCTGCATTGTGAGTCCGGAATTGCCAAACTTGAGGGCTTCTGGGCCAGGAGTGTGAGTACAGAAGTCTGAGAACACAAGCTAAACTTGGGCTTCAGGCAGAGGGCACAGCATGTACCCCCTGCAGAGTGAACCAATATCTCAAGCATCTGAAGTCACAGTGAGGATCAGACGTTGGCTCAGGTTGGAGTTTCTGTGCATGACTGCCCCTTCATGAACGGAGCGGAATCTCAAGGCTATGGAGGTTTTCCCACGTTGGGAGTTGTGGGATGCCCCCTTCAAGGATTCCTTCTGCAGGACAATTGAGACCTGTTGGGCAGCTCCAGGAAATCCCATATGGAATGACTCCAGAGCACCTTTGAAAGATGAATGCCAGGGAAGCCCGCCTCGCATTCCAATTGTCTCCTAGCAACAAGACAGTTGAGGCCGGATGGCTCTGGGAGAACAACCGGGGTGGCTGAGTTGAAATGGACTTTCCCGAGGATGGGGCCTAATATGTGTTTGTGTCCATGAGGGCCTTAAAATGGGGGGTGGCACCGGGACCCTGAAGTTTCTCCTAAGCTTTTGACATAGCTCCCATGCACAAGTTTCCCTGTGGAGACGAGATTTGTTCTGATGGGTGCCTCAGGAAATCACTTATGCTGGTATTGGAATCCAGGCTTTTGAGGAGACACGCCTGTACCAAAGCAGTGGATCCGATTATGGCCTAGGGCCCTGTCTGGTTCCATCTTCTTCTCTGGAGATATCCATCTATGGAATGAGTGGAGGTAGATGCTCACGTGTGTTAGACCGCCCTTGTTTGTCCCCGGAGATCTACACTATTGGGATGGCCTCGGGGACTTTGGAGGGTTCTCCTAATTTGTACGATTTTGGACAATGGAATGGGCAGAATTCTCATGGATTGGGTAGGCAAAATCCTAATGTGTGGCTCCAGGGGCCCCAGCCAGGAGGGTGTGTTGCCCAGGATTTTGAGGACAGAAGTCTGAAAATACAAACTCAGCTCAGGTTTTGGGACGTAGGTATGGCAGGCCCAATCTACAGACCATGAGGAGAACTCTTCAGGATATGAAGAAAGAGCGAGTCTGAGGCACTTGCTCAGGCTTTTGTCTCTGGATTGTGAATCAAGATGGCCATGGATGTGGGGAGGCCTCATGGGCCATGGACGAATCTTCCTCTCTGTGGATTTGTCCCAGTCCCAATTCTTTTTCGTCAATCTGTGGAATGGGAGGTCGCCTTTCACATTTGTTACATCAGGTGACCCAACCAAAGAGTAATTACAAAGCACAGCCCTGGGGAAGAGTGAAGGGACAACCCAAACTATCGTTAAAAATTGGGACCTAGGGGCATGGCAGGCCCAATATGCTGTCTCTTCATCCAGCCACTGAGAGGCCATACTTGAGGACTGGGCTCAGGCTGAGGGTCACAATGTGTGTTAGTGACCAATGTGGCCTGTGAGCAAGAGCGGGGCCACATGGGCCACACTGGTTTCAACTACACTGACTTTGTACAACATGCCAATCACAAGGTCTCTTGCCATGGGGAAGGTGTTCTGATGTCTGCATCATTTTCAACCCTGGGCAGTGGTTGAAGATAAGGTCCTGGTCTGAAGCCTGAAAAACCGAAGTTGGGAAGAGATGACGACCTAAGGCCATGGCGGGTCTGATATGCTCAGTGTGCGGTCAGCTGCCTGGGTGTTGGTCAAGAGGTTCTGGCTCAGGTTGTGTCAGACAGTGCATTAGTTCCCAGGTTAGACTGTATAATTTGGGTGGCCTCAGGGGCCTTGGAGCTTTTCCCTAAGGTGTAGGGTTGTGGTGAATGGATTGGGCACACTTTCCTAGGAGAGGCAGGCACAATCTATCGCTGTGGCTAGAGATCCTAGCCTCGAGGTTGTGTGGGTCCAGGCTGTGGGCACAGAAGTCTGAAAACACAAACTCAGCTTATGAGTGGTGCCTAGGGTATGGCAGGCCGGATGTACAGCCCGAGAGGGAGCTGCTCGTCCTCTGAAACAAGGGCGAGTGGGAGGCGTTCCCTCAGGCTTTTGTCTCTGGATGTTGTGTCCGGGATAGCCGTGGATTGGAGGGGTGGCCTCAGGGACTGTGAACGAGTATCCCTCTCTGGGGATTTGTCCCAGCTCCCAAGAGTTTGGGGTCATTTTGTGGGAAGGGTTGAGTCCTGTTGTTTGGCTCATGTGTCTCTCCAAGAAAGGGATTGCAGAGCAGAGCCCCAGGTACGGGTGGGGCGACTGGAAAACTCAAACACTGGTGAGGATTGGGTGCATAGGGGCTTGGCAAGCCCCATATGCGGGCTCTTGGCCCTGGCCCTGACAGGCCTTTCTTTGACATGGGGCTCATGCTGAGGGTCACAGTGTGAATTTGTGCCCAAGAAGCACTCAAGTTTGGGCGTGGCATCAGGGGCATGAAGGTTTCTTCCACCCTGAAGGTGTGAATCCATGCCAAGAGCAAGCTTTACAGCCATGGGAAAGGAGGAGTTCTGTTTTATGCTTGCGATACCCAGCTGTGTGGAGAATTGATATAATATCTAGGTCAGATATCTGAAAACCAAGATTAGGAAGAGGTGACGGCATAAGACCATGGCGTGTCCGAAGTGCTGTGTGTGCGGCCAGCTTTCTCCTTGTCTGTCTGGACGTCTGGCTTCAGGCTGTGTCAGACAGAACATGAGTGCCCAGAGCAGCCTATCCATTTCGGGTACCATCGAGGCCCGAACAGGTTGATCCTCATCTGGGTTTTCTGGAGAGCCCCACAGGGAAACGATTTTCTTCCGTTGGGCAGACCCTGGGCTGTGTTGTGGTTCTGGGCATCCTAGTTCGGAGGGCTTGTTTGCCAGGAGTGTGAGGAAGGAAGTCTGAAAAGAAAAGCTAGCGTGATGTTTGGGACCGAGGGCACGGCAGTCCCACTCTGCAGAGGCTGAATTGAGATCTACTGCACTGAGGTCATGTCAACTATGAGACGTGCCTCAGGCTAGAGTTTTTGTCCAGCATGGCCTCTTCCTGAAGGGTGTGGCTACTTCATGAGGCCAGGGGTGTTTGCCTACGATGGGATTTGTGAACTACTCCAAACCTCAAGTTTTCCTTTTGCACGACAGTCGAGTCCTATTGGATGGTTCCTGAGGCCCCATACGGAAAGACTCGAGAACAGGTGTCTAAGCATGGATGCCTGGGAATGCCACCTCATATTCCCACTCTTTAGTCAGGAAAAGGCAGGCTCAATCTGCAGGCTCCAGGGTGAGCTACCTAGAGGGGAGCGTTGAAATGGACTCTCCTGAAGATGAGTCCTACTGTGGGTTGGTTTACTGGGAGACCTTGGAATGTGGAGGTGGCTCAGGAACTCTGCAGGATTCTCCAACCTGAGGTGTTTGACACGGCCCCAACAAGGGAGCTACCCATGTGGAGACGAGAGAAGTTCTGTTCAGTGCCTCAGGAAAGTCCCATATCATGTTCTTCGAACCAAGCCTCTGAGGAGTGACACCTGTAAACCAAAGCAAGAGTTGAGATTAGGGTCTAAGTGCCTGTCCGCCTCAACCTTCTATCTCTGTTGACATCTGTGTGCATGCCTTCGTGGAGGTAGCTGCTCAGCTTGTGTCCAAATGCCCCTGTGTGTCCAGGGAGGCTCCCAGGAGTGGGATGTCCTCGGGGGACTTGAGGTTTCTCATATTCTGGAGGTGTGTGGCCAAAGGAATGGACACAGTTTCCCAGGAGAGAGCAGGCACGGTCCTGTGGTATGGCTCCAGAGGACCCAGCCTAGAGGCTGTGTTTGCCAGGGCTGTGGGGACAGATGTCTGAAAAAGCAAACTTGGCTCAGGTAGGGGCCAAGGTAATGGCAGGCCTGATCTCCAGTCCGAGAGGGGAGATCCTCTGGATATCAAAGGAGGGCAAGTGGGAGGCAGTCGCTCAGGCTTTTGTCTCTGGGTGTTGCGTTCACAGTGGCCGTTCAGGGTAGGGGTTGCTTCAGGGGCCGAGGAAGAGCCTTCCTCTCGGGGGATTGTCCAAGCTCCCAAGTGTTTGGGTTCATTCTGTGGGAAGGGAAGAGTACTGTTTTCTGCCACAGGGGACCCCCCAGGAGAGGGACTCTAGAGCACAGCAGTGGGTTTCCTCAACTGGAATACACACCATCTAGTTAGTCCTGCGTGCCTATGGGCATGGCAAGCCACATATGCGGGCTCTTGGTCCAATCACTGAGAGGCGTTACCTGAATAAGGTACTCACGCTGAGGGTCACAATGTGTGTTTGTGCCCAAGGCGGCCCTCACACATGGGCGTGGCCTCATGGGCCATGCCGTTTTCTCCTACACTGAAGGTTTGACTCACTGCCAGCAGCAAGGTTTCTTAACATGGGGAAGGAGGGGTTCTGACTTGTGCATCAGGTTCCCCCCTGTGCAGGGATTGGAGATAAGGTCTAGGTTCTGATGACTGAAAACCCAGGTTGGGAATGGATGGTGGCCTAAGGCAGTGGCGGGTCCAATGTGCTGGGTGTGCAGCCAGCTGTGTCGGTGTCTGTTGGAAGGTCTGGGCTCAGGCTATTTGCGACAGAGCATCAGTGTTTAAGGTAGCCTATGCAATTGGGGTGTTGCCGAGGGCCAAGCAGTTTGATCCTCATTTGGGGTTTCTGGGCAGCACCATAGACAAAGTTTTTCTCCTGGGAGGCAGGCGGAGTGCTTCATTGTGGCCCCAGAATTCCCAGTAGGGAGGGTTTGTGGGCCAGGAGTGTGAGGACGGAAGTCTAGGAACACAAGCTAAAGTGAGGATTGGAGCCAAGGGCAGAGCAGGCCCACTAGGCAGAGGCTGAATCAAAATCTCCTGCATCTGAAGTCAGGCTGAGGATCAGACGTTGGCTGAGGCTGGAGTATGTGTCCATGATGGCACCTTCATGAAGCGGGGGCCTCATGAGGCCAAGGAAGTTTTCCCACGCTGAGTTTGGAGGTTGCCCCAAACCACCAGGTTTCCTTCTGTGGGACATTCGAGTCCTGTTGCATGGCTCCAGGACATACCATACGGAAGGACTGGAGAGCACGGTTCGAAGGATGGATCCCTGTACAGCATGCCTCGCATTCCCATTGGCCATTAGCCACAAGATATGTTTGAACTGCTGCCTCTGGGGCACGCTAACCAGGGGGCTGAGTTGAAATGGCCTCTCCTGAGGATGCGTCATAATGTGCGTTTGGGTCCATGGAAACCTTGGAATGTGCTGGTTGTTCAGTGGCCCTGCGGAACTCTCCTACCTGAAGGGTTTGATACCTCCCCAGTAAGTAAGCTCCCCATGTGGAGACGAGAGAGGTTTGGTTTGGAGCCTCAGAAAAGCCCCGTGTGCTGGTCTACGAAAACAGACCTCTGAGGACGGACACATGGAAACCAAAGCTAAGGTTCAGATTAGGGCCTGGGGGCCTGTCCATTTCAACCTTCTGTCTCTGGGGACACTGTCTGAGAGTCTAAGTGGAGATAGTTGCTCCGCTGGTGTCAGAGAGCCCCTCTTAGTCCAGGGTGGCCTACACTATTCATGGCCTCAGGGGCCTTGGAGCTTTTCCCTAACCTGTAGGGTTGTGGTCAATGGATTGGGCACACTGTCCTTGGAGAGGGCAGGCACAATCTTTCGCTGTGGCTCCAGAGACCCTAGCCTGGCGGTGGTGTGGGTCCAGGCTGAGGGCACAGAAGTCTGAAAACACAAACTCAGCTTATGAGTGGCGCCTAGGGTATGGCAGGCCGGATGTACAGCCCGAGAGGGAGCTCCTGGGCCTCTGAAACAAGGGCGAGTGGGAGGCGTTCCTTCAGGCTTTTGTCTCTGGATGTTGTGTCCGAGATAGCCGTGGATTGGAGGGGTGGCCTCAGGGACTGTGGACGAGTATCCCACTCTGGGGATTTGTCCCAGCTCCCAAGAGTTTGGGGTCATTTTGTGGGAAGGGTGGAAAAGTGTTGTCTGGCTCACGTGTCTCTCCAAGAAAGGGATTCCAGAGCAGAGCCCCAGGTACGGGCGGGGCGACTGGAAAACTCAAACACTGGTGAGGATTGGGTGCATAGGGGCTTGGCAAGCCCCATATGCGGGCTCTTGGCCCAGGCCCTGACAGGCCTTTCTTTGACATGGGGCTCATGCTGAGGGTCAGAGTGTGAATTTGTGCCCAAGCAGCACTCAAGTTTGGGCGTGGCATCAGGGACCAGGAAGGTTTCTCCCACCCTGAAGGTGTGACTCCATGCCAAGAGCAAGCTTTACAGCCACGGGGAAGGAGGAGTTCTGTGTTGTGCTTGCGATACCCAGCTGTGTGGAGAATTGATATAATGTCTAGGTTCAGATATCTGAAAAGCAAGGTTAGGAAGAGGTGACGGCATAAGACCATGGCGTGTCCGAAGTGCTGGGTGTGCGGCCAGCTGTCTCCTTGTCTGTCTGGACGTCTGGCTTCAGGCTGTGTCAGACAGAGCATGAGTGCCTAGAGCAGCCTATCCAGTTCGGGTACCGTCGAGGCCCGAGCAGGTTGATCCTCATCTGGGTTTTCTGGAGAGAGCCCCACAGGGAAACGTTTTTCTTCCCTTGGGCAGACCCTGGGCTGGGTTGTGGTTCTGGAGTTCCTAGTCCGGAGGGCTTGTTTGCCAGGAGTGTGAGGAAGGAAGTCTGAAAACACAAGCTAGCGTGAGGTTTGGGACCGATGGCACGGCAGGCCCACTCTGAGAGGCTGAATCGAGATCTCCTGCACTGAGGTCATTTCAACTCTGAGACGTGCCTCAGGCTAGAGTTTTTGTCCAGCATGGCCTCTTCCTGAATGGTGTGGGGGCCTCATGAGGCCAGGAAGTTTGCCTACAATGGGATTTGTGAACTACTCCAAACCTCAAGGTTTCCTTCTGCACGAAAGTCGAGTGCTATTGGATGGTTCCAGGAGGCCCCATACGGAAAGACTCGAGAGCAGGTGTCTAAGCATGGATGCCTGGGAACGCCACCTCATATTCCCACTCTTTAGTCAGGACAAGGCAGGCTCAATCTGTGGGCTCCTGGGTGAGCTACCCAGAGGGGAGAGTTGAAATGGACTCTCCTGAAGATGAGTCCTACTGTGGCTTGGTGGCCTGGGAGACCTTGGAATGTGGAGGTGGCTCAGGGACTCTGCAGGATTCTCCAACCTGAGGTGTTTGACACGGCTCCAACAAGGAAGCTTCCCATGTGGAGACGAGAGAAGTTCTGTTCAGTGCCTCAGGAAAGCCCCATATCCTGTTCTTCGAACCAAAGCCTCTGAGGAGTGACACCTGGAAAACAAAGCAAGAGTTGAGATTAGGGCCTAAGGGCCTGTCGGGCTCAACCTTCTATCTCTGTTGACATCTGTGTGCATGCCTTCATGGAGGTAGCAGCTCAGCTTGTGTTCGAAGGCCCCTGTGTGTGCAGGGAGGCTCCCGGTAATGGTATGTCCTCGGGGGCCTTGAGGTTTCTCATATTCTGGAGGTGTGTGGCCAAAGGAATGGACAGAGTTTCCCAGGAGAGAGCAGGCATGGTCCTGTGGTATGGCTGTGTTTGCCAGGGCTGTGGGGACAGATGTCTGAAAAAGCAAACTTGGCTCAGGTAGGGGCCAAGGTAATGGCAGGCCTGATCTCCAGTCCGAGAGGGGAGATCCTCTGGATATCAAAGGAGGGCAAGTGGGAGGCAGTCGCTCAGGCTTTTGTCTCTGGGTGTTGCGTTCACAGTGGCCGTTCAGGGTAGGGGTTGCTTCAGGGGCCGAGGAAGAGCCTTCCTCTCGGGGGATTGTCCAAGCTCCCAAGTGTTTGGGTTCATTCTGTGGGAAGGGAAGAGTACTGTTTTCTGCCACAGGGGACCCCCCAGGAGAGGGACTCTAGAGCACAGCAGTGGGTTCCCTCAACTGGAATACACACCATCTAGTTAGTCCTGCGTGCCTATGGGCATGGCAAGCCACATATGCGGGCTCTTGGTCCAATCACTGAGAGGCGTTACTTGAATTAGGTACTCACGCTGAGGGTCACAATGTGTGTTTGTGCCTAAGGCGGCCCTCACACATGGCCGTGGCCTCATGGGCCATGCCGTTTTCTCCTACACTGAAGGTTTGACTCACTGCCAGCAGCAAGGTTTCTTGCCATGGGGAAGGAGGGGTTCTGACTTGTGCATCAGGTTCCCCCCTGTGCAGGGATTGGAGATAAGGTCTAGGTTCTGATGACTGAAAACCCAGGTTGGGAATGGATGGTGGCCTAAGGCAGTGGCGGGTCCAATGTGCTGGGTGTGCAGCCAGCTGTGTCGGTGTCTGTTGGAAGGTCTGGGCTCAGGCTATTTGCGACAGAGCATCAGTGTTTAAGGTAGCCTATGCAATTGGGGTGTTGCCGAGGGCCAAGCAGTTTGATCCTCATTTGGGGTTTCTGGGCAGCACCATAGACAAAGTTTTTCTCCTGGGAGGCAGGCGGAGTGCTTCATTGTGGCCCCAGAATTCCCAGTAGGGAGTGTTTGCGGGCCAGGAGTGTGAGGACGGAAGTCTAGAACACAAGCTAAAGTGAGGATTGGAGCCAAGGACAGAGCAGGCCCACTAGGCAGAGGCTGAATCAAAATGTCCTGCATCTGAAGTCAGGCTGAGGATCAGACGTTGGCTGAGGCTGGCGTATGTGTCCATGTTGGCACCTTCATGAAGCGGGGGCCTCATGAGGCCAAGGAAGTTTTCCCACGCTGAGTTTGGAGGTTGCCCCAAACCACCAGGTTTCCTTCTGTGGGACATTCGAGTCCTGTTGCATGGCTCCAGGACATACCATACGGAAGGACTGGAGAGCACGGTTCGAAGGATGGATCCCTGTACAGCATGCCTCGCATTCCCATTGGCCATTAGCCACAAGATATGTTTGATCTGCTGCCTCTGGGGCACGCTAACCAGGGGGCTGAGTTGAAATGGCCTCTCCTGAGGATGCGTCATAATGTGCGTTTGGGTCCATGGAAACCTTGGAATGTGCTGGTTGTTCAGTGGCCCTGCGGAACTCTCCTACCTGAAGGGTTTGATACATCCCCAGTAAGTAAGCTCCCCATGTGGAGACGAGAGAGGTTTGGTTTGGAGCCTCAGAAAAGCCCCGTGTGCTGGTCTACGAAAACAGACCTCTGAGGACGGACACATGGAAACCAAAGCTAAGGTTCAGATAAGGGCCTGAGGGCCTGTCCATTTCAACCTTCTGTCTCTGGGGACACTGTCTGAGAGTCTAAGTGGAGATAGTTGCTCCGCTGGTGTCAGAGATCCCCTCTTAGTCCAGGGTGGCCTACACTATTGATGGCCTCAGGGGCCTTGGAGCTTTTCCCTAACCTGTAGGGTTGTGGTCAATGGATTGGGCACAATTTCCTTGGAGAGGGCAGGCATCTTTCGCTGTGGCTCCAGAGGCCCTAGCCTGGCGGTTGTGTGGGTCCAGGCTGAGGGCACAGAATTCTGAAAACACAAACTCAGCTTATGAGTGGCGCCTAGGGTATGGCAGGCCGGATATACAGCCCGAGAGGGAGCTCCTGGGCCTCTGAAACAAGGGCGAGTGGGAGGCTTTCCTTCAGGCTTTTGTCTCTGGATGTTGTGTCCGAGATAGCCGTGGATTGGAGGGGTGGCCTCAGGGACTGTGGACGAGTATCCCTCTCTGGGGATTTGTCCCAGCTCCCAAGAGTTTGGGGTCATTTTGTGGGAAGGGTGGAAAAGTGTTGTCTGGCTCACGTGTCTCTCCAAGAAAGGGATTCCAGAGCAGAGCCCCAGGTACGGGCGGGGCAACTGGAAAACTCAAACACTGGTGAGGATTGGGTGCATAGGGGCTTGGCAAGCCCCATATGCGGGCTCTTGGCCCAGGCCCTGACAGGCCTTTCTTTGACATGGGGCTCATGCTGAGGGTCAGAGTGTGAATTTGTGCCCAAGCAGCACTCAAGTTTGGGAGTGGCATCAGGGACCAGGAAGGTTTCTCCCACCCTGAAGGTGTGACTCCATGCCAAGAGCAAGCTTTACAGCCACGGGGAAGGAGGAGTTCTGTGTTGTGCTTGCGATACCCAGCTGTGTGGAGAATTGATATAATGTCTAGGTTCAGATATCTGAAAACCAAGGTTAGGAAGAGGTGACGGCATAAGACCATGGCGTGTCCGAAGTGCTGGGTGTGCGGCCAGCTGTCTCCTTGTCTGTCTGGACGTCTGGCTTCAGGCTGTGTCAGACAGAGCATGAGTGCCCAGAGCAGCCTATCCAGTTCGGGTACCGTCGAGGCCCGAGCAGGTTGATCCTCATCTGGGTTTTCTGGAGAGAGCCCCACAGGGAAACGTTTTTCTTCCCTTGGGCAGACCCTGGGCTGGGTTGTGGTTCTGGAGTTCCTAGTCCGGAGGGCTTGTTTGCCAGGAGTGTGAGGAAGGAAGTCTGAAAACACAAGCTAGCGTGAGGTTTGGGACCGATGGCACGGCAGGCCCACTCTGAGAGGCTGAATCGAGATCTCCTGCACTGAGGTCATTTCAACTATGAGACGTGCCTCAGGCTAGAGTTTTTGTCAAGCATGGCCTCTTCCTGAATGGTGTGGGGGCCTCATGAGGCCAGGAAGGTTTGCCTACGATGGGATTTGTGAACTACTCCAAACCTCAAGGTTTCCTTCTGCACGAAAGTCGAGCGCTATTGGATGGTTCCAGGAGGCCCCATACGGAAAGCCTCAAGAGCAGGTGTCTAAGCATGGATGCCTGGGAACGCCACCTCATATTCCCACTCTTTAGTCAGGACAAGGCAGGCTCAATCTGCAGGCTCCTGGGTGAGCTACCCAGAGGGGAGAGTTGAAATGGACTCTCCTGAAGATGAGTCCTACTGTGGCTTGGTGGCCTGGGAGACCTTGGAATGTGGAGGTGGCTCAGGGACTCTGCAGGATTCTCCAACCTGAGGTGTTTGACACGGCTCCAACAAGGAAGCTTCCCATGTGGAGACGAGAGAAGTTCTGTTCAGTGCCTCAGGAAAGCCCCATATCCTGTTCTTCGAACCAAAGCCTCTGAGGAGTGACACCTGGAAAACAAAGCAAGAGTTGTGATTAGAGCCTAATGGCCTGTCCGGCTCAACCTTCTATCTTTGTTGACATCTGTGTGCATGGCTTCATGGAGGTAGCAGCTCAGCTTGTGTCCGAAGGCCGTGTGTGTTCAGGGAGGCTCCCGGTAATGGTATGTCCTCGGGGGCCTTGAGGTTTCTTATATTCTGGAGGTGTGTGGCCAAAGGAATGGACAGAGTTTCCCAGGAGAGAGCAGGCATGGTCCTGTGGTATGGCTCCAGAGGACCCAGCCTAGAGGCTGTGTTTGCCAGGGCTGTGGGGACAGATGTCTGAAAAAGCAAACTTGGCTCAGGTAGGGGCCAAGGTAATGGCAGGCCTGATCTCCAGTCCGAGAGGGGAGATCCTCTGGATATCAAAGGAGGGCAAGTGGGAGGCAGTCGCTCAGGCTTTTGTCTCTGGGTGTTGGTTCACAGTGGCCGTTCAGGGTAGGGGTTGCTTCAGGGGCCGAGGAAGAGCCTTCCTCTCGGGGGATTGTCCAAGCTCCCAAGTGTTTGGGTTCATTCTGTGGGAAGGGAAGAGTACTGTTTTCTGCCACAGGGGACCCCCCAGGAGAGGGACTCTAGAGCACAGCAGTGGGTTTCCTCAACTGGAATACACACCATCTAGTTAGTCCTGGGTGCCTATGGGCATGGCAAGCCACATATGCGGGCTCTTGGTCCAATCACTGAGAGGCGTTACCTGAATAAGGTACTCACGCTGAGGGTCACAATGTGTGTTTGTGCCCAAGGCGGCCCTCACACATGGGCGTGGCCTCATGGGCCATGCCGTTTTCTCCTACACTGAAGGTTTGACTCACTGCCACAGCAAGGTTTCTTGCCATGGGGAAGGAGGGGTTCTGACTTGTGCATCAGGTTCCCCCCTGTGCAGGGATTGGAGATAAGGTCTAGGTTCTGATGACTGAAAACCCAGGTTGGGAATGGATGGTGGCCTAAGGCAGTGGCGGGTCCAATGTGCTGGGTGTGCAGCCAGCTGTGTCGGTGTCTGTTGGAAGGTCTGGGCTCAGGCTATTTGCGACAGAGCATCAGTGTTTAAGGTAGCCTATGCAATTGGGGTGTTGCCGAGGGCCAAGCAGTTTGATCCTCATTTGGGGTTTCTGGGCAGCACCATAGACAAAGTTTTTCTCCTGGGAGGCAGGCGGAGTGCTTCATTGTGGCCCCAGAATTCCCAGTAGGGAGGGTTTGTGGGCCAGGAGTGTGAGGACAGAAGTCTAGGAACACAAGCTAAAGTGAGGATTGGAGCCAAGGGCAGAGCAGGCCCACTAGGCAGAGGCTGAATCAAAATCTCCTGCATCTGAAGTCAGGCTGAGGATCAGACGTTGGCTGAGGCTGGAGTATGTGTCCATGATGGCACCTTCATGAAGCGGGGGCCTCATGAGGCCAAGGAAGTTTTCCCACGCTGAGTTTGGAGGTTGCCCCAAACCACCAGGTTTCCTTCTGTGGGACATTCGAGTCCTGTTGCATGGCTCCAGGACATACCATACGGAAGGACTGGAGAGCACGGTTCGAAGGATGGATCCCTGTACAGCATGCCTCGCATTCCCATTGGCCATTAGCCACAAGATATGATTGATCTGCTGCCTCTGGGGCACGCTAACCAGGGGGCTGAGTTGAAATGGCCTCTCCTGAGGATGCGTCATAATGTGCATTTGGGTCCATGGAAACCTTGGAATGTGCTGGTTGTTCAGTGGCCCTGCGGAACTCTCCTACCTGAAGGGTTTGATACATCCCCAGTAAGTAAGCTCCCCATGTGGAGACGGGAGAGGTTTGGTTTGGTGCCTCAGAAAAGCCCCGTGTGCTGGTCTACGAAAACAGACCCCTGAGGACGGACACATGGAAACCAAAGCTAAGGTTCAGATTAGGGCCTGGGGGCCTGTCCATTTCAACCTTCTGTCTCTGGGGACTCTGTCTGAGAGTCTAAGTGGAGATAGTTGCTCCGCTGGTGTCAGAGAGCCCCTCTTAGTCCAGGGTGGCCTACACTATTGATGGCCTCAGGGGCCTTGGAGCTTTTCCCTAACCTGTAGGGTTGTGGTCAATGGATTGGGCACACTGTCCTTGGAGAGGGCAGGCACAATCTTTCGCTGTGGTTCCAGAGGCGTAGCCTGGCGTTTGTGTGGGTCCAGGCTGAGGGCACAGAAGTCTGAAAACACAAACTCAGCTTAAGAGTGGCGCCTAGGGTATGGCAGGCCGGATGTACAGCCCGAGAGGGAGCTCCTGGGCCTCTGAAACAAGGGCGAGTGGGAGGCGTTCCTTCAGGCTTTTGTCTCTGGATGTTGTGTCCGAGGTAGCCGTGGATTGGAGGGGTGGCCTCAGGGACTGTGGACGAGTATCCCTCTCTGGTGATTTGTCCCAGCTCCCAAGAGTTTGGGGTCATTTTGTGGGAAGGGTGGAGTCGTGTTGTCTGGCTCATGTGTCTCTCCAAGAAAGGGATTCCAGAGCAGAGACCCAGGTACGGGCGGGGCGACTGGAAAACTCAAACACTGGTGAGGATTGGGTGCATAGGTGCTTGGCAAGCCCCATATGCGGGCTCTTGGCCCAGGCCCTGACAGGACTTTCTTTGACATGGGGCTCATGCTGAGGGTCAGAGTGTGAATTTGTGCCCAAGCAGCACTCAAGTTTGGGCGTGGCATCAGGGACCAGGAAGGTTCCTCCCACCCTGAAGGTGTGACTCCATGCCAAGAGCAAGCTTTACAGCCACGGGGAAGGAGGAGTTCTGTGTTGTGCTTGCGATACCCAGCTGTGTGGAGAATTGATATAATGTCTAGGTTCAGATATCTGAAAACCAAGGTTAGGAAGAGGTGACGGCATAAGACCATGGCGTGTCCGAAGTGCTGGGTGTGCGGCCAGCTGTCTCCTTGTCTGTCTGGACGTCTGGCTTCAGGCTGTGTCAGACAGAGCATGAGTGCCCAGAGCAGCCTATCCAGTTCGGGTACCGTCGAGGCCCGAGCAGGTTGATCCTCATCTGGGTTTTCTGGAGAGAGCCCCACAGGGAAACGTTTTTCTTCCCTTGGGCAGACCCTGGGCTGGGTTGTGGTTCTGGAGTTCCTAGTCCGGAGGGCTTGTTTGCCAGGAGTGTGAGGAAGGAAGTCTGAAAACACAAGCTAGCGTGAGGTTTGGGACCGATGGCACGGCAGGCCCACTCTGAGAGGCTGAATCGAGATCTCCTGCACTGAGGTCATTTCAACTATGAGACGTGCCTCAGGCTAGAGTTTTTGTCAAGCATGGCCTCTTCCTGAATGGTGTGGGGGCCTCATGAGGCCAGGAAGGTTTGCCTACGATGGGATTTGTGAACTACTCCAAACCTCAAGGTTTCCTTCTGCACGAAAGTCGAGCGCTATTGGATGGTTCCAGGAGGCCCCATACGGAAAGCCTCAAGAGCAGGTGTCTAAGCATGGATGCCTGGGAACGCCACCTCATATTCCCACTCTTTAGTCAGGACAAGGCAGGCTCAATCTGCAGGCTCCTGGGTGAGCTACCCAGAGGGGAGAGTTGAAATGGACTCTCCTGAAGATGAGTCCTACTGTGGCTTGGTGGCCTGGGAGACCTTGGAATGTGGAGGTGGCTCAGGGACTCTGCAGGATTCTCCAACCTGAGGTGTTTGACACGGCTCCAACAAGGAAGCTTCCCATGTGGAGACGAGAGAAGTTCTGTTCAGTGCCTCAGGAAAGCCCCATATCCTGTTCTTCGAACCAAAGCCTCTGAGGAGTGACACCTGGAAAACAAAGCAAGAGTTGTGATTAGAGCCTAATGGCCTGTCCGGCTCAACCTTCTATCTTTGTTGACATCTGTGTGCATGGCTTCATGGAGGTAGCAGCTCAGCTTGTGTCCGAAGGCCGTGTGTGTTCAGGGAGGCTCCCGGTAATGGTATGTCCTCGGGGGCCTTGAGGTTTCTTATATTCTGGAGGTGTGTGGCCAAAGGAATGGACAGAGTTTCCCAGGAGAGAGCAGGCATGGTCCTGTGGTATGGCTCCAGAGGACCCAGCCTAGAGGCTGTGTTTGCCAGGGCTGTGGGGACAGATGTCTGAAAAAGCAAACTTGGCTCAGGTAGGGGCCAAGGTAATGGCAGGCCTGATCTCCAGTCCGAGAGGGGAGATCCTCTGGATATCAAAGGAGGGCAAGTGGGAGGCAGTCGCTCAGGCTTTTGTCTCTGGGTGTTGGTTCACAGTGGCCGTTCAGGGTAGGGGTTGCTTCAGGGGCCGAGGAAGAGCCTTCCTCTCGGGGGATTGTCCAAGCTCCCAAGTGTTTGGGTTCATTCTGTGGGAAGGGAAGAGTACTGTTTTCTGCCACAGGGGACCCCCCAGGAGAGGGACTCTAGAGCACAGCAGTGGGTTTCCTCAACTGGAATACACACCATCTAGTTAGTCCTGGGTGCCTATGGGCATGGCAAGCCACATATGCGGGCTCTTGGTCCAATCACTGAGAGGCGTTACCTGAATAAGGTACTCACGCTGAGGGTCACAATGTGTGTTTGTGCCCAAGGCGGCCCTCACACATGGGCGTGGCCTCATGGGCCATGCCGTTTTCTCCTACACTGAAGGTTTGACTCACTGCCACAGCAAGGTTTCTTGCCATGGGGAAGGAGGGGTTCTGACTTGTGCATCAGGTTCCCCCCTGTGCAGGGATTGGAGATAAGGTCTAGGTTCTGATGACTGAAAACCCAGGTTGGGAATGGATGGTGGCCTAAGGCAGTGGCGGGTCCAATGTGCTGGGTGTGCAGCCAGCTGTGTCGGTGTCTGTTGGAAGGTCTGGGCTCAGGCTATTTGCGACAGAGCATCAGTGTTTAAGGTAGCCTATGCAATTGGGGTGTTGCCGAGGGCCAAGCAGTTTGATCCTCATTTGGGGTTTCTGGGCAGCACCATAGACAAAGTTTTTCTCCTGGGAGGCAGGCGGAGTGCTTCATTGTGGCCCCAGAATTCCCAGTAGGGAGGGTTTGTGGGCCAGGAGTGTGAGGACGGAAGTCTAGGAACACAAGCTAAAGTGAGGATTGGAGCCAAGGGCAGAGCAGGCCCACTAGGCAGAGGCTGAATCAAAATCTCCTGCATCTGAAGTCAGGCTGAGGATCAGACGTTGGCTGAGGCTGGAGTATGTGTCCATGATGGCACCTTCATGAAGCGGGGGCCTCATGAGGCCAAGGAAGTTTTCCCACGCTGAGTTTGGAGGTTGCCCCAAACCACCAGGTTTCCTTCTGTGGGACATTCGAGTCCTGTTGCATGGCTCCAGGACATACCATACGGAAGGACTGGAGAGCACGGTTCGAAGGATGGATCCCTGTACAGCATGCCTCGCATTCCCATTGGCCATTAGCCACAAGATATGATTGATCTGCTGCCTCTGGGGCACGCTAACCAGGGGGCTGAGTTGAAATGGCCTCTCCTGAGGATGCGTCATAATGTGCATTTGGGTCCATGGAAACCTTGGAATGTGCTGGTTGTTCAGTGGCCCTGCGGAACTCTCCTACCTGAAGGGTTTGATACATCCCCAGTAAGTAAGCTCCCCATGTGGAGACGGGAGAGGTTTGGTTTGGTGCCTCAGAAAAGCCCCGTGTGCTGGTCTACGAAAACAGACCCCTGAGGACGGACACATGGAAACCAAAGCTAAGGTTCAGATTAGGGCCTGGGGGCCTGTCCATTTCAACCTTCTGTCTCTGGGGACTCTGTCTGAGAGTCTAAGTGGAGATAGTTGCTCCGCTGGTGTCAGAGAGCCCCTCTTAGTCCAGGGTGGCCTACACTATTGATGGCCTCAGGGGCCTTGGAGCTTTTCCCTAACCTGTAGGGTTGTGGTCAATGGATTGGGCACACTGTCCTTGGAGAGGGCAGGCACAATCTTTCGCTGTGGTTCCAGAGGCGTAGCCTGGCGTTTGTGTGGGTCCAGGCTGAGGGCACAGAAGTCTGAAAACACAAACTCAGCTTAAGAGTGGCGCCTAGGGTATGGCAGGCCGGATGTACAGCCCGAGAGGGAGCTCCTGGGCCTCTGAAACAAGGGCGAGTGGGAGGCGTTCCTTCAGGCTTTTGTCTCTGGATGTTGTGTCCGAGGTAGCCGTGGATTGGAGGGGTGGCCTCAGGGACTGTGGACGAGTATCCCTCTCTGGGGATTTGTCCCAGCTCCCAAGAGTTTGGGGTCATTTTGTGGGAAGGGTGGAGTCGTGTTGTCTGGCTCATGTGTCTCTCCAAGAAAGGGAATCCAGAGCAGAGACCCAGGTACGGGCGGGGCGACTGGAAAACTCAAACACTGGTGAGGATTGGGTGCATAGGTGCTTGGCAAACCCCATATGCGGGCTCTTGGCCCAGGCCCTGACAGGTCTTTCTTTGACATGGGGCTCATGCTGAGGGTCAGAGTGTGAATTTGTGCCCAAGCAGCACTCAAGTTTGGGCGTGGCATCAGGGACCAGGAAGGTTTCTCCCACCCTGAAGGTGTGACTCCATGCCAAGAGCAAGCTTTACAGCCACGGGGAAGGAGGAGTTCTGTGTTGTGCTTGCGATACCCAGCTGTTTGGAGAATTGATATAATGTCTAGGTTCAGATATCTGAAAACCAAGGTTAGGAAGAGGTGACGGCATAAGACCATGGCGTGTCCGAAGTGCTGGGTGTGCGGCCAGCTGTCTCCTTGTCTGTCTGGACGTCTGGCTTCAGGCTGTGTCAGACAGAGCATGAGTGCCCAGAGCAGCCTATCCAGTTCGGGTACCGTCGAGGCCCGAGCAGGTTGATCCTCATCTGGGTTTTCTGGAGAGAGCCCCACAGGGAAACGTTTTTCTTCCCTTGGGCAGACCCTGGGCTGGGTTGTGGTTCTGGAGTTCCTAGTCCGGAGGGCTTGTTTGCCAGGAGTGTGAGGAAGGAAGTCTGAAAACACAAGCTAGCGTGAGGTTTGGGACCGATGGCACGGCAGGCCCACTCTGAGAGGCTGAATCGAGATCTCCTGCACTGAGGTCATTTCAACTATGAGACGTGCCTCAGGCTAGAGTTTTTGTCAAGCATGGCCTCTTCCTGAATGGTGTGGGGGCCTCATGAGGCCAGGAAGGTTTGCCTACGATGGGATTTGTGAACTACTCCAAACCTCAAGGTTTCCTTCTGCACGAAAGTCGAGCGCTATTGGATGGTTCCAGGAGGCCCCATACGGAAAGCCTCAAGAGCAGGTGTCTAAGCATGGATGCCTGGGAACGCCACCTCATATTCCCACTCTTTAGTCAGGACAAGGCATGCTCAATCTGCAGGCTCCTGGGTGAGCTACCCAGAGGGGAGAGTTGAAATGGACTCTCCTGAAGATGAGTCCTACTGTGGCTTGGTGGCCTGGGAGACCTTGGAATGTGGAGGTGGCTCAGGGACTCTGCAGGATTCTCCAACCTGAGGTGTTTGACACGGCTCCAACAAGGAAGCTTCCCATGTGGAGACGAGAGAAGTTCTGTTCAGTGCCTCAGGAAAGCCCCATATCCTGTTCTTCGAACCAAAGCCTCTGAGGAGTGACACCTGGAAAACAAAGCAAGAGTTGTGATTAGAGCCTAATGGCCTGTCCGGCTCAACCTTCTATCTTTGTTGACATCTGTGTGCATGGCTTCATGGAGGTAGCAGCTCAGCTTGTGTCCGAAGGCCGTGTGTGTTCAGGGAGGCTCCCGGTAATGGTATGTCCTCGGGGGCCTTGAGGTTTCTTATATTCTGGAGGTGTGTGGCCAAAGGAATGGACAGAGTTTCCCAGGAGAGAGCAGGCATGGTCCTGTGGTATGGCTCCAGAGGACCCAGCCTAGAGGCTGTGTTTGCCAGGGCTGTGGGGACAGATGTCTGAAAAAGCAAACTTGGCTCAGGTAGGGGCCAAGGTAATGGCAGGCCTGATCTCCAGTCCGAGAGGGGAGATCCTCTGGATATCAAAGGAGGGCAAGTGGGAGGCAGTCGCTCAGGCTTTTGTCTCTGGGTGTTGGTTCACAGTGGCCGTTCAGGGTAGGGGTTGCTTCAGAGGCCGAGGAAGAGCCTTCCTCTCGGGGGATTGTCCAAGCTCCCAAGTGTTTGGGTTCATTCTGTGGGAAGGGAAGAGTACTGTTTTCTGCCACAGGGGACCCCCCAGGAGAGGGACTCTAGAGCACAGCAGTGGGTTTCCTCAACTGGAATACACACCATCTAGTTAGTCCTGGGTGCCTATGGGCATGGCAAGCCACATATGCGGGCTCTTGGTCCAATCACTGAGAGGCGTTACCTGAATAAGGTACTCACGCTGAGGGTCACAATGTGTGTTTGTGCCCAAGGCGGCCCTCACACATGGGCGTGGCCTCATGGGCCATGCCGTTTTCTCCTACACTGAAGGTTTGACTCACTGCCACAGCAAGGTTTCTTGCCATGGGGAAGGAGGGGTTCTGACTTGTGCATCAGGTTCCCCCCTGTGCAGGGATTGGAGATAAGGTCTAGGTTCTGATGACTGAAAACCCAGGTTGGGAATGGATGGTGGCCTAAGGCAGTGGCGGGTCCAATGTGCTGGGTGTGCAGCCAGCTGTGTCGGTGTCTGTTGGAAGGTCTGGGCTCAGGCTATTTGCGACAGAGCATCAGTGTTTAAGGTAGCCTATGCAATTGGGGTGTTGCCGAGGGCCAAGCAGTTTGATCCTCATTTGGGGTTTCTGGGCAGCACCATAGACAAAGTTTTTCTCCTGGGAGGCAGGCGGAGTGCTTCATTGTGGCCCCAGAATTCCCAGTAGGGAGGGTTTGTGGGCCAGGAGTGTGAGGACGGAAGTCTAGGAACACAAGCTAAAGTGAGGATTGGAGCCAAGGGCAGAGCAGGCCCACTAGGCAGAGGCTGAATCAAAATCTCCTGCATCTGAAGTCAGGCTGAGGATCAGACGTTGGCTGAGGCTGGAGTATGTGTCCATGATGGCACCTTCATGAAGCGGGGGCCTCATGAGGCCAAGGAAGTTTTCCCACGCTGAGTTTGGAGGTTGCCCCAAACCACCAGGTTTCCTTCTGTGGGACATTCGAGTCCTGTTGCATGGCTCCAGGACATACCATACGGAAGGACTGGAGAGCACGGTTCGAAGGATGGATCCCTGTACAGCATGCCTCGCATTCCCATTGGCCATTAGCCACAAGATATGATTGATCTGCTGCCTCTGGGGCACGCTAACCAGGGGGCTGAGTTGAAATGGCCTCTCCTGAGGATGCGTCATAATGTGCATTTGGGTCCATGGAAACCTTGGAATGTGCTGGTTGTTCAGTGGCCCTGCGGAACTCTCCTACCTGAAGGGTTTGATACATCCCCAGTAAGTAAGCTCCCCATGTGGAGACGGGAGAGGTTTGGTTTGGTGCCTCAGAAAAGCCCCGTGTGCTGGTCTACGAAAACAGACCCCTGAGGACGGACACATGGAAACCAAAGCTAAGGTTCAGATTAGGGCCTGGGGGCCTGTCCATTTCAACCTTCTGTCTCTGGGGACTCTGTCTGAGAGTCTAAGTGGAGATAGTTGCTCCGCTGGTGTCAGAGAGCCCCTCTTAGTCCAGGGTGGCCTACACTATTGATGGCCTCAGGGGCCTTGGAGCTTTTCCCTAACCTGTAGGGTTGTGGTCAATGGATTGGGCACACTGTCCTTGGAGAGGGCAGGCACAATCTTTCGCTGTGGTTCCAGAGGCGTAGCCTGGCGGTTGTGTGGGTCCAGGCTGAGGGCACAGAAGTCTGAAAACACAAACTCAGCTTAAGAGTGGCGCCTAGGGTATGGCAGGCCGGATGTACAGCCCGAGAGGGAGCTCCTGGGCCTCTGAAACAAGGGCGAGTGGGAGGCGTTCCTTCAGGCTTTTGTCTCTGGATGTTGTGTCCGAGATAGCCGTGGATTGGAGGGGTGGCCTCAGGGACTGTGGACGAGTATCCCTCTCTGGTGATTTGTCCCAGCTCCCAAGAGTTTGGGGTCATTTTGTGGGAAGGGTGGAGTCGTGTTGTCTGGCTCATGTGTCTCTCCAAGAAAGGGATTCCAGAGCAGAGACCCAGGTACGGGCGGGGCGACTGGAAAACTCAAACACTGGTGAGGATTGGGTGCATAGGTGCTTGGCAAGCCCCATATGCGGGCTCTTGGCCCAGGCCCTTACAGGTCTTTCTTTGACATGGGGCTCATGCTGAGGGTCAGAGTGTGAATTTGTGCCCAAGCAGCACTCAAGTTTGGGCGTGGCATCAGGGACCAGGAAGGTTTCTCCCACCCTGAATGTGTGACTCCATGCCAAGAGCAAGCTTTACAGCCACGGGGAAGGAGGAGTTCTGTGTTGTGCTTGCGATACCCAGCTGTGTGGAGAATTGATATAATGTCTAGGTTCAGATATCTGAAAACCAAGGTTAGGAAGAGGTGACGGCATAAGACCATGGCGTGTCCGAAGTGCTGGGTGTGCGGCCAGCTGTCTCCTTGTCTGTCTGGACGTCTGGCTTCAGGCTGTGTCAGACAGAGCATGAGTGCCCAGAGCAGCCTATCCAGTTCGGGTACCGTCGAGGCCCGAGCAGGTTGATCCTCATCTGGGTTTTCTGGAGAGAGCCCCACAGGGAAACGTTTTTCTTCCCTTGGGCAGACCCTGGGCTGGGTTGTGGTTCTGGAGTTCCTAGTCCGGAGGGCTTGTTTGCCAGGAGTGTGAGGAAGGAAGTCTGAAAACACAAGCTAGCGTGAGGTTTGGGACCGATGGCACGGCAGGCCCACTCTGAGAGGCTGAATCGAGATCTCCTGCACTGAGGTCATTTCAACTATGAGACGTGCCTCAGGCTAGAGTTTTTGTCAAGCATGGCCTCTTCCTGAATGGTGTGGGGGCCTCATGAGGCCAGGAAGGTTTGCCTACGATGGGATTTGTGAACTACTCCAAACCTCAAGGTTTCCTTCTGCACGAAAGTCGAGCGCTATTGGATGGTTCCAGGAGGCCCCATACGGAAAGCCTCAAGAGCAGGTGTCTAAGCATGGATGCCTGGGAACGCCACCTCATATTCCCACTCTTTAGTCAGGACAAGGCAGGCTCAATCTGCAGGCTCCTGGGTGAGCTACCCAGAGGGGAGAGTTGAAATGGACTCTCCTGAAGATGAGTCCTACTGTGGCTTGGTGGCCTGGGAGACCTTGGAATGTGGAGGTGGCTCAGGGACTCTGCAGGATTCTCCAACCTGAGGTGTTTGACACGGCTCCAACAAGGAAGCTTCCCATGTGGAGACGAGAGAAGTTCTGTTCAGTGCCTCAGGAAAGCCCCATATCCTGTTCTTCGAACCAAAGCCTCTGAGGAGTGACACCTGGAAAACAAAGCAAGAGTTGTGATTAGAGCCTAATGGCCTGTCCGGCTCAACCTTCTATCTTTGTTGACATCTGTGTGCATGGCTTCATGGAGGTAGCAGCTCAGCTTGTGTCCGAAGGCCGTGTGTGTTCAGGGAGGCTCCCGGTAATGGTATGTCCTCGGGGGCCTTGAGGTTTCTTATATTCTGGAGGTGTGTGGCCAAAGGAATGGACAGAGTTTCCCAGGAGAGAGCAGGCATGGTCCTGTGGTATGGCTCCAGAGGACCCAGCCTAGAGGCTGTGTTTGCCAGGGCTGTGGGGACAGATGTCTGAAAAAGCAAACTTGGCTCAGGTAGGGGCCAAGGTAATGGCAGGCCTGATCTCCAGTCCGAGAGGGGAGATCCTCTGGATATCAAAGGAGGGCAAGTGGGAGGCAGTCGCTCAGGCTTTTGTCTCTGGGTGTTGGTTCACAGTGGCCGTTCAGGGTAGGGGTTGCTTCAGGGGCCGAGGAAGAGCCTTCCTTTCGGGGGATTGTCCAAGCTCCCAAGTGTTTGGGTTCATTCTGTGGGAAGGGAAGAGTACTGTTTTCTGCCACAGGGGACCCCCCAGGAGAGGGACTCTAGAGCACAGCAGTGGGTTTCCTCAACTGGAATACACACCATCTAGTTAGTCCTGGGTGCCTATGGGCATGGCAAGCCACATATGCGGGCTCTTGGTCCAATCACTGAGAGGCGTTACCTGAATAAGGTACTCACGCTGAGGGTCACAATGTGTGTTTGTGCCCAAGGCGGCCCTCACACATGGGCGTGGCCTCATGGGCCATGCCGTTTTCTCCTACACTGAAGGTTTGACTCACTGCCACAGCAAGGTTTCTTGCCATGGGGAAGGAGGGGTTCTGACTTGTGCATCAGGTTCCCCCCTGTGCAGGGATTGGTGATAAGGTCTAGGTTCTGATGACTGAAAACCCAGGTTGGGAATGGATGGTGGCCTAAGGCAGTGGCGGGTCCAATGTGCTGGGTGTGCAGCCAGCTGTGTCGGTGTCTGTTGGAAGGTCTGGGCTCAGGCTATTTGCGACAGAGCATCAGTGTTTAAGGTAGCCTATGCAATTGGGGTGTTGCCGAGGGCCAAGCAGTTTGATCCTCATTTGGGGTTTCTGGGCAGCACCATAGACAAAGTTTTTCTCCTGGGAGGCAGGCGGAGTGCTTCATTGTGGCCCCAGAATTCCCAGTAGGGAGGGTTTGTGGGCCAGGAGTGTGAGGACGGAAGTCTAGGAACACAAGCTAAAGTGAGGATTGGAGCCAAGGGCAGAGCAGGCCCACTAGGCAGAGGCTGAATCAAAATCTCCTGCATCTGAAGTCAGGCTGAGGATCAGACGTTGGCTGAGGCTGGAGTATGTGTCCATGATGGCACCTTCATGAAGCGGGGGCCTCATGAGGCCAAGGAAGTTTTCCCACGCTGAGTTTGGAGGTTGCCCCAAACCACCAGGTTTCCTTCTGTGGGACATTCGAGTCCTGTTGCATGGCTCCAGGACATACCATACGGAAGGACTGGAGAGCACGGTTCGAAGGATGGATCCCTGTACAGCATGCCTCGCATTCCCATTGGCCATTAGCCACAAGATATGATTGATCTGCTGCCTCTGGGGCACGCTAACCAGGGGGCTGAGTTGAAATGGCCTCTCCTGAGGATGCGTCATAATGTGCATTTGGGTCCATGGAAACCTTGGAATGTGCTGGTTGTTCAGTGGCCCTGCGGAACTCTCCTACCTGAAGGGTTTGATACATCCCCAGTAAGTAAGCTCCCCATGTGGAGACGGGAGAGGTTTGGTTTGGTGCCTCAGAAAAGCCCCGTGTGCTGGTCTACGAAAACAGACCCCTGAGGACGGACACATGGAAACCAAAGCTAAGGTTCAGATTAGGGCCTGGGGGCCTGTCCATTTCAACCTTCTGTCTCTGGGGACTCTGTCTGAGAGTCTAAGTGGAGATAGTTGCTCCGCTGGTGTCAGAGAGCCCCTCTTAGTCCAGGGTGGCCTACACTATTGATGGCCTCAGGGGCCTTGGAGCTTTTCCCTAACCTGTAGGGTTGTGGTCAATGGATTGGGCACACTGTCCTTGGAGAGGGCAGGCACAATCTTTCGCTGTGGTTCCAGAGGCGTAGCCTGGCGTTTGTGTGGGTCCAGGCTGAGGGCACAGAAGTCTGAAAACACAAACTCAGCTTAAGAGTGGCGCCTAGGGTATGGCAGGCCGGATGTACAGCCCGAGAGGGAGCTCCTGGGCCTCTGAAACAAGGGCGAGTGGGAGGCGTTCCTTCAGGCTTTTGTCTCTGGATGTTGTGTCCGAGATAGCCGTGGATTGGAGGGGTGGCCTCAGGGACTGTGGACGAGTATCCCTCTCTGGGGATTTGTCCCAGCTCCCAAGAGTTTGGGGTCATTTTGTGGGAAGGGTGGAGTCGTGTTGTCTAGCTCATGTGTCTCTCCAAGAAAGGGATTCCAGAGCAGAGACCCAGGTACGGGCGGGGCGACTGGAAAACTCAAACACTGGTGAGGATTGGGTGCATAGGTGCTTGGCAAGCCCCATATGCGGGCTCTTGGCCCAGGCCCTTACAGGTCTTTCTTTGACATGGGGCTCATGCTGAGGGTCAGAGTGTGAATTTGTGCCCAAGCAGCACTCAAGTTTGGGCGTGGCATCAGGGACCAGGAAGGTTTCTCCCACCCTGAATGTGTGACTCCATGCCAAGAGCAAGCTTTACAGCCACGGGGAAGGAGGAGTTCTGTGTTGTGCTTGCGATACCCAGCTGTGTGGAGAATTGATATAATGTCTAGGTTCAGATATCTGAAAACCAAGGTTAGGAAGAGGTGACGGCATAAGACCATGGCGTGTCCGAAGTGCTGGGTGTGCGGCCAGCTGTCTCCTTGTCTGTCTGGACGTCTGGCTTCAGGCTGTGTCAGACAGAGCATGAGTGCCCAGAGCAGCCTATCCAGTTCGGGTACCGTCGAGGCCCGAGCAGGTTGATCCTCATCTGGGTTTTCTGGAGAGAGCCCCACAGGGAAACGTTTTTCTTCCCTTGGGCAGACCCTGGGCTGGGTTGTGGTTCTGGAGTTCCTAGTCCGGAGGGCTTGTTTGCCAGGAGTGTGAGGAAGGAAGTCTGAAAACACAAGCTAGCGTGAGGTTTGGGACCGATGGCACGGCAGGCCCACTCTGAGAGGCTGAATCGAGATCTCCTGCACTGAGGTCATTTCAACTATGAGACGTGCCTCAGGCTAGAGTTTTTGTCAAGCATGGCCTCTTCCTGAATGGTGTGGGGGCCTCATGAGGCCAGGAAGGTTTGCCTACGATGGGATTTGTGAACTACTCCAAACCTCAAGGTTTCCTTCTGCACGAAAGTCGAGCGCTATTGGATGGTTCCAGGAGGCCCCATACGGAAAGCCTCAAGAGCAGGTGTCTAAGCATGGATGCCTGGGAACGCCACCTCATATTCCCACTCTTTAGTCAGGACAAGGCAGGCTCAATCTGCAGGCTCCTGGGTGAGCTACCCAGAGGGGAGAGTTGAAATGGACTCTCCTGAAGATGAGTCCTACTGTGGCTTGGTGGCCTGGGAGACCTTGGAATGTGGAGGTGGCTCAGGGACTCTGCAGGATTCTCCAACCTGAGGTGTTTGACACGGCTCCAACAAGGAAGCTTCCCATGTGGAGACGAGAGAAGTTCTGTTCAGTGCCTCAGGAAAGCCCCATATCCTGTTCTTCGAACCAAAGCCTCTGAGTAGTGACACCTGGAAAACAAAGCAAGAGTTGTGATTAGAGCCTAATGGCCTGTCCGGCTCAACCTTCTATCTTTGTTGACATCTGTGTGCATGGCTTCATGGAGGTAGCAGCTCAGCTTGTGTCCGAAGGCCGTGTGTGTTCAGGGAGGCTCCCGGTAATGGTATGTCCTCGGGGGCCTTGAGGTTTCTTATATTCTGGAGGTGTGTGGCCAAAGGAATGGACAGAGTTTCCCAGGAGAGAGCAGGCATGGTCCTGTGGTATGGCTCCAGAGGACCCAGCCTAGAGGCTGTGTTTGCCAGGGCTGTGGGGACAGATGTCTGAAAAAGCAAACTTGGCTCAGGTAGGGGCCAAGGTAATGGCAGGCCTGATCTCCAGTCCGAGAGGGGAGATCCTCTGGATATCAAAGGAGGGCAAGTGGGAGGCAGTCGCTCAGGCTTTTGTCTCTGGGTGTTGCGTTCACAGTGGCCGTTCAGGGTAGGGGTTGCTTCAGGGGCCGAGGAAGAGCCTTCCTCTCGGGGGATTGTCCAAGCTCCCAAGTGTTTGGGTTCATTCTGTGGGAAGGGAAGAGTACTGTTTTCTGCCACAGGGGACCCCCCAGGAGAGGGACTCTAGAGCACAGCAGTGGGTTCCCTCAACTGGAATACACACCATCTAGTTAGTCCTGCGTGCCTATGGGCATGGCAAGCCACATATGCGGGCTCTTGGTCCAATCACTGAGAGGCGTAACTTGAATAAGGTACTCACGCTGAGTGTCACAATGTGTGTTTGTGCCCAACGCGGCCCTCACACATGGGCGTGGCCTCATGGGCCATGCCGTTTTCTTTTACACTGAAGGTTTTTTTTTTTTTAAAGATTTTTTTATTTTATTTATTTGTCATAGAGAGAGAAGCGAGAGCAAGCACAGGCAGACAGAGTGGCAGGCAGAGGCAGAGGGAGAAGCAGGCTCCCTGCCAAGCAAGGAGCCCGATGTGGGACTCGATCCCAGGACGCTGGGATCATGACCTGAGCCGAAGGCAGCTGCTTAACCAACTGAGCCACCCAGGCGTCCCCTACACTGAAGGTTTGACTCACTGCCAGCAGCAAGGTTTCTTGCCATGGGGAAGGAGGGGTTCTGACTTGTGCATCAGGTTCCCCCCTGTGCAGGGATTGGAGATAAGGTCTAGGTTCTGATGACTGGAAACCCAGGTTGGGAATGGATGGTGGCCTAAGGCAGTGGCGGGTCCAATGTGCTGGGTGTGCAGCCAGCTGTGTCGGTGTCTGTTGGAAGGTCTGGGCTCAGGCTATTTGCGACAGAGCATCAGTGTTTAAGGTAGCCTATGCAATTGGGGTGTTGCCGAAGGCCAAGCAGTTTGATCCTCATTTGGGGTTTCTGGGCAGCACCATAGACAAAGTTTTTCTCCTGGGAGGCAGGCGGAGTGCTTCATTGTGGCCCCAGAATTCCCAGAAGGGAGGGTTTGTGGGCCAGGAGTGTGAGGACAGAAGTCTAGGAACACAAGCTAAAGTGAGGATTGGAGCCAAGGGCAGAGCAGGCCCACTAGGCAGAGGTTGAATCAAAATCTCCTGCATCTGAAGTCAGGCTGAGGATCAGACGTTGGCTGAGGCTGGAGTATGTGTCCATGATGGCACCTTCATGAAGCGGGGGCCTCATGAGGCCAAGGAAGTTTGGAGGTTGCCCCAAACCACCAGGTTTCCTTCTGTGGGACATTTGAGTCGTGTTGTATGGCTCCAGGACCTACCATACGGAAGGACTGGAGAGCACGGTTCGAAGGATGGATCCCTGTACAGCATGCCTCGCATTCCCATTGGCATTAGCCACAAGATATGTTTGATCTGCTGCCTCTGGGGCACGCTAACCAGGGGGCTGAGTTGAAATGGCCTCTCCTGAGGATGCGTCATAATGTGCGTTTGGGTCCATGGAAACCTTGGAATGTGCTGGTTGTTCAGTGGCCCTGCGGAACTCTCCTACCTGAAGGGTTTGATACATCCCCAGTAAGTAAGCTCCCCATGTGGAGGCGAGAGAGGTTTGGTTTGGTGCCTCAGAAAAGCTCCGTGTGCTGGTCTACGAAAACAGACCTCTGAGGACGGACATATGGAAATCAAAGCTAAGGATCAGATTAGGGACTGGGGGCCTGTCCATTTCAACCTTCTGTCTCTGGGGACACTCTCTGAGAGTCTAAGTGGAGATAGTTGCTCTGCTGGTTGTAGAGAGCCCCTCTTAGTCCAGGGTGGCCTACACTATTGATGGCCTCGGGGGCCTTGGAGCTTTTCCCTAACCTGTAGGGTTGTGGTCAATGGATTGGGCACAATTTCCTTGGAGAGTGCAGGCACAATCTTTTGCTGTGGCTCCAGAGGCCCTAGACTGACGGTTGTGTGGGTCCAGGCTGAGGGCACAGAAGTCTGAAAACACAAACTCAGCTTATGAGTGGCGCCTAGGGTATGGCAGGCCGGATGTACAGCCCGAGAGGGAGCTCCTGGGCCTCTGAAACTAGGGCGAGTGGGAGCCGTTCCTTCAGGCTTTTGTCTCTGGATGTTGTGTCCGAGATAGCCGTGGTTTGGAGGGGTGGCCTCAGGGACTGTGGACGAGTATCACTATTTGTGGATTTGTCCCAGCTCCCAAGAGTTTGGGGTCATTTTGTGGGAAGGGTGGAGTCGTGTTTCTGGCTCATGTGTCTCTCCAAGATAGGGATTCCAGAGCAGAGCCCCAGGTACGGGCGGGGCGACTGGAAAACTCAAACACTGGTGAGGATTGGGTGCATAGGGGCTTGGCAAGCCCCATATGCGGGCTCTTGGCCCAGGCCCTGACAGGCCTTCCTTTGACATGGGGCTCATGCTTAGGGTCAGAGTGTGAATTTGTGCCCAAGCAGCACTCAAGTTTGGGCGTGGCATCAGGGACCAGGAATGTTCCTCCCACCCTGAAGGTGTGACTCCATGCCAAGAGCAAGATTTACAGCCACGGGGAAGGAGGAGTTCTGTGTTGTGCTTGCGATACCCAGCTGTGTGGAGAATTGATATAATGTCTAGGTTCAGATATCTGAAAACCAAGGTTAGGAAGAGGTGACAGCATAAGACCATGGCGTGTCCGAAGTGCTGGGTGTGCGGCCAGCTGTCTCCTTGTCTGTCTGGACGTCTGGCTTCAGGCTGTGTCAGAGCTTGAGTGCCCAAAGCAGCCTATCCAGTTAGCTACCGTCGATGCCCGAGCAGGTTGATCCTCATCTGGGTTTTCTGGAGAGAGCCCCACAGGGAAACGTTTTTCTTCCCTTGGGCAGACCCTGGGCTGGGTTGTGGTTCTGGAGTTCCTAGTCCGGAGGGCTTGTTTGCCAGGAGAGTGAGGAAGGAAGTCTGAAAACACAAGCTAGCGTGAGGTTTGGGACCGATGGCACGGCAGGCCCACTCTGAGAGGCTGAATCGAGATCTCCTGCACTGAGGTCATTTCAACTCTGAGACGTGCCTCAGGCTAGAGTTTTTGTCCAGCATGGCCTCTTCCTGAATGGTGTGGGGGCCTCATGAGGCCAGGAAGGTTTGCCTACGATGGGATTTGTGAACTACTCCAAACCTCAAGGTTTCCTTCTGCACGAAAGTCGAGTGCTATTGGATGGTTCCAGGAGGCCCCATACGGAAAGACTCGAGAGCAGGTGTCTAAGCATGGATGCCTGGGAACGCCACCTCATATTCCCACTCTTTAGTCAGGACAAGGCAGGCTCAATCTGCGGGCTCCTGGGTGAGCTACCCAGAGGGGAGAGTTGAAATGGACTCTCCTGAAGATGAGTCCTACTGTGGCTTGGTGGCCTGGGAGACCTTGGAATGTGGAGGTGGCTCAGGGACTCTGCAGGATTCTCCAATCTGAGGTGTTTGACACGGCTCCAACAAGGAAGCTTCCCATGTGGAGACGAGAGAAGTTCTGTTCAGTGCCTCAGGAAAGCCCCATATCCTGTTCTTCGAACCAAAGCCTCTGAGGAGTGACACCTGGAAAACAAAGCAAGAGTTGAGATTAGGGCCTAAGGGCCTGTCCGGCTCAACCTTCTATCTCTGTTGACATCTGTGTGCATGCCTTCATGGAGGTAGCAGCTCAGCTTGTGTCCGAATGCCCCTGTGTGTGCAGGGAGGCTCCCGGTAATGGTATGTCCTCGGGGGCCTTGAGGTTTCTCATATTCTGGAGGTGTGTGGCCAAAGGAATGGACAGAGTTTCCCAGGAGAGAGCAGGCATGGTCCTGTGGTATGGCTCCAGAGGACCCAGCCTAGAGGCTGTGTTTGCCAGGGCTGTGGGGACAGATGTCTGAAAAAGCAAACTTGGCTCAGGTAGGGGCCAAGGTAATGGCAGGCCTGATCTCCAGTCCGAGAGGGGAGATCCTCTGGATATCAAAGGAGGGCAAGTGGGAGGCAGTCGCTCAGGCTTTTGTCTCTGGGTGTTGCGTTCACAGTGGCCGTTCAGGGTAGGGGTTGCTTCAGGGGCCGAGGAAGAGCCTACCTCTCGGGGGATTGTCCAAGCTCCCAAGTGTTTGGGTTCATTCTGTGGGAAGGGAAGAGTACTGTTTTCTGCCACAGGGGACCCCCCAGGAGAGGGACTCTAGAGCACAGCAGTGGGTTCCCTCAACTGGAATACACACCATCTAGTTAGTCCTGCGTGCCTATGGTCATGGCAAGCCACATATGCGGGCTCTTGGTCCAATCACTGAGAGGCGTTACTTGAATAAGGTACTCACGCTGAGGGTCACAATGTGTGTTTGTGCCCAAGGCGGCCCTCACACATGGGCGTGGCCTCATGGGCCATGCCGTTTTCTCCTACACTGAAGGTTTGACTCACTGCCAGCAGCAAGGTTTCTTGCCATGGGGAAGGAGGGGTTCTGACTTGTGCATCAGGTTCCCCCCTGTGCAGGGATTGGAGATAAGGTCTAGGTTCTGATGACTGAAAACCCAGGTTGGGAATGGATGGTGGCCTAAGGCAGTGGCGGGTCCAATGTGCTGGGTGTGCAGCCAGCTGTGTCGGTGTCTGTTGGAAGGTCTGGGCTCAGGCTATTTGCGACAGAGCATCAGTGTTTAAGGTAGCCTATGCAATTGGGGTGTTGCCGAGGGCCAAGCAGTTTGATCCTCATTTGGGGTTTCTGGGCAGCACCATAGACAAAGTTTTTCTCTAGGGAGGCAGGCGGAGTGCTTCATTGTGGCCCAAGAATTCCCAGAAGGGAGGGTTTGTGGGCCAGGAGTGTGAGGACAGAAGTCTAGGAACACAAGCTAAAGTGAGGATTGGAGCCAAGGGCAGAGCAGGCCCACTAGGCAGAGGTTGAATCAAAATCTCCTGCATCTGAAGTCAGGCTGAGGATCAGACGTTGGCTGAGGCTGGAGTATGTGTCCATGATGGCACCTTCATGAAGCGGGGGCCTCATGAGGCCAAGGAAGTTTTCCCACGCTGAGTTTGGAGGTTGACCCAAACCACCAGGTTTCCTTCTGTGGGACATTCGAGTCCTGTTGCTTGGCTCCAGGACATACCATACGGAAGGACTGGAGAGCACGGTTCGAAGGATGGATCCCTGTACAGCATGCCTCGCATTCCCATTGGTCATTAGCCACAAGATATGTTTGATCTGCTGCCTCTGGGGCACGCTAACCAGGGGGCTGAGTTGAAATGGCCTCTCCTGAGGATGCGTCATAATGTGCGTTTGGGTCCATGGAAACCTTGGAATGTGCTGGTTGTTCAGTGGCCTTGTGGAACTCTCCTACCTGAAGGATTTGATACATCTTCAGTAAGTAAGCTCCCCATGTGGAGACGAGAGAGGTTTGGTTGGGTGCCTCAGAAAAGCCCCGTGTGCTGGTCTACGAAAACAGACCTCTGAGGACGGACACATGGAAATCAAAGCTAAGTTTCAGATTAGGGCCTGGGGGCCTGTCCATTTCAACCTTCTGTCTCTAGGGACACTGTCTGAGAGTCTAAGTGGAGATAGTTGCTCTGCTGGTGTCAGAGAGCCCCTCTTAGTCCAGGGTGGCCTACACTATTGATGGCCTCAGGGGCCTTGGAGCTTTTCCCTAACCTGTAGGGTTGTGGTCAATGGATTGGGCACAATTTCCTTGGAGAGTGCAGGCACAATCTTTTGCTGTGGCTCCAGAGGCCCTAGACTGACGGTTGTGTGGGTCCAGGCTGAGGGCACAGAAGTCTGAAAACACAAACTCAGCTTATGAGTGGCGCCTAGGGTATGGCAGGCCGGATGTACAGCCCGAGAGGGAGCTCCTGGGCCTCTGAAACTAGGGCGAGTGGGAGGCGTTCCTTCAGGCTTTTGTCTCTGGATGTTGTGTCCGAGATAGCCGTGGATTGGAGGGGTGGCCTCAGGGACTGTGGACGAGTATCACTATTTGTGGATTTGTCCCAGCTCCCAAGAGTTTGGGGTCATTTTGTGGGAAGGGTGGAGTCGTGTTTCTGGCTCATGTGTCTCTCCAAGAAAGGGATTCCAGAGCAGAGCCCCAGGTACGGACGGGGCGACTGGAAAACTCAAACACTGGTGAGGATTGGGTGCATAGGGGCTTGGCAAGCCCCATATGCGGGCTCTTGGCCCAGGCCCTGACAGGCCTTCCTTTGACATGGGGCTCATGCTGAGGGTCAGAGTGTGAATTTGTGCCCAAGCAGCACTCAAGTTTGGGCGTGGCATCAGGGACCAGGAAGGTTCCTCCCACCCTGAAGATGTGACTCCATGCCAAGAGCAAGCTTTACAGCCACGGGGAAGGAGGAGTTCTGTGTTGTGCTTGCGATACCCAGCTGTGTGGAGAATTGATATAATGTCTAGGTTCAGATATCTGAAAACCAAGGTTAGGAAGAGGTGACAGCATAAGACCATGGCGTGTCCGAAGTGCTGGGTGTGCGGCCAGCTGTCTCCTTGTCTGTCTGGACGTCTGGCTTCAGGCTGTGTCAGACAGAGCTTGAGTGCCCAAAGCAGCCTATCCAGTTCGCTACCGTCGAGGCCCGAGCAGGTTGATCCTCATCTGGGTTTTCTGGAGAGAGCCCCACAGGGAAACGTTTTTCTTCCCTTGGGCAGACCCTGGACTGGGTTGTGGTTCTGGAGTTCCTATTCCGGAGGGCTTGTTTGCCAGGAGTGTGAGGAAGGAAGTCTGAAAACACAAGCTAGCGTATGGTTTGGGACCGATGGCACGGCAGGCCCACTCTGAGAGGCTGAATCGAGATCTCCTGCACTGAGGTCATTTCAACTCTGAGACGTGCCTCAGGCTAGAGTTTTTGTCCAGCATGGCCTCTTAATGAATGGTGTGGGGGCCTCATGAGGCCAGGAAGGTTTGCCTACGATGGGATTTGTGAACTACTCCAAACCTCAAGGTTTCCTTCTGCACGAAAGTCGAGTGCTATTGGATGGTTCCAGGAGGCCCCATACGGAAAGCCTCGAGAGCAGGTGTCTAAGCGTGGATGCCTGGGAACGCCACCTCATATTCCCACTCTTTAGTCAGGACAAGGCAGGCTCAATCTGCGGGCTCCTGGGTGAGCTACCCAGAGGGGAGAGTTGAAATGGACTCTCCTGAAGATGAGTCCTACTGTGGCTTGGTGGCCTGGGAGACCTTGGAATGTGGAGGTGGCTCAGGGACTCTGCAGGATTCTCCAACCTGAGGTGTTTGACACGGCTCCAACAAGGAAGCTTCCCATGTGGAGACGAGAGAAGTTCTGTTCAGTGCCTCAGGAAAGCCCCATATCCTGTTCTTCGAACCAAAGCCTCTGAGGAGTGACACCTGGAAAACAAAGCAAGAGTTGAGATTAGGGCCTAAGGGCCTGTCCGGCTCAACCTTCTATCTCTGTTGACATCTGTGTGCATGCCTTCATGGAGGTAGCAGCTCAGCTTGTGTCCGAAGGCCCCTGTGTGTGCAGGGAGGCTCCCGGTAATGGTATGTCCTCGGGGGCCTTGAGGTTTCTCATATTCTGGAGGTGTGTGGCCAAAGGAATGGACAGAGTTTCCCAGGAGAGAGCAGGCATGGTCCTGTTGTATGGCTCCAGAGGACCCAGCCTAGAGGCTGTGTTTGCCAGGGCTGTGGGGACAGATGTCTGAAAAAGCAAACTTGGCTCAGGTAGGGGCCAAGGTAATGGCAGGCCTGATCTCCAGTCCGAGAGGGGAGATCCTCTGGATATCAAAGGAGGGCAAGTGGGAGGCAGTCGCTCAGGCTTTTGTCTCTGGGTGTTGCGTTCACAGTGGCCGTTCAGGGTAGGGGTTGCTTCAGGGGCCGAGTAAGAGCCTTCCTCTCGGGGGATTGTCCAAGCTCCCAAGTGTTTGGGTTCATTCTGTGGGAATGAGTACTGTTTTCTGCCACAGGGGACCCCCCAGGAGAGGGACTCTAGAGCACAGCAGTGGGTTCCCTCAACTGGAATACACACCATCTAGTTAGTCCTGCGTGCCTATGGTCATGGCAAGCCACATATGCGGGCTCTTGGTCCAATCACTGAGAGGCGTTACTTGAATAAGGTACTCACGCTGAGGGTCACAATGTGTGTTTGTGCCCAAGGCGGCCCTCACACATGGGCGTGGCCTCATGGGCCATGCCGTTTTCTCCTAAACTGAAGGTTTGACTCACTGCCAGCAGCAAGGTTTCTTGCCATGGGGAAGGAGGGGTTCTGACTTGTGCATCAGGTTCCCCCCTGTGCAGGGATTGGAGATAAGGTCTAGGTTCTGATGACTGAAAACCCAGGTTGGGAATGGATGGTGGCCTAAGGCAGTGGCGGGTCCAATGTGCTGGGTGTGCAGCCAGCTGTGTCGGTGTCTGTTGGAAGGTCTGGGCTCAGGCTATTTGCGACAGAGCATCAGTGTTTAAGGTAGCCTATGCAATTGGGGTGTTGCCGAGGGCCAAGCAGTTTGATCCTCATTTGGGGTTTCTGGGCAGCACCATAGACAAAGTTTTTCTCCTGGGAGGCAGGCGGAGTGCTTCATTGTGGCCCCAGAATTCCCAGTAGGGAGGGTTTGTGGGCCAGGAGTGTGAGGACGGAAGTCTAGGAACACAAGCTAAAGTGAGGATTGGAGCCAAGGGCAGAGCAGGCCCACTAGGCAGAGGCTGAATCAAAATCTCCTGCATCTGAAGTCAGGCTGAGGATCAGACGTTGGCTGAGGCTGGAGTATATGTCCATGATGGCACCTTCATGAAGCGGGGGCCTCATGAGGCCAAGGAAGTTTTCCCACGCTGAGTTTGGAGGTTGACCCAAACCACCAGGTTTCCTTCTGTGGGACATTCGAGTCCTGTTGCATGGCTCCAGGACATACCATACGGAAGGACTGGAGAGCACGGTTCGAAGGATGGATCCCTGTACAGCATGCCTCGCATTCCCATTGGCCATTAGCCACAAGATATGTTTGATCTGCTGCCTCTGGGGCACGCTAACCAGGGGGCTGAGTTGAAATGGCCTCTCCTGAGGATGCGTCATAATGTGCGTTTGGGTCCATGGAAACCTTGGAATGTGCTGGTTGTTCAGTGGCCCTGCGGAACTCTCCTACCTGAAGGATTTGATACATCCCCAGTAAGTAAGCTCCCCATGTGGAGACGAGAGAGGTTTGGTTTGGTGCCTCAGAAAAGCCCCGTGTGCTGGTCTACGAAAACAGACCTCTGAGGACGGACACATGGAAACCAAAGCTAAGGTTCAGATTAGGGCCTGGGGGCCTGTCCATTTCAACCTTCTGTCTCTGGGGACACTGTCTGAGAGTCTAAGTGGAAATAGTTGCTCCGCTGGTGTCAGAGAGCCCCTCTTAGTCCAGGGTGGCCTACACTATTGATGGCCTCAGGGGCCTTGGAGCTTTTCCCTAACCTGTAGGGTTGTGGTCAATGGATTGGGCACAATTTCCTTGGAGAGTGCAGGCACAAACTTTTCCTGTGGCTCCAGAGGCCCTAGCCTGACGGTTGTGTGGGTCCAGGCTGAGGGCACAGAAGTCTGAAAACACAAACTCAGCTTATGAGTGGCGCCTAGGGTATGGCAGGCCGGATGTACAGCCCGAGAGGGAGCTCCTGGGCCTCTGAAACAAGGGCGAGTGGGAGGCGTTCCTTCAGGCTTTTGTCTCTGGATGTTGTGTCCGAGATAGCCGTGGATTGGAGGGGTGGCCTCAGGGACTGTGGACGAGTATCCCTCTCTGGGGATTTGTCCCAGCTCCCAAGAGTTTGGGGTCATTTTGTGGGAAGGGTGGAGTCGTGTTGTCTGGCTCATGTGTCTCACCAAGAAAGGGATTCCAGAGCAGAGACCCAGGTACGGGCGGGGCAACTGGAAAACTCAAACACTGGTGAGGATTGGGTGCATAGGTGCTTGGCAAGCCCCATATGCGGGCTCTTGGCCCAGGCCCTGACAGGCCTTTCTTTGACATGGGGCTCATGCTGAGGGTCAGAGTGTGAATTTGTGCCCAAGCAGCACTCAAGTTTGGGCGTGGCATCAGGGACCAGGAAGGTTTCTCCCACCCTGAAGGTGTGACTCCATGCCAAGAGCAAGCTTTACAGCCACGGGGAAGGAGGAGTTCTGTGTTGTGCTTGCGATACCCAGCTGTGTGGAGAATTGATATAATGTCTAGGTTCAGATATCTGAGAACCAAGGTTAGGAAGAGGTGACGGCATAAGACCATAGCGTGTCCGAAGTGCTGGGTGTGCGGCCAGCTGTCTCCTTGTCTGTCTGGACGTCTGGCTTCAGGCTGTGTCAGACAGAGCATGAGTGCCCAGAGCAGCCTATCCAGTTCGGGTACCGTCGAGGCCCGAGCAGGTTGATCCTCATCTGGGTTTTCTGGAGAGAGCCCCACAGGGAAACGTTTTTCTTCCCTTGGGCAGACCCTGGGCTGGGTTGTGGTTCTGGAGTTCCTAGTCCGGAGGGCTTGTTTGCCAGGAGTGTGAGGAAGGAAGTCTGAAAACACAAGCTAGCGTGAGGTTTGGGACCGATGGCACGGCAGGCCCACTCTGAGAGGCTGAATCGAGATCTCCTGCACTGAGGTCATTTCAACTATGAGACGTGCCTCAGGCTAGAGTTTTTGTCCAGCATGGCCTCTTCCTGAATGGTGTGGGGGCCTCATGAGGCCAGGAAGGTTTGCCTACGATGGGATTTGTGAACTACTCCAAACCTCAAGGTTTCCTTCTGCACGAAAGTCGAGCGCTATTGGATGGTTCCAGGAGGCCCCATACGGAAAGACTCGAGAGCAGGTGTCTAAGCGTGGATGCCTGGGAACGCCACCTCATATTCCCACTCTTTAGTCAGGACAAGGCAGGCTCAATCTGCGGGCTCCTAGGTGAGCTACCCAGAGGGGAGAGTTGAAATGGACTCTCCTGAAGATGAGTCCTACTGTGGCTTGGTGGCCTGGGAGACCTTGGAATGTGGAGGTGGCTCAGGGACTCTGCAGGATTCTCCAACCTGAGGTGTTTGACACGGCTCCAACAAGGAAGCTTCCCATGTGGAGACAAGAGAAGTTCTGTTCAGTGCCTCAGGAAAGCCCCATATCCTGTTCTTCGAACCAAAGCCTCTGAGGAGTGACACCTGGAAAACAAAGCAAGAGTTGAGATTAGGGCCTAAGGGCCTGTCCGGCTCAACCTTCTATCTCTGTTGACATCTGTGTGCATGCCTTCATGGAGGTAGCAGCTCAGCTTGTGTCCGAAGGCCCCTGTGTGTGCAGGGAGGCTCCCGGTATTGGTATGTCCTCGGGGGTCTTGAGGTTTCTCATATTCTGGAGGTGTGTGGCCAAAGGAATGGACAGAGTTTCCCAGGAGAGAGCAGGCATGGTCCTGTGGTATGGCTCCAGAGGACCCAGCCTAGAGGCTGTGTTTGCCAGGGCTGTGGGGACAGATGTCTGAAAAAGCAAACTTGGCTCAGGTAGGGGCCAAGGTAATGGCAGGCCTGATCTCCAGTCCGAGAGGGGAGATCCTCTGGATATCAAAGGAGGGCAAGTGGGAGGCAGTCGCTCAGGCTTTTGTCTCTGGGTGTTGCGTTCACAGTGGCCGTTCAGGGTAGGGGTTGCTTCAGGGGCCGAGGAAGAGCCTTCCTCTCGGGGGATTGTCCAAGCTCCCAAGTGTTTGGGTTCATTCTGTGGGAAGGGAAGAGTACTGTTTTCTGCCACAGGGGACCCCCCAGGAGAGGGACTCTAGAGCACAGCAGTGGGTTCCCTCAACTGGAATACACACCATCTAGTTAGTCCTGCGTGCCTATGGGCATGGCAAGCCACATATGCGGGCTCTTGGTCCAATCACTGAAAGGCGTTACTTGAATAAGGTACTCACGCTGAGGGTCACAATGTGTGTTTGTGCCCAAGGCGGCCCTCACACATGGGCGTGGCCTCATGGGCCATGCCGTTTTCTCCTACACTGAAGGTTTGACTCACTGCCAGCAGCAAGGTTTCTTGACATGGGGAAGGAGGGGTTCTGACTTGTGCATCAGGTTCCCCCCTGTGCAGGGATTGGAGATAAGGTCTAGGTTCTGATGACTGAAAACCCAGGTTGGGAATGGATGGTGGCCTAAGGCAGTGGCGGGTCCAATGTGCTGGGTGTGCAGCCAGCTGTGTCGGTGTCTGTTGGAAGGTCTGGGCTCAGGCTATTTGCGACAGAGCATCAGTGTTTAAGGTAGCCTATGCAATTGGGGTGTTGCCGAGGGCCAAGCAGTTTGATCCTCATTTGGGGTTTCTGGGCAGCACCATAGACAAAGTTTTTCTCCTGGGAGGCAGGCGGAGTGCTTCATTGTGGCCCCAGAATTCCCAGTAGGGAGGGTTTGTGGGCCAGGAGTGTGAGGACGGAAGTCTAGGAACACAAGCTAAAGTGAGGATTGGAGCCAAGGGCAGAGCAGGCCCACTAGGCAGAGGCTGAATCAAAATCTCCTGCATCTGAAGTCAGGCTGAGGATCAGACGTTGGCTGAGGCTGGAGTATGTGTCCATGATGGCACCTTCATGAAGCGGGGGCCTCATGAGGCCAAGGAAGTTTTCCCACGCTGAGTTTGGAGGTTGCCCCAAACCACCAGGTTTCCTTCTGTGGGACATTCGAGTCCTGTTGCATGGCTCCAGGACATACCATACGGAAGGACTGGAGAGCACGGTTCGAAGGATGGATCCCTGTACAGCATGCCTCGCATTCCCATTGGCCATTAGCCACAAGATATGTTTGATCTGCTGCCTCTGGGGCACGCTAACCAGGGGGCTGAGTTGAAATGGCCTCTCCTGAGGATGCGTCATAATGTGCATTTGGGTCCATGGAAACCTTGGAATGTGCTGGTTGTTCAGTGGCCCTGCGGAACTCTCCTACCTGAAGGGTTTGATACATCCCCAGTAAGTAAGCTCCCCATGTGGAGACGAGAGAGGTTTGGTTTGGAGCCTCAGAAAAGCCCCGTGTGCTGGTCTACGAAAACAGACCTCTGAGGACGGACACATGGAAACCAAAGCTAAGGTTCAGATTAGGGCCTGGGAGCCTGTCCATTTCAACCTTCTGTCTCTGGAGACACTGTCTGAGAGTCTAAGTGGAGATAGTTGCTCCGCTGGTGTCAGAGAGCCCCTCTTAGTCCAGGGTGGCCTACACTATTGATGGCCTCAGGGGCCTTGGAGCTTTTCCCTAATCTGTAGGGTAGTGGTCAATGGATTGGGCACAATTTCCATGGAGAGGGCAGGCACAATCTTTCGCTGTGGCTCCAGAGGCCCTAGCCTGGCGGTTGTGTGGGTCCAGGCTGAGGGCACAGAAGTCTGAAAACACAAACTCAGCTTATGAGTGGCGCCTAGGGTATGGCAGGCTGGATGTACAGCCCGAGAGGGAGCTCCTGGGCCTCTGAAACAAGGGCGAGTGGGAGGCGTTCCTTCAGGCTTTTGTCTCTGGATGTTGTGTCCGAGATAGCCGTGGATTGGAGGGGTGGCCTCACGGACTGTGGACGAGTATCCCTCTCTGGGGATTTGTCCCAGCTCCCAAGAGTTTGGGGTCATTTTGTGGGAAGGGTGGAAAAGTGTTGTCTGGCTCACGTGTCTCTCCAAGAAAGGTATTCCAGAGCAGAGCCCCAGGTACGGGCGGGGCGACTGGAAAACTCAAACACTGGTGAGGATTGGGTGCATAGGTGCTTGGCAAGCCCCATATGCGGGCTCTTGGCCCAGGCCCTGACAGGCCTTTCTTTGACATGGGGCTCATGCTGAGGGTCAGAGTGTGAATTTGTGCCCAAGCAGCACTCAATTTGGGCGTGGCATCAGGGACCAGGAAGGTTTCTCCCACCCTGAAGGTGTGACTCCATGCCAAGAGCAAGCTTTACAGCCACGGGGAAGGAGGAGTTCTGTGTTGTGCTTGCGATACCCAGCTGTGTGGAGAATTGATATAATGTCTAGGTTCAGATATCTGAAAACCAAGGTTAGGAAGAGGTGACGGCATAAGACCATGGCGTGTCCGAAGTGCTGGGTGTGCGGCCAGCTGTCTCCTTGTCTGTCTGGACGTCTGGCTTCAGGCTGTGTCAGACAGAGCATGAGTGCCCAGAGCAGCCTATCCAGTTCGGGTACCGGTCGAGGCCCGAGCAGGTTGATCCTCATCTGGGTTTTCTGGAGAGAACCCCAAAGGGAAACGTCTTTCTTCCCTTGGGCAGACCCTGGGCTGGGTTGTGGTTCTGGAGTTCCTAGTCCGGAGGGCTTGTTTGCCAGGAGTGTGAGGAAGGAAGTCTGAAAACACAAGCTAGCGTGAGGTTTGGGACCGATGGCACGGCAGGCCCACTCTGAGAGGCTGAATCGAGATCTCCTGCACTGAGGTCATTTCAAATCTGAGACGTGCCTCAGACTAGAGTTTTTGTCCAGCATGGCCTCTTCCTGAATGGTGTGGGGGCCTCATGAGGCCAGGAAGGTTTGCCTACGATGGGATTTGTGAACTACTCCAAACCTCAAGGTTTCCTTCTGCACGAAAATCGAGTGCTATTGGATGGTTCCAGGAGGCCCCATACGGAAAGACTCGAGAGCAGGTGTCTAAGCACGGATGCCTGGGAACGCCACCTCATATTCCCACTCTTTAGTCAGGAAAAGGCAGGCTCAATCTGCGGGCTCCTGGGTGAGCTACCCAGAGGGGAGAGTTGAAATGGACTCTCCTGAAGATGAGTCCTACTGTGGCTTGGTGGCCTGGGAGACCTTGGAATGTGGAGGTGGCTCAGGGACTCTGCAGGATTCTCCAACCTGAGGTGTTTGACACGGCTCCAACAAGGAAGCTTCCCATGTGGAGACGAGAGAAGTTCTGTTCAGTGCCTCAGGAAAGCCCCATATCCTGTTCTTCGAACCAAAGCCTCTGAGGAGTGACACCTGGAAAACAAAGCAAGAGTTGAGATTAGGGCCTAAGGGCCTGTCCGGCTCAACCTTCTATCTCTGTTGACATCTGTGTGCATGCCTTCATGGAGGTAGCAGCTCAGCTTGTGTCCGAAGGCCCCTGTGTGTGCAGGGAGGCTCCCGGTAATGGTATGTCCTCGGGGGCCTTGAGGTTTCTCATATTCTGGAGGTGTGTGGCCAAAGGAATGGACAGAGTTTCCCAGGAGAGAGCAGGCATGGTCCTGTGGTATGGCTCCAGAGGACCCAGCCTAGAGGCTGTGTTTGCCAGGGCTGTGGGGACAGATGTCTGAAAAAGCAAACTTGGCTCAGGTAGGGGCCAAGGTAATGGCAGGCCTGATCTCCAGTCCGAGAGGGGAGATCCTCTGGATATCAAAGGAGGGCAAGTGGGAGGCAGTCGCTCAGGCTTTTGTCTCTGGGTGTTGCGTTCACAGTGGCCGTTCAGGGTAGGGGTTGCTTCAGGGGCCGAGGAAGAGCCTTCCTCTCGGGGGATTGTCCAAGCTCCAAAGTGTTTGGGTTCATTCTGTGGGAAGGGAAGAGTACTGTTTTCTGCCACAGGGGACCCCCCAGGAGAGGGACTCTAGAGCACAGCAGTGGGTTCCCTCAACTGGAATACACACCATCTAGTTAGTCCTGCGTGCCTATGGGCATGGCAAGCCACATATGCGGGCTCTTGGTCCAATCACTGAGAGGCGTTACTTGAATAAGGTACTCACGCTGAGGGTCACAATGTGTGTTTGTGCCCAAGGCGGCCCTCACACAAGGGCGTGGCCTCATGGGCCATGCCGTTTTCACCTACACTGAAGGTTTGTCTCACTGCCAGCAGCAAGGTTTCTTGCCATGGGGAAGGAGGGGTTCTGACTTGTGCATCAGGTTCCCCCCTGTGCAGGGATTGGAGATAAGGTCTAGGTTCTGATGACTGAAAACCCAGGTTGGGAATGGATGGTGGCCTAAGGCAGTGGCGGGTCCAATGTGCTGGGTGTGCAGCCAGCGGTGTCGGTGTCTGTTGGAAGGTCTGGGCTCAGGCTATTTGCGACAGAACATCAGTGTTTAAGGTAGCCTATGTAATTGGGGTGTTGCCGAGGGCCAAGCAGTTTGATCCTCATTTGGGGTTTCTGGGCAGCACCATAGACAAAGTTTTTCTCCGGGGAGGCAGGCGGAGTGCTTCATTGTGGCCCCAGATTTCCCAGTAGGGAGGGTTTGTGGGCCAGGAGTGTGAGGACGGAAGTCTAGGAACACAAGCTAAAGTGAGGATTGGAGCCAAGGGCAGAGCAGGCCCACTAGGCAGAGGCTGAAACAAAATCTCCTGCATCTGAAGTCAGGCTGAGGATCAGACGTTGGCTGAGGCTGGAGTATGTGTCCATGATGGCACCTTCATGAAGCGGGGGCCTCATGAGGCCAAGGAAGTTTTCCCACGCTGAGTTTGGAGGTTGCCCCAAACCACCAGGTTTCCTTCTGTGGGACATTCGAGTCCTGTTGCATGGCTCCAGGACATACCATACGGAAGGACTGGAGAGCACGGTTCGAAGGATGGATCCCTGTACAGCATGCCTCGCATTCCCATTGGCCATTAGCCACAAGATATGTTTGATCTGCTGCCTCTGGGGCACGCTAACCAGGGGGCTCAGTTGAAATGGCCTCTCCTGAGGATGCGTCATAATGTGCGTTTGGGTCCATGGAAACCTTGGAATGTGCTGGTTGTTCAGTGGCCCTGCGGAACTCTCCTACCTGAAGGGTTTGATACATCCCCAGTAAGAAAGCTCCCCATGTGGAGACGAGAGAGGTTTGGTTTGGAGCCCCAGAAAAGCCCCGTGTGCTGGTCTACGAAAACAGACCTCTGAGGACGGACACATGGAAACCAAAGCTAAGGTTCAGATTAGGGCCTGGGGGCCTGTCCATTTCAACCTTCTGTCTCTGGGGACACTGTCTGAGAGTCTAAGTGTAGATAGTTGCTCCGCTGGTGTCAGAGAGCCCCTCTTAGTCCAGGGTGGCCTACACTATTGATGGCCTCAGGGGCCTTGGAGCTTTTCCCTAACCTGTAGGGTTGTGGTCAATGGATTGGGCACAATTTCCTTGGAGAGGGCAGGCACAATCTTTCGCTGTGGCTCCAGAGGCCCTAGCCTGGCGGTTGTGTGGGTCCAGGATGAGGGCACAGAAGTCTGAAAACACAAACTCAGCTTATGAGTGGCGCCTAGGGTATGGCAGGCCGGATGTACAGCCCGAAAGGGAGCTCCTGGGCCTCTGAAACAAGGGCGAGTGGGAGGCGTTCCTTCAGGCTTTTGTCTCTGGATGTTGTGTCCGGGATAGCCGTGGATTGGAGGGGTGGCCTCAGGGACTGTGGACGAGTATCCCACTCTGGGGATTTGTCCCAGCTCCCAAGAGTTTGGGGTCATTTTGTGGGAAGGGTGGAAAAGTGTTGTCTGGCTCACGTGTCTCTCCAAGAAAGGGATTCCAGAGCAGAGCCCCAGGTACGGGCGGGGCGACTGGAAAACTCAAACACTGGTGAGGATTGGGTGCATAGGGGCTTGGCAAGCCCCATATGCACGCTCTTGGCCCAGGCCCTGACAGGCCTTTCTTTGACATGGGGCTCATGCTGAGGGTCAGAGTGTGAATTTGTGCCCAAGCAGCACTCAAGTTTGGGCGTGGCATCAGGGACCAGGAAGGTTTCTCCCACCCTGAAGGTGTGACTCCATGCCAAGAGCAAGCTTTACAGCCACGGGGAAGGAGGAGTTCTGTGTTGTGCTTGCGATACCCAGCTGTGTGGAGAATTGATATAATGTCTAGGTTCAGATATCTGAAAACCAAGGTTAGGAAGAGGTGACGGCATAAGACCATGGCGTGTCCGAAGTGCTGGGTGTGCGGCCAGCTGTCTCCTTGTCTGTCTGGACGTCTGGCTTCAGGCTGTGTCAGACAGAGCATGAGTGCCCAGAGCAGCCTATCCAGTTCGGGTACCGGTCGAGGCCCGAGCAGGTTGATCCTCATCTGGGTTTTCTGGAGAGAACCCCACAGGGAAACGTCTTTCTTCCCTTGGGCAGACCCTGGGCTGGGTTGTGGTTCTGGAGTTCCTAGTCCGGAGGGCTTGTTTGCCAGGAGTGTGAGGAAGGAAGTCTGAAAACACAAGCTAGCGTGAGGTTTGGGACCGATGGCATGGCAGGCCCACTCTGGGAGGCTGAATCGAGATCTCCTGCACTGAGGTCATTTCAACTATGAGACGTGCCTCAGGCTAGAGTTTTTGTCCAGCATGGCCTCTTCCTGAATGGTGTGGGGGCCTCATGAGGCCAGGAAGGTTTGCCTACGATGGGATTTGTGAACTACTCCAAACCTCAAGGTTTCCTTCTGCACGAAAGTCGAGTGCTATTGGATGGTTCCAGGAGGCCCCATACGGAAAGACTCGAGAGCAGGTGTCTAAGCATGGATGCCTGGGAACGCCACCTCATATTCCCACTCTTTAGTCAGGACAAGGCAGGCTCAATCTGCGGGCTCCTGGGGGAGCTACCCAGAGGAGAGAGTTGAAATGGACTCTCCTGAAGATGAGTCCTACTGTGGCTTGGTGGCCTGGGAGACCTTGGAATGTGGAGGTGGCTCAGGGACTCTGCAGGATTCTCCAACCTGAGGTGTTTGACACGGCTCCAACAAGGAAGCTTCCCATGTGGAGACGAGAGAAGTTCTGTTCAGTGCCTCAGGAAAGCCCCATATCCTGTTCTTCGAACCAAAGCCTCTGAGGAGTGACACCTGGAAAACAAAGCAAGAGTTGAGATTAGGGCCTAAGGGCCTGTCCGGCTCAACCTTCTATCTCTGTTGACATCTGTGTGCATGCCTTCATGGAGGTAGCAGCTCAGCTTGTGTCCGAAGGCCCCTGTGTGTGCAGGGAGGCTCCCGGTAATGGTATGTCCTCGGGGGCCTTGAGGTTTCTCATATTCTGGAGGTGTGTGGCCAAAGGAATGGACAGAGTTTCCCAGGAGAGAGCAGGCATGGTCCTGTGGTATGGCTCCAGAGGACCCAGCCTAGAGGCTGTGTTTGCCAGGGCTGTGGGGACAGATGTCTGAAAAAGCAAACTTGGCTCAGGTAGGGGCCAAGGTAATGGCAGGCCTGATCTCCAGTCCGAGAGGGGAGATCCTCTGGATATCAAAGGAGGGCAAGTGGGAGGCAGTCGCTCAGGCTTTTGTCTCTGGGTGTTGCGTTCACAGTGGCCGTTCAGGGTAGGGGTTGCTTCAGGGGCCGAGGAAGAGCCTTCCTCTCGGGGGATTGTCCAAGCTCCCAAGTGTTTGGGTTCATTCTGTGGGAAGGGAAGAGTACTGTTTTCTGCCACAGGGGACCCCCCAGGAGAGGGATTCTAGAGCACAGCAGTGGGTTCCCTCAACTGGAATACACACCATCTAGTTAGTCCTGCGTGCCTATGGGCATGGCAAGCCACATATGCGGGCTCTTGGTCCAATCACTGTGAGGCGTTACTTGAATAAGGTACTCACGCTGAGGGTCACAATGTGTGTTTGTGCCCAAGGCGGCCCTCACACAAGGGCGTGGCCTCATGGGCCATGCCGTTTTCACCTACACTGAAGGTTTGTCTCACTGCCAGCAGCAAGGTTTCATGCCATGGGGAAGGAGGGGTTCTGACTTGTGCATCAGGTTCCCCCCTGTGCAGTGATTGGAGATAAGGTCTAGGTTCTGATGACTGAAAACCCAGGTTGGGAATGGATGGTGGCCTAAGGCAGTGGCGGGTCCAATGTGCTGGGTGTGCAGCCAGCTGTGTCGGTGTCTGTTGGAAGGTCTGGGCTCAGGCTATTTGCGACAGAACATCAGTGTTTAAGGTAGCCTATGTAATTGGGGTGTTGCCGAGAGCCAAGCAGTTTGATCCTCATTTGGGGTTTCTGGGCAGCACCATAGACAAAGTTTTTCTCCTGGGAGGCAGGCGGAGTGCTTCATTGTGGCCCCAGATTTCCCAGTAGGGAGGGTTTGTGGGCCAGGAGTGTGAGGACGGAAGTCTAGGAACACAAGCTAAAGTGAGGATTGGAGCCAAGGGCAGAGCAGGCCCACTAGGCAGAGGCTGAATCAAAATCTCCTGCATCTGAAGTCAGGCTGAGGATCAGACGTTGGCTGAGGCTGGAGTATGTGTCCATGATGGCACCTTCATGAAGCGGGGGCCTCATGAGGCCAAGGAAGTTTTCCCACGCTGAGTTTGGAGGTTGACCCAAACCACCAGGTTTCCTTCTGTGGGACATTCGAGTCCTGTTGCATGGCTCCAGGACATACCATACGGAAGGACTGGAGAGCACGGTTCGAAGGATGGATCCCTGTACAGCATGCTTCGCATTCCCATTGGCCATTAGCCACAAGATATGTTTGATCTGCTGCCTCTGGGGCACGCTAACCAGGGGGCTCAGTTGAAATGGCCTCTCCTGAGGATGCGTCATAATGTGCGTTTGGGTCCGTGGAAACCTTGGAATGTGCTGGTTGTTCAGTGGCCCTGCGGAACTCTCCTACCTGAAGGGTTTGATACATCCCCAGTAAGTAAGCTCCCCATGTGGAGACGAGAGAGGTTTGGTTTGGAGCCTCAGAAAAGCCCCGTGTGCTGGTCTACGAAAACAGACCTCTGAGGACGGACACATGGAAACCAAAGCTAAGGTTCAGATTAGGGCCTGGGGGCCTGTCCATTTCAACCTTCTGTCTCTGGGGACACTGTCTGAGAGTCTAAGTGGAGATAGTTGCTCCGCTGGTGTCAGAGAGCCCCTCTTAGTCCAGGGTGGCCTACACTATTGATGGCCTCAGGGGCCTTGGAGCTTTTCCCTAACCTGTAGGGTTGTGGTCAATGGATTGGGCACAATTTCCTTGGAGAGGGCAGGCACAATCTTTCGCTGTGGCTCCAGAGGCCCTAGCCTGGCGGTTGTGTGGGTCCAGGCTGAGGGCACAGAAGTCTGAAAACACAAACTCAGCTTATGAGTGGCGCCTAGGGTATGGCAGGCCGGATGTACAGCCCGAGAGGGAGCTCCTGGGCCTCTGAAACAAGGGCGAGTGGGAGGCGTTCCTTCAGGCTTTTGTCTCTGGATGTTGTGTCCGGGATAGCCGTGGATTGGAGGGGTGGCCTCAGGGACTGTGGACGAGTATCCCACTCTGGGGATTTGTCCCAGCTCCCAAGAGTTTGGGGTCATTTTGTGGGAAGGGTGGAAAAGTGTTGTCTGGCTCACGTGTCTCTCCAAGAAAGGGATTCCAGAGCAGAGCCCCAGGTACGGGCGGGGCGACTGGAAAACTCAAACACTGGTGAGTATTGGGTGCATAGGGGCTTGGCAAGCCCCATATGCGGGCTCTTGGCCCAGGCCCTGACAGGCCTTTCTTTGACATGGGGCTCATGCTGAGGGTCAGAGTGTGAATTTGGGCCCAAGCAGCACTCAATTTGGGCGTGGCATCAGGGACCAGGAAGGTTTCTCCCACCCTGAAGGTGTGACTCCATGCCAAGAGCAAGCTTTACAGCCACGGGGAAGGAGGAGTTCTGTGTTGTGCTTGCGATACCCAGCTGTGTGGAGAATTGATATAATGTCTAGGTTCAGATATCTGAAAACCAAGGTTAGGAAGAGGTGACGGCATAAGACCATGGCGTGTCCGAAGTGCTGGGTGTGCGGCCAGCTGTCTCCTTGTCTGTCTGGACGTCTGGCTTCAGGCTGTGTCAGACAGAGCATGAGTGCCCAGAGCAGCCTATCCAGTTCGGGTACCGGTCGAGGCCCGAGCAGGTTGATCCTCATCTGGGTTTTCTGGAGAGAACCCCACAGGGAAACGTCTTTCTTCCCTTGGGCAGACCCTGGGCTGGGTTGTGGTTCTGGAGTTCCTAGTCCGGAGGGCTTGTTTGCCAGGAGTGTGAGGAAGGAAGTCTGAAAACACAAGCTAGCGTGAGGTTTGGGACCGATGGCACGGCAGGCCCACTCTGGGAGGCTGAATCGAGATCTCCTGCACTGAGGTCATTTCAACTATGAGACGTGCCTCAGGCTAGAGTTTTTGTCCAGCATGGCCTCTTCCTGAATGGTGTGGGGGCCTCATGAGGCCAGGAAGGTTTGCCTACGATGGGATTTGTGAACTACTCCAAACCTCAAGGTTTCCTTCTGCACGAAAGTCGAGTGCTATTGGATGGTTCCAGGAGGCCCCATACGGAAAGACTCGAGAGCAGGTGTCTAAGCATGGATGCCTGGGAACGCCACCTCATATTCCCACTCTTTAGTCAGGACAAGGCAGGCTCAATCTGCGGGCTCCTGGGTGAGCTACCCAGAGGAGAGAGTTGAAATGGACTCTCCTGAAGATGAGTCCTACTGTGGCTTGGTGGCATGGGAGACCTTGGAATGTGGAGGTGGCTCAGGGACTCTGCAGGATTCTCCAACCTGAGGTGTTTGACACGGCTCCAACAAGGAAGCTTCCCATGTGGAGACGAGAGAAGTTCTGTTCAGTGCCTCAGGAAAGCCCCATATCCTGTTCTTCGAACCAAAGCCTCTGAGGAGTGACACCTGGAAAACAAAGCAAGAGTTGAGATTAGGGCCTAAGGGCCTGTCCGGCTCAACCTTCTATCTCTGTTGACATCTGTGTGCATGCCTTCATGGAGGTAGCAGCTCAGCTTGTGTCCGAAGGCCCCTGTGTGTGCAGGGAGGCTCCCGGTAATGGTATGTCCTCGGGGGCCTTGAGGTTTCTCATATTCTGGAGGTGTGTGGCCAAAGGAATGGACAGAGTTTCCCAGGAGAGAGCAGGCATGGTCCTGTGGTATGGCTCCAGAGGACCCAGCCTAGAGGCTGTGTTTGCCAGGGCTGTGGGGACAGATGTCTGAAAAAGCAAACTTGGCTCAGGTAGGGGCCAAGGTAATGGCAGGCCTGATCTCCAGTCCGAGAGGGGAGATCCTCTGGATATCAAAGGAGGGCAAGTGGGAGGCAGTCGCTCAGGCTTTTGTCTCTGGGTGTTGCGTTCACAGTGGCCGTTCAGGGTAGGGGTTGCTTCAGGGGCCGAGGAAGAGCCTTCCTCTCGGGGGATTGTCCAAGCTCCAAAGTGTTTGGGTTCATTCTGTGGGAAGGGAAGAGTACTGTTTTCTGCCACAGGGGACCCCCCAGGAGAGGGACTCTAGAGCACAGCAGTGGGTTCCCTCAACTGGAATACACACCATCTAGTTAGTCCTGCGTGCCTATGGGCATGGCAAGCCACATATGCGGGCTCTTGGTCCAATCACTGAGAGGCGTTACTTGAATAAGGTACTCACGCTGAGGGTCACAATGTGTGTTTGTGCCCAAGGCGGCCCTCACACAAGGGCGTGGCCTCATGGGCCATGCCGTTTTCACCTACACTGAAGGTTTGTCTCACTGCCAGCAGCAAGGTTTCTTGCCATGGGGAAGGAGGGGTTCTGACTTGTGCATCAGGTTCCCCCCTGTGCAGGGATTGGAGATAAGGTCTAGGTTCTGATGACTGAAAACCCAGGTTGGGAATGGATGGTGGCCTAAGGCAGTGGCGGGTCCAATGTGCTGGGTGTGCAGCCAGCGGTGTCGGTGTCTGTTGGAAGGTCTGGGCTCAGGCTATTTGCGACAGAACATCAGTGTTTAAGGTAGCCTAGGTAATTGGGGTGTTGCCGAGGGCCAAGCAGTTTGATCCTCATTTGGGGTTTCTGGGCAGCACCATAGACAAAGTTTTTCTCCTGGGAGGCAGGCGGAGTGCTTCATTGTGGCCCCAGATTTCCCAGTAGGGAGGGTTTGTGGGCCAGGAGTGTGAGGACGGAAGTCTAGGAACACAAGCTAAAGTGAGGATTGGAGCCAAGGGCAGAGCAGGCCCACTAGGCAGAGGCTGAAACAAAATCTCCTGCATCTGAAGTCAGGCTGAGGATCAGACGTTGGCTGAGGCTGGAGTATGTGTCCATGATGGCACCTTCATGAAGCGGGGGCCTCATGAGGCCAAGGAAGTTTTCCCACGCTGAGTTTGGAGGTTGCCCCAAACCACCAGGTTTCCTTCTGTGGGACATTCGAGTCCTGTTGCATGGCTCCAGGACATACCATACGGAAGGACTGGAGAGCACGGTTCGAAGGATGGATCCCTGTACAGCATGCCTCGCATTCCCATTGGCCATTAGCCACAAGATATGTTTGATCTGCTGCCTCTGGGGCACGCTACCCAGGGGGCTACGTTGAAATGGCCTCTCCTGAGGATGCGTCATAATGTGCGTTTGGGTCCATGGAAACCTTGGAATGTGCTGGTTGTTCAGTGGCCCTGCGGAACTCTCCTACCTGAAGGGTTTGATACATCCCCAGTAAGAAAGCTCCCCATGTGGAGACGAGAGAGGTTTGGTTTGGAGCCCCAGAAAAGCCCCGTGTGCTGGTCTACGAAAACAGACCTCTGAGGACGGACACATGGAAACCAAAGCTAAGGTTCAGATTAGGGCCTGGGGGCCTGTCCATTTCAACCTTCTGTCTCTGGGGACACTGTCTGAGAGTCTAAGTGGAGATAGTTGCTCCGCTGGTGTCAGAGAGCCCCTCTTAGTCCAGGGTGGCCTACACTATTGATGGCCTCAGGGGCCTTGGAGCTTTTCCCTAACCTGTAGGGTTGTGGTCAATGGATTGGGCACAATTTCCTTGGAGAGGGCAGGCACAATCTTTCGCTGTGGCTCCAGAGGCCCTAGCCTGGCGGTTGTGTGGGTCCAGGATGAGGGCACAGAAGTCTGAAAACACAAACTCAGCTTATGAGTGGCGCCTAGGGTATGGCAGGCCGGATGTACAGCCCGAAAGGGAGCTCCTGGGCCTCTGAAACAAGGGCGAGTGGGAGGCGTTCCTTCAGGCTTTTGTCTCTGGATGTTGTGTCCGGGATAGCCGTGGATTGGAGGGGTGGCCTCAGGGACTGTGGACGAGTATCCCACTCTGGGGATTTGTCCCAGCTCCCAAGAGTTTGGGGTCATTTTGTGGGAAGGGTGGAAAAGTGTTGTCTGGCTCACGTGTCTCTCCAAGAAAGGGATTCCAGAGCAGAGCCCCAGGTACGGGCGGGGCGACTGGAAAACTCAAACACTGGTGAGTATTGGGTGCATAGGGGCTTGGCAAGCCCCATATGCGGGCTCTTGGCCCAGGCCCTGACAGGCCTTTCTTTGACATGGGGCTCATGCTGAGGGTCAGAGTGTGAATTTGTGCCCAAGCAGCACTCAAGTTTGGGCGTGGCATCAGGGACCAGGAAGGTTTCTCCCACCCTGAAGGTGTGACTCCATGCCAAGAGCAAGCTTTACAGCCACGGGGAAGGAGGAGTTCTGTGTTGTGCTTGCGATACCCAGCTGTGTGGAGAATTGATATAATGTCTAGGTTCAGATATCTGAAAACCAAGGTTAGGAAGAGGTGACGGCATAAGACCATGGCGTGTCCGAAGTGCTGGGTGTGCGGCCAGCTGTCTCCTTGTCTGTCTGGACGTCTGGCTTCAGGCTGTGTCAGACAGAGCATGAGTGCCCAGAGCAGCCTATCCAGTTCGGGTACCGGTCGAGGCCCGAGCAGGTTGATCCTCATCTGGGTTTTCTGGAGAGAACCCCACAGGGAAACGTCTTTCTTCCCTTGGGCAGACCCTGGGCTGGGTTGTGGTTCTGGAGTTCCTAGTCCGGAGGGCTTGTTTGCCAGGAGTGTGAGGAAGGAAGTCTGAAAACACAAGCTAGCGTGAGGTTTGGGACCGATGGCACGGCAGGCCCACTCTGGGAGGCTGAATCGAGATCTCCTGCACTGAGGTCATTTCAACTCTGAGACGTGCCTCAGACTAGAGTTTTTGTCCAGCATGGCCTCTTCCTGAATGGTGTGGGGGCCTCATGAGGCCAGGAAGGTTTGCCTACGATGGGATTTCTGAACTACTCCAAACCTCAAAGTTTCCTTCTGCACGAAAGTCGAGTGCTATTGGATGGTTCCAGGAGGCCCCATACGGAAAGACTCGAGAGCAGGTGTCTAAGCATGGATGCCTGGGAACGCCACCTCATATTCCCACTCTTTAGTCAGGACAAGGCAGGCTCAATCTGCGGGCTCCTGGGTGAGCTACCCAGAGGGGAGAGTTGAAATGGACTCTCCTGAAGATGAGTCCTACTGTGGCTTGGTGGCCTGGGAGACCTTGGAATGTGGAGGTGGCTCAGGGACTCTGCAGGATTCTCCAACCTGAGGTGTTTGACACGGCTCCAACAAGGAAGCTTCCCATGTGGAGACGAGAGAAGTTCTGTTCAGTGCCTCAGGAAAGCCCCATATCCTGTTCTTCGAACCAAAGCCTCTGAGGAGTGACACCTGGAAAACAAAGCAAGAGTTGAGATTAGGGCCTAAGGGCCTGTCCGGCTCAACCTTCTATCTCTGTTGACATCTGTGTGCATGCCTTCATGGAGGTAGCAGCTCAGCTTGTGTCCGAAGGCCCCTGTGTGTGCAGGGAGGCTCCCGGTAATGGTATGTCCTCGGGGGCCTTGAGGTTTCTCATATTCTGGAGGTGTGTGGCCAAAGGAATGGACAGAGTTTCCCAGGAGAGAGCAGGCATGGTCCTGTGGTATGGCTGTGTTTGCCAGGGCTGTGGGGACAGATGTCTGAAAAAGCAAACTTGGCTCAGGTAGGGGCCAAGGTAATGGCAGGCCTGATCTCCAGTCCGAGAGGGGAGATCCTCTGGATATCAAAGGAGGGCAAGTGGGAGGCAGTCGCTCAGGCTTTTGTCTCTGGGTGTTGCGTTCACAGTGGCCGTTCAGGGTAGGGGTTGCTTCAGGGGCCGAGGAAGAGCCTTCCTCTCGGGGGATTGTCCAAGCTCCCAAGTGTTTGGGTTCATTCTGTGGGAAGGGAAGAGTACTGTTTTCTGCCACAATGGACCCCCCAGGAGAGGGACTCTAGAGCACAGCAGTGGGTTCCCTCAACTGGAATACACACCATCTAGTTAGTCCTGCGTGCCTATGGGCATGGGAAGCCACATATGCGGGCTCTTGGTCCAATCACTGAGAGGCGTTACTTGAATTAGGTACTCACGCTGAGGGTCACAATGTGTGTTTGTGCCCAAGGCGGCCCTCACACATGGCCGTGGCCTCATGGGCCATGCCGTTTTCTCCTACACTGAAGGTTTGACTCACTGCCAGCAGCAAGGTTTCTTGCCATGGGGAAGGAGGGGTTCTGACTTGTGCATCAGGTTCCCCCCTGTGCAGGGATTGGAGATAAGGTCTAGGTTCTGATGACTGAAAACCCAGGTTGGGAATGGATGGTGGCCTAAGGAAGTGGCGGGTCCAATGTGCTGGGTGTGCAGCCAGCTGTGTCGGTGTCTGTTGGAAGGTCTGGGCTCAGGCTATTTGCGACAGAGCATCAGTGTTTAAGGTAGCCTATGCAATTGGGGTGTTGCCGAGGGCCAAGCAGTTTGATCCTCATTTGGGGTTTCTGGGCAGCACCATAGACAAAGTTTTTCTCCTGGGAGGCAGGCGGAGTGCTTCATTGTGGCCCCAGAATTCCCAGTAGGGAGTGTTTGCGGGCCAGGAGTGTGAGGACGGAAGTCTAGAACACAAGCTAAAGTGAGGATTGGAGCCAAGGACAGAGCAGGCCCACTAGGCAGAGGCTGAATCAAAATGTCCTGCATCTGAAGTCAGGCTGAGGATCAGACGTTGGCTGAGGCTGGCGTATGTGTCCATGTTGGCACCTTCATGAAGCGGGGGCCTCATGAGGCCAAGGAAGTTTTCCCACGCTGAGTTTGGAGGTTGCCCCAAACCACCAGGTTTCCTTCTGTGGGACATTCGAGTCCTGTTGCATGGCTCCAGGACATACCATACGGAAGGACTGGAGAGCACGGTTCGAAGGATGGATCCCTGTACAGCATGCCTCGCATTCCCATTGGCCATTAGCCACAAGATATGTTTGATCTGCTGCCTCTGGGGCACGCTAACCAGGGGGCTGAGTTGAAATGGCCTCTCCTGAGGATGCGTCATAATGTGCGTTTGGGTCCATGGAAACCTTGGAATGTGCTGGTTGTTCAGTGGCCCTGCGGAACTCTCCTACCTGAAGGGTTTGATACATCCCCAGTAAGTAAGCTCCCCATGTGGAGACGAGAGAGGTTTGGTTTGGAGCCTCAGAAAAGCCCCGTGTGCTGGTCTACGAAAACAGACCTCTGAGGACGGACACATGGAAACCAAAGCTAAGGTTCAGATAAGGGCCTGAGGGCCTGTCCATTTCAACCTTCTGTCTCTGGGGACACTGTCTGAGAGTCTAAGTGGAGATAGTTGCTCCGCTGGTGTCAGAGAGCCCCTCTTAGTCCAGGGTGGCCTACACTATTGATGGCCTCAGGGGCCTTGGAGCTTTTCCCTAACCTGTAGGGTTGTGGTCAATGGATTGGGCACAATTTCCTTGGAGAGGGCAGGCACAATCTTTCGCTGTGGCTCCAGAGGCCCTAGCCTGGCGGTTGTGTGGGTCCAGGCTGAGGGCACAGAATTCTGAAAACACAAACTCAGCTTATGAGTGGCGCCTAGGGTATGGCAGGCCGGATGTACAGCCCGAGAGGGAGCTCCTGGGCCTCTGAAACAAGGGCGAGTGGGAGGCTTTCCTTCAGGCTTTTGTCTCTGGATGTTGTGTCCGAGATAGCCGTGGATTGGAGGGGTGGCCTCAGGGACTGTGGACGAGTATCCCTCTCTGGGGATTTGTCCCAGCTCCCAAGAGTTTGGGGTCATTTTGTGGGAAGGGTGGAAAAGTGTTGTCTGGCTCACGTGTCTCTCCAAGAAAGGGATTCCAGAGCAGAGCCCCAGGTACGGGCGGGGCGACTGGAAACCTCAAACACTGGTGAGGATTGGGTGCATAGGGGCTTGGCAAGCCCCATATGCGGGCTCTTGGCCCAGGCCCTGACAGGCCTTTCTTTGACATGGGGCTCATGCTGAGGGTCAGAGTGTGAATTTGTGCCCAAGCAGCACTCAAGTTTGGGAGTGGCATCAGGGACCAGGAAGGTTTCTCCCACCCTGAAGGTGTGACTCCATGCCAAGAGCAAGCTTTACAGCCACGGGGAAGGAGGAGTTCTGTGTTGTGCTTGCGATACCCAGCTGTGTGGAGAATTGATATAATGTCTAGGTTCAGATATCTGAAAACCAAGGTTAGGAAGAGGTGACGGCATAAGACCATGGCGTGTCCGAAGTGCTGGGTGTGCGGCCAGCTGTCTCCTTGTCTGTCTGGACGTCTGGCTTCAGGCTGTGTCAGACAGAGCATGAGTGCCCAGAGCAGCCTATCCAGTTCGGGTACCGTCGAGGCCCGAGCAGGTTGATCCTCATCTGGGTTTTCTGGAGAGAACCCCACAGGGAAACGTCTTTCTTCCCTTGGGCAGACCCTGGGCTGGGTTCTGGTTCTGGAGTTCCTAATCCGAAGGGCTTGTTTGCCAGGAGTGTGAGGAAGGAAGTCTGAAAACACAAGCTAGCGTGAGGTTTGGGACCGATGGCACGGCAGGCCCACTCTGAGAGGCTGAATCGAGATCTCCTGCACTGAGGTCATTTCAACTCTGAGACGTGCCTCAGGCTAGAGTTTTTGTCCAGCATGGCCTCTTCCTGAATGGTGTGGGGGCCTCATGAGGCCAGGAAGGTTTGCCTACGATGGGATTTGTGAACTACTCCAAACCTCAAGGTTTCCTTCTGCACGAAAGTCGAGTGCTATTGGATGGTTCCAGGAGGCCCCATACGGAAAGACTCGAGAGCAGGTGTCTAAGCATGGATGCCTGGGAACGCCACCTCATATTCCCACTCTTTAGTCAGGACAAGGCAGGCTCAATCTGCGGGCTCCTGGGTGAGCTACCCAGAGGGGAGAGTTGAAATGGACTCTCCTGAAGATGAGTCCTACTGTGGCTTGGTGGCCTGGGAGACCTTGGAATGTGGAGGTGGCTCAGGGACTCTGCAGGATTCTCCAAGCTGAGGTGTTTGACACGGCTCCAACAAGGAAGCTTCCCATGTGGAGACGAGAGAAGTTCTGTTCAGTGCCTCAGGAAAGCCCCATATCCTGTTCTTCGAACCAAAGCCTCTGAGGAGTGACACCTGGAAAACAAAGCAAGAGTTGAGATTAGGGCCTAAGGGCCTGTCCGGCTCAACCTTCTATCTCTGTTGACATCTGTGTGCATGCCTTCATGGAGGTAGCAGCTCAGCTTGTGTCCGAAGGCCCCTGTGTGTGCAGGGAGGCTCCCGGTAATGGTATGTCCTCGGGGGCCTTGAGGTTTCTCATATTCTGGAGGTGTGTGGCCAAAGGAATGGACAGAGTTTCCCAGGAGAGAGCAGGCATGGTCCTGTGGTATGGCTCCAGAGGACCCAGCCTAGAGGCTGTGTTTGCCAGGGCTGTGGGGACAGATGTCTGAAAAAGCAAACTTGGCTCAGGTAGGGGCCAAGGTAATGGCAGGCCTGATCTCCAGTCCGAGAGGGGAGATCCTCTGGATATCAAAGGAGGGCAAGTGGGAGGCAGTCGCTCAGGCTTTTGTCTCTGGGTGTTGCGTTCACAGTGGCCGTCCAGGGTAGGGGTTGCTTCAGGGGCCGAGAAAGAGCCTTACTCTCGGGGGATTGTCCAAGCTCCCAAGTGTTTGGGTTCATTCTGTGCGAAGGGAAGAGTACTGTTTTCTGCCACAGGGGACCCCCCAGGAGAGGGACTCTAGAGCACAGCAGTGGGTTCCCTCAACTGGAATACACACCATCTAGTTAGTCCTGCGTGCCTATGGGCATGGCAAGCCACATATGCGGGCTCTTGGTCCAATCACTGAGAGGCGTTACTTGAATAAGGTACTCACGCTGAGGGTCACAATGTGTGTTTGTGCCCAAGGCGGCCCTCACACATGGGCGTGGCCTCATGGGCCATGCCGTTTTCTCCTACACTGAAGGTTTGACTCACTGCCAGCAGCAAGGTTTCTTGCCATGGGGAAGGAGGGGTTCTGACTTGTGCATCAGGTTCCCCCCTGTGCAGGGATTGGAGATAAGGTCTAGGTTCTGATGACTGAAAACCCAGGTTGGGAATGGATGGTGGCCTAAGGCAGTGGCGGGTCCAATGTGCTGGGTGTGCAGCCAGCTGTGTCGGTGTCTGTTGGAAGGTCTGGGCTCAGGCTATTTGCGACAGAGCATCAGTGTTTAAGGTAGCCTATGCAATTGGGGTGTTGCCGAGGGCCAAGCAGTTTGATCCTCATTTGGGGTTTCTGGGCAGCACCATAGACAAAGTTTTTCTCCGGGGAGGCAGGCGGAGTGCTTCATTGTGGCCCCAGAATTCCCAGTAGGGAGGGTTTGTGGGCCAGGAGTGTGAGGACGGAAGTCTAGGAACACAAGCTAAAGTGAGGATTGGAGCCAAGGGCAGAGCAGGCCCACTAGGCAGAGGCCGAATCAAAATCTCCTGCATCTGAAGTCAGGCTGAGGATCAGACGTTGGCTGAGGCTGGAGTATGTGTCCATGTTGGCACCTTCATGAAGCGGGGGCCTCATGAGGCCAAGGAAGTTTTCCCACGCTGAGTTTGGAGGTTGCCCCAAACCACCAGGTTTCCTTCTGTGGGACATTCGAGTCCTGTTGCATGGCTCCAGGACATACCATACGGAAGGACTGGAGAGCACGGTTCGAAGGATGGATCCCTGTACAGCATGCCTCGCATTCCCATTGGCCATTAGCCACAAGATATGTTTGATCTGCTGCCTCTGGGGCACGCTAACCAGGGGGCTGAGTTGAAATGGCCTCTCCTGAGGATGTGTCATAATGTGCTTTTGGGTCCATGGAAACCTTGGAATGTGCTGGTTGTTCAGTGGCCCTGCGGAACTCTCCTACCTGAAGGGTTTGATACATCCCCAGTAAGTAAGCTCCCCATGTGGAGACGAGAGAGGTTTGGTTTGGAGCCTCAGAAAAGCCCCGTGTGCTGGTCTACGAAAACAGACCTCTGAGGACGGACACATGGAAACCAAAGCTAAGGTTCAGATTAGGGCCTGGGGGCCTGTCCATTTCAACCTTCTGTCTCTGGGGACACTGTCTGAGAGTCTAAGTGGAGATAGTTGCGCCGCTGGTGTCAGAGAGCCCCACTTAGTCCAGGGTGGCCTACACTATTGATGGCCTCAGGGGCCTTGGAGCTTTTCCCTAACCTGTAGGGTTGTGGTCAATGGATTGGGCACAATTTCCTTGGAGAGGGCAGGCACAATCTTTCGCTGCGGCTCCAGAGGCCCTAGCCTGGCGGTTGTGTGGGTCCAGGCTGAGGGCACAGAAGTCTGAAAACACAAACTCAGCTTATGAGTGGCGCCTAGGGTATGGCAGGCCGGATGTACAGCCCGAGAGGGAGCTCCTGGGCCTCTGAAACAAGGGCGAGTGGGAGGCGTTCCTTCAGGCTTTTGTCTCTGGATGTTGTGTCCGAGATAGCCGTGGATTGGAGGGGTGGCCTCAGGGACTGTGGACGAGTATCCCTCTCTGGGGATTTGTCCCAGCTCCCAAGAGTTTGGGGTCATTTTGTGGGAAGGGTGGAAATGTGTTGTCTGGCTCACGTGTCTCTCCAAGAAAGGGATTCCAGAGCAGAGCCCCAGGTACGGGCGGGGCGACTGGAAAACTCAAACACTGGTGAGGATTGGGTGCATAGGGGCTTGGCAAGCCCCATATGCGGGCTCTTGGCCCAGGCCCTGACAGGCCTTTCTTTGACATGGGGCTCATGCTGAGGGTCAGAGTGTGAATTTGTGCCCAAGCAGCACTCAAGTTTGGGCGTGGCATCAGGGACCAGGAAGGTTTCTCCCACCCTGAAGGTGTGACTCCATGCCAAGAGCAAGCTTTACAGCCACGGGGAAGGAGGAGTTCTGTGTTGTGCTTGCGATACCCAGCTGTGTGGAGAATTGATATAATGTCTAGGTTCAGATATCTGAAAACCAAGGTTAGGAAGAGGTGACGGCATAAGACCATGGCGTGTCCGAAGTGCTGGGTGTGCGGCCAGCTGTCTCCTTGTCTGTCTGGACGTCTGGCTTCAGGCTGTGTCAGACAGAGCATGAGTGCCCAGAGCAGCCTATCCAGTTCGGGTACCGTTGAGGCCCGAGCAGGTTGATCCTCATCTGGGTTTTCTGGAGAGAGCCCCACAGGGAAACGTTTTTCTTCCCTTGGGCAGACCCTGGGCTGGGTTGTGGTTCTGGAGTTCCTAGTCCGGAGGGCTTGTTTGCCAGGAGTGTGAGGAAGGAAGTCTGAAAACACAAGCTAGCGTGAGGTTTGGGACCGATGGCACGGCAGGCCCACTCTGAGAGGCTGAATCGAGATCTCCTGCACTGAGGTCATTTCAACTCTGAGACGTGCCTCAGGCTAGAGTTTTTGTCCAGCATGGCCTCTTCCTGAATGGTGTGGGGGCCTCATGAGGCCAGGAAGGTTTGCCTACGATGGGATTTGTGAACTACTCCAAACCTCAAGGTTTCCTTCTGCACGAAAGTCGAGTGCTATTGGATGGTTCCAGGAGGCCCCATACGGAAAGACTCGAGAGCAGGTGTCTAAGCATGGATGCCTGGGAACGCCACCTCATATTCCCACTCTTTAGTCAGGACAAGGCAGGCTCAATCTGCGGGCTCCTGGGTGAGCTACCCAGAGGGGAGAGTTGAAATGGACTCTCCTGAAGATGAGTCCTACTGTGGCTTGGTGGCCTGGGAGACCTTGGAATGTGGAGGTGGCTCAGGGACTCTGCAGGATTCTCCAACCTGAGGTGTTTGACACGGCTCCAACAAGGAAGCTTCCCATGTGGAGACGAGAGAAGTTCTGTTCAGTGCCTCAGGAAAGCCCCATATCCTGTTCTTCGAACCAAAGCCTCTGAGGAGTGACACCTGGAAAACAAAGCAAGAGTTGAGATTAGGGCCTAAGGGCCTGTCGGGCTCAACCTTCTATCTCTGTTGACATCTGTGTGCATGCCTTCATGGAGGTAGCAGCTCAGCTTGTGTCCGAAGGCCCCTGTGTGTGCAGGGAGGCTCCCGGTAATGGTATGTCCTCGGGGGCCTTGAGGTTTCTCATATTCTGGAGGTGTGTGGCCAAAGGAATGGACAGAGTTTCCCAGGAGAGAGCAGGCATGGTCCTGTGGTATGGCTGTGTTTGCCAGGGCTGTGGGGACAGATGTCTGAAAAAGCAAACTTGGCTCAGGTAGGGGCCAAGGTAATGGCAGGCCTGATCTCCAGTCCGAGAGGGGAGATCCTCTGGATATCAAAGGAGGGCAAGTGGGAGGCAGTCGCTCAGGCTTTTGTCTCTGGGTGTTGGTTCACAGTGGCCGTTCAGGGTAGGGGTTGCTTCAGGGGCCGAGGAAGAGCCTTCCTCTCGGGGGATTGTCCAAGCTCCCAAGTGTTTGGGTTCATTCTGTGGGAAGGGAAGAGTACTGTTTTCTGCCACAGGGGACCCCCCAGGAGAGGGACTCTAGAGCACAGCAGTGGGTTTCCTCAACTGGAATACACACCATCTAGTTAGTCCTGGGTGCCTATGGGCATGGCAAGCCACATATGCGGGCTCTTGGTCCAATCACTGAGAGGCGTTACCTGAATAAGGTACTCACGCTGAGGGTCACAATGTGTGTTTGTGCCCAAGGCGGCCCTCACACATGGGCGTGGCCTCATGGGCCATGCCGTTTTCTCCTACACTGAAGGTTTGACTCACTGCCACAGCAAGGTTTCTTGCCATGGGGAAGGAGGGGTTCTGACTTGTGCATCAGGTTCCCCCCTGTGCAGGGATTGGAGATAAGGTCTAGGTTCTGATGACTGAAAACCCAGGTTGGGAATGGATGGTGGCCTAAGGCAGTGGCGGGTCCAATGTGCTGGGTGTGCAGCCAGCTGTGTCGGTGTCTGTTGGAAGGTCTGGGCTCAGGCTATTTGCGACAGAGCATCAGTGTTTAAGGTAGCCTATGCAATTGGGGTGTTGCCGAGGGCCAAGCAGTTTGATCCTCATTTGGGGTTTCTGGGCAGCACCATAGACAAAGTTTTTCTCCTGGGAGGCAGGCGGAGTGCTTCATTGTGGCCCCAGAATTCCCAGTAGGGAGGGTTTGTGGGCCAGGAGTGTGAGGACGGAAGTCTAGGAACACAAGCTAAAGTGAGGATTGGAGCCAAGGGCAGAGCAGGCCCACTAGGCAGAGGCTGAATCAAAATCTCCTGCATCTGAAGTCAGGCTGAGGATCAGACGTTGGCTGAGGCTGGAGTATGTGTCCATGATGGCACCTTCATGAAGCGGGGGCCTCATGAGGCCAAGGAAGTTTTCCCACGCTGAGTTTGGAGGTTGCCCCAAACCACCAGGTTTCCTTCTGTGGGACATTCGAGTCCTGTTGCATGGCTCCAGGACATACCATACGGAAGGACTGGAGAGCACGGTTCGAAGGATGGATCCCTGTACAGCATGCCTCGCATTCCCATTGGCCATTAGCCACAAGATATGATTGATCTGCTGCCTCTGGGGCACGCTAACCAGGGGGCTGAGTTGAAATGGCCTCTCCTGAGGATGCGTCATAATGTGCATTTGGGTCCATGGAAACCTTGGAATGTGCTGGTTGTTCAGTGGCCCTGCGGAACTCTCCTACCTGAAGGGTTTGATACATCCCCAGTAAGTAAGCTCCCCATGTGGAGACGGGAGAGGTTTGGTTTGGTGCCTCAGAAAAGCCCCGTGTGCTGGTCTACGAAAACAGACCCCTGAGGACGGACACATGGAAACCAAAGCTAAGGTTCAGATTAGGGCCTGGGGGCCTGTCCATTTCAACCTTCTGTCTCTGGGGACTCTGTCTGAGAGTCTAAGTGGAGATAGTTGCTCCGCTGGTGTCAGAGAGCCCCTCTTAGTCCAGGGTGGCCTACACTATTGATGGCCTCAGGGGCCTTGGAGCTTTTCCCTAACCTGTAGGGTTGTGGTCAATGGATTGGGCACACTGTCCTTGGAGAGGGCAGGCACAATCTTTCGCTGTGGTTCCAGAGGCGTAGCCTGGCGGTTGTGTGGGTCCAGGCTGAGGGCACAGAAGTCTGAAAACACAAACTCAGCTTAAGAGTGGCGCCTAGGGTATGGCAGGCCGGATGTACAGCCCGAGAGGGAGCTCCTGGGCCTCTGAAACAAGGGCGAGTGGGAGGCGTTCCTTCAGGCTTTTGTCTCTGGATGTTGTGTCCGAGATAGCCGTGGATTGGAGGGGTGGCCTCAGGGACTGTGGACGAGTATCCCTCTCTGGTGATTTGTCCCAGCTCCCAAGAGTTTGGGGTCATTTTGTGGGAAGGGTGGAGTCGTGTTGTCTGGCTCATGTGTCTCTCCAAGAAAGGGATTCCAGAGCAGAGACCCAGGTACGGGCGGGGCGACTGGAAAACTCAAACACTGGTGAGGATTGGGTGCATAGGTGCTTGGCAAGCCCCATATGCGGGCTCTTGGCCCAGGCCCTGACAGGACTTTCTTTGACATGGGGCTCATGCTGAGGGTCAGAGTGTGAATTTGTGCCCAAGCAGCACTCAAGTTTGGGCGTGGCATCAGGGACCAGGAAGGTTTCTCCCACCCTGAATGTGTGACTCCATGCCAAGAGCAAGCTTTACAGCCACGGGGAAGGAGGAGTTCTGTGTTGTGCTTGCGATACCCAGCTGTGTGGAGAATTGATATAATGTCTAGGTTCAGATATCTGAAAACCAAGGTTAGGAAGAGGTGACGGCATAAGACCATGGCGTGTCCGAAGTGCTGGGTGTGCGGCCAGCTGTCTCCTTGTCTGTCTGGACGTCTGGCTTCAGGCTGTGTCAGACAGAGCATGAGTGCCCAGAGCAGCCTATCCAGTTCGGGTACCGTCGAGGCCCGAGCAGGTTGATCCTCATCTGGGTTTTCTGGAGAGAGCCCCACAGGGAAACGTTTTTCTTCCCTTGGGCAGACCCTGGGCTGGGTTGTGGTTCTGGAGTTCCTAGTCCGGAGGGCTTGTTTGCCAGGAGTGTGAGGAAGGAAGTCTGAAAACACAAGCTAGCGTGAGGTTTGGGACCGATGGCACGGCAGGCCCACTCTGAGAGGCTGAATCGAGATCTCCTGCACTGAGGTCATTTCAACTATGAGACGTGCCTCAGGCTAGAGTTTTTGTCAAGCATGGCCTCTTCCTGAATGGTGTGGGGGCCTCATGAGGCCAGGAAGGTTTGCCTACGATGGGATTTGTGAACTACTCCAAACCTCAAGGTTTCCTTCTGCACGAAAGTCGAGCGCTATTGGATGGTTCCAGGAGGCCCCATACGGAAAGCCTCAAGAGCAGGTGTCTAAGCATGGATGCCTGGGAACGCCACCTCATATTCCCACTCTTTAGTCAGGACAAGGCAGGCTCAATCTGCAGGCTCCTGGGTGAGCTACCCAGAGGGGAGAGTTGAAATGGACTCTCCTGAAGATGAGTCCTACTGTGGCTTGGTGGCCTGGGAGACCTTGGAATGTGGAGGTGGCTCAGGGACTCTGCAGGATTCTCCAACCTGAGGTGTTTGACACGGCTCCAACAAGGAAGCTTCCCATGTGGAGACGAGAGAAGTTCTGTTCAGTGCCTCAGGAAAGCCCCATATCCTGTTCTTCGAACCAAAGCCTCTGAGGAGTGACACCTGGAAAACAAAGCAAGAGTTGTGATTAGAGCCTAATGGCCTGTCCGGCTCAACCTTCTATCTTTGTTGACATCTGTGTGCATGGCTTCATGGAGGTAGCAGCTCAGCTTGTGTCCGAAGGCCGTGTGTGTTCAGGGAGGCTCCCGGTAATGGTATGTCCTCGGGGGCCTTGAGGTTTCTTATATTCTGGAGGTGTGTGGCCAAAGGAATGGACAGAGTTTCCCAGGAGAGAGCAGGCATGGTCCTGTGGTATGGCTCCAGAGGACCCAGCCTAGAGGCTGTGTTTGCCAGGGCTGTGGGGACAGATGTCTGAAAAAGCAAACTTGGCTCAGGTAGGGGCCAAGGTAATGGCAGGCCTGATCTCCAGTCCGAGAGGGGAGATCCTCTGGATATCAAAGGAGGGCAAGTGGGAGGCAGTCGCTCAGGCTTTTGTCTCTGGGTGTTGGTTCACAGTGGCCGTTCAGGGTAGGGGTTGCTTCAGGGGCCGAGGAAGAGCCTTCCTCTCGGGGGATTGTCCAAGCTCCCAAGTGTTTGGGTTCATTCTGTGGGAAGGGAAGAGTACTGTTTTCTGCCACAGGGGACCCCCCAGGAGAGGGACTCTAGAGCACAGCAGTGGGTTTCCTCAACTGGAATACACACCATCTAGTTAGTCCTGGGTGCCTATGGGCATGGCAAGCCACATATGCGGGCTCTTGGTCCAATCACTGAGAGGCGTTACCTGAATAAGGTACTCACGCTGAGGGTCACAATGTGTGTTTGTGCCCAAGGCGGCCCTCACACATGGGCGTGGCCTCATGGGCCATGCCGTTTTCTCCTACACTGAAGGTTTGACTCACTGCCACAGCAAGGTTTCTTGCCATGGGGAAGGAGGGGTTCTGACTTGTGCATCAGGTTCCCCCCTGTGCAGGGATTGGAGATAAGGTCTAGGTTCTGATGACTGAAAACCCAGGTTGGGAATGGATGGTGGCCTAAGGCAGTGGCGGGTCCAATGTGCTGGGTGTGCAGCCAGCTGTGTCGGTGTCTGTTGGAAGGTCTGGGCTCAGGCTATTTGCGACAGAGCATCAGTGTTTAAGGTAGCCTATGCAATTGGGGTGTTGCCGAGGGCCAAGCAGTTTGATCCTCATTTGGGGTTTCTGGGCAGCACCATAGACAAAGTTTTTCTCCTGGGAGGCAGGCGGAGTGCTTCATTGTGGCCCCAGAATTCCCAGTAGGGAGGGTTTGTGGGCCAGGAGTGTGAGGACGGAAGTCTAGGAACACAAGCTAAAGTGAGGATTGGAGCCAAGGGCAGAGCAGGCCCACTAGGCAGAGGCTGAATCAAAATCTCCTGCATCTGAAGTCAGGCTGAGGATCAGACGTTGGCTGAGGCTGGAGTATGTGTCCATGATGGCACCTTCATGAAGCGGGGGCCTCATGAGGCCAAGGAAGTTTTCCCACGCTGAGTTTGGAGGTTGCCCCAAACCACCAGGTTTCCTTCTGTGGGACATTCGAGTCCTGTTGCATGGCTCCAGGACATACCATACGGAAGGACTGGAGAGCACGGTTCGAAGGATGGATCCCTGTACAGCATGCCTCGCATTCCCATTGGCCATTAGCCACAAGATATGATTGATCTGCTGCCTCTGGGGCACGCTAACCAGGGGGCTGAGTTGAAATGGCCTCTCCTGAGGATGCGTCATAATGTGCATTTGGGTCCATGGAAACCTTGGAATGTGCTGGTTGTTCAGTGGCCCTGCGGAACTCTCCTACCTGAAGGGTTTGATACATCCCCAGTAAGTAAGCTCCCCATGTGGAGACGGGAGAGGTTTGGTTTGGTGCCTCAGAAAAGCCCCGTGTGCTGGTCTACGAAAACAGACCCCTGAGGACGGACACATGGAAACCAAAGCTAAGGTTCAGATTAGGGCCTGGGGGCCTGTCCATTTCAACCTTCTGTCTCTGGGGACTCTGTCTGAGAGTCTAAGTGGAGATAGTTGCTCCGCTGGTGTCAGAGAGCCCCTCTTAGTCCAGGGTGGCCTACACTATTGATGGCCTCAGGGGCCTTGGAGCTTTTCCCTAACCTGTAGGGTTGTGGTCAATGGATTGGGCACACTGTCCTTGGAGAGGGCAGGCACAATCTTTCGCTGTGGTTCCAGAGGCGTAGCCTGGCGGTTGTGTGGGTCCAGGCTGAGGGCACAGAAGTCTGAAAACACAAACTCAGCTTAAGAGTGGCGCCTAGGGTATGGCAGGCCGGATGTACAGCCCGAGAGGGAGCTCCTGGGCCTCTGAAACAAGGGCGAGTGGGAGGCGTTCCTTCAGGCTTTTGTCTCTGGATGTTGTGTCCGAGATAGCCGTGGATTGGAGGGGTGGCCTCAGGGACTGTGGACGAGTATCCCTCTCTGGTGATTTGTCCCAGCTCCCAAGAGTTTGGGGTCATTTTGTGGGAAGGGTGGAGTCGTGTTGTCTGGCTCATGTGTCTCTCCAAGAAAGGGATTCCAGAGCAGAGACCCAGGTACGGGCGGGGCGACTGGAAAACTCAAACACTGGTGAGGATTGGGTGCATAGGTGCTTGGCAAGCCCCATATGCGGGCTCTTGGCCCAGGCCCTGACAGGACTTTCTTTGACATGGGGCTCATGCTGAGGGTCAGAGTGTGAATTTGTGCCCAAGCAGCACTCAAGTTTGGGCGTGGCATCAGGGACCAGGAAGGTTTCTCCCACCCTGAATGTGTGACTCCATGCCAAGAGCAAGCTTTACAGCCACGGGGAAGGAGGAGTTCTGTGTTGTGCTTGCGATACCCAGCTGTGTGGAGAATTGATATAATGTCTAGGTTCAGATATCTGAAAACCAAGGTTAGGAAGAGGTGACGGCATAAGACCATGGCGTGTCCGAAGTGCTGGGTGTGCGGCCAGCTGTCTCCTTGTCTGTCTGGACGTCTGGCTTCAGGCTGTGTCAGACAGAGCATGAGTGCCCAGAGCAGCCTATCCAGTTCGGGTACCGTCGAGGCCCGAGCAGGTTGATCCTCATCTGGGTTTTCTGGAGAGAGCCCCACAGGGAAACGTTTTTCTTCCCTTGGGCAGACCCTGGGCTGGGTTGTGGTTCTGGAGTTCCTAGTCCGGAGGGCTTGTTTGCCAGGAGTGTGAGGAAGGAAGTCTGAAAACACAAGCTAGCGTGAGGTTTGGGACCGATGGCACGGCAGGCCCACTCTGAGAGGCTGAATCGAGATCTCCTGCACTGAGGTCATTTCAACTATGAGACGTGCCTCAGGCTAGAGTTTTTGTCAAGCATGGCCTCTTCCTGAATGGTGTGGGGGCCTCATGAGGCCAGGAAGGTTTGCCTACGATGGGATTTGTGAACTACTCCAAACCTCAAGGTTTCCTTCTGCACGAAAGTCGAGCGCTATTGGATGGTTCCAGGAGGCCCCATACGGAAAGCCTCAAGAGCAGGTGTCTAAGCATGGATGCCTGGGAACGCCACCTCATATTCCCACTCTTTAGTCAGGACAAGGCAGGCTCAATCTGCAGGCTCCTGGGTGAGCTACCCAGAGGGGAGAGTTGAAATGGACTCTCCTGAAGATGAGTCCTACTGTGGCTTGGTGGCCTGGGAGACCTTGGAATGTGGAGGTGGCTCAGGGACTCTGCAGGATTCTCCAACCTGAGGTGTTTGACACGGCTCCAACAAGGAAGCTTCCCATGTGGAGACGAGAGAAGTTCTGTTCAGTGCCTCAGGAAAGCCCCATATCCTGTTCTTCGAACCAAAGCCTCTGAGGAGTGACACCTGGAAAACAAAGCAAGAGTTGTGATTAGAGCCTAATGGCCTGTCCGGCTCAACCTTCTATCTTTGTTGACATCTGTGTGCATGGCTTCATGGAGGTAGCAGCTCAGCTTGTGTCCGAAGGCCGTGTGTGTTCAGGGAGGCTCCCGGTAATGGTATGTCCTCGGGGGCCTTGAGGTTTCTTATATTCTGGAGGTGTGTGGCCAAAGGAATGGACAGAGTTTCCCAGGAGAGAGCAGGCATGGTCCTGTGGTATGGCTCCAGAGGACCCAGCCTAGAGGCTGTGTTTGCCAGGGCTGTGGGGACAGATGTCTGAAAAAGCAAACTTGGCTCAGGTAGGGGCCAAGGTAATGGCAGGCCTGATCTCCAGTCCGAGAGGGGAGATCCTCTGGATATCAAAGGAGGGCAAGTGGGAGGCAGTCGCTCAGGCTTTTGTCTCTGGGTGTTGGTTCACAGTGGCCGTTCAGGGTAGGGGTTGCTTCAGAGGCCGAGGAAGAGCCTTCCTCTCGGGGGATTGTCCAAGCTCCCAAGTGTTTGGGTTCATTCTGTGGGAAGGGAAGAGTACTGTTTTCTGCCACAGGGGACCCCCCAGGAGAGGGACTCTAGAGCACAGCAGTGGGTTTCCTCAACTGGAATACACACCATCTAGTTAGTCCTGGGTGCCTATGGGCATGGCAAGCCACATATGCGGGCTCTTGGTCCAATCACTGAGAGGCGTTACCTGAATAAGGTACTCACGCTGAGGGTCACAATGTGTGTTTGTGCCCAAGGCGGCCCTCACACATGGGCGTGGCCTCATGGGCCATGCCGTTTTCTCCTACACTGAAGGTTTGACTCACTGCCACAGCAAGGTTTCTTGCCATGGGGAAGGAGGGGTTCTGACTTGTGCATCAGGTTCCCCCCTGTGCAGGGATTGGAGATAAGGTCTAGGTTCTGATGACTGAAAACCCAGGTTGGGAATGGATGGTGGCCTAAGGCAGTGGCGGGTCCAATGTGCTGGGTGTGCAGCCAGCTGTGTCGGTGTCTGTTGGAAGGTCTGGGCTCAGGCTATTTGCGACAGAGCATCAGTGTTTAAGGTAGCCTATGCAATTGGGGTGTTGCCGAGGGCCAAGCAGTTTGATCCTCATTTGGGGTTTCTGGGCAGCACCATAGACAAAGTTTTTCTCCTGGGAGGCAGGCGGAGTGCTTCATTGTGGCCCCAGAATTCCCAGTAGGGAGGGTTTGTGGGCCAGGAGTGTGAGGACGGAAGTCTAGGAACACAAGCTAAAGTGAGGATTGGAGCCAAGGGCAGAGCAGGCCCACTAGGCAGAGGCTGAATCAAAATCTCCTGCATCTGAAGTCAGGCTGAGGATCAGACGTTGGCTGAGGCTGGAGTATGTGTCCATGATGGCACCTTCATGAAGCGGGGGCCTCATGAGGCCAAGGAAGTTTTCCCACGCTGAGTTTGGAGGTTGCCCCAAACCACCAGGTTTCCTTCTGTGGGACATTCGAGTCCTGTTGCATGGCTCCAGGACATACCATACGGAAGGACTGGAGAGCACGGTTCGAAGGATGGATCCCTGTACAGCATGCCTCGCATTCCCATTGGCCATTAGCCACAAGATATGATTGATCTGCTGCCTCTGGGGCACGCTAACCAGGGGGCTGAGTTGAAATGGCCTCTCCTGAGGATGCGTCATAATGTGCATTTGGGTCCATGGAAACCTTGGAATGTGCTGGTTGTTCAGTGGCCCTGCGGAACTCTCCTACCTGAAGGGTTTGATACATCCCCAGTAAGTAAGCTCCCCATGTGGAGACGGGAGAGGTTTGGTTTGGTGCCTCAGAAAAGCCCCGTGTGCTGGTCTACGAAAACAGACCCCTGAGGACGGACACATGGAAACCAAAGCTAAGGTTCAGATTAGGGCCTGGGGGCCTGTCCATTTCAACCTTCTGTCTCTGGGGACTCTGTCTGAGAGTCTAAGTGGAGATAGTTGCTCCGCTGGTGTCAGAGAGCCCCTCTTAGTCCAGGGTGGCCTACACTATTGATGGCCTCAGGGGCCTTGGAGCTTTTCCCTAACCTGTAGGGTTGTGGTCAATGGATTGGGCACACTGTCCTTGGAGAGGGCAGGCACAATCTTTCGCTGTGGTTCCAGAGGCGTAGCCTGGCGGTTGTGTGGGTCCAGGCTGAGGGCACAGAAGTCTGAAAACACAAACTCAGCTTAAGAGTGGCGCCTAGGGTATGGCAGGCCGGATGTACAGCCCGAGAGGGAGCTCCTGGGCCTCTGAAACAAGGGCGAGTGGGAGGCGTTCCTTCAGGCTTTTGTCTCTGGATGTTGTGTCCGAGATAGCCGTGGATTGGAGGGGTGGCCTCAGGGACTGTGGACGAGTATCCCTCTCTGGTGATTTGTCCCAGCTCCCAAGAGTTTGGGGTCATTTTGTGGGAAGGGTGGAGTCGTGTTGTCTGGCTCATGTGTCTCTCCAAGAAAGGGATTCCAGAGCAGAGACCCAGGTACGGGCGGGGCGACTGGAAAACTCAAACACTGGTGAGGATTGGGTGCATAGGTGCTTGGCAAGCCCCATATGCGGGCTCTTGGCCCAGGCCCTGACAGGACTTTCTTTGACATGGGGCTCATGCTGAGGGTCAGAGTGTGAATTTGTGCCCAAGCAGCACTCAAGTTTGGGCGTGGCATCAGGGACCAGGAAGGTTTCTCCCACCCTGAAGGTGTGACTCCATGCCAAGAGCAAGCTTTACAGCCACGGGGAAGGAGGAGTTCTGTGTTGTGCTTGCGATACCCAGCTGTGTGGAGAATTGATATAATGTCTAGGTTCAGATATCTGAAAAGCAAGGTTAGGAAGAGGTGACGGCATAAGACCATGGCGTGTCCGAAGTGCTGGGTGTGCGGCCAGCTGTCTCCTTGTCTGTCTGGACGTCTGGCTTCAGGCTGTGTCAGACAGAGCATGAGTGCCCAGAGCAGCCTATCCAGTTCGGGTACCGTCGAGGCCCGAGCAGGTTGATCCTCATCTGGGTTTTCTGGAGAGAGCCCCACAGGGAAACGTTTTTCTTCCCTTGGGCAGACCCTGGGCTGGGTTGTGGTTCTGGAGTTCCTAGTCCGGAGGGCTTGTTTGCCAGGAGTGTGAGGAAGGAAGTCTGAAAACACAAGCTAGCGTGAGGTTTGGGACCGATGGCACGGCAGGCCCACTCTGAGAGGCTGAATCGAGATCTCCTGCACTGAGGTCATTTCAACTATGAGACGTGCCTCAGGCTAGAGTTTTTGTCAAGCATGGCCTCTTCCTGAATGGTGTGGGGGCCTCATGAGGCCAGGAAGGTTTGCCTACGATGGGATTTGTGAACTACTCCAAACCTCAAGGTTTCCTTCTGCACGAAAGTCGAGCGCTATTGGATGGTTCCAGGAGGCCCCATACGGAAAGCCTCAAGAGCAGGTGTCTAAGCATGGATGCCTGGGAACGCCACCTCATATTCCCACTCTTTAGTCAGGACAAGGCAGGCTCAATCTGCAGGCTCCTGGGTGAGCTACCCAGAGGGGAGAGTTGAAATGGACTCTCCTGAAGATGAGTCCTACTGTGGCTTGGTGGCCTGGGAGACCTTGGAATGTGGAGGTGGCTCAGGGACTCTGCAGGATTCTCCAACCTGAGGTGTTTGACACGGCTCCAACAAGGAAGCTTCCCATGTGGAGACGAGAGAAGTTCTGTTCAGTGCCTCAGGAAAGCCCCATATCCTGTTCTTCGAACCAAAGCCTCTGAGGAGTGACACCTGGAAAACAAAGCAAGAGTTGTGATTAGAGCCTAATGGCCTGTCCGGCTCAACCTTCTATCTTTGTTGACATCTGTGTGCATGGCTTCATGGAGGTAGCAGCTCAGCTTGTGTCCGAAGGCCGTGTGTGTTCAGGGAGGCTCCCGGTAATGGTATGTCCTCGGGGGCCTTGAGGTTTCTTATATTCTGGAGGTGTGTGGCCAAAGGAATGGACAGAGTTTCCCAGGAGAGAGCAGGCATGGTCCTGTGGTATGGCTCCAGAGGACCCAGCCTAGAGGCTGTGTTTGCCAGGGCTGTGGGGACAGATGTCTGAAAAAGCAAACTTGGCTCAGGTAGGGGCCAAGGTAATGGCAGGCCTGATCTCCAGTCCGAGAGGGGAGATCCTCTGGATATCAAAGGAGGGCAAGTGGGAGGCAGTCGCTCAGGCTTTTGTCTCTGGGTGTTGGTTCACAGTGGCCGTTCAGGGTAGGGGTTGCTTCAGGGGCCGAGGAAGAGCCTTCCTCTCGGGGGATTGTCCAAGCTCCCAAGTGTTTGGGTTCATTCTGTGGGAAGGGAAGAGTACTGTTTTCTGCCACAGGGGACCCCCCAGGAGAGGGACTCTAGAGCACAGCAGTGGGTTTCCTCAACTGGAATACACACCATCTAGTTAGTCCTGGGTGCCTATGGGCATGGCAAGCCACATATGCGGGCTCTTGGTCCAATCACTGAGAGGCGTTACCTGAATAAGGTACTCACGCTGAGGGTCACAATGTGTGTTTGTGCCCAAGGCGGCCCTCACACATGGGCGTGGCCTCATGGGCCATGCCGTTTTCTCCTACACTGAAGGTTTGACTCACTGCCACAGCAAGGTTTCTTGCCATGGGGAAGGAGGGGTTCTGACTTGTGCATCAGGTTCCCCCCTGTGCAGGGATTGGTGATAAGGTCTAGGTTCTGATGACTGAAAACCCAGGTTGGGAATGGATGGTGGCCTAAGGCAGTGGCGGGTCCAATGTGCTGGGTGTGCAGCCAGCTGTGTCGGTGTCTGTTGGAAGGTCTGGGCTCAGGCTATTTGCGACAGAGCATCAGTGTTTAAGGTAGCCTATGCAATTGGGGTGTTGCCGAGGGCCAAGCAGTTTGATCCTCATTTGGGGTTTCTGGGCAGCACCATAGACAAAGTTTTTCTCCTGGGAGGCAGGCGGAGTGCTTCATTGTGGCCCCAGAATTCCCAGTAGGGAGGGTTTGTGGGCCAGGAGTGTGAGGACGGAAGTCTAGGAACACAAGCTAAAGTGAGGATTGGAGCCAAGGGCAGAGCAGGCCCACTAGGCAGAGGCTGAATCAAAATCTCCTGCATCTGAAGTCAGGCTGAGGATCAGACGTTGGCTGAGGCTGGAGTATGTGTCCATGATGGCACCTTCATGAAGCGGGGGCCTCATGAGGCCAAGGAAGTTTTCCCACGCTGAGTTTGGAGGTTGCCCCAAACCACCAGGTTTCCTTCTGTGGGACATTCGAGTCCTGTTGCATGGCTCCAGGACATACCATACGGAAGGACTGGAGAGCACGGTTCGAAGGATGGATCCCTGTACAGCATGCCTCGCATTCCCATTGGCCATTAGCCACAAGATATGATTGATCTGCTGCCTCTGGGGCACGCTAACCAGGGGGCTGAGTTGAAATGGCCTCTCCTGAGGATGCGTCATAATGTGCATTTGGGTCCATGGAAACCTTGGAATGTGCTGGTTGTTCAGTGGCCCTGCGGAACTCTCCTACCTGAAGGGTTTGATACATCCCCAGTAAGTAAGCTCCCCATGTGGAGACGGGAGAGGTTTGGTTTGGTGCCTCAGAAAAGCCCCGTGTGCTGGTCTACGAAAACAGACCCCTGAGGACGGACACATGGAAACCAAAGCTAAGGTTCAGATTAGGGCCTGGGGGCCTGTCCATTTCAACCTTCTGTCTCTGGGGACTCTGTCTGAGAGTCTAAGTGGAGATAGTTGCTCCGCTGGTGTCAGAGAGCCCCTCTTAGTCCAGGGTGGCCTACACTATTGATGGCCTCAGGGGCCTTGGAGCTTTTCCCTAACCTGTAGGGTTGTGGTCAATGGATTGGGCACACTGTCCTTGGAGAGGGCAGGCACAATCTTTCGCTGTGGTTCCAGAGGCGTAGCCTGGCGGTTGTGTGGGTCCAGGCTGAGGGCACAGAAGTCTGAAAACACAAACTCAGCTTAAGAGTGGCGCCTAGGGTATGGCAGGCCGGATGTACAGCCCGAGAGGGAGCTCCTGGGCCTCTGAAACAAGGGCGAGTGGGAGGCGTTCCTTCAGGCTTTTGTCTCTGGATGTTGTGTCCGAGATAGCCGTGGATTGGAGGGGTGGCCTCAGGGACTGTGGACGAGTATCCCTCTCTGGTGATTTGTCCCAGCTCCCAAGAGTTTGGGGTCATTTTGTGGGAAGGGTGGAGTCGTGTTGTCTGGCTCATGTGTCTCTCCAAGAAAGGGATTCCAGAGCAGAGACCCAGGTACGGGCGGGGCGACTGGAAAACTCAAACACTGGTGAGGATTGGGTGCATAGGTGCTTGGCAAGCCCCATATGCGGGCTCTTGGCCCAGGCCCTGACAGGACTTTCTTTGACATGGGGCTCATGCTGAGGGTCAGAGTGTGAATTTGTGCCCAAGCAGCACTCAAGTTTGGGCGTGGCATCAGGGACCAGGAAGGTTTCTCCCACCCTGAATGTGTGACTCCATGCCAAGAGCAAGCTTTACAGCCACGGGGAAGGAGGAGTTCTGTGTTGTGCTTGCGATACCCAGCTGTGTGGAGAATTGATATAATGTCTAGGTTCAGATATCTGAAAACCAAGGTTAGGAAGAGGTGACGGCATAAGACCATGGCGTGTCCGAAGTGCTGGGTGTGCGGCCAGCTGTCTCCTTGTCTGTCTGGACGTCTGGCTTCAGGCTGTGTCAGACAGAGCATGAGTGCCCAGAGCAGCCTATCCAGTTCGGGTACCGTCGAGGCCCGAGCAGGTTGATCCTCATCTGGGTTTTCTGGAGAGAGCCCCACAGGGAAACGTTTTTCTTCCCTTGGGCAGACCCTGGGCTGGGTTGTGGTTCTGGAGTTCCTAGTCCGGAGGGCTTGTTTGCCAGGAGTGTGAGGAAGGAAGTCTGAAAACACAAGCTAGCGTGAGGTTTGGGACCGATGGCACGGCAGGCCCACTCTGAGAGGCTGAATCGAGATCTCCTGCACTGAGGTCATTTCAACTATGAGACGTGCCTCAGGCTAGAGTTTTTGTCAAGCATGGCCTCTTCCTGAATGGTGTGGGGGCCTCATGAGGCCAGGAAGGTTTGCCTACGATGGGATTTGTGAACTACTCCAAACCTCAAGGTTTCCTTCTGCACGAAAGTCGAGCGCTATTGGATGGTTCCAGGAGGCCCCATACGGAAAGCCTCAAGAGCAGGTGTCTAAGCATGGATGCCTGGGAACGCCACCTCATATTCCCACTCTTTAGTCAGGACAAGGCAGGCTCAATCTGCAGGCTCCTGGGTGAGCTACCCAGAGGGGAGAGTTGAAATGGACTCTCCTGAAGATGAGTCCTACTGTGGCTTGGTGGCCTGGGAGACCTTGGAATGTGGAGGTGGCTCAGGGACTCTGCAGGATTCTCCAACCTGAGGTGTTTGACACGGCTCCAACAAGGAAGCTTCCCATGTGGAGACGAGAGAAGTTCTGTTCAGTGCCTCAGGAAAGCCCCATATCCTGTTCTTCGAACCAAAGCCTCTGAGTAGTGACACCTGGAAAACAAAGCAAGAGTTGTGATTAGAGCCTAATGGCCTGTCCGGCTCAACCTTCTATCTTTGTTGACATCTGTGTGCATGGCTTCATGGAGGTAGCAGCTCAGCTTGTGTCCGAAGGCCGTGTGTGTTCAGGGAGGCTCCCGGTAATGGTATGTCCTCGGGGGCCTTGAGGTTTCTTATATTCTGGAGGTGTGTGGCCAAAGGAATGGACAGAGTTTCCCAGGAGAGAGCAGGCATGGTCCTGTGGTATGGCTCCAGAGGACCCAGCCTAGAGGCTGTGTTTGCCAGGGCTGTGGGGACAGATGTCTGAAAAAGCAAACTTGGCTCAGGTAGGGGCCAAGGTAATGGCAGGCCTGATCTCCAGTCCGAGAGGGGAGATCCTCTGGATATCAAAGGAGGGCAAGTGGGAGGCAGTCGCTCAGGCTTTTGTCTCTGGGTGTTGGTTCACAGTGGCCGTTCAGGGTAGGGGTTGCTTCAGGGGCCGAGGAAGAGCCTTCCTCTCGGGGGATTGTCCAAGCTCCCAAGTGTTTGGGTTCATTCTGTGGGAAGGGAAGAGTACTGTTTTCTGCCACAGGGGACCCCCCAGGAGAGGGACTCTAGAGCACAGCAGTGGGTTTCCTCAACTGGAATACACACCATCTAGTTAGTCCTGGGTGCCTATGGGCATGGCAAGCCACATATGCGGGCTCTTGGTCCAATCACTGAGAGGCGTTACCTGAATAAGGTACTCACGCTGAGGGTCACAATGTGTGTTTGTGCCCAAGGCGGCCCTCACACATGGGCGTGGCCTCATGGGCCATGCCGTTTTCTCCTACACTGAAGGTTTGACTCACTGCCACAGCAAGGTTTCTTGCCATGGGGAAGGAGGGGTTCTGACTTGTGCATCAGGTTCCCCCCTGTGCAGGGATTGGAGATAAGGTCTAGGTTCTGATGACTGAAAACCCAGGTTGGGAATGGATGGTGGCCTAAGGCAGTGGCGGGTCCAATGTGCTGGGTGTGCAGCCAGCTGTGTCGGTGTCTGTTGGAAGGTCTGGGCTCAGGCTATTTGCGACAGAGCATCAGTGTTTAAGGTAGCCTATGCAATTGGGGTGTTGCCGAGGGCCAAGCAGTTTGATCCTCATTTGGGGTTTCTGGGCAGCACCATAGACAAAGTTTTTCTCCTGGGAGGCAGGCGGAGTGCTTCATTGTGGCCCCAGAATTCCCAGTAGGGAGGGTTTGTGGGCCAGGAGTGTGAGGACGGAAGTCTAGGAACACAAGCTAAAGTGAGGATTGGAGCCAAGGGCAGAGCAGGCCCACTAGGCAGAGGCTGAATCAAAATCTCCTGCATCTGAAGTCAGGCTGAGGATCAGACGTTGGCTGAGGCTGGAGTATGTGTCCATGATGGCACCTTCATGAAGCGGGGGCCTCATGAGGCCAAGGAAGTTTTCCCACGCTGAGTTTGGAGGTTGCCCCAAACCACCAGGTTTCCTTCTGTGGGACATTCGAGTCCTGTTGCATGGCTCCAGGACATACCATACGGAAGGACTGGAGAGCACGGTTCGAAGGATGGATCCCTGTACAGCATGCCTCGCATTCCCATTGGCCATTAGCCACAAGATATGATTGATCTGCTGCCTCTGGGGCACGCTAACCAGGGGGCTGAGTTGAAATGGCCTCTCCTGAGGATGCGTCATAATGTGCATTTGGGTCCATGGAAACCTTGGAATGTGCTGGTTGTTCAGTGGCCCTGCGGAACTCTCCTACCTGAAGGGTTTGATACATCCCCAGTAAGTAAGCTCCCCATGTGGAGACGGGAGAGGTTTGGTTTGGTGCCTCAGAAAAGCCCCGTGTGCTGGTCTACGAAAACAGACCCCTGAGGACGGACACATGGAAACCAAAGCTAAGGTTCAGATTAGGGCCTGGGGGCCTGTCCATTTCAACCTTCTGTCTCTGGGGACTCTGTCTGAGAGTCTAAGTGGAGATAGTTGCTCCGCTGGTGTCAGAGAGCCCCTCTTAGTCCAGGGTGGCCTACACTATTGATGGCCTCAGGGGCCTTGGAGCTTTTCCCTAACCTGTAGGGTTGTGGTCAATGGATTGGGCACACTGTCCTTGGAGAGGGCAGGCACAATCTTTCGCTGTGGTTCCAGAGGCGTAGCCTGGCGGTTGTGTGGGTCCAGGCTGAGGGCACAGAAGTCTGAAAACACAAACTCAGCTTAAGAGTGGCGCCTAGGGTATGGCAGGCCGGATGTACAGCCCGAGAGGGAGCTCCTGGGCCTCTGAAACAAGGGCGAGTGGGAGGCGTTCCTTCAGGCTTTTGTCTCTGGATGTTGTGTCCGAGATAGCCGTGGATTGGAGGGGTGGCCTCAGGGACTGTGGACGAGTATCCCTCTCTGGTGATTTGTCCCAGCTCCCAAGAGTTTGGGGTCATTTTGTGGGAAGGGTGGAGTCGTGTTGTCTGGCTCATGTGTCTCTCCAAGAAAGGGATTCCAGAGCAGAGACCCAGGTACGGGCGGGGCGACTGGAAAACTCAAACACTGGTGAGGATTGGGTGCATAGGTGCTTGGCAAGCCCCATATGCGGGCTCTTGGCCCAGGCCCTGACAGGACTTTCTTTGACATGGGGCTCATGCTGAGGGTCAGAGTGTGAATTTGTGCCCAAGCAGCACTCAAGTTTGGGCGTGGCATCAGGGACCAGGAAGGTTTCTCCCACCCTGAATGTGTGACTCCATGCCAAGAGCAAGCTTTACAGCCACGGGGAAGGAGGAGTTCTGTGTTGTGCTTGCGATACCCAGCTGTGTGGAGAATTGATATAATGTCTAGGTTCAGATATCTGAAAACCAAGGTTAGGAAGAGGTGACGGCATAAGACCATGGCGTGTCCGAAGTGCTGGGTGTGCGGCCAGCTGTCTCCTTGTCTGTCTGGACGTCTGGCTTCAGGCTGTGTCAGACAGAGCATGAGTGCCCAGAGCAGCCTATCCAGTTCGGGTACCGTCGAGGCCCGAGCAGGTTGATCCTCATCTGGGTTTTCTGGAGAGAGCCCCACAGGGAAACGTTTTTCTTCCCTTGGGCAGACCCTGGGCTGGGTTGTGGTTCTGGAGTTCCTAGTCCGGAGGGCTTGTTTGCCAGGAGTGTGAGGAAGGAAGTCTGAAAACACAAGCTAGCGTGAGGTTTGGGACCGATGGCACGGCAGGCCCACTCTGAGAGGCTGAATCGAGATCTCCTGCACTGAGGTCATTTCAACTATGAGACGTGCCTCAGGCTAGAGTTTTTGTCAAGCATGGCCTCTTCCTGAATGGTGTGGGGGCCTCATGAGGCCAGGAAGGTTTGCCTACGATGGGATTTGTGAACTACTCCAAACCTCAAGGTTTCCTTCTGCACGAAAGTCGAGCGCTATTGGATGGTTCCAGGAGGCCCCATACGGAAAGCCTCAAGAGCAGGTGTCTAAGCATGGATGCCTGGGAACGCCACCTCATATTCCCACTCTTTAGTCAGGACAAGGCAGGCTCAATCTGCAGGCTCCTGGGTGAGCTACCCAGAGGGGAGAGTTGAAATGGACTCTCCTGAAGATGAGTCCTACTGTGGCTTGGTGGCCTGGGAGACCTTGGAATGTGGAGGTGGCTCAGGGACTCTGCAGGATTCTCCAACCTGAGGTGTTTGACACGGCTCCAACAAGGAAGCTTCCCATGTGGAGACGAGAGAAGTTCTGTTCAGTGCCTCAGGAAAGCCCCATATCCTGTTCTTCGAACCAAAGCCTCTGAGGAGTGACACCTGGAAAACAAAGCAAGAGTTGTGATTAGAGCCTAATGGCCTGTCCGGCTCAACCTTCTATCTTTGTTGACATCTGTGTGCATGGCTTCATGGAGGTAGCAGCTCAGCTTGTGTCCGAAGGCCGTGTGTGTTCAGGGAGGCTCCCGGTAATGGTATGTCCTCGGGGGCCTTGAGGTTTCTTATATTCTGGAGGTGTGTGGCCAAAGGAATGGACAGAGTTTCCCAGGAGAGAGCAGGCATGGTCCTGTGGTATGGCTCCAGAGGACCCAGCCTAGAGGCTGTGTTTGCCAGGGCTGTGGGGACAGATGTCTGAAAAAGCAAACTTGGCTCAGGTAGGGGCCAAGGTAATGGCAGGCCTGATCTCCAGTCCGAGAGGGGAGATCCTCTGGATATCAAAGGAGGGCAAGTGGGAGGCAGTCGCTCAGGCTTTTGTCTCTGGGTGTTGGTTCACAGTGGCCGTTCAGGGTAGGGGTTGCTTCAGGGGCCGAGGAAGAGCCTTCCTCTCGGGGGATTGTCCAAGCTCCCAAGTGTTTGGGTTCATTCTGTGGGAAGGGAAGAGTACTGTTTTCTGCCACAGGGGACCCCCCAGGAGAGGGACTCTAGAGCACAGCAGTGGGTTTCCTCAACTGGAATACACACCATCTAGTTAGTCCTGGGTGCCTATGGGCATGGCAAGCCACATATGCGGGCTCTTGGTCCAATCACTGAGAGGCGTTACCTGAATAAGGTACTCACGCTGAGGGTCACAATGTGTGTTTGTGCCCAAGGCGGCCCTCACACATGGGCGTGGCCTCATGGGCCATGCCGTTTTCTCCTACACTGAAGGTTTGACTCACTGCCACAGCAAGGTTTCTTGCCATGGGGAAGGAGGGGTTCTGACTTGTGCATCAGGTTCCCCCCTGTGCAGGGATTGGAGATAAGGTCTAGGTTCTGATGACTGAAAACCCAGGTTGGGAATGGATGGTGGCCTAAGGCAGTGGCGGGTCCAATGTGCTGGGTGTGCAGCCAGCTGTGTCGGTGTCTGTTGGAAGGTCTGGGCTCAGGCTATTTGCGACAGAGCATCAGTGTTTAAGGTAGCCTATGCAATTGGGGTGTTGCCGAGGGCCAAGCAGTTTGATCCTCATTTGGGGTTTCTGGGCAGCACCATAGACAAAGTTTTTCTCCTGGGAGGCAGGCGGAGTGCTTCATTGTGGCCCCAGAATTCCCAGTAGGGAGGGTTTGTGGGCCAGGAGTGTGAGGACGGAAGTCTAGGAACACAAGCTAAAGTGAGGATTGGAGCCAAGGGCAGAGCAGGCCCACTAGGCAGAGGCTGAATCAAAATCTCCTGCATCTGAAGTCAGGCTGAGGATCAGACGTTGGCTGAGGCTGGAGTATGTGTCCATGATGGCACCTTCATGAAGCGGGGGCCTCATGAGGCCAAGGAAGTTTTCCCACGCTGAGTTTGGAGGTTGCCCCAAACCACCAGGTTTCCTTCTGTGGGACATTCGAGTCCTGTTGCATGGCTCCAGGACATACCATACGGAAGGACTGGAGAGCACGGTTCGAAGGATGGATCCCTGTACAGCATGCCTCGCATTCCCATTGGCCATTAGCCACAAGATATGATTGATCTGCTGCCTCTGGGGCACGCTAACCAGGGGGCTGAGTTGAAATGGCCTCTCCTGAGGATGCGTCATAATGTGCATTTGGGTCCATGGAAACCTTGGAATGTGCTGGTTGTTCAGTGGCCCTGCGGAACTCTCCTACCTGAAGGGTTTGATACATCCCCAGTAAGTAAGCTCCCCATGTGGAGACGGGAGAGGTTTGGTTTGGTGCCTCAGAAAAGCCCCGTGTGCTGGTCTACGAAAACAGACCCCTGAGGACGGACACATGGAAACCAAAGCTAAGGTTCAGATTAGGGCCTGGGGGCCTGTCCATTTCAACCTTCTGTCTCTGGGGACTCTGTCTGAGAGTCTAAGTGGAGATAGTTGCTCCGCTGGTGTCAGAGAGCCCCTCTTAGTCCAGGGTGGCCTACACTATTGATGGCCTCAGGGGCCTTGGAGCTTTTCCCTAACCTGTAGGGTTGTGGTCAATGGATTGGGCACACTGTCCTTGGAGAGGGCAGGCACAATCTTTCGCTGTGGTTCCAGAGGCGTAGCCTGGCGGTTGTGTGGGTCCAGGCTGAGGGCACAGAAGTCTGAAAACACAAACTCAGCTTAAGAGTGGCGCCTAGGGTATGGCAGGCCGGATGTACAGCCCGAGAGGGAGCTCCTGGGCCTCTGAAACAAGGGCGAGTGGGAGGCGTTCCTTCAGGCTTTTGTCTCTGGATGTTGTGTCCGAGATAGCCGTGGATTGGAGGGGTGGCCTCAGGGACTGTGGACGAGTATCCCTCTCTGGTGATTTGTCCCAGCTCCCAAGAGTTTGGGGTCATTTTGTGGGAAGGGTGGAGTCGTGTTGTCTGGCTC